>NC_090021.1:94179790-95441665 GCF_037176765.1 Anolis sagrei
AAAATAAATACTTTTTTTTAAAGGAAGGAGACTCGCAGACCAGCTTTTTGTTCTCGCAACTCACTGGTGGTCCGCGGCCCACAGGTTAAGAACCACTGGCCTAGTGGATTCTGAATGCTGTAGCCCAAAAACCTAATTTTGTAAGTGCTGCTTCTGCTGAATAGCCCCACTCATCACCTCTCTCCCCATAGTGAAAAGACCCACATATCCTATCAGTCTAAGCCCCATTGGTCCTATTGCTCGTTCCAACTGGAGTAGTGCCTTTGGATCAATGAGTTACATAAGTGTCAACTTACTTTTTAATAATTCATTCAGTAGGTTTAGTTGGCACCACTAGCAGGATTCAAGATCTCTGTTGTATATCTCTTAGGGAAGAGAACAGGAGAAACCAAGGACAGTAGGATGTAGATGAGACTGTGCTGCACAGATTGATAAAATGGCTGAACAATTAGATGGAGATTGGGAGACTAATACATAGCTACAGCATTATTAGTTGTGGTTCTTCTATATCTTGGACATACAAAAAATAGAATAAGCTGACTTTATTTGTTCACTGGCAACCATAAATTCAAGTGTGGTTAACCAGTCATCCAACAGATGTTGCAAGACTGCATCACCCATCATCCTAAGCTAATATAGCTGATAATGGAAGTTGCAATGCAACATTTGGAGGACCACAAGTCACCCATCCCTGAAAGTATAACATTTTGAGCTTGGACTACATGACTACATTTCGTAGTCTCTCAGCCTCAAAGGAAAGCAAGCCCCCTCTGAACAGATGCTTCCAAGAAACCTTGTCAGGTTTGCTTTAGAGTCACCATAAGTCAGAAATGATTTGAAGGTACACAACAATAGTAGTGTCTCAAATGGGAGTATTACAAGCCATGCACACACCTCTGAAAGAAAATGCAGTTTATTTTGTATGTATTAGGGAATGGGTGGAGCATCTTTTTTCTCTGAAGAACTTCATGTACTTTGTGTATTCTTAGACAGGAGTCTGGCAAGCCAAGGAATAAAATAATCAGCATCCTACAGGTCTCTGATGTAAAGTTCAGTTTCTCACTGGCTGAAAATAGACTAGCTCTAAATTGAATTAATTTTTAAGATTCACTGACTACACGTTTAAAAAGGACAGTTTGCTCTCTCACTTTGTGAAGTGTAGAGTCAGGTAACACTTTCCCTATGAAAAGAGAACAAATGGGGACATTTAAACGCTTTTTCTTTCTATTTTATCCTGAATAGTTCCTGTCCATATACGAGGGTAATCCGGAAAGTAAGATTACATTTTTTTTTCAAATATGAAGAATTAATATATTTTAATAAAACTTACATGGATTGTAGCAGAGGTATTACATTATTTTTCCACATAATCGCAATTCAGTTCAATACATTTTGTCATCTGTGGGAAAAGTTTTTGATGCCTGTGCCATAGAAGTTTCCCTCCGCCTTTTTCATTGAGTTCATCACTTCTATCTTCACCTCGTCATTGACAGAAAAGTTCAAATTCGTGAACAGATGATAGTCACTGGGTGCGACATCGGGGCTTAAAACATCCCAACCAAATTAAGTCAACTACTCTTGTATTGCATGAGCGGTGTGCAGATGCGCCTTGTCATGAAGGAGACAGACTCCTGCTGTCAACATCCCATAATGTTTCTTCATGGTCTCACAAAATATTCTGTACCCACTTTGTCACATGCTGTCTTGATATTACATCCTCTCCAGAAACTGAAACGATTTCACGATTAATTTCAGTGCCATTCATGCCCTTAGTATTTAGGAACTTCGCCCTTGGAGGGAAACGGAATGAGGATGCTCATCTCTAACCTTCACCACAATGCTAGTTGATGAGCTACTGACGATTGGCACTGCTTGTTCTCTTCAGCTGGCTTCCCGCTACACAACTGTGATACCAATTTCCCCCGAGAAAATTTCCTGCGAGAGATATGTGCCTTGTAACCTTACCTTCTGGATAACCCTTGTAGGAAAGGCAGGGAAGTAATTAAAGTCTAAAGAATGAGACAATGTCTTTTTAAGGGGGAAAGGGAATAGGTTTACATTTTTTACTGCCAGAATTTACACATATGTGATGGAAAAGTTGTATCATGGTATGCAAAATCTATCAGTTTTATTTTCATTTATGTTTGTATATTTTTCCCTTTTGGCAAAATTGAAATCTCCATAAACTTTTGCAAAATGGATATTCAGAACCATTTGGGAAAACCAGACATCTTTTGGAATGATGTGTAGTCAGTTTCTACTGATTTCTAAAAGCATACTGTTTCCAAAATGGAGTCTTGAGATCTGAACACATGGTCTGCAACCCCTCCCACAACAACACAGATTTAAGGAAAACAGCATACCAACACATACACATACAATACAGTAAGAAATCTGAATTATATACATAACAAATTACGAGTGGAGGCTTGAAGAAAGTTGCAATTTCCAACATTCCCAAATCTCACAGGTTTCCATTCTGTTTGTGAATCAAGTTGTTCATTTTGACAAGTTTTTATCAAAATTCTCACACATTATTATCACCCAAATTCAAAGGGTACTTCTATCCCTACATGGTGAAGTGTGTGGACTCCAATTCAGTGCTACAAACATAGGACCCTTCCACACAGGATCTGACTCCAGATTATATGCTTTAAACAGAAATATATGAGTCCCCACTGACAGATAACCTGGAATAAACCATAATCTGGAAATCAGATCCTGGAATAAAGGGTCAATGTGGAAGGGCCCATAGTTGACCAGAGAGAGATTCAAACTTTTGAAAGTTAATCATTCAAAACTTGGGATGCATGATTTACCAATGTTGTTATATTTCCTGTTCATTTTTTAAAAACTTAAATTCACTCAATTGAGTGCATACTACTTTTGCACATTGAACTCATTTTTTAAGAAATTGAAAGGGAAAAGGAGAAGGAGAATGAGAGAGAAATTAGGACATCTTTAAAACATCTGGAAAAAAGTGGGACAACAAAGGATAAACCAGGGCTGTCCTGGATAATTGGGTCAGTTGGGAGGAGATAGCACTAGTACAATGGTCAAGAACAAGGAGTAATTGTTACCAAGAAGTGTGGTTATCAACCTGCATTGTTGGTATGGTATCATGTTACAGATCATTTTACTTTGAGGCTTGTGGAAAGGCAAAGTATGTCCAGAATGCTGAGAGTCACAATAGACAAACTAACCTAAATATTAATGGGAATTGTGTTCTCTGTGATTAATGTATTTTCCCTCTAGCAAGCAGAATGGCAAATTAAGCCTATGTTTATTTTTGAATAATCGACTCGAAACCAAGTGCATCAAATGCAAGATGCTCAGTGTACAGTGCACATTCATTGTGAGGCTGTGTACCATTCATAAATCCCTCGCAGGATTCTGGCCAAAGATATTATTATGTCATAATGACTGGAGTATAGGATTGTAAATAGGATCCCCCTCCCCCCCCCCCCGTGTCAGGCACAACTTGAGAAACTGCGAGTCGCTTCTTGTATGAGAGAATTGGCCATCTGCAAGGGCGTTGCTCAGGGGATGCCTGGATGTTTTGATGTTTTACCATTCCTGTGGGAGGCTTTTCTCATGTCCCCACATGTGGAGCTGGAGCTGACAGAGGAAGCTCATCCGCACTCTCCCCCAATTCAAACCTCCTACCTGTCGGTCTTCAGTCCTGCCGGCACAAGGGTTTAACCCACTGCACCACAGGAGTCTCCTTATAAATAGGTCAAAGAGAACTGAACTGTAGAAAGTTTGTTGAGTGCCTTTTAGTAATTTCCAACTTATAGTGACTCTAAGGCAGTGTTTCTTAACCTGTAGGCTGCAGACCACCAGTGGGTCGCAAGGATGAAAATCTGGTCTGCGAACCTCCTTCCTCTTTATTTATTTTATTTTATTTCTGCTTCTTTTGTGCAGCCTGCCACTCCTTCCCTGTCGCTGGCCATGGCAAATGTTCTGTATCAGAAACTAGAGCTGATGTGGCCTATTCAATGCAATTTTCTGAATCAGCACCCCAAACCAAATCTAAAGTTGACCAAAAACGGATTCGTAACCCTTTTGGTACTAATGTTGGAGAGTGATTCCTGGTCAAGTAGTCCCTGGTCAAAAAAAAGGTTGGGAACCACTGCTCTAAGGCAATCTTATCACTGGCCTATATCATCTTGTAGGCTGAGACCTGATGAGAAACTCCCTCCTGGGCACAGAGAAGACTGGGCAACTTGGAAGGCACTGAACAGACTGCACTCTGGTACCACGAGATGCAGAGCTAACCTTAAGAAATGGGGCTACAAAGTGGAGTCCAAGACATGCGAGTGTGGAGAAGAACAAACCACAGACAACTTACAACAATGCAGTCTGAGCCCTGCCACATGCACAATGAAGGACCTTCTTACAGCGACACCAGAGGCACTCCAAGTGGCCAGCTTCTAATCAAAGGAAATCTAGCATAATGCCAAGTTTTAAACTTTGTGCTGTTTTAAATATATTATAACTGTATTCTCAATTCACTTCTGACATGATAAATAAACCATCTTGTAAGTACACTTTGCCCTAAATCCATACATACATTTATGTACAAGTGAACAAGTAAATGAATGGATAAACATATGAATGCTACCAAACTACTATAACAAGTCTAATACAGGTGAGTAAAAGCAAGCACTTCTGTTGCCATTAGCATGAAATATTGGTTAGTGCAGTGTTCCCTCGTTACTTTGCAGTTCACCTTTAGCAGACTTGCTGTTTTGCGGGTTTTTGAAAATATTAATACAAATATTAAATATTAAATATTTATGTCCAGTGGAGGCAAGGGACCCCAGAAGCGTGGCAGCCTGAGGCACGGCGGGAAAGGCCTGCCTCCCTGGCCTCCACAGACTCCGGAAGTGTGGCGGCCTGAGGCACAGTGGGGAAGGCCTGCCTCCCTGGCCTACTGCTCCCTGCGTGGCTCCAGAGGCTCTGCAGAGGCCAGGGAGGCAGGCAGGTGCCCTTGGGATGGGATGGGAGGCAAGTAAGGAAGCACGGGTAAGAAAATAATATATAAAATATATAAAATAATGCATAAATATTAAAATTAATATGGCATCCCTACTTCACAGATTTTCACTTATTGCAGGTGGTCCTGGAACGTAACCCGCGCGATAAGTGAGGGAACACTGTATACTGAATGGGATTTATGGATGCATAAGCACTGTAGTTATGGTGCTTTGCTGCTTTGCCATGAATCCCATTTTGATTCCTACTTTTTTTTTACTGGGAAGCAGCTGCTGTGATTGACAGGGATCCATTCCCATGTCGCTTGGGAAACCGTTCACTGATGGTCTAACTCCCTCCTATAAGCAGCAGGCACAAGCAGGATCCCTCTTGCAATTCCCCTCCAAAGACTTCCATTGATGTAGTGGCTGCTGACTGGAGGGTTTTTGTGATCCTTATCAGTCACAAGTGTGTTAACACATTGACTACTTTCCCAGTGGAGTCCACCCTTTAAGACCCTCACATAGTCCCCATGGTGCCTGTGTTTATACTGTTCCTGAATGCCAGGCCATGCAATTTTGGTGGCAGGGACTGAAAGCCTTCAGCAGACAAAGGAAAGCACAACTTTCTTATGAGAAAATGGGCTGAAAAACACATCCTCGGTGATTTTTCTCCTTTGCAAACTATTTGGTAATCATTGGACCAATTAGGTCTAATGACATATCATTGGCATAAACATTGGTGGCTCCTAAAGATATTCTATTTCCTGTGTATTCAATAGTAAGAAGCATTACCCTTGAAATGGCACAAAATTGTGCTCAGAAATAAGGGGCAAAGAGGAGACAAAGGATAGTTACGGCTGATAAATACAGAAAGTATGTTTGAATTTTCTACTCATAGTTCACTGCCAGAGGTACAGGTGAATAAAATCGCCAAGAAAAGCACGTTTGTCTTTCTTCTCCACCCTCCTCCTTTTACTCTCTCCCTAAAGTGTGTGTGTATGTGAATGAGAGAAAGAGAGAAGCAAACTGGATGGGGACAATCACTCCTCAAATTGGTTCATTTGATAGACAATTCAGGAAAGAGCCTGAACTGGAATTAGAAAGGCTATTACAGACAATTACTGGAAGAATTGATTCCACAGGGTAAAGCAAAGCAAGTCAAGACAATTCCTCATATTTTTTCATGAACATAAATGTGACTTTTATCTCAGCTTCACTGGCTTCCACTTTGTTTCCAGAAGCATTCCAGGCATTGGCTTTCACCTTGAAAGCCCTAAAGAGCCTAGGACTAAAGTATCTCAGGAATCAAGTCCTCCCACACAAGCCTCTTTCAGATCTTGTCAGCTTTCCTTGTCCTTCACACTGTCCCCACCCGCACAGCTGAAGTTGGGCCGATGAGTCCCAGAATATTTTGAATAACCTCCTCAGATAAGTAGATCATACCATTAGTATCCTACTGTTAAGTCAGCTCCAAAGACAGATTTCGTTCAGATACCACTAAAAAAGGTTGAGTCCTTTAAAGAGATTTTATTAAACTGATTCTGCCCCTTGTTCTTAATATTTTTAAAAAATATTCTGATTTTACTTTAAATTGTCAGAAGCTTTTTTTCCCCAACTTGCCATGGTTCAGAAAGGACAAAGAAAAATCTTAGTATCAAGACAATATAAAAAGAAAAGGTCAACAATGAAATAGATCCGTGTTTCTCAACTTTCCTAATGCTGCAACCTCTTAATACAGTTCCTCATGTGGTGGTGACCCTCAACTATAAAACTATTTTCATTGCTACTTAATAACTGTAATTTTGCTTCTGTTGTGAATAGTAATGTAAATATCTGATATGCAGGATGTATTTTCATTCACTGGACCAAATTTGGCACAAACAGAAAATGCTGGAAGGGTTTGGTGGGCATTGACCTTGAGTTTTGGAGTTGTGGCTCACCTACATCCAGAGAGTACCGTAGACTCAAACAATGATGGATCTGGACCAAACTTGGCACAAATACTCAATATGCCAAAATGTGAACACTGGTGGAGTTTGGGGAAAATATACCTTGACATTTGAGAGTTGTAGTTGCTGGGATTTATAGTTCACCTACAATCAAAGAGCATTCTGAACCCCACTAACGATAGAATTGGGGTAAACTTCCCACACAGAACTCCCATGACACACAGGAAATAGTGTGTCTTCTGATGGTCTTTGGTGACCCCTCTGAAACCCCCCTCACAATGCCTCCTCCGCAGGAGTCCTGACCTCCAGGTTGAGAAACACTGAAATAGATCCTTCAAATATTTCCATGCTTGATTTTTTTTCTTATTGCATTGAAGGTAGGAACATGCATCACATCATGTACCCCTCCACACATAGTTGGTTTGTCCTCAGTGTTGACTCTTCTGTCTAAAGCTGCTGAGTTCTGGCAGACCAACAGCATCTGAAGAGTGGCATGATTCCCACCTGTGGTTTGTATTAAATTGTGGCAAGATAACGATGAAGTCCCCTGTCAGTCTGGTCTCCATCTTGCAGCCCTCTTTTGTGCAGGAAGGGGCTATAATTTTAATGCAAAGACATTCCACTGTCCTCCAGTCACACTGCTACAATCACTATTAGCATTTTATCTGGAGCATGTTCAAGTATTCAAAGGGTTTCACAACAGTATCTCAGTAATCTTTACAATGCCTCTGTAAGATAGCTGGTATTATCTCCACATTGCAAATGAAGCTTCAGCAAATAGTTGGTTGGTACTGTAATCTTAAACCAGAGCTTGGAAAAGTGTGCAACACCCAAATTTGCCACTCAGCATGGTTAGAGGATTCTGGGTGCTATTTGTGTGTATATATGTGTGCCTGTCGATTTATGGCCACATCATTATTTTCAAAGGTTTTTTTTAAAGTCAATGAGTATTCAGAGGTGTGTTGTCAAAGGCTTTTATGGCCAGAACCATTGGGTTGCTGTGAGTTTTCCAAGCTGTATGGCCATGTTTCAGAAGCATTCTCTCCTGATGCTTTGCCCACATCTGAGGATGTCTTGAAATGAACCTCCAGCAGCTGGCCTTCTTTGAAAGACCCCCACCAAAGTATTAACCAGGGCTGCCTCTGTTTAGCTTCCAAGATCAGATCTCATCTGGTGACTCTATGCCAGTGGTTCTCAACCTGTGGGTCCCCAGATGTTTTGACCTTCAACTCCCAGAAATCCTAACCGCTGGTACACTGGCTGGGATTTCTGGGAGTTGTAGGCCAAAACACATGGGGACCCACAGGATGAGAACCACTGCTCTATGGTATGTAGGCTATAGTCAACTAAAATTCAAAGTGCTGTCTTAAACATACTAATAATCAAAGGGTTGCTCCAAATTCACAAGGGTTTCTCTTATTGAAGTTTCTCAGTGGGCTTCATCAACACCATGAGCTTATCTGGAACCACTTAGAAGAAACAACAGACTGATACAGCCAGAAATTTAGCTCCCCATAATGCTCCCATTGTAGTAAATGATGGGAGATGTGAAGAGCATTAGGGCAAGAGGATTGTGAGAAATTTAAATGAATGTGGCTTTTGCCACTACTCTCATTTCCCTAGTTATATCTTCTAGTGCCAAGGAGACCAATTGGATGAAAGGAAGCTCACCGCAATGGTATTGTGCCAAGAACCCCTCAATTTTGGTTCTTATATTTTAAAGCCCTAACCAGGTTGGGAACTGACTAGCGGAAATATTACCTTCTTGATATTTCTTCTTATACAACATGTGAAGTCATGCTTTTTCTTTTCTTGCTCTCAGAAGTGTGGTAGCAGTTAACAAGAAGCACAACCTTGTCAACACCATGTGGGATGCCCTCCAAAGACCCCAATGTCAAACTTCTTAATCAACCACTGGACTGGAATCTTGGTTATAGTGAAATAATCTACATTTACTCATTCACAATTACTACGTATTCACAATCCCTATGCAGCCACTAGTTTAGCAGCTGTGTAGAGACCACAAAAGTCCCCTAAACCTCACATCCCAGTAAGCAGCTGCTGGGATCAATGAAGGTCTGCTTCTTTGTTGATCGGGAAGCAGTTGCCTCATACATGAGTGATCTCCAGAGCAAGGGGGATTTGTAACGGCTTCTTTTTTTTTTTTTTTTGCCTCTTTTGCCAGATGTTGCTTATGGGAGATGGTTAGACATCAGTCAGTGTGCATCAACTGATTGGAGAATGGACCTCTGTCGGTCCCAATGGCTACTTACTAGTAAATAGGGGTGAGAATGGGGCTCGCATTGCAATTTACTATGGAGCAGTATCATTATAATACTATGCACGAGGATTGATGCAGATGCAGACTGCAACCAGGAAATCAGTAGACACTTACTTCTTGGGAGGAGAGCAATGTCCAATCTCAATAAAATAGTGAAGAGTAGAGACATCATATTGGCAACCAAGATCCGCATAGTTAAAGCAATGGTTTTCCCCATAGTCACCTATGGATGTGAGAGCTGGACCATAGGGAAGGCTGAGCGAAGGAAGATAGATGCTTTTGAACTGTGGTGTTGGAGGAACGTTCTGAGAGTGCCTTGGACTGCCAGAGGAATCAACCAGTCCATATTTCAGGAAATAAAGCCTGACTACTCATTGGAAGGAAAGATAGTAGAGGCAAAGATGAAGTACTTTGGCCACATCATGAGAAGAAAGGAAAGCTTAGAGAAGACAATTATGGTGGGGAAAATGGAAGGAAAAAGGAAGAGGGGCCGACCAAGGGCAAGATGGATGGATGGCATCCTTGAAGTGACTGGATTGACCTTGAAGGAGATGGGGGTGGTGACGGCCGACAGGGAGTTCTGGCATGGGCTGGTCATGAGGTCACAAAGAGTTGGAAATGACTGAATGAATGAACAACAACAATGCAAGGGTTGAATGAAAAGTAATGCCTCCATCTTCGTTACTTGGGTTTGGATGGGAATATTTTAATAAATCAAGCACTGAAATAATTCTTAGAATGTGCTCTTTAACTACCACTATTCACTTTTTGACGTAATCACCCATCAATTGAATATTTATTTATTTATTTATTTATTTATTTGATGCATTTATTAACCGCCATTCTCAGCCCTTTTGGGCGACTCATGGCGGTGTACACACATATAAAGGACAGTTTACAAAAAGGCAATTACAACAACATATAAACTACATAACAATTACAAAACTACACTAAAAATCCGCTTCGTCTCATAGTGGAATCATAACCAATCTCATATTCCTTGTTCCATTCCAGTCATCTTTACCACATTGTTATAGCACTTAATTAAATGCCTTCTCGAACAGCCATGTCTTGAGGCTTTTTTGGAAGGACATGAGGGAGGGCGCCTGTCTGATGTCTGCAGGGAGAGTGTTCCACAGCCGGGGGGCCACCACCGAGAAGGCCCTCTCCCTCGTCCCCGCCAGACGTGCCTGTGAGGCAGGCGGGATCGAGAGAAGGGCCTCCCCAGACGATCTCAAGGTCCTTGTGGGCTCGTAGGCCAAGATGCGGTCCGAAAGGTATTTTGGGCCGGAACCGTTTAGGGCTTTGTAGGCCAAAACCAGCACCTTAAATTGAGTCCGGTAGCAAATCGGCAGCCAATGGAGCTGGGACAACAAGGGCGTTGTATGCTCCCTGCCCCCCGCTCCAGTTAGTAACATGGCTGCCGCGCGCTGAACCAGCTGAAGCTTCCGGGCCGTCTTCAAGGGCAGCCCCACGTAGAGAGCGTTGCAGTAGTCAAGGCGGGATGTGACCAGAGCGTGTACCACCGTGGCCAAGTCAGACTTCCCGAGATACGGGCGCAGCTGGCGCACGAGCCTGAGCTGTGCAAATGCTCCCCTGGTCACCGCTGACACCTGGGGATCCAGGCTCAACGATGAGTCCAGGGTCACACCCAAGCTGCGAACCTGCGCCTTCAAGGGGAGTGCGACCCCATCCAGCACAGGCTGTAACCCTATACCCCGTTCGGCCTTGCGACTGACCAGGAGTACCTCTGTCTTGTCTGGATTTAATTTCAGTTTGTTCGCCCTCATCCAGACCGTTACAGCGGCCAGGCACCGTTTCAGGACCTCGACAGCCTCCTTAGTAGCAGGTGGAAAGGAGTGACAGAGTTGGACATCATCTGCGTACAGATGACACCGCACCCCGAAACTCCGGATGATCTCACCCAGCGGCTTCATGTAGATATTAAACAGCATGGGGGACAGTATGGAACCCTGTGGAACCCCACAAGTCAAAGGTTGTGGTGTAGAACAGGAGTCCCCCAATAACACCTTCTGGGTGCGGCCCTCCAGAAATGACTGGAGCCACTGCAAAGCAATGCCCCCAAGGCCCATTTCCGCAAGGCGCCTTAGAAGGATACCGTGGTCGACGGTATCGAAGGCCGCTGAGAGGTCCAGGAGCACCAACAGGGACACACTCCCCCTGTCTAGCTCCCGGCGCAGATCATCCACTAAGGCGACCAAGACCGTCTCGGTACCATGTCCCGGTCTGAAACCAGACTGTGCCGGATCCAGATAATCCGTGTCTCTCAAGAATACCTGGAGTTGTGAGGCCACCACGCTTTCCATGACTTTGCCCAAGAAGGGGAGATTGGAAACAGGCCGAAAGTTGTCCAATTTAGTGGGGTCCAGTGATGGTTTCTTCAACAGCGGCTTTATAATAGCCTGTTTTAGGCTCGCTGGAATCTTGCCTTCCCGAAGGGAGGCATTCACCACCACTGTTACCCACTCAGCCAATCCCCCTCTGGCCTCCCTTAGAAGCCAGGATGGGCAGGGGTCTAGGATGGACGTGGTGGGCCTCATTCCTCCAAGTATCTTGTCCACATCCTCGGGTTTCACAAACTGAAAAGAATCCATCAAAATAGGACAAGCAGGTGCTCTTGTTACATCCTCGGAGACTGCATTTAACGCGGCGTCCAGCTCAGAACGGATCAAGGCGACTTTGTCTGCAAAGAACCGAGCAAATGCTTCACAGCGCGTTACCGAATTGTCAGGGCTCCCGCCTGAAGTGGCGGGAGTTAAAAGACCTCTGACAATCCGAAACAACTCCGCCGGACGGTTCTTTGCAGACGCAATAGTGGCCGCAAAGAAGGATACATTTCTGCCAACAATGAACAAATTTTCTGAAGTCGACTCTCTGTTTCCGCAACCCATTGTGCATAGATCTTCCGATAGCCAAGCAAAGCAATAATGTGACCCACACATTCTTGTGACATGCTGATTATGCTTGAAATTTCTCTATGAGTGATACGACGATCATCCTGAATCAATCTGTCAAACTTTTGCTTGTGAAACTTGGTGGTTGCTGTCACAGGACGTCCAACCCTTTGTTTGTCATGCAAGTCAGATGTTCCCACCTCAACATCTTTAAACTTACTCACCCAGTGATGTACAGTACTCACATCAACACAATCACCATAAACAGCTTGCATTCTCTGATGAATCTCCTTTGGGGTGACACCTTCTGCTGTCAAGAATTCAATGATTGCATGTTCCTTAAGTTGCATTGACTGACCGTCTGCGCAGGGTTCCATACTTCACACTTTAACAACACAACCGTTTAATGCTAAGGCTTCCTGCCAAAATGGATCTGTAGAGGAGAGTCTACTGAACAAGCCAGTACCTGCCGCATACCAGTACTGCCATCTGTTGAGGAGTTACAAAGGTGGAGGCATTACTTTTCATTCAACCCTCGTAGTACACAATGGTTGTAAAAGTTTCCAGTACGGAGTGTTCCTGGAAAGTTTTGGCATTGGTTCAGTGCTAGTTCTATAGTAGTCATTCCCTTCTTACTGTTTGTTTGCTGGTTTTATTGCATCCCATCTGCTTTCTGGGTCGTGTCTCTGTGCGTGTGTTTGTATTTATGCATGCTTCTATTGTATCTGTAGCTTCCAGCCTGCCTGGCAATTATGGGCTTTTTTCTGATTAAATAATGAAACATGATTTGTTTGTTTTTGTTTGTTTTTCACTACATAGATATAAACATGATCTGGCTGTGACATTTGTCACCCCCATTGATCACCAAGCTTAATTTAGTTGATCTGGCTGACTTGTTTGGTGACCTCTTCCTCCATCAAAACTTGGTGTCCATCCTTCCAAAAGCTGCACACTTGGTGGAAGAGGATGGCAATTCCAGATGGAAGAAGTGTACCATTTCTGGTCAACGACTACATTCCTTTTTTAGAATTTCCACTAAATTAATTCCACTCCTATCTGTTGTGATCAATTTGTAGTATAAAATGCATCAGATTTCTGTAATAGAAATACAATGGGAAGCTGGATATTCTTAGGACACTGTCATAGATCTCCTGGTAGTGGTAATTGTCACTACTGATGCATCCTGACACCAGACATATTTCTTCTGGCAAACTGAAGATAGGGTTGCAGATACATTCCATTTTTAGCACTCATGTTGAAATCAACATGTATTTCATTAATATTGTATGTATATGCAAAATCCAGTCTAGATACTTGGGGAATCATCTAGTCTTTTAGGTAGACGGATATATTGGGCTGACTATAAAGTAATCAGAGTCACATATGAAGGCAACATACTATCAGTGGCCCCTGGTGGCGCAATGGGTTAAACCACGAAGCAATTGAATTTACTGACCAAAAGGTTGGCGGTTCAAATCCAGGGAGCAGGGTGAGCTCCCGGTGTTAGGCCCAGCTTCTGCCAACCTAGCAGTTCGAAAACATGCAAATGTGAGTAGATCAAAAGGTACCACTTCTGTGGGAAGGTAACAGCACTCCATACACACATGACCTTGGATGTGTCTATGGACAACGCTGGCTTAGAAATGGAGATGAGTATCACTTCCCAGAGTCGGACACAACTAGACTTAATTTCAAGAGGAACCTTTACATTTATTTCATGAGTCAAAAAATCAAAGGTGTCCTTCTTTATGTTCATGATTTCCAACCATGGAGTGCGGGACCAAGATGTAGTAGGAAAGAATTGCTTTATTATAGCCCTCAGTCGATCATATCCTGAGTGTTCATTTTGTCATTTTGGGCCATAGCTTCCAGATTTCCCCAACCAGCATTCAATAGACCAAAAAGTAATATTCCAGAATAGTTGTCTATCTTATATAATAAGAACACTTTATTTATATTCCGCCCTTCTCCCTGTGGGGACTCAAGGGGGATTACATTGTAAACAGATACTGGCAAACATTCAATGCCTTGTTACAATACAATGAGACACACAAACACAAAGTCAAAGGCTTCTTCTTTCATTTCTGGCTTTGGGGGCGATACTCTTCTCTGGCTCTGGGGAAGGTGCTGTTCTCCATTTCCAAGCTGAGGAGCCTGTGTTGTCACCTCCTGGTCGTGTGACCGGTATGACTGCTTGGAGCTTCTTATGCCTTTCCTGCCAAAGCAGTACCTATTTACTCACATTTGCATGTTTTTGAAGTGATAGGTTGGCAGGAGCTAGGGCTAACAGCAGGAGCTCACCCTGTCCCGCAGTTTTGAACTGCCAACCTTCAGGTCAGCAGTTCAGCAGCACAAGGGTTTAACCCATTGCGCCACCAAACCCCTTCTCTTGACCTTTTCTTTTCTGTAGGCCAGGCAGGGATGGCACATAGCTCTCAAGATGCTATTGGACTGAGACTCCCATTAGCCGATGGCGAGGACTGATGGGAATGACAATCCAGAAAGCTCTGGAGGGCCACAGGTTCCCCATCCCTGCTCTAAGCAGTTGTTCCATTGTGTTGTTTCTTCTGCCCATAACATTCGGTTCCAGCACCCCCTTCACTCCATACTGAGGAAAACACACTGAGCAATGGAGGCCTTTTGGCAGGGCATCTGGGAAATCAGGCCAGGTCATTGCTCTTCCCAACCTGACCCCATCATTAGTCGATTCTTTTGGTGAGGAGGAAGAAGTTGATATAATCTGTGGTCAGTGTAAGAGGCTGTTATTAAGGAGATAATCAGAGGCTAGTATGTCACAAGCACCGAAAGCAAACCACACCCAAAGGATGGGCTGTGTCGTATTGTGCCAGGCACCACACGTACACCCACACAATGCTTTCCCAGAAATGATCCAGGAATGTGGATCTGGTTCCATCACATGCCCACTTCTTTTATTCTTTAGCTTGCACGTAGCTCATTATTACCTTTATCAGACCTGCCGCTTGCAGACGTAACAGGCAGGCAGGCATTTTAAAGTTTCACCTTCCTGTTGTTATTATCCTGAATTAATTACTCACAGAACCTTTAAGCAGGGGTCATCTAAAGGACTCAGATTGGTGGAGACATAAACACATGCCCTTTCTTCTGCCAGCTTTGAAAAAAGCTTTCCTTATGCTTTTTATTAGCTTGGTGGTGGTGTGGTTGTTGTTGTTGTTGCGTGTTTTAAGTTATTTTCGACTTATGGGAATCCCAAGGCATCCCCATCGCAGAGTTTTCTGAGGCTGAGGGATTCACCCAAGGTTACCCAGCTGGTTTTCATGGCTGAGCAAGGATTTGAACCCTGTTCTCCAGAATCATATCGCACACTAACAGATGCTGGCTCACATCTGTTAGTGAATGTGCACAGGTTTCTGACTTTTACAAAATTCTTCAGCAAGGAGGAATAGGATTTATGGTTTTCCAAAATTCCTGCCGTGTTTGGTCCAGATACTTTGTTTTAATCTCACATCTTGCCTTTCTAAAAAGTCATCAAAGTAGCAGTTTTGAAAAGGAAGGCGAGTGCAAAATCAAGGAAGGAAGGCAGTAATTCTTCTCCAAATACAGGTAATTGCTTCCTTAATACATTTTTATTGAGGAGATGGAGAAGACTGATGGGTCACTTCTTGAATTACAGGAAAAACATCACACGTAGATTCTTTCCTGAGGAGGAGCCTCAAGCAAATATGTTTATTCAAAACAGGTGTGTCCCCGGCCAAAGCTCAGTGAGGCACATAGTTAGGATGGGCAGGTGATGTACAGCTTCTAATTCTGGACTTGATCCACTCGAATGACTCGATGTCATAATCGTAAAGAGACACATATTGGTGGCAGCAGGTCATCTCATTATCCTCATTTCCCAAGGGTATTTAAGGGGGAAACTGCAAAGAGCTGAGAAGGAAAGAGAAGGAAAGCCAGTGACCAGTGTTTTATAAAGGCATGTTGTCACCTTCAAGGTGACAGCCAAAAGCAGAGTGTATGCATGTGTGCGTTTGCATGCACTTTTGGCCCTATTGCTGTCTCTCAGATCAGGTGTAGAGGGCAGTCCTACTGCATTAAAACAAGTGTACATTTTACCTTTGCGTGGCAGCTTGTGAGCTACACAATAGAAGTCTCTGCTTTGCAAATAGAAGCAGAATAATCACAAGGTTTTCTTCAGAAATTATGTGTGCTGATTCATCACTGTTCCATTCATACTGTGTGAGAGAGATAGAAAGAGGGTAATGATGGAATGCAACAAGGGTCTAGAACAGTGGGTCTCACCCTGTGGGTCCCCAGAAGTTTTGGCCTTCAACTCCCAGAAATCCTAACAACTGGTAAACTGGCTGGGATTTCTCTGAGTTGTAGGCCAAAACACTTGAGGGCCCACAGATTGAGAACCACTGATCTAGAAGTTGCATCAGGACATGTAGAGCTCTGTACAAGCATCTCTTTCTCCCTCAAATTCAATTAACTGCTGATGCCATTTACTGGCCAGTGGAGAATGGTGAGCTGATAGTGGAGAAGCATTTAACTAACTCCCCATAATTCAATAGTTTCCAATCTTTGGTCCTCCAGATATCTGTGACTTGAATGCCACCCCCACCCCCCCCCCCCACCCCCGGCAGCTTGGCCAACTGTCAGGAATTCTAAGAGCTGAGGTCCAAAACACCTGGAGAGCCAAAAGTTGGGAACCACTGCCCTTGTTGAGCACACAGCAACAGGCATGCTTCGGGGCTTCCTTGAGGTCTTGAAGATGATGTCATCACTGTGTGTCCAGTTATAGCTTTTTCGTTGCTCTTCCACACTCTTCATTTGCCACTAAAGGGTCACATTGGAAGATACAACAGCTAAAAGTTGGATAAATGGGGTTGGCTGTTGCATTGTGGAATTTCAACCTCCACAATGAGACTGCAACAAAAAAAAAGTGAGTCGTACAACATAATGCTAGCCTGAACACAACATAATTCCCTCCGTCATTTCACAGATGAAAACTTGGACACATAGTGCCAAGCAACAGGGGATTGTGATCAAAATGGTCAAAAGTGATTTGTGAAGAAGAACACCTAACCTAAGATGGACTGTAGCAGTCTACTTTTACCTGAGACTATTAGGAATAGCAAGATTCTGCCTGTCCTTTCCTCCCTTCCCTGCTGGGATAACAACGACGATGACAACAACAACAACAACAACAACAACAACAGCAACAACATCACTTTATTTATATTCTGTCCTTTTCCTTGAGAAGACTCAGAGCAGATTACAGCACATATAAACAGAGACAGGCAAGCATTCAATGCATTGTTATAGTGACAATGCAATGAGACACAAACACACAAAGGCAAAGGCTTCTCCTTTCATTTCCGGCTTCTGGAGGTGATACTCATCTCCAGCTCTGGGGGAGGTGCTCTCCCCCATTTTCAAGCTGAGGATCCATTGTTTGTAGATATTTCCTGGCCATGTGGCCAGAATGAGGGCATGGAGCGTTCTTTTTGCCTTTTCCCACCAAAGTGGAACCTATTGATCTACTTACATTTGCATGTTTTTGAACTGCTAGGTTGGCAGGAGCTAGGACTAACAATGGGAGCTCACCTCGTCCTGTGGATTCAAACTATCAACCTTCTGGTCAGCAGTTCAGCAGCACAAGAGTTTAACCCATTGTGCCGCCTGTGGACCCTAAGGGTAAAATACTTCTGCAGTTTCAATTCAGTTTGCAGCAACTGAAGTCAGGTGAGAATGAAGGGGAGTATATTGGAGGAGGAGACAGAACCTGCAATGTTTTAAAACTTGCTGAAAAAGTGCCACAGATTGTTGAAAGATATATAGAACATGCACAATTCATCAGGAATGAATGAATATTTTTGCAAAGGCCAATTTTTGCCAAATTTGTTCACTCTCTATCACCAATATGTGAAGACCATGCCCAGAATTCCATGTTCTACCTTTTGCTGCTGTTCTTCCATAAGGAAAAATCTACCATTTCACAGAATAGATATCAGCTGACATCCCCAGGGAGAGATAACCTCACTGAAAAGGAATAAAACTAAAGATGTTGAGATCCAGCTGCTACTCAGCTGAAGTTTCTTGAGAAATCTTGGGCAAGTCACAGGATTGTTTTGAGAAACAATAATAGAGACTGATAATGGATTCTGGCCCTCACACCTCGATGAAAGGGCTGAGTAGAACCATAGTGCATAAATATGGCAATATCTCCTATTTTGGGCAATGACTTCTGTCCCTTCTTTCACCTTTATCTTTAATCACTTTGCTTTTTTAAAATGCAAAAATGCAAGAAAACCTGATTGTTTGCTTCTCCGTCTCTTCTCAAGTATTCTCTTGAGCGACCTCATTTCACCCCAGCTTCCCTTTGTATGCATTCCCCACCACTTGCAATTGCCTTTTACAATCTCAAGTATTCCACACATATTATTTTCTTTGGAAAAAGATTATACCGATATTTTGGCTCTATCAAATGGCCTTTATAACTAGACTTGGCAAATTTACCTTTTTTGGAATTAACTTCCCAGAATCCCCCAGCCAATATAGGTGTGCTTATTAGTTGTGTTACGTATAATGACATGTTTAATGAATTCATCAGCATCATGTTGAATCTATTTTTTAGGAGGAGCCTGTAATAGGACACACATATCTCACCTTGGAACTACGAAGGGAGTAAACTCTAGGTACAATGGTAGGAGGAAGTGAGTAGGTACTTTAAGTAGAAATGTCTCAAGCCTCAAAAGCATGCTGTCCAGGGATAGCAAGAAAAATGCATTAAGAGAGAAAAGAAAGGACTGCAATCACATGAAATATAGTCTTACTGTGTAATTTGATTAATCCAATCTCAACAGCATTGCGCCAAAATTCCTCCCACTATGGGGAACCAAAAGGTATGCCTGCAAAGTAGGTTTATGCCTGTATTGCTTGCTATCACACAGCCTTGTTATGCCATGACATGGCCAAAATGAGTTATGTAGGAGTAAAGTGGGAGGAGAAGGCCTTAGTCAGAATCGGATGTTCACTTGAGAGTGGATTAATACTCCCAATTTAGCAGATTTCGCCTCATTAAAAATTATGCAAGCAGCAAAACAAATCTACGATACTTTAACACCTAAGGCAAGGATACAATAGAAGCCGCTGCACCCTGATATTGAAGCTAACCAGAATGGCTGTTAAACCTTGAATATTGGCAACCCTCTGCTCTACTTGTAGGCACCAGACAGAATTATTAGAAGCAAAACAGGTTTAGAGCCAATATGGAGCAGTAGTCTGAGTCCTAAACTTGGATTCTGGGAGTCTAGTCAGCCATAGAAACCCATGGGATGACCTTGGGCAAATCACACTCAGGCTAAGATCACTTTTGAATGAAACTTTCCAAGAAAACCCTATGATAGAGTAACTATTGTTCAGATTTATCTTGAAGGTTCATAACAACAAGACCAGAATTGTCAAGGAACATCCAGCATCTGACCACTCAGGCAACTGTTTCATGGTAGGGCCTGTCCAGGGCTGGCTCGAGATTTAAAGGGGGCTTTGGCAAAGCGCTTTCTAGGATCTCCCCACTGCTGGAAGGCCTCTGGCTCTGTGGTCACCTGCCAGTGATGGCAAATCCCCAGCCCACTGCTCAGATGATGCTGTGCCTGGGAGTCAAGTCAGGTACCTGCCTCAGTGGCCCTGTCAGGATGCTGGAGCCTTAGTAGCTGAATGATGGTGCTGACAACACCAGTGCTTTTGGAGTCCACGAAAAGACTCTGGGCCCCTCCACACAATTCTATATCCCAGAATATCGAGGCAGAAAATCCCACAATATCTGCTCTGAACTGGGTTATCTGAGTCCATGCTCAGATAACGTGGAATTTTCTGCCTTAATATTCTGGGATACAGGGCTGTGTGGAAGGGCCCTCAGGCAACTTCCTGCACTGCCTCTTCCCTTTGATTTCCCAAAAGATAGGATTCCCACAGACGGTCTGGATATTACCAGGCAGACCATGGATACTTGAAACTATGGATAATAGCAAACATTATTATTCATGTATTGTCAAAGGCTTCCATGGCTGAAATCACTGGGTTGTTGTAGGTTTTTCGGGCTATATGACTATGTTCTAGAAGCCATATAGCCAGAAAAACCTACAACAACCCATTATTATTAATGTGGGCTGCAAGCATACTGTGGAACTAGGAGGACTTAGTGCCCACAAACACTTCCAGATATGGGATGTAGTATTTTAGGGAGCATGATTAAATGAACCCATGGATATCAAACAAATCTGTCCTACAAAAGGTTGTTAGCTTCGTTCTCTTCTTCCTGCCCCTCCTCTCCAACACACTGAGTGAATGTTACCCAGCTTCTCTGCATGGAGGCCTTCCATACAGTTTGTGATTTGAGTTGCATAGCACAATTAGGACTGGGTTTCTGTTCAGGACATAAGAAGAGCCCGGATGGATCAGACTAAAGATCTATTGGACTCAGCATTCACTTCACACAGTGAACCTGAAAAAGGTAAAGCCCAGCATAACTTAGGGAGGCACATTCCGTCTGGACAGTGCAAATAGGGGAGGAGTTGAGCAAAAATGTCAGACCTTTAAAATGTAACTTTATTGATTTGTATCCCCAGGTCATTTCTGACTTTTGGCGACCTAGGGTGATCTCATCTTAGAATTTTCCGAGATTGAGAGTTTGCAACTCACCCAAGGTGACTTTCTGTGTCTGAGAGGGGAACGGGATCTTGGTCTCTAGAATTGAACCCTGGTCTCCAGAGTTGTAGTCCAACATTGGTATAACTTTTCATTGTTGATGTGTTGCTGAACTCAGAAGGATCTGCTACAGGGCTTGGAAAAAAATATGTTTACTGGCTAAAGAGAAAGAACTTTAGTCCTAAAATGTTTCCAATTTCTAAATGATATTAATTGTGGCCTAGGACATCTAACTACACTAACTTATCAACAATTTTATGAATAAAGTGTGCTTATTGGAATACTCACAGACAACTGGTCGGTCTTTTTGGTTGAACAGACCATAGGATTATGTCATCCTTTGGCCAAAGAGCAATGATCAATCTCGATAAGATAGTGAAGAGTAGAGACAACACACTGGCAATGAAGGTCTGCATAGTTAAAGCAATGGCATTCCCTGTAGTAACCTATGGGTGTGAGAGCTGGACCATAAGGAAGGCTGAGTGAAGAAAGGGAGACGCTTTTGAACTGTGGTCTTGGAGGAAAATTCCGAGAGTGCCTTGGACCACAAGAAGATCCAACCAGTCCATATTTCAGGAAATAAAGCCCGACTGCTTGTTGGAGGGAAGGATAGTAGAGGCAAAGATGAAGTACTTTGGCCACATAATGAGAAGACAGGAAAGCTTGGAGAAGACAATTATGCTGGGGAAAATGGAAGGAAAAAGGAAGAGGGACCGACCAAGGGCAAGATGGATGGATGGGATCCTTGAAGTGACTGGCTTGACACTGAAGGAGCTGGGGGTGGTGACAACTGACAGGGAGCTCTGGTGTGGGCTGGTCCATGAGGTCACAAAGAGTCGGAAGCGAATAAACGAATAAACAATAAATTTTTAAAGATTGAGCTTTAGAATACATATATTTCAATATCTACAGGTGTCTGATCCCTGTAAGTATATTTCAAAAATATTTTTACATGTATATTTCAAAACTAGTTCAATTTTCTTAACAATAGATGACTAGGAAACGTTTTTGAAATTAAGATTTCTGGTTTTTGAAAGCATACACACACACACACACACACACATATGTATACATTTGTGTGTGTGTATGTAGAGAGAAGGGGGGCATGGACAGACAAGCTAATAAATTGAGTTAAAATGCTTGTAATTAAGTAATTTTGTGTTAGTGACATCTATAAGTATCAACCTGATTCACCAACCAATTACACTGGAATGCCCAGATTTAAATCAAATTAGTTTCATTGACGTAAATGGGTGTAAAACTGGCTTAAGTCCAGATTCTCTGGTTTAACTGGTTTCTGGACTATAACCAGGATAATCATAAATCAAAATAGCCAAGCTTAAATTACCTGACGATTGAAGAGTCTGGCATTTCTCCAAAATGTATTCAATTAGGAACCTTGTAGCTATAATCTGAAAATATGACTATTTCAAAACATATCTTCTGTGGTGTATAAAGATTCTGGAGTTCATTGGCATCTGTAAGAACTAAATCAGCTTAAAGCTGTGGCTCATTTTTAAAACGTTGTCTTAAACTAACATCGCAATAATGAAATGCAGTAAAAATGCACAAAGGATTAGCATTGTTACTCTCAGGCCGAAAAGTCAAAGTCCTCAAGCGAACTCATGAATCATCAATCTACACATTTTACAACAAGTCTGTAGCTGACAGAGGTCGTCTTTACAAAGTAGATGGGCCAGCTTTTCATGATTGTTGACCGGTTACTAAGGCAGAATACAACGCCATCATTCTTGCATTTGAAGGTTGGCCAATTAGGGCCAATTTACACTTGTAAACATGTGAACTAACAGAATTGTGTAGAAAAAGTAAAATCCAGCCACAGTGTCTCACATGGGCCTAGTCTCTTCATGTTCATTATCATGGCTTATACCAGGAGACTCTGTTAGGAGTGTTTCTTTGTAGTGGTCAGCTACAATACCACTGGAAGTGGTATTGTACCACTTTACAGAGTGGGAACAAGTTTGTTGATGTGCACTGTCCACACCATGCATAATAAAAAAACATCCAAAACACAACATATTAAAACTCAGTGGTAAAATATATTAGGGAGATCTCATTGTGAAAAATATGTACATTGGAGGTAAGCGTTCAGGTATACCAAAACATTTAGAAAAATGTCACTGTTTCATGTTCTGTTCATTAAAAGAGGAAGAGGGAAAAGATGAAGAGGGGGAGAGAAAAGCCTTTCGCCAGAGTGTTGGCAGCCCTTTACCAACACCACTGTCATTGGGTTGTTGTTGGTTTTTCGGGCTATGTGGCCATGTTCTAGAACCACTGTCATTGCATTTTCAGCTATATGCCCTAAGAGAGTTTGGCATAAGGCTCAACTGAACAAACTGGAGCTGTGGTGGCACAAGGGGTTAAACCCTTGTGCCGGCTGAACTGCTGATCTGAAGACTGGCAGTTCAAATCCACAAGGCAGGGTGAGCTCTTGTCTGTCAGCCCCAGTTTCCCATGCGGGGACATGAAAGAAGCCTCCCACAGGATGGTAACATATCTGGGCATCCCATGGGCAACATCCTTGAAGACGGCCAATTCTTTCACAACAGAAGCAACTTGCAGTATATTTTCAATTTGCTTCTGACACAATTAAAATAAACTGAACAAACTTACTCTTTCTCTCATGTATGATAGAGTGACTGGTTATGCCAAAGCAGACACAAGACCTCTGGCCTGTATTATGGCAAGCAGCACGTGTCAAAAGCACATGGAAAGAAGAAAGAGTGGAGAGGAAATATCCTATGCCAATTTTCATCCATAGAGTTTGGGGGATGCCTATAGCAATTACACAGCAGCTGGACTCTTCTATGGCAGTTACAAATGCATAACCTAGAGCTATGCATTTGTGACTGTTACATATTCATGATCCCAGTATAGCCCCGAATTGAGGGGCCATGAAAACCTCCCACTCCCCACTTACTGGGAAGCAACTGCTGTGACTGATGGGATCTTAGAATCATAGATTCATAGAGTTGGAAGAGGCCTTGTGGGCATCCAGTCCAACCCCCTGCCAAGAAGCAGGAAACTCGCATTCAAAGCATCCCTGACAGATGGCCATCCAGCCTCTGTTTAAAAGCCTCCAAAGAAGGAACCTCCACCACACTCTGGAGCAGAGAGTTCCACTGATAAACAGTTCTCACAGTCAGGAAGTTCTTCCTAATGTTCAGGTGGAACCTCCTTTCCTGTAGTTTGAAGACATTGTTCCACATCCTAGTCTCCAGGGCAGCAGAAAACAAGCTTGTTTCCTTGTTGATCAGGAATCCCACCTACCTCACTGCATAAAGGATCTTTGGAGCGAAGTGAAATTTTGTCGGGGCCCTGCTGTTGCCAAAATTCACTCATGGAGGGAGGTGGGATTGTCAATGAGCAATTTCCTGAGCAATAAGGGACTAGACCCTTGTCTGTCACAATGGTTGCTTCCTTGCAAGTGGGGATTGGGAGAGTCAGGCCAAGATTCACTACAAGCAAATAGTGTTTGTGCACAGGTATTTCCCATACAGGATTCTGGCTTTTAACTTTCAATATATTCCACATATGTGATCTTGGCTATCCATAACAATCAACATTGTAAAGTAGGGTAAAATTATTATCTTAATATTTCAGATTGGTGGGAGGGGGCTACAAGGTTCTGAAAGACAGTGAGTAAGCAGCTGAAGTTGTCCATTGTCTTTCTTACCCTTTGAATCATGATGACACAGATCTTCTAATGTCTCCAGCCAAGTTTCCTTTAGCTGCAAAGTTTTTTCATGCCTTGAAGTCTAAGTCTGCACCAGAAGCAAAGAGTAAGTAAAAAAATTACGTGGGCTCTGAAATCAGAAGTACTGTAGATGGGAGAACAAGTGCCCATTGCCAATTCTTTCAATGGAAAGTTGCACTGAACTGCAGAATAGCTCTTGTAGTTTAGGACCTAATTGCTGTGGGAAAATATATTAGGTTCTATAAATTAAGTCTATTACCAGGGACAAATTGAAATTTATAGAAAAGACAAAGATTGTATTAGAAATGGATAGACTCAGTCAAGGAAGCCACATGTTTGAATTTGCAAGACCTGAGTAGGGTGACTTGGAAGCCTCTCATTGAAAGGGCAACCACAAGCCAATGTCAGCTTGATAGCAATTAACAACACTATAATGTGTATTGGTATAGTCATGCCCTGAATTAGATCATTTCTAATTGTTCATGTTTTGGGCTACATGTGTGTATCAAAAAAGTTGATTCTGCTGCAAAGAACACTACCCATTTTCAGACCTTTTATGAAATAAATCAATAAAACCTCTTTGTACTATTGGTGTATACAAATCCCAAGCTAGGACTTGAACTCAGGCCCAAACCCGGGTTTGTCCTTACTGGATCACTCTTGTTAGGGCATGTATGGAATCAGTTGTGGAGTGTGTTAACTGCAAAATGCAAGGCGCTGAGCTGATTGGTTGGGCCATGCTTGGGGAGCTAGCTGAGCCTGGGAGTTTTGGCTACAGTTATATTTTTAGGCTTGAGCAGTGCAAGAGCTCAGAGAGAGAGAGGCAGACAGTTTAGTGTTTTGGCTTCATGAGCTGGTGGAAAGATATTTTCTGAAAGACCATTTTGAATCTCTCTAAAAAAGACATTGTGTGAGTCAATGCAATTGTTCACATGATATGTTGCTCTGCATTACAAAGAGTAAACTTCTTGTTCTTTACTGATCATCTGTGTGGCATATTTTCTTCCTTTGGCAAGACAGTGTGTGGACTGATAAAACGTGAACTATGCGTGATTTTCATTACGTCACAACTCTGACTACAAGAAGAAAACTGATGATTCATTCCACATGAATAAAACGACAAACTACCTGCACTGTTAATGTGAATCATTTGAACCTGACCACAAGCAGGAGGTGTTTGTTAAAGTGTAATCGTATCTTTTGGAGTTGCATCCTGAACTCTATTTCATCTCTGTTCTGTCCTAATTGTGCCATTAGTTCTACATTTATAGTGGGGAAGAAGTAGCCCCTCATCTCTAAGAAACTGTGTTTGAAATCAGATATATTATAATACATGGGAGATGTTTCCTCCCCCCCCCCCCCAAAAGACTTCCAGTTTCTACAGGTTTCTACAAAGGCAAATTAAAAAAGGAAATATGAGACTCAACATTAAGTGTAGAGATCCATTATGCTTTATTTACATGCGTCACAATTTCTTTTACAAACTAGATTACAATCGAGAATGGAGTACACGAGGCAATATCTACTAACATCAAGTGGAGTTAAGCTCTGTACTGCTATTTCATTTGCAAAGGGGGAAGATTTTCCAAACAGTATCCAATCATTATGTGGTAAGGTAGTATATTCACCCATGTCATCATTTGGTTTCACAAAAAGCCTCTGCTGAGTTTTCACCACAGTGCCAACGTTCAGATGGGACTGCAAGGTAGCTCAGATGAAAAAGTAAAAAGTGTGCACCTCTTAGGAAAGGTGGCCATGCACTAAGGCAGTGGATGGAGGATTCTTCCAACATTATGTGGCCTGACAGTGAAAGAATGAACCCAGGTAAGACAGTTTTACAGATACTGTATACATAGTTTGTCCATTCATGCAACTTTTTTTGGTTAAAAAAAGTTTCACATGTGAAGCCAAAAGGTACAATATATCCCATTCCCCTCCTATAGCAACTTAAATTGTATCTGGTCCCCCTTCGCATCTGCTGGTATTTCCAATTGTGTATAGAAAATAGAAGAAAGGGAAATGAGAGCTGGTTGCCAAGCCATGATGTCATTCCCAAGAGATAAATGTTCCAGCATTTAGTTTCTGAAGACTGTGACGTGACAGGTTGCAGCCTGGTAACCCATCATTCGAAAAATAACTTCAGCAAGAGTGAAATCAAAGAAGAACCATGAAGTGGTGGCCTCAAAACAAGATGAGATAAACTTCTCAACACAGAGTTAAATAAACTGTCAATGCAATTACAACAATACCTTATTTAATGGACATTATTTCAATTCTGAATGGACTCACCATTTGTAACATTAAGGAAACACTACCTCTTTTTTGTCTAAGAATCGTTCCACAAATAATTCAATCAGTCTGTAAAGCTGCTTATAAAGCCATTAGTGCAACTGAATCTGTTCACATGTATTGATGATCACGTACCACAGCATTTATTTTAAAACATACGAAAGGTGACTTTGACCAGAGTGGGGCGTGCTTAAATCTTTAAAACTGGAGTATTAAAATGTTAGATGGTGGATAGTTGAGACACTGGATACCTGGGAAATTCAAATCACTTACTTGGAATAAGCCAAAGTGAGAATTTCACAAGTAAGTAGTTTGAGTTTAGCCTATTAGAGTGCTGGCAAAATGTAAAAGCTTGTCAAAATACTTTGATGAAGTTTTCTCCTTTCCCCAACTGTGCAATGTAAACTGGACAGGTTCACTCACGTGGCTAATCAGTGGTTGGGGTAGAGATGTCTCCAGGAGCTATCCAACTTGAATCAAATGGTTGGGGAAGGGAGCAGACTTAACCTTCCTGGATTTCCACTGTATTCATGGCTAGGGGTACAGCTGTTCCTGGGCTGCTGCTGAATGCCATGATGTAGCTGGTGGAATGATTTGTGCAAGGAGGTACTGGATGCGTCCTTGCACAATGTCTTGAAAACAACACACCCGAGTTGTGCCAATGTAAGTAAACAAGATGTACAATGTAAGACATAGAAGGTTGCCAAGATTCTTAGCTATCACATTAATCTTTCCAATGCAGAAAGCTA
Source organism: Anolis sagrei (assembly GCF_037176765.1). Classification (NCBI taxonomy): domain Eukaryota; kingdom Metazoa; phylum Chordata; class Lepidosauria; order Squamata; family Anolidae; genus Anolis; species Anolis sagrei. Next base: position 94,207,359 of record NC_090021.1, read on the forward strand.
TAAGATAATTTAACAAAGCAGCCCAATTCAGATGTAACAGCAAACCATGGCTTAGCTCTAGGATAATGCATTGTAATCATGATGTTTCTATGCCCACCATTCTTAGTTTCCATGTGAAGAGAGGCAACGGAAACCTCTTGTCTTCTTTTTTGAACACTAACAAGCCAATTTCAAATTGTTTTGCAAAAATATGTCAGAATAAATATTAAATAATGAAGTGGTTTCTGTTACATAGAACTCAGGAAATGGTAATTTATTATTATTATGGCAATTTCACACTAAGATTAAACTATACCCAGAAACTGATTTCTTAACTAACTACAGTTTAGGCCTTACTGTCAAAATGGCCAACAACAAATTTTCCCAATAGCTGCTATTACCTACAGTACACATTCGTGTATAAGTCGACAACCTTTATAAGTCATGGGCAGGCGTTGATGCCAACATTATGTATTTTAATAATGAACCATGGATAAGTCATGGCTTTTTCCTTGAAGGCAGGGATTCTTCTTTTTTTATAAGAGTCACATTGACCTGTAGTTAAGTTGACTCTGGTTTTTTGAGATAATTTTTGATTAATTTTTTTTAGACTTATTCATGATGATATAGGGGACATTTAAACATGTTTCAGGAGGTTGTGGTTTATCCAAAACTGAAAGTTGAAGCTTTCAATCTGCCTCCCTTGAAGACAAGAGGAAAAAGGAAGAGATCTGGTGTTTATTGTAAGTATAGTACTTATAACACAGTTTAGTGTTACATCTGAAGTGGAGCAGTAACTAAATCAGGATTTATTGTGGGTTTACTTTCAAATAGCACAATCTTCTTCCAATCGGATGCCTTCCAGGTGCTTCAGACTCCCAAATGAGAATGGAATAAAAACATCTGGAGGACCAATTGCAGAGGTAAACAACATGGAACAAATTTTACCCCTCTACGGACTCATTTCAGAATGATTTTTCTGTGACCTAAAATGCGTTTCTTATTTACTAAATTTATATGCTTTCTTTCTCTCAAGATAGGATTCAAGGGGGTTTACAACTCAAGGTTTACTACCAATGAAACTTACTCCTGAGTAAACTTGCATAGAACCAAGCTGCGATGTGCTTTGATTTGGCTTGACAGTGTCCATTGTAAAAACAGAAGTTCTCAGTTGCTCAGTTTAAAAACTAAATAGTAGGTTCGAGTAAGTAACATAGTGGTTCTCAACCTGGGGTCCCCAGATGTTTTTCACTTACAACTCCCAGAAATCCCAGCCAGTTTACCAGCTGTTAGGATTTCTGGGAGTTGAGGGCCAAAACATCTGGGGACCCCAGGTTGAGAACCACTGCCATAACACAACCTGCTAATGTTGTGCTCCTCTAAGTTCACTGTATCATATTGAGGTCAATGGGGCCAGGTTATGGTGACCCCATATATTTCATAGGATTTTCTTAGGCAAGGAACACTTAAGAGGTGGTTTTGCCAGTTCCTTCTTCTGAATTATAGTTTACAGCACCTGCTACTCATTGTCCATCTCCCATTCAAGTATTAACCAGTGCTGACCTAGCTTAGCTCCCAATATCAGGTGGCATATGGTGCCTTTAATGTGTTTAGGCCAAGGACTCTGCTATCTCCACTTAATGGCCAGAGGAAAAAGGGAAAGGCCAAGAGGATTGTGGTTTACACTAGCTGCAATTCTCCAAACAAAGATAGAGATAAAATGGAGAGAATGGCCTGACAGTTACTGGGAGAAAAATGGTTTTGGGCAGTGCACAATGAGCTAGTGAAGCTTGGGATGTTTTCCGAAAGAAGAAATGTGCATACCTATCCTTGCCAACCCAGTATTTTTTGAGAAGTTAAGAAGATTGCTGCAGCTGACTTGTATGGATTTAAGACCATAGACCACTGATCCACCAAGCTCAGCTTTGTTGCTATTGTTTAGGAGCAACTCAATGGGGTTTTAGACCAGACTTTACCAGCTCTATCTGGATGTGTTAGGGATTGAACTTGTGGAATTATCTATGCAAAATACGGCTATGTAATTTTTATTCATGACCTTTTCCTTTCTATGGGGTTTCTTGCATACTGTATTTGTTGGGTTTTCTTGCATACTGTATTTGCATAACATGTGGTGAGTCTTGCTATGGAATTTATATAGGAGCACCTATAGAGGAAGTGGCAAACAAACCTGAACTCAGCAGGTGTGTTTATAACTGAGTCTGATCCTATTCATGTTTACTCAAGATAACTCATTGCATTTAGCAGGAATTTGCCTCTAGGAAATTATGCATCTTAAAATTTCACTAATTCTGTCCCATTGAAAGCAACAGGACTGAAGACATACTTAACCTTGGCCGATTTGCAACCACCGTTTCTGTGCTATATGAAAATTAATAACTTGACAAATTGAGAGCTTGCAAATGGAAGGATTTATTTGTTCCTGTACCTCAACCTTCTGAAGGCTATACCTTTATCTCCACCTACCCTCAAGTGAATACAGCAGTGGTTCTCAACCTGTGGGTCTCCAGTTGTTTGAACCTACGACTCCCAGAAATCCCACCTAATTTAACATTTGTTAGGATTTCTGGGAGTTGAAGGCCAAAACATCTGGGGATCCACAGGTTGAGAACCTCTGGGGTAGAGGAAGCTCAACGGGAGAGGTGAGAGGAGAAAGCCAGGAATTTTGTTGGATATCAGATTTTTATCCACAGTTCCCACCGAGGAGGACAGAATCGTACACATAGAATAAGTGGTCAGTCACCAAATACACTGCTAAATCAAATAACAAACAATCTCAGACACCTAAATTCATACATAATGATGTACCAGATGCTCATGTAGTGAACATTTGCGAACAAATTCTTAACTAGCTTTGGTAATAGGTACCTGTAACTGAGTCTCTCTAAATAAACACATATTTTTAAGTCTCTGGAACAGATGATCATTTTATAGCGTTTTCTCTCGGGGAAGCCCTTTCCAATGTGGAGTATAAACACACACACATTGGTTATCTCTGATTAAAAGAAGTATGATAAACTCGACCCTGCCATTGACAAATATACCACCTTAATTGTTAAAAAAATACCCCATATTTATTTATTTGTTTTGAAAAAGGATAAAAATCGTAACTATTTGGAAAGGTTTTTTAATTTAATTCTATGACCTATTCAGAACCACAATAGCACAGAGGTTTTTTTAAATATAATTCAGTTATGAACTGCATGATGGAGTTCACATGTTCATCTATAGAATAGTGCAGCACATTCATGAGGAGGCTACAGTACAAAACAAAACTTCCATCACACGAGGAGCTGTTATTTCACCAATATTACCTCAAAGGGGTGGAAAAGAAGGAGCAATACAGGGCCCACAGATGTGTGTGTGTGTCTTTGTGTGAGAGAGAGAAAGAGAGAGAGAGAGAAAGAGAGTGTGTGCATGCACCTTACCTGTGCATGCGCACTAATGCGTGGCGGCTGAAGGAAGTCACACCACACAGTACATAGTTCATGTGCCAGTGAAAACTCATGCACTGAAACTTTGGGTTAAAATGCTAGTCTGTTCTCCTAACATTCATGCATAATGGTCTGTTTCTGTACATAATAAAATATATTTATATATTTATATGTATTCTGTCTTCACGCCAAAACGTTTTTCATATATCACTTAGGAGGAATTGGTGTATACTGTCCCAGCCAGAGTATCTTCACACTGATTTTTTTTAAAGGAAAAATTAAAAAGTACCATTGGGTTTTCCCATGTCTCTCCTCCTCTCTTTGTCTCACTCCCCCAGAAGGATATCAATAAAAAGTAATTCAACAGGACCTGCACAGCACCATAACTGTCAGTCATTATTACTGTATAAATTTACAAAAGAAATCCATATAAGCAAAATATATAAAAACTACTTTGTTTTTTTTCCAGTGGAATTTATCCAAGTACAGTCTACGCTCCTATGAAAAGCTATCTTTATTTTTATTTTTTTGTCCCTCCCTGACTCTCTTTCCTGCCCTCCCTCACCTTCTCCTCCCAGGTCTCCATGATGCATCATCACAAGAAGGAAAGACTAATCAAGAAGAGGATGTACAAAATAATTACCAAAGTAATAACTCACCCAAGTTCTGGATGATGCATAATATGTAAAAACTTTGCATTCATGCAATATAGTTTTTTGTTAGGTTTTGCTTGGTTATTATTGTTATTGTCATTATTGTCATTATTATCCATCTGAAAGCAAACTAATGCCTTCTAGCTGGTTAAAAATTGACTGGCAAGATGGTAAACAGTGCAGCTCCCTTACTCAGAGAGGTGCTAAGCTGTATGGGCAGGTCAACGGCAAGCGTACAAGAACCCCAAAACCACTGCGGCTATTTGGGCAGAATGGTTGGCATCACACACTGGGCCAAAGCTGATCTGACTGAGGGTAAGTCAGCTGCCTTCTCTCTCACGAAATACTATAAAGCGCCTTTCCCCACAAAACACTTTCTGAACACTGGCTGGGATGCAAAATTGGCGACGGCTTGTTTGGTGAGGTAAAAATCCACCCTCTTGGTGTGCTGAGAATAAAAAGAAAGGCATACTCTTACATTTAGGAACAGAACCTGCTCAGGGACATTGTTGAGAACAGAATCAGAAACAACCAATTAACCAATCTTTAAAAAAATAATAATACAAAAACCAAACCAAACACAAACACAACCACTCTCCTCCTCATAAACTACCTCTTGAATCCAATTAGTTAGTAGATGCCGTAAGGACTGTAATATTCAAGTGCTCTTGGTATTTCAAGCCAAAATGGATCCAGATTTCTCACTGTGCATATATTGTTCCTGCTTTTCATATTAATAGGGAAACAGAGTGTAAAAAGGAACAATTAAAGCATTTTCCAGGGGCAGAGGGAGAATACACCCAGAGTGGTAGGTTTGGGGGTGGGGAAGGGGGGAACCCTGAAAAATAAAAGCCAGCCAAAAGCATCCATGAACCCATTACTATGTTGGTACACCATACACCATACAAGAATCCATATTGTCAGGGCTACACAGTGTGCTGTGAAACGGGATAGTGGCTGAACCAACTTCTCCAGAAGTTGGTGCTGGACCACCCCGTGACAGGAAGATTTTGCATCCTTCCGAAGGAGTTCCGTTCCCGGCAAGGCAGTTCGCCACTCCGCTTCTGGGGGCTCATTAACAGTCTCTGTTTCAATAGGAAAAAAGAAAGCAGGGCTGACAAAAGGTAATAAGCTGTAAACGGTATCCCTGTCCTTGCTGACAGTTGATTTTGGCAAAGGGTTTTCTTTTTTTCTTTTAGGACTCGTGTCAGGTGAAGGGCCTAGAAGGGGAAAAAACAGAAAAGAAAAGCAAAATTAAAAAGCAACAAGAGAAAACAAAACTGAGTTCAGCGAATACCCACAAACAGTCCAAATAGGCAGGTGATCATAAAGGCAAATTTCTAGGAAATTCAGTATTCTCTTGGGAAAACCCACACAGATTTTTCTCAAAGGTATTTCTCTGCAATGGCACAAAGGACATGCAACGTCAAGGCAAGGAGACACCTCTAACCCTCAGGACAGCTAATCAGTTTAATCTGGTATGCTCCCTAAAGCTTGCCCCTTTTCAAGCAGCTCCATTGGTTCTTGATAAGTTTCAAAGTGCAAGTGATTACCTACAAAGCCCTATACAATTAGGGTCTAACCTATTTTCGAGACCGCATCTCCTTCTACAAACCGGTGCAAGCATTAAGATCTGCTGGGGAGGTCCTACTGTCAGTCTCAAGCTTGGTTGGTGGGGGCGAGAGAGGGCCTTCTCGGTGGTGGCTCCCTGGCTCTGGAATACCCTCCCTAAAGAGGTTAGATGAGCCCCCTCTCTTCAGGCCTTCCGCGTGAGTCTAAAAACATGGCTCTTCAGATAGGCCTTTGATCCTGAGTAATCCATGGCCAATGTGATGAATCGGTGATAATACTAGCCCGCCCTTCGATTGATTGTTGGCCCGCAGGTTCCACTGCGTTTTAAAAATTGTATAATTGTCAATTTTTTGTAATTTTATCATTGAGATTTTAATGTGCTGTTGATTATACTTATGTCACTGTATTATGTATTGTTGTCTGCATGTGGCACTTGGAGTGCTTCTGTGAGCCGTCCCGAGTCCCTTTGAGGAGATGGTGGCGGGGTACAACTAAAAATTATTATTATTATTATCATTAAATAAAATGTCGAAAGTCAATAAAGTGCCTAGAATGGTAGGTCAAACTGGTGAGATGTCCTCGACATCACTTCTTTTCCATGCTGTGCTACTTATCAGGCACAGAGACACTAGCTAATAGATGTGGCACACTTGTGTGTGACTCTGCTTTTTGTGCATCATTGGCTGCAATGGGAAATTTGTTGAGGTGACAGCTAATTGTTCTCTGTGACATCATCAGGTTTTCATCCAGGAGAAAAGAACAAAAATAGTTTTGTATGCAATCAAAACTTTGCCAAGGATTCTATGAACAAGGAAATGGATGAATCCACACATTTGATTCTGTGTTTGTAACAGAGTCAGGCATCATTATGTCTGACTAGAAGAAATTCCTACATCTGTCAGGATGCATAGAGTAAGACAAAGCTGTGAAATTTTACTTTAAAAAGCCAACAGCGCATAGTTCCCAGGATCTGTCAACTTGAAAGTAATATTTCCAATTTCCAATCTCCGACTTAAAGACATTTGCTCCTACATAATCATCCTTAGGGCCACACAACGGAAGATACATTCCTTACTAAACTCTGGCAGTGGTCCTTTGGAAGGGTACTCCCTACGCTTGGAATCACCACTTACAAAGGCCCCACGTTATAGAGGCCTGCCACATTTCCATCAGAAGGAACACAGAAAAGGAATATGTGGGCAAAAGTGGTCGCTTAAGCAGCTGAGGGGGAAAAGGAAGGGGCCTGAGGCCAGGAATTATGGGAGTTGAAGTCCAAAAACACCTGGAAGACCCAAGTTTGCCCGTGCCTGCTTTAGACAGAAAAAAATTGAGACTTGAAGGAGACTTTGGCAAAATGCCACCTTGGTGGACTTAACATTTATCTCAACCCAGTTTTATTTATGAAATGGAAGCAGCAACAGATGTAAACAGCACTTAAATGAGGCAGCCATTTAAAAGTTAACATTATCCTTCCAACTCAAAACACACTGGTAAAAATTGTGGGAAATTGAAATTGGAATAATTCCATTGAAGAGTTGCTTCTATCTGTGTCTACCAAATAGGCTTACCATAAGAGGGAGTCCACTGACAACTCAGATAAGTTGTTCCCCCTCAAATTTACACCAGCCCCTGTTAATTCCTATTAAGTAGACAGACATTGTTGAGGTGGGAGAATACTTTTGGGGCTATATCTCTGCAAATCCTTCAGTCAGCCTAGCCACTGGATAAGGGATTCACCCTGGCTCCTCTGATAACAAGGCAGCCTTAGGACCTCACAACATAATCTGTGCTTTTAAGTACTTTATATGAATACATGAGATAACATTTAGCAGACCTGAGTTCACATGTAGACAATGCAAAGGTTTTAATCTTTTGGAGGCCAGCGTTCAAATTGTGAAGATACTACTTTTCAAAAAAGCTTTCATAGCCAAAATACAGTTTGTAATTCAAGCCACAACTGTTCATTTAATGATATTAAAGGTAAATGTTTGCCCTGACATTAAGTCTAGTCATGTCTGACTCTGGGGGTGGTGCTCATCTCTATTTCTGAGCTGGCGTTGTACATAGACACCTCCGAGGTCATGTGGCCAACTTGACTGCATGGAGTGTCGTTACCTTCCCGCAGAAGCGGTACCTATTGATCTACTCACATTTGCATATTTTCAAACCGCAAGGTTGGTAGAAGCTGTGCCTAACACCGGGAGCTCACCCTGCTCCCTGGATTCAAACCACCAACCTTTCGGTCAGCAAGTTCAGCAGCTTAGTGGCTTAACCCACTGTGCCACCAGGGGCCACTTTTAATTATATAGGCATTAATGACATAAGTCAATTTAATGATAGAAGAATGAAATCTGGTGCAGGCAGACCTGACATGATGAAATCTCTCAGATGTGGAGCCAACGGTACTTTCAAACAGCATTGGTCATTTTTCAATATGGTTTCCCCGAAAACAAATGGGACAATATTATCCCATGCAAAAGACATGAGAGCTCTAGCTCCTGTAAAAATTGTAAGAGCCAAAATTGTCAGGATTGTGTATACAGACATTTGGAACAATATTCCATGCAGGAAGAAGCCAGGATAGTAGAGTGGACTGAGTGTTGGAGTAGGATCAAATATTTCCCACCTCAAAATGAGGGTCTGAATCCCCACATGGCCAGGGAAAATCACACTCTTTCAGTCTGAGAACAGTGTTCAAATCTCCTCTCAGCTGCAGAAGGAAAACACAAACCCCCTTTGCATAAATGTTGACAAGAAGACCCCGTGACAGGTGTGCCTTAAGGTCACCATAAGTCAGAAACGACTTGAAAGCACACCTCAACAACAGGGTAGTGGCAATCCCCTTGCCCTCAAGTGGAAGGGGATAGATCATAACATTAGACACATTTTCTCTCCCTAAACTAAAACTCTGCAAACCTATGAGATGTTGAAGGACAAAGGCTGAGATTCTGCAGGAGGCTACAATGCATGATTTTATAATGATACAGTTATGAAACCAACATGATTTGCAATCATGCTAGTGAATTGCAACATTGCGCAACAGGACACTTAGTAGGACATTCTGCTCTACAACAGGGCCTCCCATTGTGCAATGTCTCCTGTTGTGCATCAGGTCATGTGCACTGGGTCACACTATGCTGCGTGATCATTGCACAATAGTCCTGTAGATTTAGCTACATCTCTACTCCCCGTTATAATCCACCTTGCTGTAAGTATCTTACAGGATGTAAACTATAGTTCATTTTCCCTGTCAACAGAAGTTAAGGGACAATTCACATGGCCAGCTAGAAGTTATCATTAATTAACTCTAAAGCAGTGGTTCTCAACCTGTGGGTCCCCAGATGTTTTGGCCTGCACAACTCCCAGAAATCCTAGCTAGTTTACCAGCTGTTAAGATTTCTGGGAGTGGAAGGCCAAAACATCTAGAGACCCACAGGTTGAGAACCACTGCTCTAGAGCATTGTAGGTGTTTTGTTATGTAGTGAAATTTATAATAAGCAACACATTATTTCTGGGTGACAGCCTTGCTGAACTTTTGCATAAACACAAAAACAATTACAACCAAATTATATTTTCTGCATTAAAATGACAATAACCTGCAAGCACAGATGTTTTGAGCAACTTGTGAGCCCTCACTTTTAATTTATCTCAGGCCCAGTACCCTGATCTGGAGGCCTACATATTCTTTACTGTCGTGGTTACTTCATGCTTATAATGCTTAGACTGGAAAGGCTGTTTCATCTTGGAGTGGCATAACCTCAGTCCACCACATTTATCTCAGAATTGCATTCTCCAAACTCCAAAGGCAGTTGAAGTGGCAGGAGAGAAGCCTTGAAGGATTACCTAATGCATATTACTGCACCCGTTTGGATCCCGCAGGTGCTAATTATGTTGTACTGGAAATCTGTCCAAAATGGAAAGGTGACGCACTACTGTTTCCCCAAGTGCAAGGTACAGTAAATCTGCTGCTGGCTGAATGCATTTGGGCTCATCTGCAGGAAAGTTGTAAAACTTGATCTAAAGCAAATATTTTTTTAAAAGAAGAATATTGGAGGATATGAGACTCTCCAACCCCACACCCAGTTCTCGTATGGCTAAAAAAAAAAAAAAAGCAAAAGATGAAGGACAGCTATGAGGAATCCAGAAGACTTGAGATTTTTTTTCCTTATAAATGAATAAATGGCTCAAAATAAGTTCTCAATAAAGCAAGGACATTTAAGTCTAGAGAGATTTAGATAAGAACTACCGATATATGGCTTTTTAACCAGGAAGACTGTATATTTTTGATTAAAGAGATGCAAAATTAGAATTAAAAATGCGTATCACTTGAATAAACTTATTTGCCAGTAAAATTCTGCAGCCTCACAGGTTTAAGGCATTGCTAGTTTTCAAAGTGATCTTGGAAACAGCATGGTAAAAGATAGTTATAAATCAAGGGATGGAATCCTGTTCATGGCTTACTGGTGTAATCTCTCATTATTCCAGCGTATGTACTTTTTCAGTTATTACAGAAGTTACCATTATTCAACACCACTTTGAGCAACATTCTTCACTTACAATTTTGGTTTGATAGAAATACTTTGTGTCTCAACTGAGATAACAGGAAAGTGGTAACAATAACAACAATGTATTGTCGAAGGCTTTCATTGCCAGAATCACTGGGTTGTTGTGAGTTTTCCGGGCTGCATGGTCATTGTTCCAGAAGCATTCTCTCTTGATGTTTTTCCCATATCTATGGTAAGCGACTTCCCTTTTGGCATTCAGAAAAAAATTGAAGACCTGGATATGGGACCAAGCTTTTGGATATTCTGGCAGCTAAGGAAAGATCTAACGATAAACAAGGGCGAACGGAATGGAATAGATAAACGGATTCTGAACACTGAGCATGAGATTGTTTTGCTATTTTACTATGTATTAATGTCTTTAACTTGTTAATCGTTTAAATTGCTTTTATGTATTGTTTGTTTATTGATTTAGGCATCGACTTGTGCCTTCGTTTGTAAGCCGCCCCGAGTCCCCCCTCGGGGGTGAGAAGGGCGGGGTAGAAGTAATTGAAATAAATAAATAAATAAATAAATAAATAAATAAATAAGCATCCTCAGAAGTTGTGAGATCTGTTATTGGGTTGTTTAGAGTTTTCTGGGCTGTATGGCCATGTTCCAGAAGCATTCTCTTTTGATGTTTTGCCCATATCTATGGCAGGTATTCCCCAGGTAATGCCTGGGGAAATCCTTCTTTCTTTGTGAATTGTCCAGGGTGGGAGAAAGATGGATTCTCCCAGGCAGTAAAAAGCCATACCTTACCTTGTTAGGTCATTAAATACTCATAATCAGGGGAATTCCAGACAAGGAACAATCAGGGCCAACTAATCACCTCCCAACAAAGGATTCCCCCAGGCTGGAAGCAGCCAGACCTTGAAAACTGCTAAACCATTAAATTGTAGCCAATTGCTACATTCACACCTACCTCGAGCAGGCATGAGTTCTTCCTCCCACCCTGGACATTCCACAGATATATAAACCCCATTTTCCTAGTTTCCAACAGACCTCACAACATCTGAGGATGCCTGAGATAGATGCAGGCCAAATGTCAGGAGAGAATGCTTCTGGAACATGGGCATATAGCCCAGAAAACTCACAACAACCTAATAACAACAATAATAAAGAGCATCCCACAGATGGGACTCCCAGGCATCATCCAGTCAAGGGAAAGAAACAGATGCTCTCCCAGTATAGTTCCAGGGCAGAAGCTGGTCTTTTTTATCCCCAACAGTCAGATTTCTGCTCTGCCAGTTGGCTCTCAGCCAAAGAGTCCTGGCAATTTAGTGCAGCCTTGAAAGAATTTGGTCCCTACACACCATAGTCACAGAGGTACTGGGTGGTCTCAGCAAGTCAATATCTTCCACTTTCAGTTCCTCATCCATTAAAGTCATGAAACATTAGCAACGTGGCTTGTAGGGATGCTGTGAACAAGAGTGATGACTGTAGACTATTTCGTGCTGCCCAATTCATAATCCAGGCAAGACAGATATTAGTCAGAAGCAAAACAGAAATAAAAAGGCTATTAATATCTTCCATGGTGGTGGGATTGAATGATCCAGTGAGGAAAGAGACTATGTTGATGGGAACAGTGCCACTCACTGCTAAGGTCTCCCATGTCAGACAGGCTTTCACTGAGGAGCCATACTAAAGGTACTAAATGGCCATTGGGCAGTAATAGTGGAAGACCCTGGCAGCTGATCTCTCAGATACAACAGCAGTAGCACCATAGTTAGTGCTTATTAGTACTGCGCAGAAAGAGGAACAGAAAAGCCCCTTTGAATGACTTTTTAATTGAAAAACCTATGAAGGTGCCAGAGGATGAGATTCCCAGAACATAAGACACTCAATGAGCTACTGGGGAAGAGCAGAAGACATGTACATGACGTGCTAATGGGTAATGACTTCAGCCAAAAGGACGCTCAGCTGTTGATGTGCTCAGAGGTGAAAGGAAAAGTCCAAAGCTGCACAATGCATATTTTAGGAACATGGAATGTGAGGCGCATGAATAAGAAGCTGCACATTGTAAAACAAGAAACCGAACACATAAACACTGTAATACTTGGGTTTTCTTTTTTGTGTCAGGAGTGACTTGAGAAACTGCAAGTTGTTTCTGGTGTGAGAGAATTGGCCGTCTGCAAGAACATTGCCCAGGGGATGCCTGGATGTTTTTTTTATGTTTTACCATCATTGTGGGAGGCTTCCCTCATGTCCCCACATGGGGAGCTGGGGCTGACAGAGGGAGCTCATCCGCGCTCTCCTCGTATTTGAACCTTCAACCTTTAGTCCTCCCGGCATAACGGTTTAACCTATTGCACCTCCAGGGGCTCCTTTCAAGCTAAAGTGGACAGAAATGAAACATTTTGAGTCAGATAATTACACAGTGTTTACTCAGAAACACTGTGCTCCATGCAGTCATGCCGGCCACATGACCTTGGAGGTGTCTACGGACAATGCCGGCTCTTCGGCTTAGAAATGGAAATGAGCACCAACTCCCAGAGTTGGACACAACTAGACTTAATGTCAGCGGAAAACCTTTACCTTACTTAGAAAAAGAAGCACGAATAGTTAAGAGGGATGTAGCAAATGCAGTGAATGATATAATGCAAAGTCTGGCCAAATTGTATCAACAGGACTTCAGAGAATACCCATCAATATAATAACCACAATCCAAGTTTATGCTCCAACTGTAGAGGCAGAGAAGACATGGAAAGATGCTACCTCCAAGCCCAGGAGAAAACTGATCACATACCAAATCAGGGCATGTCGATAGGTGATAGGAATGTGAAAGTAGGAAACAGGGCAGAATCAAAGACTGTGGGAGAATTTGGCCTAGGATAAAGAAATGAAGCAGAACAACAACTGGGAATTTTGTGAAGCCAACAGTTTGTTCATTGTAAACGCATGCAATCAAAGAAGCAACTGCATACATAGACATCAGCTGAAGGTCATTGTAGAAATCAGACAAACTACATAACTGCAAGCAAAAGATCCATTTTCTGTCAAAATATACTGGATGGGGTTACACCTCTTCACAAAGAAAATCTCCGACTTGCAGGTTGGGCATATTTCTGGATTCAATTCTAAGCCTGAGTGCTTAGGTTTCAGCAGTGACCATGAGTGCATTTGAACAGGTAAAACTACTGTGCCAACTGCGTACTTTCCTTGAGATGTCAGATCTGTTTTGTGACAAATGACGTGGTTACATCCCATTTGGACTATTGTAACACACTCTACGGAGGGCTGCTTTTGGAAACTTTTCAGAAACTTCAGCTAGTTATAGGGAGCATATTCTTGTTAAAACAACTTCACTGGCTAACCTTTTATTTCTGGGCACAATTTAAAATGCTGGCCACGAGCTATAAAACTCTACACAGCTTAGGTCCAGACTGTCTGGACTATCTCCCCATACAAACTTACCAGACTCCAAAGATCATCCGTGGAAGGCTTTTCTCTTGACCCTGCTACTATTACAAGCTTCCTTGGTGAGGGCAGAGAGAGCCTTCTCAGTGGCTCTGAAACCCTTCCATAGGAAGAGATGTTGCCCCATTCCCTGCTTTCCTTTTGCTATCAGACAATGACATATTTGTTTGCAAGCTTTTAATGCAGGGAGTCTTTTACTGGATGTTTTATTCTTATTTTGATATCTTTGTTGTTAAAGAGATTTCAAATTTTTATTATGGTGATTTTAATTGTTTTTAAATTGTATTGTAAATGGTTTCAATGAACTATCTCTGGAAGATACCTTGGGTGACACTTGGGGAGAAATGCACCATATAAATTAAACACATGCTTACAAGACCAGGAGCAGATTGCAGCACAGACCATGTACTACTAATATAAAAAATCAGAATAAAGCTAGGAACACCCAATCAATCACTGTGTCAAAATACAACCTGAAGAACATCCCTGTAGAATCTAGTGTAAAAATAGATTTGCACTATTAAGCCCAATTGACCAGAAGCCAGATGAACCCTGGAGTGAAGCCAGGGACATTGTGAAACAGGAATGCAAATAGACACTATCTGCTGCCAAAAAGAAAGAGAAGCCTCAACGGATAACAGATGTAACTCTTCAAGCAGTTAAGGACAGATGAGAAGCAAAAAGGGACAGAAATAAAGTCAGATCTCTGAATACAACTGTTCAGTTTTTTTTCCCTGTCAGGAGTGACTTGAGAAACTGCAAGTTGCTTCTGGAGTGAGAGAATTAGCCATCTGCAAGGACGTTGCCCAGGGGATGCCTGGATATTTAGATGTTTTATCATCCTTATGAGAGGCTTCTCTCATGTCCTTCCCTCATGTCTCATGGAGAGCTGGAGCTGACAGAGGGAGCTCATCCATGTTCTCCCTGGCAGGACTGAAGACCAACAAGTCAGATTTGAATCCAGGGAGAGTGCAGATGAGCTCCCTCTGTCAGCTCAAGCTCCCCATGCGGGGACATGAGAGAAGCCTCCCACAAGGATGGTAAAACATCAAAACATCCGGATGTGCCCTGAGCAATGTCCTTGCAGATGGCCAATTCTCACACCAGAAGCGACTTGCAGTTTCTCAAGCTGTTCCTGACATAACAAAAACAAAAAAGAAATGAGAAGGCATGACTCATTGGAAAAGGTAATAGTGCTTGGTAAGGTGGAAGGCAATGGAAAAAGAAGAAGACTGGATTACAGGTGGACAGACTCAATCAGGGAAGCCACAACTTTGACTCTGCAAGTTTTAAGTAGGGCTGCTTAATGACAAGGTGACTTGGATGTCTCTCATTTATAGATGCACTATCAGTCAAAGTCAGTTTGATGGCAGTTAAAAAAAATTCGTCTGTGGATGTACTACAAATGTGAACAAAAGACCTGTGTGATAACCAATATAGACTGGGGAAATCCTGTAGGTTAGCCTGCTCCAAACTGGTGCCCTCCAGATGTACAACTTCCTCATTGTTTCCACTGAGCTCACTTAAGGGTGTTGCTGGCGGGGATTGATGGGAGTTGTACTCCCAACAATTTGAAGGTCATCAAGTTGAAAAGTCTGGTGCATGTAGAGCAACAGAGATAATTTTATCTGACATGATCTTTAGAAAATGCACAAATATTCATGAAGACAGACTTCTGAATTAGTCTTAATGAGTCCTAATTTGGCATTCCGCAGGAAACACAGCCTTTCTGCTACATGAATTTTCAGGACTGCCGTTCTTCCTCTGTTATACTGTGGAAGCATATATCTTACCGTGATTATGATTAAAACAACCCTTCCTGCAGTGGAAGGCTCTCATTTGCTAATGCGGTTAAATGAATCTGAGAGGTCAAAAAGCCAAGGCATACCCTGCAAAAGGCAGCAGCAATGTCTCCTTGATGTCTCACAGGGAAGGCAAAAATAAATAAATCCAAGATTGTTAATAATACCCATCTCAAAAGGGAAAGTATAATAAAAGGCACGCCCATCAATCAAGTGCCTCTGCTCCTCCACAAATTCCTTCTCCATTCAGATGAGGAAAAGAGAATTTTAAACCATGGCAGGGCATACCAAAAAAATACGGAAAGGGGAAATACCAAATGCAGAATTAAACTGGAGACCAGATAGGTAGGCAAACAGATTGGTCTTTCCTCAAGGAAGATTTCTTTTTTTGGGGATGAGAACTAAAGTCACATCATGTCATTATGTGCAAAATAAAAACCAGTCTGAAGCAGCTCAGTTTATTCTGGGGTGCCGACATCACAGCACAGAATTTCCAATCTGCATTTGATATTAAGCAATTAAAGAATGTGTTATACCATCCATGGCACCAATTCTCAAATGCTAATGTTCGCCTCTGCAACCAAGGGAATAATGACTAGACTCTCCCACATGTGACTGTGTGTGTCTGTGTCTTCAAGTTTCCTGTCCACTTATGGGGACTGCAGGAATTCTTTAGGTCAGTGATTCTCAACCTGTGGGTCCCCAGGTATTTTGGTCTTCAACTCCCAGAAATCCTAACAGATGTCAAACTAGGTGGGATTTCTGGGAGCTGTAGGCTTCTTGCAGGAACACCTAAGCAAGTGAGAGTCCAAAAGTGGCAGGCAAAAACCTGGAACCTCAAGCCATGGCTGATACAAACTGAACAAACTGTGTTCGGGCACCACGAGATGCAGAGACAACCTTTAGAAATGAGGCCACATGAGAGTGTGGAGAAGAGCAAACCACAGACCACTTATTACAATGCAGGCTGAGCCCTGCCACATGCACAATGGAGGACCTTCTTATATCAACACCAGAGGCACTCCAAGTGGTCAGCTACTGGTCAAATGACATTTAATATCATGCCAAGTTTTTAAACTCTGTGTTTTTTTTCCCAATACAACTTCACCCTTGGTTCACTTCAGATATGATAAATAATTAATTAATATCGATCTACCTGCAGTAATTCAAATGGGTCTATTCTACATGGGACCAGCCACTGGATTTAGGCTCTTGTGTTGGGGCAATCTGTGACTTAATTTGTGACCTATAAATGTACACTATTGCTAAAACGGGGGCATTGATATATCACTGCATTTGTGGGAAACAATGCATTACTCCATACATTGAAAAGACCTTGCTTGCTTCTCTATCTGTGCAGTATAATGATTACAGTGATAAAGAGACATCACACTCCATGACTGTCACTTTATCCGAACTGAGAATTCATATATTGAATTTTTTTAAGTTCTATTGTCAAAGGCTTTTGTGGCCAGAATCACTGGTTTGTTGTAGGTTTTTGGGGCTATATGGCTATGTTCTAGAAGCATTCTCTCCTGACGTTTCACCTGCATCTATGACAGGCATCCTCAGAGGTTGTCACTTAAAGGCACAAATATACACAACATCAGTAGCAGTCTGCTCCACACTACTCTGAAGAGAATTGTGTTGTTTCTTTATGAACTGCTAGCAGGCAAAACGTCAAGAGAGAATCCTTCTAGAACATGACCATATAGCCTGAACAACCTACAACAACCCAGTTCTAGGACAGGTTTGTTAGGTCCACAGCAAGAGATAATGCATTTGCCTTCAATACAAAATGAAGTGTAACACAATTCTCCTGGCTGTTTTTCCACTCATAAATCAAGTCCTGTATGGAGAGACACAACAGCACAGGATTTGCATCATCTTTCAGTGCTTTGGAGCAATTACAGGTATGGGATCTTCCTTCACCACCCGCAAAGTTGATCCATGCTTAAAAGACAGCATACTATAGATCTATAGTCCCACAAGCTTTTTAATGAAAAAAGGGATTACTATTCAAAGGGAAACATACATTGAAAAACCTGCAACTCAAAGGGAATTATTGTGAAGAGCAAAGACCAAACTGGGATAAATGGTACTGTAACATTCAGAGAATATTTGTTAGGTAGTGATGTTCTACAAAATGAAGCTAACACTGTTGAGATAAGAAATAATGGACTAGAAAGTCCACCTGATGCTGTTCTGCTTGTCCTAAAAATACCAAGAGATGCTGTCATCTTGTGAGAGGGAGCCATCCCATAATTTTGGCATCGGCAGGAACAGCCAGATTCCAATTATCTTTACTGAATCACACGAGCAGCATAATGGCCCTTAAAAAGCATAAGAGAAAATCTCAAATTATGGATGGCCTATTACTATATTACATTATGTTGTAATGTATCATATTAGGCATTCACAAATCCACTCCGCAGCTTGCCAGGGACTGGTCCAGGGCTCTCTGGGAAGCAGGATGATGCCCGGCAGCAGACACATCTCCTCCCAAAGGAACCCGTTTTTTGCTGCGCTAGCAGTTCATAAAGAAACAACACCATTCTCTTCAGAGTCGAGTGAGACAGACTGCAACTGATGTTGTGTTTGTGTATGTTTGTACCTTCAAGTGGCCTGTCAATGTATGGTTATGCCATAGGGTTATTCAAGGAATACTTAAGAGGCGGTTTTGCCAGTTCCTTCCTGTGAAATGTAACTTACAGCAGCTGGTAATCGTTGGTGGTCTTCATCTAAGCCAGTGGTTCTCAACCTGTGGGTCCTGTACATTGATAGGAATGTAAAAGCAGGAAACAGGGCAGAATCAAAGACTGTGAGAGAATTTGTCCAAGGGCAGTGTTTCTCAACCTGTGGTCCCTAGGTGTTTTGGCCTACAACTCCCAGAAATCCCAGCCAGTTTACCAGGATTTCTGAGAGTTGAAGGGTAAAATATTTGGGGACCAACAGGTTGAGAACCACTGAAAGCTATAACTAAGGCTGGCTTTGCTTAGTTTCCAAGATCAGCTGGGATCTGATGCAAACTCCTATTGATGCTACCTTCTCTTTTCCTTATTCCATTTGATTGCATGATTTTAAATAAGTGGTTTTAAGGTTAAACCGCTGAACTGCTAACCTTGCCAACTGAAAGGTCGCAGGTTCGAATCCGGGGAGCCCCAACTTCTGGCAACCTAGCCATTCGAAAACATGCAAATATGAGTAGATCAATAGATACTGCTCCGATGGGAAGGTAACAGCGCTCCATGCAGTCATGCCAGCCACATGACCTTGGAGGTGTCTATGTACAACAGTGGGTCTTTGCCTTAGAAATGGAGATGAGCACCAACCCCCAGAGTTGGACATGATTGGACTTAATGTCAGGGGGAAACCTTTACCTTTATCTATGTTTTTAATTATTGTTTTAATGTATATGTTTATTTTACTATGTATGTTCGTAGGGCATGGAATCACTACTTATATATGTAAGCCACCTTGTGTCCCCTATGGGGTTGAGAAGGGTGGGGAATAAATAAATAAATAGTCCAGTGAACAAAAAAACTCCAAATCCCTCTCAACGTCAACCTGTGTGTATTGGGGTGTAGGGAAGGTCTTCCAAGTTCTGCAGTTGAATTTGGTCCTCTGGGATTCCCTAGATAGCTATGCTCTTCTTCCCCATGATGCTATTGTTTGGCGATTTCCAAGTTTTCAGGGAGACTCCCCCCCCCCCCCAACAAAAATGTCACAAGCCATGTCTGAGGCTTTGTGACTTTGCAAAAAGAGCTTCAAACCAAACTATGTTGGTATTTTTGGAACCACCTTTTTCCCCATGCACAAAAGGAGCCCCCTGAAACAGATTTCAGCACCATGCAGAAAAATAGTTCTCCAAGAAAAAAGAAATGATTGGTGGCCATAACAAATAATGGATAGCTAGTGGATCAAGTCAGCATTTGTGGGCTATTAGTAACTGATTCATCACTAATTTTTTAACCAGCACTTGCCTCAGAGACTGTATGTTTTTGAACTTATTTTCCTTCAAACAACACTATTATTGTGTTGTTGAAGACTTTCATGGGCGAATCACTGGGTAGCTGAGTTTTCCATGCTGTATGGCCATGTTCCAGAAGCATTATCTCCTGATGTTTCACTCGTATCTATGGCAGGCGTCCTCAGAGGTTGTGAGGTCTGCTGGAAATTAGGCAAGTGGGGTTTATATATCTGTGAAAGGTCCAGGGTGGAAGAAAGAACTCTTGTCTGCTTGAGGCAAGTGTGAATGTTGGATTTGACCAGCTTGATTCCCATCGAATGGCCTTGCAGCTACAAAGCCTGGCTGCTTCCTGCCTGGCTGTTTCCAACAGACCTCACAATCTCTGAGGATGCTTGCCATAGATGTGAGTGAAACATCAGGAGAGAATGTTTCCAGCACATGGCCATATAGCCCGGAAAACTCACAGCAACACTATTATTTTTAATATGAATATTAGCCTATCTCTAGCCTGGTGTCTATGAGATACGTCAAACTATACTTGCAGATCTGCCTACAAAAACAAACGATGACAACTAATAATATTGTCGGTCTTAACATTAATGGATCTTATGAACTCTGTCATTATATAAGGAACATGTAGTTTTCCTTATCATCTCTCTTGTTAGCAATACAGTGCATTTTCCTCACAGTGATTAGTGTGAGAAATAAACAATATAAGTAAATACCTTTGTTATCAATTCGCACAATCCTGGGTTTGTGTGGGTGTGGGCACAATCACCAAGTGGGAAGAACCAGATGGAAAGCAGTCTTGTGAAAAGATTCGACATGTGTTGCTGCATCATGATACAGATTGGTTTCATCATCTGAGGATGTGTTTTGCAACAGTAATCATACTCAATATGAGAAGAACCACGGGTTCAGAAACCTGGTGCATAGTGTTAGGGCTGCAAACAATGGCACCTATGGCTATGTATCTGAATCCTTTCAAAACAAGCTATGCTCTCCCATCACCATGTATAGGATCATGGATCCTATAAAACACTGTGCATCACTACGGTATGTCTGAAGAAATTACTTTGGATGGTTATATCAGAACTGAGTTACTACTAGGGGTAAGTACTTACCATGTTGTTGGATATCCCAGTGCTGTAACATATATCCCCCCCCCCACCCCTGCCCCAATATATATATCATATTTACACATGTTAAAATCTAGCTAATGCCAACAGACTGAACATTTGCTAACCTGCTTTGCCCATTTTCCCCTCTTTGCATAAATCCTTCAGCCTGGAACCCAACTCTGTGATGAAGCTTGCTTAGCACCAGTGAAGTTTCCCACATTCAGAGTGACAACATTCTGGGCTGAGATGAGGGAATCAAAGTTAAAATCCAACCCATCTGCATCCATGAGTTCACTGCGGATAATGGACTCCATATCGCATTCCAAGCTCCCATTGAAAATATCCAGGTCCAAATCACTGGGAAATTTATCATGCCCCATGACTGGAAGGCTCAGGCTGTTGGAATACAATGAAGAGCCTGAGAGTGAGTCAGAAAGGGATTGCATAGAGTGGTTGGCAGGCGACTGTTGCTGGTGTTTTGCCGGCCCAATGCTGTTTGAGTCACTTAAGCCCATAGTACCGATGGAATTCGACAAGGCACGACTGCCACTGAGAGAGGAATTCTGGGATTGATGCTGGTGGTGGAGCAGGTTCTGGTTGACCAAACTACCCTGGCTTGGTTGCGCAGCAAACGACATCATTGGATCATTCCGCAGCATAATACTCCTGCGTACGTTCTGGGCAGTCACGGCTGTGCTAGCCTGTGACATGAGTGGATCGGACTGAGTCATCATGACGTCACTGTGGCTGTGCGAATCTGATGCCAGCAGATCCTGCAGCGTTTGGTTATTGTAGTGAGAAATGGAAGAAAATGTTGCTTGCTTGTTCTCTTGGATGGTTTGCATGGGAGACTGACGGAGGGAATTCAGAGATGATGGCCCAAACACACCATTGTTGAAAGTACTCGCTGGAGAACCAAGACCTGAGCCTTTGGAGCTGTATGGAAAACTTGAGCTTCTCTGCATGAGACCCCCTGTGGGAGACTGCTGAGAAGCGGGGAGACTTATATTGTCCAGAAGATCGTCCATAAGGTTATCTGTCAGGCCATCATTCAAGTTCATGGTGCCTGCCATATCAGTCAACCGAGGCAACTCGACATTACAGGGTTTGTTTACCGATGGAGACATGCTGGGCGGGCTACTGTACAGCATGGGGGAAAGCGGAGCATCATCGTCCTGGACTTCATCTAGCTCAGTACTTGCCAGGATTGGAGACAAGCGGCCACTTATGGTACTGGCATTTGAGTTTGTACGGGACCGGAAATCTGTCCATGCTTCCAGTTCATCACTGCTGCGTGACGTGGGGCTACCTGGCCACTTGGAGAGCTGGGTGGGGCTGTCTTCCGTGGTTTCCTGGGCAGCTTGTAGAGATGCTTTTTTCTTGGCTGCTCGTCCTCGGCTCTTTGTATATTTGTTGCTGTTGTCCATTGAGACAGCACGTCTCCGTGGCGCTTTCCCACCTTTCCCTCCATCCGGGTTGATCACCCACCACGAGCTTTTCCCAGTTCCTTCGTTCTGTACCCTGATGAATCGACTGTGAAGGGACAAGTTGTGTCTGATGGAGTTCTGCAAGAACCACACACACAAAAAGACAAGATTTAAAACAGGAACATGTTTCCTTTGATCATCACAATTATCAAAAGAGAACATATAAAAACAGTAGGAAAAATACTACTCTTTCTTGATCTATAGCTACTATTCTTCAAGTGTTTACTTAATGCTACCAGTGTTCTAGGTATTAGACACTAAACTGGACAAAAATGAAATGCTGAGCTTAAAAACTGCCTTTGTAGGAATGCAATTCCCAGAATCCTTCAACCAGCATGGTCACTGTGCATGTTCTCCAAGCATTCTGGAGTTTGCAGTACAAAAAATAGCATTTGCATGCTCTGAATTACCTTAATGTAATTTCCACTTATCGAGATACCACGAATCCCTGGATTAGAGCTGTTCTCTAGGAAAGTGCTGAAGTACTGATGCCATTATTGTAAGTACATGATGCATCTGCTTTCATAAGATTTTCTAAGAACTTTAAACAATAATTCTCTGTGTTCTTTTATTAAAGTTAAAATATTCCCACCCTTCCTTCATTAAACATAACTTTCCATCAAAGTGCTTCACAAAGATTGCTCAATGTTTATTGATGTATTGGAATATTGCTAGAAACCAAGATGGTTAACAGAGATAGGCAACAACCTTAAGCACCTGTACTTGGAAACCTGTTTTGTAAGAAACTAATTTCCAAGTCAATATGTTCAAGATCAGGGTGTAAAACATGTTAACCCAATCATCTTTTGCAAACAGCACCAGCTATACTTCTCTATCCCATTGTACAGATTACTGCTTTCATTCTCCTTCTCTTAGAGGCACTTCAGTTAGGTAACCAGCCTAATGTTCTCTGCTATACAGAGGTATTCATGTACATTTCTTGAGATGACTTGCATCACATCAAGTTTTTTTTTCATTTCAAAGAATTGGTGGACCTATAAAGTCCAATAATGCCAGTTGCCACAAGAAACACAGGAACGAACAGACCCATTTATTTATTTCTGCATTATATTTAATTTTATATTTATTTCTCCACCTGAACATTTGGAAAAAAAATCCTAACTGTGAGAGCTGTTCAGCAATGGAACTCTCTGCCCCAGAGTGTGGTGGAGGCTCCTTCTTTGGAGGCTTTTAAACAGAGGTTGGATGGCCATCTGTCAGGGGTGCTTTGAAAGCGATTTCCCTGCTTCTTGGCAGGAGGTTGGACTGGATGGCCCATGAGGTCTCTTCCAACGATATGATTCTATACATGTTTGAAGCCACACAATTACTAAAGCTTTTTAGGCAGTTTAAGTGTGCACCACAAACGTAAATTATAATATAACAAAAAGGCACAAAAGAAAATAACACAAAGTAAAGTCAGGAGAGGGTAAAATAAAAAAAAAACACAGCAAGGTATCTAGTAAAATTGAGTCACCAATGACTATAAATGTTTGCACTGAACAAATCCATAGTCCAGACGTCCCTATGTCATGTAAACAAAGCTAGCTGGACTAAATTTGATGCAAGACACAGAAAAAGCTGCTAACTAAAAAAGCAATTTCCACCAACTATGTTAATATAAGTCTTGAATTCACATTACCTGAAAAGCGTGAGAGTAAACAAACAAGATCGGATGTTGAACCCACATTTAACAAATAGTATCCCTTTTTTTTTAAAAAAAAGTATAGAATAAGATGGTAGAGTTGGAATGATTTATGAAATATAGAAAAGGATAGGTTTAAATGCAACTGAACTTTCTATAAGATTGAACACCATTTAAAACATACCCATTAAAAAGCAGAAGATAAAAATAGGGCAGCTTACTAAGAAAAGCCCTTCTTTGTAAAAACAGTTCTCAAAAGGCTGTGGAAATAAAAAGGTCTTCACCTTCTGTGGGAAGGACAGTAAGGAGGGAGCCAGCGGGATGCTGGTATTTGCCTCAACTTTGGTTATGATCACAGGACTGAAGCTCTTTCCTTTCTGTTTTTTGTTCCCTACCTTCTGTATCATCTCCTCAACCCCACTGTCCTCTCTCCAAATCACCTGTTTTGCAAATCACCTGAGAACTCCCCCCTAGTCTCGAACTTTCCTAAAGATCAAACTGAGTATTAATTTTATGGTCACAATCTGAATGCCCTCCTCTTTACTTGCAGTTTGCATAGGAAATAAAACCTCTTTTACTTCCATTGGACTTATTTCCAGTGTAGACTTTAGGCAGGATGTGTAAGAGACCCAGACTAGGAGGGAGAGCTATTTGGGATGCAAAGTTTTAAAACATTTATAACAGTGTTTCTCAACCGGGGGTCAGGACCCCTGGGGGGGGGGTCATGAGGAGGGGTCAGAGGGATCGCCAAAGACCATCAGAAAACACAGTATTTTTTGTTGGTCATGGGAGTTCTGTGTGGGAAATTTGGCCCAATTCTATTGTTGGTGGGGTTCAGAATGCTCTTTGATTGTAGGTGAACTATAAATGCCAGCAAGTACAGCTCCCAAATGTTAAGTCTGTTTTCCCCAAACCCCACCACATTTGGGCACATTGAGTATTCATGCCATGTTTGGTCTAGATCCATCACTGTTTTAGTCCACAGTGCTCTCTGGATGTAGGCAAACTACAACTCCAAAACTCAAGGTCAATGCCCACCAAAACTCTCCAGTATTTTCTATTGGTCATGGGAGTTCTGTGTGCCAAATTGGTTCAATTCCATCGTTGATGGAGTTCAGAATGTTCTTTGATTTTAGGTTAACTATAAATCCCAGCAACTGCAACTCCCAAATGACAAATTCAAGCCCACACCCTCCAAGCATACGAGTATTCAAATTTGGGCATATTGGGTATTTCTGCCAAATTTGCTCCAGGGAATGAAATTACATCCTGCATATTAGATATTTACACTGCGATTCATAACAGTAGCAAAATTACAGCAATGAAAATAATTTTATGGTTGGGGTCACCACAACATGAGAAACTGTATTAAGGGGTCGTGGCAATAGGAAGGTTGAGAAATACTGATGTATACCTCCCTGTCTGATTGAGTGTGTCTAGTTTAATTGGGACTAACAATGAATGGAATTCAGGTCCTAATAAATAACTTGGGCTTGTGACATCTGGGAACACCATTTAAAATCAGGATATAAATATAAATATTGTGCCCAATTGAATAATGAAGCTGTACAGTAGTTAAAAAGCCTCCTACGAGGATATTGCCAATGCTCCTAAGCCAGTCTGATGATGGTGCTCCTAACAAGTAATTCATCACTTCTAAATGACCCTGTTGTGAAAATAGACTCCTGCTTTAATCTACAAAAGGTCACTGTGTTGTAGCAGAGTGCGGCATTATATATTAGGACCCTCTTCCCTAAACAGCAAATGTACTGGTACATAAATGTGAGCAAGATTCCTCAAAGCAGAGCCAGACAGTCGGCTCACAAGGATCCCATCTCCACCAGCTGTGTCTCATCTTGCTAATCTCTAGTCTTATTTTTTAAAATATAGTGGAGGTGGGAGGGGTGGCTTTCAGGAGTTAAATCATACCACTCTTTTTTATTTTTAAAGTGAGTGGATGCCTTGTTGCGTTGTTGGGAATGATAAATTGATACCACATGTTGGGCCCAGACAAAAAAGCCTCTGTATTCCAGTAGAGGCACTTGCAGCTGGTGTCTGAATTAATGGGCAAGCTCCATAAGGTAAACACGGTATGGAAGAGACTGAAACAGACACTGAGCTCGGAGGAGTGGGGGAAATTCTTGCTGAGGAGGGACTGCCAACTTTCCTTGACTAAAAGAGGAAGAAGAAAAGTGAAACTTTCCAATGGCACGCTGGAAGAGGGAGGGCAATTAGGGGTCCGGATTAAGTTAGCGAAACAATGTAAACACTCCTGAAAGAAGGGACTCAATGACCCCTTCCCTCATCCTTAGGAAATCTAATGAATGAGGAAGGCAGCTGAAATAAAATGTCTAACATCTGATATCTGTGCCATGTAAGGTAATTCTACTCTAAGGAAAAAAACAGAAATACTTCGAAGAACTTGTCAAGCAAGCAACACCTGCTGAAATCCCTTCTCTCACATAACCATTAAAAGGGGTAGGAGCCTCAATCTCCAATTTTACCTGGCAACTATAACCTTTCAGCAGTTGATTCAATAAATCCACTATATTTGGGATAAAGAAATACATTTAAGGTTTGCTTGTCTCCACCAGTTCTGCAACACCAATTCTTTGGTTATTCATAAGGGTTTAAGAAGAACCCCTTTATTTTCAAGTATTATTTTCAGTCTCTAATAACAGGATAATATTTATTTTATTTGCATCCTGCCCTTCTCCAAAGTGGCTCAGGGTGATGTCTCTATAGGGAAATAGAGTCTTATACAATTTATTTTCATCAGTATTTGAAGAGATAGTAAAAAGTAAAGGTAAAGGATTCCCCTTCCATTAAGTCTAGCCATGCCCGACTCTGGGAGGTGGTGCTCATCTCCATTTGCAAGCCGAAGAGCCAGTTTTGTCCGTAGACACCTCCAAGGTCATGTGGCCAGAGGCTATTGGTGCACCTACACTGTACATCTAATGCAGTTTGACACCATCTTAACTGCCATGGCTCAATGAGATGGACTCTTAGGGAAGGGTAAATGTTTTCCCTTGACATTTAGTCTAATCGTGTCTGACTCTGGGAGGTGGTGCTCATCTCCATTTCTAAGCCAAAGAGCCAGCCTTGTCCATAGACACCTCCTAGATCATGTAGTCATCATGACTGCATGGAGCACCATCCCACAGAAGTGGTACCTATTGATTTACTCACATATGCATGTTTTTAAATTGCTAGGTTGGTAGAAGCTGGGTCTAACAGCGGGAGCTTACCCTGCTCCCCAGATTCGAACTGCCAACCTTTCAGTCAATAAGTTTAGCAGCTCAGCTGAAATAATGTAGGTCAAAAGACAGTGGCTGAATGAAGGTACACGATAGTTGATTTTGGGTCTTAACTTGGGACTCTTATAAAATCCAGCAGTGCATTTGTGCATCACTCTCTTTTAAAAAGAGAGTGCAAGGGTACATTTATAGATGTTTGGATCTGTAACCAGAATGTCTGAGGCAGGATCTACACTGCCCTATATCCCAGGATGATACCAGGTTATCTGCTTATCCCAGACTTTCTGACAGTGTAGACTCATATAATCCAATTCAAAATCTGGGATCAGATCCTGGGATATAGGGCAGTGTAGATCCAGCCTGAGTTCAACCCCTCACTGACCATGAAGGATTTGATTATAACCTCCAAGCGTAATTTATGCCACAGGATTCTAGTGGGAATGAAGTGCAATAAATGCTCACGGACATGATGCTTTCTGTACCCATTCTTCACAAAACACTAATGGCTCCCAAAAGGAAGTATACAGGATGGGGAAAAGGTAGGCACCGGAAGTGGGGATAGATGGTAAGCAACTGTGGAACACAGGGCTGGAAAATAATTCTCTAAAGGCAGTACTTCCTCACCTTGGTGAGGAAGAAGGGGAGAGGAGTCCAGTCCCTGAGCTTAGAGTGGCTTTGGTGTACTGATCATCTGAGGTGAGACCCAGAGTCACTGGAGGTAATGGAGATGGCAATGGCTGCAACACCTGGTATTTGCTCCCTCACCATGAAGTACTAAAAATATCAAAATGCAGAGATGCCAGCATCAGCTGCAGTGGGTGCCAAAATTTGCTCATCCACCGAGCACGTGCTGACGAGGCATTGGCATTCTTTCTCCCTCTCTGTGGCTGCTTCCTTAGGTATCAAATGCATGTGTTCTACTACACAAGTCTGAGACTGTGGACATAAGATGAGAAAAGCTTCTCTGAACATGTTCAACTTCACTCCTATGGATTTTAGGGCTCAGCTGTGGGGCACAAAATGCAATTTGAGGAGTTCTGGCTCAGATTTATCCCTCTTGACATTCTTAGACAAAGATGAGTGTGGATGTTAACTTTCTCGATTTTTTTAGTCATAATAAAAATGGTCATCCTTAACATGTCTGTGCCCGTGATCAAGAACAAAGGAAGAAAATTTCTTGTTTATATGTGGTTCTTGGATCTTTCCCCGGCTCCAAGTGACAATGAGAAATCCCTTTGGGTTGTTAGTTCTTGGGAACATAGCCAGTGGGTCTTGCTTAACATACCGAGCTTTGTACAAAGTCATTCCAAAAGGGCTACAAGTATGTATTCAACATTTGTTTTTCCTGCAGTCCTCCTCGCTGAGATACATAAAAAATTCAAGTTGGGAAATGGTTTGATGAAAACCACCTGAAAAACAGTCTACAGTTTGCAAGGCAATCATGCCATGGGACGGGGATCATTCTCATTGTTGAGAGATATTTCCAAGAAGACCTGGGTGGCAAGATTATTTCTGCAAAGTTTGTGTGTCTGCATAGCTTCTAAATGGAGGCGTCTTCAAACAGTCTGCATCTAGTGATTGCAATCTGTAAATTTAAGGTGCTTTTTAATGTGGATAATTATTTAACATGCCAAACATCGCTCAACAAACTCCTTTGAACACCACAGGTCTAGAAAATGGTGTATATTGTAGTGTTTTGTAGAAGTTATTACACTGTTCCATAAAAGCTCAGTGATAGCATATTTGGAACTTGGACTACAATTCCCAAAATTTGGATTCTGAAAACTGCCACCCCCCCCCCCCCCAATTTCTGAGATGTGAACATATAGGAAACAAAGAAGTTGAGCTGGGTTTTGTGTTATGTCGGATGCCAGATTCAATTTCATTCCCTCCAGTAGAATTTTGTAAATGCAGATGGGGATGGTGGTACATTTAAATAGCAATAAGGGTTTTATGTGTTATCTAGATGAGAGATCTGCACACAAAAGCAGTATTTAAATAATTTAGAAACTACAGATTTAGGCCAGTTCCACACAGGGGAAAAGTTCGGTCCAACCCGGGTTTCAAAAACCCAGTCCAAGACAAACATATGTCCCCACACTAGCAGAAAACACAGGCCGTTCGGGGGAGGGTGTGTGTTCAGATGTCCTGCCAGACCTTCTAGCAGGACACCCGGACAGCAAGACAACTCCACCAGAAAAGCCTTAAATACTAAAAATAATTTAGTTGTCCGCCATTATCCTGTTGCTGGCCCTCTCCTGGCACGTAGAAATGATGTGCCAGGAGAAGGGGGCAGAAGGAAAAGTTTTGGTAAGTAATTTTTGGTTTTTAATGCTTTTCTGCGGGGTTTGGGGGAGGGGGTTACAGCCCTCTGGGTTTTCTGAACTCATGGAGCCCGGAAAACGCGAGAGGGCTGTGCAGACTGCCCCCTCAGAAGTCCCAGGACTTCCAAAGAGATAGTCCAAGCAGCGGCCATATTGGATTAGACCTGGGTCTTTCAGGAAGACCCTGGTCTAATCTGGTACCTAATTAATTTGGCACAAAGCAGGGCTTTCCTGCTTTGTGCCATATTAATTCGCTTTTACTTGAGGTGTTGTTTGGATACCCCAAGTAAAAGTGTGGGAGCACGCATTTTTGTGAGCTGTCTGGATGCGCCCATAGTCACATGCCTATCAGGGAAGCTAAGGAAGGACTGTCTCTCAGTGACACAGTATATGCTTTATATGTAAAATATCCCAGGCTCAATTCTAGTCATCTCCAAGTAGAAAGTACTCCTGTTTGAAGCAGAGAAGCAGTTGTCACATAGTTTAAATAAGCCTGTTCCTCCACTGTGGATCACTCCAGATGTTTTTTTTAATACAACTCCTATCATTCTTGGTTGGTTGCCAATCGTGTTGGAACAGGGTGGTGGAAACATACCTGGAGAAGGCTATGCTAAGCTAGACAGAATAATGAATGGCCTAGTTCAACGAAGTGGCTTCCTGCTCCCTTTCCCATAATGTCAGACCTTCTGGCGAAGAATGGAGTTAACATAATAGTTAGGGGTTGTTAGATTGTTCCACTTCTGCTTTTGGAGTTTCAGAAGACTAGAACTGCGAATGAGTGAATATTTTATTTATTTATTGTGTCATCAGCAACCATCCCATTGTATTACAATTCTAACAGAACAAAACAAACACACAGATTAAAAAGGAAAAAAAACCACAGATTTTTTTTGAGTGAATGAAAGTGCACCAGTGTATCTGTATCTCAATATGTCTGGCCCTTTCTGACATGGCTGGGTGAGTCTTTAGGTACACACCAAGACACTAACTGGGCAAGTATTAATTGTGTATAACTAGAAGTGAATCAGGACTAGAGTATCTAAAAGAGACTGCTTAGTGCACACTTTCCCTCTGTCTCTCCATGACATTTCAAACTGCTACAATAAATAAAACTCAGACTAACTGGAAATGAAACATCTGGGAACACATCAGTCTTTCAGTTAGCACCACATTTCCACTGATCCTATAGCCAGCCTTTTGCTGACCACAAGAGACCTCTAATAAGTAACATTTGTTGTGCATACACTAAGCACAAGGTTTGCAGCTTTTTCCACTGGGAAATGTTGTTTGGGGGGGGGGGGGGAGAGATATAGGAGAACATCCTAGCCAATACTCCCAGTGCTGTAATTCCCGAAAGTCTGACTCAAAAAAAGAGGGTGGGAGTCTAAGGATTAATCGGGGCGAGGGGAGGAAATCAGGAGCAACCTCCCAGTCTACTGAAACATTCCCGAGTGCTCTGGATTTTATGAGGAACCTCTTCGTGAGGCAACAGTTAAATAAACGGCTGTGTGGAGTTTATTTTTTCAAATTTAGAAACTGTCTCAATAGCTTCTTGCCCAGCTGTTTTTGTTCTTGGAAAACTACAGAGAACATTCCATTCCACTCCACCAAACCTGCACTTCCGGCACACATTGGACACTGGAAGCGGCTCTCACAGACACGTCTCCCCCCTCCGCCCCCCGCCTGTCCTCAGCGCTGTCTTCTGACCCAGTGCTCCAGCTAAGTGGAAGGCTGCATGCGTGCATCTGTGATCCCAGGACAAAGCTCCGTGGGTCTTCCAGCACACGTACTGCAAGGGCCTCCTCACTCTGCACTCTGGAGTCTCACACAACTAGAGACTGCTCTGCACACACAGCAACGAGGCCTGCTAGGAGCCACCCATTATATTAGCAAAGGTCTTTTCTGGATTGCAACACCCAGAATCTCTTAGTGAATATGCCATTCTGGCACAGAGGATTCTTGCAATTATAGTCCATGAATAGGTAGCATAAATCACTCTTGCAAGCTCTGGAATGGGGTGGGGGAAGCCCTTAAACACGGAGTGCCACACATATGCTGAAAGTGGGTGGTCTTAATGCAGATCATTTACATCCACATTAAAGCTGATTAGACCAAGGGGAAAATAAAGCAAAACAAAAGCTGCCTAAGAATGTGTATGTGAACTATACTGAGGGCATATCTATACTGCAGAATCAATGCAGTTTGACACCACATTAATTGCTGATGGCACAATAGGTTAAACCCTTGTGCCGGCAGGACTGCTGACCAAAATTCCAGATAAGAGGTGTTCAACCTGCATAAGCTTTAGAATTAGATTAGAATTTAGCATGATTTTAGTAATTTCATTTTAACCATTGTGGCCCAGTCCTAACTTATGAATATGGCAGTAAGGAGCCGTGGTGGGGCAATGGGTCAAACCCTTGTGCTGGCTGAACTGCTGATCTGAAGATTGGTGGTTCGAATCCGGAGAGCGGGGTGAGCTTCTGTCTGCCAGCACCAGCTTCCCACGCAGGGACATGAGAGAAGCCTGCCATAGGATGGTAAAACATCAGAGCATCCCCTGGGCAACATCCTTGCAGACGGCCTATTCCCTCATACCAGAAGCAACTTGAAGTTTCTTAAGTTGATCCTAATAGACACAAACACAAAGCTATGGAACCCTGGGATTTGTAGTTTAACCAGGCATTTGTTATTTGTTGTTTGGTGAAACACCAACGCCCTTGGGCAGAGAAAGGCTTTGTGAAACTACAGCTTTCATGATTCCATAGCATTGAGCCTTGGCAGTTAAAGTGGTGTCAAACTGCATTAATTCTACACTGTAGACACACCCTAGATTCATGTCTCCACCAAGCCATGAAACTCAATGAATGGCCTGCACAGGGTTGCTACTGAGGATAAGGTGGGAAGGAGAAAAGCTGTGTACACCATCTAGACCTCACTAGGAAAAGCAGGGTAGAAAGGCAGGACAGAAATCAATAAATATTCTTATTGCTTTTTCTCCCCACCGGAATCAGATGCGCTTGCTTTTCTGCAGAACTGCTCTTTACAGCAACTGCTATGGGATGTAATAATGCAAGAGCACCACATTAATTGGGTACAGAAAGAGGCTTACAAATTGATCCCAGATAAGCAAATTACAGTAAAGGCTGTGTGTTAAAAATTGAACCTTAAAACAATTGAATGTCAAAATGATCACAGAAACTAAAAGTACATTCTGAGTTTGTTTGAGACCTGAACTCATAGAAGCAAAACTGCAGTGTTTACACACATTTTTAAGAGATGATTTTATACTTCACTTGTACTTCTATGAACAATGTTCCAATTCAGTAGAGTAAAATGAAAATAATGCACATTTCTCCTTTAATGTCTCCCCCACTAATTCCTTTCAAGCCCTCAATGTTAGTTTTATGTGAAAGATTACAAGGGTGAGTCAGTACAAGGTCGCCTGTTATGAAATCTACCCATTTTATTGAGAGCACTAAGCTTTGGAAACTGTGACTAAATCAGCTACTTCACAACAGGAAATACTTATATTAGTGGGCAGAGAACAAACACCAAAACTAATCAAATCAGCGTGTCAGCAAAGTTTCAAAGAGCCTGATCCTGAACTTTTATCTGGTGCAACGTGTGCTTTACATTTGCTGCATCAGGAAAGGAGTGCAAGTGCATGTACACGTCAGTGCTACATGTTTGATCCAGTGAAAAGGCCAGAGCATAGAAATTGTGTATTTCTATGACTTTGTCATTACTAACTACTAAATCAGGTATGGGCAAACGTGGGCCCTCCAGGTGTTTTGGACTTCAATTCCCACGATTCCTAACAGTCTACTTGCTGTTAGGAATTGTGGGAGTTGAAGTCCAAAACACCTGGAGGGCCCAAGTTTGCCCATACCTGTACTAAATAGAAAGTGAGCTGACAAACTGGGGCTGCATTCAGTTTTCCAAGAGTATAGCTAAACTACAAAGTTGTTCCCAAGCTAACCTCTTTCTCCCTGTCCCCATACTGCGAAAGGTGACCTATTCCTGGCAGTCCATGGCAGACCTTTATTTGACCCAAGAGAAAAAAAACATGGTTCCTTGGAATTTGTCACAGTACCCCCCCCCCCCCAAACACACATAAATTTTAACTGGAAGTACTTGCAATCATTATATGAGTTACATTTTAAGATGTACTTCTTATTTACACATTACTCAAATGCAACAACAGGTTCAAAACCCTAATTCTGTTAAAGCAACTATTTCATAGAATCATAGAGTTGGAAGAGACCTTGTGGGCCACCCAGTCCAACTCCCTGCCAAGACGCAGGAAAATCAATTCAAAGCACCCCTGACAGATGGCCATCTAGCCTCTGTTTAAAAGCCTCCAAAGAAGGAGCATCCACCACACTCTGGGGCAGAGAGTTTCACTGCTGAACAGCTCTCACAGTCAGGAAGTTCTTCCTAATGTTCAGGTGGAATCTCCTTTCCTGTAGTTTGAACCCATTGTTCCACGTCCTAGTCTCGAGGACAGCAGAAAATAAGTTTGCTTCCTCTTTCCTATGACGTCCCCTCACATATTTATACACGGCCCTTATCATGTCTCCTCTCAGCCTTTCCTTCTGAAGGCTAAAGATGCCCAGCTCTTTAAGCCACTCCTCATAGGGCTTGTTCTCCAGACCCTTGATCATTTTAGTCACTCTCCTCTGGACAGATTCTGGCTTTTCAACATTTCTCTTCAATTGTGGTGCCCAAAATTGGACACAGTATTCCAGGTGTGGTATGACTTCCCTGGATCTCTAGACACTATACTCCTATTTATGCAAGTCAAAATCCCATTGGCTTTTTTTGCCACTGCATGACAGTTCTATGGAGTAAGTTATGATTGGAGTAAGGACAGCCTGAAATGCTCTGATAAATTAGGAGTAAGAAATGGGAGTGCATATTTAATTTTTAAATAAAGGAGATATTGGCTGGCATCCTACACAGCAGTTATGGATTCGTAACCCTAAGCATTATAGTTACAGATTCCTAATCCACGTGGAAGGGAGATGGAGACATCATCCTAATATGCCCTAAGAGTCAGCAGAAGAGACCTCCATCTCCTGATGAGGCTGCTGGTTGTGAAGGTGGGTTAAGGGAGTCACCTCTGGAGATGAGACATAGGGTGCAGCTACATTATTAGGTTAATGCAGTTTGACACCACTTTATCGGCCATAGCTTAATGCTATGGACTTCTGGGATTTGTAGTCTGGTGAGGTACCAGCCCTCTTTGGTAGAGAAGGCTAAAGATATTGTAAAACTGCAGCTCCCATGGTTCCATAACAACGAGTCACTGCTGTTAAAGTGGGAGTAAAACTGCATCAATTCTACAGTGTAGATGCACGCCTAATTGTACTTTCCTAACTATGTCTCTGATGTAGGATCTCAGTGAACAACAATAATAGAGTTGTCAGCTAGAAGCCAACCTGTTTTGATAGATGTAAGCTTGCTTACTTTTCTTCTGGACTGACATAACCACAGGTTGAGCAAAAGGCTGTATTAATTATATGCCTTCAATTACATATATTAATTGTGGTTCCTAGGGACTGGCCATAAGTAGCATGTGAGTGATTTGACAAAGATTAAATATATATTGCGAGATCACCACAATTTAGCAAGTCTGCACAGGCCCTTCAACAATGTGCATGAGATATAAATCCTTCCAGCCACAGGCTTTTGGGCACCTTCTGATTTGCAGTCAATCTACCTATTACGAATACTAATCTGAAACAGCAACCCCCTAGTCCATGATATTTAAAACATGCAATTAGTTTATAATTGCACAGACTAGGTAATGATTTTTTTTAAAAAGAAACAAAACCTTGGAATGTAAAATATTATACCAGTTGCCCAGTACACAACAAACACTTCAACTTACTAGCCAGTATAACTTTTATAAGGGGAAAAATAGGTAGCACTTGATTCTTTTTATCATGACTCTTTTGCTCATTGAGGAATTCGTTTGTTTTACAGCAATTACAGACTGAATAAGAAGTACCCTTACGTAAAATTCAAAACCTAATTTAAATTCTGAATTTTTTATCTGAAATTCAAAAAGTGCTATTGGTCTATAAATGGGTCTTTTCAATTTTGTAGAGGCTTTTAAATTTATTTATTTATTTATTTAACCAATCAACCAATCAATCACCTTGCCTAAGTGTGGTAAAGTGAAGTACAGTAATTATACTAATTCCTGTCCATTTGGAACAGTTGTTACTAAAACTTAGAAGCAGCCAAGCATGGAACACATTTAGGACCCAACATATATTGACATATGCATTAAATGGAATTGTGTGTGTTGTGTATGTGTCAGAAGTGACTTGAGAAACTACAAGTCGCTTCTGGTGTGAGAAAATTGGCCGTCTGCAAGGGCATTGCCCAGGGGATGCCTGGGTGTTTTACTTCCTGTGGCAGGCTTCTCTCATGTCCCTGCATGAGAAGCTGGAGCTGACAGATGAGAGCTCACCCCACTTCCCGGATTCGAATTGCTGACCTTTTGGTCAGGAGTTCAGATGACACTTGTGTCCCCAGGGGCTCCTTGAATGAAAATGAAGGCATTATATATAAATTCTCAAGAGGTTTCTGTTCATAAATGTTACTTGTCATGAATAGACATAGGACTGATAATCATATCTCATCCTTTGATCTCTTCCTTTTCCAGATCCAAGGCAGTGATTTTTTCTGATATATTCTCCTTTATGTCTTTGTTGCAAAGTTTTGAATTGGAACCATAGCTTGAGGAAGCTGTAAAGTAGGGATGGAGAACAGCTGACACTATAGTTGGACAACAATTCCCATTACCCCTCAACAACTATGCCAGCCATAGCCGATGGGACACTTTAGTCCAACACTTGGAAATCCATGAAGCACCAACTTTAATCTCAAAGGAGATTTTAAAGACAACCTTCTATTGGGAAAAACTCTGGACCTTCTGGTATCATCATTATTATATTTATTTACTTATACCCTGCTTTATCTCCTCCAAAGGGGACTCAAAGTGGTTGAACATAAAAGCATCTGCATAATTATTTAAAAATATACAAACATTAAACAGTATTACAAATTCCCAGTTAAAAACTATTAAAACACGAAGTTAAAAACCACATAATCCCTTTAATTGATCTTAAAGATCTTCATCCAGTTGTGTCCAACTCTGGGAGTTGGTGCTCATCTCCATTTCTAAGCTGAAGAGCCAGCATTATCCATAGACACCTCCAAGGTCATGTGATCAGCATGACTGCATGGAGTGCCGTTACCTTCCTGCTGGAGCTGTACCTACTGATCTATTCACATTTGCATGTTTTTGAACTGCTAGCTTGGCAGAAGCTGGGCCTAACAGCAGGAGCTCATCCTGCTCCCCGGATTCAAACCTTTCGGTCAGCAAGTTCAGCAGCTCAGCAGTTTAACCCACTGCGCTACCAGGGGCTCCCTATTTTGTGTCTACAGGGAAAGAAATTAACTGATATAATATTGGGAGAGAGCCAGTTGCCCAGGAAGGGAAGGGAAAAGTTTGTCACTTAAGTATTTCTATTTAAAACCTATTGTATCCCGAAAGGCTCAGAAGAGATGTAGCATCATAATCTCATTGACATTTAGAAAATGGACCATTTTTGTAACTAAGGAGCCAAGAAGCTCCCTAATGGCCTTTAGTGTGTGGTCCCATTTCAACATGGGAGAGAAAGACATACAGTTTGCTTAACCACACAATGCAGAATGTGTCTCCAAGTAGTTACAGTCAGGAAAACAAAACTTGTTGAATTTTATATAAATTGGCCTTCTTCATATAAACAACCAGAAAATTCTATGATGCCCACTAACACCGAAAGACAATAAATAAGAGAGAAATAAGAAAGTGCTTTGAAGGATGGCCGATATTCATATGAAACTGCAGATGCATCTACACTGCAGAATCCACATTAACTGCTATGGCTCAATGCCATGGAATCATGGGGAGGGGGGGGGCGCTAGTTCAATGAGGCTCCAGTGCTCTTTGACAGAGAAAAAGCTAAAGACCACATAAAACTACACCTCCCATCATTCCACAGCACTGAGTCATCAAAGTGGGTGAAAATGTGTTGATTCTACAGCGTGGATGCATTCTGCCTGTGGTTTAACACAATATCTAAATGCCCATAATAATGAAGACCAACAGATATGACAATCAGGGCCTCTTCTGTGGGGACCAGGGACCACTTGACCAGGGACCACTTGACCAGGGACCACTTGACCAGGGACCGCTCTCCAACATTAGTACCAAAGGAGTTACAAATCAGTTTTTGGTCAACTTTAGATTCAGTTTGGTTATTTTGGATGCTGATTTAGAAAATTGCATTGGATAGACCACATCAGCTCTAGTTTCTGATACAGAACATATGCCAACATATGCAATTTTTCATGGGTAGAGATTTTCACAAGACCAGTCGCTCTCATTGCTGCATAATTTCAAGGCAACAGTGTAGTAATGGTGAGGCTGCGAGCATATTTTCATTCTTGCGGACCACTGGTGGTCCACGGACCACAGGTTAGGAACTATTGGTCTATCTAAAACTGCTTCAGTTTTTAGAAACTTGTATGGCAGGGGTCCTCAAACTAAGGCCCGGGGGCCGGATACGACCCTCCAAGGTTATTTACCCGGCTCTCACTCAGGGTCAACCTAAGTCTGAAACGACCTGAAAGCACACAACAACAACAATCCTCTCTCAAAAGCAGGCTCATACTTCCAACTGAAATACTAATAAGCTTATATTTGTTAAAATTGTTCTTAATTTAATTATTTTATTGTTTTTTTTAAAAAAAATTGCACTACAAATAAGATATGTGCAGTATGCATAGGAATTAATTCATTTTTTTTTTCAAATTATAATCCAGCCCTCCATCAGTTTGAGGAATTGTGATCTGGCCCTCGGTTTAAAAAGTTTTAGGACCCCTGTTGTATGGCATTCAACAGGTTTATTTTTACAGTATTCACTGCTGAGACACTTTTTGGAATTACTTACTTACTTACTTACTTACTTAGGCGATCCCTCGTTGGACGAGTAAGATGGTCTTCCATTATGGATTTCCTTGTGGGTCCGTATGTGGCTGTGGAGCCCTATTCTTGCTCTGCATCTTCTTCCACAGTGAGGGCATTGGTTTCCAGGTGGAAGGCGGTCCCGGTCGGGGTTGGCTTGACGTGCCTTCCTCCTGGCACGTTTCTCTCTTTCGCCCTCCACTCGTGCCTCCTCAAATTTTGCAGCACTGCTGGTCACAGCTGTCCTCCAGCTGGAGCGCTCAAGGGCCAGGGCTTCCCAGTTCTCAGTGTCTATGCCAGAGTTTTTAAGGTTGGCTTTGAGCCCATCTTTAAATCTCTTTTCCTGTCCACCAACGTTCCGTTTTCCGTTCTTAAGTTCGGAGTAGAGCAACTGCTTTGGGAGACGGTGGTCAGGCATCCGGACAACGTGGCCGGCCCAGCGGAGCTGATGTTGGAGGACCATCGCTTCAATGCTGGTGGTCTTTGCTTCTTTCAGCACACTGACATTTGTCCGCTTGTCTTCCCAGGAGATTTGCAGGATTTTCCGGAGGCAGCGCTGATGGAATCGTTCCAGGAGTTGCATGTGACGTCTGTAGACAGTCCACGTCTCACAGGCATAGAGCAGGGTTGGGAGGACAATAGCTTTATAGACAAGCACCTTGGTCTCCCTACGGATGTCCCGGTCCTCAAACACTCTCTGCTTCATTCTGGAAAATGCTGCACTTGCAGAGCTCAGGCGGTGTTGTATTTCGGCGTCAATGTTGACTTTGGTGGAGAGGTGGCTGCCAAGGTAGCGGAAATGGTCCACATTTTCTAATGTTACACCATTAAGCTGTATCACTGGCATTGGAGAGGGGTTGGCTGGTGCCTGCTGGAAAAGCACCTTGGTTTTTTCAATGTTCAATGACAGGCCGAGCTTCTCGTATGCTTCTGCGAAGGTGTTTAGAGTGGCTTGTAGATCTTCTTCTGAATGCGCACAGACGACATTGTCATCAGCATATTGGAGTTCTATAACAGATGTTGTTGTAACCTTGGTTTTGGCTTTCAGTCTGCTGAGGTTGAATAGCTTGCCATCTGTCCGATAGATGATTTCCACTCCGGTGGGAAGCTTCCCATCAACAAGGTGAAGTATCATAGCGATGAAGATGGAGAATAGAGTTGGGGCAATAACACATCCCTGTTTGACACCGGATTCCACTTTATGGAATTGTACTTTGTTGAAACCGGTTTTATTTTAAATGGTTTATGTTTAATACATTTTAATATTTCTCTTTGTATTTTTTTTAATTCTGCAAGCAGCCTCTGTAAGATTATCTTGTCAAAAAGCAGCTAAGGAAGGAACTCAATAAATAAGTCCTAGAAAAAGTGCTTACATTGTCTACTAGAAAACAATGTGGCAGTTAATTCATATTGTCTCAGAAATTAATTTAGATATTCTTTATATACTATTATTGCTTATAATGTCTCTGTCGAGTGCTCTGCAGTCCTTTTGTTTCCCTCTTGCTCCCCATTGCCATAATTCTGGGAGAAAGGTCACTGTCTTTCTTTTCCACAGAGGACACCAAGACAGAGCAGCAGCATTTACTGCCATTTTTGTGTGTCTGAAGCAACTTGAGAAACTGCAAGTCACTTCTGGTGTGAGAGAATTGGCTGTCTGCAAGGACATTGGCCACGGGACACCTCGATGTTTAACCATCCTGTGGGAGGCTTCTCTCATGTCCCCGCATGGAAAGCTGGAGCTGACAGACGGGAGCTCACCCCATCTCATGGATTCAAACCACCAACCTTCAGATCAGCAGTTCAGCCAGCACAAGGGTTTAACCCATTGTGCCACCGCGGCTCCTTACTGCCATATTCATAAGTTAGGACTTGGTTAAAATGAAATTACTAATATCATGCTAAATTCTAATGTAATTCTAAAGCTTATGCAGGGTGAAAACCTCTAATCTGGAATTTTGAAATCTGAAGTATCCCAACATCAAAAAGTGTCTACATGGATGGCTGACAAATGTTTGTGTACATTGGATAAGTCAATGTACACAAACATTTCATGCACATTTTTTATAAATATTGTATAAAATTACCTTTGGGCTATGTGTACAAAGAAATATAAATGGATTTGTGTTAAGATTTGGATCCCATTTCCAAGATATCTCATTATGTATAACAACTGTGGGCTCCTATATAATTTTAAAAATGCAATCAATGTGTTTACACCAAGGGGCAAACTATGTCTTTTATATCCTGTAATGCTAACAAGCAAGCTCCTTCTGATCATGCAGTTCACAACAACTGGTGCCAGTTGTCAAAACCATAATACAGTGACTCTTGTACAAGTCTATTCAGTCTAGTCCAGACATGGGCGAACTTCAGTCCTCCTGGTGTTTTGGACTTCAACTCCCACAATTCCCAACAGCCTCAGGCCCCTTCCACAGAGGGAAGCATGCCAGATACCTGCTTCTGCCTTGGAGGGAATGAGGATCCTTTATGAGGCAGAAGCAGGCAGCTGGTGGGGCTTGCCATCATCTCTGCTACTGCCCAATAGCATTTCTGAGGTAAAAAGTAAAGGTTTTCCCCTGACATTAAGTCCAGTCGTGTCTGACTCTGGGGGTTGGTGCTCATCTCCATTTCTAAGCCGAGGAGCCAGCATTGTTCATAGACACCTCCAAGGTCATGTGGAGCAGTACCTATTGATTTACTCACATTTGCATGTTTCTGAACTGTTAGGTTGGCAGAAGCTGGGGCTAACACCAGGAGCTCACCCCGTCCTGTGGATTCAAACCACCAACCTTTTTGGCTTAACCAACTGTGCCACCAGGAGGCCCTTTTAATGATATAAGCATTAAGCATTAATGACATAAGCCAATTTAATGATATAAGCATGACATCTCCTCTGATTTGAATTGCCTACCTTTCAGTTCAGCAGCTCAGCAGTTTAAGCTACTGCGCTACATACACCTACATGAATATTTTTGGTATCTGTGTGTGCGGCGGAGGGGGGCTGAAAACAATGCCCCTCGAATCCTGAGGGCTCACTGTACTTACTTTGACCCTCTTGCTTTACCCGTTACCTATAACTTTAGTCTCTCGTTGGCAAATAAACCCTCTGCCCAAACTCAGTAGGCACAAGCTTCCACTGCTCTAACTAGTCTCGTTCAAGAACTTCATAGCAATGACTGTGAACGCAACAGAATTACTATTTTTAGCTCAGTATGCTCCTGGCAAACCTGAATTGTTACTAGTACTTATTGTGTAAGTAATACGTATCCTTGCTAGCTTCAAAAATACTCTGGAAAGGAAAGACAGTGGCTCAGTATCCTGCAATCAGGTTCATAATGCTATTATCTCCTTCCCCTCTGTCCTCTCTTTTTCTCCTGGGCATTTGCATGAAGCAGGACTATGTTCTTCTTTACTCACATAGGGCTAATCTTGGAATGAGTAAATCTTTATGATTCCAGAGTATTTACAAAAGGAAGGGAGAAAGAAAAAGTGGCAGTCATTACTCTGACTCTTTTTGCCAAGACTAGTCTGAGTAGCAGAGGAAGTCTCTCTATGCCAAGAAAGCTCAGAGGCTCAAAATCCAAAGGGCCTGCAGAAAAGATTATTTGCACACTTACCATAGATCCCAATTTCAAGTATATATGTTTTCATTGTAACACTGCTGTTTCATGAATATCTAATACAGTACAATCTAATGGCTGGAAATACGAAATTGCTGACCATATGCCAAAATAATCGTTGCTGCAAGAGAGAATCACTGACAACCAGAATGCCATAAAAATGGCTTGGTGGTATGGCTTCCTTCACCCTGTGTGGCATTTTGGCTTGGACACAAAGATCTTTCTTTAGCTCCCTGCCCTCTGAATCAGGATGCTATTTTAATTTGATATGAGGCTGGTTGTGGTAACACATGACAAGAAACAGAGCTACCGTAGGGCAACAGGATCATTTCTCAGGCTTGCTGTGACAAAGCACAGCAGCACTGCTCAAAGAAAACACAAAGCTGGAGTTTGCATATTTGGATTACCACCGGAGTAACCAAAAAGAGAAAGACTAACATTTTAAAAAACCCTAAATGGCAGGCAACAAAGGGGAACAGTTAAGTAATCTACTTCTTTCCTTCAAATTCACACAGACTAGCTGACCTGCCAAAAAGCTAAAATTATTTTGATTTATGCACTCCCAAAAGTACACAGTGGTTACCGAGAAGCTAAAATAGCATGAAATAAAAAGTTAAAAGGTCATAAACTAGGAGGTGCCTCCAAAATCCACCTAGTCCCAGAGTTTGGCAAACTTTTGACAGCTGGCACAATTGCTCCCATTGGAGAAGTAAAAAACTGGAGACATATTTCGGTTACATGAAAGGGGGGCTTTTCTTTTAAGCTCTCTAAAAACTACTCAGAAAAGTATATCTTATGGTTCTTTATGAATAACTTTTATAAGAACACCTTCTCAGAAGGTGTATATTTAGGAATGCAATTGTCTATGGATGATTCTACCACAGTGTTGTTTACACTAACTGGCAGTGGCTCTCCTGGTTTTCAAACAGGCATTTTTTTCCTGCCCTAACTGGAAATGTTGAGCATCAATTCTGGAACCTCTTGCAGGAAAAATACTGAGCTATAAGCCCTTGGAAAAATTATACTACAGCAGGCTCTCCACTTGGGGGGGGGGGGGGAGGGAGAGTGATGGACCCTCATTAAAGTGGGAAAATTACAACTAAAAAACACAATTTTCTAACCTGTGAGAATGCCTTTGTAGAATCTTTTCCAGTACAACTTTTTAGTCCATTTCCATCAGAAGTTGACCATGGAGTTGTGTTGGAGGACATACAAATGCCTAGAGAAGTATTGTTACTATGAATTTTTGGGATTTGCAATGCAACTCTACTGTCAATATCTGGAGGAAACTGACCATAGGGTCACACTGAAGGGCTTAGAGATTCCTGTAGATAACATGTTAATCTAATCTAAGAATAATTAAAACTGCAAGGTAAATCAGCAAATATGAAGGTCTAATTGTACACCTCAGTTCTGGAAGGGAATGATCCAATCATAATCAATACACTGATGCTGGCCAATGAAGGCAGATCAGATGAAAACAGGCAGAGCATGGTCCACTTACACAGACAAAGAGAAAACAGCCTCCCCGCACCCAAATGTTGTGATTTTGACCTCACAATCATTATAAAACTAGAAGGAGGAGCATCAATA
The DNA here is from genome assembly GCF_037176765.1 of Anolis sagrei. Classification (NCBI taxonomy): domain Eukaryota; kingdom Metazoa; phylum Chordata; class Lepidosauria; order Squamata; family Anolidae; genus Anolis; species Anolis sagrei. Next base: position 94,250,823 of record NC_090021.1, read on the forward strand.
ACCACCTCGTTCCATCCTGACATGGGATACTTTGCTACAGCAGTGGTTTCAAAAAACCCTGTAAACAAAACCTCTAATAAAGGACATCTGACCTCCTTGAAAGGTAGCATGTTCTGCTGCAGTGGTTATCAACCTGTGGGTCCCCAGATGTTTTGGCCTTCAACTCCCAGAAATCCTAACAGCTGATAAACTGGCTGGGATTTCTGAGAGTTGTAGGCCAAAACACCTGGGGACCCACAGGTTGAGAACCACGGTTCTACTGGAAAGCAGACAAAACCATTAGAAAAAAGATCTTCTTTGCAGTCAGTGCCCAATGGTTTAAGCACCACTTTCTGGAGCCAACACAAATTTGCTCCATGGTCTATGTTAGTGCTTCATATGGCCCATCATATCTTAATCCTTTTTTCCCAGAATAACTTATGAAACTTTTCTCTCTCAAAGTGCCTTGTCATCTTTGTCACCCTCTCATCACACTTCAGTTTGTTGATAACCCTTATTAAAAAAAAACCATTACAAAACACACCTCCATTTAAGACTTGTGGCACACTGGTAATTCTACTGCAGCATAGAGGATGGGAATTGCTGATCCAGTCCAACAATCTCATTGGGCAGAAATGTATGTGTGTACCAAAACGATCTATTTTTCCTCCCATTTTTGTGCTAAATATTTCAACACATTGCCATTTGGCACCTACTTCTCCCAGCTTTGGTTTCATCCATGTGACTTCTTGGGAAGTGGTGCGGGTTCATTTTAGTTCTTCCAGTCGCATATGCAACTCATTACACAACACATTCAGAAACACGAACTAGTGTTCATTGGGAGACCAGACACTGACGTTGAAGAGTACCGAAAGTTCCCATTACTGAACACATAAACAGGGCAAGATTTGTTCAGAGTTAATATGGCATGGCAGAGAGTGTGAGTAGACCAAAGTTACCCAATGGGTTCCCATGGCTGAGTGAGAATTCAAACTCTGGTTTCCCAAGAGTTCTACTACATTACACCAAACTGGCTCTCAAAATACCATGTGCTAAGATGTTATTTTTAGCAATGGGCCCCTGAAATATGAGGGCCTTTGGTACATATGTGCATAGTTCACACATGCAAGGAATAAATTGGATTTTTCTTCTAGTTATGCAAGGTCCTGCAATTCTAAGCCAATTTACTCAAGACCAAACCCCATAGGTTTCAGTGGGAACAGTTTCAGAGGAAACATAGATGCAATTATGCTGCAAAGGTCTTTCCCTTGACCACCGGAAGCCCTGCCTAGAGACTGGTTTCCAAAAGTCAACCAGATCTTTTCACTGAGACTAGGAGTTAAAGAAAATAGCAATTTATGAAACAGTAAATATGTACAGTCCACATAGTGAAGAATGTTTGGCTAAACCACACCAGCCTTCACCACATTGGGGACCGCTCCCATTATTCCCAGTTAGCATGAACAACACATCTGGAAGGTAAGAAAGTTGTCTTGTGGGAAGGCTCCTGCACTCTCTGCCCAGTTGAAAGAGGGAGAGGGAAAAATCCTAAAACTAACAAAGATGCATTAAAAATATCTATTTGTCACTTTTTGGACCCTAGGCGTGGCAGTTTGAACACCACTAAGCTTACCAAACAAGGACTAAACCTCTGCAATTAAAATTATCAAGTCCACAGAGGGGAAACTTGGCCATCACATTTTAACATCTGCCTATCCCCGGTGGTGCAGTGGGTTAAACTGCTGAGCTGCTGAACTTGTTGACCGAAAGGTCGCAGGTTTGAATCTGGGAAGTGGGGTGAGCTCCTGCTGTTAGGCCCAGCTTCTGCCAACCTAGCAGTTTGAAAACATGTAAATGTGAGTAGATCAATAGGTACCGCTCCAGCAGGAAGGGTAACGGTGCTCCATGCAGTCATGCCAGCCACATGACCTTGGAGGTGTCTACGGACAAAGCCAACTCTTTGGCTTAGAAATGGAAATGAGCACCAATCCCAAGAGTCAGACATGAGTGAACTTAAATGTCAAGGGGAAACCTTTACCTTTACCTTACTCCTGCTACATAGCAATGTAAGGAGCAAGTATAAACTTGTCCATAGTATTATGTATCCCTGAATGTGCAGAAACAAGGTTATGTTTTAATACCTATGTCCTAGGCTATCTGTACACACACACACACACACACACACTCATACTATTTGGCATTTTAGGTTACCAATGAAAATTACTCACTTAGTCACTGACTAAGTGAAGCTCCATAATAATTGGACTATCCTGCTCTTGTTCTTAGCAATTCAAGGGCAACAAAAGTGCAGGGTGAGAATTAAGGTGATTTGCCACCCCTTAATTATGCTCAGGCCTCATAATCCGTACTAACAAGAAACACTGCATTGTAACAGAGCCTGTTATTACACTTATTACTATGCAGGCAACAGCAACAACTGAAATTAAGTAACTGAGGCTTGCCAAAGTATTTAAGTTCTACAACTCTTTTCTGGTTGACAAATTAAGGGTGGTGGCAAGTAGAACATCCTGTAGGAAGGATCAACATCACCAATGATTTTGGGAGGACAAAGCATACAGCATTTAGATGGGAGATGTTTTAAAAAATGTAAGTACAATACATATAAATCGGAACGTGCCCCCGGGTCAATTCCAATTTATGGTTTCAGGATCTCTTGGCAAGATTGGTTCAGAGGAAGTTTACCATTATAATCCTCTGAGGCTGAGAGAGTGTGACTTGGCCAAGGTGACCCAGTGGCTGAGGATGGGTCAGGAGGCAGGTAAGGAAGCGTGGGTAAGAAAATAATATATAAAATATATAAAATAATGTATAAATATTAAAATTAATATGGCACCCCTACTTAACAGATGTTCACTTATCGTGGGTGGTCCTGGAACATAAGCCCCGCGATAAGTGAGGGAACACTGTAATATTACAAAGCTAGAACCTGGCATCAAAAATTATCACTACAGCCACATCATTTTAAAGATTGAGTCTATTATGGTAAGAGTTTGGTTAAGTTTTTGCTTCTGAACCAGATCCCTAAAATCTTCAGTCCAACCTCAAGATGGGCCAGAAACCATTAACCCTTATATTTTATTGGTTCAACTCATTCATTCCAAAATGCTTAGATTTAATAATAAGCAATAACAACAAAATATTTATGTAGCATTTTCCCAACAGGTGGAACTCAGAGCACTATTCAAAATAAGTAAAATAAACTCAGTAGCATAATCAAAGGTGCTTTAATACTGTACAGAACATCACATTTTGAAACCAGAATGCCAAGATGAGCAGTGGTTAAGAAGATGAGCTGTACAAACCTCACTAAAAAGACTTATGTGTGCAGTTTTGATAAACTTCTCCTGCTTCCCTCCTGTAGTCGGCCCTGCCATGAGGCACAGTGATACACAGGATGTTATGAATAGGGAGCAAAATGTTAGTGTGCATTAAGATCCCTTAAGCCTACCCTTCCTGGGATATTCACACTGAGTGAGTCCTTGAAAAATAAACGCAAAAGACTCCAGAAGATCAGTGTTTGGATCCCCTCTTCGCCATGGAAACTCACTGGATGCAAGTCACACTCTCTTAGAGGAGAGCAATGAGAAATCTGTTCTAAATATGTCCTGCCAAGAAAACCCTAGGATAGGGCTACATGTCAGAGACCATTTGAAGGCACCTAACAGCAACAACGGATGCATTGAAAAGCTAGGTGGGAACTTCAAATTGTAAATTCTGGGCAATTTGAAGATCAGTATCCCATTAAAACACATTAACGACAGGAATACTTTGGATGGAAATTGAAGAACTGATTGTTTCAATTACACAACCTACCTGAAGAACAGATATATTTAGAGCAACACGTTATGCAGTCAGCTATAAATCATTTTACAAAGTTATACAAGCTAGAGTGTTATAGTAGCTCTACAGTCACGCCAAAATCAAACTAATTGTGGAGGTGGAGGAGAGTGATTAAACAAGAGCCTGTGTCTATTTTTCCTTATGATATTTAGTGGTGAAGACATAGACGGCAGCAAGAAAATGGTACCAGTCCACCCACTCAGCCCCTTCCACAGTAGACTTTTGTGCTCGAACAAACCTCTCTTCTCTCTGGCTTTGAAAAATATTTGAATTTTGCTTTCTCAAAAACTGGAGTACAAGCCTTCACAGAAAGTACTGCCACTTTACAAAGGCCAGAAAGACAGTCAGCAAGATAAACATGGGAAAGAAGATGCTAAAGTTCAGCAGCCTTCTCCAAAAACAGAACTTCTGTCATCTCTATCCATAACCAAGTTAATGACAACTGGTTTCAACACTTTGCACATTTTTAAACACTGCTTTCAACGGGAGAATATATTTATGCTGGAGGAGAATGAGGTCATAAATGACAAAAAAAGAAAGTCAAACAAGGGTCATACTTTGGACACTGGATTGACTTGTGCTACATTTCTTAAGAAAAAAATGATAATACAACAAAGTCTAGTATGCTGCTAAAACAAAAATAGTGCATGTGTTCACAAGTAAGCACGTCTTAGTTCCCCAGTAAGTATTTGATTGTGGGGTTTGGGGCAGTTATTTGCAGATTTGAATCAAGTGGAACTAGGTTGTCTGAAAGGATCCAAAGAGCAGCAGAACCCACAACTAATATTGTTGGCATTGCCCATGTTTCTTGATTCTATAACAAAAACAAAACTGCAGAATTCAACCTTCTGGCAACCTTACTCTAATTCAATGGTTCTCAACCTGTGGGTCCTCAGATGTTTTGGCCTCCAACTCCCAGAAATCCCAACAGCTGGTAAACTGGCTGGGATTTCTGGGAGTTGTAGGCCAAAACACCAGGGGACCCACAAGCGCTCTGATTCTCACCAATGGTCTGAATTCCCTATGGGAGAGGATGTGCACATATAGGAGTAAAAGTTGAACAGACTGCCATGTAGATATAATAGCTTGCTTGGGAATTTGAAAAGGTAACACTGCAATGAAGATATTACCCATGGAAACCTTGCAGAAAGAGGGAGGATCCTTCTTTTGGCACGCCCTTGAAGGGAAGAAAAAGTTGCAACTGCTTGCCTTGTAGATGGATGACTCCGAATTCCAGGGGCAAGTTGACTCACTCTCTGATCCATCCCATTTCCTACCAATTTGCTTGCCAGCTTCAAACTACACCCTAACATCCTGTAAATGAAAGGTTCAGCAACTACATAAAATCCTCCTAACCAATAACAAGTTGTTCTCCATGCCTCCGTATCCATTAGAATTATCCTTACTTCAGCCTTAATTTTCCTTGCTGAAACCTAGCACTAATCCTTGATCCCCAAACCATCCATCTTACTGCTCTGTAATTGTCAGCCTTTCAGCAGCTGTGAAACATTGCCAGAATTGGTCCATAACTTACTTCGCCTCTGCTGAAATCCTTAATCATGTTGTAATTACTTCCTCTATATAGAACTTCAATTTGTTCTTATAGTCAGCCTAAATCTCTCTACCAATCTCAACCTCTCCCAAATTTGAGGGCGGGATTCTTAAAGGCTGCCCATCTTCTTGCATTCCATGTTAAATCATCTCTTCCCTAGTTGTAACTGTTTTCCATGAGAAATCTCTGTGGCTCTGACTAGCAATGCATTTTGTATACTAAGGCCTTTTAAAAGGTCTTGCAATGTGTCTGCGCATTTCACTGTGCTCTCTCTGTCTTGTTTTTCCCATTGTATTTCATAGTCTGGAGATACTGTATTTGCTTGCCTCACTTTTAGGTCTATCTTTTCATTCTGTCCAGACTTCTTCATCTGTTAAATCAAGTTACTAAGGTTGCCTTAGCCTGGCTCGTGTTCCTACAGCCAACCTCATGCTATGCTCTGGGCTCTTTTTGCTTCCTCTTGCCAGCTGCTCTCTCCTAAGGGTTCTTCTTATCCCTTATCCTGGCTTGCTGCCTCCTCACCCCACTCATGTTGGCTCTCAACCTCAACCCCATGGATGACATTGATTCTAGTTTCCAGCAAATGCGGCTGAGAGACACTATCATCTCTGTGGTACAGGAACAGCAGAGGGCTGCCTAGCCTGATGGTGACTTGCCATCATTTCTACAGACAACTCTCCCAAGCTTGTCATTCTTCATACATCTCAAAACTGCATCCATCCACTCTTCCTCGTCTTTGAATTCATATTTAGGCAGGGCTGCAGGTGGTTTGGCCAACATGTTGCAATTATGAGGATCACACTATACGCCCAGACTTCCCCAGAGATGCCTCCCACACTACTTTGTTGAGGTATAACAACAATAACAACAACAACTTTATTTTTGTACCCCACCTCCATCTCCCCAAAGGGACTCGGGGTGGCTTATATATGGCACAATGTGCCTAAAACAATGCATAAAATAAACACACAGTACAGCACAAATTAAAAACAAAAGCATATAAAACAACAATTTAAACTCAAAATAGCACCCAATAACCTATGGTGAGAACTGTTGTAAAACCTGGCCAGCTGTAAACAATAACAAGGGAATGGATAGTGCAAATTGTGGCTAATGAACAAGGGCATGGGACGAAAGTGAAGTGCTGTGTCATTAATTCTGGGGCTAGGCATTCTCAAAGGCTTGTCTAAACATCCCAGTCTTCAATTTCTTCCAAAAGGAGGACAGTGTGGGGACCTGCCTAATCTCCCTGCAGAGGGCATTCCAAAGCCGAGAGGCCACCCCCGAGAAGGCCCTCACCCTCATCTCACATTCACAGGGTTGGCAACGGTCAAAGTTTGCTTGATGGCAAACAACTCTTAGTTTAAGGCTGCAGCTCTTTTAAGACAATTGTAAAGGAGACCCTCAAAATTATTTGAGATGTATAAAGCTCTGAAACAAGGACAGTTGTCCTTGTGCTGCACTTATAAAAACTGAAATACATAATGGATGGTCAACTGATATTGCCTATCCTTCCACCCCTCTTGGAACTCTGGAACCTTGAATCTCTAGACTGGCTTTTGACTACAGTATAGACTTGCCATCCTTGGACTTTACTCATTGAACTCTTGGCGTTTGACCACTGGACTAGACCCCTTGACTACGTTGTTCTCTTGAATCTGCATCAGCGTTTGCTATCAGTTTGTGTTTTATATTCTGTGGCTGAGTGCTATCTTTATGTTTTACATTTGGACTATAAAGACAGCCAGAAAGTAAGTGCTGCTTTAATTAAACAGTTTGACACAAGCTGGGTGTTTGTTTTAGTTCATCTCTGCCTGTGTACCGGCAGAGCCCTGGCAACATGACATCGTGGGCCATCCAGCCCAAAAAATAGCATTCAAAACACAGTTATAGCTGTGAGTCTTCTGGGTAAGTCTCTATCAGCTTTGCACACCAAGATCCTGTCATTTTTGTTCCTTCTTCTTGGAACAATTGCTCCAACTCTGTTAAGTTAGATGGGGAATGTGGTCAAGTGATCACTTTCAAATCTTGCTGTAGATTATGAATCAGACTGTGGTCTGAACTTTGACTGGCCCATCCTGAGGTTCTTGTTTTTAAATCAACCCAGTGATATTGTGGCAGTGTTTATAAAGATCATTGTCCTCCTGGAAAATGAACCTCTGCCATGCAATCTACAACAGGTTTTCATCTAGAATTGCCCAGTACTGGGTTCCATCCACTTGGGCTCCCATCTGAACCAGTCCTTGTTGAGGAAATGCTGAGCTGGGGTTTTATGAACTGAGACAGCGATTCAGTCAGCCACAAGAAATGGTTAAACCAAACCAAAGCTTTAAATCATTGTGTAAGCTAAACAAAGGTGGCGGGGAGGGGCAGTTGGGGCAGGAGGAATTGAGTCCTTAGTGCTGACAGATATATCTTTACTGTTTCTAGACTGCAAGAGACAAGGGGCCTCAGAGGAAGTTGCAAATATGAGAAGGGTGACACTAAAAAAAACCAACTCTTGAGTAAATACAACTCAAAGTTTGTGACAAACGGAAAATGTAAAACAACTTGAAAAAACATAGTCTTTGCAAAAACTTATCATAGACTGCTTCTAAAAAGGAAAAAAAAATCAGTCAGCAAGATTTCCCAATAAGCTTTTCTGTACAGCTTTTAGCTGACAATAAAATAAGACGATGGCCTTGTGCAACTGCAATATAGAGCAGAGGTCTTTTGCTCATCCAAATTGGAAAGGCGGGGGGGGGGGGGGAGGTAGACAAGAAGCAGTAAGAGCATACAGCACACAAGAAAAGAAGACAACAGTCAAAGAACGAGTCTACACTGGCTCCTAAATCAAATTAACCTGGCTGACTTGCTGCTGCATCACACTGGCATTAAGCCAATCTAGTGGGGCCATGACCAAATCAGTCCTGCTGGACCGTCACCTCACCAAATGACCTGCAAGAAAGAGAAAAGATTGTTCCCCTTCTCAACCTCTGAGGATGCCTGCCATAGATGAGGGTGAAACGTCAGGAGAGAATGCTTCTGGAACATGGCCATACAACCCAGAAAACTCACAACAACCCAGTGTTCCCCTCTTCTTTGCTGGTCCTGTGGCTGTCCTGTTCTCAAGAATGGTTGTCCTAACACTGTGATATCCAACACTTTTTAAATTACCAGCAATAGGATAGCCAGAGCCACTTGAAATACCTATAGAACTGACTGCTGCTGATGTATCTGACTGCACTGGCAACAGGCTGACAGCCTGCCAGATGTTTTGAATGACAACTCCCATAAGCCCCAGTTGGTACTGGTGCTTATTATGGGAGTTATCAGTTAAAATATCTGAAAGGGCCCTTCTTGTCTTCTTTCAAGTTTTTGTTTTCTTCCTCTTCTTCCTTGTTAATGGTGATGGACACAAAAATATTTTCATTTGTTTCCCACCTGGCAATATTTTTTCCATTCCTCTTCTTTAGGAAATGAGTGGAGAGGGCTCTAACAATGTCAGAATAAATTGTGCAGACAAAAGACCTTGTTTTATCAAACCAACAAACAAAACCTAAGAAGGATGGTGCTTCCACCTGCTATTTTTTTCCTGTGTCAGGAGTGACTTGAGAAACTGCAAGTCACATCTGGTGTGAGAGAATTGGTTGTCTGAAAGGATGTTGCCCAGGGGATGCCCAGATGTTTGACCAACCTTGCGGGAGGCTTCTCTAGTGTCCCCGAATGGGGAGCTGGAACTGACAGAAGGAGCTCAACTCGCTCCCCCTGGATTTGAACCGCTAACCTGTCGGTCAGCAGTCCTGCCAGCACAAGGGCTTAACCTACTGCGCCATCTGCCAGTAATCCCTTTATGAGAAGGCAGTGTATTTGCTTTTATCATCTCAATCACTTTAACTTCTCCTTTTTGTGTATGGATATGGTAGCAGTTTGTACTCTTTGGAACTGCTGAGTCAAACCAAAAACAGTCCAAGCAATTAAAGGAAGAAGAAGAAGAAACCCTATCGTTTCAGAACTTCCCACCTGGTGCATACCAAAAACCACACCGCAAATTGTGAAGCAAACCACAATGAACATGGGCTTCTCCTACACAGCAATGCCCAAGCTTTATTCGTTCTTTTCTTTTGTATGCAGACAGATGAGATCAAAATGTTTCTCTGTGGCTTAGTCATCTCAAAACCCCACTGAGTCGTCCACTTCAATATTTTCGTGCAAGAAAAAATCCTGTACATTTTGAGTGCAAGAGAGCATGGAAGAGGTGTCCGCACGAATGTGTGTAGTGCCAATATTTATTTCACTCAGGATTCGATTCTACTTTCTTGGGTTAAGTTAGCCAGAGGCATGATAAAAAACAACTTTAGATCCCAACATTCACCTATACATTTGCAATAGTGCAAATATACATTTTAGGGCTTTCCTGAAAGCCACAAATGAAATTATCAAGTGACTGTGAAGAAAATTCCATGACTGCAATGACACTGGGAAGGCACAATCTTGTGTGTTCAGCAACCTAACCAGAGGGCAAAGGAGCAGGAGCTGTGTTCAGGGTTATATGGCAGTGATTCTCAACCTGTGGCTCCCCAGATGTTTTGGCCTTCAACTTCCAGAAATCCTAACAGCTGGTAAACTGGCTGGGATTTCTGGGAGTTGTAGGCCAAAACATCTGGGGACCCACAGGTTGAGAACCTGGGAATTGCCTAGATCCAACCTGTTTAAGGCAGTGTTACTTAATCTGAAACCTTTCATAATCCCTAAACTACAACTTCCTGGCTACAGATAACATTTCATAATCCCTAAACTACAACTTCCTGGCTACAGATAACAAACAGCTGTAGCCCAATATATCTGGAATCACCAGGTTGAATAGGGCTGTTTTACAGCCTTGGAGAACACCAGCAATTTTAATGCAGACCTAATAAATCTGAATCTCTAGATGTTTATGAATTGCATGCTCATGTTTAGGTAGCCAGTGTCAAAGTGTTGTTCAGATTTTCCACCTCCCTATTAAGCATCCATGCAGCTGTATAAAAGTTTATATTGCATTTGCAAGAGATGCTCAACATGCAGCACAGCAAAGAAATCTAATTTTGAGGTAATGTATAAATGAGGGCAGACCCTATTACTCCAGACAAGCCCCATAACAACCTTGAGCTAGCTGAAGATATTCCAGAGCACTGCTATCATTTTTTAACTTCTCCAGATTGTAAATAGATTGCATACCTCTAATCAGGTGAACCAGATTAATTTCCCTATTCAGATGACTGGCCTCCCAGTCCACAGTAACTTTACTTCTTCTGGATTAACTTTCATCTTATTATTCTTTATCCATCTCATGCCACACTATCACAGGATGTCTATGCCCAACACAACTGGAGAAATTATACGGTTTAGCTGGTATTGCACCACCTGACATCCTCCAGAAGTAGCAACCAATTATGAAAGGACCCAGGCAGTGACATCTCCAGCCCATCCTGTTTGGATTTCAGCCAGCATGTCAATGACTTAAATCAAGAAACAGCTTCCTAAGACCTACAGAGATATTCGCAGGAACACCTCAGCAAGTGAGAGTCCAAAAATGGCAGGTTAAAACTCAGAACCTCAAACCATGGCTGATACCAAATGAGAGACTCCCTCCTGGGCACGCAGAAGACTGGGTGACTTGGACTGTGCTCTGGCACCATGAGATGCAGAGCTAACTTTAAGAAACGGGGATACAAAGTGGAGTCCATGACATGCGAGTGTGGAGAAGAGAGAATCACAGACCATCTACTACTACAATGAAGTCTGAGCCCTGCCATATGCACAATGGAGGACCTTCTCACAGCGACACCAGAGGCACTCTGGTGTTCCTCTGGTCAAAGGAAATCTAGCATCAATGCCAAGTTTCTGACTTTGTTTGTGGTTTTATAAATACATTATAACTATATTTTCAATTTGCTTCTGACACAATAATAAAAATAAATAAATCCATCTCAAAACTGCATCCAGTTCTACAACTTCATTGGAATTTGTATATAAAAATGAGAGGTAGATCTGTGTTTCATGTCTGGATGGCTTTTCCCAGTGGGTTAGTATGGATATATGAAGATTATTGGTACTCAAATGGAATGCTAGTGTACTGACAAAATCTAGAGGAAGTGGAGTAGAATACAGTTTTCTGTGAATTAGAAGACACAGAACAACTATCCCAATAAATCCTAGCAAAGGGTTTATTCTAGATGGGGCAGTAAAAATAACAGAATCATATAGCTGGAAGAGACCTTGAGGGCCATCCAGTCCAACCCCCTGCCAAGAAGCAGGAAAATTACATTCAAAGCTCCCCCAACAGATGGCCATCCAGCTTCTGCTTAAAAGCCTCCAAATAAGAAGCCCTCACCAAACTCTGGGGCAGGGAGTTCCACTGCTGAACGGCTCTCACAGTCAGGAAGTTCTTCCTCATGTTCAGGTGGAATCTCCTTTCCTGTAGTTTGAAGCCATTATTCCACGTCCTAGTCTCCAGGGCAGCAAAAAACAGGCTTGTTCCCTTATCCCTATGACTTCCCCTCACATATTTATACATGGCCCTCACCATGTCTCCTCTCAGCCTTCTCTTTTGCAGGCTAAACATGCCCAGCTCGTTGAGTTTTTAGGATATCACAGACAGTGGGGAGGTCTGTAAGGAAGTCCAACAGGACAAAAAGGTTACATTCCTACATCCACTCCCTGGCATCAGTCATCCAAAGCAAGATGACTAAGACTATCTCTATTTGAAAACCTGCTGGCAATCCCAAATGTAAAGATTTCAAATAATCAGTTTCCCTCTCCACCACCTTCTCCAAAGGAAGATTAATGAGTCAGTAGAGGCACAATGAAAAAGGACACAGCAGGCTGAAATCGCAATGTATCCTAACATAAATGGATTAACTTATTTGCAGAAATTATTCTTTTTTAAATGTTTAGTTTACGCCAGATTTTATGTGATTATTACCGGGTCCCCAGACTCATGTCAAGGACAGCCACCCACTTAAATAAGCAGGCACAATTCTCAACTGAAGGTGCCATGCGTGTGTCACCTTAATAGATGCTTCTCATACTGGAGTTTTAAGTGTGAATTGTGTGTTGGAAATGAGTTTCAAAAGTAATCCTTGGTAGAAGAAAAGCTGATAGAGAATGAGAGAGAGAGAGAAAGACTACTCAGACTATACAGAAAAGTCATTGAAATCCAGAAGGATGAGGACAATTTCAACAGAAAGGAGGAAACCATGAAAATGAACAAATATGGCTACCAGTATTGAAACACTCTAAAATAAGGGCAGTAAATAAAGAGCAACACTAAAAAAGCAGAGGAATTCCAGACAAGAATCAGCCAGCTACCACCTACCAACAAAGGATTCCCCCAGGCAGCAACCAGCCAGGCCTTTAAACTACGGGCCATTAAATGCTAATCAAAGTGGAAAAATGCAACATTTACACGTACCTCTAGCAGACAAAACTTGTTTTCCGCACCCTGGACATTACACAAATATATAATCCTCACTTAATTAGTTTTCAACAGACCCCTAAAACTCTAAGGATGCCTGCCATAGATGTTAGTGAAACGTCAGGAGAGAATGCTTCTGGAACATGGCCATGCAGCCCAGAAAATTCACAACAACCCAGAAAGAGAAAGAACTTGCTGCACTCTTGTCCGTTTTATCATAATTCTCTAAGAACTGGAAAGTAAAAGTAACGGTAAAGGTTTCCCCCTGATATTAAGTCCAGTTGTGTCTGGGAGTTGGTGCTCATCTCTATTTCCAAGCTGAAGAGCAGTGTTGTCCATAGATACCCTCAAGGTCACGTGGCCGGAATGACATGGAATGCTGTTACCTTCCCGCTGAAGTGGTACCTATTGATCTACTCACATTTGCATGTTTTCCAACTGCTAGTTTGGGAGAAGCTGGGGCTAACAGCGGGAGCTCACCCCACTCCCCAGATTCAAACCGGTGATCTTTTGGTCCGCAAGTTCAGTAGCTCAGTAGTTTAACCCACTGTGCCTCCGGGGGCTCCAAGAACTAGAAAATCACACTAAATTATTGAAATGTGACGTTTTTAAAATTTGCTGCCTTTGTGTGTGTGTGTGTGTTCACTGCATTCTGCAATGACATAAAAATAATTTTGCAGGAGGAATGCTTGAAAAAAAATTACTTTTGCACTCCAGTTCCGAGAGTGACCAAACCACCATGTGCGAAAGAGTTCGGAATCCCTCCCAGAACTCTCTGCAATTCCTGGAACTCACGGGGTAACCACAATGTGTACTCGCTTCAAACTAGTTTAAATTTGATGGGTAGACAAAGAAAGAGATAAACAAGGGGGAAAAGAGGGAGTCAACAAAAGAACAATCTGGCAAATGAACAAAGGGGAGAACCTGTGTGTGCCGCTATTAACCCTCATGTTCTCTGCAGTCTTGCTGAAGTGAGCATATTCTCTTCTTCCCCCAGTTAAGTTCTCTGTGCTGCAGATCACCTGCTGTTACTACATAATAATAACGTTCGGATGCTTCATGTAATGGATGCAAATGCACAGCTCTTAGTCAAATTATATGGATAAATCCCAATGAAAATCAACAATGCGCTTACTCAAAATTGTCTGTTGTTAAATCATTTTGTTCAGAAAAATGCCAATGGCTGAATAATCAAACTTCAAATAATGGTCAGGTCAGGGCAGGAGACAGAGAAGTCCACAACCTTGAACTAGCTCATGCATAGTATCTTTATCTCCTGTTCACTGTGGCCTGTGGTTGCTTGCTATCTCAAAGGATGAATGACCTGACTGCTGTGAATTATGTCTGCTTATCTCGGAGATAGGACGTGCCCACAGTCATTAAGTCACCTATGAATATAACCCTGGGGAACTTAAGGCAGCAAATAAAACTCATCTCTAGTTTTTAGTCTACATGTCAGAAACCTCCTATTTTTTGAAGAAGTATGGATGTGTTTAATCTAGTAGTTTAATGCGGCCTTATTGCTGGAATACAAACTTTTATCTATGCAACCAGCTGGCTTTGAAAGACTAAGAAAAGAGTAAGCAAGAATTCATTTCACAGGACTCTGCCTACTGACACTTCGACTGCCTCTGCCACACATGCTCAAGGAAAAACAAAACGTTCTGCTCCAGAAACTATTACATCACAAGAAGTGTTCACCTTTTTTTTCACCATGGCAATCTTCACCTACGAAAATACACCCTCCTCAGCTGGGTGAATTAGATAGGTCTCTCCTAAACCTTATCCTCACAGAGACACTCGTGGAACTAGAGTACAACATGTGTATCTATCCATCCCAGACCAAGAGTCATGCCAGCTTTTATGCTACTTCAGAAAAAGAGAAAAGTGCTACTTTCTTTCTGTGTGGACACTGGAAAACATTACATAAGAACACACAGTGGTATTTATTTATTTATTTACCTTACTTATATACCGCTGTTCTCAGCCCGAAGGCGACTCACAGCGGTTCACAACAAATACGAACAGCAAAAATTCAGTGCTACAGTATAAAAACAGTTAACAACCTTACACATTACACAATTAATAAACAGTTACTACAATACCCATTCACTGTCGTCTCATCATCAAAAGCATGTTCCAGATTCGTCATCCATTGTTCCATTCCAGTGTTCATTAACCAATCATTGCACTAATTATTCGAACGCCTGCTCAAACAGCCAGGTCTTCACTTTTTTGCGGAATACCATTAGAGATGGTGCTAGTCTAATGTCCGTAGGAAGGGCGTTCCACAGTCGAGGAGCCACCACCGAGAAGGCCCTATCTCTCGTCCCTGCCGGCCGTGCTTGAGAAGCAGGCGGGATTGAGAGCAGGGCCTCCCCGGAAGATCTCAAAGTCCTGGTGGGTTCATAGGCAGAGATGCGGTCGGATAGGTAGCTTGGGCCGGAACCGTTTAGGGCTTTAAAGGCCAATGCCAGCACTTTGAATTGAGCCCGGTAGCAGATCGGTAGCCAGTGGAGTTGGCGCAACAGGGGGGTTGTATGCTCCCTGCGCTCTGCTCCTGTTAAAATCATGGCTGCTGAGTATTCAAAACAGTCAAATAGAAAAGGACTCTCTCAACATCTGAGTAGTCATCGCAAAAGGTCTTTCAATTAAGATTGCACATCTCAATTGCCTTATAAGTCTAGAAATCTTAGTCAAAATCTCTACTCCCAAAATTTGTGTCAACTGATCTGTGGATCAACGTGTGTACTATACCTTTACTCTTTTTTAATGATTGAGAAAGGAAGGATTAAGGCAAGAAAGGAAAAAAATGGCCTACTCAGCAAACAACTCAGCTCAGCTAAAGGAGTGTAAAGGTAAGGGTAAAGATTTCCCCTTGACATTAAGTGTAGTCATGGGGGGGGGGGGGGCGCTCATCTCAATTTCTAAGCTGAAGTGCTGGCATTATCCATAGATGCCTCCAAGGTCATGCAGTCAGCATGACCGCACTGAGTGTCATTACCTTTCTGCCGAAGAAGTACCTGTTGATCTACTCACATTTGCATGTTTTCGAACTGCTATGCTGGCAGAAGCTCTAAATTAATAAATATTGTTTTCTGTGGGTGAGGAGATGGCAACTACTGGATGACATATGTTCTGTATCAGAAACTAGAGCTGATGTGGTCTATTCCAATGCAATTTTCTGAATCAGCAATCCAAATAAGCAAACGGAATCTAAAGTTGACCAAAAACTGATTCGTAACCCTTTTGGTACTAATGTTGGAGAGTGGTCCCTAGTCAAAGTGGTCCTAGTTAAAAAAAAAAAAAAAGGTTGGGAACCACTGGTATATGCAGTATATTTTAGTTGCCTTTTAAGCTATTTTAATATGGTAATTTAAGTTTTTAATATGGTAATTAAACGTTTTTTTTCACTTTTGTAATCTCTCTTGTTTTAACTTTATTTTGTTTTAACTTATACTGCAATCTACTTGGAGAACAGCGAAATATAATTTAAACACATTTTTGTGCTGGTAAATTATCTGTTAGGGCACTATGCTAAATATAAGTCAGTAGTCACAAACTCTTGTATATTCCTTATAGCTATATAGTCCTAGCTTCTTTGCTAAATGACATGTTGCTTCTTATGTACAAGTGCAATTTTTTTCCAAGTTACTCACACACCAAAAGAACAACAATGAATTGTAAGAACTGTTTGATTCAAGTAGCTGAAAATAGCCCATGAATTTAAAAACAAAAACCCCAGCAACAAAAGCTACAGATCTCTTGGTGTTATGGAGGGAAGAAAGGGCTCCATTCTTTGTTTCTGTTTATGAAGAACTTGCCTCCAATGACCTGAATCTCTTTTCTGTCCCGCCTTCCCTGCAGCCTATAGCGTAGATTATTCACTTCTTAATGAAAACGCCACCTGCCATATGGGCATGAGATTAATTGCACCATATTTACATTAATAAAATATATGAGTGTCAGAACTGCCCTGCATCCATTTTCTTTGTCACAGCTGTGTCTGGATATTAAGAGGTCGTCCAAATGCACCCATGCGTTGAGTATGAGAAAACTGTGTGGTGTTTTGGGCTATTGTTCCAAACAGACTTCGCACCCTACTTCTGCAAAACGTCATTTGAATTCACACATTTAACCCCCATATCTCCTTGTTAAGAACACCATTCACAAAAAATCTGGATATTTTCAAGATTCTCACATGAATTACATTAAATGCTATATGCTATAGAACAGAAAAAAATATTGGGAAGAGGAGTGGATGAGAAATGTGTTGTGAACTTGCCAGATTTACATTACCTGAACCTATACATGAACCAGAACATTGACCACAGAATCACAGAGGAAGACATACAAATGCTCTTTCTAGGAATCTCTAGGTCCATCAGCACAACTCTATGGTAGACACTGATCATATAGTTACGCTCGAAGAACAAATGATTCCTAGAGAGAATGTACTAATCAATTATCATATCTCTGACTACTCAAATCCGCAAAAGTGAAATCGGCACATGTGCAGTGCCAATTGTATTTCCATAGAGTTGCTGGTCCATATACCAAAGTACAAAGCTGTGTAAACTATTTAGATTGTAAGGCCGAGGCCAGAACAATCAAATAAACAATTTGCAAGAGAGTCTGAGAGCCTTTGTGGCTGAAGAGCAGGGTATAAAATTTCTAAATAAATAAATAAAACAGCTTCCTGACTCACAGTGACTCCAGAACTAAATTATGTTCTCACCAATGTAACCATCAGAGACTTCTGCTGCTTCAATAGGTTGCTCCACTGCTTTTCATGTTGCTATGGTACAGAGGGCTGTGAATAGGAACACCTAACAATCAGGAATGCATTTTTGCCTCTGTTGGGAACCTGGCTGAGCAAGCGCTGCAATGCAAAGCTACCATCTAGGCCACACTAATTATCGACTGACCTCTACTTGCCAATCCCCAAGTCACCAACACCCATGAGGCCCTAGTTTTGATCCTGTCCCATAAACCTGAAAAACTAATTACTGCAAGTTGCGGCAAACAAAAATGTCAGTTTCCAAGCTTTCTCCCTCACTCAACTCTTATACTCTTAAGCACCAAGACCTGCTTGCTGATTGCCATGCAAATCCCGGCAAAATTGTCAGAGTTCCCAGGACGCTTGTGCCCTGCTTGGTGCTGCTCAGTGACCATAATAAAGTTTTGTATTGCTAGAGTTACCATTTTGGTTGTCCTTCTTTGGAATGTGCCAGAAGGATGACCAAAATAATAAAAGATCTGGATGCCAAGTCCCATGAGGAGTGGCTTAGGGAGCTGAGTATGTTTAGCTTGAGCAAGAAATGTTAAGAGGTGATATGATACCCATGTTTAAATATTTGAAAGGATGTTATATTCAAGAAGAGGAAAGCTTGTTTTCTGCTTCCCTGGAGACCAAAACTCAGAGCAATGGATTAAATTTCAGGAATAGATATTCCACCTAAACATTAGGAAGAACTTCCTGATGGTAAGAGCTGTTTGGCAGTGAAATATACTGTTGCCCTGGAGTGTGGTAGAGTCTCCTTCTCTGAAGGTATTTAAGGAAGGGATGGATGGTCATCTATCGGAAATGCTTTGATTGTTTATTCCCACATGGCAGGAGGCTGGACTGGATGACCCTTGAGGTCTCTTCCAGCTCTATGATTCTAGTAACATGAATGCAGGAGAGTTGATGTGATAAATATTAATCATCCCTTAGCACTTTAATAAATTTATTTAAATTGGGAAAAATTCTCTTTGAAGAAAAGGAAACACATGCATTATTTTTGAAAACTCTATTTTTGACATACTCCACCCAACCCACTTCTCATACTTTCTCACTTTCTTATAATCTTATCCTCTTAACCCTTCCACCTCTTAGCTTACTGTTTGCATCCCAGAAAAAAAAACAGCCAGTCAAGATGTTGTCGAAGGCTTTCATGGTCGGAATCACTGGGTTGCTGTGAGTTTTCCGGGCTGTATGGACATGTTCTAGAAGTATTATCTCATGATGTTTGGCCCACATCTATGGCAGGCATCCTCAGAGGTTGTGAGGTTTGTATATCTGTGGAATGTCTGGGGTGGGAGAAAGAACTCTTTTCTGTTTGAGGCAAGTGTGAATGTTGCAATTTGCCATCTTGATTAGCATTTAATGGCCTTGCAGCTTCAAAGCCTGGCTGGTTACCCCCAGGGATGGATACAGATTCCCCACCTTCCAAGATGCCATTACCTGATGGTTTAAATACTTTGAACTATGGAATTTACAATCCTACTGTAATGATAAAGTTCAGATTTTGTGACTTTAATATGCAAGACTAACAAACATTAAGAAATAACTGGGCAGACATCTGATAGAACTATCAGTAAGCTTTTTGAAACATTTCGCCCTTCAGCACTGTCTCTCATTTGATACAATAATAACTCAGTTAAATAAAACAATCCTGAAATTAACTCAATGCTAAAATTCCAATTTGAGGCAGTCACTTTGATTAACAAATTAATTCACTAGAAAAGTTCAACACAAAGTGGTAACTTCATTGATTTTAAGTAGTGAGTTCCTGTCTCTTTATTTGCTCTGACTGCCCCAATCCACTGGTTTCTCTGGAGTTTAGCTTTAGCCCAGATTTGGCTCCACCCTACTTTTGAACTCTTAAGGCCTTAAACTACACCTCTGGAAAGACGCTGACTTTGCCTTTGTATCTGAGCCCCTCCTAGGACCTGTTCCACTTGCTCTGGCTCAGACCTTGACATTTCTTCATAATTTTAGGGGGGCTACACCCTTATTGTTGCTCCCAACGATGGGGAGCAGGCCCAGATCATGCTACATCTTCTGCGAATCTGTCTGAACCATAGTGAAGGTGTTATTTGACAATTAATGATAGGTAAAGGTAAAGGCACCACTCTAGAAGTGGTGCTCATCTCCATTTCTAAGCTGAAGAGCCACGTTGTCCGTGGACACCTTCAAGGTCATGTGGCCGGCATGACTGCATGGGGCGCTGTTACCTTCCCACTGAAGCAGTACCTATTGATCTACTCACATTTGCATGTTTTTGAACTGCTAGGTTTGCAGAAGCTGGGGCTAACAACGGGAGCTCACCCCGTCCTGTGGATTCGAACCACCAACCTTCCAATCAGCAAATTCCGCAGCTTAGTGGTTTAACCCACTTCGCCACCACAGCCCTAATCAACTAATGATATAGTTCTCCAAACTTTGGTCCTCCAGCAGGTGTTTTGGGATTCAACTCCCAGAAGCCCTAGATGACCTAGCTATTAGTCAGGAATTCTGGTAGCTGAAGTCTAAAACACCTGGAGGACCAAAGTTTGGGAACTACCGAAGAAATGATGCACAGGATTCTGATTTTACTTGAGCCATTGCAGCCAGATGTTATATTTTCCAAACACAATGTAGGACTATAAATCATAGTAATATACCTAATGTTTTCACACACTGGAGAAAAGTTCTGTTTCCTTTCAGTGGTGACATCAAAGCAAGCGGCATTAACTTCTAAATTGGTACACGTACTTTGTCGGGCTTTTTATAAAGAGACCTATAAGGAAGACCTCACCCAATTGGATTGGTGCCTGTATCCTAAATCACTCAATTGGATAGCTGCCTTAATCTGTATCTTGAAATAACCCAGTACATGAGATGCAAAAAGCACAAGAGCTCTGTGCAAAACGGATGCTCCTAGGTGAGCTCTTAATGCATTACTCTTCCTAAGTGTTTCCTTACCCTTGAGACAGAACAGGGAATGAATTTTCCTAAATGGAGCAATGTTTATTATACTATAGCTGGATGATTCACGCAGTACAGGATGTGCCCAATTACAGTGTATTTTCCCAATCCTGTTTCATAAACTCCCTGTTACACAAGTCAGTGTATGCACAGCATTCATCCTTTCCCACTTGTTCATTAATGCTCGTTTGATGCCAAGTCCTCCAATTTGTCTACTGGAAGATGCACAAG
The DNA here is from genome assembly GCF_037176765.1 of Anolis sagrei. Classification (NCBI taxonomy): domain Eukaryota; kingdom Metazoa; phylum Chordata; class Lepidosauria; order Squamata; family Anolidae; genus Anolis; species Anolis sagrei. The sequence continues at coordinate 94,271,616 of NC_090021.1, forward strand.
CTAACTAGGCCTCTGCGGCAATGGTACAGAAATCAAACAGACAAGCAAACAAAAGCAAAAACAGATGCTGACTTTGTAAGTCACAGGGGTCACGTGCTGCTAGCTTGCCCTTTGCCACTTGGAGCTAACGACAGCTTTGCAGAAGCTTGATTCAAACCCATAAGTCTAAAGATATGTACGGTATACATCCCAAACCAAAAGCACCTGGGCTGCCTAACACAAAGTAGTACTGCAGTGTTTAGGCGCTCTTTCCAAGACAAATAATTACAGAGAACTCGGGTTTATGGGACTATAAAGTCACCACATAAATACTGAACATGTACATTTTAAGGGAGCAGGAGTGACGTAAAAGCTTTACCTTCTCAGCATCAAAATATGAATCATTTAGAGTAAATAGAGACTTTCCTTTACAGTAAAGTCGCATGATTAAACTAGTTTGGCTACTAATACCGCGGATTTGCCGTAACAAGGATCTGACATCACTGCCTGACGCTTAAAAGTCGGCTTATGTTCAATTTCCCAACCAAACCATGCTTAATTTGTAAAACTAACAAGCATGAAAGCACACTGGACTGGAATGCATCACTGCATTCCCATCGGGCCCTGCAGCCTCATTCTCCAATTCCCATTGTGCTATACATGCCACTTGCATCATGCTAATAGAGTTGAATGTCAGAAAGGAGCAGGACTAAGGCTTTATAGAAGGATTACTTAGACTAATTCTGCAACACATCCAGACATTTGCTTTTTATTGGGAAATTGAGGCGACTTGGGACAGCAAATTATTTAGAAAATAATAATTTTTAAAACGCTGTTTTTTGAAAGTATATTGCAAGACAGCCAAGCCTAAATCTAATTGCTAGTCCCACCTAGGAAATATCCATGTGGTCAATGGGAATCAGCTGTCTACTGACTTAACCATTCAGCATTTGCTTCAATAGATCTGCTTGCAATTTCTCAAGTCTTAAGTGTAAAAGTGTTTCTTGTCAGAAAATAATCAACCACTACGAATTTGCGTGTATGTGTGTAACTGAGGACTTTTTGGGTTATTGTAGATTTTTCGGGCTGTAAGGCCATCTTCTAGAAGCATTCTCTCCTGACATTTCACCTGCATTTGTGGCAGGCATCCTCAGAGGTTGTGTGATCTGTTGGAAACTAGAAAAATTGGATTTATATATCTGCGGAAAGAACTCTTGCCTGTTGGAGATAGATGTGAATGTTTCCATTGGCCACCTTGTTTAGCATTTGATGGCCTGACAGTTTTTAGGTGTCGCTTGTTACTGCCTGGGAGAATCCTTTGTTGAGAGGTGATTAGCTGTTCCTGATTGCTTCTTCTCTGGAGTTCCCCTGTGTTTGAGTTTTGTTCTTTATTTACTGTTATAATTTTAGAGTTTTTTTAATACTGGTAGCCAGATTTTGTTCATTTTCATGATTTCTTCCTTTCTGTTGAAATTGTACACATGCTTGTGGATTTCAATGGCTTCTCTGTGTAGTCTGACATGGTGGTTGTTAGAGTAGCCCAGCATTTCTTGTAAATTTTATGTTTATGCCAGTTTTTTCTTGTATGTACTGTTTATGTTACTTGGAAACTGCTCTGAGTCCCCTTGGGGAGATAGAGCGGTATATAAATAAAGTGTTGTTGTTGTTGTTGTTGTTCTGTGTTCTCAAATAATATGCTATGTCCGGGTTGGTTCATCAGGTGCTCTTCTGTGGCTGACTTCTCTGGTTGAAGTAGTCTGAGGACTTTTTATTTCATAATAAGGTTGCACAAAAAGACTGAAACTTCATGCCAAAATGTGGGTTTTTGTGGGGGGAAAAATTTATGTGCAGAAAAAGTATGTGTAAAACACAATAAATATGTTTTTTGTGCTTGAAATGAACTTTCTATCAACTAGTCCCAAAGTGATCACTGAAAAATACACAAAACACCTGTCATCTCACTCAGCAGGGAGAAAAACAATTATAATCATTCTTTCATACATGCATGGATGCATTTAGCTTGTTTTTCTTATAATCATTCAATGTTTTGGCAATGCAAAAGGCACTTTCTAGAGAAACAGCTACATTAATTTTTGGACCTGTGCATGTTTACTGCTTTCCATGACCACAGCTCTACTGAAGCCATGCTGAAAGAGTAGCTGCAAACCAGGCACCTCTTTCATGTATTATACCCATCATGCAATTAAGCGTCTCAATTATTTGGACCCTGAATGGAAAGTTGCTCAGACATGGGCTTATTCAATGCAGATGACTAGGCCAATAGTTGGATATACAGATGTGGGACCAAGCAGCATACTTTATGACAGAGACCAACAAGACTCCCGGAGCAACATGATACCTTGCGTAAACAGGGTTTAGAGATGCTTTCCTTCCTCTTTAAGTTCTTGGACTCCAACCGAAATTGCAAGCATTACTGGTGTCTCCGAACTGTAGATGTCTCATCTCAGGACGGGGCTGAGCATAGCAAGCTAACAATGATTTCATCTGGAATTTAACCACAACTAAGGCTTTCCTGATGCTGACAATATGGTCTTTTTAGCACAATGGGTAAAATCCTTGTGCCAGCTGAACTGCTGACCTGAAGGTTGGCAGTTTGAATGAGTGAGACAGGGTGAGCTCCCATCTGTCAGCCCCATCTTCCCATGTGGGGACATGAGAGTAGCCCACCACAGGATGGTAACACATCCAGGCATCCTCTGGGCAACGTCATTATAAACAGCCGATTCTCTCACACCAGAAGCGACCTAAAGTGTTCTCAAGTTGCTTCTGACATTATTAAAATAATAATATTAATAATAACAATAAGCATCAAGTGAAGACCTTTTTCTTTTCTGAGACATTTCAGGAAATGTTTTAATACCTTAAATTATGCTAATGACTTTAATTGGGTTTATGTGTTTAAATGTTTTATTCTCTGCTGCTGTTTTGATATTGGTTTTGGATTCTACTTTTTCAATAAATGCTTTATTGTATATCATTGTTGTGTTACAAAATATTCCACCTTTGCGCATTCACACTGCAGAATTAACACACTTTGATGCCATTTTAACTGCCATGCTCAATGCTATAGAACTCTTGGATGTATAGTTTGATGAGAAAAGGTTAAAGACCTTGCAAAACTACAATTCCCATAATTCCATAGCATTGAGCGATGGCATTTAAAGTGGTGTCAAACTACATTAATAATACAGTATATGATCATGTGATTTTAATGTTTTTTATTAGGCATTTTAATTCATATATTTCATTTTTAAATGTCCTTTTTCTTATCTTATAGTGAATTGTTCTATTGATTTTATGCTTAAGTTATATGGTGTCAATTTGTGATTTGATTTATTATTATTATTATTATTATTTATTTACTTTGCTTATATACCGCTGTATCTCAAGCCCGAAGGCGACTCACAGCGGTTCACAAACAGTAAAAACAGTAGAAAAAGCAGTGGTTCCATACAACTTATAACAATTGACTTAACACATTATCCATAAATTACCAATAAGCAATTACAATGCACAATTATTACAAAAAACAACCGTACCCAATCTTCTCATCATCCAAGCGTAGTCCAGGTTCGTCGTCCATTGTTCCATTCCTATGTTCCATTACCAGATTGCACTAAATTACTCAAACGCCTGCACAAACATCCAGGTCTTCACCTTTTTGCGGAATACCATTAGAGATGGTGCTAGTCTAATGTCCGTAGGAAGGGCGTTCCACAGTCGAGGAGCCACCACCGAGAAGGCCCTATCTCTCGTCCCCGCCAGCCGAGCTTGAGAAGCAGGCGGGATCGAGAGCAGAGTCTCCCCAGAAGATCTCAAAGTCCTGGTGGGTTCATAGGCAGAGATGCGGTCAGATAGGTAGCTTGGGCCGGAACCGTTTAGGGCTTTAAAGGCCAACGCCAGCACTTTGAATTCAGCCCGGTAGCAGATCGGTAGCCAGTGGAGTTGGCGCAACAGGGGGGTTGTATGCTCCCTGCGCTCCGCTCCTGTTAAAATCATGGCTTCCGAGCGTTGGACTAGTTGGAGCTTCCGAGCTGTCTTCAAAGGCAACCCCACGTAGAGAGCGTTGCAGTAGTCTAAACGGGATGTAACTAGAGCATGGACTACCGTGGTCAAGTCAGACTTCCCAAGGTACGGGCGCAGCTGGCGCACAAGCTTTAGCTTATATATGTAAAGCATTGAATTTTGCCATTATTTCTGTGTAAACTGCTTAGAGTCCCCCAGGGGTGAGAAAAGCAGTATATAAATAGTAAAAGGTAAAGGTTTTCCCCTGACATTAAGTCCAGTTGTGTTCGACTCTGGGGGTTGATGCTCATCTCCATTTCTAAGCCGAAGAGCCAGCGTTGTCCGTAGACACCTTCAAGGTCATGTGGCCAGCATGACTTCATGGAGTGCTGTTACCTTCCCACCGGAGCGGTACCTATTGATTTACTCACAGGTACCTTCCGGTGGGAAGTGCTAGGCTGGCAGAAGCTGGGGCTAATAGCAGGAGCTCACCCCACTCCCAGATTCGAACCTGTGACCTTTCGGTCAGCAATATAAGCAGCTCAGCGCTTTAACCCACTGTGCCACCAGGGGCACCTTGGCATATAAATACTGTAAATAAATAAATAAATAAATAAATGCTTAGAGAACTTTAGATAATTGGTAGTTTAAAAATGAATTAAGCAAAAAAAGAGTTGGTTAAATGCTCAGGCATTTCTTTCTCTTTGGAAGAACTTGCTTCAAAAAGAATTATTTTTTTTTCCAAAATCTTTTTTAAAACTTGCTTTGATACAGAAACCTAAGCAAGTTGTTTACTTGAAGGGAGCCATGCTTGGTTTCAAAATATTTATCTCCTTAATATTGAGATAAATGTTTTTAATGTTTATGTACATGTATATGAATTTGTGTCCCGGCACTGAATGTTTGAATATGCTGTGCTCCACCCTGAGTCCCCTTCGGGGTGAGAAGGCCGGAATATAAATGTTTTAAATAAATAAAGTCCTCAAACTGGATCACTGACACTGCTGTCTAAAGCAAACAGCCGAACTTGCATAATAAATGGATGTGCAGGTGAGGGACTTCCCCTGGGTCTTTGGCGTGAGGAGGTTGCAGTGATGGGTGGCTTTTGCAGGTGGGCACATGTGCAAAGCACCTCTCTGAGGTTTACTAGAGGCTTTCATCCAGCTGCACTTATTTCAAGACCATCAGTACCACTTCCCCTCCCTGTAAACGTGTAAAAACTCATTTGTCAAGCTTTGCTACCTTAGGAAAGAGAGTCTTAATGGTTAACCACACCAAATTAAAATTCCCAGAGCCATTAATCACACTCTCATGACTGCAGATAAGGCAAACGGGGGCTGCCGAGAGGCTCGTGTAGGTCTTTGCCTTCAGCCATAATCAAGAGGTATTAACCACTCTGTGGAAAAGAACTGCATGGGGTGCTGTGGTGAAAACTGTGACAGAAGTGAAGTGGGACAGGCAAAGGTCAAACGCATCCACTCTGTATTAAATGACAGTTATGTAAGAAATAACTTAATACCTGAACACAAATGGGCTGATTAACATTCATGAAATGAGACTCATCAATCCTCGACATAAAAGCGAGGCCAAAATTTATGTCACAATTCCCTGCTCAATGGCAGTGGAAGCGGCAGGAGTCCAGACGGGTCCCGGTTAAGTCACCGCGTTCTGTAGTCAGCCATTTGTCAAAGGAGTGAAATTATCTGATAAATGCTCTTTCATTCAATTCACAGATAAATGAAAGCTGAGTTGGAGGATGTTAAATATCACCCCTGCTTGCATCATAAAGCAGTACACGGGCGCATTGGTTTGAGTTTTAAAAAGAAAATGCTTCATTTAACTCATGGTTAGACATTATGTTCTGTCAGGAATTACTATGGCAAGTGCTGCCCCTTTTTTTTTTTTGCAACTTAGCACAAGTCTCTCTCAAAAAAAAATTCCATAAAGTTGCTTGTTTGTAATGCAACTCCATGGAAAGAAGCAAACAATTAAGATGTAAAAGTGATGGAGAGGAAACTGGACTCCTCTAAAGCTCCCCCTTTCACTTTTATCATATTGAGCATTGAACAACCTGAGGCCCACAACCAGATACAGTGAAGACATATGCCTTTGCTCTTTGCTACCCTGCTGCTGAATACGTATGCCCAGTGTGGAACACATCTCACCACATTAAAACAGTGGATGTGGCACTTATTGAGACATGCCGCATTATCACAGGATGTCTGCACCCTACACCACTGGAGAAATTATACTGTTTAGCTGGTATTGCACCACCTGACATCCGTAGTAGTAGCAGTCAATAACGAAAGCACCAAGGCAATGACATCTCCAGCCCATCCCCTGTTCAAATATCAGCCAGCATGGCAATGCCTTAAATCAAGAAATAGCTTTCTAAGATCTACAGAGATCCTCGCAGGAACACTTCAGTAAGCAAGAGTCCAAAAGTGGCAGGCTAAAACCTGGAACCTCAAGCCATGGCTGATACCAAAAGAGACTCCCTCCTAGGCACGCAGAAGACTGGGCGACTTGGAAGACACGGAACAGACTACACTCTGGCACCACGAGATGCAGCGTCAACTTTAAGAAATGGGGCCACAAAGTGGATCCCACAACATGTGAGTGTGGAGAAGAGGAAATCACAGACCAGCTATTACAATGTAGTATGAGCTCTGCCACATGTATAACGGAGGACCTCCTTATAGCAACACCAGAGATACTCCAAGTGGACAGCTACTGGTCAAAAGACATTTAATATAATGCCAAGTTTTTCAACTTTGTGTTTTAAAAATACACTACAACTGTACCCTTGGTTTGCTTCTGATATGATAAATAAATAAATAAATAAATAAATAAAATGAAGCACTGAGCATTTAGTTTAGCCTTAGCTAAGGTATACAATAACATGTTCAGCAATGTTTCCCACTCCCTTTATGCCTAATGAGTTGAAAAATGTTTGAATTCTAGTTCTGAAAATGACAACTTGTAAGTATTGTGTGTCTACTGCTTTAAAAATGTATTTCATTAAAATTCCTATTTGCCAGTGGTTTATTACAAATGGCATTTACATGAGCTGCCTCCAGGTTAAGGAGCTAATCATTAAGGAAGTAGACAATAAACATTCCATAATTCTAAATTATGCAAGTTGGTACAACTAAAATTACCCTACAGTTTAGGGCAGGATAATACTGATTTTAGTTGAGCCTGATCATTCTCGAAGGGCGGGGGGTGATTGGATGGGGAAATGTAGCTCTAGCCTCAAACTAGTATGTGTAAATGTGTCCAGAGAGCACAAGAGCTGGTCATCTCTATTACAGGCATAATAAAATCCAGAAGAGAACACACTTGTGTACAGAAGTATAATTATGACCAAATACACATCAGATACTGGACAGAACAATTCTGAATTAACCTAATTAACAGCCTGCAAACTACCTACTATCTGCAGACCCACTAAGAAAATCCAACAAATGCTACATTCAGTAAACGACGAGAGAGAATTTCTGATCTCTGAAGGAGCCTACCATATACCATGCAGCTGTGGACAAGTCTACATAGGGACTACCAAATGTAGCAAGGCCCAAACACAAATCAAGGAACATGAAATGCACTGCAGACTACTTCAACCAGAGAAATTAGTCATAGCAGAGCACTTGATGGACCAACCTGGGCACAGCATATTATTGGAGAAGACAGAAATGCTGGACCATTCTAACAACTACCATGTCAGGCTGCACAGAAAAGCCATTGAAATCCACAAGCATGTGGACAATTTCAACGAAAAGGAAGAAACCATGAAAATGAACAAAATTGGGCTACCAGTAGTAAAAAAAAACTTTAAAATCAGGACAGTGAACAAAGAAAAACACTAAAAAAACAGGGGAATTCTAGACAAGAATGAATCAGGGTCAGCTAACACTTCCCAACAAAGGATTCCCCCAGGCAGCAACCAGACAGGCTTTGAAGCTGCAAGGCCATACAATGCTAATCAAGGTGGCCAGTTGCAACATTTACACTTGCCTCAGAGAGACAAGAGTTCTTTCTCCCACTTGGGACACTCCATAGATATATAAACCTCACTTGCCTAGTTTCTAACAGACCCCTCAACCTCTGAGGATGCCTGCCGTAGATGTGGACATAACGTCAGGAGAGAATGCTTCTGGAACATGGCCATATAGCCCGGAAAGCTCACAGCAACCCAGTTCTGAATTAAGTTGTTGTTGTTTTGCAAAGAACCAGTCCATCGAAGGAAAAGAAGGTCTTCTACTAAAGGAGTTGTGAAACCCAGCTCTATCACATGATTCTTCCTCAATCTGGTTCCTCCCAGATGTATTGGGCCATAATGATGAATACTGGCTGGGGATGACAGGCGTTGTAGTCCATGGCATCAGGAGGGAGCAGAGCTGGGGAGAGCGTTCTAGTCCTTTCACTCTGTCCTTCAGAAAGACAAGTCTTATCACAGGGGGCACCATAAAAATATTGGACATGCTGCAAAACCTTCCCTAAGCACACAAGATGCCATTCACCACACACGTTTACTCTGAAGACCTTCTCCCAATTGTATATGGCTTGGGCGGGAAAATCCGCAGTAGACTTTTCAGTGTACAAAGCCTAGTGATACAAATCTTGTGACTGCCTGAAATCCCCCAGTTTTCCCTGAACTACTCAATTAAGAAAACAACATTATTGTAACAACGATTGCCCTCCAGACATATGCATACATGGGCAAATAATACTGCATAGGCCTACCGAAGGACGTTTTCATGCTGTGTCTATTTTCCCTGCAAATGTGATCATTACATCATCAGTAATATTAATGTTCTCTCGAGAAAAGGGAATATCTTGACCCAAGAAATCCCACACTAAAATGCAAAGGCATTCTCCTCAACGACCTTCCCTGCAGAAATCCCTCCTCCCTCCATTCTGCACATCAAAATTAGCTAAAGGTATTTTTTTTGGCCTGTACAGAAGGCCTAAAAGAAGAAAGTTGCACCATATGCCTGGAAGGAATCATTTGTCCATGACATCTCAAAAGCATTCAGACAGATCAACAGAGATACGCTTGTTTTAATGCTTCTCCCTCCCGTTTCTTGGAACTGGTATGATGGCTGAACATTCTGCCCCGAGTGCCCATAACCATTAAGAATTTGGCATGCCGGTTCCTGAGAGAATCAATTCAACAGAAACCATTCTTTTTAGGCTGCTCATCTCTCATCGGAAAGTGAAAAGAGGAGCATTGCAAGAAACCGCTTCTTTGTCCGTGCTCCATTTTCAGGCTGTGCTAACAACACAACCTCCCTTTGTTCAGCCTCCTCATTTAGATGCGGTGACACCTGGCAGCAAGGCACCTGAGACCGAGCCCACTTCAGGTTGCCCCGAACTCACCTTTTGTCATGTATATCCAGATAATTAAATTCAAGGTGCAGGTTTTCATGATCCTGCTTGACCGGCAAAGATTTGACTAGACTAGAGCTTGGAAAGTAATTTTTGGAACAACTTTCCAGAATCCCTAAACAAAAAACTTTTTCAGGTTTTAGATCACATATTGTGTGTGTGTGTGTGTGTGTGTGTGTGTCTGTGTGTGTGGAGTGACTTGAGAAACTGCAAGTCGCTTCTGGTGTGAAAGAATTGGCCATCTGCAAGGATGTTGCCCAGAGGATACCTGAATGTTTTACCATCTTGTGGGAGGTTTCTCACATGTCCCCGCATGAGGAGCTAGAGCTAATAGAGGAGCTCATCTGCGCTCTCCCCGGATTTGAACCTGCGACCTGTCGGTTTTCAGTCCTGCCGGCACAAGGGTTTAATCCATTGTGTCACCGGGGGCTCCTACATCTTCTCATGCAGGTTCAGAATTAAAATCTTCTCTTCTGCAATCCAGCCACCAGATTCCCATTGAACATTTTAGTAATCCAAAATTGAGGATCACTGTTGGAGAGAGTCTTTCTGATCTTACTATAGCTTAGGTATTCTTTATTCAAAGTACTTCGGCAAGAAGTGTTTTAGATTTTGCATTTTGGGGGATTTTAGACTACCTGTGATTTGCATATGTATATAATGAGATGTCTTGGAGATGGAACCCAAGTCTAAACAAGAATTTCATTATATTGTCGAAGGCTTTCATGGCCGGAATCACTCAGTTCTTGTGGTTTTTTTCGGGCTATATGGCCATGTTCTAGAGGCATTTCTCCTGACGTTTCGCCTGCATCTATGGCAAGCTTCCTCAGAGGTGAGGTCTGCTGGAGCTGGGAAAAAAGCCTTTGGTCTCACCCTGGTCATTCCACAGATATATAAACCCCCTTTTTTCCCAGCTCCAGCAGACCTCACCTCTGAGGAAGCTTGCCATAGATGCAGGCGAAACGTCAGGAGAAATGCCTCTAGAACATGGCCATATAGCCCGAAAAAACCCACAAGAACTGAAGAATTTCATTGATGTTTCATATACAGTGTTCCCTCACTTATCACGGGTGTTACGTTCCAGGACAACCCGCAAAAAGTGAAAATCTGCGAAGTAGGCTCTCTCTCTCTCTCTCTCTCTCTCTCTCTATATATATATATATATATATATATATATTTATATCATTCCAAGGGTGAGGCAGAAGCGAGGAGAGATTTAAAGGCATTGCGCACTTTTTTTTGCTAGCTATAAGGAAGGGGCTATAAGGCTGTGATTGACATACTGCTTTGTATCTCCTCTCTCTATCTGCACACAGTATTCCATGTGTGATCTGAGCAAGGCAGAATAGAGGGGGTAAAAAACCTTCTCTAATGTAAGCTGATGAGTCCCCTATACAAAAAAAAAAAAACCCTGTAAAATCACAACAGAATGAGGATTAAAGCAATAATTAAGACAAAAGACAGCTGGGTTTTGACCCCACCATTACCTTGACTGGGAAATGCCACCCCTCCCCCCAAAAGACTTTTTTTTTCAAATGTAATATTTTGTCATAGAAGCTGGACTAGTCAGGCTGGAGAGGATCTGAGGATGATGCAGGGAAAGGCCTACAGATCTGAAACCATCCAAAGGGGCAGTTGGCTTTGAAGCCAGTTCTTCCAGGTGTTCCATTAATTAAAAATGCCAAATAGGGCAAGAGGATTAACTATCTGTCAGGACAGGGATGTTCCTTAATTATGGCCACTTATGCTGGGCATTTATCTCTCTGGGAGGAAATGTATTGTGATGGACAGGGCAATGGGTGTGACACATAACTTTGAAGTCACTGCTTTTTCTGTAAAGGGACTCCGAAGTTTGCTCTTTTGAAAATTTGAAAGCCACCTTTCAATCTCTAAATAAGGAGCCCCTGGTGGCACAATGGGTTAAACCCTTGTGCCAGCAGGACTGCTGACTGACAAGTCAGTGGTTCGAATCCAGGGAGTGCAGATTGAGCTCCCTCTGTCAGCTCTAGCTCCCCATATGGGGACATGAGAGAAGCCTCCCACAAGGATGGTAAAATATCAAAACATCCAGGTATCCCCTGGGCAACGTTCATACAGATGGCCAATTCTCTAACACCAGAAGCAACTTGCAGTTTCTCAAGTCGCTCCTGACACAGAAAAAAAAATCTAAATTACCATGTTCTTAAAATTTAGTCCAAAGGAGCTTCTATACCCAATGTGCTGTAATTCCATACCACTGAGATCGTCACAATGTCCAATTATGATTCCCCTATGTTGCACAGGCTTGCGAGTCTCTCAATCGACAGTCAATGAAGTGTTCTGAAAACAGATACTTGGAAACCATGATTTTTCTCCTGCTAGTCATGACCAACTGCAAAAGCAGCATGAGAAGGGATGAGCCCTGGAAGGTGCCAGATTGATGGCAGGCAAATCTGTTTCCAACCAATCCATTTTTGGTCCTTACATTTTGACCTTCTCTATATGATTTCATTCAATTTACACTGGCTTCTTTTGCTTAGTTTATAGTACACTTTGGAGCCTCCAGATGTTTTTGACTACATCTCCAATATTCCCTAACTATTGGCCAGCCTGAGTTGGATAAATGGGAACTCTAGGACAAAAAATTTGGGGGGAGGGGGAACTGAGATTTTCCATTTAATATAATAATAATTTCTGAACAAGAAAGCATTGGCTCAGGATATTCAAAGAGATATCGGTTGGAGCATGCAAGAAATCAGCTTGTGCGTGTCAACTATAAAATGATTGGTCAGGCTATGCCCTGGGAACTGGCTGAGCCTGGGAATTTTGGATACTGCTGCATTGTTCAGGCTTGAGCTATGCAGATGCTTGCAGAGAAACAAAGAAAGACAGAGTTTGTAGTGTACTCTCGCTTCATGAGCTGCTGAAGGAAAGAAAGACCATTTTAAATCTCACATAAAAGGACATTATGTGAATTGATACAACTGATCACACGATTGTAAATATGCTCTGATTTATGAAGAGTAAACTACTTGTTCTTCATTGTTCATCTGTGTGGCATATTTTCTTTCTCTGGCAAGGCAGTGTGTGGGCTGATCAAACATGAACTACTATCTCATTTACAATGACACTACAAATCAACTGTACACACCTCCAAAACCTTTGATCTGAATCCTTGTTACCTTCAAGAGCGATAATCCTGAAACAGATTAGATCAGCCTCTTCCTGGGTGATTTTTAGATGGACCAATGAAGCCACCCAACTATGTCCAAAGCTTTTGGTTTATTTTATCTCGTTCCCTTTTAGATTTCTTTTATTGACTTGTTTTAATGCTCTCCCTGCACTGCTATATTGCTAATTTAAAACACCTTGGTGGGCCTTTTGAAGGTCAAAAGACAATAAAGAAGCCATTAAATTAATAAACAAAGAAATGAATGTTGACAAAGCTTGGAAACTACAACAGACAATAGTGTGCCACCAGTGTAATGGAAATCAAATTAACAATAATGTCAAAGTGGCTAAATCCATAATTGTGGTGCAACTGTGCCCATGTATTTGGTGTTATTTTTAAATAAAAGACTATCGAGCAGAGGTCAGAATTTAGAAAGTTAGTTTCAAAATAAATTTGTTGCTCTTACTCACATAATTTGGAAAGTGCTTCGTAGTGGGTAGTGATTACATTGTTCGAAACCAAGGTGGGCCAAGTCAACACCTGAGCTCCTTAAAGATATTTTTGTGTTCCTTGACCTCTCCAAGATCCCTGAACTACCCCCTTTCCTCTCCAAAAAAGAAAGGAAAGGTGTGCTGCCTTTCCCAGAAACAATTAGGAGAGGCAATTGGCTCTTTAATTAGGTTGCATCCCCTACTCCTCACTAAACTCATTTTGGCTGGCATCCCATTGGTGCCACACATGCATACCCTTGCACTTTTATATGCCTATTTTTGGCAACTGTAATGATTGGTGTCCTCTTCTTTCCTTTGTGGCAAGCAAAGCCCTCTCCCCAGCTCTACCACATTGTTTCCTCATCCCTGCAGGAGAGCCTGCATAACCCAGGTGTGAAACTATCATCTCAGTCTCTGAGACCTACAGAGGACCATCTCAGCAGATGATGTAATTGCTTTATGTCCAATTTTGAGGATAGATCCTTCTGTGCTGTCTCCCACTCTCCTCCAGATATGAATGGCCAGAGATGTGGGGCTTCAGCAACAATACAGGTAGATCTGGATGGGGAAGGCTGACTGTGGCATTGCCTCACAGACAGAACTGCTACATTATATAGTACTACAGCTAGCATATATTATTTTTAAAATGATTTTGAAAACTGGATGTTGGCTTCCAAATATACGAGTAACTGTGTTTTATTTCTTTTGATAATTTTGAATAGCCCTCCTAGAGGAAAAAAATAGTCACTAGACATGGCAAACTTTCCTATTTCCTTATAACTTTTCAGTACGTTTTGCTTCTTTAAAAATAAAATCACAGAGTCTCCTTCAGGAGAAATGAAGCAGGGTAATAATAATAATAATAATAATAATAATAATAATAATAATCTGTTGTTAAATACCAAATGTAAACTGCCTATTGCTTATTTACAGAAAAATAAGCTGGAAGTGCATGAAATGGATGGCAGGGATCCTTGACCAGTAGAAGAGAAGGCTTAAAATGGCATCCAGAATTACAAGATTTGGGGTTGTTTGGTATCTAAATGATTTGGATAGATTTTGGATACAAATAGGAAAAGGGAAGACTGGCTAAAGATGAAATGGATAAATTTTGAACCATAAGGAGGAACATAAGGCCATCCTGACAGGCCCAAAACATGGGACCTGTCTGGGTTTTTACCAAACAATGCCCCCAGTAAAAACAAATTAATATGGAATAACCCTGGCTATTCCAAATTAATTAAATACTCCATTAGAACCGGGCCTTCCTGGAAGGTCCGGGTATAATGGGGTATTGGGCCTGTGGGGACTCACTTTCATGTAGTCCTGGGACTACCTGGGGGCGAGTCCCCATTTGCCATCCTGAGCCTTTAGGTCTCCTGGAACCCAAAGGTCCAAGACAGCATCCACTCCTTCCCCCCAGCCCCCCCCCCCCCCGTTTACCCCTCAAAAGTAAATAAAACTTACCCAGCAGCCATTATGATCCTTCTTGCACCCTCCTGGTGCAAGGAAATGAGCTCCTCCCTCCCCCCCACCCCTGGTCTCCTGGTGCATCATTTCTTCACGTCAATAGGGTGTGAGGCAGACTGTAATGGTGGCCGCGTTTTAGGGGTTCTTTGGGGGGGGGGGTAGCTGCATGCCATCCCGTTAATAATTGGGATGGCATGTAGCCACCCTCCCTGGGAAAGGTTCTGAGGGGCTTGTGGAGACTTAAACCCACTTCGGCACGTGTTTAAGTCCTGTGTGGAAGCACTCATAGTTGGATAGCCAAAGTATATGCCCAGATACAAGTTGCTTTCCCTGTTATGAGTTCCTATACCACTTTCTTCTATTCAGAGACACCACTGATTGTGCAACACACTAATTTCAGTACCAGAACCCTCAATTCAAAGACGCACCCATTTTTAAATATGTTTATATTGGAAAATGTGCTTTTTAAAATGGAAGAAATAAGGTAGTTTCTGTCTGTGTGAAACTCATCGATATGGCCTTTAGGCTTCTGCTAAGTACAGAGCCTGGTCCCTTGATCCATTTGACAAATGGATCAGTAGTGCAGTGATTAAGAAACCCTTAGGAAGATTATAGCTTTCCCCCCATATATCAAAGATACGATAGCAGAGCTGCATATATTTCCTAATAATGTACTCTTAGACAACTTAATTGTGATTTCTAACGGCTGTGCAATTGTTGCCTGAAAATAAACAGAAAGACTGTTTTTTAAAATTGTTTGAATGCAAAAAAAGCCACAATTCAGGACTTCAAAAGTGCAGCTGCGTGTTTACAGTTTAGCAACATTGAAACACAGCCAGCAAATAGACTACTTGCAAGAGAAGTTATTGAATAAAACACATGTTGTTTCCAAGCCTTCATTTCCAGAGATAATTCATCCCCTGATTGTATGGGGGGAGGGGGTGTGCGAGAGAGAGACATCTTTAAGCAGTAATTAGACACTATCTGCCCTTTATGTTGCTCATATTTTTAAAGTTTCCAACCAGTACGTATACAGAAATAGGATGACTGATGATTCTACCTGGCCTTTTAAAAACAACTACACTTTCGGTGACTTCTGTTTTTTAATTCTCTGCAATTTTATATATGCTTATTTAATGTACAGTACATCCCTATTGCTCAAGACAGCTCAAGATAATAAAATACAAGATAAAATACAAAATTATAAGCAAAACATAAAGACGTTTTGGATGAGTAAGAAATAAATGACACCCATATTTTCAGCCAACAAGTGAACTCAAAAGTCAAAGGCCCTTCTGAATAAAAATGACTGTCAGGTGATAAAATAGTGGTTCCCACCAGTGGTCCACAAGGACTAAAATATGCTCCACAGCCTCACTATTACTACACCGTTGCAACTAGAGTGACTAGTCTCTCAAAACCCTCTTACAGTGACAATGAAAGCTTATTAAATATGGTTTTCTGTGGGCGAACAGATGACGACTACTGTATCAGAAACTAGAGCTGATGTGGTCAATCCAATGCAATTTTCTGAGTCAGCAACCCAAATAACCAAACCGAATCTAAAGTTGACCAAAAACTGATTCATAATCCTTTTGGTACTAATGTTGGAGAGTGGTCCCTGGTCAAAGTGGTCCCTGGCCAAAAAAAAGTTTGGGAATTACTGTAATAAAACAAGCTATTTGGGCAGGGAATTCCAACCCCTGAGAAGGCCCTTCTCTCTTGAAATGCAAATCCAATTGCCATGCTGATATGAAAGATGAAAGCCTATTTCTTTTACTACAGAAAACCCTTTGTATAAATTATATCATTTGTTGTTGTTCTTGTCGTGTGCCTTCAAGTATTTTCTGACCTATGGAAGATCCAAGGCGAACCTATAATTGGGGTTTCTTGGCAAAAATTGTTCAGAAGTGGTTTGCCACTGTCTTCCTCTGAATCTAACAGAGAGTCACTTCCTAAGGTCACCCAGTGGGTTTCATGTACAGGATCTAAGCCCTGCAAAAGGTACTAAATCCCAACTGGAAGCTATGCAGGGTCAGCACTGGTTAGTACTTGGATGGAATACCTCTACTGAGTACCAGGTGCTGTAGGCTGTATTTCGTATACTGGCAAAACCACTTCTGAATATTTCTTTGATTAAGAAAATTCAACTAAATTCATGGGGTTGTCATAGATTGACAAGTAAATTGAAGGTGAAGGTATGCATGTGCACGTGCACACACACGGTTGTTTAAGTGTACTGATTGTAATGGATTTGTGCCAGCAAAGAGTTTAAGTGTAACACATGCCGCATGAGCTCATGCCTCTTTACTGAGAAGGAAATCTGACTGATTCCACTTGAGATTTGTCCCTGTCAAGTGTAATCTATGAGTGCTGTCCTACGTGGATGGTTATTTGTTATTAAGATTCCTGGAATCATGCTGGAGTCAATTCAGAATTCAAGATTAGTTTGCTGGATAATATATTTTTAAAATGTGTGGATGTGCATTTCCAAGTGGCAACAAAATGCAGTTTTTCATGTAGTTTTGTCCTCCTTTCTAGATTTGGACAGGTTCCAAAATAATGTTTTACCTTAATGGAAGAATGGTTGTGGAAGTACTTAGTAGAGAAACGCTTCTACTGAAATGCAAAATTAAATGGGATTTCAGGATTGGTAAGTGGAATACTGAAAAAATTGTATGCCAAAATCTACATCTTCTTTCCAGATGGAGGGTAAACATTGCATCAGAACTGCTCTTTTCTGTAACTGTGATCCTTTTTACCTTTGGCTGCCTCCCAAACCCATGAGCATAGGTTTTTCTTTTCCTTCTCAATCTCATTTCTTTTTGTGTTACCTATTTTGATTGTAACACTGAGAGCAGGGACTGATCTTTGTAGGTTGCGATTGGAATCTTTTTTCCTAAACCATTTTCCGCTGCAGGGCAACCTTTTTTCAACATTTTCAAGCGTGGATCCAATTTGTGTTTTTGCATGCATGTCTTTATCATAGTTTTCACTATAGCAGGAAAGCCTACAACAGCGTGCGTGCATGCATGCGTGCGTGCGTGTGTGTGTGTGTATATATATATATATATATATATATATATATACACATACACACACACACACACACACATACATACATATATATATAGGTAAAGGTAAAGGTTGCCCCCTGACATTAAGTCCAGTCATGACCGACTCTGGGGGGTGGTGCTCATCTCCATTTCTAAGCTGAAGAGCCAGCGTTGTCCGTAGACATTAGACAACTCACATCTCCAAGGTCATGTGGCCAGCATGTCTGCATGGACCGCCTATATATATACACACACACACACACACACACACACGGTCCATGCAGTCTCGTGTGTGTGTGTGTGTGTGTGTGTGTAGGGTTTTCGTTGCCTTTAATGGTGCTCCCAGTGGCGCAATGGGTTAAACCCTTGTGCTGGCAGAACTGCTGACCGAAAGGTCAGTGGTTTGAATCCGGGAAGAGCAGGTTGAGCTCCCTCTGTCAGCTCTTAATTCCCCATGCGGAGACATGAGAGAAGCCTCCCACAAGGATGGTAAAACATCAAACATCCGGGCATCCCCTGGGCAACATCCTTGCAGAAGGCCAATTCTCTCACATCAGAAGCGACTTGTGGCTCTCAAGTCACTCCTGACACGAAAAAAAAATCCTTCATTGTACATGGGATAGGGTTTTACAGTGGCTGGGATTCAGACCACTTTGCAGAGTAACTATGAATGGAAGGAAATCACATGTACCCTATGATAACCACAAATATGCTAAAAAGGAGAACATCTAGTTCACAGCCTCAATGTGGGCCATGAGGTTTCTCCATCTTTTTGCCTGAAAACAGTTTTCATCAATTAGTATTTGGAGATGAAAAGTTATTTTAAAAGGGAGTTACACTTTATAGATCTTGCATGGAAATGAGCTATACTTTGCAGACGGGGAAAGCTGTTAAATGCAGCTGATCTCTGCAGGTAGGGAAGATATTGCACTTGGTTTTATTCCTAAACAAACACGCACAGAACAGAGTTATGCTTTCTATGCTTCCAGGGAAAAGAAATGGGTGGGACTGATATCTTCTCTGCATTGGCCACATATACCGTCCTTGGCTCCTGCAGAATGCAACTCTTCCCAAATTAGTAATCAGCCCCTTGGCCAAATCAGCCTAATAAAAAAGATTCCATATCCCCAAACCACATATTCTCATTACAAGTCACTGAGGGGCAGAAGAAACTTTTGTCACACGTGACGATATATCGGCCTGAGTTCCACACTATTTCCCCTCCAGAAAATCCATTTTTTAATGTGTCAAGTATTTCCAAATGATGCGGAGGATAATCTAATACATCCCTCGCCCTTGTACTTGCAAGCATCCGCATAATGCATGCAGGAACCAGGCCCAGACAGACCACAGAGACTGTCTGATTCAGGTGAATCAAGTGCTCAGCAGAACGAAACTGACACAATTCTGTCATGATTTACTTGACTAACAAGATCAGAATACGCTGAGGCTAAGACTCCATGATCAGAACATTCACACTACATTCAAAATAAGATCTAGATAGAAGGGATTTTGGAGCCGTTCCCCATCTCCTCCCCCATTTAGGCAGCGGGGGCAAGATTGGAGAAAAAGGACCTCTTTTGAGTAAAGGCTGTTGGTAAGTAATAAAAGGGGATCACATGACAATAGTATTACTGTGTATCGTGCAAGCTCTGTTGGAGTCAATCCAATTTCTATACAAGTATTGCCATTTTGACAACAAAGCGGCCTTATTGAGACAGGCAGGCTTCGTCTTAATTCTGGCACCACTGAATGTAGAGTACACATTGGCCAGGGAACAATGAACCAAGAAAAGAGTTACAAATCTCTAGTGACAACTGCACGCAAAGAAAGAGAAGATTCATTGTGATAGCATTGTTTATTGCAATCCTCCCAAAGGAGACTTTCAAACAAGCGGTTGTTTCCCGCCCCACCAAAAAAAACAAAACAAAAACAAATCTTCTGCCATGGTTTATATGAACATGGGTTACTCCTGGCCCTCTCCTCCCCTCACTGGATTTAAAAACACGGCACATTGTTTCTTCAGAAATATCCACAACAGCTCCACATAAGAAAGACTTTCCTTCTTATTGGTTTCTTTTTTCATGCCCTGCCTTTTCCTGTCTAACAAGCAATTTAATGCTTTCAAAAGTATCTCAGTTCTCAAGACAGCAGCTATACTTCTGCACTGGCAAATAAGAAAAAGACATTGAGGACCCTAACTCTGTTTGCATTAATTACACAGCTGAAAAAAATTGGTATCTTGGTTTTTAGGCCTATTCCTGGTATTATCTGGGGCACTGTTTCAGAAAACTCCATTGGATAGAGCAGTAGTTCTCAACCTGTGGGTCCCCAGGTGTTTTGGCCTGCAACTCCCAGAAATCTCAGCCAGTTTACCACTTGTTAGGATTTCTGGGAGTTGAAGGCCAAAACACATGGGGACCAACAGGTTGAGACCCACTAGGATAGAGCATCAGCTGTAATTTCTTAGCTGTGATCATCAAGAGTTTCTATGGACAAGCAGATGGCAACTGGTCTGGAGAAATTGTGATCCTCAAGTTGTGGCTGGATTGCAATTGTCATTAACTACCACGAGAACTGGCTAACACAGCATGCATCTATACCAGGCATGGGTAAACTGGGGCTCCCGGTGACACAATGGGTTAAATTCTTGTGCCGGCAGGACTGCTGACCGAATCCAGGAGAGCGAGTTGAGCTCCCTCTGTCATCTCCAGCTCCCCATGCGGGGACATGAGAGAAGACTCCACCAAGGATGGTAAAACATCCAGGTGTACCCTGGGCAGACGGCCAATTCTCTCACACCAGAAGCGACCTGCAATTTCTCAAGTCAACCCTAAAAAAATAAAATAATATGGGCAAACTTGGTCCCTCCGGGTGTTTTGGGCTTCAACTCCCACAATCCTAACAGCTGATAGACTTAGGAATTATGGAAGTTGAAGTCCAAAACACCTGGAGGGACCAAGTTTGTCCACGCCTGATCTACACTGTAGAATTAATGCACCTTGACACTCCTTTAACTGCCATGAAATTCGTTTTGCAGTTTCATTGGCAATGGGATAATTATAGTTCTTAACAACATGGTGTGTCATAGAATCATAGAGTTGGAAGAGACCTCATGGGCCACCCAGTCCAACCCTTTGCCAAGAAGCAGGAAATTTGCATTCAAAGCACCCCCAACAGATCCCCCAACATCCAGCCTCTGTTTAAAAGCCTCCAAAGAAGGAGCCTCCACCACACTCTGGGGCAGAGAGTTCCATTGCTGAACAGCTCTCACAGTCAGGAAGTTCTTCCTAATGTTCAGTTGGAATCTCCTTTCTTGTAGTTTGAAGCCATTGTTCCGTGTCCTAGTCTCCAGGGAAGCAGAAAACAAGCTTGCTCCCTCCTCCCTGGTGGAGTAATAACAAGAGGGACTTTGGCCTAAAATCCCCCTTATTAATCTGAACAATTAATAAACCAGGAGATCATAAGCGGGGGGGGGGGGGATTATTTACAAAGATGTACACTGGATATACATTCATACATATAGTAATATGTGAATCTGAATGTGGATGCATTACTTTCCAATGGAAAGGAATCTTAATATGGATTTTAACATGTATCCTCAACCATACTCTGGGATTCAGAAACAAATACATTTTTAAGTGCTGAATTGGGACTGCTCTTTTTAATATTTAACTGCTCTGTATACCATGGGCTGTGCTCATACAAGAGCTCCAATATACTAAATTAAGAAAATACTTGCTTTGAGAATACTGGATAACCACTGTCTTTTAGTTGTTGTTTTCTTTTTTTCCCTCCTCTCCCCACAACTGGGAGAAAAACATATCCTTAAAATAATATATAAACAAGTATCTAAGGGAATATTGTTTTGTTTTTCTGGCTAGACAACTGTATCTTGGCAGCAAATTCCTAGAACAAAAGTTTGATCTTTCAGAACTAATTATTCAAGCTTGCATGATGTGAATGAGATCTTTTATATTTTTCTTTTGTAAGTAATTGGGATGGGAGGGAATTAAAGTAAGTTTCAGCGCTAATTAAAAGACTTTCTCAGGCCAACCCTTTTAACTGCAGCACAGTGAAAGCATGGTTTTGTTGCGAAATGAAGTTACCTAAAAGTTTCAGGGCCCTTCCAGACAGGGCCCATAATGTCCAATTGACACCTCCGGTTAAAAAAAAATTAATTCAGGACAAAGCAGATAAACCTTGCTTTGTCCCGAATTAATTTGATACTCCATTAGACCTGGGCCTTTCAGAAAGGCCCGGGTCCAATGGGGTTTGGTGCCTGTGGGGACTGATCCCTGGGACTGTTTCTGCACAGCCCATCTCGGTTCTTCGGGCCCCATAAGCCCTGAGAACTGAGGAGGGCACTCACCCCTCCCCAACCTCCCTAAAGCCCTTAAAATAGAAAACTTACCAGGCCGCCATGCTACTCCTCCAGCAGGCCTCCTGACATGTAGAAACGATGTGCCAGGAGGTGGCTGGGGTGGGGATTGAGGATGAAAATTGCTCCTCCTCCCCTGCCCCTGGCGTCACTTCTATGTGCCAGGAGGCCCACGGGAGGAGCGGCATGACAGCCCAGTAAGTTTTTCCCCACTTTTAAGGGCTTTTGGGGAGGCCTTCAGGGTGACCCCATGCCATCGCAGCAGTTACTGCAATGGCATGAGGACACAAGCTCGGGTTTTGGGGGAGATGTAGGGACAGCAATGCAGATGAAAACAGGTTACTTTAACTCATTTTCACCTGCATTAAATTGCTGTCTGGAAGCACCCTCAGTTGCATCTGAAAGGAGATGCTACATGGACACTACATATAGAATGGCTACAGAGTTGGGATTACTGGAATTTTTTTCTTCTTTCACCATGGGCAATGGAAAACTCCTTTGCCAAAGGCTGTTGCCCCCAAACCACAAAAATGGATGCAGAGTAACAAAAACATTTCAAAAGGCATGACAAAAAAAAATAAAGGTGATACATGACTGCAAAAAAAGCAAAAAAGCAAATGAAGACCTATCAATAGAGAGCTGACTGAGGAAGTGAAACTTTAAAGCTCCTTTTTAAGAAAAAGATCAGAGGAAGTACTAACTTTGCATATGTACACTTTCTTGAATTACTTGGGTTTCCTTAATACACTCACAATAAAAGCTTGCTTTTGCAAAGTATATCAAAGACAGTCATATTTGAAGCAAGAAGATTTTCTTCCAATACATCTTAGAAAGAGAGGCCATAAAAGCACTACAGAAGTCCGCAGTTCCATGTAGCCCAGGACATCTTGATTTATCTGTGACATACATTAATAAATGACTCAAACACTGCTTTTTTTTAAATTTGAAAAAATGTGATTGTATATCAAGCTCTTTGAGGGCTTAAAGCCCCAAGTCCCATTTGCTCCTGGAGCTAAAAAGTGTCAACCCTGGCTAGTGCATGGGTGGGAGACTGACAATTAATACCAATTAGAGTAGCTAATAGCTCACATACCTGATTACTGTGAGTTTTCTGGGCTGTATGTCATGGTCCAGAAGCATTCTCTCCTGAAGTTTCACCCACATCTATGGCAGGCATCCTTAGAGGTTGTGAGGTTGTGAAGCCACTGCATACTATATATATTATACAGATATATAAAAGCTCACTTACTTAGTTTCCAACAGACCTCACAACCTCTGAGGATGCCTGCTATAGATGCAGGCGAAACGTCAGGAGAGAATGCTACTGGAACATGGCGATACAGCCCGGAAAACTCACAGCAACCCAGTGATTCCAGCCATGAAAGCCTTCAACAACAGTTCACATACTTTATTCTAGGTACTGTCAACTATATTTCAAAGGAAGAAAAACTGGCAAAACCACTTCTGCCTCAGAAATCTATGGGGTCACCACAAATTGACAGATGACCTGAAGGCACTCACACACGTTAAGCTCTTACAGGTTTATGGAATGACCCTGAACTCAATGGTGATTTGTGAGTAGGCAATGCAAACTGGCTGTTTAATTGCCTTACTCCAAATGTATCTGTTTTACTTAGATAACTCTAACAAAGTATAGCTACTGCATTAGAAAATCACAAGAAAAATAAGATAAAAAAAATAAGACCAGCACTAGGATACCCTTACTTATCCACTGCTGTTGGGAGTTTGACAGCCATTTAACACAGAATTGATCTTTCACTGACCAATCGGAAATTCTGTCCAACAAGCTTTTAAAATTCTATGATGATAAACAATTACCCAGGTCTCAAAGAAATATTTCAGTGAATGAAAGACAGAGGACATACAACTATAAGAGAACTGTATAGTTTGTGCCCCGCCAAATTAAACACATTGTGCCGCCACCCATACCATCTTTCCTGTTAGATGCTTTGAAAGGCACCTAATTTCACCAGTTACAAAACAAAAATAGGCATTATACAACCTAGAATAAAAATGTAAATATTACAAGGAAAAGACTTCCAAATGTTTAACTTTTTTTTATTCTGGGGGGGGGGAGTACAATCAGCTCTCCATCTCTGCTGGCACAGGAACCCCACAAAATGGAAAAACTGCTAGTAAAAAATGTATTTTTATGTGAGAGAACCCCTCTCTAGGAACCTCTAGGTCCTCCAGTATGACTTTATGCTGAACTCTGTCAGGTGTTGATGCTTGAGATTCCTAGGGAAAATATGAAACTGTGCATAATGAAATCTGCAAAAATCAAATATGCAAATATGGAAGTCCAACTATATTTGAATATATTTATATTATGTGGCTTAAATTTATCGTTTCTCCTTTGTTCTGTATTCTTCTAAATTAATAATGGCCAACCGTTTTAGAAAGTACCCAATAAATGAAATAGCGGCAGTACGGGAGTCTATATGAGCTGTTGCGCTGATGGCAAAGCCTGGCCAATCCCTCCAGAACCCATCAAAATCATGGCTATGGTTTCTATTCTTAAGCCAAAAGACATATACAATAAAGTAAAGGTAAAATCAATCCTGTGGCATTGCTCTTTGTATCTTTTGAAGAACCTTGCTAAACATTTACTAGTTCTATTGGTAGTTCTTATTATACTTGCCTGCTAATTTAACTCTCATCATTTTCCAATATTTGGCAATGTTATTACAGTCCTGCCAAACGTTCTTGAAAGCTGCTCCAGTAAGTTAACGGATGGTCTCATTCAATTAGCAGTAAACAAAAGCAAAGCCAACAGAAAACAAATTCTGGGCATCTCTTCTTTGCATATGCTAATTCATTATAATATATGCAAATTTGGAGCAATTCACTACCAGCCGTTCAAGTATGGATTTGAAAGCAACAATAACCTCAACTGAGGGGCAAAAGACTTCTCTGCAAAGGTACAACAGTTTGCATTTAGAGTCAATACAAAGTATTTTTGGTGAATAAATGATATCCCTTAATATAGTTAATCTCCTTCAGGCCTCATTTTTCTGCCCTAATACATGATGGCCACGCTGATCACAGCTTTCTTTTTGGTCACTTATGCAAAATATGGTGGCCACAAACTGATCCACATACTTAGCTTGACAGATAGTCTACCAGGCAATTGGCATCACATTATGTTGACAGTTGCAGTCTAAAACTCTGATTATGTTCTCAGGATATAAGCCTACTGTCCTTACAGATTGGCTGAAGTTGTCACATGGCCATACAGCCTGGAAAAATCACAGCAACCCAGTTATTTTGGTCATGAAAGCCTTCGATAACACAGGTGCATCTACATTGTCAATTTAATGCAGTTTGACAGCACTTTAACAGCCATGGTCAATGCTATGAAACCAAGAAAGCTTGATAACTTTAGTTAGTTGTACAACTATTTTGTATACTGCTACTGATTTTGTCTTGTGAGGATACAGACTCAAAAGGATGGTGTATTAAATATCTTAAATAAATAAATGGGGAGAGAGGCATGACTTTGCCTGTCTTATTTCTACAGGACGTTTTACTTTGTTACCATTCTCAATTAAGGCCGGTCTGAACAATCAGAATGCAAAATCCATTAGGATAGACTCTGGTTACAATCTGGGGTGTTTCTTTTCACTTGTGGAAGTAAAGTTATTGAAAATGTTAAGGAAAACATTGGGTGCAGAAAATATCCCTAGTTGGAGGGGCACTAAAACAAATTCAGTCCCTCACTGTGCAGATAGATAGAAATATCTGAAAATTATTACTTTTGTCTAAGACAGTTGATTCAAAACAGAAGAAAATACTTTTATCAGACACAGAAAGAGCCAATTGTCTACTGAGTAAGGTACACTCTTTGTAAACAGCCTCAAACAAAAGGTGGTGATGACAAAATAGGGGCTCTAAAATGGCCCAAGTTAGATTAGATAGCACCATGGATCAAGAGGGCATTATGATTACACAATACAGAAAGGTAGCACCAAGGAAAGGCTGGTGCCTAAAAGCTGGCAAATCTTTTTGACATTAAACTGAGGGAGGAGCACTAGGCCAAGCCAAATCCCTGAGAAATATTTTTCTGTTTATGATAATTTAGTCTCAGTGAAATGTATTTGGGCTGATGAAGTCTTTTAAATAGCAACTAAGGCTGAATATACACTGTAGAATGAATGCAGTTCTAACCCCACTAGAACAGCCATAGCTCAATGCTATGAAATCTTGGTAGTTGTAGTTTTACAAAATCTTTAGCCTTCGCTGCCAAAAAGTGCTAGTGCTTCATCAAACTACAACTCTCATGATTCCATAGCATTGAGCGGTGGCAGTTGAAGTGGCATCGAACTGCATTGATTCTACAGTGTAGATGCACCTTTAAATACACAAAGTACTAGAGCAGTGGTTCTCAACTTGTGGGTCCCCAGGTTTTTTGGCCTACAACTCCTAGAAATCCCAGCCAGTTTACCAGCTGTCAGGATTTCTGGGAGTTGAAGGCCAAAACATCTGGGGACTCACAGTTGAGAACCACTGTACTAGAAGAACATTACCGTCTCCCCTCAAAATTATTCTTTTTCCTAAAGCAGTGGTTCCTAACCTGTGGTCCGTGGACCACTAGTGGTCTGCAAGAACTAAAATATATCATCTTGAATCTCACTGTTACTACACCATTGCAATGAGAGCAAGTGGTTTTGCAAAACCCTCTTATAGTGCCGAGGCTTATTAAATAGTTTTCTGTGGTTGAGTAGATGGTGACTACTGGATGGCATATGTTCCGTATCAGAAACTAAAGCTGATATAGTCTATCCAATGCAATTTTCAGAATCAGCACTCCAAATAACCAAACCAAATCTAAAGTTAACCAAAAACTGATTTTTAACCCTTTTGGTAATAATGTTGGAGAGTGGTCCCTGATTTTTTTAAAAAAGGTTGGGAACCACTATCCTAAAGACTATCCTCATTTGTTCATAGTAAAGGTAAAGGCTTCCCCTTGACACTAAGTCTAGTTATGTCTGACTCTTGGGGGGGGGGGTGCTCATCTCCATTTGAAAGCCAAAGAGCCAGCGTTGTCCAGTCATGGGGCCGGCATGACTGTATGAAGCACTATTATCTTCCTGCTGGAGCGGGTACCTATTGATCTACTCACATTTGCATGTTTTTGAACTGCTCGGTTGACAGAAGCTGGGGCTAACAGCAGGAGCTCACCCCGCTCCCCAGATTTGAAATGCCAACCTTTCAGTCAGCAAATTCAGCAGCTCAGCGGTTTAACCCACTGTGCCACATAGTGTAAATGCAGACAATCACATCTGGACAAGAAAGAAACTAACTTTACTGGAACTCTCTGCCCCGGAGTGTGGTGGAGGCTCCTTCTTTGGAAGCTTTTAAACAGAGGCTGGATGGCCATCTGTCGGGGGTGCTTTGAATGCAATATTCCTGCTTCTTGGCAGGTGGTTTGACTGGATGGCCCATGAGGTCTCTTCCAACTCTTTGATTCTATGATTTAATAAACCCATTAGTCATTATAGTGCCATGGAGCTCTTTTCTTTGATTTTATACACATTCTCATGTGTCTAGGCCTGCCCTGCCTCTCTCCGCCCATTCAATCATAACTGAAACTTTGTTACCCAGTTTCTAACTTGGCATTTCTGTACCTATTTACTTCCCTCTGATTGTACACTTCCACTCATCTTGTCCTTGCATTTCCCTCACCATCATCATATGACAACTTGACCACAAGAGAATTCAAAGCATTACATCATCTGCATTTCTAAGGTTGTCAGACTGAAAACTGAAGAGGGCTCCTGTCTCTTTTAAAAGGAGAATTTCACCAGGTGTTGCTTGTCATATAACCAGGTGACATGCAGCACCTGCTGAAATCCTCTCTTCTACACAATCATTAAATGTACAGAAGTAAGCACAGGAAGTAAAAGTAAATATTAAAACAATTTTAGACTGTTAGATTCTGTTTTCTCTCAGTTTCATGTATATAAACAGAATATTTTAATTAAAAAATAAAATAAATCTTACACAGTGAGAAGATTTTAATTATTTTATTTTATTACTTTCTGTGCAGGTGACAAATTACGCCACAGGGAGAGGGAGACCAATATTTGGAAGAGAGCCCTAGGAAGGAACTATGTTTACATTCGTTCTGTGGAACTGATGTGGTGACAGACTCACAGTAAAGCACAACCTTTCCAAATGAGGGCCGGCCTTTCAATTGCAGGGCATGTGCTGACAGTAAATAGAACTGTCAAGCATTGCTTTCTCAAATGCACCAAAATGAACTTCTGAGCTAGTGACCTGATTTTAGGCCGTACGTATGTTTGTTTACGGCGTGCGGAGGGGAAAAGCTCTTCTTCCTAAGGTCAACCAAAACAGCCTGTGCCTCCAAACTTTAGACACATTGATCTGACAGCTCTTAAAATCTCCTTTGGGTTTATTCAGAAAAGGGTCTTTTTGCATTTTCATTACCTGACTGAGGAAGCTTAAAATGCACATGCACAATTGTTTCCATTCTTCCTGTCTCTCGAGGAAGAAGAAGATGGGGAGGATTGCCTGTCTCCTTGCTTCTGCCCTGTGTTGTCCCTGTCACTGCAGAAGGCGAAGCATAGCGACTGTACAGGGCTGGCAAGCTGCCAGATTAAACAAAGCTGGATTCGGGAACGAGAACAACAAGTCAATTCCACATTGCTATACTGACCTATATCAACTCCCCGTCAGCTGAGCCAAGCTAAATGCCGTTGTCCAATGAGGCAAAGGGGAGGCGACCCATAAAAGCCTATGGGAAAAGAGCCAACCCAGAACTGCTCAGGCTTGCTTTGCAGCTGGGCTAAGAGAGGTAATTGTGGAGGTAGAACAAAAGCAGGGTGGCTCCATTCTCCAGGAATACACAAATACTGTGTTAACTCTTGATGCACAGGAAATGAGATCCTGACCAGCCTGCATCCGGTCATCCAAGGGTTTTTGTTTAAAAAAAAAAAACCAAAAAAACCACACAAAACACTCAAAATCAACAAGTACAGAGTTGTGCCAAGGATCTCTTGTGTCAACAACAAATGTAAAATTGCAGCTCCATGACAATCTTCCATTCATTTCAGTCTGGACTTTTAAACACTGAAGTTAGGAAACAAAGCTGGATATCCTTTTTTTAGTAGCCTCATACCACATCTTCCACACTTGTTGCTTCATAAATGGGCTGTGCCAAAATAGTGCCACATGTTGTGCCAATTTAGTTGTTTGGGGAGACATTAAGAAGCTATTGACACATATCAGCTCTGGATAAAATAGCTTATAATTGTCTTTCTAGAGACCTCTGTAGTTTGTTAATTCCTGTTTTGGCTGAGCATGCTTTCATTAGGGTTCTCAGGGGTCACCTGGAAATCATGACTGTTCCTTTCAAAGGCCTGAAGTCATCAAAGAAGATATAACCACTTCATCTATCATCTTTTCCTCCATTGAGATTATGTCCAAGCTTTCCCTTTATATCTATCCCTCCAGACAGAATTTTAGCTCTGCCCCACATAACTTGAGCAAGGAAGAGGAGGAAAAGGACTCAATGGAGAGAACATGGTGGTCGTATGAACTCTCATTCCTTTAAATTGGGAGGTAGGCACATTCATGTCCTCACAGCAGAAAAAGGAGAGGAGGAGGAGGAGGAGGAGGAGGAGGAGGAGGAGGAGGAGGAGGAGGAGGAGGAGATTACTACAACTGTCATAAACCCTGAGCACTCATTATTCTGGCTGAGACCTATGAAAGCTGTTATCCATGGGTAAAACAATGTTGTATAATTAATGCAGTATTAATTGTCATGGCTCAATACTATGGAATCATGGAAGCTGTAGTTTTTCAAGGTCTTCAGTCTTCTCTGCCAAAGAGTGCTGGTGCCCCACCAAACTACAACTCCCAGGATTCCATAGCATTGAGCCAGGGGACTTAATGTGGTGCCAAACGGCATAAATGACACAGTATAGAGCCAACCAAAGACATTTAGAGGATACATGCTTGCTTTCCCCGAGACCATAATGCTGGACTGACACCTTGAAAACCTAACCGTGATACATGTTGCAAGTTGCTTTTACACTCTTCCTGTCACAATTATTCCTGGTCTGCGATCATTATAATAAAATTCATTAAATCACCATCCTTCACAATTACTGTGTTTATTATTCCACAAAATGTGTGAAGATGAGTTCTACAGATACCATGGACAAACAAAAAGATCTTATTGTAAGTCAAGCTCGAACTCTCAAGAGAGGTAAAGATGAGTCAACGGAGGCAGTTGTACTTTGGACACATCATGACATGAGTCACTGGGAAAGGTGATAATGCGGTGGGTTAGGAAAAGAGGGGAGACTGCACTACAGGTGGATTGATTCAACCAAGGAAGCTATGGTATGAAATTTGTTAGCTGGAGAAATGCAGTTGGTGACCAGGGCTCTTGGAAGTACCCCATTCATAAACTCACGATAAATCTAAATTGACTTGATTGTGAAGAACAATAGCAAGCACAAATGTTACACTTTGCCAGTTATAACTGTCCTTAAGACAGGAGTGGATTTAAAAGGAAAGGATCTCTAGATCACAATCGGCAGCTCTAAATAATTGCCACAGGAAGTGTTATATATGTCCTACGAGCTGAAAAAGCCATGTGAAACATTACAACCATATTTAGTGAAACATGATTTTGAGGAAAAACACATTTCTTATGACATATTTATCTTAATTGGACTGTATTCCATATACTGCAGCCATAGTTCCATTCCAATGCTTATTTTGTCATTATACAACTATTTAATGCCTGCCTGCCATGGATACATTTGGGGAAAATAAATAACATTTTTTTCAGTGTTAAGGATATCATCATGTCATGATTAAGTTTAAAGATTGGCAGCCATGCTATTGATTGTGGTTATCCCTTTAGGCCTTTGAGATTATTGTTTTCACTGACCATTATCAGTTCTCTCACTGGACCTGTGCTGCTTAAATGGCTTCCAAGATGAGCCTCTCAAATCCACAACAAATGGTGAAGAGTCCCTGGCTGTGACAAATAAATCATACTAGATAGATGCCTATGAGCTCTTGCGTGGATGAAAGAAAACATAGATAAGTAAACAGGCATGCATACATAAACAAACAAATGCATTATAAGCCTATTTTATAGAACTCACTGTATCATTTAAAAACAAATAAAAACCATATCATTATAGGGAAGACACAACAAATCATATCAGTTGAAATGAAACACTGTAAGCTTTTCCTGGAGCTGAGTAGCAACTGGGTGCTAAGTTAGTTGGAAGCAGTCCTCTGATACAATGGGAAGCAACTGTCTGGGGACACTTCCATACAAGGCTTTTGTGTGCTTTGGACATTTTTTTTAATTTGTAAAAAAGATAAAACAGAACAGTCAACTCGTCTGAAAGGACTTTGGTGAGACTGAACAAGGTGCACACAATTCAGGAGCTACTATGAATGAGTAGTATCCTCATTCATAGGTAACACTGGAGAATGACTGGCTTGCAATTACAGTGATTGTCAGACTGACTATTTTAGGTGAAATGGGTGGTTTCATGGTTAAGTAACTCATTGTGGCTAATATTATCAGGTCTATTTTCTTAAGATATTCTTAGACACATGCTGCTTAAAATATAAACCATTACCTTGCAAATACACACACCTGCTTTCTACCACAGCTATTTATAGTGACCTCAAGCTTGTCTTTCTGACCCCTGCTATAGCAACTTTCCTAAATCGACTACTCTTGAGAGGTACACATTTCTGAATGTAAGAACATAAGAATACTAGCTAATAAAAATGAAATAAATCACTCCTAAAAGAATGATTTCTTCCAGACT
The DNA here is from genome assembly GCF_037176765.1 of Anolis sagrei. Taxonomy (NCBI): domain Eukaryota; kingdom Metazoa; phylum Chordata; class Lepidosauria; order Squamata; family Anolidae; genus Anolis; species Anolis sagrei. Next base: position 94,303,412 of record NC_090021.1, read on the forward strand.
GATAGCACTGGGTGGTCACGATGATACAGGACAACGGGAAAAACAGCAAAACAAAGCACGATAACCCTTCCTTGATGCTTATGTACATCTGGTGCCACGTGGCAACTGGATGCAGAGGTAGTTGGATTATGGTGCTTTGTTTTTCTACATCGGTAAGGGCAGTGGGTGGCAACTATTTGTTTATATATGGAGATGCAGTCTTTCAAATAGTCTGGGCCCGAGCCATTTAGGGTTTTATAGGTAACTAGCTGTATCCGCCATGCGTTGCTGTGGCCAACCTTCCCTCCCTCTTTCTCTCCTTTCTTTCTTTCCTTCCCTCTTTCCTTCCTTCCTTCTCTTCCTCCCCCCCCCCCATTTTCTTTCTTTTCCTCTTTCTCCCCTTCCTTCTTTGCCTATTCTTGGACTGCAACTCCCAGCAGTCCTTCTGATTGATCTATCTGCCTACCTATCTATCTCTATCTAATCTATGTATCTATCTATCTTATCTATCTGGAGGATTTCTGGGAGTTGCAGTCCAGGATTAGGAAATTGAAAATATGCTGGAATTGAGATGCTCTCAAAGAAATCAAGGGGAAGAAAGCTTGCACCTTGGAAGCGGTGCATTTGGATCATCCTCCTCTCCTAAAGGGCCTGGTCTAGGGGATGCTGGGAGCTGTAGTCTGGAAGAGTGTGTGGCTATGCTATTGTGTGTTTTGTTTGCCAAGGGGAGTTGTTTTTGCGCATGCGCTATAGCATCTTTTTGCTTTTTGGGCCTTTTAAGTCCCTTCTGTTGTGTTTTTCAGTGTTTTTATGAGTGATGGTCACTGATAGGTGTATTGTTGTAATTCGTTCAGTGGTTTTTGAGTTGTTAATCCACAAACTAACATTAGATTTTTTATATATAGATAACCAGCACTTTGTATTTAGCCCGGAAGCAGATTGGCAACCAGTGGAGCAGCCATAACACAGGAGTTGTCCGCTCCCTGTATGGCACTCCATTTAGTAACCCAGTGCTAGTATTAAAGCAATCTATCCCTAATTATCTGGAAAGTTGATTTTGCAAACACAAATATTTTAAACCAAGTGACTATGAAAAGTACTGATGGGAAACACTCTCTTAAGGGGCATTCTTCCTTCACAGATCTAATAATGTTTTTAAATTATGCTTCCTAACACAATAACATTAATATCAAAACCAAACAAAGGCCTTCTGCTTCAGTAATGTTCTTAATCATCTGAAATTTAAATTGAGAGATTGGAAACTCTAATGATACTTTGATTAAAATATTATAACTGGACTTCTTCCTTACGGAGGTGTTACACACAATGGTTTCTGAGATTACAACATAGTAAGTCTATTCACAATGTACATATCTTTAACAAAGCCATTGCTCGACAGTAGACTATATGATCCATCCCCAGCTGCAGACCTTCCATTCGGTTCAGATTCCTCCTGAACATACAAACAAATTAAACAGGAATCAGGAAAATGAAATATAGATCTATCCTCATTGCAATGTGGTCTGGACACAAACAAATGGGAAGTGGCAGGCACAGCTGATATCTCTCTGGTAACAGTTGTCTACCTAAAATAATCACTGTAACAGTAGCCACACTTAATGCCATTTCACAGTTGCTCTTTACTCACACACAGGCACACACAAATGCATATAACAATGTATTGATATCAGGCACTCTACTAAATTCCTCAGCACCATCAGAATGGGAGAATTTAAGGCATGTCTAACTAGGAAAAACCAGTGGGTTTTTTTGTTCTTTGTGATTCAATCCAGAGGTTGAGAATGACAAAGTCTAACAAAGCAAGACCAGAAAATATTCTTTCAAAAGGAGGTGTTCAGTACTCTGTGATGTCCATCTATCAAGAGCCTGGGTACAATATCTCTGAGGCCAGCAGTTCTACCGTACTTACATTGGCCTGGATATCACAAACTACCATCAGATAATTATGCAAAATTACTCCCAAAAACTCTGCCTTAACTACTGCATTTCTTGTACAGTTTTTAAAACAGAAGTGCATGTGTTACTAATTTTCTCTGGGATATGATTCAGTGCAGTCACATATGGATATACTCAGACTTCTCATTTCTGCTTAGTATGCACTATGAGCAGGGCACATTTGAAAAAAGAAAAAATACATACTAACATTTTTCAAACAGCACAGAAAACAGTGTATTAACTATCTTGGAAGTCAGTTCTCTTGTTCCTTCCTTATTATAAATACTGTATACATTTGTATGATTTTGTCCATACACACACCCATTACCACCTCAAGATGCAAATAAATGTCCCATTTACACCCCATATATATACATATACTCCAGACAAGTAGGTGTCAGTCTTTGGCCCTTTGGATGTTTTGAGCTTCAACTTCCCAAATCCTTTACCACTAATCTGGGACTTCTGGGAGTCCAAAATACCCGAAGGCCCAAAGACTGAAAACCACTGTTCTAGACCTTGGTGTCCTTTGCCTTGCAGCCAGTTCAATGTGTCTTTATAAGAGTCATAGCTGTTAGGCATGTAGGGGCATCATGGATTGCATAGAAGGAATCTTATATGGCAAGACCATATTCTCACTATCTCAGGAGACATATGGCTTTCTCTATCTAACCACAAATAACTCCATACCAAAACAATAAATAAAATAAAATTGTGCAATCAGAAGGAATATCAAATATTGGCTCATTGTGCAAAATAAATTCAGCTTCCAAGACTGAGGTTTTCAAACAATTTGTAATTTTGGAGAACAGGCTGGAAGAGAATCAAAAGATAGGGGAAGTCTGAAGATCTGTGAGCTGAGTAACAGCTGGGGCTGGGGAATAACAGCCACTGGTGAGGAGGACAGGCACAACACTTGCTTTGGCACAGGATCCAAACTATTCAAAAAGCAAAACCGGGAACAAGACTAAGTTCTGCCCACCTGCTCCGTTTCAATTGGAACAGACACATTTTTTTTAAAAAAAGAAAGCACCAGAGTTCAGCAAAACTGGAAACGATTAAGAGACTGCGGTGCAATCCAAGAACAAAATGTGTGTTGCAGATTAATCACTTTCCAAGACTGGAAATGAAAGATAGGCGTGAGAGATAAATCTGGCCCCAGTGTTTATGCAAGCATATCATACTTCATAGTACTGAATGTCCCAGCCCTTACAGAGGAAGTAAACAATGTTCTCTCCCTGTGTATATGTATGCACACAGCACTAAATACGATAGCCTGGAAAGCATGCCTAACTTTGAGTTATGAAACACATACGTCAGAGGTCTCCCAGTTGTTAAAACTACAATGCCACTACTCGGCGTGTCTGTAGGTGGCAAGGGCTGGGTGTTTTGTTTTTGTTTTTTTTAAGGGAACACTTTACATTTATGATCTAAGTTATCTAATCTTCTTTTGCACAGTGTGGGTGCTTCCAGACAAACAGTTCCTAACTCTGCCCTCAAAAGTTATTACACAGCTACTTCAGATTTTTCACCTTAATGGTGGGGTTTTGTTTTTTTGTTTGGTGGGAAGAAAAAAGATTGAGAAAGCCATATTTTAATGCTATGTTTTTAATGAGTTTGGTTTTAATGTTTTGTTTATTTACCAATGTATTAATATATGGCACTGAATTGTTCCCTTTGTAAGGCCACTCTGAGTCCCCTTCAGGGTTGAGAAAAGTAGAATATAAATGGGGTAGATAAATAAAAAATATGAAAGCAGAAGAGGGCTGCATGTGGAAAATAATATAATATGGGCTGCAAACTTAACCCTCTGAAATTCCAAGACTGAGGCAATTGCAAAAACAACTGCCTCATCTGGTAGGCTACAATACTGTGTGCCCTTACTTGCACTAAATAGTTTATTCAGTTTGATTAGCAGCATACAGTTCATCTTAATGGAAGTACAATTACAATTATGAGCAGCAGAAGTAAAGGGAGAATCAGCAATAATCAGCTCTCTCACCCCATCCCACCATAATGGAAGCCTCTATCAAATTTTAAAAAGAATAAGAAAAAAGAAACTTGTCATAAATATGTATTCCTGCATGGCAGCGAGTTGGATTGGATGGACCCTATGGCCTCTTCCAACTCTATGATTCCTTCAATTGAATTACACAACTGGATACAGCCTATAATATATAATGTTCTCTAAATGTAATTTCTGACCAACCAAATCAGTTAAAAATATTTACGTCTGCACTAGACAACTAAAATCAATAAGAGAAAGCGATATAAAACAATAGACAGCTACACATCATTTACTTCACTGTGGAATAATGTACAAAATGTAAAACATGAGAGGAAACAAGATGAGGGTCATGTGAGGGGAAGCCACAGGGAGGAGGGAGCAAGCTTGTTTTCTGCTGCCCTGGAGACTAGGATGTGGAACAATGGCTTCAAACTACAGGAAAGGAGATTCCATCTGAACATTAGGAAGAACTTCCTGACTGTGAGAGCCGTTCAGCAGTGGAACTCTCTGCCTCGAAGTGTGGTGAAGGGTCCTTCATTGGAGGCTTTTAAACAGAGACTGGACGGCCATCTGTCAGGGGTGCTTTGAATGCAATTTTCCTCTTTCTTGGCAGGGGGTTGGACTGGATGGCCCACAAGGTCTCTTCCAACTCTATGATGATTTTATGATTAGGACATTATTGAGTGAATGAATAAGAGAGCATTATAACTTTTTTCATGTTAGAGGTGACTTGAGAAACTGCAATTGTGAGGGAATTGGCCTTCTACAAGGACATTGACCAGGGGACACCTGGAAGTTTTGATGTTTCACCATCCTTGTGGGAGGCTTCTCTCATGTCCTCGCATGGCGAGCTACAGCTGACAGAGGGAGCTCATCCATGCTCTCCCTGGATTCAAACCTCCAACCTGTCAGTCTTCAGTCCTGCCAGCACAAGGGTTTAACCCAATGCGCCGCTGGGGGCTCCTAGCATTATAACACATTATATGCACATCGGTTATAATTCACTAGGTTTGCATATGTATTAACATTATAAATAATACAGTGAATTATAACCAACGTGCATGTATCTTTCTGACATGTTTTCTCTCTGCATACACAGATGATGTTAGGCATGTGTGTGCGCACAGTGCATATGTGTGTGCGTGCACAAACACACTGTTCCCTTATCTCTTTTGCCCAGGATATTTGTTTAATCCAGGGGTTTGCATATTATACATGAGCAAACAGGTATAAATGAGATGTAGTGTGTGGCCATAAACAACAGCTTCAGTTCCGGACGGAAAAGTTGTTGCTACTTTGTTCCCCTGTACAAAGCCCATTGTCATGTTGACTTTTAAAAATTGTCTCCATCATACACCCCAATTAACCATTCACTCCTAACAAGCTTATGGTACAGCCGCAAGATGCCCTTTCAGCAATATTGAGCCAATGTTCGTAATTGATCCAGAAATCTGTACCAGCTCGATAGGGCAGGGTGTCTCCAATTCTTGGAAACATTACATCCGGCCTAGTTCCTTTCCAAGGTTACAAACGGCAAGGTTATGATAACTCAGAAAAGCTCCTCATGACCCAGAGATCTGTAACTACAGTTGTTAACATTCGTCTGGAGCAATAAAGAATCATTTAAGTCTTCACAATCACAGCCTGGTTCTGGTTTGCCACAATGGGTTTCTTATTAAACTCTTGGGCTGGCTGTAATTTCATGTCAAACTGTTCTTATTAATTGTATCCTGGTCTAAGATTAATTTGTAGAGGGAGGTTTAGCAAGATTATAATAAGTAAACATTAGAAACTGCTCATGATAAGGATTATTACAGACTTTTCAAATATCACAGTGGTGTGGATGAGAAAGAGGAAGAGATGGCTCCTGGTGGTTAAAGAGAAATATATTCATCTTAACAAAAATGCTAAACCAGGGTTTTTCCCACAGTTATAACAGTATTATTCCACATTAACTGCCATGGCTCCCTTCTATGGGATCCTGGGATTTGTAGTTCAGGGAATGTAGAATTCTTAGCCAAAGAGTTCTAGAGACTGAGCCCCCGGTAGCGCAATGGGTTAAACCCCCTGTGCCGACAGGACTGTTGACCAAAAGGTCAGCGATTCGAATCCAGGGAACATAGTGAGCTCCTGTCTGTCAGTTCCAGCTTCTCATGTGGGGACATTAGAGAAGCCTCCCACAGGACGGTAAAACATCTGGGCGTCCCCTGGGCAACATCCTTGCAGACAGCCCATTCTATCACACCAGAAGCAACTTGCAGTTTCTCAAGTTGCTCCTGACATGAAAAAAAACAACAAAACTACCAATATTTGGATGCCGTAGAATGGCTATTCAAGTGGATTATAGTGCTACAATTATTTAGTGTGCAAGGGCTTCCAAATTTTAAATGCACTGTGTTGGTGTATTCTTTATATATAGTGAGTCCTCTGTATCAAAATATTCTGAATACATAGATTCAACCATCTATGGTTTGATGTTTTTTTAACCTTAAAGGCAAAGCTTGATTTTTCCCATTTTATATAAGGGGCATCTTTTCACTATCCCGTTGGATGTATATAATGGGACATTGTTATCCACAGTGTGTCCTGGAACCTAAACTCAGTAAATACCAAGGGCCCACTATACCACTATAATGCTCAAGGCTGGTTTTCTAGGCTTTCTCACTGAAACAGCATGGATTTTTTTTTAAATCCAAATAATGTGTAATACTACCGTATCAGATGTATCATTATTAAAGATACACACACACGCACACTGTTGGGTAGCCTACAGTAAGGGTACATTTAAACTGTAGAAATAATGCATTTTGACATCACTTTAACTGCTATCATTGAATGGTGTGGAATCCTGGGAGTTGTCATTTTGCAAGGTCTTTAGCCTATTCTGCCAAAGAGTGCTTGTGCTTCACCAAACGACAAATCCCAGGATTTCACAGTACCGAGCCATGGCAATAGTTCTACAGTGTAGATCAGGCACGGGCAGACTTCAGCCCTCGAGGTGTTTTGGACTTCAATTCCCACATTTCCTGGCCTCAGGCCCCTTCCTTTCCCCCCTCAGCCTGGTGTAGATGCATTAGTTCTACGGTGTAGATGCACCCTAGGTCTATATTTCTAAATGCAGTAACTAAGAAGCAAACCCAGGACTTATGACTGTGTAAACATGTCACTAAGTAAACATGTAACTGATATATGGAGAAAGATAAGGAAGCATGAACTGGCATAGACCTCGAAATATGGAGTGGGAGAGTTTTTGATGATTTTTCTGTGCTTTAATTCACACCTTCAACAGAGTCCAAATTTAAACATTTCACACAGTTTCCTAAAGTTAGAAAAACAGCCCAGCACAGGTTTCCATGGTACCAGTTCAGAGGCAAAAAAAATTAAAAATCCCCAAGTATACATTTCTTTTCTTTTTTAAGCAAATGAAAAGCTGCCTGTACCAGCATGGATTTTGACTCCATTGCAACCATAATGTAGTTGTTACGCCGAACTCCTATCCCCACCTGCAAGATGGGAGTGACACTTCTAGGTTTCCAGAACTGTAATGATCTCCAGCAGCTCAAAGGCACAACGTTAAACCTACATTATATTGGGTTGGCTGGGCTGCAGCCCTGAAGTCTAGATGTGTTTTTAAAACATAAGTAGAATTTGGACGACGAGAATAGCCAACGATCAAGAAATAAGAGGCTGGGCTCTGTTTCTTCCTGCTCTCAGTTTCAACCATCAAGAAAAGATGTGAGTCAGGAGCTTCAAGGGAGCAGTAAAAGGTGTACCAATGTATCTATTCTACAGTATGAAATTAATGCAGCTCGACACCACTTAAACTGCCATGGCTCAATGCTATGAAATCATGGGAGTTGTAGTTTTACAACCTTTTTAGCCTTCTCTGCCAAAGTGTGCTGGTGCCTCACCAAACTAACAATCCCAGGTTTCCATAATATAAAACCATGGTAATTAAATTTGTTTCAATCTGCATTAATTCTACAATTTAAGTGTACCCAATGAGGCCAATAATAATTGCAAGCAAGCCATCAAATCTGTGGATAACTCCATGGCAAGAGAAACCAGTACACTTGACAGTTAGTTCCCATCACAGCATTAAGAATATTTTTTTTAATCATGTCAAAAGCGAATTGGTTGCTTCTGGTGTGAGAGAATTGGCCATCTGCAAGGATGTTGCCCAAGGGACGCCTGGATGTCTTACCCTTCTATGAAAGGCTTCTCTCCTGTCCCCACATGAAAAACTAGGGCTAACAGATGGGAGCTCACCCTGTCTTGTGGATTCAAATTGCTGACCTTCAGGTCTTCGGGTCAGCAGTTCAGCCGGCACAAGTGTTAACCCAATTGCACCACCACGGCTCATTAAGAATAATGAAATCATAGTTTCTAAAAGATGTCTTTTGCAAAGAAGGAGCTCCAGAAAGTTATGTGTTCCTCCTTTGCTTAAAAAGTATTCCTTCTCAGCTTATTATAAGGAAAAATGGCTACAATAGAGAGATTACCATCGTATATTAATAAGGAATGGAATAAGTAGTGAAATATCAAATTTACTACATTAATATTCTTCTTCACTGAGAAAGAAGAATTGTCATGGCTATAGGTAATTCAGTTATAGTAAGTAAGCTCTGTCATATAACATTGGAGTAATAATTCTGTTCAGATCAAAAAAACAAAGCTCAAATAGTGTCTCTCTGTCTTTGCCACTTGCAGAATATTTTCAATGCTATTATTCAAGCATAGTGTCTAGATCTAGGGAAGTAATGCTACCCCTCTATTCTGTTTTGGTTAGACCACATCTGGAATATTGTGTCCAGTTCTGGGCACCACAATTCAAGAGAGATATTGACAAGCTGGAATGTGTCCAGAGGAGAGCGACTAAAATGATAAAAGGTCTGGAGAACAAGCCTTATGAGGAACGGTTTAAGGAGCTGGGCATGTTTAGCCTGAAGAAGAAAAGGCTGAGAGGGGATATGATAGCCATGTATAAATATGTGAGAGGAAGCCACAGGGAGGAGGGAGCAGGCTTGTTTTCTGCTTCCCTGGAGACTAGGACGCGGAACAATGGCTTCAAACTACAAGAGAGGAGATTCCATCTGAACATGAGGAAGAACTTCCTGACTGTGAGAGCCATTCAGCAGAGGAACTCTCTGCCCCGGAGTGTGGTGGAGGCTCCTTCTTTGGAAGCTTTTAAGCAGAGGCTGGATGGCCATTTGTCAGGGGTGATTTGAATGCAATATTCCTGCTTCTTGGCAGGGGGTTGGACTGGATGGCCCATGAGGTCTCTTCCAACTCTTTGATTCTATGATTCTAAGTCGTTTCCAACCTATGGTGACCCTGAAATGTCCCTATCATGAGGTTTACTGATAAAGATTTGGTTAGAGGAGGTCGAGGGAGTGTGACGTGACTAAGGTCACCTAGTGAATTTCCATGGCCAAGTGGGGATTCAAACTCTGGTCTGCAGAGTCATAGCCCTAATGCTCAAACCAATACATGACACTGGTTTCCTCCCTTTCAATGCCTAGGTACTGACAAATCAAGCAGGCTGTCTTAGGACATAAATTATAAAAGTTTAATCCAGTAGCAGGTCCAACTGTTTTAGAATGGAAGAGGTAACTTGAGTAAGCTGAGTCAGAACAGTTCGAGTCAGCTACCATTATTTACAGTTCTAAGGTATATTTCTACCATGTTCACCCACAAGTTGACTCAATCCACATTGTATGCTTCAAACAAAGCTGCAGCCTGAAGACAGCTGTTGGAAAAACCTAAAGTGAACCTCTTCTCCCAGCCAATTCAATGTTCTTTTCACTATTTATATTCTTGGATTGCCCAGCTGCGACTGATACCATAGGTCATGGTGTCCTAAACCTACCAAAAATGTGATGATGCTGTCAAATCAGTTGTTTTTATCTTCGTTCTTAACTAGCTGTAGTTGGCATCTTATTGACCTCACTTGCTGCAAGTAGCAAGCAGTGCTATTTTGCCCAGCAATAATCTCTTGAGATAGTTATTTGTTTATTCTTCTGCTTTTATTTAAAGAGGTAAAGTGAAAAGGTAAAGTACCTATATTAATGACAAATGTTTCCTTGATAATGTCCAAACTGCCTTCTACCTACTAGGGGTGATTCCCCCCTCCACCAAAACATGACGAAAGGATTTTTTAATTGTTTGTGGTGAAGACACAATGCAGAGTTTGGTTGTGGAGAGACAAGGTGATCCCCAAACCCAGATGGTTGCCCACCCAGGTTCAGCACTAGCAGAGGGGAGCTGTAAGCCTCCTCTCCTTTGGGCATAGACCAGTGGTTCTCAACCTGTGGGTCCACAGATGGTTTGGCCTTCAACTCCAAGAAATCCTAACAGCTGATAAACTGGCTGGGATTTCTGGGATTTGTAGACCAAAATACCTCAAGACCCACAGGTTGAGAACCACTGGCATAGACCAAATGAAGCCTACCTGGCCATTGCAGCCATGTTAAGCAAGTCTTCTCTGTTTACCCAACAGTGGAAGTTGAGGACTGTGAAGCACAATGAATTAAAAGTGTGCATACAAGATGATTTTGTAAGAATAATAAATACTTTTTTCTAGTTAATATGTGATAACAGAAATTACATGTTTAACACATATCTGCTTGCTGCGTATATCTTGCATTATATTGAACTGTTTACATGTTATCAATAATTATCTTAGGCAAAACATTTCTCTTCCTCCTTCCCAAGAGCTAGCAAACTAATTTGGTGATCTCAGAAATTCCTAATGCTATGAAACACAGTGAAAGCATTGAATTTGACAACAGGGCTACCAGGTAAAGGCCTAAAAGGCCATTGCTCTCTCTCTCTCTCTCTCTCTCTCTCTCTCTCGGCCCTTCCACACAGCCATATAACCCAGAATATCAAGGCAGAAAATCCCACAATATCTGCTTTGAACTGGGTTATCTGAATCCACACTGTGATATGTTCCGGTTCAAAGCATATAATGTGGAATTTTGCTCAGCTGTATAGAAGGGGCCTCTCTCTCACACACACAAACACACACACACACACACACACATGTGTTATAACATAATTAAATGTTCTCATAAATATGGAGCTATTTACCTGCTCCTACCAAATATCCAGTTCATAATTGTAGTTACTCTTTTGCAATTTCAACAAAATGCTCACAGATATCCAAAGGTAGCTATTATAGAAATCAATATATACTTTTCAGACACCATGGAGGTGGAATTCGTTTAAGTTCTGTGGCAAAAATTTCTGTCAATGTCCATTATATAAACATATGTATATGTACATTGCATAAACACTTAAGCATCTCAAATACTTGCAAGATGAAAAGGGCTCCAGATCAAAACTTGAAAATGTTAAAACTTTTTTATCTTATTTGCAGTAAGAGAACTGCAATGGAAATGCACTGCAAATATGAAGTTGTTTTAACTGTACTTGTGATCATTTTTATGATTGCTGAATCATAAACATGAACTTTTGAGTTTTTACTGCACATTTTATTATTGTTTTCCCCTGTGGTTTAAATAAATAAATCTACATGTCAGTCAAAAACTGATAATACAATATCAAATACATATGTGCACATAGTGTAATTATCATTAATACTTGTGCCAATGAATTACAAACATAATCTCCTCCTCCTCCCTATCATTTATTTATATAACACCATAACTGTACATTTTTTACAAGAAAACACACGAGATCCACTGCTTCTACTCTAAAGCAGTGGATCTCAACCTGTGGGTCTCCATATGTTTTGGCCTTCAACTCCAAGAAATCCTAACAGCTGGTAAACAGGCTGGGATTTCTGGGAATTGTAGGCCAAAACACTTATGGACTCACAGCTAAGAACCACTGCTCTAAAGAAATATGTAGCTTGTGGTCATGAACAGTTGGAGATTTTCCTGATTGCAACATGAATGTAATTTTTCCAACACTGTGGATGGAAATTCACAATTTTTGCATGGACTGCCATTTATGAATAAGGCCTATGCTTATTTTGTTCTCACAAGTACAAAACGTAACAAACAGAACAACCCAGAGAAGTTCATTCCCACCCTTTGACAACTTGCAATTTTACAAGGTGAAGTTAAGAAGAACTCTCCTTAAAACACATAACTACATATGGTCACTATATTCTTTTGAGTGTGGAAACCAGAAGCTACAGCTGACTTGCATAAAGCAGAATGTGTGAGAAGTCCTAAATGTGTCCTAACAGAAGGAAATCCAAGTAGGCTGTTTTCATGAGCCCATTTGTGTATGTTCCCAGATTCCCTGATTTGGCAAATTGCTTTCAATTAAATACATCTTTTGAAGAAAAGATAACTGAGGAGATATCTTTGGGAGCATGTCTCTACTATAGAAAAAACAGAGCCTGTATCAATACAGGTTCTATTTTCTCTAACAGTTCTAAGCAGGGCCTAACAAAAACATTTCTTAAATGGGTAACAGATTGCACCTTCTCCTCTCCATTATACAAAATGAAACAAATAGAAAGCAAATCTCCTTTGTTCCTTTGAAAAATGCCCAGGGTCACAGACACAGCCACAATGCTTCACAAACACCCTACAACAGCCACCCCAACCTTCCACGTACTCTCAATGTATAAGACTACATTTCCCATTGTTACCACTAGACATAAAGATGAAGACTGAAGATGGTATGGGATACATCCAATGTTTCTGGTGGGTGACAGTTTGGTGGAACTGAAATTGGTCGGCTGCCAGTGGTTCTCAACCTGTGGATCCCCAGATGTTTTGGACTTCAACTCTCAGAAATCCTAATAGCTGATAAACTGACTGGGATTTCTGGGAGTTGTGATCCACAGGTTGAGAACTACTGGTATAGATACTATTAGCCAAACCACAATAATAAGGGTTTTCAAGCTATAATGCCTGTGTAAAATGGGAGAAATTAGTAAGAGAGGCCTTGGTAGAATGATAGACAAAGTTGTGGTTAGCTCAGCAGAAGAGGTGAGCGAGAAATAACACCATTGCTCTCCAAGGAAAAACACTGCCTAAAACTTGAACAAGTAGGGCCTAAAGCACAGGTTCTGTTTAACCTTGGAAGTTAAGTAGAGCCAGCCCTGATTCGTACTTGGATGGATGGCTATATTTCAGAGGAAGAAGCTGGCAAAATCACCTTTAGGTATTTCTTGCCTAAGAAAACAAGTTGCCTGTCGCCATAACTTGACAAGAGACTTTAAGGCAGGCAGGCAAGCAGATACATGCACCCAGAAAGTGCTAGAATAGCACCTTCATATATAATGAAGAAAAAAGTCAATAAAAGTTGCAACAGAAAGATTAATTTTGTGTGTGCACGTTTCTTGTGTGCACCTACATGTCTTAGTGTGGTGGCTGGTGTTTTTTCATCTCTCAACAAACAAATTAGAGTTCGCTTGACCTGTCACAGCAGACACCCTTGTTGACAGTTTAGAGAGAATGATGTGGTTTGGTTATAAAGCTACTAAAACAATAACAGAGTATTAGAGGAACAAGCACTGAAGTTGCACTTTTGTCACCTCCCTTCTTGGCTTCCAGAAGATAAGGAGGGAACTGGATGCTTTTGCTTCCATTTTCAATTAACCACAGTTTAACATAATGCTCAACCATCAAAATGTATTCAGTCTTCTATAGTGCAAGGCAACAGGGATGTTGGGAGTGGAGAAGCTGACGACTCATGAAATATTACTGCTACCACATCAGCTCTAGATTATTAAATATGGTTTTCTGTGGGTGAGCAGATGGTGACTACTGGGTGGCATATGTTCTGTATTAGAAACTACAGCTGATGTTGTCTATCCAATGCAACTTTCTGAATCAGCACCCCAAATAATCAAACCAAATCTAAAATTGACCAAAAACTGTTTGTAACCCTTTTGGTACTAATGTTGGAGAGTGGTTCCTGTTCTAGTGGTCCTTGCTCAAAAAAAGGTTGGGGACCACTGGATTAGGGAAAGAGTGGTGAAGAGAGAGGACAACCTGGCAAAATCCCTTGTTTGTCTGATGACCCCACAACAGTTGGAGTTATACTCCAAATAATAACTTTGCCAGTTCTAGGAGGGAGCTCAAAAGCTCAAGTCTAATTCCTTTAAGTCCTGTTTAGTATTATGTTTTAACAGAATCAATGTAACCAGAACTCTTAATTGAAAGTCTACTATTTCCATCTATTGACACATACTGTTAAAGGCAATAATAAAGTAATAATAGAGTAAAATAAGAAATGTAATAACAATGATAGAGTAAAATAATAAATTTAATAATAATATAAAGAAATAAGAAATGTAATAATAGAGTAAAATAATAAATGTAATAATGATAGAGTAAAATAATGAATGTAATAATAATAATAATAACAGAGTAAAATAATAAATAAACTTGACTCGAGTACAAGACAAGGGGGGACTTCTGAGCCTAAAAAAGGGCTGAAAAACTCAGCTTATATTCGAGTATACATGGTACTTCCCAAATCCTTTGTCTGGTGCCCTGTTTTATCTCTATGCCCAAAGTAGCATTTTGGGGTGACATAAGCAAAGGTAGAAATTTATTTATTTATTTATTTATTTAGTACACTTGTATACCGCTAATATCTCAGCCTAAATCGGCGACTCATTGCGGTTTACAACATTTAAAAACAACAATATTCCGATTAAAAATATAAATAAAGCAAATCTTAAAATAGCAAACAACAAAAATGATCAGCTGATATCTGAGGGAAACCCCTATATTAGAACAACTGAGTCCAAGCCTCTGTATACAGATAATATGAATCCTATGCTTTCAACATTAAGCTTTTTAAATTTATTACACAATATAGATTAATCATGGAGCTTGAAAGAATCATGAGCTTTGCTTTGGGTAATGAACAATTGTTGAAAACCAGTTTGTCATATGCTTTGTCAAGATGTTAATAAATGAGCGTATTGAGACGCCAACGTATTAAGATGCTGCATTATGTATACACAGAATTAGAAACTCTAGCCCAGTGGTTCAGATTTGACAGTGATAAACAGTGCCTACTATTCAAAATAATAGCCAGAAATCCAACCACAGGTCACCACTCCTGCACAGCAAGTAAATCAGTTAGCCCTAAATATTGTGACTATAATCAGAGGATAGCAACATTCAATGTTATCTTCCAAAGTTTAGTCATGGTGTTGAAAAGAGTTAGCAGATAAATCTGAATTTCAAACTGTATCTCTCTCAATGTACATGTCAGTTGGTCAACCCTCCCATTTCTCCTTTCTCCAGTGCCAGTAGAGCTATTATTTCCTTACTTTGGAGCACCAGACTTCTTTACTCTTGGGCAGACATCCAAAGCCAGCCCTAACCATTACGCAAAGTTAGAAAGCCCCATCAGGCAGCAGACTGAGGGCAATATAAAAATATAGCAGATGGCTATGTATTGATTCACTTGTTTTACCCATATTAATAGAAAGCTTGTGCCACGGCTACCAAAATCATTTGGTAAGTTTTGGAAACTATATGTATCATGACTTCAGGGGAAGAGGAATATTTACTGTTGTAACCTCCAAGCCAGCCCCGCCAGAAGATAAAAGAGAGATGGGCACCTCCAGAGTTTATTGTGTCCTTCCCCAAACAGAGAGTCAATCTCTAGCTGGGATGCGAAACAGTGTTACCTGGATTTTTCTCCTTCATTAAGACAGGTATGTTCTCCAGAAATGTTACCAGGTCATCATTGCTTCCTTATCAAACAAGGACAGAATGTATTGTATTTTTTATCATGTCAGAAGCGACTTGAGAAATTGCAAGTCACTTCCGATGTGAGAGAATTGGCAGTCTGCAGAGATGTTGCCCAGGGGATACCTGGATGTGTTACTATCCTGTGGGAGGCTACTCTCATGTCCTAAAATGGGAAGCTGGGGTTGACAGATGGGAGCTCACCCCGTCTCTCAGATTCATACCGTCGACCTCAGGTAAGCAGTTCAGCTGGCACAAGGATTTAATCCATTGTGCCACCACAGCTCCTAGAATGTATTCTGAACACATGGGAATGTTTGGTGTTCACATTTGGGATTATAAGAAAGTCCCAGAGCTTGGAGATATCACTTTTGTCATCTTCAGCTCTCAGAAACACTCCAACAACCCTATGAAGGACAGCAAATGGTAGAAAATTCTAAAGGGCGACTAAAATGATCAATAGTCTGAAGAACAAGCCCTATGAGGAGCAGCTGAAAGAGCTGGGAATGTTTAGCCTGCAGAAGAGAAGGCTGAGAGAAGACATGATGGTCATATATAAATATGTGAGGGGAAGTCATAGGGAGGAGGGAGCAAGCTTGTTTTCTGCTGCCCTGGAGACTAGGACACAGAACAGTGGCTTCAAACAGGAAAGGAGATTCCTCCTAAACATTAGGAATAAGATCCTAACTGTGAGAGCTGTTCAGCAGTGTGGTGGAGGCTACTTCTTTGGAGGCTTTTAAACAAAAGCTGGATGGTCATCTGTCGTGGGTGCTTTGAATGTGATTTTCCTTGTTGGCAGAATAGGGTTGGACTGGATGGCCCACAAGGTCTCTTCCAACTGTATGATTCTGGGAGGTGAAGTCCAACTGCAATGATATCTGGACAGACATTATTCCCATCTGTCAACTAGAGGGACTTTGGAGTAGAATCAGGTAGTGATTTCTTATAGACGGTAAAACACATGCTTTCTTTCAGGGCACTTTTATCATTTATTATATGTTACCCTTTGGTGTTTTAAAGGATTGGTGTGTGTTGGTGTTTGCCACCATCCCCACCCCCGCCCCAGAAACAAGATCACAGCCTTCCAGAGATACCATGCGCTGTGTTTTTCTGTTCTAAGTGAGACCTGTCTTGAACTGAGGAGTCTCATTTATACTATTGGATTTTGGATGAAAGAGCCTTGTTACATATAAGAAGCAAGATGTACCTTCTGTTTACTATCGCTCCCAAGCAATGTTTGAAAATGTGTCAAGTCAACACACACTACTTATCGAAATTGCTAATCGCACCTCATTTCCTAGTCTAGACAAAAGGTTAGAAAGTACAGCGTGTGGCAATAGCCAGGCAGTCATACACAAACGAAAAAGGAAAAACAGCATGAATTTGCAAAGGCAACACATACATGGAGAAAATTAGTAAGCACAAAAGCTTATTGTGGAACATACAGAGCATTTTGTTGGTCTGTTATTAAAAATAAATTGGCTCTAAATCTGAAACAAGAAGTTTCCCTGAGTCCCTATGCCTCATTTTTTTTAAATGGCAAAAATGCATTTCACAAAAGTGTATGCATACAAACATGGCATTCTCTCCGTGTGTGTCCATCTCTCCCACACACGTATGTATCCTTCACATTGCAAACTTTCAGATTCACATGAGTCACATGAGTTTATTGTGTTTCTGGGTTAGATAAAGGACAAAAGTTCAAAAGTGAAACTAGAGTCTTTGCAGTTCAATCTGTTGGGTTTTCAGAACATCCACCCCCCCCCCCCCCCTAAAAATAGAGAACCATCCTGCAAGTTCCATGGATAGATTAAACAACAGACATCAGAACATTTGACTAGTAGGTTCAAATCACACTTTTGTTTCCTGTCAGACTAAAAAAAATAATATCTGCAGTATTCTGACAGATGATTTTTCCCCTTCCATCTGAAGTGGAGTTACACTGGGCTCTTGGCATCTGCTGGGATTTCATTCCAGCACGTGATCACACACACACAGCATTGATACAAACATCCATAGATGTTCAAGTTTCATCATATACAATGCCACAGTAAAATTATGTGACTTCTATAATAATAATAATAATAATAATAATAATAATGCAGCACGATACGAGAATTTACAGATTGAACGGCAAAGACTCTGGCACAAGCCAGTAAAGGTGGTCTCAGTGGTGATCGGCACACTGGGTGCAGTGCCTAAAGACCTTGGCCTTCACTTAAAAAAATATGTGCTGACAAAATTACCATCTGCCAGCTGCAAAAGGCCACCCTACTTGGATCTGCATGCATTATTCGCTGATACATCACACGGTCCAATGTGTGATCAAATACAAAAACCAGCGTAGTCATCTTATTTGCTGTATACTGATCTTGTTATAAATAAATAATAATAATAATAATAATAATAATAATAATAATAATAATAAACTTTATTTATATTCTGCCCTATCTACCCTGGAGGACTCAGGGCGGATTATATAGAATGGCAAAATCAGATTTATGGATTCTGTTTTTGGAATATTTTCAAGCCATGGGTGTGTGTTTTTTTTACCGTGTCAAGCAAATTGAGAACATACTTCAAGTTGCTTCTGGTGTGACAGAATCGGCTGTCTACAGAGATATTGCCCAGCGGACGCTTGGATGTGTTACCATCCTGTGGGAAGCTTCTTTCATGTCCCTGCATGAGAAGCTGGGGTTGACAGACAGGAGCTCATTCCACTCCCTGGATTTGAACCGCCGACCTTTTGGTCAGGAGTTCTTCCGGTACAAGGATTTAACCCATTGTGCCACCGTGGCTCCTGCCATGGGTGCTGAAATGCATAGATGCAGAATGAAGGGCCAATTTATACAAAAATTAAATTATAATAGGGTAATAAACAAATAAAATACTATAAAATAGAAATGAGATAATATAATGTTTCACTTGAGTTACCCACTATTGGTAACTGTACAAATCATTGTATCACCTATTCTAGACAGCTGCATTGTCTATAAGCAACCAGCAGAAAAAAATACTGGAGCTTCTAAATCTGTCTGTGCATTACGATTTTAAGTAGAAATGAATAAAACCGCCTTTAAAAAAAACTGTTTGAGACAGGGACTGAGAAGAAGGGCAATCTAACTAACTCTGGAATTTATTTATTTATTTAAAACATTTATATTCCACCCTTCTCACCCCGAAGGGGACTCAGGGTGGAGCACAGCATATACATGGCAAACATTCAATGCCGGGACACAAATTCACATACAATACATTTATCCCATCTAGTAGAAATTTGAACTATCCGTATTATGACTACATAATATGGGGATAGGGAGAGAATTAAGTACTGAAAGGCTTTTTCAAATGTGAGTCTTTCTGTCCTATTTAACATGTTTGATTTAGTTGGGGGAGGGCATTATTTATTATTATTATTATTATTATTATTATTATTATTAACTTTATTTGTACCCCGCTAGCATCTCCCGTAGGACTCTATGCGGCTCACACAGGCCAAAGCCTCAAAACACAGTACAACAGAACATAATACAACAGCAATACCAAAAGCAAATCAAAACAGTTAAGCAAAATAAACAATAACATTTCATCTGGAAACCATTTCCTTACATTGCTCTTGGGCTGACCACACAAATTCATACTTTATATATACATTTTATGAAAACAGATTTTTAAGTTTCAGAGGAATGAAATGGGAAGACCACCTCTGTATATTCACTACCTAAGAAAATGCTATGAAATTTATGGGGTCACTATTAGTCATAGGTGACTTGAAGGTGCACATTCACACACAACAACACAGAGATACTAAAAAAGCAAGGCATGAAGCACGGCTATTAGATAAGGGCAAATGCTGAGAATCAGGCCTGCAACTTGAGATAATGGAAAAAATGCTCCCCAAAGACAGAGGGCTGCTGAACTGGGCGTCTGAATCAGTCACCCACAATTAGTCAATGGGAAGAGAAATCCTTGGACATTCAGCATCAATGACCCTGGGCCTTCTTTTAACTGCATTAATGTAGAGACGTTAATACTGAAAAACAAAGGCCGGGGTTCTCTAGTGGTACATCTACACTGCAGAAAAAATGCAGCACTTCAACTGCCATGGCTCAGCGCTACAGCATCCTGGGATTTTTAGTTTGGTGAGAAGGCTAAAGATACGGTAAAACTACAACTTCTGTGATTCCATAGCACTGAGCCATGGCAGTCAAAGTGGTACATTAGTGTAAACACACACAGTGTGATGCCTGAGGCTACCCTTTTGTTCATAAGACCAAATGAGTTGCATGCTAGGATATTTTCCCCACTCTGTAAGTGAATGGAGTGATATCTATATTCATGTAAATGCTGTGAACAGTCCAGTTTGTAGCAACAAATGCAAACAACCTCCCTGGCCCTTGTCGACAAGGTCCTAAGAGGCAACTATTTAGAAGAACTGCTATTGATCCAAATTTCAGTGGCAGGAATTTATGAAGTTCCTGCAAGTTTTGCAAGCCAGGACCAAGGAAATCCAGCTTGTGATTTAATTATTTGCCAATGTTAGACTTGCACTCTGTAATTTAAAACTCTCATCTCTTTCAGACAGCAATCTCTCCCCTCCCCCAAACTGCACATTTTCTCAGCTTTGAGCCCACAGTGAGAACTCTGCCTTAAAGAATTATGACTCCACACACCTAGAAGAACTAATGCCAATAAAGTATTACGATTTATTGATAGTCATTATCAAAGTCAACATCTCAATTCTGTATTCCATCTTTTCACAAACATAAAGAGTTTACAAGGAGAAAAAATAGCTTTCTACATAGTAGCTGAAAGTGAAAAGGAAGAGAGATCTGAGGATGCCTGCCATAGATGCAGGCGAAATGTCAAGAGAGAATGCTTCTAGAACATGGCCATACAGCCCAAAAAACCTACAACAACCCAGTGATTCCAGCCATGAAAGCCTTCAACAATGCAAAATACATATACATTATTGAAGACCATTTGTACTATTGGTGCTCATAAGAGAACTGGAACGGCACATTAAATTGTTAATGTTTAAAACTGAAATTTTGGGTTTTTTTTAGATAACTTGTTTTAATCATTCTTCTTCTTCTGTGCCTTAAAGATAGCCAACAATCTTAGGCCTACAGATGTAGGCAAACTGGACTACACTAATTCAGTGAATGAAACTCTTGACTGAATTCTAAGGACATTTTATTAAGTCTTAAAGGGAGATACATTTTTAGTATCTGTTTTTAGGACTTCCTATACATGAATATTCCCACCTCAGTTTTGTTATTCATCTATTACAAACTGCATCAACCCATAGATTCTTTAATCTTGACCGATAATCTTTAAAGATCAGCTGCACAACTAAACTGGTTGCCAATAAGCAACATATTGTTGTGTGCCTTCAAGTCATTTCCAACTATGACAACACTATCACATGGGGTTTCATGGTGAGATTTGTTCAGAAGAGGTCTGACATTATATTCCTCTGAGGTCAAGAGTTACTTGCCCAAGGTCACCCAGTGGGTTTCATGGCTTCAAACCCTGGTCTCTAGAGTTGTAGTCCAACACTGAAACAACTACTCCACATTGGCTCTGTTAAGAAGCAGTACAGCACCTCAAATATTTTATAAGATATATTGCTAAAGCAACATTTTAAGATTAAGTCTGCTGTCATAAGTCATGTGGTTGAAATCTTACAAATAAATCACAGAAGTCAATACCCCTTTCAAAAATTGTTACTAGCTGCCCACCAACAATATGTTACTCATCTCAGACTGAAAGAAAAAATTAATTATAACTACTCAACTTAACTACCAAAAGCAATTTCCTTCACTACAGTTGACCAGGAAAACAGATAATTAACAGGGCTGAGCAGTAAGACATATTTCTGCCATCGCCTCATTCTTAGAATCTGTATTTGGCTTGATAAATGGAAAAATCACCCAAAACACCCAGCAAGGAGATATTATTTATTACACTGCGAAATCTAAAATTGAGTTATCACATGTCTTCACAGGACTACACTTTTGTCAAAAAATGATGAAAAACTAAACATACCAGCAGCTGGTCTTTATCTTTCACAGGGAAGAAAAACATAACAAGTGTAGAATAATTAGGCTTTTCATATAAAAGCAAAATATATTAATTGATCTACTCCTATGTTCTGGGATTATTTATACAACTGAATGTTGGCTTGGGATATATAACAGAAAAACAGGTACTCTACTGTCCTCCTTATGCTAAAAGGGGGCAAATATTGTTCAGAGATGGGAAAACACAACTATCCGGTTGATGTACAGAGTTCTTACAAGAGCTTCAGTAGGCAAAATACCAACCTCTCTGCCCCATAAAGGTGTTTGGAACTCTCAGCAGAAAAAAGTGATCAATATTGAGCAGTCAGGAATGTATACTGTATTGTGTCTATTGTAATCAAGTTAGCAAACACAACTACCAACATGTTTATTTAATGAAGGTGTTTTTCTGATGCAGCACTCTGCTAACAATTTTATGAATGCATCTTTAGAGCCTAAGGTCTCCATGCAAAATATGATGTGTATTTTTTGGGAGTCACAGATACCTTTAAGAAATCTAAACAACAGGCACGTACTTCAGAAAAAGTCACAAAAACTCAATTAGCAAGGCAACGGGGAAGAAACTGAAGGGGAAGAGGGAACAAAAGTTGCTTGATCCTGATTCATGGAGTCCCTGATGTTCACAACATGGGCCCACAAGAGGTCTCAAAACCAACCAACCAATATTTTTCTAACCACAGTCAGTAACAACAACAGAAACAATAACTGGGTGACTTTGGGCAGGTTATATTCTCTCAGCATCAGAAGAAAGGAAAAGGCAACCCTGCTCTGAACAAATCTTGCCAAAATAAGACATCAACAGCAGGCTTCTCTTAGCATCACCATAAGTCAGAAATACTTAAAGGCGCACAACAACAACCTATTACTATAATTAAAATGAAGAAGGGGAGGAATGTAGCAGCACCTTTAAAACGT
The DNA here is from genome assembly GCF_037176765.1 of Anolis sagrei. NCBI lineage: Eukaryota > Metazoa > Chordata > Lepidosauria > Squamata > Anolidae > Anolis > Anolis sagrei. Next base: position 94,326,055 of record NC_090021.1, read on the forward strand.
ACTGGTTTTTATTTTAGTATGAGCTACTTTATTATGTTGACTAGTATAATAGAAAGCTAATATACCTGTTAGATCTATTGGACTTGCCAACTAACCCTTACTTGGCAACAGACACCCCCTATATATAAGTTTAAAAGTTTTATTTTCATATAGATGCCAAAAGAAAGAAAGAAGGAAGGAAAGAAAAGAAACACTGTACTTTGGAGTATATGCCCTTCATTAAGAGAGAAATGTGTGTTTCATATAATTTCTGTGTGTAGACCAGTGGTTCCCAACCATTTTTTGACCAGGGCCTACTTGACCAAAGCCCACTTTGACCAGAGACCACTTTGAACAGGGACCACTCTCCAACATTAGTACCAAGAAGGGTGGGGCTGGTTAGCTCTGCGGATAGGAGCAGAAATAAAATAAATAAAATATAATAAATAGATAAAGAGGAAGGAGGTTTGTGGACTCGATTTTCATTCTCATGGCCACAGGTTGACAACCACTGGTGTAGACAATATGTTATTTTTACAAAGGAATATATATCTTTGTTTTGGGTGTGTGCCTTCTTGCCTATTCTGATTTATGTTAATTCTAAGGTGAATTTATCATGGGTTCTTGGGCAAGATTTATTCAGAATGGATTTACTTTTGCCTTCATCTGAAGCCAAAACGGTGTAATTTCCCAATGTCACTTAGGTTTCCAAAGCTAAGCAGGGATTTGAACCATAGTCTCCAGAGTCCTAGACCAACACTCAAAGCAATATATCATGCAAGTTAACTGAAATAGATGATTTCATTTTATATTTAGAATACAAACTTGTTGTTAGCTACTTTCTAATTGTTGATCCCAATGCCATGAATTTTGACTGATTGTTATTGCTATTGTAAAACCAGACTACATTAATTTTGTTATTCCAGTATCCTCCTTGGTCAGCTATTGTTCTGCTTCCTACCTCTAAATGTCATCTGCATGTTTTCACTCCCAGGTCAGAGTAATGATGTCCAATGTTCTGAACCTTAGGTTTTTTAATATCATTCCAAGAAGAGTATGTCCCCTCACCCTCTTCATTATGGAAGCTCGTTATGAATTAGAAAACTTGTGGAAACAGTAGCCAATGAAACAGTAGCAAAGACCTCAGACAAACAATAAATTCAAGAATCACCTTCAATAACACAACTGACAATATCAACATGAAGGGAAATGTTGCCAAAATGTTTTGTTTCTGCACAAAGCAAGAATGTATACTTTGTCCTTCCCCGATGTCTTAGCTATTGGGAAGGACTGGGCAGCTTCAGAGAGTTTCACAGCCATTTTACTGTCCTTCAGACCCTGATACTTCTATCATATTGACAAAAACTGATTTGTACTAATTTCTGGGTGGATTTATGTTTTTCAATTGTTTTGGGCATTTGAAAGAGTACTTTTAAGACTTGCCAAGAGTGAAGAAGTGAGTAATCACATCTCATGGAAATGTGATCTGCCAGTATTACCATTACTATTACTATTATTATTATTATTAAAAATCAATCTTGGATTGTCAGAGGGCACAACCTCTTTGAGTCCCCCCAGGGGTGAGAAAGGCAGTATATAAATACTGTAAATAAATAAATAAATTAGGGCCATGACCAAGGTCCTCCATGGTGTAAAATACCCAACCCTCTTATTGGGAAATTAGAAGCTAAAACATAATTCTTTTCCTTCTCATTAGCTATTCAAAGAAGTGTGCAGATACTGAGTCATATAAATAAATCACTGTGGGGAGGCTTGGAAATGTGTAGGTGAGTGTTAAAATAGCTGCACATATGTTTATTAGAATGTAGATGGCATGAAGGATCTGGAGAGATTTACTGTGTAGTAGCGCTGTGTACTTAACTATCAACTAACATTCTGCAAGGATATGGGCAAAATGTTAACCATGGCTAAATAACCAGTTTCCTCTCAATGCATTAAAAAAATCCATGACAACTATGTTACTGTGTTGTCGAAGGCTTTCATGGCCAAAATCACTGGGTTGTTGTAGGTTTTTTCGGGCTGTATGGCCATGTTCTAGAAGTATTCTCTCCTGATGTTTCACCTGCAGCTTTGGCAGGCATCCTCAGAGGTACTACCTCGGCTACTATCATTTTGAGAAAAAGAACATTTTGCTGCCTGAAGTAGAACAGCAGATACTGAATCCCCCATCCATGCATTGTGAAGTGCTCTGAACAGCCAAATAGTTTTGGCAAATAAGACCAAAGGGGGGGGGGGATTAAATCCTGCAATAATTTCTCACCTCAGTGAAAATAAAATAACAGAGTATAACTAACAGGTGACTACATTTTCATGATGCCCAAAACTGTTGCCTGGGGCAGCTGCCTCAGTTTACTCAGCCAAGAGATATGTTCTTATCCCCAGTCTGTAGGCACAAGTTCCTATAATCCTGTAACAACTGGGAAATTGAAGCACTAAATTAAAGCTATGTTCCCCAAATGTTGTGACCAGTACAGCATCCAGCATTGCTTTTTTGGTGATTTGTTCTTCAGCAGCAAGTGATACAAGCCTTATGCCAAGACAGGATATCTGATACAGATCTCCTCTTCCAAGTTCTCCACTACTTTGAAAAGGCTTGGGGGAGTTTTTAATGTCAGGATGACCTTGGAGCAAACACAACCTGAGACTGCTATCACTCTGAGAAGCCTCATCTTTACTCTCGATCCCTTGACCTGTGCAAAAAAGGCCTTTCATGATGCACAGCACTTTGAGGCATTCCAAAGTCCACTGTGACATGACTGACATATATACACAAACATTCATGCCAGAAATCTCTAGCCAAACATGATGGTGAGAACAAAAAAATGGCTACCAGGTCAAAATAATATTTTGGGATCCTTGCTGTGCCATCATCATAATAGTACTTTTTGTAAAGATGTAGCCATTTCACTCTATGATCATCAAGTGTGTATCCAACATGGGCACTCAGGTTACAGAGCATACACAACCATATGTTATAAATCTGACCCCCCTATCACCACCACTACCACAAATTACCTTTGGGTGTATTTGGATATGCAAAGATAGGAAATACCAGTCATTTACGCTTCCTTTGCTCAGATCAACCTCTGAAAGTAGCCTGTGATTCTTCTATACATGTGGAATGTGTTTCTATTAGAGGAGGAAAGCATGTTATATATGCTCTTTCCATGATTATGAAGGAAAGGGGCTTGTATATAAAATATATGCATGCCAAAACCCCAGTATCAACTTTCTTGTCTTGGTTTAATGTATCATTCATCTATAACTCTTTTCACTTGTCCATTAGTGCAGAATGAAGGCAAGTGTCATCTCTCACACACCAGGGCTTTACACACACACACACACACAAGCTTTCTGGTCATATATAGTTGTCCATATACAATCTACATGACAACTATTAAGAACCAAGGGTATTTTTCCTGTGGTTATGAGCTACAAACCTCACTTGAGAGATGTAACAGAGTTACTGGAAGAGATACATGCAATTGTGATTGCGTGGTGCTACAAGTATTTCCTGGTTAGCAACAAAGTAATTTTCTGCAAAGTACTATACTACAACAACTTCTGTTAATAACAAGCTGCAATGCTTTTTTGTGTACAGCTTTATAATTGCTGCAATTCATACAATAACCACATACAAGTCAAATATGAGGTTTGACAAGTCTTAATTTTTCAAAGGTTGTTTAGCAAGTAGTTTATTATACTAAACATATAGGTAGATTAAACCAATATTTACTCAAAATTGCTATATGATAGATGTAGCAGTTGGAAATACCTCAAAATGAATTATGTAAAAAAAAAAAAACAACCCATGCCTTAATTCTTTAATTTGTAAAGTTTCTAAATGAAATAATGAATGATACAACTGAGCATGACCCTACTGGTACCTATCCTCCTTCATTTGGCAGGGGACACTCCGATTGCAGTATTGGGTAGGATAATGGGAAACTGGATGTGATTCTGTTGCCATGGTTAGATCATGCCTGGTTGGATTTAGAATAATTGGGATTTGGAGCCTATGGGTTAGCAGGGTAGCAATAAGGAGGCCCATGGTGTTCGTGTGGCTCTTGGATATTTTCTTGTATCCTTGGGATCCAAGTGTAAATATTTCTGTCATTTTTCTCTCAGTCTGTTCAGTCCCTGGAGGCAAGTCTTGGAAAGAGAAACCCTTTTCCATGGATTGTCTAAGGCTTTCATGACCAGAATCACTGGGTTGTTGTAGGTTTTTTGGTTGTATGGCCATGTTCTAGAAGCATTCTCTCCTGACGTTTTGCTTGCATCTGTGGCAAGCATCCTCAGAGAGAAAAACCTACAACAACCCTTTTTCCATGGCTCTGGAAATTCCCCACCAAGGAAGGCTAGCCTGTCTCTGTTATCCTTCAAACAGCAACTAGAGATGTTTTTACTCAGATACCCATTTAAGATAGAGGGCTGCTGGAGATATTCTAACTCTTTGTGTGCTTTTAGAAATCACTGATGTGTTTCAATTCTTTTTTTCTATTTTAGTTATATTGCTGTTTTAATTGAATTATCCTTGTTAGCCTGACTGAATGCAATTTTTAGAAGACAGATGGGATATAAAATGAGTGACAAATGAAAATGTGCACTTTTCTCAAACAAACAAACAAAAACACACTTCAGCACTTGTGAAGAGAAAATCAAATTTCTAAATCCAAAGTATGTGTGCAATAATTTACAATGCACCCACAGTTTCGATAGCCCCCATTTCATTCTAAACCAGTAATTCTTAACCTGTGGGCCAGGAGGACAAAAATCTGGCACATGAGTGTCCTTCCTCTTTATTTGTTTGATTTTATATTTTATTTCTACTCCTTTTGCACAACCTGCCACTCCTTCCCTATTGCTGGCTATGGCATATGTTCTGTATCAGAAACTGGAACTGATATGGTCTATCCAATGCAATTTTCTGAATCAGCACCCAAATCAAATCTAAAGTTGATCAAAAACTGATTCATAATCCTTTTGGTACTAATGTTGGAGAGTGTTCTCTGGTCAAAAAAAGGTTAGGAACTACTGCTCTAAATAACATTCTGTCTGTAAGTGTCCATGGGCCTCTCTAGATTATCCAGTGCAATGCTATGGTATGCATCATCCCCAAAACATTTGAAATATAGGGTTCAGATTCATAGTTTCATGGAGGTGTTTGAAAAGGTATCCTCGTGGATACGTATAGTATGACAAACATCAGGGTGAAAAGGAAAATATATAATTAAAAACAAAACACTTTAGCCATAAAGCAATTTCTTTTGCAGTAGTGACGTGCACACACCCAGTCATTGTGTTGGAACCAAATGTAAGTTATGCAATAGGATTGGGGAAATGGATCTTCACACCCCACCTGCACCCATCCTACTAACTGGAGTAGATCATAGTGTAGAAGACTGAGGAAAAGAGAAAATTCCCAATAATGGCACAGAAGCATCTTGCGTGAATGGGGTTCCTTTCCATGTGGTGTCTCCATCTTCCACCACAATATGGCCTAATCTGATTTCTTGGTCCTGATACAATTCTGAAGGGGCTGCCATGGGGATGAGGGGGTAGAGGAGCCTCCTTGCACAAGCTCTGTTGCACACACCTAAATATAAATTGAACTTATTGTATTAAATATTTGTAAAATTGCCTCTCAGCCACAGAGGTGTCCTTAACTGTATGTCATACTTCCATTGCTCAGAGTCAGCAGAAATATTTACTTCCCCATTGTTCCACAGAAACCAGTGGGGCTACTTTCAGTATTTATGCCATAAGAGTGCATAATCTCTTTTAGAAGTGAGAATATGTTAGACAAACAACATAGGTTACAGTCCATTTTAGCCTCCCGCAAAAAATCTTGTATTTGCAGCTTGGTTTTTAGATTTCAAAAAGGTCATGTGTGATGTCGCTGAGAAAATTCTGAATTAACTTATACCATCTATTATCCATGGATCCAAGCCTATAACATTTTAGTTAGCTCAGAGCACAAGAGTTGAAGCTGCTCAAAAATTAATTTCAAAATTTCAGATTGTCTGACATTTTTCAAAGATGCTTAGCAAACTAATTAATGTGAGCACTTTGTTAAATAGTCTAGATCCTGTTGCTACTGAAATCACTAGACATATTACCTCTAAATTCAATCTGGTCTCATATAATTCTATATTCTGTCTTTCCAACTGGTTTTTTTTTTTTTTTTTTTTTTTGCAGTCCATTTGATAAACTTGCCTGAACACTGAAAGTAACAGCTGGAAGACTGGTTCTGTCTTCACAGATATGATTCCAACAGGCATTTTACAAATGACAACAGGTTCAGTATGAAAAGCAATGATTGTCATTTCAGCTGTAAACCTTCCGAGCATTTTTACATCACACCAAGAACCATACAGTTGAATGGGACCCCAAGGGTCATCCGGTCTGACTGCCTGCCACTGCAGGAATTCACAGCTAAAGCAGCCCTGGCAGGTGGCCATCTAATCTTTGTTCAAAAACTTTGAATGAAGGAGATTTTTTTCTGAATTAATCAATTCCTTTCAAGACAGTTTTTTTTTTTTTTTTGCTGTCAAATAACTCTTAATCTCATGACTTTTGTCCAAATGTTTACCCAAGATCTCTACTCCGGTTCAGGTCCTACCTTCTGGAGAAGGAGAAAACAAGTTTGCTCCATCTTCCACATGACAGTCCTTCAGATATCTAGGTACAGAATTTCATGGACTACCATCATAACATAAAAATAAACAGGTGTTTTTATGACACAATAAATATTTTCAAATGGTTGGGTATTTTGGGATAAAATGTATCCCAAAACAAAGCAATGCCCCAAATTATGGTCCTTCCTGTACACAACTCAGAATAACAGAAATCCTTCATTAAATTTCCCTTGGTGTCTCTTATTGAGAACATATGAAGTGGTTGCTAAGACAAAACTTAGGGTGTCCCTTGGATTTCTTGGGGTCCCTTTCCATGCTATGGTTTTGCAGGAAGAGAAGACATATCAGAGGGAAATGAGTTTTTATATAATATTCTAAATGTAGTAGATACCTAATGAATGGATTCACTCCTGGTCATGAATCAAGGCTTGCAACTGATACAAACCGGGGCTTTCCTTTCTTTGAACACAGGTAAGAGAAGGACACCAACAATTCAGAAAATGAGAAACTTGTGCGATTCATTGTTGTGCACAGTGCACACATATTGTAAGGCAGTGCTGGGCACAATTCAGCTGAAGAGGCTCTTTCCTTATCTTAGGATCCCAAAATCTGACGACTAGATACAACTGGGAAAAACACACACTTTGAATTTTAACAAAACTACAAGCCCTGGAATATGTTACAACTATCTGCCGTAAACAAAAATCACAGTGCTTCCAATTGAAAATCCACCTCTGCCTCCACTGTGCGTTTTCCCTTTCAGCATTACAGAAAAGTATATGTGCGCCATTTTGTTGTTCCTCTTGTTAAGCAAATGTGAGTTTGTATCTCACTCAGGGATTGAACAGCAGGTCTGCCTACCCTTCTTCCCACTACTGAAGGATGTGGTAATGAGCTATATATTTTATGAATTCATTAAAACGTTTCTCTCCACATGTATTCTGCAATATTTTTTAAATGGAACAGAACTCTAGTCACATCAATGAAACAGATACGTCATAAGAATATCAACCTCATGCAACAGGCCCAGAAAGCTTTTTGACCAGAATCAGTGACTGTTTTACTGCATGCAAAAATGCAACAAGAAATGGCTCAATGAAGCAAAAACTTTCCTCCATGATACACATCAACTACACAGATATATATTTTTTCTGTGTGAAAATACCTGCCATTATGAATTTCACAATATGTGAGGTGGTTTTGATTTTCTTTACCATAAAGCAGTGGTTCTCAACCTGAGGGTTCCTAGGATTTTGGCCTACAACTTTCAGAAATCCCAGCCAGTTTACCAGCTGTTAGGAGTTCTGCGAGTTGAAGGCCAAAACATCTGGTGACTCACAGGCTGAGAAATACTGATAAAGCAGGCCATTTGCGAGATGCAGTTATTAATTTTATTTTTCAGTAGCACTAAAAGTGGTTTGGTAGAGGCAGCAGTGCTTGTGTGGTGTACACATTCATCTTTTTGTCCACCTAGCACCTCTGGTCAAACAGGATTTGCTGGCCTTTGAAGCCCTACAAATGAAGATGACAGCAGCGTACACTTCATTAGCAAGAATAACTTTTAAGTGTCTCCACGTCTCTCAAAACAAGACTGGCCATCTCCAGCATAAATTGTCATTTCTCTTTTTTTTCCTTGGAATGGCATTCTATTTCTCTAAGGGCCTTTCCTCACAGCCATATAACCCAGAAGATCAAGGCTGTAAATTCTACAATATCTGCTTTCAACGGGATTATCTGAGTCCACACTGCCATATATTCCAGTTCCAAGCAGAAAATGTGGGGTTTTATTCAGCTGTGTGGAAGGAGTCTAAGAAACAGAAAGGCAGGAATGAGAAGTAACAAAGTATCACAATATAGATTTTAATAAACTAAAGTTTTGTCAAAGGTGTTCATGGCCAGGATCACTGGGTTGCTGTGCATTTTACGGTCTCTGTTGCTATTTTCTAGAAGCATTCTTTCCTGACGTTTTTCCCACATCTACAATTTATCCCACCCTTCCTCCAAGCAGCCCAAAGTGGCTTGATGCCTGTGAAGCGAACCTTTTAACATTAAAACGCCTATTTTACCAGTCACACTTTTTGTATGCAGAGTGTGAAGGACAAAATAAGCAGCAACCTGGACCACATTCAACCCCCTCCCCCCCCCTTTTTTTTTTTTTTTTTACTAATTGTCTTCTTATTCCAATTCCAACAAGCTCAAGGGAACATAGATGCTCCTCCCTTTCTCATGCTACTTCCCAAGAAGCAAATGATAAAGAATAGTTAGAGAGAAGATGGCTTGCACAGGGTCATCTAGTGATCTTTGTGGCTATGGGGAGATTTGAACTTGGTTGAAACCACACATCTTACCACTGACCAATGCTATTCCTCCCACTACGCCAAAGATGTGCAAACTTTGAAAGATCTGGGGATCAGTTTTCTTTCCCAGACTTCTGGAGGCCGCAAAAACTATCCAAAGCAAAGGAGAAAAAGAATATTTTAATTTTTGAAAAACTTCACTTTTAATGTTAAAGGGTACATGCAGACCCTGCAACCTATTTATAAAATGGATCACTGATCCTGAAGTATTCCAGAAGATGCAATAGACTAATTTTATGCTACAAAAAGGAGTTCTGAGAAGTTGGGGACCATGTAAACTCTTCTGTTGCCCTCGGACAACTTTTTCAGCTCCTAATCTATACGGACTTTTTCAGCTCCTGATCTATATGGACTGCTCCTTCCTTGGATGTCAAAAAGGGTAAATCTGTTACGTAAGGGAGTATGAGGAGCCCCCAGTGGCACAGTGGGTTAAATCACTGAGCTTGCTGACCAAAAGGTTGGCAGTCCAAAACTGGGGAGCGGGGTGAGTTTCCACTGTCAGCTCCAGCTTCTGACAATCTAGCAGTTAAAAAACATGCAAATGTGAGTAGATCAATAGGTACCACTTTGGTGGGAAGGCAATGGCGCTCCACGTAGTCATGCCGGCCACATAAACTTGGAGGTGTCTATGGACAACGCCGGTTCTTCAGCTTAGAAATGGAGATGAGCTCCATCCTAGGTCAGACACAACTAGGCTTAATGTCAAGGAGAAACCTTTACCTTTAAGGGAGTATGAAGTAAGAAAGAGGAATGTAATTCAATTGCTAAGCCCTTCCACTCTCATCTGTCACCCTGAAAACAGCATTTTCTAAAAGTCATGTCAGAACTCCCATTTACATATTTGCACATGATGTAGTCAGTCCCCAAGCAGCAAATTAGATAAACATTCAACTGTATTCTGATCTTCAACTCATTATGAGGTAGCTCCTGTACATATTCAGTGGGATGCAAGACCTCCATGGTGTTTACTCTCGAGTAAGTATGTAAATCTAGAGTTTGCTGTCATCTGCTTTCAAATAAGTCTGTGACAGATAAGAATTCTACTCACTGGCATTTGTGGTAAACAGCTATCTAGAAGCAGCATGTGTAACATACGGAGAATGGCTCATATTTGTGCCAGTAGAATACAGAAACTTTTTTCGAAAATGTCCCTGTGTTCCATTCATAGTGCTCCATTCATGTGTTAAAATGTCAACAGCAACAAAAGACAGCATGCAAGCACCAATGGGAGTTCTTTATAGTCCCACATTCAACTTCTTCTACAAAGTTATTTAGAAGATTGTAGGAAGAGATGTACTTTTTTTCCCTGACAGAAACCAATACATGGAATTCAACAAGAGCAGCTCCCTGGTTCCCACTGTGAGCAACAGAGATAGCTTTATTTGACTGTTAAATATTTAACTTCCTAAGCTTTTCATTTATAAATACTGTACACTTGTAGCACTAAAAAAAATCCTTATTTTCAATTGCTTGCATTTTAAAAGATGTGCCAATTTTCACTTATTGTGTCTCATCTTATTCAATGAGAAAACGGAACACCTAAAAACATGGGGCAGAGATAGTATTATGCAAAATCAAAAACATTGCGAGAAAAGCAAGAGAAATCTTGTTCTCTTCTTTCCTTTTAAAAGATTACTTGTATTATTACGGCCCAAGGCTTGTTGTAGGCAAAGAATCCAGTCAAACAAAAGGCAATCTCACAAATAGCTTCAAATAAGATGTTCTAAGCAGCTTCTTTCTCTGCTGATACAACAATTTATTCCATGGTTCCATCGGAGCCAGATTTTGGCTATAAGAAAACTGATAGTGGGTGTTCACAACACAACACATCACGGTATGGACAGACAGCCCACTGACATACCTCTTATCACTACTGGCACAAGGCAGATGCTTTCTGGTTTAGTAACAGTGTGGTGAGCAAACACAGGTCATGTTCAGCTCAGAAAGTATCAGTTTGGCTTTGGCAGCAGCAGGTGCTAAGGTCAAATAGCAAAGGGAGTTGCATCACAGATAGCCCCTGAACTCTGCTCATTTTTCACCCCATCTCTTGCTTTCCCTTCATTATCAACCCATTGGCATCTAATTTCTATCCAGGGAAACATGCAAAGTGAAATATGATCAACTAGATTTCTTTCTTTCTTGGTAAGTCAAGTACAGCTTTAGCCCTACCAAGAATACTGTCTTTGAGCATGTTCATTTGAGAGGTGAAGCGGGTCAACGATGATGGGGATAATGTGGGGGAAGCACACTTTTAGGACACCACTTTGCCGACAGACAGCAAAAGGGATGCCTGTGCCAACTTCAGAGTTTACATTGGGATCTTGCAGTTGACTCAGCACAGCCCACAACAACATACTTGGGCTAAAGGTGCTTGGCACCAGCAGACCTGCAGGGATAGGATGCACCATCAGAGAGAAATGCTGCAATGTCTGAACGGGCTCCAACTCCTACCAAAGGAACGTAATACAGGGTGAGGAACCCTGATCCAAAACACTTGAGACAAGAAGTGTTTTGGATTGGGAGGGATTGTGGAATACCTGCATTTACATATATGTACCCAATAGGACTCAAGTCTAAATACAAAATGCATATATGTTTCATATATGTAGAGCATCAGGCAATACCCACAATATTTTAATACTGTATTTCCTTGATACTAAGATCAACTTTTCCCCTCATATAAACATCTCAAACAATGGGGTGTGATTTAGAATCACAGATGCATTGTATATGTATCAATTCAGCTTTTTAAATAATGGGGGTACTGAAATTGGTATGCATTTTACGGTCCATTATGTCTTGCACTCAAAGAAATACATCAACATGGTATAAGAAACACAGTCTGTGTACACTGAAGCCTTGGAAAAGCCAAAGTATCACTATCTCAGCCACACATATGGACAAGTTTGGAGTATTTTGCAATTCCAGATAAGAAATGCTCAATATGTATTCTAATTACCAAGCTGAGATGGCTTAATCTGTCCTGAGAGAGACGTATCTGGGGAAAACTATCCACCCTTTTACACCATTCATCTTAATTCTAAGGAAGTTCAAATATATGAGGAATAACTTATCAATTTCCCACAAAAATCCATTTAAGGCAGAAAAGGCTTAGTAATATGCACACATATATTACATACCCACAAGCACACACACTTTCCTAGAGTATGAGGGATATGTATCTGCCTCATTCTCCATTTCTCTCTCTATATATATATCTATCCCTCATACTCTCTCTATATATTTCTCTCATTCTCTCTTTATATATATCATACCCCCCTCTATATATACTTCCCTCATACACATATGTATCTCACTCATCCTCTCTCTATATCTATCCCTCATTATATATTTCCCCATACTCTCTCTCTCTCTCTATATATATATACCCTCTCTATATATAATTTCCCTCATTCTCTCTATATATCTCTATATACAGTATTTCCTTCATTCTCTCTCTATCCCTCTCTATATAATTTCCGTCACTCTCTATATATAGACCTCCCTCTCTATATATTTCCCTCATTCATTCTCTCTCTCTCTCTATATATATATATATACCTCCCTCTCTATATACAGTATTTCCTTCATTCCCTCTATAATATCCCTCTGTACATATAATTTCCCTCATTCTCTCTCTCTTTTTATATTTTCACTTCCCTCTCTATAATATATCCCCTCATTGACTCCCTCTCTTTCTATAGACAGAGATGTATCCCTCACAGCCACTCCCTCTATATCAGGCATGGACAAACTTGGGCCCTCCCTCCAGGTGTTTTGGACTCTAACTCTCACCATTCCTCTGATGGGGGAGATGGGGCCCGAAGCTGTTAGGAATGGTGGAAGTTGAAGTCCAAAACATCTGGAGGGAGGGCCCAAGTTGGCCAATGCTTGCTCTGTATACATCTCTCTTTCCCTCATATTCTTTTCTATATATATACATCTATAGATAATAGCCTCATACTCAAGAGCACGAGAGACGGGGGGAGCGGGGGGGGATCTTTAAACGCGTGGCTGTTTTTCCCGCTCTTTCCTGGAGCGCTGATTGGAGGGTTCGGAGTGGGAAACAATCTCCCCCCCCCCCCCCGGGCAGAAGAAGAAGAAGAAGGGGGCTCGTCACGCGCCCAATTGCCTGCCTGGCTACCTGCCGCCCTCGCGCCCAGAGGTCCATTGTGTGAGTGTGTGGCGCGAGCGAGGGAGTGCCTGGGCGCGCGGGACCTTTGCTCCCTCCCCTACCCCCTCCCTCGCGGGCGCGCTCACCTTCCACCCGGCGGAGCTGTTGCTGTCTCCCTTGTCCTTGAAGTAGGGCACGCAGCGCACCATCCACTCGTAGATCTGGGCGAGGGTGAGGCGCTTCTCGGGCGCGCTCTCGATGGCGCGGGTGATGAGGTCCGCGTAGGACAGGTTGCCCCACGCGTTCCTCCGGGAGGAGCACTTCCGCGGGGCCTGGGGCGGAGGGGGCGGCAGGGGCGGCGCTGCTGCCTGAGGAGAGGAGGGCTGCTGCTGCTGGGGCTGCTTACTGGGGCCCGGGGGAAAGGCGCCCTGCGGGAGAGTGGCCGCCGTGGGAGAGTCCTCGCTCCCCGCCGCGGGCCCCGCGGGCTCCTCGTCCTCCTCCTCGTCGTCGTCCTTCTCCTCGGGGATCATGGCGTCGCCCCCTCCCGCACCGCCTCCCGCCCCGGGCTGGCCCTGCAGCTCGGGCCTCTGCAGGGGCCACGTGCAGGACCGCGGGCGGCTCTGGGGCTCGAAGTCCGGGTCCAGCTCCACGTCCAGCGGCGACGCCGGAGACGCCTCGGCCATCCTTGCCCAGGGGGAGCGGCCCGAAGAGAGAGAGAGAGAGAAAGGAAGGAAGGAAAGAAAGAGCCCGCGCTGGACTCTCAGAGAGAGACAGCAAGAGAAGGATCACCGAGGCCGGGCGAAGAACGCGCCACTCTCCATTCAAGCTCCTCCGGCTTGAATAGCAATGGAAAGAAACACCCGAGAAAGGTGGTGGTGGAAGGAAGAAAAAAACCTCGATCCCACAGTCAAAGGTCCCAAGTGAGGGAAAAAGATGTCTTTTCACTGCTTGAAGGATGAAAAAGGCTTCTATCCCACAATCCGAGGCCCCACGTTAAGAAAGGGAGGAGAAAAACGACTAAATACCACTTCAGTCGCCCCTTTTTTCAATGGGAAAAAAAACAACTGGAAAATCGAAATCTCCACAGAGGAGGCGAGGAAGGAAAAAGCAGCCCTCCGCTCTCCTTTTTTCCTTCCTTGAGAAGAAAGAAGGATGCTCCTCAGCCCAGTCCTCCTCCCTCAAAAGCAATGGGACGGGCAGTTGGAAAAGCGAAGGGAGAAAAAGAAGCCCCTTCCCTCTCGAGTGCGGTCCCTTTCCCCCCTCTCCTGGTTGGGGACGAAAGAAAGAAAGCAGCAGCCCCTCCGCCAGGGGAGTCCTTCCTCCTCCTCCTCCTCCTCCTCCAAAAGCGAGACTGGGACGGACTTGCAAGCGGGATCTCTCTCTCTCTCACGCGCAAAGGCAGCAAACCGTGTGTTTGTTTATCTTTCACTCCGTGGCGCCGGATTCCTCCAATGGCAGCCGAGGGACCCCGGCCCCATTGCCCACATCACAGACTAGGGGCAGAAAAAGGCAAGAAGGGTCTTCTTCTCTTTCTCCTCCTCCTTCTCCAAAAGCTGGTTCAAAGGCACACCATCGCGCCCTGCAGCAGCAGCAGCTCCTTCCTCCGCCCTGAAAAAATGGGGGGAAATGCCAATACTAAAAAAAAGGGAGAGGGGAAAAAAGGAGGGAAAAGAAAGGAACTAACAAAAAAAAATACGCTGTTCTCTTTGCCCTCAAATCCTCTTTCGGGGAGAGAGAGAGAAAGGGAAGGAAAGCGGACGAGGGTCCCAACCTCGCTCCTCCTTCCTCCGCCCTGAAAAATCGGAAGAAATGCCAATACTCCAGAAGAGGGAGGGGGGAGGAACGGAGGAACGGACAAAAAATACGCCAGAGAGGGAGCTCAGTGGTTCTCCTTGCCCTCCAATCCT
This sequence comes from Anolis sagrei, assembly GCF_037176765.1. Classification (NCBI taxonomy): domain Eukaryota; kingdom Metazoa; phylum Chordata; class Lepidosauria; order Squamata; family Anolidae; genus Anolis; species Anolis sagrei. Next base: position 94,341,071 of record NC_090021.1, read on the forward strand.
CTTTCGGGGAGAGAAGAGAGGGAAAGCGGCCGAGGGTCCCAAGCAGCAGCGGGTCTTTTCCCCCAACAGGTCCGGAAAGAGAGAGGAAGCCCCGAAGTCCTCCTCCTCCTCCTCTTTCTCTTCCTCCTTTGCAAGGTTTTCTCCCTGCTGCACCCACGGCGGCACCGCATTCATAACCTCCTCCTTCTTCTCCTCGCTGCTGCTGCTGCTGCCATCTTGACAGAGCTCCCCTTCTTCCCTTTCCTTCTTCCCTTCCCTTTCGCACTCCAGGAGAAAAGAAGCAAGGAAACAAGCGTGGCTCGGTCCAAGCTGGAGAGAAATCCCAGGAAGGGAAGGGGGTGCCGGAGCTCCTGTTTTCTCTGCAGCTGGCTCCGCTTCAGGCTTCCAAAGGGGAAGCCGTCCTAGAAGCAGCCCGATCCCGATTCCTCCAGAGATGCGCCTGCTGAAGGAACAGCACCAGCAGCAGCAGCGGAAGCGGGTCTCGTGCCTGCTGCAGCCCGCGCGAGCAGCAGCAGCAGCCTCCTCCTCCTTCCCGGCTCGCGCTCCGCTCTGCTGGCGCCCGCATTCCTTCTCCTAACAACCAGGAGCGGCAACACAAAGTTATAGGCACACGCAGCCAGGCTCAACCTAACCCGCTGGCTCTCGCCAAGCCACGCCCACTCGACCGCCTCTTGCCTGCCGCCTGGGAGGGGCCAGCGCCGGGAGGCGGGGGAAGGAGGCGGGGCTAGAGAGAGGCGGGGCTACCAGGAGTCGCGCTCGTGGCGTCCCTCCTGAAATCGGATCAAGGTCTGAAACAATGCAGGCGAAGTGTGCAGTAAACAAAGGCACCCCTAAACGAATATTTTGGGTTGCTGTAAGTCTTTCGGGCTCCATGGGCATGTTCCAGAAGCATTCTCTCCTGACGTTTCTCCTCATCTATGGCAGGCATCCTCAGAGGTTGTGAGGTGAGGAGAGAATGCTTCTGGAACATGGCCATACAGTCCGAAAGACTTACAGCAACCCAGTGATTCCGGCCATGAACATGTACGACAATCTATATAAGTAAAAATGTAATGTTCATTTGTGGGATTAACAGAACTCAAAAACCACTGGGCGAATTGACACCAAATTTGGACACAATACACCTGTCAGGTCAACAAGAGACAATCACTCATTAAAACACGGAAAAACACAGCAGAAGAGACTTTAAAAGCCAAAAAAATAAAAAAATACATTACAATGTATGTGCTAAACCACATATATACACATATACACAAATATACACACACAGAACACAGACTGGGCCACAGCTCTTGCTCCCACCAACCAAGCTTGAGATTGGAAGTGGGACTGAGAGAAGGGCGTCTCCTGACGATCCCAGGGCCTGGGCAGGTTTGTATAAGGGGATTCAATTAGTCAAATAGCCTAGACCTGAACCATTAGGGCTTTGAAGGTCATAACCAGCACTTTCAATTGTGCCCGGAAACAGGCTGGCAGTCATTGAAGCTGCTGCAACAAGAAGGTTGTCTGCTCCCTGTAGTCAGCCCCAGTGAGTAACCTGGACCAGCCAAAGTTTCTGAGCACTCTTACTTATTTTTATTTATCACATTTATATCCCACCTTTCTCAACCCCGAAGGGCGGCCTTACAAAGGCAACAGTTCAATGCCATATATGAATACAGTGGTAAATAAACAAAAACTTTAAAACCAAACCCATTAAAAACATAGCATTAAAACATCAATTAAAATCACATGATCCAAATCGTATTCCAGGTCCGGTCCAAGTGATCATTATATTAATTTGTAGTCTCATATTGCACTACTCCTGTTACTGGTTGAAAGCCTGATCCCAGAACCAAGTTTTCAGGGGGTTTTTTTCGTGATGGTCAGGTGAGATGGAGCAGATCTAATTTCACTGGGGAGAGAGTTCCACAGCCATGGAGCCACCACTGAGAAGGCAATTTATCTCATCACCACCAGTCGCACTTGTGAGGAGGGTGGGACTGAGAGCAGGATCTCCCCCAGTGATTTTAACCTCCGAGTTGGGTCATAGAGGGAGGCATCCCTGTGTAGAGCACATTATAATAATCCAGACAGGGTGTAACTAAAGCATGTACCACTGTGGCCAGATTGGGCTTCTCAAGGAATGGGTACTGTTGGCACACAAGTTTTAATTGTGCAAAGGCCCTCCTGAACACTGCCAATACCTGGGCCTCCACATTCAATATCAAGTCCAGGAGGACCCACAAACTGTGGACCTGTCTTCAGGGGAGTGTAACCCCATCCAGCATTGGCTGAATCCCTATTCCCTGATCTGACTGACCTGGAGTACCTCTATCTTGTCTGGATTAAGTTTCAATTTGTTTGCCCTCGTCCAGTCCATTACTGATGACAGGCAGTGGTTTAGGGTTAGGACAGCTTCCTTGGCATCAGGTGGAAAGAAGTAGTAGAGTTTTAGCTTCTTTTGCTCTTCTCTATCACCCACAAATCTATTACCCACAAATCACAATTCTGTTTTAAATGCACAGAAGCTAAGGTACACGCTGACTACTTTTTCACATACTAGAACATTGGACCAATGTTTTCAGCTCTGTTGTTTTGTTACAAAATGTGCATGGGTTAGGAAAACAACATTTTTAAAAACAAAACCAAAAAGTAATAGTGTAGTTGGATGTTTCTATTATCACTGCAACAGCCTGGGCAATTATTCTGGCCTTACATTTAGTTGAGTGGGTGAACAAGTTTGGACTTGCCTAGAACCATATTCATTTGGAATATTAGTCACAGAATCATAGAATAATAGAGTTGTAAGAGACCACATGGTCCATCTAGTCCAACCCCCTGCCATGCAATAAGTGAAAGGATCTTGTGGCACCTTAGAGCCTGGGAGAAAGATCCTAAGCCTGCTTCCTCAGATGCTCGCCTCTCCCTGCAGAGAAAGTCCTGTAATAAGATTTCAACTATGGGCCTGTCTACACCTGAGAAGAAGAAAACACATTGTTCATCCTGTATTTTCCAGAGCCGCATAGACCTAGAGGAGACAGCCACATGAAAAAACTTCAGAACTAATTTGTATCTTCAGCCAGAATGTGGCATGCAAGTAATCACAAACATCTAACACAGGCATGGGCAAACGATGGCCCTCCAGGTGTTTTGGACTTCAACTCCCACAATTCCTAACAGCCGGTACCAGCTGTTAGGAATTGTGGGAGTTGAAGTCCAAAACACCTGGAGGGCCATCATTTGGCTGTGCCTGATGTAACATCTTGTATCAGGATAGTCACACATATGAGGTGAGTACAGTTTTTGGGGGTACCCACTCATTCTTGAAAAAAGAGTTTGAAGGAAAGTCTACTTCAATCTTCCTGGTTAACAAATTCATGTTGAAGTCCAAAATCTAAAGATTACTGACTACTGGAACAGGCATAAACAAGAATATATACATGGATACATAACGTGTGTGTGTGCTGAGTTACAGCAACCACATGAATTTAATATGATTTTCTGAGGAAAGGAATAATACTCAAATATGTTTTGCCTGTTCCTTCCTCTAAATATAGTCTCTAGCACCTGCCATTTGTTGGTAATCTTTCACCTAGGAACTAACCAGCAATGATCCTGCTTAGCTTCCAAGATCAGGCAGGATCTGGTGTCTTTAGGGTATTTAGGCCTCAAAATGCATAACTTGCCTCTTAGCTATTGAAAATATGTCCCAGTTCATCTTGATCAGATATACCAGTGAACCAGATGGGATATAGAAGGATCTTATACTGACAATAATCTTTACTGTGATTGTTCAGTGACTATAATCCATTAAAATATGGGGCTTGACCTTTCTTTCTTGGGAACTTTAACTAAATAATACTGTAAAGTTGCAACATTATTTGTGTGTTTTGGCCCACTTTCAAAACTGTATGTTTGACAAAGAAACTTTCGTCATTGTTTATTCTAGATAGCAAAACCTCAGCAATCTTTAAAAAGTGGTTCCAATATCGTGGCTGCTGCATACATATAACCTTAGGTTTTCTAAATGCAGGTAATAATGAGTAAATAATATTGTTTTTAAATGCTACACTTCTATATACAAAAAAGACAAAGAAATGCCCTCAAATGAATATAGTAGGACTTCCTTATATGTGTAGAACTAGACTGTACATTTTCTGTATGGCTTATTTATAATTTCACTGTTCTTTGTGGGATTATTGTGGCATGAGCATTTTCTTCTGACGATGATTTCTGAACATTTCAAAAACAAGCCAAATGCTTAAACTAAAAACAATAGAGTTGCAAATTTTTATAGCTGGTGCAGTGTAATTTAATTTAACACAGTTTTTATTTACACACACACACAAAGGTAGGGTTTCATTTTAAGTTCTCTGTGTAAATTATACTTTGTTTAAACAGTGACTGTGAAAAAGTCAACATGAAGTTCAAACAGATAAAGAGTTCATTTTATCCAGCATTCCATTAAGATACATCATGCCCTTAACTGACTACCAGGGGAGAATTTTCAGCTAATGCCCAGACTGACTTCACTTTTAAGTGAAAATTGGTGTTTTGTCATAAGAATATTTAAAGCAGGACCGCCCAATATATTTTGCTTCCTGAGGCAAAGTACAAGATGCCATATGCAGAGACAAAAGCCAACTGGCCTGGCCGTGGACTCTTTAGTCCAGCGTTTCTCTACTTGGGAGTTGGGTGGGACCATCAGAAAACACATATTTCTGATGGTCTTAGGAACTTCTTTGGCAGAAAAGGCTGAAGATCTCACCGCCTGTCCTTCTCTTCCTTTTTGGAAACAGATGGGAAATCCTCCCATCAAAAGCCCTCCTTCTGCTGTGATTGGCTGGCCTCTCAGCCAAGGAGAGGGTTGTTTCTGAGACTAGAAGCAGGGAGGGAAGAGCAGGCATGCTCGGCACATGGCAGTGTGGTGCGCATGCTCAGGCAAGAGAGCACACGAGGTTGGAGGGAGGTTCACGCCAGCGAGTCCCTTCAAGACATGGAAAGCACCTGTGCAACATGGGACTGAGAGTGGCCCAGCAGCATCAGGAGGAGCAGCAGCAGAAGAGGCTTAGGTAATTTGTAAGGCTATTTATTAGGGGGGAAAGTCAATCTTTCCTTTTGTTTTTATTAATGCTCCCATTAGAAAATGCATAATAATGTGGGTAAATTACAAATCCCAAAATCGCAGGTCAATCCTCCCCAAATCCCAGCAGTATTCACAGTTGGCCATGTTGGGTCTGTGTGCCAAGTTTGGTCCAGATCTATCTGTTTGAGTCCACAGTGCTCTCTGGATGTAGGTGAACTACAATTTCAAAACTCAAGGTCAATGCCCACCAAACCCTTCCAGTATTTTCTTTTGGTTCTGTGTGCCAAGGTTGGTTCAATTCCATCGTTGGTGGAATTCAGAATGCTCTTTGATTGTAGGTGAACTATAAATCCCAGCAACTACAATTCCGAAATGACAAAATCAACCCCCTCTCCAACCCCACCAGTATTAAAATTTGGGCATATCAGGTATGATTGAAAATACATCCTGCTTATCAGAAATTTATATGACAATTCATAACAGTAGCAAAATTACAGTAATGAAAAAGCAATGAAAAAATGCTATAGTTGAGGGTCACCACCAGGGGCGGCTCAATCCATTACGCAAAGTAAGCATTTGCAGTATAGTTGATTTTGCCCAGGGGCGCTCTTGAGGCACTCTTGGGGGAAAATAAACCTTGAAATATGCGAGTTACTGGGATGTATAGTTCACCTAAAATCAAAGAGCATTCTGAACTCCACCAGTGATGGAATTGGACCAAACATGGCACACAGAACTCCCATGACGAAACAGAAAATATATGTCAGTGATTGGTTGGGGGGGGGGGGAGCGCCAAAATACTGTTTGCTTACCTTTGAAAATTACCTAGGGCCGCCTCTGGTCACCACAACATGAAGAACTGCATTAAGAGGTCATGGCATTAGGCAGGTTGGGAACCACTGCTTTAGTCAATGCAAACAAATTGATAGCACCATCCACCTCACCTGAGGCAACAAGTAAGTTCAAGGGAGTCAGGAATAGGTCAGTTGACACAGCTCTTTCCTTCAACAGAGAGTTCATAACTGCAGTGTCATATTCCCATTTGCATTCCCCAGTGACAGCTATTTGGAGGCATATTGCAGGTAGATAAAATAAATGTGTCTCAACTACATTCTGTAAGGATTGCACTACTGTATATCTCATAAATGTCATCCTATTTGCCACTGCAAGAAACCGAACTAGACAAGACTTTGGTTCTGATCCAGCACTGCTGGTCTTATGTTCTTCCAGGGGAACCACTTTCATGGCAGTGAGTTTTAATCTGAGCTCTAAGGTCCTTTCCACACTGGATCCAATCCCAGATTATCCGTTTATCCAAGGTTATCTGGCAGTGGAGATTCATATAATCCAGTTTAAGGTCGATAATCCGAGATCAGATCCTGGGATATAGGGCAGTATGGAAGGGGCCTTAGGGCCCTTCTAGACAGGCCCTATATTCCAGGATCTGAACCCAGATTTTCTGTTTATCCCAGATTATCTGGCAGTGGGGACTCATATAATCCAGTTTAATGCAGAAAACCTGGGATCAGATACTGGGATATAGGGCCCGTCTGGGTCTTAAGTGATCAATCCACTTGTGGATTTGGGGAGGAGGGTAGTGAGAATAGTGTTCAGCACTTTGGATAGTTCAATTTTAGCTTGCATTAAAGCCCAGTATGGATGCACTGCTACCAGCCTCCAGTGTTTTACTGATGTACCAGTCTACTGCCATTTCCCATTGTAGAATTGACCTCGCAAATATTGACTGGATAATTGTCAAATTGTTCAGTCTGGGTCAAGGTCATCTACGTCACACCTGAATAACCTGTGGTCCACCAATGAAATTGCAAAAGTACTTGTTTGCTGTGCAGAACACTGAAAACAAAACAAAACATAAACAGCTGGGATGGTTTTAAACTGCTCAAGCAGGAATTACAGTCAAACTCACTCCTATAATTGTATTTAGCTTTCATAAAATCCAAATTCTTTAGGCAGGGGAAACAGCCCTTTTCAAATAACCGATGCTATTAATTCTATTTAGATCTATTTAACTAGATAACTCATATCCAGTTTTATTCCATACATACACACAGGCATACACACTGTGTATGCATGTACACACAAATGAAACTGGATGTGCATGCATACACATATGCTGTCTTTCTTGCTGTTGTAAGTGTGGAACTAGAACCTTCATACACATATATAAATATGTACTCACATACGGGGCTGGCCCTGTATTAGGCAAAGTGAGGTGGCCTCCGCAGTCACCTAACATTGGATACCATGAAATGGAAATAAATAATTACTGGTTATTGTATTTGCCAGGGTGAGGTGCTTGTGAAATGTTCAAATTGCTAAAATAACTTAGCTAGTTGTGGGTGCCACACATATTAATGGGAGGGATGAGTGTGCACTTGCTACTCCATTTCAGATAGCAAAATGTTTGAGCTCACCCTAGCCAAGCATATCTTTATGAATTGGCCATCTGCAAGGTAGTTGCCCAGGGACAGTCAAATGTTTTATCATTCTGTGGGAGTCTTCTCGCATGTCTCCACATGAGAACCTGGAGCTGGCAGATGGGAGCTCACCCCCTGGATTTGAACCACCGACCTTTCGGTCAGCAGTCCAGCTGGCACAAGGGTTCAACTCATTGCGCCACTGGGGACTCCATGCATGTGAGTGAATGATTACTAAAACATGTTGGGTTTGCATTACCTGATACTCTTGGTGTTGATAATAAACCAGATCAATTCACCTCAAAGTTGGGATGTCACCCTAGGACCCTTTCCACACAGCTGAATAAAATCCCATATTATCTGCTTTGAACTGGAATATATGGCAGTGTGGACTCAGATAACCCAGTTCAAAGCAGATATTGTGGGATTTTTTGCATCGATATTCTGGATTATATGGATGTCTGGAAGGGCCCTTGGTTTCCTCTGGAAACTGTGTTATATATTGACTAAAACAAAGAATAAAACCCACACGTGGATGAAATAGGAAGAAATATTGTATAAAGAAAATAGGGAGTGGAAATGAAAAAGGAGGCAATAAAACTGTCTACACTAAAAGGGATTGAAAAGACTGGGACTATTGATCTTTGAAGAAAGATGTGTAAGAGGAGATGTGATGTGGATCTACAAATGATGAATGGGATCAAAAAGATTGGTCAGGAAACCTCCTTCACTCCTTTATACTACAATCAGAATGGTACAGACAGTGAGTCCAAAAAACAAGCAATTATGAACAGATACTAACACTAGGCTATATTATCCAATTCACAGAACAGCAGAATTGTTCAATATTGGGAAAGACGTACGGCAGGGCTGTATACTCTCACCCCACCCCACAACTTGTATGCAAAACACATCATGTGACATACAGGGCTCGATTAATCCAAGGGTGGAGTTTAAATGGTTGGAAGAAACATTTACAATCTTACATATGCAGATGATATCACTTTGATGGCAGAAAACGAGGAGGGGCTGAGGAGATGAAAGAAGAGAGTGCAAAAGCTGGGTTGCAGTTAAACATAAAAAAAACCCAAGATGATGGCAACCAAACTGGCCAATAGAGAGTGAAAACATGGAGGCAGTGACAGACTTTGTATTTCTAGACATAAAGATTACTGCAGACGCAGACTGCAGCCAGGAAATCAGAAGACGTTTACTTCTTGGGAGGAGAGCAATGACCAATCTCAATCAAATAGTGAAGAGTAGAGACATCTCACTGGCAACGAAGATCCACATAGTTAAAGCAATGTTATTCCCTGTAGTAACCTATGGATGTGAGAGGTGGACCATAAGGAAGGCTGAGTGAAGGAAGAGAGATGCTTTTGAACTGTGGTGTTGGAGGAAAATTCTGAGAGTGCCTTTGACAGCGAAAAGATCCAACCAGTCCATACTCCAGGAAATAAAGCCTGATTGCTCACTGGAGGGAAGGATGTTAGAGCAAATATGAAGTACTTTGGCCGCACAATGAGAAGACAGGAAAGCTTGGAGAAGAGAATGATGCTGGGGAAAATGGAAGGAAAAAGGAAGAGAGGCCAACCACAAGGGTGAGATGGATGGATGGTATCCTTGAAGTGACTGGCTTGACCTTGAAGGAGCTGGGGGTGGCCACAGCCGACAGGAAACTCTGTCATGGGTCAGAGGTCATGAAGAGTTAGAAGTGACTGAATGAATAAACAACAAATACTGTATTATCCAGTGCTTCCAAAACATCACTGGCATACTGATGTTTGCTGGGAATAAAAATGAAATTCATTGTTGAAGTAAAGGTCTTATTTAACGTCTATTTCTTAGTAGTCTTAATGCTTTGGTTCAACAAGGCTGCTGTTGTATTTCTGTAAAGAGTCAATGTGTTTTAGTTGTTCAAATATTGGACTATGACCCTGGAGATCAGAGTTCAAACCCCTACTTGGGCATGGAAACTCACTGGCCAAGGTTGCTGTGAGGTTTCTGTGCTGTACGGCCATATTACAGAAGCATTCTCTCCTGGCGTTTCACCCACATCTATGACAGGAATCCTCAGAGGTTGAGGGGTCTGTTGGAAATTAGGCAAGTGGGCTTTATACAGTATATCTGTGGAATAACCAGAGTGGGAGGAAGAACTCTTGTCTGCTTGAAGCAAGTATGAATGTTGCAGTCCCAGAGGCCCTGCTCTTGGTCCCACCCCCTTTGCAGATGCGATTGGCGGGAATGAGAAACAGGGCCTTCTCAGCAGCAGCCCCTTGGCTATGGAATGCCCTCCCTGGGGATATTAGATCGGCCACCCTCCCTCTTAACATTTCGAAAGAGAGTCAAAACCTGGCTGTTTGAGCAGACATTTGCAGATGCAGTGTAACAGACTAATTGAGATCCACTGAAGGACTGGCCAATGCTATGGAAAAATTATTTTACTGATGAGACGCTGAGGACCTGTGTTTTATGGCTTTTATATGTAATGTTTTAACTGTATTTTATGTTGTTTGGGGACATCGACTGCCAACTGTAAGGGGCTGAGAAGGGCGCTATACAAATATGGTAAATAATTGGCCATGCTTGATTAGCATTGAATGCCCTTGCAGCTTCAAAGCCTGGCTGCTTCCCGTCTGGGGGGAATCCTCTGTTGGAAGGTGTTAGCTGGCCCTGATTGATTCTTGTCTGGAATTCCAGTGTTGCTTGGTGACCTTGGGCAAGTCACACTCTCTCAGCCTCAGGAGGAGGCAAAGGCTGGACAGATTTTGCCAAGAGGAAAAGGGCGACAGGCTGTTATTTCTTCCTCAGGGGCAGCGCCGGTTTCTGCTCCAGTTTGCCCGGGCACACGGGCAAACTGGAGCAGAAACCGGCGCTGCCCCTGAGGCAGAAATCTCGCCACAACAAGCCACTCTTTCGCGGATTAAAAACAGAGGGAGAGACTCAGAAAAGCCAAATCCCCCGCTTCGCGCATAGGTCGCCGTAGTATTTCTAAGGGCTTGGCGGGAGCGACCATTGGCGGAGCGAGGAAGGGAAGGGCCAATCCCGCGCTCCCAGCGCCGCCGACGCCTGTTACTACCCTCCTAACTTTCTTCCACTGGTTTCAAACCCAGGAACGGAATTGGGTTGGGGGAGAAAGAGGGGGAGGGGGAGGAGGAGGAGGGAGAGGGAGGAGAGGACATGCCTTGAGAGACCCCCCTCCCCCCCCCAAGCCAGGGAGAGGTCCCCTCGGGGCTTCGTTGCCCCACTGCTTGGCCTCGGAATAGGATTTTAGGAAGGGGCAAAGGGAGAAAGAGCGTGCGTTGCAGCCCCCCCCCCCCGTTACTAAAAATAGCAAGGAGGATGGGTGTTTGTTGTGATTCATTTTCTAAATGTATGTTCCCTTAGCTTCCATTTAGAATAATAGAGTTGGAAGACAGCTCATGGGCCAGTCTAACCCCCTGCAAAGAAGCAGGAAAATTGCATGCAAAGCACTCCCGACAGATGGCCATCCAGCCTCTGTTTAAAAGCTTCCACCACACTCCGTAGCAGAGAGTTCCACTACTGAACGGCTCTCACGGTCAGGAAGTTCTTCCTAATGTTCAGCTGGAATCTCCTTTCTTGTAGTTTGAAGCCATCCTAGCCTCCAGGGCAGCAAAAAACAAGCTTGCTCCCTCCTCGCTATGACTTCCCCTCACATATTTCTACATGGCTATCATGTCTCATCTCAGTCTTCTCTTCTAAACATGCCCTGCTCTTTGAGCCGCTCCTCATAGGGCTTGTTCTCCAGACCCTTGATCATTTTAGTCACCCTCCTCTGGACACGTTCCAGCTTGCCAATATCTCTCTTCAATTGTGGTGCCCAGAATGGGACACAATATGATTCCAGGTGTGGTCTAACCAAGGCAGAATAGAGGGGTAGCATGACTTCCCTCCTTGAAGGAGCTGGGGGGTGGTGACGGCCGACAGGGAGCTCTGGCGTGGGCTGGTCCATGAGGTCACGAAGAGTCAGAAACGACTGATCGAATGAAGAACATGACTTCTCTGCATGGTTTACCCAGACACACGTAAAATCCCACCCCTCTCTGGGTGCTTGCAAATGTACCCTTAGCTTCCACTTACACAAACACACGTAAAATCCCCCATTTCCATAGTCCAATCCCTGAGGAAGACATGTGCCCCCCCCTCCCCCCGCCATACAGAAGCGGGAGAGTTGTAGGTCACTCTACTACTAGTGTATACAATCCCAAGCCACGCCCCAACCTCCTAAGCCACGCCCCTCCCCTTCTCTCCCAGCCCCCTCCCTTTCCAGCTCCCTCCCTTCCCCGCAGGCCCCTCCCGCCAAGCCCGCCCTCTGCTCACCAAGCTGGGTTGCCGCGCAGGAAAAGATGATGTCATTCTCCCAACGAGCACGTGACTCCCCCCTCCCCGGAGACCGCCCTCTTTTCGCATTGCTCGGAAGGTGCCGTCCGTCAACGGCGGCGGAGCCAGCCATTGGCCCAGCTTGCCTCCAGCCCCGCCCACTAGAAAATAATAAACAATCTGCTGTAGTAGAATGCAGTCAAGAGATGTCCGGCTCGGCGGAGGCAGAGGCTGCTGCAGGTAGTCGTGCTCCCCACACTTCAGGGTCTCGCCACCCCTCGAAGCTGACATTACATTAAGTCTCCAGGATAATGGGCATTGCTGTTGGCTCAGGCTTTTGCTCACTTTGCAAAGGGGGGGAGCCTTGTGGAGGCATCCCTGCCTTGGAGTGGGTCAAGGCTGCGAGTGAAATGGTCAGTGTGTGGGAATTAGGAAAGGGGGAGGGCAAGAAAAGGGCCAGGGGTTCAAGCGTGGGTCACACTGGGCGTGCGCATGGCCACACAACGAGGAGCCCATGGAGTTTCTAAGCGCTGGAGGGGAGAAAGAGGAACAGGCTTAGCACAAAGGACAGCAGGGAACAAACATGGCCCTCTCTTGGCTCTCTAGGTCAGGAAAGGGGCGCAAGGGAGAACGAGCAGGCTTTGGAGAATGAGAGGAAATGGTGGCTACAGCTTCCACAATTAACACAACCACTGTGAGGTCTGATCATGTTGGTGAAGACCTTCTAGAGCAGTGTTTCTCAACCTTCCTAATGCCATGACCCTTAATACACTTCCTCATGTTGTGGTGACCCCTGAGCATAACATTATTTTCAGGTTAATGTGTTGTCCAAGGCTTTCATGGCTGGAATCATTGGGTTGTTGTGGGTTTTTCAGGCTCGATGGCTACATTCTAGAAGCATTCTCTCCTGACGTTTCGCCTGCATCTATGGCAGGCATAGACCTCACAACTTCTGAGGATGCCTGCCATAGATGCAGGCAAAATGTCAGGAGAGAATGCTTCTAGAACAGTGCTTCTCAACCTGGGGTCCCCAGATGTTTTTGGCCTACAACTCCCAGAAATCCCAGCCAGTTTACCAGCTGTTAGGATTTCTGGGAGTTGAAGGCCGAAACATCTGGGGAACCACAGGTTGAGAAGCACTGTTCTAGAACATGGCCATATAGCCTGAAAAACCTGTAACAACCCAACTATTTTCAGGTTGTTGTAGGTTTTTCAGGCTGTATGGTCATGTTCTAGAAGCATTCTAGAATATGTTCTGGAATGTTTCTAGAACATGGCCATACAGCCCAAAAAACCTACAACAACCCAGTGATTCTGGCCATGAAAGCTTTGGACAAAATTATTTTCATTGCTACTTCATAACTGTAATTTTGCTACTATTATGAATCGTTATGTAAACATCTGATATGCAGGATGTATTTTCATTCACTGCACCAAATCTGGCACAAAAACCCGATATGCCCAAATTTGAATACTGGTGGGGTTGGGGGAGGTATTGATTTTGTTATTTGGGAGTTGTGGTTGCTGGGATTTATAGTTAACCTACAATCAAAGAGCATTCTGAACTCCACCAGCAATGGAATTAAGCCAAAATTGGCACGCAGAACTCCCATACATAGAAAATACTGGAATGGTTTGGTGGGCATTGACCTTGAGTTTTGGAGTTGTAGTTCACCTACATCTACAGAGCACCGTGGACTCAAACAATGATGGATCTAGACCAAACTTGGCATGAATACTCAATATGCCCAAATGTGAGCATTGGTGGAGTTTGGGGGAAATAGTCCTTGACATTTGGGGGTTGTAGTTGCTGGGATTTATAATTCACCTGCAATCAAAGAGGATTCTGAACCCAACCAATGATAGAATTGGGCCAAACTTCCCACACAGAACCCCCTTGACCAACAGAAAATATGGTGCTTTCTGATGGTTTTTGGTGACCCCTCTGACACCACCTTTGACCCCCCCCAGGGGTCCTGACCCCCAGGTTGAGAAATGCTGATCTAGAAGTTGTTGCCTAAAATAATAATATGGCAATAATGTAATGTACTGCAAGTCTCTTCTGGTGTTAGAGAATTGGTTGTCTTCAGAGACATTGCAAGCTAGAGCTGACACACAGGAGCTCACCCCATCTAGCGGATTTCAACCGGCAACCCAATCTTCAGGTCAGCAGTCCAGTTGGCACAAGGGTTTAACCCAATGGTTCTCAACCTGTGGGTCCCCAGACATTTTGGCCTTCAATTCCCAGAAACCCTAACAGCTGGTAAACTGGCTGGGATTTCTGGGAATTTTAGGCCAAAACACCTGGGGACCCACAGGTTGAGAACCACTGGTTTAACCCATTGCACCACATCAGCTCCTACAATAATGATAATGATAGTAATGGTATTCATGGACTCTCTGGTAGAAGTTTCTGACCAGGAATATCTGGAGGTCATCACAAGTCACCCACCTTCAACAATCTTAAATCAGTGAGACATACATGCCAGTGGCAGGCAAGATTTGTGTATATAGCCTGTCCTCAGATTATAAACATCTGACTTACAAATGACTCATAGTTAAGAGCGGGACCACAGAAAATGAGAGAAATCTCCCCCTAGAAGGAAAATTCACTCTTGGAAGAGTTATTATCATGGGGAAAAGGTGTATCCACTGAAGCTTTCTCACCAGTCCTTATTTCTACAAGAAGCTGATTTTTTCAAAATCCAATTCTCACAAGGACAGAAAGTGAGGTGAAATCTTATGAACAGGGGCATGGGCAACAAAACAAACCCCACTGGGGTGTTAACCTTTATGCTGCCTAGAGCTAAACAAATATTTTGGTTGGAGCTATACTTTTAAGATGTACCTGTTCTGACAAATTGCATACAAATTCAACTAAAGAACAAACCTACAAAACCTAGAGTAGAGTCTCGCTTATCCAACCTTCGCTTATCCAACTCAGTCTGCCTTCCGCCTGGATCTCCAGATGAGGGAAGTGGAGTGTATATTTACCTGTGGACAGGCCCGGATTTCGATTCGGGGGGGGGGGTGAGTTTTTTTCAGGGGGGGTTCGGTGGGCTGAGTTTGTTTTGGGGGGGGCTGAGTCTGAGTGAAAGAGGGTCTACCCTAGCAAACCTTTTGTATCATTACCCCAATACCCCCATGCATATGGGATATATTGAGTATGGTGATCAGATCATGATATGAATAAACATAACAGTTTAAATAATGCACCAGTAAGGCCTTTTTGTGAACCACCATGAGAATTTGGGGGGGGGGGGGGCTGAAGCCCCTCAAGCCCCCCCCCCCCCCCCCCCCCCGGCTACGTGCCTGCCTGTGGAATAATGTCCAGGATAAGAGAAAGAAAAAACCTTGTCTGTTTTGGTGTTAAATTTGTAAATACAATAATTGCTACATAATGTTAGTGCATTGAACTTTTTCTGTCAATTTATTATAAAACATGATGTTTTGGTGCTTACTTTGTAAATTCATAATGTAATTTGATATTTAATAGGCTTTTCATTAATCCCTCCTTATTATCCAACATTTTTGCTTATCCAACTTCCGCCGGCCCATTTATGTTGGATAAGTGAGACTCTACTGTATCTTGTTCATAACTTGGGGGCTGCCTGTATTCAGTTTTCTCACAGGACTTTAAGATACTGTAAAGAAATGTTTTGCATAAGCTTGTTTTTAATGAATGCTCAGAGCCCATAGTTTGTCCTGTAGTCACAATGGCACTGATGAGAGATTTTATGTCGGAGCTATGAAATCTAGTTTCAGGTGCTGTCCTTGTCCAGTTTGACAGACTGGCTTTAAAAAATTAAGCACTGAAACTAAAGATAAGTAATTTTTGTACTCCCCCTTGTTGATGGCTGCATAACTTTGACTGTAACGTGACCACATCTATACTCGCCATTTAATGCTATTCTAAGCTAGTCCCTAGTGGCGCAGTGGGTTAAACTGCTGAGCTGCTGAACTTTCTGACAAAATGGTTGGCAGTTCAAATCCGGGGAGCGGGGTGAGCTCCCAATGTTAACCCCGGCTTCTGCCAACCTAGCAGTTTGAAAACATGCAAGTGTGAGTAGATCAATTGGTACCACTTCTGCAGGAAGGTAATAGCACTCCATGTAGTCATGCTGACCACATGACCTTGGAGGTGTTTACGGACAATGCCAGCTCTTTGGCTTAGAAATGGAGATGAGCACCAACCCTCAGAGTCAGGCATGAATGGACAATGTTGGGGAAACCTTTACCTTTACTTTAAGCTAGTTTCAAACTGCAGCAGCCACAAAAAAAACCTTACAAAAACATGTGAAAGAAAGCCCTTAATATGCATCTGTGCTCTGTGGTTTGTGTCATCACCATCCAGGCCTCAAATTGGTTCCAGGGCTTCAGATCTGCAGTGCACAGTAAAACCACATTCTTCAATACCGATTTAAAATGGTATTAAATGATCAGTGTAGATGGTCTCTGTGTGTATTCTGCCAGTGCTGAAAATGACTACCTCTCCCAAAACATACCCAGCAGATTTCTGAAGTGGTAAAAATTGCTCTTGCCAAAGATGTAAACAGGTTGTTTGCAGGAAGCTTCTGAAAATAGGCTAAGGATCATAATGTAACCATCATGGTCTTAGTCCGTGAGGCTTTAAGTCCCATCTTCTTCATTCGTCTGAGCCTATCTGTAGTTTAAATCCCCCTTGATGGCATTGCTGTTTGTGCATCCACTGGTGGTGACTCTATAGAAAAGGCCTTTCCAGGGAGTGCAGCCTCACTGCGACTTGAATGGCTTTCAGGTGTCAAAGGCAACTTCCCTCTATAGCAGGCATGTAGCCATGGGGGGAGCTCGGGGGGCTTCAGCCCCCCCCCCGAAATTTTCATGGTGGTTCGCGAAAAGGCCTTATTGGTGCATTATTTAAACTGTTATGTTTATTAATAACATGATCTGATCACCATACTCAATATATCCAATATGCATGGGGGTATTGGGGTAATGATACAAAAGGTTTGCTAGGCTAGACCCTCTTTCACTCAGACTCAGCCCCCCCCCGAAACTCACACCCCCCCGAAACCCCCCCTGAAAAAAAAATTCAGCTCCCCCCGAAATGAAATCCTGGCTACGGGCCTGCTCTATAGAGTTCTGGAATGCATTCAGTATTTCTGTTGCTTCCTGATTATCAGTGCTATTATAACACTGGTGTCTATTGGCTTTAATTACTGTATTATTGATTTATTTTTCATTATTGCTATACACTTCTTCTTCTTTCTTTTTTTTTTTTTTTTGGTAGCAGCCTTGTAGATCTGCAGATTACAACATGAATGTAAATATTTTCAATGTGTCCGAAGCGTTCTTCATACTTTGTTTCTACTGTTTAAACATGAGGTAAATAGAGAATAGATACATGTTATACCAAAGTATATTCTAGATACAAAGTGCTTTAAGCTTCACTTACAAAACCAGTTGTGTCTGTTTAATCAAAGTCACGGCCCCTAATTGCAGAGGCAGCTTCTGCTGAATAAATGTGTATATGAATGAAATTGCATTGTCTCACACACTGAGAATTGTCTGTAACAGGCATGGGCAAACTTTGGCCCTGCAGATGTTTTGGACTCGAACTCCCACAGTTCCTAACAGCCTCAGACCCTTTCCTTTTCCCTCTCAGCCGCTTAAGCTGAGAGGGAAAGACTCAGGGCGGCTTCCAACAATATAAAAACACCAATAAAATACACAATTACATGAAATAATAATAAATATACATTTAAAAACAGTTTGCCAAGTTTAAAACGTGCTCCAAATCAGTCCAAAAATGTGGTCCATACAATCTCATCTAAGCCAATATTTATTTATTTATTTAATAGTATTTGTATACCGCTTTTCTCACCCCGAGGGGGACTCAAAGCGGTTTATACATAGGTAATGGCAAAAATTCAATGCCAGTGCAAACAATTACAATTATACACTACAATTAGACATAAATCAAATTAAAAAAAATACATCCATGAGCAATAAAACAGTCATTAAAACAATAAAAAAATCTCCTCCGTCAAATCGCTGTTCCAGTCATTGTCTTTCTGAAATGCTGCATACATTTACTTCTACTGCCCAAAGCCTGGTCCCAAAACCATGATTTTTTATTCTAAAAGCCAGGAGGGAGGGAGTGGATCTTACCTCATTTGGGAGTGTGTTCCATAAAAACTGTTTATTCTGCAAATGCTTGCTCCCAATGCCAAGTTTTAAGTGTCTTGCGAAAAGTCAGGAGGGAGGGGGCAGATCTAACCCAAATGTGAACACTGGTGAGGTTTGGGGAAAATAGACCTTGACATTTGGGAGTTGTAATTGCTGGGCTGTATAGTTCACTTACAAACAAAGAGCATTATGAACCACACCAACAATACAATTGGGCCAAACTTCCCACACAGAACTCCCATGACCAACGGAAAATTCTATATTTTTGATGGTTTTTGGTTACTCCTCTGACACCTTCTCATGACCCCCAAGTGTCCTGACCCCCAGGTTGAGAAACACTCATTTGGAGTAAAATCATATATTTGCAATCTGGCATTGTTGCTCTCTGAATGTAAATTCTCATTTATCAATAGAAGATTAGTGCAATTGGCTTCTCAGAAACACACAAGCTATCAGAAATGAGAAGGCCTTGGAAGTTTTCTAAAGCTCTTGCTCTCACTGATTTTTGCATCTTTTCCTCTAGCAGAGGAGTTGATAGTGGTCAATGGTGTAACAGTAGAAATAGTCGCCTGGCAAGATCTGTCATGGAAGAAGATTTTTTAAAAGCTGCTTTCAGTGGCTCATGGGGAAGGTCTGTTCTTTTAAAATGGATTTCCTTCTTCACAAATTGAGTGGGAAAGTGGGGGTAGGGGTCTAGTTCAGGACTGACATATGTTCAAGTCCAAGAGGCTTAAGGGGGCACGTACTCTCTTCAATTTGTTGACAGACACATCGTGTCGTATCTCTTTAGTGTTAACAGGGACAAGTGCTTTTGGAGTAAAAGAGGGAGGATATTAAGTATGGTATCCGTGACTGAGCTACATGACCAAGGGCAACATTTTGACTGAAAGCTGCAGATTCATTTAATTTCTTAGCTGGAAGGATCTCCTGAAGTGAATATTTTCAGCATCCCTGTGTTAGGAAATCTATTTTCAAGGCTTTTAATTGAAAAATTAAACACAAATTACTTTAAAGCAGTGGTGCACTGCTTTGAAAAATGAAGACCATATGGTGTTATTTATTACTTTGCAAGGTCTAATCAAGCTTTTTTGTAATGTTATGTACCAACTAAAGCTGAAAGTCTTCTGGAGGAGAACTAAAGCACTGCAATGTTGATTTAATGTTGCAGGGTCACCAAATCTGTATCAGATTCCTGCCTGCATCACACCATTGTAAAAAAGTAAGAGACATCCCTGAAGTAGTGAAACTGCTACAACCAAAAGAGAGACTAATAAATGTGGGGAGCTTTGAGACTGTGTTATTCACTATATATATATATGTATGCGCGTGCACACACACACCAGTCATACAACCTGCAAGCTAGCAATGAGGCAAAAGCTTTTAAAGTAAGTGGAAATTATGAATGCCAAATGGATTTGCTGCTGAGAAGAGTAATGTATTTGGTCTGTTACAGATGCCTTTAAATGGGGAAAGCCATGCATGTGAAATAATTCTGCCTAAACATTTTTTAAAATCGGCCCTGCATGTTCAGTTTCATACAGCTGGTACATGTTCAGTTTCATACAGCTGGCCCTGCATGTTCAGTTTCTTACAACTCTTTCACTCAAAAGATTTACTTTTGAGTGAAATTGCACAAAAATACCAAGTGTAGGAGCAAGCCTCATGTCACATGATGTAGCACATCTTTCCAATCTCTTTGCATCCCTAACTTGGTGTGTATATGCCATGGCTCCAAACAATTAATACTTTGACTCTTAACTTTTTTATTTGTAACCCCCAGTGGTGCAGTGGGTTAAACCACTGAACTGTTGAACTTGCTGACCAAAAGGTCAGCAGTTTGGATCCGGGGAGCTGGGTGAGCTCCCGCTGTTAGCCCCAGCTTCTGCCAAGCTAGCAGTTTGAAAACATGCAAATGTGACTAGATCAATAAGTACCACTTTGGTGGGAAGGAAATTACACCCCATGCAGTCATGCTGGCCACATGACCTTGGAGGTGACTGTTGACAGCTTAGAAATGGAGATGAGTACCACCCCCCAGAGTCATACACAACCAGACTTAATGTCAAGGGAAAACTTTAACTTTTTATTTATATAACCGAGCCTTCCTTAGTATGTTAGACTACAAGTCCTATTAACCCTAGCACATGGCTTTCACCAATGTCCAGCCCATGTCTTAGAGCAGCATGACTGGCTGTGAATTATGGGAGATGTTGTTTAGAATATTCTGTGGTCACCAGGTTGGAAAAGGATAGTTTCCGCAGATACTTGAATAGAGAATTGTGAACTTCCATGGCACATGCCCTCACTAACTTGGTACCCTCTCGAGATCTTGGCCTGCCTCATCCAATTAATCATGTTGTCTGGAGATATAGGAATTGTTGTTTACCACTTGTCAAAGTCATAAGGCTGGAGTTATATAGAAAAATAGAGTTGGAAGAGACCTCATGGGCCATCCAGCTTCTGTTTAAAAGCCTCCAAAGAGGAGCCCCCACCACACTCCAGAGCAGAGAGTTCCACTGGTGAACAGCTCCCACAGTTAGGAAGTTTTTCTTCATGGTTAGGTGGAGTCTCCTTTCCTGTAGTTTGAAGTCATTGTTCTACGTCCTAGTCTCCAGTGTAGCAGAAAACAAGCTTCCTCCCTATGACTTCCCCTCATATATTTATACATGCCTATGACACCTTCTTTTATGCAATTACTCCATTGAAGAGCATCTCCCTTAACTTTTTTCCGCTCAACATTTGGTGCTGGGGAAGACCTGTTCCTGTCCAGTCTTTACTGTAAGTTTTATTTGTTGAGATTGTGTTAAAGTGACCTTCAAAGAAGGCTGGGTGGGGTACCCTTCAACATGTCAGCACTTTGCTATCTCCGCCACTCTGAAAATGAAGTGATGAGAGGAAATTTTCCCTGGAGACTATACCTTTTCTACCCATAGATGACAGCTACTGCTCTGCCAAAAATGAAAACTCTGAACTTGCATCATTCTTATTTCTGAGAATCCACTGACATGAATCCATTGTCCTTCTGTCACAATAGGAGGAGATTCATGGGATTAGTCTGATTTTTAACAATTTTTAAAACAATTTTTTAAGGCGGGGTAAACAAACGGGGTCTCAGTAGCACAGCGGGTTAAATAGCTGAGCTGCTGAACTTGCTCACCAGAAGTTTGACAGTTCGAACCTGGAGTGCGGGATGAGCTCCTGTTGTTAGCCCCAGCTTCTGCCAACCTAGCTGTTTGAAAACATGCAAATGGGAGTAGATCAATTGGTTGGACATGACTAGACTTAATGTCAAGGGGAAACCTTTACATTTATCTAAACAAAGAAAATACATTATTTCCACTTTTTTTGCAGTCCTAGTATCTTGCTTAAGTGGCCCTTATTTCTCATGCCAGTAAGGTAATGCTCAAGATCCTGCAAGGAAGACTCCAGCAATACATGGAGTGAGAGTTGCCAGATGTTCAAGCTGGGTTTAAAAAAGGCAGAGGAACGAGAGACCAGATTGCCAATATCCACTGGATAATGGAGAAAGGCAGGGAGTTTCAGAAAAACATCTACTTCTGCTTCATTGACTATTCTAAAGCCTTTGACTGTGTGGATCATAATAAATTGTGGCAAGTTCTTAGTGGGATGGGCATCCCAAGGCACCTTGTCTCTCTCCTGAGGAATCTGTACAAGGACCAAGTAGCAACAGTCAGAACTGACCACGGAACAACAGACTGGTTCAAGATTGGGAAAGGCGTACGGCAAGGCTGCATACTCTCACCCAACCTTTTTAACTTGTATGCAGAACACATCATGCGATGTGCGGGGCTGGATGAATGCAAAGCTGGGGTGAAAATTGCTGGAAGAAACATTAACAACTCAGATATGCAGATGACACCACTCTGATGTCCGAAAGCGAGGAGGAGCTGAGGAGCCTTCTAATCAAGGTGAAAGAAGAAAGCGCAAAAGCTGGGTTGCAGCTAAACGTCAAAAAAACCAAGATTATGGCAACAAGAATGATTGACAACTGGAAAATAGAGGGAGAAACCGTGGAGGCCGTGACAGACTTTGTATTTCTAGGTGCAAAGATTACTGCAGATGCAGACTGTAGCCAGGAAATCAGAAGACGCTTACTTCTTGGGAGGAAAGCAATGTCCAGTCTTGATAAAATAGTGAAGAGTAGAGACATCAGACTGGCAACAAAGATCCGCCTAGTCAAAGCCATGGTAATCCCTGTAGTCACCTACAGATGTGAGAGCTGGACCTTAGGGAAGGCTGAGCGAAGGAAGATCGATGCTTTTGAGCTGTGGTGTTGGAGGAAAGTGCTGAGAGTGCCTTGGACTGCGAGAAGATCCAACCAGTCCATCCTCCAGGAAATAAAGCCCGGCTGCTCACTGGAGGGAAAGATACTAGAGACAAAGTTGAAGTACTTTGGCCACATCATGAGGAGACAGCAAAGCCTAGAGAAGACAATTATGCTGGGGAAAGTGGAAGGCAAAAGGAAGAGGGGCTGACCAAGGGCAAGATGGATGGATGGCATCCTTGAAGTGACTGGACTGACCTTGAGGGAGCTGGGGGTGGTAACGGCCGACAGGGAGCTCTGGCATGGGCTGGTCCATGAGGTCACGAAGAGTCGGAGACGACTGAACGAATGAACAACAACAACAAAGTATCTTGCTACCACAATCCAGCAACTTGGCAAGTTCTATTCTGAACATATTGAAATGTCACATTCTGTTCCACAACAGCAATCACAACGGCAAAGTAAGTTTGTGCTTATCTTCCAATAACCAATCAGAAAACAATGCACACTAAATGCAAGGCATGTGTGTGAGGAAAATAACATGCTAGGACAAACATCTTTTATTGCTTGGAGGAACACCTCTGCAAAGATGTGTTAAACATATAGTCTAAACTGAGATTTTTAAATAGTGCAGAGCTAGTTTACCATAAAACAAAACAAACAGTTACAATGTCCTCTCCCCCTGAGAAATGTATTTGCCACTATTCAGCAAGAGGCATTGTGATGAAGGAGTGCAGCCAGTCTGTCGGGAAAATCTCTCAAACTTTATTGCCCCTTCTCCATTGCCTTTGTTTTTGATCAGCTTGTATAGGGACAGCATGTGTAGCCTTGTCTGAACATAACAGCATAACAACATACTATTTTCTTTTCTTTGCCTGATGAAAGAGCTTGTGAGATTTGCAAAGGAGCATGATATATTTTATTTTATTTTCATTGAATGGACCAGTAAAGATATTCTCACAAGATGGTTTCTGATGCAATTTGACTAGGCCATGGCATGAAACATCACTGGCATCTAGTAGCCTGGAGGCTGTATTTGGATGTGCTCTATCTGCCCAGTTTGTATGTGTAGCGCATAGTATATCAGCAGGTTATCCTGTGCCCAGACTGTTTCTTGAATACAAACTTGGCCAATTGCCACTAAAATGTCTCAGATGATTTTTTAAAATTGTATAGAAGTGACTTGAGATAACTGCAAGTCACTTCTGGTGTGAGAGAATTGACCGTCCATAGAGACGTTGCCCAGGTGATACCCGGATATGTTACCATCCTGTGGGAGGCTTCACTCATGTCCCCACATGGGAAGCTGGGGCTGACAGATGGGAGCTCACCCTGTCTTGCGGATTTGAACCACTGACCTTCAGGTACAGTCAGTAACCTAGAATTATGCACTCATAACTGTTTGGTGTTCATGATCCCTACTTGTTTCATAGTTTAGAAAACACACAGGGACCACAAAAGTCTGCCAATCACTGTTTACTGGGAAGCAGCTGATTGACATTCCCAAGCACTCTTCACACAAGCAATCTCAAGTGCAAAGGGAAATTGCAAGAAGGACCCTTCTTCTACCTGTTTTTAACAGCGGTTGCTTATGGGAGCAGGTGAGAATTCAGTCAGCAGCTTCCTGAGAAGCAGACCTCTGTCCATTCTAATGGTTGCTTTGCAATGATTGGGAATTGGGAGAGTTGAGCAAAGAGTCACAATGTAGCTATGTAACCATGATAGTTACACATTCCTATTTCCCCTGCAGAATTCTAGCCATAGTTTCTATTGCTTTTAATTGTTTTATTAATTGATGTTTCCGTGTTTGTGATTTCAAACATTTGACTGTAGTAAAGTGCCTTAGGATTTTTGAAATTAAAAATAGTATAAGGATTTTCCCCCCTTTGTTTAGTTATGACACAATATTATCCTATCCTAGAGGTTACTAAAGCACAGGTCACTACAGCTCTGCTGTCTCAGCTGTTGTAATCCTGTCTGTGACATGGGGCCCTTTACCCTTCCTGATTATAGCAGTATGATTCCAATTTGATTGTCATACCACCATCCTGTGAGATCCTGGGATTTGCAGTGTAGGGAGGTGCCTGGTTAGAAAACTCAACCAGGGAGTTCTAGTGCCCTCCCACCCAAACTGCAAACCCTGGATTTCAGAATGCGGTCCTTAAAGTGGAATCATAGTGCTAAATGTGGGAGGTGTATATGGCCCCACAGAGTATACTTTGTCTTCCAATGAGCAGAGAACCAAAGGGGACCCAATCAATTCCAGAAAATTATGAATTCCACGTTCCCATTTAAATATATCACCTACCACTGGCCCTGCCATCTTGTTTGGACTAATTTTCTGTTTATTGTCTTTATCCAGTCTCTCTCCCCTTCTTCAGATGCTCCTTTGTCCCTGCAGTTAATTTATATTTACTCATTTTCTCTCTTGTGATTTGCTGTGGATTCCACTGCAGTAGAAGAAAACTGACTTGGGTTGCGTCTATGCCTTTAGTGAAAACTCAGCAGGGGAGAGTCCTCTGACACAGTGGAGATAAACATGATCACTTGTATATGTCTACAGGCCAAAAAGCTGCTAAAATGCATTGGAGAAGTAAACAAAAATCTCTGGATTGATTGAGCAGCTGATGGTAAATCTGCACTATTATCACCTTTATTTGTCTTTTATGTGTCAAAGTGCATGTGTACACTAAAAGAGTCCCCCCTCCCCCCACACACACATACCTTGGGAGGATTTCCTTTGTCACTCATTCAACACAATGTTAAACATTGAAACTTAACCCTGCTCCTCAGCAGGAGGTTGGACTGGATGGCCCACGTGGTCTCTTCCAGTTCTAGGGTTTCATTTGTCCCTCATTCAAAGCAATTTTATTTTATTTATTGTGTCAGAAGCAAGTTGAGGGCACAGTAAATATATATTTAATTATAGACTTAAAAAACTTGGCATTATGCTAAATGTCCTTTGACCATACACTGGCCACTTGGAGTGCCTCTGGTGTTGCTGTGAGAAAGGTCCTCCATTGTGTATGCGGCAGGGCTCAGGTTGCATTGTAATAAGTGGTCTGTGGTTTGCTCTTCTTCACACTCGCATGTCGTGGACTCCTCTTTGTGGCCCCATTTCTTAAGGTTAGCCCTGCATCTTGTGGTGCCAGGGCGCAGCTTGTTCAGCGCCTTTTAGGTTGTCCAGTCTCCTGTGTGCCCAGGAGGGAGTTTTTAAATGTTGTTAAACATAGCAATGTTAAACGTTGAATCGTAACCACATGATATTCAGAATCCTTCTGATCTCAGATTCTCAATTTGTTTGAAAAAAATTATCTTGCCAAACTTGCAAACTTTGGTAACTATATGTAGTTGGGTCTTCCCCACCACCACCACCACCACCACCACCAGTCAAGCAGCAGAAAGCTCTTAATGATTCACAGTCCTCACTCACTCCTTTATCTTGTTTTTAGAGTCTAATTCTTTTGCAAAACATGTGATGTGGAGACTGGGTTGTGAGTTTGGTTTTGAGGAGCAATATCCAAGCAAGCCTTGATCAGGGTCACTTTTGGGATCAAAACTCCCATAATCCTCCAGTTACTATCAGCCATGCTGTCTGGGGGGATTCTGTGAGTTTTAATTCAAATAACTCACTCTAAATGATCAGTCAGCAGCCTTCTTTGATGACTGTCTCTCAGATATCCCCAGGTCGTTGCTCCAATGGACGCAGAGCCTGTGAACAGAGTGGAAAACAGACCATGGCATGGCTGGTGTGTGTGTGATTATTGTGCATTCTGCGAAAGTACTCAAAGTGCTGCCCTGACATTGTTCTTTCATAGACCTTTGGCAGCAGTACTGCCACCACCTGACATTTCCTTGGCTGAGGAAGGAAATTCTGAAACCAGCCAGTTTGTTTTGCTGTTTAGACGCACAATGTCTGTAATAAGCGACCCACAGAAATCTGTGTGCTACTCTTTGAATCCAGAGGTTGAACCCCCCACTCCTATTCCCAGTGGCAATTCTCAGAAGTCTTTCTTTTTTTTAATTGTTCTCTTGGTTTGCCACTTAGTTTAACCCAAGTGTGGAGAGCCCAGTGGCCCTGCAGATCCCGTTGGACTTCTTTGAGCCCTCGTCAGTAAAGAAATGATTGGGAATGATGACTGCTGCAGGTCAACAATTTTGGGGAGCTTTGAGTTACCCAGCCCTGATCACTCCCACAATATTCCCCTGAGCCAGTGTTCCTTCATAACTGTTGCTATTCGAGTCTCCTGCTGAGAAGCTCCAAAATTGCCAAGCATTTATTTCAAGCCAGAGAGTGTGAAAGTAGAGTTATCTTTAGCTACAAAAGATTTTCTGGTCCTAAAAACGTGGGTTTCCTGCTGCAAAATCTCAAGCTTTCTGATGTGTGGGAGAGTCATTTTTCTTCTTCTAAATACCAGGCATCACCTGCCATAACTTGGCTCAGTCATTATTTTCCATCTAGAGCATGGAAGAAGATCTATGAAGGAATGATACAAGATCCTGAATTGTAAAGGTATGTCACTGAATATTAAAGTGAAGCCTATATTTGCTTTTTCTATTTATAGTCGTGAAAACCAGATAGTTTGTGTGTGTGTGTGTCAGGAGGGACTTGAGAAACTGCAAGTCACTTCTGGTGTGAGAGATTTGGCTGTCTGCAAGGATGTTACTCAGGGGACACCCAAATGTGTTACCGTCCTGTACCATCCTGTCCCTGCATGAGAAGCTGGAGCTGACAGATGGGAGCTCACTCCAATCCCCAGATTTGAACCACTGACCTTTCAGTCAGCAGTACTACCAGCAAAAGTGTTTAATTAATTTGTTTATTTATTTGAAACATTTATATTCCACCCTTCTCACCCCGCAGGGGACTCAGGGCAGAGCACAATGTATATACGTTAAATATTCAAGGCTGGGACATAAAACCATAAATATACACAAATATTAAAATCACTTATATCCCCTTTAAAATCAGTTGCTTAGAAATCATCTCAGGACACTATTCTATTATTGCCTCATTGCACTGCCCCAAAGACTTTATTGTACCCCAGATAGTGAAGAAAGCTGATTGAAAATCAGCTCTTTTGAAATGTGGTGTTGCAGAAGAGTTCTGTGGATACCATGGGTTACGACAAAGACAAATCAGTGAGTCCTAGAGAAAATCATTCCTGAACTCTGCCTAGATGGTTAACTGAGACTGTTGTACTTTGGGCATAGCATGAGAAGACATGACTCACTAGAAAAGACAAAAATGCTTGGTAATGTAGAAGGCAATAGGAAAAGAGAAAAGATAGTTTCCCTTGACATTAAGTCTGGTTGTGTCTGACTCTGGGGGGTGGTGCTTATCTCCATTTCTAAGCTGAAGAGGCAGCGTTGTCCCTAGACACCTCCAAGGTCAAGTAGCCGGCATGACGGCATGGAACGCCGTTACCTTTCCGCTAAAGCAGTACCTATTGATCTACTCACATTTGCAAGTTTTCAAACTGCAAGGTTGGTAGAAATTGGGGCTAACAGTGGGAGCTTGCTCCACTCCCCAGATTCAAACTGCTGACCTTTTGGGCAGCAAGTTCAGCAGCTCAGTGGTTTAACCTGCTGCGCCACTGGGGGCTGCGAAAAGAGAAAAACCACATTACAAATAGTTAGACTCAATCAAGGAAGGCACAAGTCTGAGTCTGAAAGACATGATCAGGGCTGTTGATGATGGCATCACCTGGAGATTTCTAATTCATAGGGTCATCCTGGCATGATGGCAGGTCCTATTTCCCACCCGTTGCAGGAAGCAGAACCTCAAAAATACTGTGTATCATTTGAAAGAAGGAAATTCTATTTTGCTCTCCCAATCTACTATGATGCGATCTGGAACTTTATACTGTACAGAATATCACAGGAGGAGTTAGACAAGATAGGAACCTAAATAAACAGCTTGTTGGACTACAGATCCCATCCTACCAACCATAGGTACTGTAGATAACCCTCCTATCTGACATTACAGCAACTGTAGCACCTCACGTCTGCAGCAGTTTAGAATGGCAGGAGTTATAATCCATCATGTCTGAAGGGCTCCCAGTTGTGGATCATCCTATTAAAGCCATGGACTAAGTAAGGATGAAAACAATCCACTTGCTGTTGTATGAAATCAATGAGCCCTTGCTCCCTAAATATAGTGATTTCAGTCTGCCATCTTGTGGCATTTCTCAAACCTGCAGGAAAATTTCATTGTGATATTTGGAAATGTCAGGAAAGCAAGCGGAAAAACAACAAACAGCAACAAAACAAGTTAATAAACCTACAAGTCTCTCAAGGAATGAAGTCAAGATACTTCCAGTAGCTCCTGACCATTTGTCTAGCTTGTTGTCGAAGTTTGCGTCCTGAAAGACAGATGCACCTGTCAAGTCGGAAATTTAGCTACCGCTTATGCAGGGAAGCTAATTTAACTAATTTATGACGCCATAAAAATCTCCAGCAGCGTGCAAAAAAATGAAGATATACTTCATCAGTGTCACAAGTGGACGGTGAATTGACAGCTCCCCCAGTGGTTGGAATTCAAGCATACTCTCATAAAGCTGGAAAGTTAAATAGCCTCTGTGTGTCTGTCTATATATGTTGTGTGTTTATGGCATTAAATGTTCGCCATGTATATGTGCATTGTGATCTGCCATGAGTCCCCTGTGGGGTGAGAAGGGCGGAATATAAATACTGTAAATAAATAAATAAATAAAAACACAAAATCATTTAAATAGTATGGTTCATACTGTATTTTATATAGAGTTAATTAAATCAGTTTAATTTTTGCTTCTCATAGGCTCAGCATGGGGATTTGGTTAACCATTTAAAATTCATAAGTAAACCAGTTTTTTTTAAAACCTGAAAAATTTTGGCGGGTGGGTGGGTGTTGAACTCCTAAACCCCTCTCTCCTCCGGCTATAGCCCTGCCTACCACTATCTCCCTAAAGGGACTCGGATCAGCTCACAGAAGTACTCCAAGTGCCACAGGCGGACAAGAATACATAAGTATAAATACCATGACTTAAGTATAATACTGCATAAACATCTTGTTAATAAAAATTATACAAATTTGAAAATTATAAAATTCCTAAAATGCAGTGGGATCTGCCGACTGGCTATCTGTCATAACAATCAATCAAAGTGCAGTCCAGTACTATCACTGACTCATCACATTGGCCATGGATTACTCAGGATCAAAGGCCTGTCTGAAGAGCCATGGTTTTAGACTCACCCAGAACGCCTGAAGAGAGGGGGCTCATCTAATTTCCCTAGGGAGGTTATTCTAGAGCCAGGGAGCCACCACTGAGAAAAAATGAAAATTGCTTTTCTAGAATACTGCATTTGTACTATTCCCACTGCAAGAAATTGTCGCGGCCTTGAAACTGTCATGATGTTTACACTACCTGCCTTGTGTCTGGTTCCTGTCAAATAATGCCTTGTGCAATAAATCAAAACAGTTGTTTTCTTCAGTTCTGTTAGGTCTTCTTTTCAACCTGGGCAGATATGCCATCATCACCAGATTTGCCAGGGCCCTGCTTGGACGCAGTTCACACTGAACTGACGTGGTGCTGGTGTCGTGATGGCTTCCCTGGAAGTTAAAGATATGTATAAATCATGAGCCCTGGGCCTTCACTCCCCAATATTGGAGCAGATTTAGCAATGGGAGACTGGATTTCCATACTTGCTACTTTTCATACCTGTTGTTTCATACCTAGTTATGCTTAGGGAGTAGACTCATTGAAATAAATGGGATTTAGGCCAATTGTAAGTTGCTTATCCACTACAATAGGGATTCTGTCAACATGATCTGGCTTGGATCTTCAGTGGAACTATTTACATATATATGTAACTGCCCTACTTAAGATCAATTTCGTAACTATAGTGTAACATACATGCATACACACACACACAATATATTGCAGTAATGTGTGTTTGTGTTACAGTAATGATAGATAGATAGATAGATAGATAGATAGATAGATAGATAGACAGATAGATAGATCTCACATTACAGTTAGGAGACTGACCTTAAGCGGGACAGTGATAACACTGAATAGCAAAAAGGGCCCATGGGTTCAAGTTTATTGCAGAGAAATAGAACTGACCGCTTGGTGGTGCCAGATGCTATCATATGGTAATACTTTATATGTTCCCACTGTCATACTGCTTCCTTACCATTTGCAGTAATAGATATTTCTAACTTTCAGATGGGAATAGCAGAATGTCAGTTTCAGAACATTCTCTTGAAATGCATAACTGCAGTGATTTATGCAGTGATTTATACTTACAATCCTTTGGGAAATTTCAGGGCTGCTTGCAATATCACTTTAACTTTGGTAACATTTTTAGCATGCATGACTGCATGGAGCATACAGCACTCCATGCCGGCCACATGATCTTGGAGGTGTTTATAGACAACTCCGGCTCTTCGGCTTAGAAATGGAGATGAGAGTTGGACACAACTGGCCTTAATGTCAGGGGAAAACCTTTACCTTTACTTTATCTGCATCAAACTTGAATGAAATAATCCATGAGAAAGTAATGAATGCCAGCATCTATTACAGTATGTGAGTGCTGAAATTTCCAAAGCTCTTTCCCCCCAGCTACAGTTGCTTTGACACGGAATCTTTTCTTTTGAATTACCATTCCTTTTTCACTCACTTAAAAAAACAATTAACTTTATTGCAGTAGGTAGTTGGTTTCTATGGTGATCTTCCTGCGTTTGTTTCAAATTAACTTGTGCAGTCTTACTTTAGCCGTAATGCCGAATTGCAGCACCTGGCTAATGTAGGTAGGCAAATCGATACTTGAAGCTTTGTGTATTTAATTAAAAGCATCATGTATTTTTCATTACAAGTTCCTTGTTTCCAGATCCTCTCTAGTTTATCATGTTTTGATGATCATGGTTGGTTATTATTCTTCCTCATTTTAATATAGAGGAAGAGGTAGCCAATGCTTCCTTTCCTCTGGAGTTTTTAAAAACTGACAGAAAATTGAGCGAGGATAAAGATCTTCACAAGATTTAGTGTTTGAACTTCTGTGAACATTTTACTGTATTTGCTCAATGCCTGTACTTACAGAGGAATGGGGTGTAAACCAACCTGAAAAGCAATATGTTTAGAGGAAAGATGTAAATGTGTACCCTATATCCAAGAATATCAAGGTAGAAAATCCCATGTTATCTGAATGTGGACTCAGATAACTCAGTTCAAAGCACATATTGTGGAATTTTCTGCCTTTATATTCTTGGATATAGGGCTGTGTGGAAGGGCCCTGTGAGAGCTGTTCAGCAGTGGAACTCTCTGCCTCAGAGTGTGGTGGAGGCTCCTTTTTTGGAGGCTTTTAAACAGAGGTTAGATGGCCATCTGTCAGGGGTGCTTTGAATGTGATTTTCCTGTTTCTTGGTAGGGGGTTGGACTGAATGGCCCACGAGGTCTCTTCCAACTCTGTGATTTGGTGATATTATACAGGGTAAGCCAAAAGTCACAAAGGGATTTCAATATTTAATTATTCTTTTCTTTTTTGTATCAGTTATACAACATACATAATAAAATATGCAATATTTTATTAAGCAATGGTGGAACATGGAAGTGCACCAATGGAAAGAAAGAGTCAAAAGTATCCCCACAGTTAAGTCCAAAAGACTGTGGGTTGCTTCTGATGTGAGAGAATCAGCCGTCTGTATTACCAACTTGCAGGGAGGCTTCTCTCATGTCCCCTGACATGCGAGTGTGGAGAAGAGAAAATTATCTGTTATCAAGCAGGAGAGGCTGCAGCGGGAAGTGTCCAACTATGTCCCTCTACCCAAAGCATGCATGGGCAAACTTTGACCCTTCAGTCCATGTTTTGGACTTCGACTCCCACAATTCCTAAAAGCCGGTAGGGTTATTAAAAGTCCAAAACACCTGGAGGGCCGAAGTTTGCTCATGCCTGCTCTAGCTGAATGCACAAGCACAATATCATCCTCAAAGGATGCTTCCATTCTTCTGCATCTACAGGGATGTAGTTGAACACTTCTCCAGTTACCCTACCCCCTCCTCACACTAAATTACCATCAGGCCCGTAGCCAGGATTTCGTTTCGGGGGGGGCTAAAAAAATTTTCAGGGGGGGTTTCGGGGGGGGGCTGAGTTTTGGGGGGGGCTGAGTCTGAGTGAAAGAGGGTCTAGCCTAGCAAACCTCTTGTATCATTACCCCAATACCCCCATGCATATGGGATATATTGAGTATGGTGATCAGATCATGATATGAATAAACATAACAGTTTAAATAATGCACCAGTAAGGCCTTTTCGCGAACCACCATGAGAATTTCGGGGGGGGCTGAAGCCCCCCGAGCCCCCCCCCCTGGCTACATGCCTGATTACCATGCAGGTATTTTGCCAAAGCAACAGGTCTTTTTGGATTCAAAGAAATTGTAAACAATTTTATTTTTAAAGCAGGCGAA
The DNA here is from genome assembly GCF_037176765.1 of Anolis sagrei. Taxonomy (NCBI): domain Eukaryota; kingdom Metazoa; phylum Chordata; class Lepidosauria; order Squamata; family Anolidae; genus Anolis; species Anolis sagrei. Next base: position 94,373,818 of record NC_090021.1, read on the forward strand.
AGCATTAAAAAAGAGAAATACAAACCTGCCAAGTTTACTTCTCCAGTCAGTTGTTGGGAACCCCAGAAACGACAATGATATATCCCAATTTTGGCCACCTTTCCCAGGATCCTTCTACACTGTCATATAATCCAGAATATCAAGGCAGATATTCCACATTATCTGCTTTAAACTGAATTATCTGAGTCTACACTGCCAGATAATCCAGTTCAAAGCAGATAATCTGGATTTTATATAGCTGTTTAGAAGGAGCCCCAGTCTCTGCCTGCAGTGGGTTATGTGAGTCCTCACTACAATATATTCCAGTTCAAAGCAGATATAGTGGAATTTTCTGCCTTGATATTCTGGGATTTAGGGCTGTGTGGAAGTGCCCCAAGTTTGCATGCACAAACATTGGTCCCATCCCTCTCTATGCAAATAAATAAGCATTTTGACTTTAAGAGACTCTTTTCCTTTGATCTGAGTTGCATGCTGTCCACATGGCTTGTTTACAAGCATGTTTGCATACTCGCACACCTGGAAAAGAGAGACTGCTTGCAAATCAGAAAAAAATTAAATGTATGCATTGGGCGTTTGGAGACATGTCTCCCTTTTTTCCTCCTATAGGTCCTTCTATTTTTGAGAATTTTATTATAATTAATATTTCTAGAACACTGCAGTTGTATGGAAGAAACCGACGAGGTTTTGAAACAGCCATAATTGTTCAGACTATGATTTGTGACTGATTCATACCAAATAATTCCTTGTACAATCAATTCAAAGGCTGTGTTGTTGAAGGCTTTCATGGCCGGAATCACTGGGTTGCTGTGTTTTCCAGACTGTATGGCCGTGTTCCAGAAGCATTCTCTCCTGACGTTTCACCCGCATCTATGTCAGGCATCTTCAGAGGCATCCTCAACTTCACTTGCCTAGTTTCCAAATGATTTCGCAACCTCTGAGGATGCCTGCCATAGATGTGGGCAAAATGTCAGGAGAGAATGCTTCTGAAACATGGCCATACAGCCTGGAAAACTCACACAACCCAGTCCAAAGGCTGTTAATCCAAGCAGATACACCAGCCACCATCCATTTTGCCAGGGCCCTGCTTGGAAGCAGCTCACACCGAACCAACATAGTTATGATGACTTCCATGGAAGTTAAAGATAGGTATAAGTCAAGAACCCTGGCCCTTTACGCCCCAATATTGAGGCAGATTTAGCAATGAGAGACTGGATTTCTATACCGATTTTTTATAACTGTTGTATCATAGTTGTGAAAAATATAGCACCTCTCTACAAGAGAACTTTTATATAATTCTGTTTAAAAGGAATACATATATATTCTGCTGTTAGATGGGTAACATCTTAATTAGGGCAGCAAAAACACTCAATTGGGAAAAGGCTCTATGTGTTCAATTAAAGTTAAATGCAGAGAAATAGAATTGACCACTTGGTGGTGCAAGATGCTTTCATATTAAGCTTACAGTACTTTATATGCTCCCACTGTCATACTGCTCTCTTATAATTTGCACGTAATGCACATTTCTATCTTAATAGCAGAATATCAGTTTCAGAACATTCTCCTGAAATGCCTAACGTTATTATTTTAAAGTGGAGATATTAGAAGCAGCGATTTATGCTTAAAATCCTTTGGGGAATACGTTATTTCAGGACTGTGTACAATATTGGTCACATTTTTAGCATGCATACATCCAACTAGAATAAAATAATCCATGATAGAGCAATGAATGCCAATATCTATTATAGTATGTGAGAACTGACATTTCCAAAGCTCTTTCCCCCTCAACTGTAACTCCTGTGATACTGACCCTTTTCTTTAGAAACAGATCTCTAGAGTAAGCAATCACATTTGAAGTTTTTTTTTCTTTATCATGTCAGGAGTGATTTGAGAAACTGCAAGTCGCTTCTGGTGTAAGAGAATTGGCCGTTTGCAAGGACGTTGCCCAGGGGATGCCCGGATGTTATATCATCCTTGTGGGAGGCTTCTCTCATGTTCCCGCATGGAGCTGGAGCTGATAGAGAGAGCTCATCTGCGCTCTCCTCAGATTTGAATCTGTGACCTGTCGGTCTTCAGTTCTGCCAGCATAGGGGTTTAACCCACTGTGCAACAGGGGCCTCCACATTTGAAGTGTCAAGTTAGCTCTAAGTGCGTATTACACTTTGTCATGTAAGTGAGGGAAGGTGTGTGGCATTACTAAATTGGGATTTGGTGGATCAGGTCAAGACCAGGATATCTGAAGTTGTTTGTCTCCATATGTGCTAGCCAGCAGTATAAACGCATCTGTACACCAGGTACCTTATAGACACATTCATTGATCTATCTATAATGTTGTGCACTCCCACAATGATTGCATTCTCTGCTGCTGCTGAAAGTACCAGTAGATAAGAACATGATTGTGTCACATTGATATTAGCCATTGCTTGGCGTCACAGGTTCATTGCATAGAAGAGACTGTTGATTTGTATGCCAGATGTGCATGTAGGGGTAGATTTGTACCTGCTAGACCAGCCTTACCATTCCAGTACTTTCGAGACATTGTGAAATTCAACTTATGTTGGTTTTAGTCAGCATGGACTAGTCTGCAATGGGGGTTGTAGTCCAAGCAGTTTTGTCCATTCCAGTTAGGAAAGGCAGTGGCGAATTGTCTTGTGAATAATTAGCATAGAATAGGAGAAAAAGGAGAAACCAGTCAAAATCTATTTTCACTGTCTTTGCAAATCCTGGTTCCAGTCTCGCAGAATAAAATATCTCCCAATATACCTCTGAATGACATTCACAATAGACCCTACTCTTCTCGCACTTTAACATGACTGCATTTTTATGTTACTATATAAATATTTTAAGATCTGGTTCTTCAAATTACCATATATTCTGGCATATAAGACTACTTTTTAACCCAAGAAAATCTTCTCAAAAGTCAGGGGCCGCCTATACGTGGGAGTCGTCTTATAGAGTGGGTGCTGAAACTTCCAATCTGGATTGGAGAATCTGTTTGCTGCATATTGTGGGGGGAGCTCAAAAATGGCAGTGGCCATGTCACTGTCATATGCAGCTAGTGTATTAAAGCATTAAGGGTGACGCTGTACAAGTATGGTAGAAGAAAATCCATTCATCAGGATTCGTGGACTTAATGTGGTCCCGATGGTGAGGTGAAGGGGCACCTCACTGGGAAGGTGGAAGTGAAGGGCAGAGCAAGCTGCAGGTGCCCGGGGCATGGAAAAAAGAGAGAGGTCAACCCTCCTGTTTAAAGAGCTCCATTGGCTGCCATTCATTTTCCGGTCCCAATTCAAGGTGCAAGTGCTTACCTACAAAGCCCTAAACGGTTTGAGACCCACCTACCTGCGTGACCGCATCTCCGTATATGAACCCACATGATCCCTCCGATCATCTGGAGAGGCCCTGCTCACGATTCCACCTGCATTGCAAGCGCGTTTGGTGGGGACGAGAGACAGGGCCTTCTCTGTGGTAGCCCCCCGACACTGGAACTCTCTCCCCAAGGACATCAGACAAGCCCCAACATTTGCAGTCTTTAGGAAGAGCTTGAAGACCTGGCTGTTCCAGTGTGCCTTTCCAGAATAGGAAACTCCTAGCATCATGTCCCAAATGCACTTTATTAGAGATTTAAGATTGTCTGCACACCGCACCTACCTCTAAAAACCTTACACTCCACCTGTCATGTCCAGCACTTTTTAATTTTATTCATTACATTTGGCCCAGCCTAGTTTTAAATGCGTCATGGTGTTATTGTTTTTTATGTTTATTGTTATTGCTTTAATGTTTATTGTTTTGCTTTATGAGTTTTATTGTTGTATTTGTTATGCTGTTGTTTTATTGTGGGCCTTGGCCTTGGCCTTTGTAAGCCGCACCGAGTCCTTCGGGAGATGTTAGCGGGGTATAAATAAAGTTAATAAATAATAATAATAAAAGAAATAGAGTAGCTCTGGGCCCAGAAAAACATACCTCCTTTACCTGTCCGGCCTGCCCTTGTATCCTATTACCGTACCTCCTCCTCTCTCAGATCTCACTCCTGAAGACTGCAGCGAAGTGGTGCAGGTGCGCACGTGCGAGATCTGAGAGGCAGAGAAGGTACAGTAATAGGAAAATTACCATATTGAAATCAAATCTGATGCTTTAAAATTTTTTATTTGGTGTGTGTTGGAAGAGGGGTAGTCTTATACGGCGAGTATATCCCAAACTCTATATTTTTAAACTGGAAAAGTTGGGTGTCGTCTTATACGCCCAGTTGTCTTACATGCCGGAATATACGAGTAAATTAAGTTCCATAAATTAATTTAAAATAAATTAAGTTCCATCTTGTATCCTGTGACATCAGAGCTCCTCCCCTAGCAACAATATAATATTAGATATTACTAATATTTTGAATGATATATTAGTACTATGCTAATAATGTAGTATGTTGTACGTAAATATGACTTGTAAGCCGCTCTGAGTCCCCTTCGGGGTGAGAAAGACGGCATATAAATGTTTTAAATACATAAATAAATAAATTTACTTAATTTTTTTCTGGACCCTCCTACCAACAGAAAAGTAGTAGTGGTGATATATACTACCAATGCAATAGGATGCACATACATGTAAACCCAAACACTCACAATCAGACTGGGGCACTTGAGGGCTTTCTTTTTTTCCTTCAAAAGATTAATAGTGAAGAAAATGAGCCCATGGAGAAGGAATATCATCACTGTTAAATCTCTTGTTCGTTTTTCATTCAGCTTAGGAATGGATCCAGCAAATTTTCTTTCACTGAGCACATAAAAGTATGTGTTGGTTTACTGGGTAGTAAAAATACTTGTTCTGGCTTTCATGGCCAGAATCACTGGGTTGGTGTGAGTTTTCCAGACTGTATGGAACATGGTCATACAGCCTGAAAAACTCACAGCAACCCAAAAATACCTAAACTGGCAGAAACTGTGTTAACAGCATTATGTAAAAATATGTACGTATAATGTCTGCAGATTAGGTGGAAGGAAATTTGACATATCCAATATCACATTTTGGAGAGCTTTTAAAAGGTAAAATCAGGAATGCCTGGGATAATTTTATATCTGGTTTGTAATCAAATATATGTATATGTACAATCAAATAATACGATTTTTGCCTTTCATTTGTGTCAGCCATTGGCTTACAAGTATTTCTATATGTTTCACTCTGACACTATACACATGTCACTGCTGTCCTTCCCATTCAATTTCAATCTGAAACACAACAAGGCTTCATATTACGTTGGAGAAAAAAATTCCCATATACATACAGCTATAAAATCCATCCCCACTAGTATACCAGTTAAAATGGTTTTAATTTAAAACCCCGCAAAAAAAACCCCAATGGTTTCAGTGATAAAGTGCAATATTGGTGAGTACGCCTTTAATTTATTAATAGTATACTTTATTTATATCCTGCTTTCTCCCAGGAATGGCACACAAAGCACCTAAAAATAATGTACAATGTAGAACTGTTCTTCTTCATGAGATCCACATCTAGTTGTTTTGCTGGCTTTACAGCTATAGAGGTTTTTTGCTCCTGTCTCCATCATTCCAGTACTGTTCAGTCTGCATTTCGGTGAGGCGCGAGATGGTCCGCTGAAATGCAAAAATCTCTTCTTCTCCCGTGAACATAGAAAGGGCGCTCGCTGAATCCTACAGAGAGGTGAAGACAAAGAACACAAAGATGTAAGAAGTGTGAAAAAAACATTTCGATAGAAAACCATCGATAGAAAAACCTTGTGGCTCAGAAATATTTCATGTTGTCATGTCAGAGTATAGTTCTGGATTACTAGCCCTTTTACTTTCAAGCTAACATACAGCAAGCCAGTGTGGTGTCTTGGTGTGAGTGGTGTTCTAGCACACAAGGAGATGTGGGTTTAATCCCTGCTTGGCCACACAAACCAACTGGGTGGCTTCAGACAAGTCACAGTCTCTCAACCTCAGGGCAACACATTCTGTAGTTTAGCCCTACAACATGAACTGTTTTGTTAATAATAAACTACTAATAATAAAATTTATTTATATCCTGCCACAAGGCACACTAAGGGCAGTATATAACATAAAATGATACATGAATATAAAACAATATCACATAAAAATTATTTTAAAAAAACAACCACTATTAACACATAAAATAACACAATTTTAAAATGCAGACCATCTGTAGTTAAAATCAGCTGCCATCAATTCACAACTAAAGTGCCAGAGCATCAAGCTTATATGGACCCATTTCAGCCTACTCATTGTTTATTTGTTTAGTTGCTTCTGAGTCTTCATGACCTCATGGACTAGCCCACGCCAGAGCTCCTTGTCGGCCATGGCCACCCCCAGTTTTTTCAAAGTCAACCCAGTCACTTCAAGGATACCATCCATGCCATCTTGCCCTTGGTCTGCCCTTCTTCCTTTTTCCTTCCATTTTCCCCAGCATCATTGTCTTCTCCAAGCTTTCTTGTCTTCTCATTATGTGGCCAAAGTACTTCACCTTTGCCTCTAATATCCTTCCCTCCAGTGAGCAGTCGGGCTTTATTTCCTGGATTATGAACTGGTTTGATCTTCTTGTGGTCCAAGGCGCTCTCAGGATTTATCTCCAACACCACAGTTCAAAAGTGTCTCTTCCTTCGCTCAGCCTTCGCTATGGTCCAGATCTCGCATCCATAAGTTGCTACGAGGAATAGCATTGCTTTAACTATGTGGACCTTTGTTGCCAGTGTGATGTCTCTACTCTTCACAATTTTATCGAGATTGGTCATTGCTTCTGATTTTCTGACTGAAACCTGCTTCTGCAGTAATCTTCGTGCCAACTCGAGGGGCTCCTTAAGATATTCCAGATTTATGATGGCAAATAACACCTCAATAAATATAGTAGTATTTGTAATATCTTGTGTTTATTATCTTCCTGAAGACCAAGAACATGCTTCTGGTTCCATCAGCTTCTGGCCCAGGTTCTTTGCAGGACACAGTTCTTACATCTCATTTCTTAGGCACCCATACATCTCTGACAAAATGGAATAAAGATAGCAGCCCCCCTTTGCCATTTGCACAATGGATTACAGATCCGCACTAAATTTTCCAGGTCATATTGTGAGCCTTTGTATTATATTTTGATGTGTACACGTGTGTGCAATATTTGATGTAAACATATTACTAGTCCCTCCTACACAAAAATGGTTCCAATGTTGTAATTAAGTATTTATTCCAAGAATAGATTAGGACATTTTTCTGTGAAATCCAACATTTAAAAGAGCAATGCATAAGTTGAATGTACATATCCTCCACCCCAGATAGATGATTATTGCTTTGGAAGATGCCAAGAGTAAGTTTCTGTACATTAAGGTGTTGTTGTTCATTCTTTCAGTCGTCTCTGACTCTTCGTGACCTCATGGACCAGCCCATGCCAGAGCTCCCTGTCGGCCGTCACCACCCCCAGTTCCTTCAAGGTCAATTCAGTCACTTCAAGGATGCCATTACATTACATTAAGGTATCCAAGTATAAATGTGTTTAAGCCACTGCAACGTCATCACATAGATGCCGTTTCAGAAAAACACAGTTGTGCCACAACAATAACTGCATACTATTTAGGAAATGTTTCTAAAGTCATGTCCAAGTACTGCTGATGTAAGGTCTGCACAACACAGATGGCTTTGGGGGGGGGGGGGTCAAAAAGGCCATTAAGAGAATGTCATATTTAGCTCAACTTCCCACAGCATCATTATTTGAGGGTGGGAATACCTGTCTTTCACAGCACAATAATCACCACTGCATAATACTCCCAAAATCGGTGTTTTTCCTCTCCTCACGTAATTGTCACAGCCATGATTAATTGCGTCAATGTACTGCTGGCAGACAACCTGCATACAGTGTAGCCAGTGCAGGAAGACAGCTTCGCCTGCTCTATGCAGTCAAGCCAGCATGGGAAAGATTCCAGGTTTCCCCGATCGCATGACTTTCCTGTGCTAGTCTGACTATACAGCAGGTGATGCTGCTCTTCCTGCACTGGATACGCTGTATGAAGACTGTCTGCCAGAAGTACACTGACCTTTTGATTGCATAATAGTCGTACCCCTCTGTTTTTGGCCGAAAAAAGCCCCCCAAAATATGACTCTGGTGTGATAAAATATGGTATATCTGTATGATGCAGACACTGCCAGCATTTTTCATATGCATTTATGGTTGACATTAAAGGTGGTACTATTGGTTTACCTCACCATAATTGTTACCTTGGAAGGTCAATAATATAAAGACCAAACTGCATGGGTTCAGCAACACTCCAAAAGTATTTACTGTGTTATTTCAAGCAACCATATTTATCTTCAAAATCTATACACAAAAATGCTGTTACGCACGTATTAATATGCCTTCCAGTTGCCAGTCAACTTATGGTGATCTCTGGATGTCATAGTTTTCTTAGACAAAGAATGCTCAGAAGTGGTTTTGCCTGTTCCCCTCATTTAGCAACAAGTGAAACAGTGATAGCCATTTTCTACAAAGAGCAATAACTCTGTAGAAAATGGCTACATTTTTGGATTCATGATACAGATGGATTATCACAAACTGCATAATGCAAATATTTAAACGATAATAAACAATAATGTATGGGCATTCACAATGACTTCTTTGAGCTGCTGTGAGTTTTCTGGGCTGTATGGCCATGTTCCAGAAGTGGTTGCAAACTGTATGAACCCAAAATGAAGGACATTGAAGAGCACCCCTCTCTTCCACTTGACTATAACTTGGTTCCAAATCTTTTAACTTGAAGGGAAAACACAGCTAAATGGAATTTCATCAAATCTGAACTTTTATTACAACATGGAACTGACCCAATACTTCTAGCATATTAAAAACATATTGCTAACAAAGATGAAACGTGTCTCTAGAATTATGCTAAATTATAATAAAAGAAGTGTGACATTGAACCTGCCAAAAAGGAACAGAATGGCCAATTGAACCTTTTTTTTGTTTGTTATACCATAGTGTCAATACTCATTCCAAAGCTAATTATACTCTCATGCAACAAAGACACTGATGTCCATAGTGCTTACCTGGCTCAACCCCAAATCATCCATCAAGACCCTGCTTTCGTCCAGTCTGCTGTCATGGTGCTGTTCTTGACTGAATATGCTTTCGAGTGGAGCCGATGCAGAGCAGACAATACGCACCTGGAAGAGAGGGAAATGGCTGAAGGCACCATCACTTATAACTCCCATTTCTCCCTTTGAATGATTTTACATTTGAGTTTTTTTAAAAAGAAATACAGTACATTCCAAAGTTCATTCATTTCAATTGGTATGTGTAGCAAATTGTATAGAGCAGGGCTTCTTGAACTTTTCCACTCGGGACCTTTTTTGACCCAAGAAATGTTTATGTGATGTTTGGTGCATAGGCATATAAAATAGGTAAAAAAAACAAAACATTACTGATAACAAATCAGCATTTCCAAGTGATTCTATATAGGGTGATTTCCCTTTTTATGAAGTACAGCCGAAGTAGCTTCGGCAGTCCACTGTAAACACTGCACAACAGATATGTATACAAATCTAAAACAGGTGACATTCAGGAAAAAATGGGACCCCATTTGGTCTCTGAACCCATAGTTTAAGAAGCAGTGGTATAGACGATGGCTTTAAGTAGCTCTCTATAAGGATGTAGAATGTCATTCTTCCAGTGATAAAATATTATTGTGCTTTGAGTAATGGAGCTGCCGTATCTCCATAACAGAAGTGCGACATTAAGGGTGGGCGACTGTGGAAGGCTGGAGTGCTACATCAGCTCTATAAGAGACAATGGAGAGCTGCACCATTGCACTGACAATAATTGCCCTCAAATGCCCTCTAGAGAATACTTACCATATTTTTTAGCCTTCCTGTTTCAAGAAAGTCATCTTTTGGGTCTACATTGACCCTGCTCCATGCCCAAAATGTTGTTGTGTGTGTGTATGTGTGTGTGTGTAAAAAAAGACTGGATTTCTGTGCCAAGACATTCTTCAAAGGGTTTTTAATCATAATCGATATGTCCTGATTGCATAAATATTTAAGTGTGTGCCTATAATCACACATAGGGTGAACCTTAATGTCTTCCATTACTTTTTTAAAACATCAGCTTAAATATAGGGAACCTTTTTAGTTGTTTAAATACTGCTGATTTTGCTTCCATGATTGAAACCTTTGCAAATCCAAGTTAAGTGCTGCATTTATCATTACTATTTCATCACAGGTCTGACAACTCAGGCAAAAACTGAGAGTATCCCGCCCCCCTGTGAAAATTAATTTCGCTTTGGGGCAAGGCTACTAACATTTTACTTGTCCCATCACTTCTAAAAAAGATGGCTGAAATGTCTGGTGTACTATGAATTATGCTTTTAGATGAAATAAAAGCAAAGAACACAAAAACAGAAACAGATCAGCCACCTGGAGTGACTGAAACCAACCATCCAGTTGGGCAATTGCGACATGTATGATATTCAGCCTATGAAACACCCTAGCGGTCTTTAATGACTACAACAAAAACATGAACGTTAGTTTGGACATCATTTGTGTGGACAGAAGATTGTTGGGGGCACAGGATATATTGACAACTTCCTTTTACAATTAATCCTAGTTTGGAGAAGGCAGTATGGGGCAGTATTTTCTTTTTAGCATTAGAATTTGAGATCACTAACTAAAATTACTGGCAATACATTTAGAAAAAGCAATGTATTCTCAGTTTAGTTTGTGGAATTATCTGCCACAGATTGTAGTGATGGCAGAAACCAAGACCTTCAGGAAACAGGTCTTTGGAGAGAAGTGATGGGGCAAACAGATGAAGGCTATTCTGTTCATGAGCCTCCTATGTCTCGGCATGAGCTTAGCCTAATGTCTTTCAAAATTACAGTCATTTTCCCCACCCTCGATCTATATATTTATTACAGAACTATTGCATGACCTAGCCATAGCCCACACACACCGTAGGCCAGGCGTGAGCAAACTTTCTAATTTGGGGGCCATATGTGGGCCAGAGCAGGGTGGGTGGACTGGGAGGGGGTTTTCCCCATGTCCCCTCCCTGCCCTTTCCTCTTCTCTTTTGGAGGCAGAAAGAGAAGAAAACACAGGAAACGTTTGGATCCCAAAATGGTTGGTCTTGGTCAGGGTGAGATAGTGGATGGGAGAGTAAAACAGTATCCATTAGACCCTGTATTGCCTAATCCTGATAAATAATCCTAGAATCCTAGAGTTGGAAGAAAACACAAGGGCCATCCAGTCCAACTCTCTGCCATGCAAGAAGGCACAATCAAAGCAGTCCTGATAGACAGCCTCTGTGGAAAAGCCTCCAGAGAAGGAGACTCCACCACACTCTGAGGCAACCTATGCCACTCTGCAGGAAGTTCTTCCTGATCTTTTCAGCCAAATTTCTTTCCCTGTCATTTGAACCCATTGCTCCCTTGTGACCTGTTCTCTAAAGCAATAGAAAATCAATTTCCCCTCCTCCACAATGGGACACCCTTTTAAATCTTGAAACATCGCTTTTATGTTCCCTCTCTACCTTATCTTCTACCAGCAAAACATCCCCAGGAGGAAAGGAGGAAGGGAGGGAAGGATGAAGAGAAGGAAGGAAGAGTGGAAGGGAATGGAAGGAGGGAGGAAAGGGAAAGAGGGAGGGAAGAGGGAAGGAAGGAAAGACAAAGGGAAGGAAGGAAGGAGAAAGAGGGGGGAAGGAGGGAGGATAGAGGGAAGGAAGGACAAAAGGGTGGAAGGAAAGGAAGGAGGGAGGGAGAAAAAGGAAGGGAAGGAAGAAGGAAGGAAAGAGAGAAGGAGGACGGTGAGAGAGGAGGGGCTGAGAAGAGAATCCAAGGGGCCGCATCCAACCCCCAGACCTGAGTTTGCCCATACTTGGCCTTAGACTAAGGCAGTATAACAGACAGTGAAATACTTCTGACTGAAAATGAGAGTGTCATTTCTAAAAATATCTCCATGAACAACCATTTCCTCTTAGCAGAAACTAATCCAACACTGAAAGTTAGACAAGATTCCCCCTGTCCCCCTGTTAAAGCAGCTATTGTTTTTAAATGGAAATTTATGATAGTCACCCAAAGGTGCGCACTGGGTATCTATCTATGTTCAGATAACAAGGCAAGGAACTGTGGCAACCCTGGCTTGTTATGGATAAGTAGTGTGTTTGTCTATGAAGAAATCAGAGGGCATGAATAATATGATAGCAGTGGTTTCTTTAGCTACTCATACTGTAATCATAGAATCATAGAATCAAAGAGTTGGAAGAGACCTCATGGGCCATCCAGTCCAACCCCCTGCCAAGAAGCAGGAATATTGCATTCAAATCACCCCTGACAAATGGCCATCCAGCCTCTGCTTAAAAGCTTCCAAAGAAGGAGCCTCCACCACACTCCGGGGCAGAGAGTTCCACTGCTGAACGGCTCTCACAGTCAGGAAGTTCTTCCTAATGTTCAGATGGAATCTCCTCTCTTGTAGTTTGAAGCCATTGTTCCGCGTCCTAGTCTCCAAGGAAGCAGAAAACAAGCTTGCTCCCTCCTCCCTGTGGCTTCCTCTCACATATTTATACATGGCTATCATATCTCCTCTCAGCCTTCTCTTCTTCAGGCTAAACATGCCCAGTTCCCTAAGCTGCTCCTCATAGGGCTTGTTCTCCAGACCCTTGATCATTTTAGTCGCCCTCCTCTGGACACATTCCAGCTTGTCAATATCTCTCTTGAATTGTGGTGCCCAGAATTGGACACAATATTCCAGATGTGGTCTAACCAAAGCAGAATAGAGGGGTAGCATTACTTCCTTAGATCTTAGATCAAAAGCCATTAAGGAGTGTGCAACTGCAATACTGTTCATAATTGGAGAATCCAAGGTTTAAATGGCTCCCATGTTTATTATAACATCCAATCATGGCTTGCATTAGGCTTAGTCATTCATAGGGAAATTCAGTAGTTAATATCCCTGGTACTACTTTTGTAACTTCAAGTAATAACTCCATAGCATAATTTTTCCATGACTTCCCCTCATTGCATGGCTAATTTTCGCAGAAGCAGGGACATGTGTGTGAGATTTATATGCATTAAACATTACAAACTAAGTGTCTACCTTCTTGTCATAAAATGTATCAATGAGAGTAATGAAACGTCGAGCTTGCGTCCTTTTTGCCATTGTAAAGAGAGGTATGTCACGAACAAAGACTAGGTCAAAATGGGTAGCTATTTCCAAATAATCACTGGCTCCAAGCGGCTGAAAAAGGAAATGAGAAATATGACATGTCAGAATACCTACAGATTGGCATGCATCATGTTTTGAAATGTCACTATCTTCTTACAGTGGAACACACACTATTTGGTTTTTTGCATTATGGTGAAAAGTCTGTGTAATTAAGAGATGAATTCCTTAAATTAATAACTGTTTCCCAAATTGACCAATTTCCTAATAATGTGCATCAGCATCTATAAAATAAGAGATAAGGATTTTATTGTTTTGCATTTCATTTGAATAATCATTTTCCAACTTTTTTAAATTGATAAGTTTAAGAAAAAACATCAAGGGAATAATTTTATAATAGTTTTTTTTCCCCATCAGGCCAAAAAAGATCCAATGTGATGTGCATTTATTGTGTCTTTTCACTGCCAAAGCAAAAGATTCAAGGGGGGGGGGGGGTAGTAATTATGGGGTACCGGGGGGGGGGGGGATCTAATTCTTATCCCACTGTTGGATTATTAATAGAAACTGACCCTTCTCACAACGTTCATCTACCAAGGTGTTTATTTTGAAAGCAAAGCAACTTGCACAAAATCACACAGCGACCATAAGAATTTGACAGATAAGTTGCAAATGTATAATTACAATCCAAAAGTATCTGATAAGTAACTATGACAAACCCCTATAAAACAATGTAGCTCAATAACACTCTTTAGTGTATCTTCTTTGCTTAGCACCTAGATGGGCACCAAGACTGAACAAGATATTTTTTTCTGTTCTCCACTTTTGCCTCTATTGGACAAGGTAATCACTCTCTGCAAAGGGACTGAACGCAGATTTACCAGAGCCTTTCCCATTCTCCCTGGCCCTACATTTTACTAAATGTCAACATGCACTTGTTGAAACCACCCTCTATGCTGTGAATAGTCCAAATATTCTGAAACCTGGGACTCTTAACACATAACTGGCCACGTTAAATTGGTAGCAATGATTTTATTTGGAATCCAGGCTGGCGGATTTTGGGTTTCCTTTGTATCTTGCTATTCCTTCTCTCAACTCTTTTAAAAAGAAACGTCTGAAGATTTGGCTTTTTGTTTGTTTGTTTGTTTGTTTGTTTGTTTCAGGAGCGACTTGAGAAACAAGTCACTTCTTGTGTGAGAGAATTGGCCGTCTGCAAGGAGGTTGCCCAGTGGACACCCAGATTTTTTTGATGTTTTACTATCCTTGTGGGAGGCTTCTCTCTTGTCCCCACATGGGGAGCTGGAATTGACAAAGGGAGCTCAACCCGCTCTCCCCAGATTTGAACCACGGACCTATTGGTCAGTAGTCCTGCTGGCACAAGAGTTTAACCCATTGCAGTTGTTTTTTTTTAATGGGCGTTTTCAGTCAAAGGTGGAATATGAACATATTCAAAGACAAGAACGGTAAAACATAGTGCTATATATTTTGGGAAGGCGAGGGGGAGATCTAATGAAGTAGTTAACCAGTAGGGACCGTTTTTCTAGATGGAAAGCTAAATACATTTTAAATCAGGCATTGTGTGTGTGCGCATATGTGTATGTGTGAGCATGCATGGAGATCAGTGTCCTGGGGAGCAAGACAATAGAAACCTATGATACACCACAAAAATTAAAATAAAATGTTAAAAAAAAGTATTTATTCAACCTTCGCATGAAAAAATAAGTTCAGTACACACATTTCTTGTTACTACTGAACTACCTTTATAGCCACATAGATTTGTCTCTGAATAGTGGTGTACAACACATTAAAACATAGGATCTTTTGCACCACTTGTTTTTTAAAATCTCTAGTGCCACTGGATTAGATCCTCCTCAACACAGAAAACACGTGGCCTGCCACAAGAGCTTCTCAACAGCATCCCTTCAGCCTTGCCAGCTGCTATCAGACAGCTGATGTTCCCTTGGTGGCATTGTGAGGGAGTTGGACACATCTGCTGAGGAGATAGACACGGAGAATGGGAAGTATGTTCTTGGCAAAAGAACCTGTGTATCTTTGAAGACAATGAGATTTTGAATGTTGAGATGCTTAGCAATAAGAGAACCCCTAAAGCTTATAAATAGGCAAAATAACCTGTGATCTTTTTAAAATGCTTTGAAATAAGAGCACAAGTCACTAAATATCACACTCACAAGTACAAAGCATAACGCCAGCATGCTTTCAAATTATAAATAAAGCTGATGGAAATTTGATATTCAGCTTCATATTGTAAACCCAGGAATCTGCCTTATAAAATGGTTAGGTGGCTGGTCTATTTGACTCAGTATGATTTACTCTGACTAGCAGCATATGGAACGAGAGACCAGATTGCCAATATCCGCTGGATAATGGAGAAAGGCAGGGAGTTTCAGAAAAACATCTATTTCTGCTTCATTGACTATTCTAAAGCCTTTGACTGTGTGGATCATAATAAATTGTGGCAAGTTCTTGGTGGGATGGGCATACCAAGCTACCTTGTCTCTCTCCTGAGGAATCTGTACAAGGACCAAGTAGCAACAGTCAGAACTGACCACGGAACAACAGACTGGTTCAAGATTGGGAAAGGCGTATGGCAAGGCTGCATCCTCTCACCCAACCTTTTTAACTTGTATGCAGAACACATCATGCGATGTGCGGGGCTTGATGAATGCAAAGCTGGGGTGAAAATTGTTGAAAGAAATATTAACAACTCAGATATGCAGATGACACCACTCTGATGGCCGAAAGCGAGGAGGAGCTGAGGAGCCTTCTAATCAAGGTGAAAGAAGAAAGCGCAAAAGCTAGGTTGCAGCTAAACGTAAAAAAAAACCAGGATTATGGCAACAAGAATGATTGACAACTGGGAAATAGAGGGAGAAAATGTGGAGGCCGTGACAGACTTTGTATTTCTAGGTGCAAAGATTACTGCAGATGCAGACTGTGGCCAGGAAATCAGAAGACGCTTACTTCTTGGGAGGAGAGCAATGTCCAATCTCGATAAAATAGTAAGGAGTAGAGATATCACACTGGCAACAAAGATCCGCCTAGTCAAAGCCATGGTATTCCCTGTAGTAACCTACGGATGTGAGAGCTGGACCTTAGGGAAGGCTGAGAGAAGGAAGATAGATGCCTTTGAACTGTGGTGCTGGAGGAAAGTCCTTAGAGTGCCTTGGACTGCAAGAAGATCCAACCAGTCCATCCTCCAGGAAATAAAACCCAACTACTCATTGGAGGGAAAGATACTAGAGACAAAGTTGAAGTACTTTGGCCACATCATGAGGAGACAGCAAAGCCTAGAGAAGACAATTATGCTGGGGAAAGTGGAAGGTAAAAGGAAGAGGGGCCGACCAAGGGCAAGATGGATGGATGGCATCCTTGAAGTGACTGGACTGACCTTGAAGGAGCTGGGGGTGGTGACGGCCGACAGGGAGCTCTGACGTGGGCTGGTCCATGAGATCACGAAGAGTCGGAGACAACTGAATGAATGAACAACAACAACAACAACCAGCAGATACCAAGAAGTCAATAGATGGCCTCTCCTGGCACACCAACAGATTCTTTTAACTATAAATACCAAAGTTTCAAACTGAGGCACATACAGATCAACCATTCTGAGATTAGGCTTTGAGTCCACTCTATGCACAATTTGCTCAGCAATTGCAAATGAGCACCTTTGAACAATGTCCTTAATTATTAGTAGTGAGAAGACTGCATAGATCCAGAGTCTCATTAATGCAACTGGTTATTCTGTAAAAGCATCCTTGAGTTACATTTGTTGGGAAAGGCTTTAATTTCGTTGAGTGAGCCAGACAAGTTACTGAATCTTATCTGGAGTTCAAGGTCTTTCTTTGTATGCAAGATTGATTAGCACATGACTAGTAGGACTCTAGGTCCTATAAAGCTTCTAATATTGAGATAATTTATTGTGAAAATGTCATGTTTTTGAAGAGCTTAATGCTTCTGCACCATTCAGTAGCTACCTCAACACAATACCTATATTCAAGAAGTAATTATCCTGAAATCTGCCCTATGAGTAGCTGATTTGAATACTCAATGGCAATTCAAATAGCATCATCTCTGAGCATGTTGTTCCACCACAAGTTTCAAATAAGATTATCGGATAAAGCTCTGCTTTCCCATAACCCCATTGTTGATAAGTACATCCTGTTACAATAAACATATGTATGTGTTTATGAGTGTGGTGTGCAAATACGTGCATGCACACACACATACACATATGTACACATGGGCCCACCAAACATCACTTTACTCACAGTGGAGCATTCTCGAACATCATCACAATTTCACATCTGTCCCCATCCCCATAATTCACTGATTCAAACAAATTTTGGAGAGCACCATACTTCTGGTTCTGACTAAATTCTTTTACCGTGCTTCCTTGATTCTAAGATGCACTTTCCCCCATATAAACAACTCTAACAATGGGCTGTCTTAGAATCATGGCTGCTTTTGTAGATATATAAGTAAGGCTCCCCCCTCCCCACCTTTTGTCGGTACTGAAATTAGTGTGCATCTTACAATCCATGACATCTTAGAATTGATAAAACACTGTATTGGTGTTTTACATTAATATATATTTTAGGATGCCTTTATAGGAAGTAATCTATTAGGAAAATGTTCCTTCTTTCTCTGGAACAGTGGTCCCAACCTGTGGTCCTGAAGAAATAAAATATGGTTAACGGCCTCACCATTACTACACCTTTGCAACTAGAGAGACTGGTCTCACAAAACCCTCTTATAGTGTCAAGGCAATGGGGATGTTGGGAGGGGAGAGGCTGACCAGCCACAAAAGGCACAACAACAAGCCTCCTGACTGCTGCTTCTCCTCCTCCCTCCCTCTGAGCAGAGCCATTCCATGTAGCACTTGGAAGCAGAGGCGCCTTGGTGCCTTTGTTTTTAGGCCTGTTCCTGGGGTTATTTGGGGCAGTGATTCAGAAAACTGCACTGGATAGACCACATCAGCTCTAGATTATGAAATATGGTTTTTTTGTGGTCCAGCAGATGGTGACTACTGGATGCCATATGTGCTGTATCAGAAACTAGAGCTGATATGGTTTGTTGATTGCAATTTTCTGAATCAGCACACAAAATAACCAAACTAAATCTAAAGCTGACCAAAAACTGATTTGTAACTCTTTTGGTACTAATGTTGGAGAGTGGTCCCAGGTCAATGTGGTCCCTGGTCAAAAAAGGTTGGGAAGTACTGCTCTAGAAGTACATTCATTTGAACTTTTGAGATGAATGTGGTGACTTCTTTTTCTTGCTATGTAAAAGGCAAATGATATGAAATACTACTGTGTATTTGTTACTAATTCTTAATGCTGGAAAGTAGGTTCTTATCAATGTCAAACTTGCTCAAAATGCATTCATGCCTATTCAGGCCCACCGAGCTGTTAATCTACTTTAGTCTGCTTGAGTGAGCTGTCCAATTCATTCGTCTATCAAACTAACAAATGTAAAGCTATCAAATTTCAACCTGTTTTAATATTCACTGCTCCCCATAATATTGCAGTGTCCCAAAATCACAGTGTATTTCATTATCTCTAAAAATAGCATAACCTTTCGCAGTGATACAGTGATAGCCCAAACAATTTGGTATCTGATGAAAAGAGGCAAGGTCTTTTCTCTCAAGTGGAATTGATATTAATAGTGGCAGTAGTGGCATAAAAAGTAAACATAAAGGACAAAAAGGGAATAGAAAATAATAAGTACATCAAGTCAATTAAAAGAAGCAGAAAGGAAATCAATGC
Source organism: Anolis sagrei (assembly GCF_037176765.1). Lineage (NCBI taxonomy): Eukaryota > Metazoa > Chordata > Lepidosauria > Squamata > Anolidae > Anolis > Anolis sagrei. The sequence goes on from NC_090021.1 coordinate 94,392,752, forward strand.
AGAGATGAAGGGAAAGCTCTGCTGTCAAGGCAAGATTTTGAAAACTGATGGGAGACAGTCAATGATAAAGAATCCAAGATCACATGACTCCTGTCTCAGAACCGACACAAGGAAAAATAACCCACTTGATGGTAGATTGCTTTTTTTTTGTACCATCCAGAGAATCTGGAAGTAAGAATGTAATTATCTGTGAAATCTTCCTTGTACGATTTATTATTCATTAAGAGGTATACTGCGTATCTTGACTTTATTTTGAAATACTCAAAGCAGCCATGCTCTTAAAAGCCCTTCTAGTCCCCCTGCATCCAGAGAGCACGAAACTAAGCCGACGACAGATCTGGACCAAACTTTGGCAAGAATAAGTGGCAGTTGCATTGTACAAATCAACTTTGTCAAAGTATCTCAAAGCTGTTATTCAACTAGAAAATGTAACAACTTGCAAAACTTCTTTGAAGATACAGCTACAGAGACAAAAGCCCAATTCAAATATTTTAAATATGTGAATTAAAGAACTTTATGAGAAGGAGGAATGCTCAAGTCCTGTCCACTGTCCCCATCTCCACTGCCTTCCACATGTAGAAGATGAGAGCCTGCACTATCTTTAAGTCTCTGTGTTGTCAGGATTTTCCAGTTCCCCGGCTGTGTGGAGAGCCTCCACTTAGGTGATAGGAGCCCCTGGTGGCGCAGTGGGTTAAACTCCTGTGCCGGCAGAACTGAAGACCGGATCGAGTCCGGGGAGAGGCAGATGGCCTCCCTCTATCAACCCCAGCTCCTTGTGTGGGGACATGAGAGAAACCTCCCACAAGGATGATAAAAACATCAAATCCTTGCAGACAGCCAATTCTCTTACACCAGAAGCGACCTTCAGTTTCTCAAGTCGCTCCTGACACGACGGAAAAAAAACAAAACAAAAAAACCCCCAAAAAAACAAAACTTAGGTGATGTGCTGCCCTTTTAGAAATGTGCCTCCACATACTTAGGGAGATGGAACCAGGAAGATGCATGGCTGGTTTGCTCTCCCTTCTTGTTTAGGTTTCAAAATTGTCTGAATAGGGCTCAGTTATTTCCATGCATGAGATAGTGTCAGCATGGTGTAGTGGTTTGAACATTGGATTACTACTCTGGAGGCCAGGGTTCACCTCCCCCTTTGGCAATGGAAGCCCACTCGAGACCTTGGGCAAGTTAGACTCTTTCAGTCTGAATCTAAGAGGAAGGAAGACAAGGCAACCTCACCCTGCCAAATTTCACCAAGAAAACTCTATTATGGGTTTGCAGGGGTCCTCAAACTTTTTAAGCAGAGAGCTGGTTCACAGTCCCTCAGGCTGTTAGGGGGGTGGACTATTGTTTTTTTAAAAAAGAATGAAGCCCCATGCACACTGCACATATCTTATTTGTGGTGCAAAAAAAACCACACACACACACACACACACACACGAAAGAACCATACAATATTTAAAATGAAAAACAATTTTAACCAACATAAACTTATCAGTATTTCAATGGGAAGTGTAGGCCTGCTTTTGGCTGATGAGATAGTCAAGTTAATGAGGATTGTTGTTGTTGTGACTTCAAGTTGTTTCAGAGTTAGGGCGACCCTAAGTCTAAAGTTTAGGGCGGGGGGCAGGTAAATGATCTTGGAGGGCGACATCTGGCCCACTGGCCTTAGTTTGGGGACATGAAAATCATTAATATTTCATATGTACCTTATAGCTTAAAATAATTTTATATAATACTGTTAGTAATTTGTACATGAGACATACAGTATGAGCCTACCTCATAACTTCAGACCCTTAGCAGAGATCCTGTGCCATGCCCCACCATTCTAGGAGATTAGTGTTGAGAGAACACAGGGCAGGGCTTTCTTTGGAGCTGAACGTTGACTATGGAACTCCCTTGAGTCAGGCTGGCTCTGTCCCTTTGACCTCCAGAACTCAGTTAAGGCTCAACTGCTTGATATTGTCTGATACTAATTTAAATTAGGCTGTAGTTTTCACACTTTTTTGTTTCTAAATTGTGTTTTTTATTTCTTGTACATTGCTCCAGGGTCTCCAGCTGCTAAAGAACAAGTCCATAAAGTAAATTGGAAGATCTTCTTAGGACAGATGCCACAACTATGAGAGGAGGTTCAATGGCTTTGGCTAGCCCAAGTGGTTCAATCTGAGCTGTGCCATTAGCTGGATCAGGAAGTGAGTTTGATTACAGAGAAGGAATACTCTGTACTCTATCTTAATTGTGTTTAAAAAGTTAGTATTGCCATGAGAGGGCAGTATTCACTTTGTGTAAATAAGGTTGAAAATTTATTTTAAGAAGGGAGTTAGGACAGACAGATTGAAAGAATATGTTGAAATATTAAAAGTTAACCTATATTATATTTCAGGTTGATATCAATTTGCAATATACTTATACCAATATTGTCTTTGACATTACATTAAAATGGTCTAATTAAGAAAAACAGCAAAACGAAATGGGATTTTACATTGTCACATTAGAAGGGTAACATATGAACCACAACTGCATATAGAAAACAACTATGCAAATGGAACTCCTTGTATTCATTGTGCAACACTGAGACTCTCAGTCCAAAGGCAAAAGTTCTGAAATAGTAGTATTATAACTTGCAGTTCCCTGCCATGCGTTGCTGTGGCCCAGTCTGTGTATATGTGTTTTTTATGTATATATTTTTGTCTATGTGTATATATGTGGTTTTACGCATGTGTTGTAATTTTTTTTGTTTTTTAAGTCTCTTCCACTGTGTTTTCCAGTGTTTTTATGAGTGATAGTCACTCACTGGCCTGATAGGTGTATTGTGTCCAAATTTGGTGTCAATTCGCCCAGTGGTTTTTTAGTTATGTTAATCCCACAAGTGAACATTACATTTTTTATTTATATAGATTAAATGGGCAACTAAACATTACACCTGACTTGCATGTTATTTATAGTGAATGCATGTTTGATTTTTAGGAACTTCTGTATATTTAAAATCACTGTTTAATGTTGTTTCTGACTTATGGTGACCCTATCACAGGGATTCCTTGGCAAGGTTTTTCAGAGGTGATTGCCTTTACCTTCCTCTGAGCCTAAAAGATTGTGATTTGTCCTAGGTTACTCAGTACGTTTCCATGGCTGAAGAGAAATTCAGATCCTGGTCTCCAGGATTATGGCCCAATGCTCAACCCCCCACCTTTTTTGTTCCCTGAACCCCCTTGTCACTCAGGTGACAATCATGGGCCCTTTCTCGGAACATAGTCGGAGATACTTTTATGACATTCAACACCAGCATGTCTTTAAATTAAAATTTAGGATTATTCAAAATTAGACTGCGTTGTGGGATGAGATGCAGAGCCAATCTTAAGAAATGGGGCAATATCATGTTCCCTTTATAGAAAAACTGTCATTTTGCTTATATTAGAGGGGCGGCGGAGGAGCTTCTTTTCCAAAGTTATATGGACCTTGCACAGTAGTGTGGTCTTCAAAAGGACAAATCTTGAATTGACTGCATGGGTCTAATTTAGTGACAAAACAGAAAAGGGCAAATGTTCTGAAATAAAAAATCCTGAAAAGTAAACTACTATTCTGATGGGAAACTCTCCTGGATCATAAAAAGGATATTAGAGGTGGAGAAAAATATTGTCACAAATAACGAGACTTTTCTTAGTAGTATTGAGATGTCTAGACATCATTACAGCCAATTGCAACCATAAACACATTTAGGACTTACCCATTGCAAGGATAAAGTTCTCTGATTTTCTTTACATAGAACTATTTGCTATGATCTATTTGTTACTGAAACTCTAGCAGATCAGAAATAAAGTAGCTCTGGCCCACAGTTAAGGCTGATGGCTTTTTTTTTTTTTAAGCTACTTGGTTGGAAGCTATACTTTTTAAGTTCTGCTGGAAAGACTCTTTCCAGCAGAACTAAGTAAACAATGTCCCATTGGGCAGGGATGGCGACATAATCTGCCCGTTTAGGAAATAACCTCACACTAGAGTTTCATTGCTGTTGCTTGCAACCAGCAACTGGACTCAAGCCCTACTGAGCAGCACTTTAAAAAAAATCTAAATACAAGGGTTTCTTGAGGCATTAATACATTTACATCACTGTATTGCCGAAAGCTTTCATGGCTGGAATCACTGGGTTGCTGTAAGTTTTTCAGGCTGTATGGCCATGTTCCATACGTCAGGAGACAATGTTTCTGGAACATGGCCATACAGCCAGAAAAACTTACAGCAACCCCTTTCCATCACATCTTAGATATTATAGGGGGGGGGGGGGGGGAGAGATGCTATACTTGGAAGAGAAACTTGTACTGTGCTTTTTCAGCTTGTATTTATACTTATAACTCCACAAATACAAGTTTTGTTGTTGTGATTATTGCTGTTGTAAAGTGAAAGGAGAGATGAAAGATGATCTGGAGCCAGAATATGATTTTTAAAAAAACAGGATAAAAAGCCCGAAAAGCTCAAATGATCTCGGTTTGACTGGATACTCACTCTGTCACACAGCTCTTCAAATGTGAAGTCTGCAATGGTTCCACACGCTTTATTCACTCTCAGCCCTCTGCCTTGTACTTTTAAAATCCTTGGTCTAGTTACTATGGGAACATGAACAAAGACTCAATCTTGTCTGGATAATTACTATAAAACTCATCTCTTACAGATAGGAAATGCATAGCTTGATGAATAATAGCACATGATTCAACACATAAATTAGACAAAATGCTGATACAATGACTGCCACTTGAGTGTGGCATCAACCCATATACAGCAGTGGAACTTATTAATTGGTCAGTGGAGATTGGGCATTGTGTTCTAAATGTATTCTCTTTCAAGAGAAATTAACTTACGTACAATCATTTTGTTTTTGAGCCAGCTCATCAAACAACTTATCCATGACAGCCTCCACATCAGCCTCACTTGTGCTAGAGTGAAAAGAATAATAGAATATGAAATTAATAATACTTGAAGCCAACATCAAACAGCTGCCTGAGCTTGCTTAGCTTTTTGCCCATAAAAAGAGTGAGAGCTAACAAACAGGATGCTATGTTGTAAATATAAACATCAGGTTTAGAATACACTTAGAAGCAAAGAACATTAAGTCTCAGGTAAATGATTCTGTTTTATTTACATATATTGAAAGACTTTTATGTTTCAAGTTTTTCAATTAATGAGGCAACATGGGCAGAGCAAGGCCATCAACACTGCAGGTATAGATAGTAAAGGAGACAAGCTTCTATCTGTATACTTCTGGGAAAAGATAAATAAAGAGGTGAAAGCTCTCAAGCATTTCAAAGGAAATCATCTGGACCTAACTAACTAGAGAGAAAGAGAAAGAGGATGAGAGTCAGAGAAAGAGCACTCGATAAAGATATGCCCTGATAAATTCAGTTGGGTTTATATGCATATAGGCATTCTGCATATCATCATTTAAAAATATCTGAGATCTAAAACATTTTTATGACTAATAAGCATTTGCTAGAATGTAGTTAAAGCAGTGGATGTGGCTCTTAATGAGACATCCCACATTATCACAGGATGTCTATGCCCTACACTACTGGAGAAATTATACTGACATCTGCCGGGAAGTAGCAGCCAGTAATGAAAGGTCCAAGGCAGTGACATCTCCAGCCCATCCCCTGTTCAGATATCAGCCAATACGCCAATGCCTTAAAACAAGAAATAGTTTTCTAAGATCTACAGAGATACTCGCAGGAACACCTCAGCAAATGAGAGTCCAAAAGTGGCAGGTGAAAACCCGGAACCTCAAGCCATGGCTGATACCAAATGAGAGACTCCCCCTGGGCACACAGAAGATTGGGTGTCTTGGAAGACACTGAACAGACTGCGCTCTGGCAACACAAGATGCAGAGCCAATCTTAAGAAATGGGGCCACAACATGCGAGTGTGGAGAAGAGCAAACCACAGACACCATTTTACAATGCAGCCAGAGCCCTGCCACATGCACAATGGAAGACCTTCTTATAGCAACACCAGAGGCACTCCAAGTGGCTAGCTACTGGTCAAAGGACATTTAATATAATGCCAAGTTTTTAACTTTGTTTGGGTTTTTAAATACATTACAACTGTACCCTTGATTTATTTTTGATACGATAAATAAATTACCTAGGATCATTGCAATGTCAACAAATAAGTGGTGGTCATGAAAATTATGAAGTCACAAAAACTTTTCTGGGTTGTTGTAAGCCTTCAACAAGCCAAAAACTTTTCTGCTCTAATTAGAAGTCACTGAGATTTATAGTGACTGTTTCTGTGATATCTCCCCAGAGTTTATAATTAAAACATTCTATCTATCTCTCTATCTCTCTATCTCTCTATCTATCTACAAAATATGTATGCAAAATCTGAAGAGGAACAGGAGCAACTAGGAAATTACCAATCCAGATTCCTGCTATTATATAGCCTTGGAACTTTAAAAACAGTTAATTACCTATTAGCAAACTGTTAAAATGATTGATGCCATTGCAACCTTTTTGCAGAAGCAAAACTGGATAACATCTACCATTAGAATTCATGGGTAGCTAGTCAGCATAATCTTTCCATGGACATCATTGCTCATTTTATGAGGAAACAGATGCAGGATCAAGTTTTACAGCAACAATATGAAAGAGTAAGGTTTCTTTTTTATGGGACATTTATTTATTTATTTATTTATTTCCTATATTTATACCCTGCCCTTCTCACACACCTCCTCCCGGGGGGGGGGGGGGGGCGGACTCAGGGCAGCCTAAATTTAAAGGGATAAATTGAAAGGAATGTCTTTGGTATGCAAAAAGCAAAATATTTTTTGAGAAATATAGGCAAGAGCTAGTAGAAATAGAAGAAAAGGAGAATGACTCAGGCTACCCTATTTCATCGCATAATAGTCACCATTGCAAAATAGTTGCATCCCTTTTTTGAGGTCCCAGTTTTGGGATTATTAATTCTTCACATAATAACTACATCCCTAGCCACACACCTGTCCCTTGGAGCAGCCCTCATATCACCGAGGAACAGGTATGCAGGTGGATGAAGGCATGAGAGATAGGTTTCCATCGGCTTTGCCAGCTGATAGAAGTTTCTTAGCTCTGGCCTGCGGACATGAGGGAGGGAGAGCCTTTGCCCATCCTGCATGTCTGCTAGGAAGAACTATGAGCTATGGGGCTTCCCGTGGCTGCTGACAGCCGAAGGAACCCAGTGGCTCTAATCTGCTGGTGCATGTGGGCAAAAAAGGCCGTATTTCTCCACATAATAGTTGCATCCCCTTTTTTCCCTAAAAAAACGAGGGAAAATACAACTATTATGAGATAAAATACAGTATTTTGGAACATGACTCTGAAGACGAAAGGAAGAAGAGAGCTGAGAAGGAGGAACCTGAAGATGGGGCAATGGCTATGGGTTTAGATAATCTCTTGGCCTGATACTGAATTTGACATGTATCAAGAGACCACTTCACAGAAAAGGAAGGCCAGGTTGCTCACCTGTAGCTGTGTTTCTTTGAGTGGTCCTCTGTGAATACACACATATGTGTTTATTGCACCTGTGCAGGCTCTAATGGAAAGCTTCCCAAACTCTGATTTTCTCGTTTTGGAGGTAACCCCGCCCACTCCTTCCCAGGGCATAAAAGGTGCCTTGGCCCCATGCTCCTCAGTTCCTGAGCCACAAGTAGTAGCTAGAAAGAAGCAGGTTTGTATAGTAGAGGGAGGAAAGGGTGGGTTTGTGTGAATTCACAGAGAACCACTCAAAGAAACACAGTTACAGGTGAGCAACCTGGCCTTCTTCTTCGTGGTCTCTATAAATACACACATATGGAGACTAGCAAGCTGAGGTATAGGTAGGTGGGACATATGTCAAACCAACACCAGAAAGAGTGTAATCCAAATGTAACATTTATTGGCACATAGTAATAGAAAGTGTGAGGTACTGCAGTGAAAAAATACAACACTTTTCCTGCCAGGTAATGGCAAGTAATTAGAGAAGTACCATACAAAGAGCAATAACGCTTTCTGCAACTGCGGAAAGTACTCTTAGTTAGGATGAGATAGCTAACAACCTAGTGCAACAAGATGCACCATATAGAATGGGGCAGAACAAGAGAAGAACTTTGCATTATTCATGTATAAACATGAAAAAACTCACAATAAAGCATCTGCCAAACATACAGAGAAAATCTTGCTGTCTGTCATTGGTACAATCTGGAAGGAGTCCCAACCCCTGGGTGGAGCCTGGTCGGATTTGGTGGTTAGGCCAGTCAGGAGGAAAGGACTGATCTGCCAAAGACAGTCCAGTCTGTAATGAGGCATAAAAGTCAAAGGGTTGGCCCAAATTACTGCCCTACAGATGTAGTCCAGGGGGATGCCTCAGAGGAAGGCTGTTGAGACTGCCATGCCTCTCGTTGAGCAAGGCTGAATGGTGGATGGAGGAGAACAATGAGCCAGCTGATAGCAAAGCGCAATAGCAGAGGCGATCCAGTGGGACAGCTTCTGTGATGAGATATGCAAGGCCTAGCTTGTGTAGTGCATTGGCTATGAACAGTTGTAGGGTCTTCCTTATCGTTTCCTTCATTTGTTTGCTTGGAGTCCTTGTGGACAAAAAATTAAACATGAGCCAACAATGAGATGCTGTAGCTAAAAAAGCCAATGAGATTTTGGCCTGCATAAAAAGGAGTATAGTGTCTTGAACCAGGGAAGTCATGCTACCCCTCTATTCTGCCTTGGTTAGACCACACGTGGAATACTGTGTCCAATACTGGGCACCACAATTGAAGAGAGATATTGACAAGCTGGAATGTGTCCAGAGGAGGGTGACTAAAATGATCAAGTGTCTGGAGAACAAGCCCTATGAGGAACAGCTTATACAGCTGGGCATGTTTAGCCTGAAGAAGAGAAGACTGAGGGGAGACATGATAGCCATGTATAAATATGTGAGGGGAAGTCATAGGGAGGAGGGAGCAAGCTTGTTTTCTGCTGCCCTGGAGACTAGGATGCGGAGCACTGGCTTCAAACTACAGGAAAGGAGATTCCACCTGAACATTAGGAAGAACTTCCTAACTGTGAGAGCTGTTCAGCAGTAGAACTCTATACCCTGAAGTGTGGTGGAGGCTCCTTCTATGGAGGCTTTTAAACAGAGGCTGGATGACCATCTGTTACCGGTGCTTTGAATACAATTTTCCTGCTTCTTGGGAGTTGGACTGGACAGCCCACAAGGTCTCTTCCAACTCCATGATTCTATGGTTCATTTATAGACTGAGTTCTGTACCTGCAGAACAGTCCCCTTCTGACATCTAGCAAGTGCATTTTTTTCTCCAGGGGAGATGTAGGGGACTTGAAAAATCTGGGAGGATGATCTCCTGGTTAGTGTGAAAGTCTGACACCACAATTGGGATGAAAATGAAGTCTGTGTGGAGAACCGCTCGATCCTGGTGGATGATGAGGTAGGGCTCATAGACCCTTATCGCCATCTGTTCGGAGGGCTGACGGGCTGGCATGATAGTTGTGAAGAAAGCTATCTTCCATGAGAGTAGTCAAGGGTCAGCCATAGCAAGCAACTTGAAAGGCGGGCCAGAGATTTGGGAGAGGACAAGTTCAAAGTTCCATCTCAGCGTCGGGTGGCAGACAGGAGGATAGAGGTTGTTGTAGCTTCTGAGAAAGGTTTTGGCCAGGTGGCTGGTGAAGAGAGATGGGTTTCCTCTACACTGTAAAGGCCAGGGCATTACAGCTAGGTAGGCGTTGATTGACTAGAGGGTGAGCCCTCTGCCTGATAGAGTGAGGTGGAAGTTGGAGTACATCCGAGGCCGATGCAGTGGTCAGCGATGTACCTCAAGATCCAAGGAAGGCACTGAATCATGAAATCTTGTATGCATAGGCCGTGTGAAAAACTGTCTAGGGTTAAATCCACCATGCTGTCAGGTGAAAGGAGGTCACATCTGGATGAAGGATCTGTCCGTCTTCCATTGAGAGAAGATGCAGGAGTGCTGGGAACTGATGGCAGCGACCTCTGGAGAGACATAGAAGGGTTGCATACTGGACTTGTCTCAGCCAGGCAGGTGTTATTAGAATGAAGTTTGTGTGGACAATCTCTCTCATCCTTCAAGTACCTCCAGGATGAGAGAGATTGGAGTGAAGTGGTCCATCTTTTAGAAGGGGCCATCAATGGTGGCGATGTTGATTGTGCCGCAGAGGTTGATGGAGCCAGGAATCAGGCCCGTAGCCAGGATTTTGATTCGGGGGGGGGGGGGGCTGAGTCTGAGTGAAAGTGGGTCTACCCCTTTTGTATCATTACCCCAACGCCCCCATGCATATGGGATATATTGAGTATGGTGATCAGATCATGATATGAATAAACATAACAGTTTAAAAAATGCACCAGTAAGGCCTTTTCGCGAACCACCATGAGAATTTCCGGGGGGGGGGAGGGCTGAAGCCCCCCAAGCCACCCCCCCCCCCCGGCTACATGCCTGGGCCTGATGGTAGAGCAGTGCCTTCAGCCTGACTGCCCTGTTTTAGTGGGTCTAGGCCATGAAGGCCTGGTATTGCTCACTCCAAGGCAGAAAAGGCACTTGGAATGGCTGTTGAAGTCCAAGATCTTCAACACACACTGGATACAGAGCTTGAAGCGTATCGTCTACATCTTTGGAAAAGGCATGCGATTCACACAAGTGAAGTTCCAGAGAGGGTGGCTGCGGTGGTGGAAAAAAAAGAAACCGAGGAGTGAAGGGCCAGGTGCCTTTTATGCCTTGGGGAAGAATGGGCAGGGTTACCACCAAAACTTGAAAACTTAAAACTTGGGAAGCTTTAAGTTAGAATCCACATGTGTCCAGTGAATCCATATGTATGTATTCATCGAGACCACGAAGAAGAAAATATTTTACTATCTGAGGAAATCCCATTATGATTGTATCAGTATGAACCACTTTTAAAAGTGGTTCCCTCCCATGATATCACTTTGTTTGCACCTGATTTCCTTATCTCTGAGCCGGCGAGAGAAGCAAGTCCTTCATTGCCGGTTCTATTGACTAGCTCTAATCTCTCTGATCTCAACGAACATTCGTCTTCCCCTATTTCCTCAGACAACATTTCTGGTAGATTCCCATGGGAACAGCCTTCACCATTCTCCTGGGAACCACAGGCGAAACCAAAACATGGCTGGTGGAAGATTCCAAAACATTTCCCTCTGGGTCCTCTGAAACTCTCCCAGCATCCCCAGCTTCATCTTATGAGAATCTGATGAGGCCACAACAAAAAAGGAGAAATGTTTAGGCATTACTGTGATGACTGAGAATTCTGAACTATTTCAGGATAATTATGTTAAAATGTGGAATGAGATTTTTTTAATAAGACTTGCAGAGATGAGATGAACTTAAGTGATCACTGTTTCAGATGTAAAATGGCTGGTCTACCAAAATGTTATTTTTATTCCAGATAATATTAATTTAAAATAATAATGCAATATTTAAGATACAGGAGAAGGACTTGTCAAATTTTATTCAGCAAGGAAAGAAGCTGAGAGTGAAATATAAGGTCCTTCAAGTAAAGAAGATGACTAGGTTTATTATAGCTGAAATTTTTTTGCATACTGTTGGTTCAGTATAACATCAAAAAACAAAATAATATTGGATTGAGAAGGGAATATAAGAGGTTTGGGGCGAGGGGCAGGAAATCTATGAAAGCCAATGTTGAATGTAAGAACCATTATGTAAGATATGCCATTTCAACAATAAGGAATATAAGAGGATAAATCAAGGTTATGTGATAAAACACGTATTTTTATAAAAATAATCTTTCATTGGTATCATCTGACTCCAAAAATTGACTAAAATTTGTAAAGGGGCTAAAATTGTATGTTAGAAACATAAATACATAATTTAACATATGTGATGGTCTTGTGACAAAGAAAAAGAAAAAAGAAAAGAAAGAAACACCAACAGTAATTGATACAGAAGAAATTTAAGAGAAAAATGCAATTAGAACTTGAACTGGTTTTATTAGTAATGACAGATAATTGGACAGAAAAATACACAATAGACTATCACAACACATGATTGCTGCAGCAAATCTGTTACACATAAGAAATTGGAAGAGAATTTTATAAAAGACTGAAAACTTCTAATTGGCTTTTTTAAAGTAAAAGGTGAAAAATTAGTCACCTGGTTTTGAAAATTAATATGTTTGAATGAGATGTAGAAGTGTTAAGTCGTATAAATAATAGGAAAAGTAAGTATTGGGAATATATACCATCAGTAGGAAAATTGGAAGTCAAAGTTATAATTTCCTTACTCTACCTCTTACGTTTTTCTTTCTTTTTAAAATATAGTTTTAGTACTTTGTAGTTAGTTGTTATTATTATTATTTATTATTTACTTTACTTATATACCGCTGTTCTCAGCCCAAAGGCGACTCACAGCGGTTCACAACAAATAAGAACAGCAAAAATTCAATGCTACAGTGTAAAAACAGTTAACCTAACATATTACATAATTAATAAACAATTACTACAATAACCATTCATTATTCAAAAGTTATTTAAAAGTTAGTTGTTGATAAGTGTGTCATGACTGTGTTACATCTTTGTGTTATTCATATTTAATTTTAGTGTAATAGGTAACACTTATTCAATAAAAATATTATTAAAAACTTAAGGTTATTGGCTCTATTGTACCTCAAAAGATTTTGCAATAGGCTATCTTCAACAATACTTATTTTTATGTTGTATCAGACTAATTTGAAACTAATGTTATTTCTAATTTCAAAGGGGGGCAAAAGCAAATGTATATGGTTAAAAAGAATAGTGTGAAAGGATATTTGTGTATATTTATAGCTTATTTTATGTTTCGGCACTGAATGTTTGCCGTATATATGATTCGCTCCGCTCTGAGTCCCCTTTGGATGATAAGGGAGGAATATAAATGGTTTGAATAAATAAATAATAAGTAAATTCAAACAAATATATGAGTACAACATAAATGATCTTGATCATAGGAAAAAGAAGGGGTATTCTTCAGCTCCAGACCACATTGTTATTCAATTTAAAGAATGACAATGTTAGAACCAAAGATACACCCCCCCCCCAAATATAATACAGGCCCTCGTTCTCTAAAGCTAGAGTAGAATCCCCTCTCTAAATAAAGGAAGCCCAAATTTACAGTATAAAAGTTAAAAGTACAACTTACTCAAGACACATCGATGCTATAGTACCTTTAATTTCATGTAACAACAAATATAAATTCCATTATAATACAAGACATTAAGTAACATTTGTCCTCAAAGGATAAACTGTTGACATCTGAATAATATTTGAAAAACTGATATTAAAATTCCAAACATTAATTATGATTTTGAATCAATTACATGAAACCACTTTTCTCTTTGTATATTTGGGAAAGGAAACATTATGCATGCACAAAAACTATTAATTAACAAATCTCTCACTCTGAAATGGTATTCATTCTCTGAAGATCCTAAGCAGTCTAAAACATTGAAGCTTCAAATAAAACCTCTTGTTCTAAAATTTCCCAAAGTTACTTTCTGCATGAAATGCATCATTGCCCTGGAATGTGAGCCAAATGGTACACTGTGTGAACAGTACATTGCAGTTACAGGCTTGTGCTGGGGCTGTTCATTTTGCTAGACAGAAGCCAAGTAATTATTAAAATCTGCAAAAGTATATTAAAGCAATGTCATAATGAAGATACAAGTGAAATCATACTTGTATTGGCTTGATTAAAGCCACTTTCTTTTCTTAGATGTTGGAACAACTTTGCATCATATATACTTGTATTCTCAAATTGCTCTGAGGGTAAACTATCATTACGGAAACAGAAATCAGAGCTATACAGATAAATTGTCCTTATAGCTGTATTATGGTATCATTTTTATCATCTTCAAATACAAATACATGCTGAAGTAAATCAACATCCTAGATACAAGCGGATCATCTGTCAAAATAAGACAAGTTTTTGAATCCACAAATGGTAACACCCAACAATAAATGAGTCCTTGTCAAAGGATTTGTATAAATAATTACTTTACCACAATAAGGATGCTCGTTTATTTACCAGGGAATTGCATAGTCTTTTACAAGAGGATATTCATTGCTTTATAACCATCTGTCACTTCAGTTCTGCAAACACCACACCTCCCCCTCTTCCCAAATCTAATTAGTTTTGATTCAGTCACACATTTTAAAATGAAAATACTGAGAATGTCGTCTGATGGCAGTAGCACTGTAATAAAAATGGAAAGCAGTTGGCTGTCTAACCTAAAGGATGACATATGCCTGTTTCTGCTTGGACCTGGCAAAACTTGTTGGCTAGTGAGATTAATCATGAAATAAAAATGCTCTGAGCGTCAACTTACAGGTAGTATAGCTTCCCTGCCGCAGGTAGCACCCGTTTCCTGTAGTCTATTCCAGAATCCAGTCGGATAGTATTGCAATATTTCTGAGCAAAAGAACAGTAGCATTACTTCTCTTAAGCACACTATGGATATTACAGGTACGCATAACCATTTTGATGACCTATCTGTTTATGTGTGGTCTATCAATGATCACAAGGTAAACACAATATGGATCTGGCAAGTGATTCAGGGTTATGCTTCTAGACAAAAGATGCTGGAAGGATACTATGAAAAACAGTCTTTAGCAAGAAATCAGTACAGTTAGAACAGAATATATATATGTTGGTATTACAAAGTAAGCAAGACAAGAAACAGGAGATGTGCAAGTACAACTTAAAGAGGGCATTTATCAAAATCGGGGGGGGGGGGGGGAAGGTTCACTATTCTAAATAGCCTCAATTTTGGTAGTCATTCAGATCCAACCAGAACCCCAAATGATTTGAATATTCATGCCCAAAGCGATGCATGTTTGTGAAGCAACACCTGTTGAAATTAATAGTATTTGGGGCCCTACCACACAGCCATATAACCCAGAATATCAAGGCAGAAAATCCCATAATATCTGCTTTGAACTGGGATATCTGAGTCCACACTGCCATATATTCCCGTTCAAAGCAGATAATGTGGGATTTTATTCAGCTAAACATCAGTACAATTATCCAACTTTGCTTTTAAAGGTGATTACCTTTCTTGTACAATACATTCAAACATGGGAATATCATTGAATATTGTAAAAACAGCTGTAGAAGGGGCCTTGCTTTCAAGTCAATAGTCCTTTTTATTTTTAAAAAATCAACTATTAGTCTGAAGTAATGCACCATCTGAAGTAGCAACACAATGTGTTCATATAACCATTAGTAAGAAACTGACTTTTGTTTTCTCCAATCGATCATAAATGCATTTTCACACATACAGAGATAACTGATATTCTCAGTATTGTACTTTTGAGTCTGCATGAGAGATGCCATTCCTGGCTTGCAATGAGATCACTGTTCTGTGCTGGATAATATGGCTTTTGTAAGAACAAGATCTCATAATAGCAGATAGTCCTCACATAATAATTTATTCACGAAGTCCCTCCATAATTGGAGCATCTGTATAAAACAAATTATTTGGACATATGATTTTATAAGCGAAGGTTTTTTTTTATAATATTTGACACTGTTACACAAGGAAATGTGTTATTTGAAACGGTACTGTGGAATTACACAGGTAATCTAGTAAGGAAAATCTACAGACACCAGCAGAGAAAATATTTCAATCCACTGTACAATGTAAAAAGTAAATACATTCTCGGGATAAAGATAGTATTAAATATCTACCAGTAAGTTCACATATTTCAGGATTGTTGGGATTCTATGCACTCCTAAATGTTTCATGACAAATTTGCCTACCTTCCGTATGTAATATTTTTAAGTTTTAAAGATAAACAGCTTTATGGAAACAAAAAATGAATTAATTTGGTCTGCCTTTCTATAAACTGACTTCTCCATCATAGAACTGATTAAAGCCCACATCCATGATTGCATTCTACACTCACTAATCACCATAAGAGAAATCTAATCAGCAGCTAAAGAACTTTTAACTGGAGTTGTTATATCTTAGTACTTAATTTTCAAAGCTAAATCTGAACAGTTGGTTTACATTTAAAGTCTTTATATGTTCACACTTTATCTAGCAGTGTTAAAAGTCTCATATCCTTCTCTCTAAAGCAGCAAAAGCTAGCTGAAAAGTAGAGCCACTGCCAAAGGAATAATGCAATACCTTAACATATAGGCAGTGACTTATTAGCTAATTCAGCCTATTAACCTTAATGTTTAGAATTATTCAACTATTCAAATTATCAATTGATTTATGTATTTATGTATCACAAAGGACAAACACAATTACACTCTAAAATATAATTAAGGAAAAAAGTCAAGACATTCCTCTCTCTCCCAGACATACATGTACAGATAGGCACAGATGTACAGACATAGAAGAAAAATAACTTTAGTTCTGAAAGATTTTGAACTTAGCCCTGAAGAGAAAGAAACAGAAGACACATGGATGGGATAATAACCCTGATACACTTTAAAATACAGGTTGAGTTTCCCTTATCCCTTATCCAAAATGCTTAGGACTAGAAATGTTTTAAATTTTGTATTTTTGGATACCTGTATTTGCATATACACACTTAATGAGATATTGTGGAGAGAGGGTCTCAATCTAAACACAAAATCCATTTATAGTTCATATACACTTTATAAATATACACTAAAGATAATGGTATACAATGTGTTTCATAATTGTATGCATGAACCAAACACTGAACCACCATAAAGCAAAATGTGGCAAAAATTGAGACAATTTTGGAAAATTCTGGATTTCCAGATAAGGCATGTTCAACCTATAATATATTTACTGAACAATCCCACTTTGGTGCATATAACTAACATAAATTGACTGCAACACCTGTAGCCAGATATTTCGACTAGCAGGAGTTCTAGGATATTAGTACACAATAATAAGTACAGGCAGAAATAACACATTCCTGCTTTCACCCAAAATGCTCTTCAAGGTTTCAGCATAAAACTTTGGCCAGCATATTGTCTCTGCACCAGAAGCCTGTGATGCTCCAAGTCCGCCAGACCTTAAATTAAGAAGCATCCAGCAACTCAATCCTCCTCAGGTCATAGTGGATAATAATGCTCCATCCAAGTTCTTGTGAATATACAGACTGCCGGATGTTTCACAGAAGCATAGTTGGAAGACACCTTCTGGGTCATCCAATCCAACCCCCTGACAAGAAGCAAGAAAATCACATTCAAAGCATCCCTGACAGATGGCCATCCAGCCTCTGTTTAAAAGCCTCCAAGAAAGGAGCCTCCACCAGAGAGAGTTCCACTGCTGAACAGCTCTCACAGTCAGGAAGTTCTTCCTAATGTTCAGATGGATTCTTCTTTCCTGTAGTTTGAAGTCATTGTTCTGCATCCTAGTCTCCGTGGCAGCAGAAAACTTGCTCCCTCCTCCCTATGACTTCCCCTCACAGATTTATACATGGTCATCATGTCTCCTCTCAGCCTTCTCTTCTGCAGGCTAAACATGCCCAGCTCTTTAAGCCGTTCCAGTATAAACTGAGAATTAACCAGAGAAGACCTGATACAATATGACTTCTGACATGATCCACCTGTTGGATAACTTGCAAAGTGTGGAGAGAATTCAGATAAGGTTTTCCCATCATTTCAAATGACCTTAAAGCTTAAATTCATGCAGATGTAGTAGAAAACCTGGTCTACATTATATTGGATTTTTGAGTGCAATAGTTGAGAGACCAGGCTTTACAACAAATTAAGAAAAATCAGGAACTCTTTCTGTTGAGTTTTGGCCTTGCATGAAAAAAAATCAGAAAACAGTAATATTTGTCAAAGTTTCATTAATGGGTAAACAAGAATCCAGTGGTCTCAAAAAATAATCAATTACAGTCAACCAAATTTTTAATTTGGAAGACAATAATAATTCTGGAAGACTGCGCCCTATGTAGGCTAAGTAAAATAGGATATTAGATCTGGCATACTGAATGTGTGCATCTCTCTCTCTCTCTCTCTCTCTCTCTCTCTCTCAGTATCCTCTCCTTATGGGACCCAAGGTGACTTATAACAAGTTGAAAGAAAGATGTAACATTATAAGCAACTAGTCCTTTGAAGCAGTAAGTACTATCTTTGGGTGATGATACCTACTCTAGCAATGACTAAGGGCTGCTCCTCATGGTCATACCATGACCATGAGGTCTACAATTTGGACTAGCCAGCCTCTCCCAATTAGCAAAGAACATTTGGGAGTGTCTGGCTGTTACAAATCCAAACTATTGCTGTTCTGCTGTTGTTCTCTCCTGCCACTTTGGGCATGGCTCACTGTGGGACAGCAGAATATAATTCAATTGAGAAGGAACGTTATTACCCAAGTCACTCTACTCTTTCTTGCCATGCCATCTTCATTATGATTCCTAAATTCTGTGGTTTCTCCCACTTGTAGCAGGTTGGGATGGATTCTGCCAAAAAACAAAACAAAAAAAAAAACAAAAAACAAAACCCCTCCATGAGACAGAACAGCTTTGTTCAGCATCAGAAAGCTTTTAATCCACTGGAACCTTTGCCCTGACTTAATGAAGGAGGAATAATCTTCAGTAATTCCTCCCTCCTCATGCAGTCCCTTACAAACCATGAAAGTCTCCTCCAGGTGGTAAGGAATACCTATAGAGCATTGGAGAGGTGGCACATGGGATTGCAGAGAGGGAGCGTCCTCAAGCAGAAGCATTTTGAATGAAAACCTGTAAAAGATGCTCTATAGATGGCATACAACTTCTAATCCAAACCATTTTTTTATTTCTCTTCCAGATCCAATTAAATTGTGCCCTGATTTAATTTGGTTTTGGTCCCAAATACTTTGCCTGCCTCCATTGTACTTAGTTTGTTAATTTACCTCCCTGCTTCATACTCTGAGAATGCCTCTTATTTCTTCTATCTGGGTAGTAGTCTGTCTTTGAAACCCAAGCTATAAATCTCAGGTCGATAGAAAATTTTGTGCCAGGTTAGTGCACAGTCTGAATTGCAGCTTAAAAACCTCTTGCACTCTTAATAAAGAAATTGAAATGTCTGGTTTATTGGATAACTAAAATCACAGAAAAGCGTTTAGGCTTTTCACTCTGCATACGAAAAAATAGGAGACTTCACACTATATTATATTGTTTCCTCTTTATGGAATTGACTTTTTGCAGATGGTGATGGATATAAGGGAAGGATGATGGGGTAGTGACTGCTCAAAACAAAGACTATGTAACAAATAGAATAACAACACAGAATAAATAGAAATAGTCTAACATTTTTGCAAAATAAAAAAAAAACTTGGTCAAACTATTGTTCAGTATCTACTTAGTCTTTGTCTTCATGTTCAGATGTTGTTCAAACAGCAGACTTAAAAGAAAATAATGTCAATGAATCCTCCCAAGCACTATGCATGACCTCTGGGGTAATTAGCAATCATTGAAAAGCAACAAGACTAAAATGTTCTATTCTTTATTACTGTCAGCTCTTCTCTTGATCAGCATTTTAATAAAGATGGTTCGTTCCTAAGACAGTTCTATGAATCAGTCATAATTACATCCTGACATGCAGTGAATAGTAAAGCAATACTAAATATCACTTCATCAACCTTTCTAACCTTTATGCAAGTATTAACAGTAAATAATTTTTACACAATCCAACAACAGAAAATCTGCATATATCTTAGCTTTGTAGAGACTCTACCCTAAGTGAATTTCCTGTGACCTACACCAGCAAAACACAATTGGGCATAATTATTCAGGCTCCTGAGATATTCAGGTGTTGCTTTTCTTGGGAGTTTACAACTTCAAGTACAAAAGGCTACTTGTTTTGCATAATAAACCCTCAAAGGGTTAAATGAATCACTAATTTCCTATTCCCAACCTGCAGAGATCTACAGCATGGCAGACTGATGGTGAAACATTGAGAGTGACATGCCTTTGTATCAAAAGTTAAAAGTCTAGATTTTCAAGAATCAAATTTTAAATCTCAAACAATAAATACACGCTAACAACTCAAGCTGTTGGATCTGACCCAGAGCTGGAGAAAACAAAATGCAGTAGCTCTTCCCCATAATCACTTTTGAATTAATCATTACTGCATTTCTCAGTATTTCTAAAGATTCCCAAACTTTTTAAACTATTGATTTATTGCTTGTGTTAATTAATACACTACGAATGCATATTAAAAACCCATCTCTTTTCTAGAACATTATCACTGCCAAGAACATTAGCTGGAATAATACATTTAGTTTTCAGCTTCAAGAAAAATGCTATTCCAATCGCTGAATACTTGTTTCTACATAGTCTATAATAGTAGCGATAGATTTTAGTAGCTCCTAATGTAAAGTTTTGTTAATGAAAAGTATCTGTTTAAAACAAGTAGATGAGCCCTTCTTTCCCCCAAATCTCTTCAAATATTTCCCATCCCATGTACAAGTTACAGGTAAAGCAACATCCTGTCTTTGCTGAAATGCTCTGTGATATCCCTGAAAACATATGTATATATATATTTTAAAAATCCACACACCTGATGTTCTAATAATTAAGCAATGCAAGACTTTTGCCAAGACAGAGGTGACTACATGTTCCACTATATTAAATATCCCAAATACACTAAATCATTTAGAAGGTGGGTTCCATATAGAATTAAGTCTTCTCACTGTATCATTTCCTTGACATCTGAATTGTATAAGTTTCCTCAATATTAGCTGTTGGCTTTTGCCAAAGCTTCATACTGGGGCTTTGGCAAAGTGGGGGAAAGGGTTGGTTCAAGAAACCAGATTCCCAGAATAATCATAGTTTAAAAATGTGATTAAGCAAAAGCTCAGGATGGCTTCTGCCTAACTCTGACGAGGTCCATCCACTCCCTCATTACCAACCACTGAAAACTTCTGCTGCATTTTGTTTCAAGAGAATCCAAAAGTCCTTGCTGTAAAGCAGACCGGGGGGGGGGGGGGGGGGGAGTCCATTCAGTCTTTCTGTATCACAACCATTATGAAAGAAGTATAAAACACTGCCTTTATGCTGCCAAGCCACAATGACTCACATCAAAGCAGTTTCGCCACTTGGGCTTTTTTCTCCCAAATTTATTCAAGCCGAGGGCAGGGAGACAACAATTCATACACGCTAATTACACCTAATTATCTATTCCTCCCCCCACCCCAACTTTCAGCCAGCATTACTCGCTATTTGGGTTTCTCACAACCTCCTCTTGCCCTGTCCATCCCGCTCCACAGTAAGTCTTTGAAGAAAACAGTTGTGGCTTTTTAGAATATTCACAATGTAAGGTTCAACTCAAATTAAACTTTTCCCATTATCAGTTTTGACACGTCTTATTTGTTAAATATGAAGGTCTTTTGCTTAATTTGGCAAATTCCTAACATCTCTGACTGGAGGGAATTGCTGGTAACACCCTCTCCTACCAGAGCTTCTCCTCACGCTTTCTTTTCATGATCTAAATGAAATGTTTATTGGATTAAAGTTCTTCTCCGCAGACCTTCATGGTGGCCTGTGACAAAGCACTTACAAGCTGTATTAATTGGCTTGGACTTTTGGATTGGGGGGATGGAGGAAGTCAGGGAAAGGCCTTATTTCGTGTTATATATCACAAGCAAAGAACTCAGCCATGTTAATTAAATGAACCCCGTTTTAAGAAGAATACAATGTTATATCTCTGTCACAGAGTTAAATTGATTTATTTATTATTTACGGTATTTCTATCCTACCTTTCTCAGCCCTAAGGCGACTCAAGGCGAGTTACAGATTGGCAACAATTTGAGGCCACACATTCATAAAAATACAATTAAAACATTCAGCATAATATTCACTTCTTAAAATGAAAGAAGCAATTTAACAGAAGAGGATTGTAACAACAACAACTTTATTTTTGTATCCCGCCTTCATCTCCCTGAAGGGACTCGGGGCGGCTTACATGGGGACCAACTCGATCAACATAGTTAAAATATAACACACAGAAGTACATAAAACATCATCATAAAACAAACAACAACATAACATAGTATAAAACAACCATCGAGCAAATAACCAATAGCCTGAGTAATAAACAGTTTCTGGGCTATCATTACAATCAAACTGGAAGGGAATGTAAGAGCTATCTACAATTATTTTACTATCAGGTTTGTTTTTTTTAAATGAAGGATTGTTAAGCAATGTTTTCAAAATAAAATATGCAGTCTCAATCGCCTTGTTATTTGAAAAGGATAGAAATAACCAAATGTTGTTAAAATCCTTCTCTGGTTTTAGAACATCTGAATGTTTAATTTCAAATGACAAAATACTTACATACCTTTAGTGTGCGATTGACTCACATATTTGTAGAAACTTGAGAAGATTTAAGTAGTAAGACTTATAATTTGGAGAATCAAAGGTAGAGGTTTCTAATTTCAAATGCTTGCTTGAGACTCAAGTCACATTAACACATCCATAAAGTACAATATGAACTCTGTCTTAGCATTATATTACTGAATGTACGTTTGCACATGTATACAGGCCCCCTCGTCCTTTTTCTAATGCTAAACACAGTTATTCATGATCAAACTGTATTGTAAATCCCCAAAGTAATCCATTTAATTAATACAGGGGGAAAAGAAAAAGGGAGAGCCTACAACTTGCACAGCTTTGGAAAGAAAGAGTCTTCTATTTAGGACTTGCTTGGGTACTTACTAAGAAGGGAAACAAAAGGCCTAACATCTTCAGTAATGAAAAAGTCAATTGATAAGTGAAGACATCACAATATCAAAGACTTAATCCCAGCATTTCTGACTCAGGTGACAGCTCAGCGGAGGTCAGGGTGCTGACACTGACCACAAAAGCAAGTTTTCCACTATTCAGTGTACTGAAAGCTACTAGGCTATCGCAGCATTAGAATGGAACTAACTGACAAATCAATTTAATCACCAAGATGACTTTTTTCCCAAAGAAATTGTCAACTGACAAATCTGTGGGCTCCTAACACAGGTGGCCTGACAAAAGCAGAACACATAATCAAAGGCAATTTATATCTCCAAAGTGGTGCAAAAATGTGCACATCTCTTCAACTGCTTTGAATTCACTTGGTTGTGGGCATTTGGACCTCTTGCTCCAACTCAGCAGTGGAAGGCAGCTGATTATTCTGAAAAATGGCAATGCATTTGTGCCTAAAGCAAATGAGTATTAAGGAGGTAAAAGATAATAAAGCAATTGTAAACAGCTTAATAACACAATCCCATACACGTTTACTTAAAAGTGAGTTCCATCAAAGTTAAACTTTTTATTCACACAGAAATGTGCAGCCATATACCTGCAGCCATAAATGTTAAAAAGTGCCATAAGAACCTCAGCAACTGACACAATCGTTCATATGAAATTAGATTATTGGGTCTGTATAGGAGCATGAAATAAACCAAAAGCACTTTGAAGGATCAGAGTAGGCTGCTTTGGACCCCACACATTGAAGTAGGAAACCTGAAATGCAAACTCAGGCTTAGCCCAGAGAAAGTTAAACAGAGAATGTTTACTTTTCACTAAAATAATTCAGTTGTGTACATATGTCTCTATTGATTTATATGGCATTAGTGATTAAATGTCTATGAAACAGACATTTACACCGTCTTCATGGATTTAGAACTGCCATAGTGAATGTATTTGCTTTTGATTTCTTTCTACCAAAGGAAGGCTGACTACATCGTTGTAATACTTCACCTCTTTATACAAGACCAATTTCATATGAGTAACATCCAACAGAACACTTTTTGCAACCAATTTTAAGGGAACATTTAAATATATTGAAGAACAGATTGAGCTCAAGATGTATTTGCTGTGTGGATTGACCACAAACAACTTTAGCTATTTATCTTATTTCAAATATAAGCTAATGATTCCCATCTCACTGAAGCAGATACAGAAAGAGTATGTGTATATTCTGGAATATCAGAGATGAAAAGAAAACCTTTCCCATATTTTGCTCAATTAAATGTTGGTAAATGATAAAACATCAGATTTCTGTAAAGAAGAGTTTCTCAGACTCTCTGATGGAATTAAGTGGCAATTTTTTATCTACTGTGACACAACTGTCTCTTTCCTGGAAATTTGCCATGGACAAACAGTTGATGGTTTGTGGATTGACACTAGTGCATGGACAAGTACTACAAAAGACACAAACTGTCATAAAATTAGAATCAAATGCAGATGCTATTATTTACCCTATTTTTATCCCGTTTTTACTTTCCTTCTGATGCCAAGAAGGAGGGGGCTGACCTGAGGGAGTTCCATAGCCAAGGGGCCACCACTGAGAAGGCCCTGTCTCTCATCCCCACCAGTTGCGCCTGCAAAGCAGGTGGGACCAAGAGCAGGGCCTCCCCAGACAATCTTAATCTCCAAGGTGGTCATAGGGGGAGATACATTTGGACAGGTAATTTGGGCCGCAGCTGTTTAGGGCTTTATAGGCTAAAGCCAGCACTAAAGCCAGATGCTATGTAATGCTAATTAATTTCCAGGGGCTGAATCCAATCATTTCTAACTAGTATAGATCAGTGGAATCTGTTGATTTGCCAAGTTTGCAACTATAGGTAGGTTTAGTCCCAGATGAGCTTATACTGGGATCCTATGCAAGTTCCATTGAAACAAACTGAAGAATCTCCAGCAGAATCTGTTGGACTTCATATCCTCTCACTATTTCTTGTGAGCTTTCAAAGCATAAGTCGCCATAAAAGTTGGCAATCTACATCCATTCCTCATATCAGTCAATCCTTCATGTAAGGTTAAGATCCAACTATGAATAATAATTTGTTGAAGTCTTTCTTAGGAGTTGTAGGTAGACACTGAGGTTTTATCAAATTTATTGACACAAAAATAACTTCATTATGTTTAAATCTTAATTTGAATTTCTGGTACACATAATTTCTGGTACACATAAACAGACATGGTGGCAAGAATCTCATGGCTGTTTGTATGGTACTTGAGTATTTCTTCTGGGCTCCATTTATTTATTTATTTATTTACAGTATTTATATTCCGCCCTTCTCACCCCGAAGGGGACTCTGGGCAGATCACAGAACACATATAGGGCAAACATTCAATGTGGTTATACACTGACAGAACAGACATAGTACATAGATACAGGAATATAGGCTTTTCCCATTTTCGGCATCTTGGAAGTTGTGCTCAATTCTGGCCGGGGAGGGGCTGTCGCTCCATCCACCATGCCAAAGAACCCTGTTCATAGACTTCCTCCTTTGATCAAATCACCAGCATTTCCTTATGGTGCCACTAAAATGCCTCCCCGCTTAGACGGTACCTATTTATCTACTAACAGATTTTTGATCTGCTAGGTTAGCAGTGAGCTGGGCTGAAGGTCAGGCGCTCATCCCTGACCCAGGCTTCAAACTGCCAAACTTTTGATTGGCAAGATTTATGGTAGCTGGTGGTGAACCTGATGTGCTAAAGTCCAACCTAGCTTTAGAACAGCAGGTTAACCTCACTGCCCTCAGGAAGATGAAATATGCAATCAGGTAACAAAAATGAAGACTTATTTCTATCTGATATGTTACCCCTTATTCCATCAAAAAATGTAAGAATTCTAAATTCATAAATACTGCTAAAAAAAACCCCCAAAATATTAATCTCCGCTTCACCTAGCCAATAAATTAATGCATATAACATTTATAAAAGTTTAAGAGAAACATTTTTTTTTTTGCAATGAAGAACAAAGCTTTTAAGAAGCATGTCTTCCCTTACCTTCAACACAGCAATGAATGGAACAAAATTAACTCTCTGGAGTCCGTTTTTATAGAGGTCTGAAAGAAAACACAACAGTATTACCTTTGCCACGCTCTTTCACCAAGTATAATGCCAAGGCCACACGGCTGGGGCTATTTTTAAGATTGGCATCGAATTTGTGGGCTTCATCCTTCTGTTATGAGGGAGATTTTTGGTGAGGGCTTTTTAAGTGTTAATGTTCAAACTAATCAAAAGAACAACATATATGTACAATAATTTACATTGGCATTAAGGGCCAGAGTTAAAGCTAAAGGAAGAGTAGATGTTAGCATGACAATATGTATTGTAGTAAAACTTTGTTAATTTTTACCATTCATATCAAGGCCTTGAGATTAGGCAGCCTAAACACAAAAATAAAAAATAATATTAGTGGAGGCCAAGTATATGAATGCTTTGTTAATAACATATTTTGTATTTCTCTGCCCTTCTCCCTGTGTGTGCCACTCTCTGTTGTATTTAGGTTTTTTCCTCTAATTTAGGAGACAAAAGAAGAACATTTTTACAGCAGTGGGAACTACCTCCTTAAATACATTATTACTGTGTAATAATTATGATGGGTAGCTTCTCTTCATTAGAGCTATTCACTATTTCCCTATGAGATGCCATCACTTGCTACCAATGTGGGCTGGCTGGCGAATACACTTCTATTAAATACGTCCACTAAAACTCCATGCTGTCAGATTTCTACTGGAGGGGATAGGGAGATGGAAACAAGGGTTTTGAAACCTGAAAGCTAGAATAATTTTAAGAATTTTCAGAATTGAGCACCAATGCAAATTCAATTGCACACTGCAAGCAGTATTGTATACTACTTTCAATATATGTTAGTAAATCTATCAATACATTGCTTCTAAAAATTGTCAAGTAAAAAAGGGTAAGATCTTTTTAACAGTCAAATGGCTACTAGTCCGCTGTTATCAACTTGATTCTTTTCAGATGAAGCTGACATTACAGAACAACACCAATTCTGTTTTCCCACATTCTACTGAAATAGTAAATGTGCCCCTTACTTAGAGCCACCTGGAAGGATTTTAAGTTATCTTTAGTCAAAGAGACATTTTATTCTCCAATTTATAGTGATTATTTCCAACACAGAAGCTGGAACTGCTTTACCATGCTTGGAAGATCTGTATTACGGATTCCCAGAATAATCTGTTACTGGATGCTGCTGCCCTATAAAGCTGGTGGGATCCAAATTCAACATCCAGCAGCACTACATAAAACTCATCTGAACATAAAACAGCTGAATAAAATCCCACATATTCTGCTTTGAACTAGAATATATTGAATATATCTTTAATGAGGCGGCAATAGAAGCAATGAAATTTTAGAGTTGTGAAACAACATGACCTCACAACCTCTGAGGATGCCTGCAAAAGATGCAGGAGAAATGTCAGGAGAGAATGCTTCTAGAACATGGCCATACAGCCCGGAAAACGTACAACAACCCAATGATTCCGGCCATGAAAACCTACGACAATACAACATGAGTTGGTTGGTCCTGGTGAAGGGGGCACAAAACAAGGGTAAAAGGAAGAGGGGGAAAAGGGAATAATAATAATAATAATAATAATAATAATAATAATGAAATAAAACAAGTACAAGTAGATAAAAAGGTGTGTAGTAGAGGTATATACGTTGTATGGAAAGTTTAAAACATGATAAGAAATGTGTTTAAAGATGTTTATGATTTATTTTCTTTTACTGTTGGATTTTATATAAGGCATACTCCCTTGTCTAAGATATTGTAAAAAGAGGAAAGAATGTATACTTATACATTTTGATTGATAAATCTATAAATAATTTTTTTAATGAACTGGAATATATGGCAAAGAGTGGACTCAGATAACCCAGTTCAAAGCAGATACATTTGGGTTTTCTGTCTTGATATTCTGGGTTATGTGGCTGTGTGGAAGGACCCTGAAACATGTAAAGTTGCTTTCTGGAGACTTATTTGGGAAAAGGAAATCCTGTAGTAAATTCTGAACTGGATTTTTATATTGAAAATGAGGATAAGGTTCAGAATTAAAAGTGGCAAAAATTTTGGGAAAACCTTTAATTTCAAATTTATACACTCATATTTTGGAGCTGTGATGAAACAAAAATGCTCGCTACAAGTTGTAAGGAAAGCAGAGGGAACCATGTCCAGCTGCAAGCATAGTGCAACAGAAGAGGAAAATGAATTAATTGCTCTTTCAAATTTTAATATGTGAAAAAGGGGTTAAATATTTGGCAATTACAGTCATGAAAAACAGCAGTCTACTAAAACTATGAAAAAATTGGAAATAAATTAAAAGAGACTTAGAAAAATTGGGAAAGTTGTCCCTTTTGAATAGAATTGCAGTAATTAAAGCCAATGTTTTGCAACTGCTTTTATTTCTCTTTCAAATGATCCTTATTATAAGAAAATGGAATATGTTTTGTGTAATGTCCGAAAGAGATTTCCAGATTTGTCTGGCAGACAAAGAAAGCCTGAATAAAACTTAAGTTATTTTGTATGGGTGAAGGAATAGATATGGTTTAAATATGAGGGACTTTGGATTTTGAAGGTCATGATTTAAAATTTGAGTGACATGGTTATTTTCTGAATGATAGACGTAAGGCACATACAATTGAAAACTCATTGTATTAGAAGGATTCTTCTACAAATTTGGTGTAAATACCTGCAAAATATAATTCTAGCCAAATCACAGGAAGCCTTTCTCTGAAAATAGGTTATAAATAGGAGATGGTTGCTCTATGATGATTTTTTGGTACATTTGGTAATACTATTCATATAGAAGCATGGTAAAATGGGACCTAAAGATACAACTTTTACTGTCTGTAGTAATTTAAAACATACTTTCCTGTAGCAGTTTTAAAAACTGTATTATATACTGAATAAGTGATACTTAAATAAAAATAAGCTGTCAAAAATGTCCCAGAATGTTTCACATCAATGTTGAAGTTTTTAGTTGAGTTTTTAGGGTTTTTTCATATGTAGTGGACATGTAAGTGGGCAAAAAGTTACTAATGTAAGAGTTATATGTTAATTAGAATAATGAAAAGTAGAGTGCAATGTCACAAGGAATGTTTTTGCTGTGACCTAAAATTAAAAAATTGAACAGTAAATATCATCTACTTCTTTGATACATGGCAACAATAGCAAGAATATTGTTTGTTCAAATCTGGAAATGGATTGAAGCACCAACAATGGAAGAATCGATTAAGGTGGTTTACTCTCAACATTGTCCTACTGGTAAAATTAATGTGGATTCCAAAGGAGAAGTCAACTGAAGACTTTGTGAAGTATTGGAATTTTGATCAATAATAAATCTACCAATGTAATAACATGTAGTCGTGGTTATTAGTAACTAGTAGGATTATTTAGCCAAATCTGTAATGGTAGAATCGTATTTTCCTTGGTGTTTTTCCCCTTCCAATTGCAGTTAGGATTGGAGGGAGGGCATCAGAGCCCAAGTGTTTTCTTTTCTATTTTGTTTTCTTTCTGTTTCCCTTACTCTACTTTATGTATATCTATTATTTTGACTGTGAACCGGATTAACAACCAATCAATCAATAATGCAAAAATTTACTATGCTTTGATAGATATTCTGTAATTGCTTCTGGTCGCTTCTGGAGTGAGAGAATCAGCCGTTTATGAAGACGTTCAATGGCTGATACCAAATGAGAGACTCCCCCCTGGGCACACAGAAAACTGAGCGACTTGGAATGTGCTGAACAGACTGCGCTCTGGCACCACGAGATGCAGAGCCAACCTTAAGAAATGGGGTTACAAAGTGGAATCCACGACATGTGAGTGTGGAGAAGAGCAAACCACAGACCACCTGCTGCAATGCAACCTGAGCCCTGCCACATGCACCATGGAGGACCTTCTTGCAGCAACACCAGAGGCACTCCAAGTGGCCAGCTACTGGTCAAAGGACATTTAATCAACTACCAAGCTTGCAAACTTTGTGTTCTGTTTGTTTGTTTGCTAAAAAATGCAATGCAACTATGTGGTCTGCTCCTGACACGATAAATAAATGTAGTTCCTTGGAAACTGCTCTTTTGAAATTTCAAGATGAAGCATGCTAACAAGACCAATCTTCTATCTGATCTTGTGTTTCTACTCTGGGTGTGACTTATTCTGTGAATTATTTTTTCTCATCTTGAATAAGTACTCTAAGAAAACACCTGAATTTCAGCTTAGCTCTTGTCTGGTTCTTGGACCCTTCATTAGTAGCTTGGCATTTCTAATCCCTTCTCAATGCCACTCCATAGTGGTTACAGAATTAAAATATAACAAGATTGATGTGACCCTGCAAAAGTCATAACATAGTAGGTCATGCACCAATCTAAATAGTCTTTGTGGTTCTTTACATTTCTACGAGTCTATGACATATTTGCATAATCTGGCGCCAATATATTGCAACTAAACAAGCTAAAAAGTAAAAATGAAAATAATGTGGATTATCTGTCCAGGAAGGTGAATTTCCCAAGACCAGCAGCTTGCTGGACTCTTGTTAAGCTGCTGGAATTTCTTTCTCAGCAATTTCGAACAATGATCTGTTAAGTGAAACATATGACCTTCCTTCCAGACATTTTTAAATAGTATAAAGGAATTAAGTGGTTGTGACAATCGGCTTGTGAGTAGGACACAATTGGAACCTACTGAATCATAAATTCTCTTCCCCCACCATCATTTCAAGTCTACATTCCCACCATCACTATCCCATAAGGTGAAGCTAAAGCTTAATAAGAATCATTTTTGCAGATTATGGGATGAGGTGTTCCTAAACATATTTTGTTACACATTATGGAAACTGTTATTTTACATAAGTAAATACGGGAAATCTTGAATCTAATCTACAGTAACATAGCAAAGGCTATGATTACCTGGAATTAGCAACTGAAGCCTTAGTGAGAGTACATTTATATGTGTATTCTCATTTAGGTCACCCTCCACCAATCAGCTTCAAAGTGTTGAAGGGTCTTCCAGAGCAGAGAATGGGGGCAAATGAAGACTGGGGGATAGAAAGGGTGATCCTGCTGCAAGAGCAGAAATCTTCTAGTACAATGTTGGATGCCACCCTGGGAAATCTCTATGATATAAAGAGAAACTATACTGCAGAAAATAGATTGAGCAAATTCATACTTATTTCACTGTAATTCAATATTAACACAAACTAAATGCATATGTGCATTTTGATTGTGTTTGTGTACATAGGTGTAAGGTGTCATCCCCTGTCCCATCCCTCCGGTTTGGTTCTCTACATAAATGTTTTTAAGAAACAATTAAATAGAAATTAATTCCAAGTATCTATGCTTTTACTGAACAACAAATATATGAATTGTAGTATTTCTCTTTTCACTTTATTACAAATGTTTGCACATTATTTTAAAAGTTTCAGAGTTTACTGAAAACATTTAAGATTTTAATTTTAATTACAGGAGCATGAAGCAATTCTCATCTAGCACCTTATTTGCTATTACATATTTTGCGACAGCCATTCCTGCTTCAGTCCTCTACATACTTAGTCTGGAGGGCTTTATTTCTCTGGTGTGAGAGAATTGACAGTCTGCAAGAATGTTGCCTAGGGGACTCCTGGATGTTTTACTATCCTGTAGGAGGCTTCTCTCATGTCCCCGCATGAGAAGCTGGAGCTCCCCGGATTCAAACTGCCAACCTTTTGGTCAGCAGTCCTGCGCCACTGGAATAAATTTCACTGATGTTGAGGCTTATACTCAAGAACATCTTGACTTTCCATGGCTATATTTTTCTACTTTATCATGCATTTTTATTATTTAGTCCACACTTCCTTAAATAATTCAAGGCAGGATGTATGATTCCCTCACGGATGTATTATTCGAGGCATAGAGATCAAAACTATTCCAGCATTACTCTGGTGACCTTTACAGCTAAATGGGGATCTGAACACAGATTACCCCTCATGTGACAACCACACCACATACTTGATAGAAATCTTTTTTTTCCAACTCATTATTCCCCTTAAGTGTCAACAATATTATGAAATATATAAATAACTATCTTGGAGGAAAATTTACAGCCATGATTCTATCTATTCTTGCCCTTTTCCTTTCTGCAGCTTTTTCTTCCTTTCTATTACTTTAAAATAGTGGTTAGCACTAAAATAGTTTATTTAAAGAATGGATGAAACTTAAATGTAGTTGTTAAATGAGCTGAAAAAGCTTCTATTTCTGCAAGGAAAATTGAACATTGTTTTTGCTACTGCACCTCTCCTTTAGTTCATGGTCTGACTATGTATTGCATCCAGTGTTTTAACTGATACTTTTAAGTCAAGCCTGTGTCTCTCACTCCTATATAAAAAGGTAAAGGTTTCCCTTTGACATTAAGTCTTGTCGTGTCCGACTCTGGGGGTGGTGCTCATCTCATTTTCTAAGCTGAAGAGCTGGCATTGTCCATAGACACCTCCAAGGTCATGCGGCCGGCATGATTGCATGGAACACTGTTACCTTCCCGCCAAAGCAGTACGTATCGAACTGCTAGGTTGGCAGAAGCTGGGGCTAACAGCAGGAGCACACCCCGCTTCCTGGATTTGAACAGCCAACCTTTTGGGCAGCAATTTCAGCAGCTCAGCAGTTTAACCTGCTGCGCCACTGGTCACTCCTATAAAAGTATTACATTAATGGAAAAACACAAGATCATAACAAAACAAAACAAAAACTACAGGAAGAACATAAGGTATTGTCTTTAATAAAAAAAAATACATGTGTACTAAGTCATTTATTGCTGATGATGGAGGCCCAAGTCTCCGCCGTTAGCAGAACCGCCTTTTTCCATCTGCAGCAGGCTAGACGGCTGGCCCCCTATCTGTCCAGGGACGACCTAGCTACGGTGATCCAGGCTACGGTCATCTCAAGACTGGACTACTGTAACACCCTCTACATTGGCCTTCCTCTGTCGGTGATCCGGAAGCTCAAGTTGGTACAAAATGCAGCTGCTCGGCTTCTTGCGGGAATTCCGATGAGATGCCACATAACACCAATCTTACTACAGCTGCATTGGTTACCAATTGAGCACCGGACCACTTTCAAAGTGATGGTACTTACCTTTAAGGCCTTGCATGGTCTGGGGCCGATGTACCTGAGGGACCACCTCACCCCCTACCAACCCCAGAGATCCCTCCGTTCTGAGGACCAAGATCTATTGGAAGTCCCCAGTGTCAAGACCTTGAGTCTAACAGCAACCAGACGCAGAGCCTTTACAGCAGTGGCACCATCACTCTGGAATACTCTGCCACCTGAAGTCCGTGCCTTGCAGGACTTATCAGCTTTCCGCAGGGCATGTAAGACATATCTGTTTCGACAGGCCTTTGATATTTGATATTGCTGTTTTTAAATTGTTTTAATTTGTTTTAAAATTGTTGTTTGATTTTAGCCTGTTCTTGTAAGTTGCTCCGAGACCCAGGGGAGTGGCGGCATATAAGTTCGAATAATAAAAATAAATAAATAAATAAATAAATAAAATAAAGCAAAAGACAATACCAACATTTTTACCTTCTGGCGGCCTGTTGGATGTTGCCACAACAACAACACCATTTTGGAACAGGTTTTCAAAAAGCTGCTTGAGAATCATGGCATCAGCGATATCTGTCACCTGTATAAGACAACACTGCCATTAACAGATCTACAACTGACTTTGTCAGTTAAATGGTGGAAGATTCTAAATTGCTACTTGCAAGAGAAAAGAGGAGGATAATTAACAAGGGGAAGAGTGCGTGCCAATCCTTTCAAACATGTCAGTCCTTTACTACAGTGCCCCACTGCTGTTTAACAAATTTCTAAACAATTCTGTGTTAACTTCCATTCTGAAACTACAGGTGGAAAACACAGAGAAACAGACAGTTTTAGAGGCTTAATTAATTTGAACATCCACAAAACTTTCCCTCCCCAATGGAGATCAAGAAAGAAATGTACACCAGCTGCTTTACATTTCTATTACCTTTCAGCAAAGGTTCACAGAGGTGACTTTAAATGGTCATGGAACTTTTAGGAAAAAAGGACAAGTAGCCAAGTATACATAATCAGCTGCTGTTGAAAATAGAATGATATGACATAGATACTATTGTGCGATTGTTGCACAAAACAATTCAACAGATGGCCCATCACAAAAAATAAGCAATTTCATTGTTCTTTTTAAGTGCCTTCTATTACTGTCCATGAATAATCAAAAAGGCAATGCAGTCAGATCCAGCACAGTCAGCCTCTTCTAACCTTCACAGACACAAATCATTCTCTCCCTTTCTCTTCCTCCCTCACAGATATGCGCACACATACACACAAACACACACTCAAATAAAAAGTGGGGGCAACAATGCATAATGAAGAAACTTTTGTCTCAGAATTTTCACTTCCCTGCTTATTGTTCCTCAAATTATTACAGCTGTGTACTAACTTTATTATATGCAGAATTTCATTTAAACACATGGAAAATTAACAATGGAGGGAAAAAAGCTAATAGAAGAGTGGATATTAAAAAAAAGAGGACCAAATGAAAGTGGTGCTCGTTGGAAAAAGAACTGGTAGTATTTCTGAAACCAGGAAAGCCTTTGCTCACAGTGCCCATGGGTGGATTATTTTAAAAAGTCACATGCGACGCCTGAACTTCTACCTTTGGAAACAGCTCTGTCTAAATCAATTCACATATCATTTTAAAGATTTAAGACTGTTGAAAAATGTGAGCACTGTTAGCTAAACATACAGAAAGGCACAGGAAATGAAAACTTTATTCTGATATACAGAAGAGTATTTCTTATCCAACATAAATGTGCTGGCAGAACATTGGATTTATTTATTTCGTATCAAAAGCATTGCATAAATTAGTATAAAACTGATAAAAATAGAAGGAACGTAGGCAGCTAAGTATCTTTTGACCAAAAACGGGCAACAGCAATGGCATTGTCTGTAGCTTCCAACACTTCTTCCTCTGTACATGAGGCAGGGCATTGTGGGCAAGCATACAGATGCGGAGTTGTCTGTTCTGCTCTACAGTCGTACAAGGTGTGGAATTCTTTTAGGTAGTGCAATTTTGCCAGGTTGTCTTTTGATCTGCCCACTCCATTTCTGAGTCTATTCAGAGACTTCCAAGTTGCCCATTCTTTCTTTGCCCCTGGAGGAAGACCCTCGTGGGGGGGGGGGGCATCCAGTTTGGATTTCCTGGTTTAGCTGCCCAGAGGGATACCCTTGCTGTTGCTGGGGGGACGCCAAGAGGAGTAGTTCTCATAAAGCTTTTCCTTGATTTGAGTCTACTGGGAGGAGGCTGGTAGCCATGTAATAAATGGCTTTCACGGCATTCAACCTTATTTCTCTC
This sequence comes from Anolis sagrei, assembly GCF_037176765.1. NCBI lineage: Eukaryota > Metazoa > Chordata > Lepidosauria > Squamata > Anolidae > Anolis > Anolis sagrei. The sequence goes on from NC_090021.1 coordinate 94,427,832, forward strand.
CCATTTAGCAGCAACTTCCCATCACACATTGGGGTGAGGGGGCAATGACAGCTAGCTAGCACAACAGGTGTAGGTTTAAGACATCCTGTGTTTATTCTGCATGTTTCGTTCAATGCTATGCTCACCTGCTTTGCATGGGCAGATAGAACATTGGATAATAAGAAGGGGTTAAGGAAAAGTCTATTAAACATCAAATTATGAGATGATTTTACAAAATCGACAGAAAAAGCAGTTTAATACACGGTAACGTTATGTAGTAATTACTGTATTTATGAATTTAGCACCAAAATATCACAATGTATTGAAACAGCCGTGGGTCCAGGCGGGATAATACAGAATGTTGGATGAGTGACGTTTGGATAAGCGAGTCTCTACTGTACAAGGAAGTGGAGAACAGGGCTTGCCATTAAAAAGCAGACACCAAAAAGTTAACAAAAAAAATTCTGCAACTGGTTCTAATATGATCACTGAAATGGACAAAAGGAGGAGGAGAAACATGGAGCTTCCAGCTTTAAGAAGAAAAGTCCACCGTCTTCTGGGTTTAGAAATAGAAGCAGAACATGCCAAAATTGAACAACCTAGGTTTACAAAAAGAAGAATTTGACTAGGCACAACACTTTGGCACATTAAACAATAAAATATTTATGAGCAGTTGAAACGTGATGAGGGCCTCTCAAGTAGTGTTTTGATGTTGCAAATTTTAATCTCTGCCTACCGATATATATAAAATCTACAGCAAGAATAATTTTGTGTACTTGGGTGCCAATTTATGTCCTTTTGATCCTGTATAGCATTGGAAGGGAAGAAAACAGTGAAAGGATTCTCAAAGCTCTGGTTCTTTCTGTGGCCAGCATCCATTATAGACAAGAACAAAAGCAAAGGATACAAATTACAAATAAGAGGCATTTGCTAATGAAGAGAATGGAAAAATTCATTAGCATTTATGAGAAAAGATTTTTATGAGCTAGATTTGCTTTCTTCTCACTTAATTTTTTTAAAAATGTTAGTAATATATGTATGTAGCACTTGAAGCTCCATTATCCTCTGATTGGTACCATTTGTTATGATAAATGTCAAATATAAGAACATAAGAAATAATTAGTGATACTACAAAAATAAGATGTTAACAGTGTTGTTCTAGATATATTTATTCAGTAGGTCTCACTGTAGTCAATGGTGTTTACTCTCTAGCATGTGTTATTTTATTTTATTTTATTTTATTTTATTTTATTTTATTTTATTTTATTTTATTGTGCCCACATTGTTTTTATTACTTGGTTTGAACAGCTTTGGCCAGAATGTTAGTACTGACTAGAAATGCATTCTTTTATCAAACCTAAGATACAGAATGTATCACATTCTATTTATATGTGATTCTTGGTTCCCTGAAGTTAAGTATTCTAACTTTTTTCTTGCATTAAGATAAATAAGTCAATATTTGTTTGTTTTTAGGAATACATTAGCATGATGGAAGACTAAGGGCAAACATAGACATAAGATAAAGAGAGAACTCACTGCTGATCCACGAGTTCCAGGATGAGCCTGGCTTCCTCACAGCTTCACAACTGAAATGACAGACGTGCATAATACCAGTGAAGAATTTGACTAGGCAAATTTGACTCTGGTTTAGCCGTCAGTCTAGGTCTCCCACCACCATCCTATGCCTCAGATGGGTGCATGTTTTAAAAAAATCAAACATGCCCATGGAAGATTCACGTATTTATCCATATAATTTTTATAAATTAAAAATATATATAAAAGTGCAAAACTGTTTCAGGGACTGGAAGGTTCATCAGTCAATCAACGACAGAGAGTTTCTCCTTTAACAGTTGCAAGACTGCTTTTTTCCCTTTAGGCTAAAGAGAAGGACAGGTTGCTTACCTGTAACTGTGTTTCTTCAAGTCATCATCTGTGAAGTCACACAAATGGATTATACTGTGCCTGCGCAGGACCCAATGGATCTTTGCAATCAGGCTCCACAGTTCAGGCCGATAGATTCAGCCTTGAGCATAGTGCATGGCCCAGAGGGGAGGAAGGACGGGGTTGTGTGACTTCATGGATGACCGCTCAAAGAAACACAGTTACAGGTAAGCAATCTGTCCTCCTTCTTCATGCTCTCCCTGAATCACACAACTAGAGACTATCAAACTAAGTGCTAGAGGTGGAGACATGCGACACCAGTACATTAAACTTAACCAGAAATATTTATCGAACAATAACAGTGCCGCTGGTGTGAGGGTTGGAAGGTTCTCTTGTATCCAGAGCCCGAGTTTTGTGAGGAGGATTGGCAATGGGGTCGGACTGTACAGTTGTGGGTACCATCGAGATCTACAGATCTAAAGGAGCACTGGTGCTGAGATTATGGAGGGAGGCTATACTTCTTGGCAGTAGTATGGTGGGTAAAGTGCAGCTCCCCAATGTTGTTGGACTGCTGCTCCTGGCAGTCTTCCCCTCAGCTGTGCTGTTGCAATCCAACAATATTTGAAGGATGACATGTTGCCCACCACTGACATATCATCATAGAGGGAGGAAATGAATCAAGAAGACTACATTAGGATTACATAAAGAAGAGGGAAAATTCAAATATAGTAATGAACATTCTTTCCATATAATTTATGTATATTTTCAGAGACTTTGCCAACTACCTATACTAATTTCTCTAAACAGCAGCTGACCTTAAACCAAAGCGCAGCTCAGCAATCAATAAAACAGAGAAAGAAGAACCGTCTTGCTTTGCTCTTATCCATCCCACAAGTGGCAGCCCAAGTTTTCAAAACCAAGAAAGCAATACAAGTTAAGTATCCATTATTTGAAATGCTTGAGACAAGAACTATTTTGGATTTCATTTTTTTCAGATTTTGGAATGCCTGTATTTGCATATAAGGTAGGTGTGTAATGAGATATTTTGGAGACAGGATCCAAGTCTAAACACATAATAAATTTATGTTTCAGATATACCTGATACACATTAGCCTAAAGGTAATTTTACACAACACGTTAAATAATTTGGTGCATAATACAAAGTTTGTGTACACTGAACCATCAGAAACCAAAGACATAAATCGCTATCTCAGCCACCCAGTGTGGATAATTTTGGATTTTGGAGTATTTTGGATTTCATTAAAACCAGGTTTTTGCATTAGATTCCAGCCTGCACTAAGGGAAGAAAATTAGGCTAATGAAGTCCCACTTCATTTATGAACATATTCTTTCCCATATAATAAATCAACAAATATCTACATTTTAGTTAGTATTGGTATTTTTATTGGAAATAAAATTAGCAAATATGGAGTGCAGATTCCAAAAAAAGGCCAAGAGGAACTTGTCAATCTTTGTTTATATTATCAATATGCATTATAGCTTGTCATATTGCATTTTGTTAACATTCCAGGCTATGAATTTTATAAATAGTTACTGAACAGAGCTATTCAAGAGTTAGTTACATTGTTTTATAACAGGAGGGTAACTGAATCATTTTGCTACAGCTCTACTAAATCATTCTTTTGAGAACATGAACTGACAAGTGCTATTTGATATGGAATATGAAACTCTATCATTCTCTTCCTCGCATTTCTCACATCAAAGGCATCGAGATCTATCTCATTGTCTCATTGAGTTGCAAGATTTTCTCCCCTTTCTGTGCAGGTTATATTTATATACATTTTCTTTTAATGTAAAGTACTCATTTCCAGATACATGCTGCTACATGCACAATGGAGGACCTTGTTATAGTAACACCTGAGGCACTCCAAGTGGCCAAGTGGTCAAAGGACATTTAATCAACTACCAAGCTTGCAAACTTTGTGCTTTGTTTGTTTGTTAAAAAAATGCAATACAACTGCTTGGTTTGCTCCTGACACGATAAATAAATAAATTTCCAGATAAACTAAAATGCATTTGTAGTTATTTTCCTAATGCATACTTTTCTGCTGTGCATATTTTTTTCATGCACACACACACATTTTTTTATCTAGACGAACGATTTGTGTATCCCACCCCTCCAAAAACATGTCGCAGGACTCATAAATGTATGAGATGAGATGAGCTATCTTCTGCAGCAACGCTTTGGAGGTGCAAAACATCTCTGTGCGACATCTAGTGGAAAAACAGATGGTGCCCTACTGATCTAGCAGACGGTGTCACATCTTGATATTGGTTCAGTTTTCTGCAGCTACGGTCCACAGGTAGCAGCAGGTAGATTTCAAGTATCCACCTGCTGCTAGAGAAAACCATGATGCAAGTAACTGTGACCAACACCATGCAGGTGTTATGAAGGTCAAAAAAAGTGTGAGGATGAGTGGCAGAGTATTAGCAGTATTTTAAGCAGACAACACATCTTGATTAGCATTTATGTATTACATTTTATCTTTCTAAGGAAATTATGGTTAAGAATCATATGTTGCCATCCATTAATTGGTGCAATTCTGTACTCTCCTTTTCCACTAATAAAGCCACAATTGTATTACCTGACTATGAAAGCTACCAACATCACCCAAGTGCTTACCGTCCAACTGTCTAACCCATTAAAACCGTATCTCATTGTCCTTCACTCTGATGGCAGTCCATTAATACACACATTCTAACAGCTTTGGAGCTGAAATTTACCTCAGTTAGTGATTTAACAGCATCCAAGGCTTAAAGTCAAAGTATATTATACAAAGCACATCTCTATAGTCTACCATGCCAGTTTCCTATCAAAGAAAAAAATTAGGCTGGGCTGGTATAATTTGTTTCTGGCTAATTCATGCTATTTAGAGCATTCCATTTTCCACTGGTCATTTGCAAATGGACTGGATCTCAGTAGCTGCCTATGATACGGACACAATGGGATTTACAAGTATTTTAATGATGAACTCCTCAACAGATTTATCACCTGTCAGGAAACAAACACACTTGATTGCCTTGTGGCACCTTGACTACTATTAACCCAGCTGTGAATTTTCACATGCCAAAGTGAGAACAAATATGGGGAAACTGCGAAAGGAAAGTGGCAAGAGTCCATGCAACAATGCCTCACTAACAGGAGGCACAGCTCAGATATGGGCTTCTTAAAACTTCAAAATGGGATTTTAAAAAATCAAGATAGATTTGTTTCAACAGTAAAGCACAAAGTGAGGCACTGTTTGTAGGACAGGCCAATGGTGAATAAGACAGCAGTGGAAGGAGAAATTTGATTCAGGAATTTGATTCCCTCTATGATCCACCTCGGAGATTAAGATTTTCTGGGGAGGCCCTGCTCTTGATTCCACCTCCCTCTCAAGCTTGACTGGTGCAGACGAGAGACAGGGCCTTCTCAGTGGTGGCCCCTTGGCAATGGAACCCCCCCCCCCAGTGAAATGAGAGCAGCCCCCTTCCTACTGACTTTCAGGAAGAAAGTATGGTTATGTGACCAAGCTTTCGAAAAGCAAAGTTCTTAATGCAATAAGAGTATATGGAATAGTGAACAGAGCTATGGAATGACTACAGATTTTATTTCAGATGGTGTGATTTTAATAACTGTTTTTAATTAGAATCATAGAGTTGGAAGAGACCTCATGGGCCATCCAGTCCAACCCCCTGCATGTTGTGTGGCTTAAAGGGTGGGTTTGAATATAAATGTTATTGTATTACCAATGTTTCATTTTTTACGTTTTATGTCTAAATGTTATTTTATGTTTTATGTTTTAATATGGTCAGGTTTTTAATTTATAGTTATATGTTATTGTCTAGCTATTGTGTGTTGGTTTTCACATGTGTTTATGGCATTGAATTTTGCCTTTATTATGTTGGAAATTGCTTTGATTTCCCTCAGGGGGACAAAAGTGGTATATAAATTTAGTACATACATAAATAAATATTACTTTTGCTCTATTTTCTTTAATTTGTCCTGTGGAATACACCAGAATCTATACTGCTAAGTGACTGTACTAGCTAGAAAAGTGCAAAAGCACCAAATAGTCCATTTGGGCACCCAGAAGATCAGTACACTGATTAAGACCAATTTCCCCTCTTCCCACAATATCTCAGTATAAAACTATACTTCACACAGTAAACAATGCATCCTGTTCTGTCTTTTAATGGTAAGGATTGAGAGGCAATTTATGGGATAAACTGGGTGGGCAGGAGTTTAGCAAGAGGTTCATATAATATAATCTCCACTAGTAACTTAAAAAAAACTTCTGCTAGAAAATCCTTTGGTAGGCAGCACAGAATGCTGGCTGGCCATCAGGATAATCAACCACAATGCTGATCTCTTGCCACTTTTTAAATCCTGTAAATACCTCTTCCAATCCCATTAATTTCGTGGCTAGGTTTACAGATGAGAAATGAACCCATTTTAAAGGAGAGGAATCTAAGACAGCATATGCAGAGAAGAACTGGTGTTTCCTCTCATCCATACATTCATGTTATCCAGAAATCAAGAATTCAGGTACATGTGGTTGCTAACTCCATACACAAATCAACATGTTGCCATCTTGACAATTATCCTCATTAACAGCTGCAAAGGCGATTCTTCCACAAAGTACCTTTTCCTCTATTTACCCAAAATCGGGCATATGAATGTAAGTATACAAGTGTAGAAGTGGTTAAGTTTAATCTGTCATGTTCCAAGTCAACATGATACATCTTTATCTCCACTGCAAGCTTAGATTTAGGACATCTTATTCCATCTGACATTTGAAACTAAGGCGTGTCAGCTTTGGTTAGTTCTTGGAAGGGAAACTGCCAATGTATACCAGGTACTGTGAGCTATATTTCAGAACTGGTAAAATCACCTCTAAGTATTCCTTGACTAAGAAAACCCTTTGGACTTTATGGGGTTTTCATAAGTCAACATGTACTTTAGAGGCACATTCACTCACATTGTAGTTTCAGACCCTCAGAGGTATGATGGAATAAATGCTTCCTCCAGAGATATACAGATTACTGAAATGATGGAGTAGAGAAATACGAATGCCAACTGGTGTTTTACAATCCAAATCAGCCGAAGAGGTGTGATTTCGGCTTGTTCTACACAACTTACAGACATATCATTATGGCATGGATTGTATTCATGGATCTGGATTGTTTGTGCATATTTGCAAAATAAAGATCCAAATAATACAGTAAGACTAGTTTATATTGACAAAAAACATTGAGAGCATATAGCAAAGGAACTATTTTATATGTTCACATACTAACTAACATACATTACTTATTACTCACCTGAAATTCATCAAAACAGAGGAGACAGGCCTCCTCACTTATTTCAGCAGCAACAGGGGCTATTGGGTCATATGATTTAGCCATTAATCCAGGCTTCCTTTTTGGTAGGCTCTGTTTAAGGCGATGTATTCCTAAATATAATTTAAAGACACAGGAAAAGTATTAGAAATGGTTTCAGTCTGTTTCAATCTTTTTTTTAAGTCACACTGTAACTATACATGAGCAAAATCATTGACAATTTGCACTACCAGCCAGGTTTTCCTGAATAAATAATGAGAAGAGGAGACACATTTGAAAAGAGTAAGAAAAGAAATATTTTTTCTTGAAAGCTCAACATTATTGCAGACATGAAGTGAAGGTCAAGGAGGTGAAGAAATCTTATGTAAGTCCAAAGAACAGTGTTGTTGTTGTTGTTCATTCGTTCAGTCGTCTCCGACTCTTCGTGACCTCATGGACCAGCCCACGCCAGAGCTCCCTGTCGGCCGTTACCACCCCCAGCTCCTTCAAGGTCAGTCCAGCCACTTCAAGGATGCCATCCATCCATCTTGCCCTTGGTCGGCCCCTCTTCCTTTTGCCCTCCACTTTCCCCAGCACAATTGTCTTCTCCAGGCTTTGCTGTCTCCTCATGATGTGGGCAAAGTACTTCAACTTTGTCTCTAGTATCCTTCCCTCCAATGAGCAGTCGGGCTTTATTTCCTGGAGGATGGACTGGTTGGATCTTCTCGCAGTCCAAGGCACTCTCAGAACTTTCCTCCAACACCACAGCTCAAAAGCATCGATCTTCCTTCGCTCAGCCTTCCCTAAGGTCCAGCTCTCACATCCGTAGCTACAAGCTACATATTAGTAGGTTGAGGAGGCAGAACCTAAGCAGAACTGATTTGCTTCAAATAATAATTCAGCTCAGCTGGTAGTCCTCAAATACCATGTTTCCCCAAAAATAAGTCACTGTCTTATATTTATTTTTCCTCAAGAAGCCACACTATGTCTTATTTTCAGGGAATGTCAGGCTTGGCCTCATGTAAGCTGCTCCGAGTCCCCTTGGGGAGATGGTGGCGGGGTATAAATAAAGTATTATTATTATTATGTCTTTTTTAAGTATGGCATAACAACCTGCATTTATTCAAATATACTGCTGAGTAAAACAGCTGCCACAGCTGCACTTCTTCTCCCTGAGGACACACAAAACCTAAAGCAGAGCGTCCTGCTCCTCGCTTCATTGAGGAGACTTTCTAGGGGACGGGCCAAAGGGAAGCAGTGCTGCCAACCACAGCTCTTTTGGAGCCGGTGACTCACTCCCTCTCTCATTCACTCAGAGAGGAAATCTTGCCTTGCGTGGTCTAGTGGGAAGAAAGGACAGAAGGAGAAGGAGGAAAAAGAGGAGGAAAAGGAGGGAGAGGAAAAGAAGGAGGAGGAGGCAGGAAGTGAGGAGTGAGGCTCGGACTCGTCTCTGCCGCCGCTGCGGAAAGTTCTTCCATTTCACTTTCTATGTCTCCCTCTATACCTCAGCTTGTATCACTATGTCTTATTTTTGGGGTATTGCTTATGTCGTGCAAATGCTTAGAAATCCTGCTATGGCTTATTTTATGGGTAAGTCTTTTTTGGGGGGAAACACAGTATAAAATGGCAACTTATTCTTGTCATTTATCCACAAGTTTTATTGTTGTGGATACAAATTTTTTTTGGCATAACACAGACCTTGAGAGCTCTGAAACATGGCAAATTGCTCCTGCTCCCTCCCCCTATAGATGTGCTTCAATAAAAATGCTTTAATTTTTTAAAAACTTGAGAGGACATTATTTTTGAACAAACTTGGGTGGGGAGTGGGGAACAAAATTTCCACAGCCTTGCAGCAGTACAATATAAATTATTCAGGAGAAGGATGTCAAATCGCCTTATGAGCATCCAAAGCAATAAGAGAGAGCTGAAAGGTATAAACTTACTTTTGTGCACGTCTAGCATGAAGCCATGAAAATGGACTCTCTTTTTCTTTTCTACTTCTAACTGAGAATAAAAAATGTCCATCACCATTGTCTTTCCCGTACCTTCAAAAAAATCCAACAGGTTGTTAATTTAAAACACTATGTACTGATTACAGTAATGACTGTTCATTAGCATTGAGCTAATGAAATCACAACCATGATCTGAACAGCACAAAATCATTATCTTTGGGAAGCAAGACTTCAGTTTTCGTGGATAGAATCATTTGTATTTTCAGATCTGAAGTATTATATTGGAAACAACAAATGTAATTACCTCCTGCATTTGAAATACCTCAAACATTGTTTACAGAGAATAAATATCCATTTCTCATCACATTTTATTTCTTATTAAAGATTCCAAATAGTTCAGTATTCGGCTCCAATAGTGACTAGCCAGAACAGAGTTTTAAAAAGGATGAGGGCTTTTTTTTTCCTTTTTTTTTTTTTGGGAATATAAACTCTGGATTCTAGGGATTATAATCTAAAAAAGCAAATTTTCCAAGCTTTGAGCCAGATGTTTCTAAAAAAACTCCTCAGTGAAATGCATTGAAAATACAGTGGCTATAACTGCATGCAAAGTAGAAACTAGCATTCAAAGGCAAGCTGTGCCTCACAAAATATACTTTAAATTGTTTGTAGATTAGAAATAAAACTACATTAATGAGTTGATCCATAAATTCAATGTCTTTCAATATTCATATTTGATGCGCATGATCATGAAATACAGGTAGCCAGAATTATTTCTCTGGTATTATCCCATTACCGGCATTGGAAAATCTGGATTCTATTAACTGTATATGCTACAGCTCGTGAGAATTTGCTAATAATTTTTATATATAATTTGTCATAAAGCCTTTAAACTTACCAACATCTCCATAGACATAAAGGCCTTTAGGAGGTTTGTTTTTTGTAAACCACTGTGAATTAAGAAAAGAATGATTACAATTATAGTCAGAACAGTTATTAAAATATTTATATCCTGCTCTCCATCCAAGGATAACAGGGTGGTATACAATAAAATCAACTTAAACAGTTTAAAACACTATGAATAATTTAAACAGACCAAAAGGCACATTAAAATAGGATAGATCAAAACCAGTTAAAACACGAGACAATTTAAAATGATGCAAATTTGCAGGTCTAGATGAAATAAATTAGACACCAAAGTACTGAAATGAATCGGAATTTCTCTTCAGATTTTCTACATTTTATTACTTATTTATTATGATTGGGTTTCATATAAACAGAAACACACTATAGACAATAGATTATCCTACAACACTACTGTCACTCCGGTTATCCTAGGACTTAAAGGATAACAATGTTTTCCTTTAAGTCCTAGGATAACCGGAGTGCTGATATTATGGCTTAGTTCAAATTTCTCTTAATGTTTTTCAAAAATTCTTCATTTATAGTATGACAATGCAGAAGCACTATTCACTAGTTTACTTTGATACTACAACTCTTTGTGGGGGGGGGGGGTTAGTGGGAGCAAAAGGAAGAAACTCCCCCCCCCACACACACAAAATGTCTCAGAATTAAAAAGAAACCCACATAAAGGTGAGAATATAATCTTGCACCCGGTGTCAGGAATTGTCAGGGAATTGTTTAGTACTATACAACAAAAGGTCACTTGTTTGTGTTTTTTAAAAAGAAGAAATGCTGAAATAAATATTGTAAATTCCATCCACCTCACAATATATTTGTTTCAGCTTTGAGAAGCGTTTGGATAATATTGATATGGGCTAATATAAAAATAAATAAATAAGTAAGTAATAACTAGTTAAATTCTTGCAGTCAGAAGGCCTTTAAACTTCTACTTCTTCAAAAGAAGCTGTGTGTCAATAGCATTTGAAATGGGGAGGGGGGGCGTTTACTGTTCAAAGTTAAAACGAACACAACTTTAGCTATACTTACAAATATTTGAGTTTCTTTTGGTGTCTTTCTTTACTGCTAGATTTTTATATTACTTGTTTTTCTTATTTTCCTAAGCAACTGGAAAAACAGGTTTTAGCCATGCATGGCATTCCAAGCAGGTATCAAACACCAACACAGCATTAAGACAGATCTCATCAGTTCATGCAATTATATAGAGATCAAATATAATATTCTGCAAATGCATTCATTTTGTTATTTTGAAAGACAATCTTTTTACAATCATTTTTACAAACACAAGATTGGAAACTAATTCAAATTGCTGTTGTCTTGTTCTCATTTAGAGTCAGACAATTTCCTAAACTACATTTCAAGTAAGAACATTACAATACCACAAAGAACATGGTCTCCCCTATCAGATCACTCAGGTTCTTTGCCACCGAACTATTAATATGTTCAAGCAAGCCATAAAGGCCAACTGTTACAGCAAAGACATTTGAAGAGGACATTTAGAACAAAAATAAAATGTGGCTCAAAATGTTAATTTATGGTAATTTATGTAGCCCAGTATCTATTTAGCAGAAGATCTCATGCTTTCCATGTTCAATCCCCAATATCTCTAAATAAACAGAATTAAAAACACTTCTACAGGGACTATGTGAAGCTGAACAGTGTTTTGCAGAACAGACCTTCATAAGGATGCTCCCAATAGCAGTAGATTCCCGACAGTCAACACTTTGTTATACCTGGTATATCTCATTTGCTCCAATCAGTATTTCCACAAATTTCACTCTTCTCTGGGTCATATTTGTTACTTTCTAATACGTGAGTATCTAGCTGAATGCAGGAAAAAATATTAGAACTATTCCATAAAAAAGAAGGTGGAAGTGAGGGGGGGGGGGGGGGAGAGAAAAATTGCAGAAGCCCATTTAAGACTAACTGGTTTTCAGCATCACTTTGTGGATAAATATCCATTTCTGTACAGAGGGATATTAACCTCTCTTTTATATATACATAAAAAACCTATCTATACAGTTGTGGGAGGAGGAATGAGTAATAGGATCCAGAAAGATCCAAATAATATTCCATGCTGTATATTTTCGAAGAGCTGGACAAGGAGACAGAAGTCTTTCTGAGCTTTTACAGTGGTCAATTAGTGCTGAAAGCAATAAATCTGTTTACCAAAAGCCACTTTCCTTGGTCTGAAAAATCTAAGAAGATTCCTTTTGTTATATGTACAAAATTATGGATTTTGATATTAATACATTTCATCTGCTACCCCAAGACGGTAGATGACCTGCCAGAAAAGGTTTGACAGCTAAATCAGCTGTCAGAATATAAGACACAATCGAAGACCCATCTCTTCTGGCAGGCCTACTCAGTCAATTGTAAGTTGCGAATTTTAATTTGCAGTTCCTCGGTGGATTTTAACTCTGTGTATCTTGTTGTATGACTTGTAATAGTGTTTTATCTCTTGTTTAAATGAAAGTGTAGTCCACAACGAGCTGCCAGGAAAGTCAGGTAATAAATTATTATTATTATTATCATCATCATCATTATCATCATCATTATCATCATCATCTGATACACAACAAGGTTAGTACACAGCAAACAAGATCACTACGCTAGCTTTTGTACTTGATCACACACTTTCCAAGTGTCTAGAACTGTGTGATGTATCGGCGAATAATGCGTGCAAATCCAAGTAGGGTGGCCTTTTGCAGCTGACAGATGGTAATTTTGTCAGTGCCAATTGTTTTTAAGTGCAGGCCAAGGTCTTTAGGCACTGCACCCAGTGTGCCAATCACCAATGGGACTACCTTTAATGGCTTCTGCCAGAGTCTTTGAAGTTCTATCTTTAAATCCTCATATCGTGTAAGCTTTTCCAGTTGCTTCTCGTCAATTCTGCTGTCACCTGGGATTGCAACATTGATGATCCATACTTTGTTTTTTTCCACGATCGTAAGGTCAGGAGTATTATTATGATTAATTATATAAAGTCTTTTCTTCATGTGGACATAATATTGACCTTTGTTTAGTGCTGATGTTCCTTATTTACTCTGAACATACTTTTCTGTAAAAAATAAATTTAGTTTTTCGTCATGGCCTTGGGTTGGAACAATAAACATATTGATTCAGATATACGTAGAATGTCATGAAGTTATATCTTTGTTTATAGTTCTGCTAAAGGATTGGAATTTGGGGATATAATTCAATTTGGCTGTTTCTTTTTCGGGTCTTATTTTGTACAATCATCCTTCTACATTTGTGGCTTTGATTTTGGCAGATTTGATTGTTCATAGATTTAATTAATTTAATTAATCTCTAGGTCCTCCAGTATGATTCTATAGATAACTTCTTCCAGTCTTGCTGTTGGAGCTATAGATTTCAAACTAGAAATTCCTAAAAAGATGTTCTCTCCGGCAAAAAATTACTAATTTTTGTTATTAATGGTTTTTTGCTTTCACTGGGGTCTTGTACCCTCCAGACCCAGTGAATGCGAAGGTCTGATGGTACTTGCTTTACAAGTAAATCCATCTCTGATGTTGTGTGTGATATTATCGGGCCAGCTTTAGACCCAACCAACTGTGGAGTATACAATAAATACAATCAATTCTGGAGAACAACAGACCTCACACAAACTCTGGAAGGTATTTATTTACTTTATTTATTTTGCTTATATACCGCTGTTCTCAGCCTATCTAGGTCAATGAAGGTAGGCCTTCATTGACCTAGACAGCCCCAACATCTTAAATTATTACTCACTTAAAACTGAATGCATAACGCAGAAGGAAATTAAAGGCCACAGACCTAGATGCCAACTTAATCCCCACATTTACTCTGGGATCAATATGAAAAAAGCTCATAATCAATATGACAATATGATCAATATGACAAAAGCTCATAACTCATAACATCAGTGATGTGTTTACTTGCTCGTCTTCCAAAGTGATATTGTGCCACCTTATAATGCAGGAGGATAAATGGGCAGAAAACTGACACAAGAAATGGCAATACCTCAAAACTAGTTGCAAAATATTTAAACCTTCTTGGACATCCATTAAGGGAGTTACAGATTGCGGCCCTTGAAATCACAAAGTACGTGGGTTTATATGTCCATGAACATCCACGCTAAACTAAAAACTGGTCAATCTTAAAGGTGCTACAACATTTCTTTTTTTGATTTGCCCTCCTTTTTATGCTGTAAGAGACTTTCAAAAGCACCACTGAAGAGTTTCAGGTAGAGGAACCTAGGATAACTGAAATGGCAATAATGTCAAAGAATCATCTACTGTCTATAATGTGTTTCTGTTTATAGCCTGACTCTGCCACCTTCTGGCAAAAAGTTCTGTCATCAGTAATGACTTTACAATAAGTCAATGTTAAACCGAATAAGCAGCCTATGGTGCTCAACAACCTGAGCACAGCTTGCAGCTTGTATCACGAAGAACTGAGAATAAGAGAAATAGGGAGCAGAGTATTCAGAAAGACCTGTAATACATGGGAAAATTCTGGATATTGCTGGATGACCATCAGACTTGGCTATGAGTGATAGCCTATGATGATACGATTGCTGGAAGATATGCTTACTATTTACTTATTTACCATATTTGTACCCCATCCTTCTCAACCCCGCACATATCAGCAACAATTAAATGCCTTTAAAAAACATACAATTGGTAAGCATCTAAATTAAAAACCAGAGAATTAAAACATCTAAAAGCAATTACATCAATTACTAAAATGACATAATCCAAAATTGTAATCCAGGACCATTCCAATTATCATTGCACAGATTCTATGTTCATTTGTTGCACTGCAGTTATTCTCCAAAAGCTTGGTCCCATAGCCATGTTTTAACTTTCTTTCTGAAGGCAAGAAGAGAAGGAGCTGATCGAATATCATTGGGGAGGGAGTTTCACAGCCAAGGGGTCACCACTGTAAATGTCCTGTCTCTTGTCCGCACCAACTGCGCCTTCAAAGAAGGTGGGACTGAGAGCAGGGCCTCTCCAGATCTTAATCTCTGTGATGGTTCATAGAGGGAGATACGTCAGGACAGGTAAGCTGGGCTGGAACAGTCTAGGGCTTTATAGGCTAAAGCCGGCACTTTTAATTGTGTACGGTAGCAAACGGGCAGCCAGTGGAGCTGACATAACAGAGGAGTTGTATGCTCCCTGCACCCCACTCCAGTGAGGAACCTGGCTGCTGCCCGTTGGACCATTTCAAGCTTCCGAACTGACGTCAAAGGCTGTTTAGTAGTCCATTCGGGATGTAACAAGAGCTTGGACTACTGTGGCCAAGTCTGACTTCCCAAGGTATGGGTGCAACTGGCGCACAATTTTGAATTGTGCAAATGCTCCCCTGGGCATCCCCGAAACCTGGGGTTCCAGGCTCAATGATGAATCCAGGATAACACCCAAGCTGTGTCTTCAGGGGGAGTGTAACCCTGTCCAGCACAGGCTGTAACCTTATACCCTGTTCAGCCTTGTGGCTGGCCAGGAGTACCTCTGTCTTAATAATAAGGAAAACATGCATTGCAAGGCATGGGTTGGAGCATCAATTAATAGGAACTCTGTGATCAATCCTTAAATTTACCCAGGACAGATTCCTTTAGTTCTGGTGACACATAGGACAAAAAGTGAAATACTGGTTTTCACTTTATAAATGTATAGGTGTTGCCACTTCAGCTTGAAAATAAAATAAGTAAGTAACTTCACTGTATTTTTGGAAGCTTAAAAGCAAGCTGTGTTTGCTATCCTGGAAACAAAACTTGATACAAGTAAACAGATATGGTACAATTTAAAACCATCAACATGAAACTGGGATTCCCAGAAGTAGGCCAGGTGTAGTGGTGGAGATAGTTCTTTTATAAATTTTTCCAAAGCACAATGAACACAAGAGTATACTGAGCACAGAGTAAGTGCTACCGTATGAACAAAGGTTCCCACTTTTCCACTGCACTAAAATTGGAAAGCTCTGGTTGGGCTTTATATGGGCATCATAGCAATACAGAGAATATTAGGAAAGAGCCCTTTTTTACAGAAATATCTGAAGTGTTTATATAAATGTGACAGAATTAATTTTGTGGTGGACACAGCTATAAACAAAATTCTCACTTATATCAACCAAAATACTCAATCTGTGTTGTACTGTCAGAGACCATTAAAACACAAGATATCCATCGGGTTGTTGTAGGTTTTTTTTCGGGCTATATGGCCATGTTCCAGAGGCATTCCCAGGAGGGAATGCCTCCTGGGAATGCTTCTGGAACATGGCCATATAGCTCGAAAAAACCTACAACAACCCAGTAATTCCAGCCATGAAAGCCTTCGACAATATGAAGATATCCATCATTTATATCTAAAATGGTATTAGATCATATTTCACTTTGTACTCTTATTTCACTGTTTGCTTTGCAGAGGATTTCGGGGTGTGTTAGTTTCAACCAGCTTTTATGTGAAAACTGGGATTACTGATGCAATTCATACAACCGTTTGAGTCAAGAGAAAGGAACATAACATGCACACAAAAGATTTTAAATTCCGAATGAAGGTACCTTACCTTTGAGAATATGTGTTTTGGACTAATGCTGTAGCTTTTAAGGTTCTCGTGTAGCTTCTGTAAGCACTGTATGACTTTCCTTTGTTGCTCATCATTCTTCAGTTCCTCTTTTTTGATCAGAAACTCATAATGTTCTAAAGGTCCACTGCAAATTGACAAGGCTTTGGAATTGGCTTCTGTTAGATTAACTGGGATTGTCTTCTCAGCTGCCTGAACTGTGTAAGCTGTAGCAAAGAAAGAGATTTTCATATGGTCAACAAGGAAAGAAAACATAATAAGCCACATTCTTATCTAATATATTCTCATTAAACCTGCAGAATAGTTAGATAATTGTAGGTTCAAAAGTCATACCCTGACACTACCTCTGTAGGAGACTGGCTTTATTTACAATATGCATTGTTGTTGCTGAGACACAATTTAGATATGACACCTGACTGCCCCAGAACATGCATGTAGAATAAATAAATAAATTGCACAAAAGGGCTATGATCTGAATTTTAATTTATGCTACACACAGGTGCTGGCAACATAACTGGTGTTCCAAACAGGGTTATATACTTGCAAAGGCTCTGAAATACAAGCCTCTACCAGATTTTTTCCTTCTCTAAGGAAAAGTGTGTGGGGATGCAGATACTCCTTAAGGCTCACTTTTATTTTAGGAGATATGATGTTTCTGAAGCCAGCACACTTTAGATCAAAGTGGAGTAAAGAACAAATCAAGAGCTATTGATAAGTCTTTGGCTGCTTTGCAAAACGCTGAAATCTTACAGTAGTCATGAATTCATTTGGGTAAAAAACCACCACAAGATCCGCTTAGTTCTGGCACAGCTTAGTATGAGAATTTAATTTTAAGTGTATGCACTTTCTGCCACACACTGATTGAGCAATCTTGATGGTTCCAGGAAAACACAAGCGAGATCCCACAAGCCAAAAGGCAGTCCTTCCATGCTTTAGACCTTGAGGCGAGGATTATCTTGTTTTTAATCTGTGTACAACATTTAGTAAATTACAAGCACATTGGCATTCACTCAATCGCACATTAGCAGAATATATTTTCTTCTCAGCTTCCCACTACAAATCTCCATGCTTCCCGAAATGGGGCACCAGGCAATTTCTCAGTCTTTCAAAACAGGTAAGAATCAAAGGTTATAGGAAAATTTCACCTAGGATCCAGAAACAAAGCAGGTAAGTGAAACAATGCATTTTGTGAAGCCAAGAATTTGCTGATCAAAAACACATTCTTTGAGCAGCTAAAGAGATGGATGTATACATGTACATCACCTGATGCTAATATAGAAATCAAATAGATTAATCCTCAGTGAAACAGAAGCTCCACCCTCCCTGCTAAAACAAGACCAGAGGCATTTGATGGCAGACCGCGAACTGCTCATATTAAGCATTAGAATAAAGCTAAGGAAGGATACTAAACCAAGCATCATGCCAAAAGCACAACCTGAACAACATCCATATACAATTTCAAGATAATGTAAAATTGACTTGCACTGTTAAGCTTAAATGACTGGGAACTCAGAATAAGCCAGCAACTAAGCCAGGAACATTGTCAGAAAGGCACGCAAAAAGTCATTGTCTGCAGCCAAAAACAGAAAGAGAAGGCTCAATGGATGGCAGTTGAAACTCTCCAAGCAATTAAGGATAAACAAGAAGTAACCTAAACAGGGAGCTCTGGCGTGGACTGGTCCATGAAGTCACGAAGAGTCGGAGACGACTGAACGAATGAACAACAACAATCTACACTTTTAGAAATTGAAGTAGCCCGAGCTCTTCCTAGAAGCCAAGATAATTGAACTGAGGCTGGATCTACACTGCCATATAATTCACAATATCAAATCAGATAATCCAGACTATGTTATTTGAACTGGATTATATGACTCTACACTGGCATATAATCCAGTTCAAATCAGATAATCTGGAGTTTATATGGCAGTGTAGATGGATTGCTGTAAGTTTTCCGGGCTGTATGGCCATGTTCCAGAAGCATTCTCTCCTGACATTTCACCCCCATCTATGGCAGGCATCCTCAGAGGTTGAGGGGTCTGTTGGAAACTATGCAAGGGAGGTTTATGTATCTGTGGAATGTCCAGGGTGGGAGAAAGAACTCTTGTCCAGTTGAGGCAAGTGTGAATGTTGCAATTGGCCACCTTGATTAGTGTTTAATGGCCTTGCAGCTTCAAAGCCTGGCTGGTTGCTGCCTTAACTAGTAACTAATTAACGGCTTGAGCATTGGACGCCCCAGAGGTCCCTATACCAGAGACAGCAAACAAGGAAAACTTTCATCTCAGGAACAACCAACCTGCTTCAGGAACAATCCGTTACCTCCACATTTTGAGTATGGACTTTGTTGTGGTGAAATCAAGTTAGTGTCTGGGTTCAGACCCAAGACCAGTCAATAAATCGTTATCATTTCCTCAAAGCAACAGTGTGGACATTAAGTCTGTGGGGTTCCTTGCTCAAGCAGGAAAGCAATCCAGCATCTCCCAAGCTGATAGAAAGTTAGAACACATTAATGCTAAGGACATTTAAAGCAGCCTGGCTGTGACAGCACAACACACTGTCAGAAATATTAAAAATTAGCTGGGTTGTCGAAGGCTTTCATGGCCAGAATCACTGGGTTGTTGTAGGTTTTTCGGGCTGTATGGCCATGTTGTAGAAGCATTCTCTCCTGATGTTTCACCTCACAATCTCATAGGTGCAAGTGAAACGTCAGGAGAGAACGCTTCTACAACATGGTCATACAACCCGAAAAACCTACAACAACCCAATTAACTGGGTATTTTTTATTACAAAAGTGTGAATCAAGCACTGAGAGGGTTAGTAGGCTGCAGCCTGTTAGAGTCAGTGGACCAAAGCTAGTGTCATCCTGAGGAGAGCGAGTAGGCCGAAGCTTGTTAGAATGAGTGGGTCAAAGCTAGTGTCGTCCTGAGGAATGTGAGGTTAACCTCTGTATGAGAGAAGACTCATGTGAGTAAGCTCCAGTATTAAGGCTGCTGTGTGTAAAGCTACTGTTTATTAATTTGTTATACAAACCTTGTTATTGTAAATAGTGCAACTATATTATTTTACTACAAAGAAAAGCTTTCTATGGAAGAGATAACATTGATAGAAGCTCCCGGTGGTGCAGTGAGTTAAACCCTTGTGCCAGCAGGACTGAAGACCGACAGGTCGCAGGTTTGAATTCGGGGAGAGAGTGGATGAGCTTCCTTTGTCAGCTCCAGCTCCCCATGTAGGGGCATGAGAGAAGCCTCCCACAATGATGGTAAAACATCAAAACATCCAGGCGTCCCCTGGGCAATGAACTTGCAGAAGGCCAATTCTCTCACACCAGAAGCGACTTGGAGTTTCTCACGTCGCCCCTTTTGGTTCTTTTTATCACTTTGGACTACTGGTGCTGGATAACACTGCTGCTGCTAAGTTGCTCTGCTGAACATTTATGAGGAGGGTCTTTTGTAATTAAGTCCACTCGCCTAACACACACATCATAGTTCCCAAAAAGTCTATAAAAGTTGAGCATCTGTGTCTTATCCAGAAACCTGAAATGTTCCAAAATTGTCCACATGTGTGGCTGAGTTTGTGATGCCTTTACTTTCTGACAAACAAAGTCATTAAGAAATAATGTTTACATATGTGTATATAACCCAGGCATTTAACCAAATTTACATAGAACCTGATTCTTTTGAGTTGACTCAAGTAATTCAAGTGCTGGGTGGGGCAGGGGGCTATTGCCAAGTACTTATGCCATGAAATGGAAACTTTTCAGAAGATTTTCAGTCAATTTACTCTTTTTTGTGTGTCAGGAGTGACTTGAGAAACTGCAAATCACTTCTGGTGTGAGAGAATTGGCCGTCTGCAAGGACGTTGCCCACAGTATGCCCGGATGTGTTACCATCCTGTGGGAGACTTCTCTCATGTCCCCACATGAGAAGCTGGAGCTGACAGACAGGAGCTCACCCTGCTCCCCAGATTCAAACCACCATCCTTTGGGTCAGCAGTCCTGCCGGCACAAGGATTCAATTTGCTGAACTCACAGAAAGGCAGAGATGTCTGGAAGAGGTGTTATTCCCCTAAGACCCCATTTTCCTTTCCTCCCAGTGCTTGTTTAGGAGTAATATAAGAGATGCAAGGTATCTACGAAACATAAATGAATATGTCATGTGTCTCATCTCCAAAATATAGCCCAAAAAACCGAAATACTTCTAGTCTCCAGCATTTCAGGTATGAGTTACTCAGCCTGCTATCCATTTGAGAAATGTTTGGGCTGGATCTACACTGCCATACGAAGGCAGTCCCCAAGTTATGAGTAAGATAGGTTCTGTAGGTTTGTTCTGAAGTTCAATGTGTATGTAAGTTGGAACAGGGACATTTTAAGTGCAACTCCAGCCATATCTACTTTAGCTAGCTAGCTAGCTCTGGATAGCAAAGGAAAGGGCTGACACCCCTGTGGTGCTTGTTTTGCTGCCTGTGCCCCTGCTCAGATGTCACCTTCCCTCCCGGGCACTGACTGACCTTTCCTCGGGGGGGCGGCGGGGGCCTGAGCCCGGCGCGCGGCGTGTCTCGCGGCGGCCCGCGCGAGGCGGCAGCAGCTCCCGGTAACCAGGGGCGACACGCACGAGGCCATTCCGCCGAGGAGGCGCCCCTCCCTCCGCGCGCTCCCCTCCTGTCGGGGGAGGGAGGGAGGGGAGGAAGGAGGGCTTTCCTGCTCCCCAGCACCTTCACCTTGGGCCTCAGCCGGCGTCCCTCACGAAGACTACGAACCCCACAATGCAGCGCGCGGGCCTCCTGAGGCAGCATGATAGTGAGCCGGATGCAGGGGCATGCTGGGAAGTGGAGTTCTTTTTGAGTTGTGAAACCTCATCCGAAAGAAAGGGTGCATTTACACCAGTGGTTTTCCTACATTTTGGTCTTCCAGGTATTTGGGGCTTCAGCCCCCAGGATCCCTAGTCGTTGGACAAAGCAGCCGAGCTTCCTGGGAATTGAAGTCCAAAACACCTGTAGGACTTGGGCCCTCCCGTCAGGTGTTTTGGACTTGAACTCCCACCATTCCTAACAGCCTCGGGCCCTTTCCTTTTCCCCCTCAGCCGCTTAAGCAGGGCCAGTGTTTGCCCATGCCTGGTAAATGTGCTCCAAGTCCCACCTTCTGAGGCAACAGAGAGTAAGCCTGCACCCTTCTCTTTGTGGCAACCCTTGAGATAAAGAGTGCAATCAGTCTATGGCAGTGGTTCTCAATCTGTGCCCCCCCCCCCCAGATGTTTAGGCCTTCATCTCCCAGAAATCCTAACAGCTGGTAAACTGGCTGGGGTTTCTGGGAGTTGTAGGCCAAAACACCTGGGGATCCACAGGTTCAGAACCACAGGTCTATGGATTGCACTCTTTATCTCTTTAGGATCTGGAGCCCCTGGTGGCGCAGTGGGTTAAACCCCTGTGCCGACAGGACTGAAGACCGACAGGTCGCAGGTTCGAATCCGGGGAGAGCCGGATGAGGTCCCTCCATCAGCTCCAGCTCCAGCAGGGATATGAGAGAAGCCTCCCACAAGGATGATAAAAACATCAAATTCATCCAGGCATCCCCTGGGCAATGTCCTTGCAGACGGCCAATTCTCTCACACCAGAAGCAACTTGCGGTTTCTCAAGTCACTCCTGACACGACAAAAAAAAAATCTCTTTAGGATGTTGAAGTCCCAATGCATACTATTGCATAGTATGCCATGTCACTTATATCAAATGGCCAAACCAAGATTTGCTTTTTCAAGCTTTGTTGTTCATTCGTTCAGTCGTCTCCGACTCTTCGTGACCTCACGGACCAGTCCACGCCAGAGCTCCCTATCGGCCGTCACCACCCCCAGCTCCTTCAAGGTCAGTCCAGTCGCTTCAAGGATGCCATCCATCCATCTTGCCCTTGGTCAGCCCCTCTTCCTTTTGCCTTCCACTTTCCCCAGCATAATTGTCTTTTCTAGGCTTTGCTGTCTCCTCATGATGTGGCCAAAGTACTTCAACTTTGTCTCTAGTATCCTTCCCTCCAATGAGCAGTTGGGCTTTATTTCCTGGAGGATGGACTGGTTGGATCTTCTCGCAGTCCAAGGCACTCTCAGCACTTTCCTCCAACACCACAGCTCAAAAGCATCTATCTTCCTTCGCTCAGCCTTCCCTAAGGTCCAGCTCTCACATCCGTAGGTTACTACAGGGAATACCATGGCTTTGACTATGCGGATCTTTGTTGCCAGTCTGATGTCTCTACTCTTTACTATTTTATCCAGACTGGACATTGCTCTCCTCCCAAGAAGTAAGTGTCTTCTGATTTCCTGGCCACAGTCTGCATCTGCAGTAATCTTTGCGCCTAGAAATACAAAGTCTGTCACGGCCTCCACGTTTTCTCCCTCTATTTTCCAGTTGTCAATCATTCTTGTTGCCATAATCTTGGTTTTTTTATGTTTAGCTGCAACCCAGCTTTTGCGCTTTCTTCTTTTACCTTGATTAGAAGGTTCCTCAGCTCCTCCTCGCTTTCGGCCATCAGAGTGGTGTCATCTGCATATCTGAGGTTGTTAATGTTTCTTCCAGCAATTTTCACCCCAGCTTTGCATTCATCCAGCCCCGCACATCGCATGATGTGTTCTGCATACAAGTTAAAAAGGTTGGGTGAGAGGATGCAGCCTTGCCGTATGCCTTTCCCAATCTTGAACCAGTCTGTTGTTCCGTGGTCAGTTCTGACTGTTGCTACTTGGTCCTTGTACAGATTCCTCAGGAGAGAGACAAGGTGGCTTGGTATGCCCATCCCACCAAGAACTTGCTACAATTTATTATGATCCACACAGTCAAAGGCTTTAGAATAGTCAATGAAGCAGAAATAGATGTTTTTCTGAAACTCCCTGCCTTTCTGCATTATCCAGCAGATATTGGCAATCTGGTCTCTCGTTCCTCTGCCTTTTCTAAACCCAGCTTGAACAT
Organism: Anolis sagrei; assembly: GCF_037176765.1. Classification (NCBI taxonomy): domain Eukaryota; kingdom Metazoa; phylum Chordata; class Lepidosauria; order Squamata; family Anolidae; genus Anolis; species Anolis sagrei. The sequence continues at coordinate 94,451,390 of NC_090021.1, forward strand.
CTGGCAACTCTCCCTCCCTGTATTGCTGGAGTCTTCCTTGCAGGATCTTGAGCATTACCTTACTGGCATGAGAAATAAGGGCCACTGTACGGAAGTTCGAGCAGTCTTTCACATTTCCCTTTTTTGGTATGGGGATATAAGTTGATTTTTTTCCAGTCTGATGGCCATTCTTGTGTTTTCCATATTTGCTGGCATATGGCATGCATTTTTCAAGCTATGGGTGTAGAATCCAAATATATGCAGAGCTAGCTGTATTTCTCTTGATTTGGAGATATATATATATATATACACACACACTATTTATTTCACATGCCAGTAAGGTAATGCTCAAGATCCTGCAAGGAAGACTCCAGCAATACAGGGAGGGAGAGTTGCCAGATGTTCAAGCTGGGTTTAGAAAAGGCAGAGGAATGAGAGACCAAATTGCCAATATCCACTGGATATTGGAGGAAGGTAGGAAGTTTCAGGAAGACATCTATTTCTGTTTTATTGATTATTCTAAAGCCTTTGACTGTGTGGATCATAATAAATTGTAGCAAGTTCTTGGTGGTATGGGCATACCAAGTCATCTTGTCTGTCTCCTGAGGAATCTGTATAACAACTAAATAGCAACTGTAAGAACAGACCACAGAACAACAAACTGGTTCAGTACTGGGAAAGGAGTACGGCAGGGCTGTATACTCTCACCCCACCTATTAAACTTGTATGCAGAACACATCATGCGACGTGCAGGGCTTGATGTATCCAAGGCTAGAGTTGAAATTGCTGGATGAAACATTAACAGCCTTAGATATGCAGATGATTCTACTGATGGCTGAAAACTAGGAGGTGCTGAGGAGCCTTCTAACCAAGGTGAAAAAAGAAAGTGCAAAAGCTGAGTTGCACTTAAACATTAAAAAAAACCAAGATTATGGCAACCAGACAGATTGATAACTGGCAAATAGAGGGAGAAAACATGGAGGCAGGGACTGACTTTGTATTTCTAGGCGCAAAGATGACTGCAGATGCAGATTGCAGCCAAGAAATCAGGAGACATTTACTTCTTGGAAAGAGAGCAATGACCAATCTCGATAAAATAGTGAAGAGTAGAGATATCACACTGGCAACGAAGATCCACATAGTTAAAGCAATGGTATTCCGCGTAGTAACTTACAGATGTGAGAGCTGGACCATAAGGAAGGCTGAGCAAAGGAAAATAGACGCTTTTGAACTGTGTTGGAGGAAAATTCTGAGAGTGCCTCAAATCGCAATAAATTCAAACCAGTTCATAATAAATAAATAATGCCCAACTGCTCACTGGAGGGAAGGATATTAGAGGCAAAGATGAAGTGCTTTGTCCACATAATGAGAAGACAGGAAAGCTTGGAGAAGATAGTGATGCTGGGGGATATGGAAGGAAAAAGGAAGAGGGGCCGACCAAGGGCAAGATGGGTAGATGGTATCCTTGAAGTGACTGCCTTGACCTTGAAGGAGCTGGGGGTAGTGATGGCTGACAGGAGCTGTGGTGTGGGCTGGTCCAGGAGGTCATGGAGTCAGAAGCGACTGAACGAATAAACAACAACAACACACCCCTGGGGGGGACTCAAGGTGGTTTACAACAAATTAATGGCAAAAAAAAATCAATGTCAACTTAAATAGAAGTTATGCTTCTATGAATGCAGGCAACAATAGCATTTGCCTGCTGGCTCATGTTCAATGTGTCGTTCACAGTAATCCCAAGGTGTGCTTGCCTCAGTCTGAAAGCTTTTGGAAAATGGAAATCTCCATAACCTTTTGGAGATTTATGATCTTTGGAAAGACATGACCTTGTTAGAAGTTATAACCTTTTTGAAAATGATGCCATAGCCTCTTGGTAAAAAGCATGATTTGTTAGAGTCATAACCTTCTGGGAAAATTGTATTCATGCAAGATAGTTAGGTGTTAAACCTATGTACCCAGATATTTCTTTGAACTGTTAGGGAGAAAGATGTCCAAATGCATAAAAAGCACATATATAGCAGTTTCCAAAGTGTTCTTTTAGTTGCCCAAAAATGTACTCTCCCTTAAATATATTTGCCTTTAAGTCGTGTTCTCAAGAGACAAAAATAAGCAGATTTCTTTAAAAGTAACATAGTTGGTTTAACCACAAACTTTGAGTATTCAGCATACAGATACTTTGCTTATCAATCCAGTTACAAATAGGTTCCTCTGTGTCGATAACACAGGGCATTTTTCTTTCTCCCACCCTGGACGTTCCACAGATATATAAACCCAATTTTCATAGTTTCCAACAGACCTCACAACCTCTGGGGATGCCTGTCACAGCAGTGATTTTTAGTCAAAACTGCTGAACTCACATAAGTGTTTTTATTTATCGTGTCAGAAGCAAATTGAGGGTACAGTTATAATGTATTTAAGAAAACATAAACAGTTTAAACTTGGCATTATACTAAACATATTTTGACCAGTAGTTAGCCACTTGGAATGCCTCTGGTGTCACTGTGAGAAGGTCCCCCATTGTGCATGTGGCAGGGCTCAGGCTGCATTGTAGTAAGTAGTCTGTGGTTTGCTCTTCTCCACACTCGCATGTCATGGGCTTCACTTTTTAACCCCATGTCTTAAGGTTAACTCTGCATCTTGTGGTGCCGGAGTGCAGTCTGTTCAGCGCCTTCCATTTCGTCCAGCCTTCTGGGTGCTCGGAAGGGAATTTCTCATCCGGTACAGCCATGGATTGAAGTTCCGAGTTTTAAACTGCCACTTTTGGACTCTCGTTTGCTGAGGTGTTCCTGAGGGTGAAGGTGCCTGAAAGAGGTGTTATTCCCCTAAGAGCCAATTTTACTTTTTTGTAATGCTTGTTGAGTGATATAAGAGCTGTGATCTGTAAGCCTCTCCAGTATACATTTTCTCAGAATTAAGTCTTGTCCTTAACAGTTCAAATTAGAATCACAGCTCTATAATTGTGACATCTTAACAGTACTAGGAACAGCTATAAAAAATCTAAAACATATATCCAGTCTTATCCCAACAAGGTGACCTGATTAAACCTGGTGAGGAATCAGCTAGAGCCTCCTTTCTTGCCATCTTCCTAGTATAGAAAGCCTCTTTCTTTTCACAAAACAAAGCAATGTGAAGTGTAAAAGTCAACATATTTAACATATCATTTGAATGAGTGCCACAGATATGAACCTTCTTCATAGAACTTTGTTTAGAACAGCTGCTGTCGGCATTTTTTATACATGTGTGAAGTATATATATAGTTTCAACTCCATTATTAAATTTGTAGATTCCTATGGGAGATGGACAAACCCCAAAGAACATTTTTAAAGGTACGTATACGCAGTGTTTACTGCAAGAGATAAAATAAGGACAAATATATTATCAGGAATAGTTATCAGAAACAGGGACAGTCCTTAGTAAATAGAGATAATTAGAGGGTATATTGCTGGTATTAATTAAAGCACTGAGTTGGCAGTGTGCCACAGCCGCTTTGCACAAAAAAGCCTGAGATATAGGAACATCTTCAAGCTCTGCTAAGCTTTCTTGTGCACATAACTAGCCTCTGTAATTTCACCACATCAGATAAATATGTATGTTTTAAATCAATAGTCTCAAGGATACTTAATGCTGTGGTAGATTGCAATGACAACAAGAAAGCAGCTTTGCTTTGGTACTTCACAGTTATGGACTTTGCCCGAGCAACCTCTGAAACTGGGTTTGTTTTTTGTTTGGGTTTTTTTTTTTTTTGGAAGAGCCAGAGGAATGAGTATGTCTTTTATCCCATGACCTAGTAAAATGCATCTTTCACACTGATGAGCCAAGAGAGGTTATACATCCCGAAATACCATTGATTCAAGTAAAGCGGATGTCTTCCATTATGTCACTTAAATGAATTGGTATCTACAGGATGTTTCTGGTAAAGGTTTTTACCATGAAGTCAATAGTATAACCATGGGATGTGACAGTAATGTAGGTGATGGCATTTTCAGTTTTCTGCCCTCCTTTCTATTCATAGTTTTTCCATTCTTTTCTTGCCAGAGAAAAATCCAGAAAAAGAAGAGCAGAGGAGGCAATTGGTATGCAGTGCTTTTTCACTGAAGAATAGCTGTCCTCTTTCTGGAAGATCCATTAAACAGCACTCATAACTCTTTAATCAAAAAATGTTATAGGACTGAATGCCTAAATGCATTCGGGATGATCATTTCCTATGATTTTAAGAGGGCTTGTCATAATATTTGTTTCAAAATGTGCCTTACCCCCTTAGAGCCTTACAAGAGGAGACTGACCAACAATTGAGATCTGAAGAATTGTTTGTTGTGTTGCTGCCTTTTAAGTTGCCGCATTTTGTTTAGAGGAGCCCATAAACTGGGAAGCACAGCTTTTATTAAACACATGAAAAGAATGGAGGAACATAAAGATGTTCAAACATAGCCTTGCTGTCTGTCTCAATCAACCTGCAATACGTGTGTTGGGCTCTCTGTTTTCTTCTTTCAATTGGGTATATAATTAGTTTCTTGTTCTCCCATTGTCCTTTCTTTTATATAGATGGACAGATTGCACACAGCTCCCTGCACTTGCTTGTACTAAAAAAAATAGTCAGCAAGCCCTTTCTTGACATTATGATTGATAATGTTTACTAACATATACGTGGCTTTGGGATGAAGCCTTCAGAGAAGTGCAACAGAAGGATATGGAATATGTGCAATGACGATTGAAATGGCCCCAGATTACAATTGTGGATGGTGCGGTAATAATAATAGAATCATAGAATCAAAGAGTTGGAAGAGTCCTCATGGGCCATCCAGTCCAACCCCCTGCCAACAAGCAGGAATATTGCATTCAAATCACCCCTGACAGATGGCCATCCAGCCTCTGTTTAAAAGCTTCCAAAGAAGGAGCCTCCACCACACTCGGGCAGAGAGTTCCACTGCTGAACGGCTCTCACAGTCAGGAAGTTCTTCCTCATGTTCAGATGGAATCTCCTCTCTTGTAGTTTGAAGCCATTGTTCCGCGTCCTAGTCTCCAGAAAGCAGAAAACAAGCTTGCTCCCTCCTCCCTGTGGCTTCCTCTCACATATTTATACATGGCTATCATATCCCCTCTCAGCCTTCTCTTCTTCAGGCTAAACATGCCCAGCTCCTTAAGCCACTCCTCATAGGGTGTAATGTTTTAAACTGTTTTAATGTTTTAATAAGAGTGAATAAGTTAATTGATAAGATGAAAAGAAGGAATACTCACTGCGAATTTGGATGCTCTTTATGTCACTTGGATTTTAGTAGTGTCCATTTTAATTACTGTCGTTGAATATTGTTTTATCTCATTAAGTTGGGTTTTGTCTTCCGTAAGTGTTGTTTATGCTTTGATATTGTGCTATTACTAACATTGATATATCTTACTTGTATTTTACGTGTTTCACAGTACCAATATGTGCTGTTTTGTAAGACACCCTGAGTCCCTTTGGGAGATGGGGGTGGGGCATTGTGATCAATTGCCTACTTTTAGGCCAGGGAAAAGTTCAGGAAGTAGGCCCAAGTATTTTCGGCAACCATTTTGTGGGATGGTGCATGGAGGCAGCCATCTTCGAGTACCCATTTCCTAGAGGGGGTGGAGCTTAGGAGCAGCCTAGAGGGAAATGTAGAGAGCCTTTGTGATTGGCTAGGAGAAAGTGGGCGGAGCTTAGTGAGAGTGAGGGGAAAAGTGGCCTGAAAGGGCGTGTTTTAAAATCTGACAGTTCAGTCAGGGTTTGAGGGTTGGTGAGACTGTTCGTATTATTTATTGTTTTAATGATTGCTTATGTACTGTCTAATTAATTATGTTTAATTGTGGTTTTATTATTGTGGTTGTTATGGTTTGGCATCGCGTCAGTGTCCAGTGTATGGCACTGAAGTTTTGTCAGTTATGTGTAAACCGCTTTGAGTCCCCCTAGGGGTGAGAAAAGCGGTATAGAAATACTGTAAATAAATAAATAAATATTCATGTTAATCTTAATTTAAATGTTTATTTATTTATTTATGACATTTATATGCTGCCCTTCTCACCCCGCAGGGGACTCAGAGCGGCTTACAAGTAATATGCAAATACAATATGTTATATTATTACTATAGCACAATATTATTATATATTACTATATTGTACTATAACATTATACTGTAACATCATTGGTAATATTACATGTAATAGAATATATAATTATAATATATTAGTAGTATTATATTGTATTACATTATAATATGAATTTTATAATTGATATTATGTTTATTTTAATTGTATAAATGTTTATTTTAATTGTATGCTTTTTTAAGGCATTGAATAGTTGCCCATATGTAAAGCTGTCTTGAGTCTCCCTTGAGGTTGAGAAGGGTGGGGTATAAATATGGTAAAGAAATAAAATAAGTCATCATAATCTTTGCCTGCCTGCCTACCTACTTTACCATTTCTGTCCTGTCTCTTTTCTACTAGTATGTGTATGGCAGTGTGTATGTGTGTATTCTTTATTGGTCTGTGTCTGGCTGCAAGGTAGTGGGTTACAGACATCATGGAATCACAGAGTTGGAAGAAGCCTTGTGGGCCATCCAGTCCAAACACCTTCCAAGAAGCAGGAAAATCGCATTCAAAACACCCATCAGACAGGGTACAAAACAACACTGAGGCTTAACGTTCAGTTGGTAGGATAGCCTCATGGTAAACCAATTTACTTTGGGCAAGTATTACATAAGCCCCTTCCACACAGCTGTACAAATCTACACTATAGAATGTATACAGTTTGATACCACAACTGCCATGGCTCAATCATGGAATCATGACAGCTACAGTTTTACAGGTCTTTAGAGTTCTCTGGCAAAGTGTGCTGGTGCCTCATCAACTTACAAATTCCAGAATTCTCTAGCATTGAGCCATGGCAGTTAAGTCTTGTCAAATTGCTTTCATTCTACAATGTAAATGCACTCCTTGAACCTGTGTAGTCATAATGCTGGCAAGCCACTGATTTCATCCAGTATTGTTGTTCTTATATTCTTACCTTAAAGCCTAACAGATCTATTAAAGTATAGAATTTCATGCACTTATGAGCTTGTTATCTCCAATCTATCACAATCCTTTCCTAGAGTTTCTTTTGTAAGATTTAATCAGAGGGTGTTTATCAGAGTGTGACTTACCCAAGGTCATCCTGATTGAGCAGGGATTTGAACACTTGTCTCACTGGGCTCTAACTCAATACACAAAGCTCTATATATTACTGACCCTCATTTACCAGAAATGCAAGGAGCATTTTAAAGATGGCACGTGATTCTCCTGCTAGGTAAAGGTAAAGGTTGTCCCCTGACATGGTCCAGTCATGTCTGAGTCTGGGGTGTGGTACTCATCTCCATTTCTAAGCCAAAGAGCCAGCATTGTCCATAGACACCTCCAAGGTCATGTGGCCTGCATGACTGCAAGGAGCACCGTTACCTTCCCGCCGGAGCAGTACCTATTGATCTCACATTTGCATGTTTTTGAACTGCTAGGTTGGCAGAAGCTAGGGCTGACAGTGGAAGCTCACACTGCTCCCCGGAATTGAACCTGCGACCTTTCGGTCGACAAGCTCAGCAGGTCAGCACTTTAACCTACTGCATCACCGGGGGCTCCACAATTCTCTTGCTACGTTTACTTTATTTTTATTCTGCCTTTCTCCCAATATATAGACAGAGAAAACAGAGTGACTATCTGTCTTGAAGTTGTGGCTACAGATGGGATTAATACCAGTACAGTACTCCATTTCTCATTTTATGTAGTCTATGAAAGCTCGAGAATAAAACATTGTACTTTTTTTTCTCTGGCTTGTTTTATAAATCTGTTTCCTTTAAGAAGATAAGTAGTATCCAAGTGTTGCCATGTATTTATTCACCTTCCTCCCACCCAATGGACTATCATCTTGTGGTGGTGAGGAGGCTTCTGTGTTCAGTCAGCCTGTGGGCAAAGCCATAGGAGTCGTGTGCTCCCAGGAGGGCAGGGCCACAGGGGAGGAACCAGACCAAGCATAATCGGAAGTCCTCAAGGGCAGAGCAGGTGGAAGAGACATGGTACTTGTTACAATGCCTGTGAAGGTGGAAGAAGGCTGCAACATGAAAAGCCATCGGTCATCTGGTTAATCATGCCACTGGATGTACATCTCATTCTGTGGAGACTGTGTGTTGATCAGGTATGCACTGATCTCCACATATAAAACAAATTCACACATAGGCGTCTTCCAAGAAAAATAGAATAAAACCACAACCATACTTGGCCACAAGTGACAGCCTATGATGATGATGTATGATTCTGTTAAAAAGCGAAGTATTTTATGTGCAAAGGCTCTTTTATGACTTAAAAAACTTTAAAAGGTATTGTGATACACGTACCTACTTTTCAGCACAATCCTATACACTCTAAACTCTTACTTTTGGTTAAGTGTCTACATGGCTGCATTGTTAAAATGATATCAAATCAACATCTTCATGAGATTTCAGAAACCATTTCCTTTTCTGTCCTTTTAAAAGCTATTGTGGGTTTCAGCTCACTCTAGATGGTTAAATGCATCAACACCTGGGCCCATTTAACACAGAATTCCAGTGCAGATCACTATGAACTGAACAGGCATCTCAAGAAGGCACTGCAATTGTTGTAAGCAATATTTTTAGAAACTCAAACAAGGAAATAAACAACTTCAGTAAAAGTAATTTAAATAACAAATAACTTCTCTTTGTAAACAGCTTAGCTCCTTGAGAACAATGAATAAACAAGGAGACAAGAGTCTTCTCTTCCCCCCCCCCCCCTTCTTTGCATTATTAACTCTCATCACGCTATGAATGGGTGAAATGTCAGGAATAATTGGAGAAAATCACAGCGTAATCTTCGGCAAAAACATCTGATTTATTTAAATTGTCACTACTCATTCTTAATAAATCCTCTCTTTAACCTTTTGATCTGCAATCCAGCAGGCTAAAAACTGCACATTTGTGTGCTGTGAACAGCCTTAGTCTTCTTACATGGCATTAACAAAACTACACATTATTGCATATGGAAAGAAGAGCAAACACTGCATCTGGTACCTCCTCTCCCAAGGGCTGAAACGACCCTGGGCCATGGCTTCAATCACCGTACCTGGGAATTCACAAGATGCATGCTAAATAGAGCTAAATATAGCTATGAAACTTCTTACAGTAAAGAGCTGTCTGCATTTATTTTAATTTACTTTCTCCATAATTCAGGTCCATCTTTTCAGTTGCAAACACCAGCGTTTTTAATTGCGCATCTGGAAAAATGATATCAGCATGCCCAATCCAGCTGAATGATTATAGCACCAAGAAAGAAGGAAGAGGAGGTCAATGTCAAAGTTACAAACATGTGGATTAAACTTCTTATTCATGACATACCAGGTTTGTTTCTTTATGGTCCTTTGAACAACAAGTGGGCATACAGTTGTTGTTTTTCCATAATTTCATACATGAAAATCACTTGTTTATGAACTCTGTGATTTTATCAAGCAGAGAAATCATATTTTCTTTCAGATTTTTTTAAAACTAAAAATTGATTCTGAATGGCTAAAGTGGGTCTCTCCTTTTTGTTTTTATCTAAATAACCATTTGTGAACCCTGCCCATGAATCTGATAGGAATGAAGAAATTTCTGGCAGACTTCATCACTCATAGAGAGCACAATGGATACAGGTGTTTTGGTGGTGCTTTTTTTACAAATAGGTAACACCCTCTCAGTATTATCACTGCATTTCCAAGATGGGCCCTGTGACAACATCAGGGAAATACTCTTTTGGCACCCAATTAGTCATGAGAATCATATCATAATAGAGTTGGAAGAGACCACATGGGCCATCTAGCAGGAAAAGCACAAACAAAGAACAAGTACTTTATAAATACATGGAAAAATAAAGCCAATGTTGCCTCTACTTCCACCTTTCCTTTTTGTCTTCTCAAGCATTGCAGTTTGAGCCTTGGAAGCCCTGTAATGAATAATGCTGTTCATATTTACAGAAGCACCATCTGGCCATAGCACATTTTGAACATGGTTTATCATGAAGGTCATCAAAATGGGAGTGAAGACATGGATCTGATTGACCTAGCTCCATGGCTGGAATACAACCCCTGCAAAACAGATGCCAATTGCCCATCACCCTGTCTCTTTTACTACCTACCTGCAATACTAGATAGTGCCAAAAGGATTAAGTAATGGAAGAACCAAAGGATAATGGAACAACTCTTAGTTCAGATGAAATTTTGGATAAATGAGTAGGGAAAATATTATTATTACTAATGAAATGACATAATTGAGTAGAGGATAATTTATCAGTAAGAGGAATTACAGAATTGACTTGGGTGGATGGAGGAGATAAAAGTGAACCTTTAATTTCTGTGGTGGGAAGCAGATGTACAACAGTGATATAAAGGTGCTTGTCCTCTTCAACCAACCCATTCGGGTGAGGCAATTATTTTTAACTTGGTTTTACAATGTGGGACCCCAACACTGATTCTAGGCATTCCAATACCCAGACAAGGGGCCAGTGGGATGCAGGGGCTAAATAATGTCCTGCCTCCTTGCCGTGAATTCCCACTTTCATCTCCAGCTTTTCCATTGCTCAGGTTTCAGGTCCAGAAGGCAAATTTGTGATGTTAGTAGTCTTCGGAAACAGTTGTCTTGGAATCCCCTGCTTAGCTGCTTTCTGTCTCCAGAGGTTTCAGTTGCTTTTACTAACAGTAACCAAACAGTTAATGTTCTGGATGTGGTATACCTCCTCCATTTATGTAGATTATGATTGAGCACCGGCTCTGCTCGCACACCTGGTGGCTGGGTGGAGCAGGAATGAGAGGGGCTAGACGAGGCTCAAGGGCCAGGCCCCTTTGGAAAGAGGATCGCCCGGCAGCGAGGCAAGAAAGCCGAGCCTCCCCCCCGGACTGCTAGGGCTGTTGTGAGCTGAGGGGGCGCTCCTCAAGTGGCAGTCAAGGGGCATTTACAGAGGCGCCTCTGTGCCCCTGGCAAAAAAATGTGTTCTGCGATCGCTTACTTCGCGTAATGGACGAGCCGCCCCTGCAAATAAGGAATATTTATAACTTACAACCAATATTTAAAACATAAAACTACACAAAGCAGTGTGAACACTACTCCTACTTACCTGTTGAAAGTGTCCTTGAATAGAAGCATCTCTGCCTGCCTGTGAATAGGAAAACTGGAAAGGTCTTGCAGAGATTTGGAGCAGCCCTTGAGAAGAAGGCTCTCTCCCGGTCTTTACCAAGGAAGGCTGGGAGACCATATGAGAAACAAGAGCTCTCTGACTGAGAATCTTAAATATCCGGCCCCAAATTTCCTATCCCAGGATCCCATTTGGGGAGGAGGGTGCAGGGCAGTTAAAGTGGTATCACATTCCTATTGTGTAGTGTGAACAGATCCAGTATGTACTTTCAGTATTTTGAAGACCAAGCTTGAAAAACTGTGTTCATTTCAATAATGGTTTGAATGCTTGTTGGAGCATTCTGTGAGAAAATGTTCTCAATAGCTCACTAGACTGTTACATAGTTCCACTTCAACTGTAATGGCTATCTGTTAAGGAATGCTAGGATCTGCAATTTAGGGAAGAACTTTTGCACTTCTTTGCCAGAGAAAGGCTCCACTGAATACAAACCCCAGAATTCCATTGGAGGCTGTCATATAACAATTCAAGTGGGAGGATGGAGCTATAGGCTCACACTGATCACTCCATATGTCATCAGTGATCACTTGTCTCCAAGTAGGGTTTTGGTGGTGGGTCCGTAGGTGACTGTGGAAACATATTCTTGAGCCACATATTCTTCCACAGTGAGGGCATTGATTTCCAGATAAGTGGTCCTGGTCAGGGTTGGCTTGACAAATCTTCCTCTTGACGCATTTCTTCTTCTCACCCCCTTTCATGCCTCTTTGAATTCCACAGCACTGTTGGTAACAGCTGACCTCCAGTTAGAGCGCTCAAGGTCCAGGGCTTCTCAGCGTCTATGCCTCAGTTTTTAAAATTGGCTTTAAGCCTGTCTTTAAATCTCTTTTCCTGTCCATCAACCTTCTATTTTCCATTCTTTGGTTGGGAGTAGAGCAGTGGTTCTCAACTTGTGGGTCACGACCCCATATGGGGGTCGAACAACCCTTCACAGGGGTCGCCTAAGACCATTGGAAAACACAATTAACATTTTCCAGCTCTCTTCATTTCCCAGAGGCCTTTTCTTCTTCTCACTCAGCCCTGCTGAATCCACCCCCTCTGCCATTTAGGAGGAGGAGATGGGTGTGACTGAGGTGAGGTTTGCAGAAGCATATAAAAAGCTTGGCCTCTCACTGAACATCGTGAAAAGCACGATGCCAAAAGGGAAGAGGAAGGAGGTGGTAGTGATGAGAGAGGGGGGCTAGGGAGGGGGGGGCTGGGGGGGAGACAGAGCTGAGAGAGGGGTGGAGTGGCCAAATACTAGGGAGAAATATTTACATTATGATTCATAAACAGTAGCAAAATTACAGTTATGAAATAGCAACAAAAATAATTATATGGTTAGGGGTCACCACGATGTAAGGAACTGTATCAAAGGGTTGAGGCCTTAGGAAAGTTGAAAACTACTGGAATAGAGTAACTGCTTTGGGAGACAGTGATCAGGCATTTGGACAACATGGCAAGTCCAGTGGAGTTTATGGAGAAGGATCAACGCTTCAGTGCTGGTGGTCTTTGCTTCTTCCGGCATGCTGATGTCTGTCCGCCTGTCTTCCCAAGAGATTTGTAGGAGTTTTTGAAGGCAACACTGTTGGAATCGTTCCAGGAGTTGAATGTGACATCTGTAGACAGCCCATGTTTCATAGGTGTATAACAGAGTTGGGAGGACAATAGCTTTATAAACAAGCATCTTGGTCTCCCTACGAATGTCCCGATCCTCAAACACTCTGCTTCATTCAGAAAAATGCTGCAGAGCTCAGACAGTGTTGTATTTCAGTATCAATGTTGACTTTTGTGGAGAGGTGACTGCCAAGGTAGCAGAAATGGTCAACATTTTCTAACATTACACCATTAAGCGATATTTCTGGCATTGCAGAGAGATTGGCTGGTGCATGTTGAAAGAGAACTTTGCTTTTCACGATGTTCAGTGAGAGGCCAAGCTTTTTATATGCTTCTGCAAAGGTGTTTAGAGTGGTTTATAGGTCTTCTTCTGAATTAGCACAGCCTACATTGTCATCAGCATATTGGAGTTCTATAACAGACATTGTCGTGATCTTGGTTTTGGCTTTCAGTCTACAGAGGTTAAATAGGTTGCCATCTGTCTGATAGATGATTTCCTCAAAGGTGGGAAGCTTCCCATCAACAAGGTGCAGTATCATTGCAATAAAGATGGAGACTAAGGTTGGACCAATAACACATCCCTGTTTGACACCTGATTCCTTCTTACATGGGTCACTTTGGGAGCCACTGCTGTCCAAGACTGTTGCCATCATGTCATCATGGAGGAGCTACAGTATGGTCCAGAGAGCACTGTGATCCATCGTGTTGAATGCCTTTGCAAGGTCAATGAATGCCATGGTTTTGTTCCCTGCATTTTTCTTGGAGCGTTTGTGCAGTGAAGATCATATCCACTGTTCCTCTGGAGGGGCTGAAGCCGTTCCAGAATTCTATGAGGGTGTCTTTTGAGATAGACAGAAGGCAGTTTGCAAGGATTCTTGCGAAGACTTTCCCAACAGAGGTTAGAAGAGAGATACCTCGATAGTTTCCACATTCTGTTCTTTCCTCCTTTTTGGAAAAGATGATGATGGTGGAATCTTTGAGGTCTGCTGGGATTTTCTTGGCTGCCCACACTTTTTCAATGTGCTGGTGGAGTTGTTGTGTCAGCTCAGGTCCATCCTCTTTAAAGATTTCAGCAGGGATTCCATTAGGTCTGTGGGTTGTATACATATTAAAATACACAAAACAAAAGTTAGACATAGAATGGAAGTTTAAATGAATTAAAACTGGGCAGGCCTGCCAGAAGAGACAGGTCTTCACTTGTGTCTTAAATTCTGACAGCTGATTTAGCTATCGGAGCTCTACCGGCAAGTTGTTCCACAGTCGTAGGCCGGCCAATTAAAAGGTCCTCTGGCTGGTGGTTGCCAGTCAGGTTCTGGCAGGCTGAAACAGTGGCCCCCCAGAGGACCACAATGTTTGGGGCAAATCATGTATCCATGGGGATGGGATGGGGTATTGGAACATTTCTGTGGATATAAGGACCGTTTTGCATTCTACTTTGTCTACTTAGATATGTATGCAATAGTTAAGTAACACCTCCTGACCTGATTCTTCCAGACTTACTTTATCAGCTAGCCACTGCATCAAGAGATTGCGATCTGGTCAAGTGGACATTGGAGAGGAGGAGGAAGGTCATCTGTGACCCACCTGTTAGCAAGTGATGCTCTGACAAGGAATTGTACCATGGTCTGCTTCCCTTGTTGCAGCCTCTCTTGCTCTTGGGTGAGGCTGGAAATCTTATCCTGCTATGTCTTGATCACCCACTAAACAGCTCTTTGTCTCTTGGTGCATCTGCTGACTGGTAAAGAAGGTTTGGGAGGGCACGTTCGATTGTGGCAATAGTGCCATGATTGCAACTATGTAAAGTTAATGAATAAAGAGCAGTTATGGTTCCGTAGAGTTATGGCTCAGTTATGGCTCTGTCTGTAAGATAGGTTACTTCTCTTTATATTCTGGCACCAGGAGTAGTTCACCCAAGGCATCTTTATGTAGATGGAACCACTCTTTCTACTATGAAAGAAATTAAGTTTACTGAAATAACGATTTTTGTTAAAACTCTGTGTTGTATCTGCACATATCTAAACTGCTTTTGTCTTTTTGTTTAGCACAATAATTGTATTTGAACTGTGAGTTTCAGTATATTGCCACAGGAAAGTGTTGGTTTCCTAAGTATTGCACAATTTAGCGGGTTTTGTGTGACATTCTCTGAATCAGGGTTTTTCAAAATTCTGATGAAAAGGCTTTTAGCCAAATGTTCCCTTTCCTGAAACTCTGTAAAGATGCTGAATGGGCACAATGGATGTCAAATCCTTTAGAGAAAAATGTGACTGAGCTGATTTCTCTGGAAACCAAGTAACTGAGGGCAATTTCTTGTAACCATTTATAGTACAGTGCAATCAATGTAATGTGTGACTTTTCCTAGTCATTTTGGCAAATTGTTGAGCTGGTATTTCGGTGTACCATACTTATACTACAATAGTACTTCTTCATCCCAATAAAATGTCTGTAAACAGGAAGACCAAGGAAGGGCACAGTGATTTGAGATGTGCTGTACCACTGTGAATGATGGGTTACACAAACACCAACTAAATCAGGCATGGGCAAACTTCGGCCCTCCAGGTGTTTTGGACTTCAACTCCCACAATTCCTAACAGCCTCAGGCCTTTTGCTTTTCCTCCTAAGCTGCTTTAGTGAAAAGGAAAGATAGGAAGAGGCACTCCAGCTATTAGAAATTGTGGGAGTTGAAGTCCAAAACACCCAGAGGGCCGAAGTTTGCCCATGCAATTGTGAAAAATGGCTTGGGGATTCACACTGCTGCCAGCAACACACATACATACTTCTTGTATTGTGATGCTGTTTACAAAAATGTTCCCGGGAGTCAAAGATCTCTCTTCTTTTGCCATACCCACGACCGTGAATTCCCGATTTTGCCAGATTTTCCTGGTACTTTAACTACAATATTGCCTTACGGTCTGGTGTCAGAGGCCTATGAGTTACCGCAGAGGGTGACACTAGCCCTAGTGATGCCACTGATGCAGGAAAGTGCTGTGCATTTTTTAATCACTTCCTCAGCAAAAGTAAATGATTTTTGTCAAATTTTAAGAGTTTTTAATGGATTTAATATGTTAAATGCATTAAATGTATTATGTCAAGTTTATTCAAGCTATTTTTGAATTTGTTGTTTCACTGGTATTGAATGTTTGCCATTGTGTTTGATATTGGGTTGTTGTAGGTTTTTTGGGCTATACGGCTATGTTCTAGAAGCATTCTCTCCTGACGTTTCACCTGTATCTATCGCAAGCATCCTCACAACCCCTGAGGATGCTTGCCGTAGATGCAGGCGAAATGTCAGGAGAGAATGCTTCTAGAGCATGGCCATATAGCCCGAAAAACCTACAACAACCCAGTGACTCCGGCTATGAAAGCCTTCGACAATACAGTGTTTGATATTGTTGTAAGCCACCCTGTGAGTCCACTTGGGAAGATAGGGCGGGCTATAAATAAAGATGATGATAACTATTATTATGGCTATGGGCAAGGCCATAACCAGAAAAAAATTTCCGGGGGGGGGGGGTTTGAAAATTTCCGGGGGGGGGGGGGGTGAAACCTGCCTCTTAGCTCACGTTGAAGCCAAGAGCATAGCAGAGGGCAGAGCAGCCTTCAATAGCCTGCAGCTCCACCCCTGTCAACCACCTCCACCAAGTCTGGCCTCCTTAAGGAGAGCATTCAACATCCACCCACCCCCAACTTGGTTGCTTCACTACATCCGCTATTGCTGCAAGTAATGACAGTGTGAATAAATTGTCAATATTTGCTTGAGATAGTGCTTGCAGTTCTGGAGGGACTCCTAATTTTTGCGTCTCATAAACTTAGCATGGGGATTGGGTTAACCAGTTAAAATTCATGAGTAAGCCAGGTTTTTTTTAACCTGAAAAATTTCAGGGGGGGGGTTGAACCCCTAAACCCACCCACCCACCCCCCTCGCTACAGGCCTGGTCTCCTGATTTCCTGGCTGCTGTCTGCGTTTGTAGTAATCTTTGCACCTAGAAATACAAAATCTGTCACTGCCTCCATGTTTTCTCCCTCTATTTCCTAGTTGTCAATCATTCTTGTTACCATAATCTTGGTTTTTTTTTTAATGTTTAGCTGCAACCCAGCTTTTGCGCTTTCTTCTTTCACCTTGATTAGAAGACTCCTCAGCTCCTCCTCGCTTTTGGCCATCAAAGTAGTGTCATCTGCATATCTAAGGTTGTTAATGATGATAACGATTATTATGGCTACAAGCCCTTCTGCTTCCCTTTCCTCCATTTAAAAACAACCCACAAACGGGCCGAACTCATTTACCACTACCTAATTCTCAACCTCGCTGCACTTCTGTGTCAATCTCTTCTGGAGTCACTTCGGTTTGGGGACCCCACCCCTTTCCCTCGGCTTGAAAGGAAAGGAAATTCTTCGGAGTCTGGCCTTGCGTTCCGTTCCTCCCGCTCGCCCCCACTGTTTCCTGTCTTTCTCCGCCTCCTGGATGGAGGTGCATTATGGGAGAGGTAGTTTTTTCTCGCTCCTCGGAGCGTGGCGTCCAAGGAGGAAGCCGAGGCCGAGGAGACTCCAAGTCCCGTGGTCCTCTGCGCGTGCGTGCGTGCGTCTGTGTGTGTGTGCGCGCGTGCGGCAGAGGGTGCCTCCTCGGGGTCGGGGCGTCGGCTGGGCCGGAGCGTGTCGCGCGCGCGGCCCGTGAATAAGAAGCAGGCGAAGGGTCTGGAGAAGGAGGGAGGGCCGGGCTGGGCTGGGCTGGCTTCCTTCCGACGCCTGAGGAGGAGGAGGAGGAGGGGCTCCGTTCCCGGCCTGCAGCCCCGCCCTCGCGCCCCTGGGGCTTCCCTCTCTTGGCGGTTTGTCCCTGAGGCTCTCGGGCGCGAGGCGAGGCGTGAGGGGAGGGCGCGAGGCGAGGGGCAATGGCGGCCGACACCATCGCGGACACCCGGCGCCTGATCACGAAGCCGCAGAACCTGAACGACGCCTACGGGCCCCCCAGCAACTTCCTCGAGATCGACGTCTCCAACCCGCAGACGGTCGGGGTCGGGAGGGGCCGCTTCACCACCTACGAGGTCAGGGTCAAGGTGAGAGAGAAGGAGAAGAAGATGATGAGGGGTCCCAAGGAGGGCGGGTGGAGAAGGGGAGGCGCCAGGAGTAGGCCCCGAGGGAGGAGGGCCAAGGGGTGGGAGTAGCAGTAGGAATAAGAATAACCCTACAAGGGTGGAACCTCAACCTATACAATCCAGGACAAGGTCTTCTTAATTATACGTTTGTACATCTCTCTCTTTTTCACCAGAGGGTGGAACATCCTTATAGTCAAGGACAAGACGATAAGAAGAATGTATTCTTTGTTTATTACTCTTCCCCAGAGGGTGGAACACCCACGTATACCATCAAGGATAGGACAGTAGTCACAATAATTATGATGTTGCAACGCTGACTGATAACGCCCTTGCCACTTGAAGGGGCACAATCAACATTCAGGCAGCCCCAAATTACAAACAAGCTTGTTCTTAAGTTGAATTTGTTTGTAAGTCGGAACAGGTGCATTTTTAATGTTAAGTTGAATGTTTTAACTGTATTTTTATGAATGCAGGCATCAAATTTGCCAATTCTGTGAGTCGCTGTAAGGCTGAGAAAGGCAGGCTACAAATGCCGTAAAAAAATAAATAATAAAATTTTAAGTACAGGGTGAGGCAGCATAACTTCCTTTTTTCAAAACTTAATAAAACCCATTGTATGAATCAGATTTTTTTTATAATGTAGGCACATACCTAAAGTTTTGTTTTACGTCGTTTTGAAGATCAAATTAGGTAGGTGACGTCCCCCATTCTCCATACACCGAGTAAACCAATTTCTGGCGTTTGTCATGACTCTTGCCAGCATAGCAGGTGTTACGTTGGCAATTTCTTCCTGGATGATGGTCTTCAAATCTTGTAGGGTCCTTGGATGGTTCACATAAACACGGGATTTCAAAAAAACCCATAGAAAAAATCACAAGGGGCCAAATCAGTAGAGCAGGCCGGCCACTCCAAATCCGCTTGGAAAGTAGGCCTCAATGGCAAAAGCACGCTCCTCACTGTTCCAACGCATGATGGTGACTGAACTGTGTCAGGACAAAACTTTATACTCCTACCTCTTGAACGAGACCACTAGCGCTCTGCTACGTCTTCTACTGACTGAATGGTGCGCATTTTTAAAAAAGGAAGTTATGTATTGTCGAAGGCTTTCATGGCCGGAATCACTCAGTTCTTGTGGGTTTTTTCGGGCTATATGGCCATGTTCTAGAGGCATTTCTAGAGGAGAAATGCCTCTAGAACATGGCCATATAGCCTGAAAAAACCCACAAGAACTGAAAGGAAGTTATGCTGCCTCACCCTGTATAACTCCAGACATATATCTATCTACCTACTTATCTATTTTTGGACAGCATAGGTCAGTGGTTTCCAACCTTTTCTTGATCAGGGACCACTTAATCAGGGATCACTTGGCCGGGGAGCACTTGAACAGAGACCGCTCTCCAACATTAGTACCAAAAGGTTTACGAATCAGTTTTTGGTCAACTTTAGGTTCAGTTTGAGATGCTGATTCAGAAAATTGCATTGGATAGACCACATCAGCTCTAGTTTCTGAACCAGAACATATGCTATGTTCAGCGACAGGGAAGGAATGGCATGCGGTGCGAAAGGAGTGGAAATAAAATAAATAAATAAACAAGAAGGAGACTTGCAGACCAGGTTTTCGTGCTCGCGGCGCACTGGTGGTTCGCAGCCCACAGTTTAAGAACCACTCTCATAGGTAAAGGTTTTCCCCTGACATGAAGTCTAATTGTTTCCAACTCTGGGGGTAGTGTTTATCTCCATTTCTAAGCCGAAGAGCCGGCATTGCCTGTAGATGCCTCCAAGTTTATGTGACCAGCATGACTGCATGGGGTGTCGTTACCTTCCCACCAGAGCGGTACCTATTGATCTCACATTTGCATGTTTTCGAACTAATAGGTTGGCAGAAGCTGGGGCTAACAGTGGGAGCTCATTCTGCTCCCTGGATTTGAACTGTCAACCTTTCGGTCAGCAAGTTTAGGAGCTCAGCAGTTTAACCTGCTACGCCACCAGGGGACCTTTGGACAGCATAGGGAAGGGTTAATGCCTCTGTGGCATTTGTTTTGCTGCCACGTTCTAGAGGCATTTCTCCTGACGTTTCACCTGCATCTATGGCAAGCATCCTAGGAAAAAGGGTTTATGTATCTGTGGAAGACCAGGGTGAGACAAAGGACTTAACCCCCTTTTTATCAAAGGATAGAACATCGACATCAACAATCAAGAACAGAATGGTAATAATAAAAATAATATGTTTATTGATAATGTCTTTATTATTTATTTATTTACAATATTTATATACTGCTTTTCTCACCCCTGGGAGGACTCAAAGCGGTTTACAAAAAATAATGGCAAAATTCAATGCCTTACGTACATAAACCAAATCATAAATTTGGTTTTATACAAAATTATCAAAATAATGTATAAAATTACTCAGGTTATATGTCTAAGGTGTACATGAGATATGAATGTATTTCATATTTAGACTTGGGTCCTCTCTCCAAGATCTCTCATTTTGTAAGTATATGCAAATACAAGTATTCCAAAATCTAAAAAAAATTCCTACATATAAAACATTGTGTTTAGAATTAGATCCATTTCCAAGATATCTCACTATGTACAGACAGTTCCCAAGTTACAAACATGTGACTTACAATCAAAAACAGGAAGTAAGAAAACTACTCCTCCAAAAGGAAAGTTACTCCTAGAAGAGTTATGGGGAAAGGGGGTCTCAACTGAAGCTTTATGACCAATTCTTTTTTCTCCAACAAACCAATATTTTCAAGATCCAATTTTGCAAGGACAAAAAGTGAGGTGAAATCTTCTGAGAAGGAATATAAACAGCAATATAAATACCACAGGGATGTTAACCCTTCTCTATGCTGTCCAAAGCTAGCTGTGAGTGTTTGTGTGTATATGTGTTTGTTTGGGTGTGTGTGGCTGGAGTTACACTTAAAAATGTACCTGTTCTGACTTACATACAAATTCAACTTAAGAACAAACCTATCTTGTTCATAACTTGGGGACTGCCTGTGTATGCAAGTATTCCAAAATCGATGGGTGGGGATCCAAAATGCACAATCCTTCTGGTCCCCACTATGCAAGGATAATCAATCCTGTATGTATGAAATGAAATCTCCTCCCAAATCTATAGTTTTGCTGAATAAATTAAGCATCACTCACACTTAGGAGTCTACTTTAGGAGTCTACTTTAGGAGTCTATTTTAACCACACACAACACTCTTCCACGTGGGGAGGACATCCTCAGTTGTGGTTCCACTGGCAGCTTGGCATACCTTGACATAAGGCACATCAATTGTTTCATGAACTTAAAAATCCTCTAGTTAGATGAGTGCCACATAGAATGCGTGTGTCACAGTCATGAGCCCCAGTTCGGATCCTAATTCATTTTTTTTTCATTGACTCCTTATCTCAGCAGTCCAGTGCTTTGGCTGCGTGCCAGACATGTGCTGACATGCAATGGGAACTCCAGGTTTGGAGGATTCTTCTGCAAGACGTGCTCATTTGGTCAGTGGGTATTAGCAGCATTGTCAGCAGCTACTGTTCTTTTTATCCTTCATCAAGGTTACTCCTATGTGTTTGCCTGATAGGTTCAGGGAGGTCTTGTAAGTCCACCCTGTTACTGCAGCTTGGACTCTGGTCAGGGGCCTCATGTGCTGACCCTTGACACTAGCCTAACTGATCAGGCCCTGGTGTTGTGTAAAGCTGACTTCTCATATCCTGTGTTTGCAGTCTTTTATGGGTCCCTGTTAATGCTTACATACTCTTCTTATCAGCCACAGGCATTTCTGGAGTAAGGTGGGAGAAAACTAAGCTACATTTTTTGGTTTTCTTAATCCAAACTCCCTCCAGAAAGAAAGAAAGGTTTTGAGAGAAATAATGCATCCTTTTCCTTTAAAACACTCTGCTGTGTCTGAATGTAGCAAAACCACTCTCACTTGTTGTAATGGGGTATGTTTCAAAACAATATTAGAAAATTTGAGGAGATGGTGACCCTGTGGGATGGAAATATGACTCCCGTGCCACACATTCTCAATTCCTGCTGTAGATTGGTGCTGCTTTCCTTGTCTGTCTGAGAGCTTTATCTGTACTTCTGTTAATTTAAAGGTTAAGCAAGATAATGTTTTTATTGTCTTGTGGAATACTTTGCATCATAGAGTTAACTAGATAACTGGGCATTGAAGAGGTCGTTTTAAAACTGGATAGCTAGTAAAAGTGAATAATAATATTATCCATTCTTGGGGATGGGGGCAGATAAAAGGGCTCTTATGAGTAAAATCATGTTTGGTACCACCATTAGATTGTGCTGATTGTTTCTTCCATATATCCATTGTACATGGTGGAATAGCTTGGTAGGAGAAAATGATTTATTATCTTCCTATCCTAATTTTCTGATTACGGTTTAGAGCTGTCAAGAGTCAAACAAGTACTATTTTGATATTCTGCTATCTTAGGTGAGCATATCTTGATTGTATCTGAAATCATATTCTGACTGAAGTTGCTTATCACCCAAAGGGGTCGTTTCCCTTTTGATTTTGATGATATTCCTGCCTTTATGAGATCAACCTTTTAAGAATGAAACAAATTTCTTAAAAGGTCTGTCCTGTGACCAGGAGTTTTGTTGTTGTCATTGTTCCTGGTATTCTGCTCATGATTTCTTCCATGCATATGTTTTTAGAGAAAACTAGAAAGGTGGTGTAAACTAGCTCCACTGGTCACCATGTTTACAGATTGCAAAAGCAGGCAGTATCTAGAATGCTCTGACCTATTTGTCATAGACACATGTGTATTTAATGGAACCAGGAGGTTTATTGTGCATGCTTTGGTTGTGCATGTTGGGCAACTCAAGTAGGGGACATATAACACATACTTTACACTAAGAAGATCATTAACATCCCAGTTAAAGGGAATGTGTGAGATTAACTGAAGAGAAACTTCACATTAGGAACCACCCAGATGACAAAGAGTTAAACCATTGTTCCATTTTAATTGGCTGTATTGCCTTTCTTTTATGTGTTATTTAAATTTTACCTTCTTGCTAACTGGATAGCTAGACTTGGACAGTTCCATGTCTTTACTGAGCCATCAAACTCACTGGATGGCTTCAAGGTGATATCATTCTTGATGTGATGTCCCTCACATAAATTTTAGATCATAAATTGGGGATGGTATTTATGCTACCTTGAGCCTCCTGGAAGAACGATTGGATATATTAAGTGTAACTAATAAAAATAAAATGAAACTTTTCCTGCTGTATATATCTTCATAGCTGTGTATAAGCAGAAAGGTCTCGTGTTGCCTTCAAAAAGACTTTGGTATGAACTTTATAAAAACATTATTCTAATTGGGTTGGTGTTTACTGCCTACATCACGTAGGCATTCTAGGACATATGTACAATATTCTGGTCTTGATATTACCTTATCACACTGTTAATGGATTATCTACTTTCAAGTAGAGCAGTTCACATAGGCATTACTTGTAATATAGTGAAAATTATGTACACAGGAATGATGATAGTTTCTAGATCCATGTCTAAGATCTTTCAGGCTCTTCAGCAGGTGAGAGACTAAAGTAATCCTTAATATTAACGTGTACATCCAGATACTGCGATAAGTCTTCAAACAGTCTGTGTTCCATGAGTCTGTGTTTCATAAATTCAGATTAACTTTCAAATTAGTTTTTCCTGGATTTAGTTTAATCAATTTTTTTTGCATACAGCCAGGAAGACCAGACTTCCTTGTTACCTTTATGATCTGTATTCTTCAAATATGAAGATTATATATAGAAAATTAGCTCATTTTTAACTGTCCTCTAGATTAAGCTTTGCCAGAACATTATGCCATGGAGGCTGTTACAACTGGAGGCAGTTCACATATTAATGCAAGAGTAGCAAGTTCTATAAGGCCTAATTAGGATCACCTCTTGGTTCTGAGTAAACCTTTTAGTCCTTATGATCCCGGTACTTTGCCACAAAATGTGTCAAAAAGTCTCAGATACATACTTTGCATCTTAATGAAGTCAGCATTCATTAGCTTAGACTTTTAAGTGTTTCTCTTTGTCTAAACAGGAATCACTGAGAAATTTTTCCTCTACGATAACCATAAAAAGATGTAAGTTTTATAACTTGCATATACAAGTTATACATCTGATTTAGCTGTTATCTGATAGCACATGATTTCCTGTGCACCTCCTGAGAAGGAAATGGAGCAGGAAATACTGGAAACTAATATCAGACCAGCAATAACAAACATGCCCAATTTTTCATGTGCAGCTTAGGTTACCCAGTAACTGCACTGGTTTTTATATGGAAGTGAAAAGATTATTTACAGATATCAGTAAAGAGCTTGGTCCATAAATAAAGCATTTGCCACATAAGTATGCCATTTGCCTCTTGTAGGCTTTTCAGAGCCATCTGATTGGCCAGTGTAGGAAACAAGACATCGAGTGAGGTGAACTATGTTATTCACAAGTAAGATAATGGCTTTTAAATTAAGTGGATCTATGCTTTTGTCCTTCTGGGGGCACTTGCCTCTTTATTGTTGCTAACTGTTGTTGATGAAGTCCACTACAACTTAGAATCCTATTAATTGAGGGACCTTTAGATCATCCTGTTATAATCAGGTCTTACAGATTTGGGAAGTGGTTTTCTTTACTGAGTCCATCCATCCATAATGACATCTTCTGCTCCTACTGTCTTCTACACTAACAAGCATTATTTGTCTTTTGCAGTAGATTCTCTGCACTAGAAAACCAAACAATCAAGAGTAGTGGTTGAAATGTTGATTTCAAATAGATTCATATATGCTATATCAGCTGAAACGTCTGTATCCATAAAAGACGTGAAAGCTGTATTGCTGCAGGGTTAGGGGGGAAAATGCATTCCAGATTTCCATTCTCCAGAGTAAGTGGAGGATTCAAGGGTGTCTACCTCTATTTTATAGACCAGGCATGAGTGAAGGCAAAATGAGTGAGAATAAAATACCTAGGTTAATGTCCTGACAATGACAGCTTAAGTCTTGAGTTAATTAGATATTTCTTTAAGTAATTGGAACACAAGATAAAGAGAACAGTAAGGATTCAACTTGTTGAAAGACTATCCCCTGTAAAATGGGGACAGCCATTCTGAGTTTCATCCTATCCAGAACACTCATATGACTGCCTAGCTATAGAACTCTTAGTGTTCATAATGTTAAATATTCTAAGTATTCATGAAAAATAAGAATGCTTCAGTGAATTTATAGACATTATGTCTGTTGAGTCCATCATTTCTTCTCTGGAAGACTTGGGATCTGACTTTTCATAGCAACTGGGTGCCTGAATTTTTGAACCGAGCTGGGTTCTTTGTTTGTAAATGCACGAGATTCTTTGAATGTGCCCACTGGAGAGTCATCATTGTGCCTTTTGAAGGGGGTAGGATAGGGTGTCCCATCGTTTTAGATCACCATCTGTTTGTGATTCGTACTGGCCAGAGATTGAAAAAAAAGTTCTTCTGTAAAAATAGGAAGTTTTTAATAGGAATAGAAAACACCGATGTTTTTTTCCCCTTACTATTGAGAAATCCTGATAGGAAGAATCTTGCACTGATAGAGAGTCTTTGCAATTCAGGACATATTATGTACAAAAAATGGCATGTGGTTGTTTTGTGCAGGAAACAATATTTTCTGATCAGGAAACATCACAGAAGTATCGATGCCTGTGCAGAAAATGCAATGCTGTTTACTGTGTGGGGAATGTTATAGTTGGTGATTTATTGTGCACAAAATTCACACATGGTTGATTTTCATTGAAAATAGCATTTTATGTGCAGAAAACTGCATTTTATGTGCAGAAATTAATATTTATTTATTCAGAAAATAGTTTCTTGTGCAAAGCAGGCCTTTGAAAATTTTGCACAGAAATTCTGAATAACCTTTGAAAATGGAGTTGTTTTTGTAAAATGTTATTCTTGAAATTATTAATTGCTATGTTAAATTAAAAAACTCAGTGAAGCATTGCATCCTTATTTCTGAACTAGGTATGAGGTACTGGTATGAGGTGAGAAAGTGCTTAATTGAATTGATTTCGTGCACCCCAGATTTAGGCTGAATTTCTATACTTTATGGTGTGTGCTGCTGAAAGTGCTTGTACTAAATCTACTGTCTCTGTTCCTGAGCCATTAAGTGGATAGAAAAGATATATTTCCCCCCTTTTATGCTCTCTGAGCATTTACTACAGGAAGCTGTTTTAAGTGTTTCAGCATCCCAAGGCTAAAACTAATTTGTCAGCCATACTTGATTTTGAGAGCTCAGAAGGCTTTGTGGCAATGGCTGGTATCAACTGCGTGAATCTACACATAACTTGAGTACATCACCTTCACAAAAGACTAGGATAGATGCATTTCTTTGATGTTCCTAAAAGTTACTGTTGAGATTTCTAATGGAAGCTTCTTTCCCCTTTTCAGATTAGATACTTAAAGGCTATTATATATTATCTATTACAGATAACACTTAACCTATATTAACTTTTAATACAAAGCAAATGGATTTAATCCTTCGTACTCAAATGTTTTTAAACAGTAATTGCTACCTTAAGCACTCAACCAAGGAAGGTTTTATTGGTAAGTTGGGTAAATGTTCTGGCTAAACACACCTCCTGTTCTTACCCTTTTGGCTTTCCATTAGTAGGACATACAGACAATGTGAGGAAAACATAAAACTCCATTTTCACAGCTCTCCACAATTTCTTTTTATCTGAAATGGGGAAGATCTGCAACTAAAGTTAAAATAGTGGATAGTGCAAACCTTTCACTTAAAATGCCTCTCTATACACCGCTTATGCTCTTGGGTGTCTGCTGGTGTTAAATTGAATACAGGCTTTGTTACTGGGGTCTTCTCTTGAAAGAGTAGTATACTTAAACACTTGAACTTCCTTTCATTAAAGCAAAAGGGGGGCTTTTAAAAATTCTGTGACTTCTTTGAAAGTCTAGCCTCTGTTCTTTAAGTAGTTTGGGATAACGGAATCAAAACTAGAGAAATACTAATGTTGTTCTAGAATTTTGAGTTATCTGTTTAATGGTTTTTCGGTGGAGTGGCAGAATTCTTATTGTTGGTGGTAGGCATGGAGTAATGTTCTTGTGAAAACAATTAGGCCTTTCTTGGTGGCATACACTGTTTCTCACCATTTTAACTTTATAAAGAATCTTGTCGGTTGGCTAGCTTGAAGACAGTGATCTGACCTAACCTACTTCGCAGGGTAACTTAATGACTCTGATGAGGAATATGAACCAGATTCTCACTGATACCTGCTTGGCATTGATGCTGTCCTTGGAATCCTCAATTGTTCTCCTTTCTTTTAAGCAATTTGACTTTACAGATAATATCCTGTCTTGCAAACTTATATTTGCTTTATAGTCATATTGTTATTTCTCTGTAATACTTCCAAGCTTAGCCAGTTGGAACTATGTAGACAAAATATTTGCTTTTACTTTTTGTCAAAGTTACACCAGTTTTCCCAAACCTGATTCCCTCCAGCCACATCCCCTACCAACATGAAATATGGGTGAGCTTCACCTATCACTTGTTCTTTGATTTGTTCTTAGTCAACATTGGCACTAAAACCTAAATTTTATAGGCTTATAGCTGGTAGATTGTTTCTTGGGACTGGAATGTCCTGATTCAATTAATCTGAATGTTGTAATGAATTCATTTCTGTAGTCTTTGAGTTGCTTATAATCATTGGTTTAGTGACATAGCCACACAATTTCTTGGGGTGTACTAAGTGAGAGAGGTTAGGTACAGTTTCCTTTCTTCTCTGACACAAGGGAAATGATGATTCATAATGTCTGTGACCATTTTGTTTCTACTTCCAACCCTCCATCTGATCTACTTGTTTTATTATATGCTTCTCCAATTAGTGGAAGGAAGAACGATGATGAGAAAGTGATAGACTCGGGAAGTAAGCTCAGAGCATTAAGGGCTTTGAATTCAGAGAATCTCCTTGCAGCAACACTGGAAGCACTCCAAGTGGCCAGATACTGGTCAAAGGACATTTAACCAACTACCAAACTCACAAGTTTTGTATTTGTCTGTTTGTTTGCTTTGTTCTGTTAGAAATGTAATATAATGGACTGGTTGCTCTGACACGACAAATAAATAAATTCAGAGAACACTGAGGTTTCCAAATTCTCTAAGAATAAGGTGCTCCTCCTTAATGCCAGGATATTTCCCAGAACAGGATGTGTAGCCTATAACTTAATTTTAGAAGAGGCTGACCTG
Organism: Anolis sagrei; assembly: GCF_037176765.1. Taxonomy (NCBI): domain Eukaryota; kingdom Metazoa; phylum Chordata; class Lepidosauria; order Squamata; family Anolidae; genus Anolis; species Anolis sagrei. Next base: position 94,479,508 of record NC_090021.1, read on the forward strand.
GTATGAGAAAAAGGTAAAAGACCTCACTTCCTTTTTGTGTGCCCTTTTCATGGTATCTCCACCCATCACTTTGGCCAAGCACTTCCCACAGCTCAAAGAGCAGCTGGCTTTGGCGGTGGTTGGCGGTAGTTATGACAATCACTGGTGCTTCCTGATCCTGAAGGTTTTGTGAAGAGAGAAGCAGAGACTTTGGAGATGGGTGGTGGCAAACCTGTAAATATTCCGGGGGGGGGGGGCACAACTGTATATTACACTGTCCGCTTTTCCCAAGTTGGTGCCCTCCAGATGTGTTGGGCTACAGCTCCTATAATCCCACACGTAACTCCCATGTTACGGAAGGCTGTTATATGTGAAATACGTTCTTGCCACTGAGTAATGTAAGGTAGTTGCAGTGGTAGTATATTCTCAACATACATACCATAACTCATGCAGTCAGATGATGAGCACTCTCTATTGCATGGAGATTCCCTCACTAGGAAAAAGGTAATGACTCTAACATAATTAAACAAATGTTTTTGGCTTACTCTCTTATTTAAATCTGTATTCAAGTTTTCGGGGTTTTAGAACTGTTATCTTCATATGAGATTGAAGGAGAGTTCATAATAAATATTGTTAGCCAGTGGATATTTGCCAGCGGGAGGCAGTAGAAGAGCACCATTATGCCATAATATGTATGTGACACTCTCAGTGTCATGCGCCTCCAGATGTGCTGGTTTCATTGTTCCATGCACTTTGCCCAGTAACTTAACTGTACAATACTTTTGAGGTCTTTAGTTCTTCCTGTATTGCTGGTTGACTCATATCAAAACTACCATATTTACTTAGAGGTGACTTTGAAACTGGAGCTATAGTGACAGGATGATCTTGTCCAGAGAGATTTCTTTTAAGGAATGTTTACTTACAGGTGTGTTATAGATTTAAATAGAAATTGGTGACCAAAATGTGATTTTTTCTCTCTTCCAAAATATCAAGTGGTAGTGGTAGAAATTGGGTAAGATTAGAACTCTGTGTAATGAAAGGTGGCATATCTAATTTTCTTTGGAATAGCAACCCAAGTGCTGTATAGAGCTGTTGGCTATACAATTCCGCAGACTCTGGCAAGTCTTCCACTGTATTTCTGTATTAATCGTATTAAATGCCAGCATACTCCTCTTGCTGGCTTAGTAACAGAATAGGCCCTTTGACAAAAGCATGTGATGATAATACTTAGAAAATGCCTTCACAGGTGCTCCAGTGACTGACTTAAGAATAAATCCCATATAAAGGCTTACAGAGCTAAGAATCATAAGAAAGAATAGGCAGATCAAGTCGAAAGCTGGAATAAAGATGCCTTTTCTGACTTCCACATGAGTGCTGTTTAGCTTGCAATTGTTCCCATTGAAACCAGAAGACTTGAAAGTTATACCTTTGTGTGCATTAGATGGGAAAGTAGTTAGCTTAGTGATGATAAAGCTGTATATATTCCCGCCTTCTATTAAGAAGTTACCTAATAGCCATATGCCTCTGAGGGGGTTGGTGGAGAAACAGATTGCTCTGTCCTGAGCACCTGGAATCTGTATAGATTGTGGAGGAAGGAAAGATGCTTTCAGCACAGACAGGATTCAGTTAACTATTCAGCGTTCCCTGGGCTTTCTAGTAGCACATGGATTCCTCTGATAGGTAAAACACAAACACAAATAAGGTGCTGGAACTTTTCTGTCCTTTGAAGGAGCTAGTTGCATGCCACAGTGTAGCTTCAGCAGTTATTTGCTAAAATTGTGTGGCTGAGTTCCAGTTGCTCATTTCTCAGTTCTAATAACTAGCATTAGCATTAACAAAAATAAAGCATATCTCTCTGGTGTCAGTCAGTAATCTTGTTTTATCAGAATCCTGAATACCAGTTTTCTTAGCTTCTGTGTTCTAGACTTTTATGTACTTCTAGCCTCATAGTTCCATCAGGATTCAAAGTACCGTATATACTTGAGTATAAGCCAAGTTTTTCAGCCTCTTTTTCGGCTGAAAAAGCCCTCCTTGGCTTATACTCGAGTCAAGGTTATTTAGTATTTTATTCTGTTGTTGTTGTTGTTGTTGTTGTTGTTGTTGTTGTTGTTGTTGTTGTTGTTGTTATTATTATTATTATTATTATTATTATTTTATTACATTTATTATTTAACTCTTCTTTAAATTATTATTACTTTTATTATTTTTCTCTACTAATGTTATTGTTGCATTTATTTTACTGTCTTTATTTTTATTGGAAAGATATGTAAGCACATTTACATTGAAGAAGGTTAGAATAATGGTTTAATCAGAATTGGACAGCCTTATCTTAAATTACAGTTTTATGTAAATACTCAAACCATTTAACCTACTGATGCCCCAATTAATGTAATTTTATTGTTATCTATTTTTATTTTGAAATTTACCAGTAGCTGTTGCATTTCTCACCCTCAGCTTCTACCTGAGTCAATGCGTTTTCCCAGTTTTTTGTGGTAAAATTAGGTGTCTTGGCTTATATTTGGGTTGGCTTATACTCAAGTATATACGGTAATTGCAAAAAAACCCCAAATACCCCGAATGTAGTAGTTGGGATTAATTTGTAAGCTTAAAGTGTTGGAAGCGATATCTCAATGTATGCGTCTGAAATGTCTTATCAGCCTAGTGAATTTAACACCTTTGCAAGTCTCTTCAAACGGCTGCCCTGCAGTAGTTTAGATCTAAACAGGAAGCTGCTTTAGAATACTGCAAGAGCCAAGTGCATTGGAGTAGAATCATGATTATGTCAAAAGTTCAAGGGGAAAACAATGAAGGGGAGACAAGTACCAGCTCAGCTTACTTTACCTAACAGTGCACTTCTAAGCCTTGTATGTTGCTTAGAGATTAACTTTTATAGGCTTCCTTATTGAAAAATTGGAATTTCTGAAGCATTTCTTTCAGGGCTTGCCTTAACTTACTGAATAAAAGAGCAGTGAACAAGAAGGCTTAGGTAACTTGAGAGAATGGAATATTATAGGTAAAATCTCTTCTGCAGAAAACATGAAAACTGTATAGGCTTTACATACTTACATTGACTTAGTTTAAAAGGCTGAACTCTGCTAAGAAGCCAAAAGGTGAAACCAGAGAGCAATAATCCGCTGGGTGTTTTCCCCCTGGGAATATTTAGAGTGAGCTATATGGAGAACTGTATAGTTGTGTTCCCTAGCTGGGATAAAAATGCTTTCATGAAAGGCTGCATCTTTAAATGCAAGCATGATTTCTAGCATAAAGGCTGTATTTTTCTTTTAAGACCTTAATACAATGAGCTGTATTGTGCCTACCTGGGAAAGATGCAAGCACCCTTTCTGATTCTGCCTGGGTTGGGGTTCATACAATATACATAGAGATATGGTATAATATATGGTATGTTTTTAAAATACCATGAGATTTATCACTAAATTGTGGTTTCCCAAGCTTTTCTACTATAAGCCTTTCCATAAAGAGAGAAGAAAGAAACAAGTGAGGGGGGGGGATTGAATTGGGTCTTAATGAATCCCTAGAGTATTGCTGGCCTAAAGATCCAATGACATTTTTGTAGTTGCCATAAATTGACAGGGAACTTGAGAACACACACAGAGACATGCTAGTGATCGGTACACATTTTCATCCTTTTTGTCAGAAGCGGCACATGGCTTAATCCTTGGGTTGCTTCTTAAATGGAATTCTTTAAATAGCTTTGGAAGAGTCCACTGAGAAAGTTATGTGGAAATCAACATATGCATCATGTACATAGTCTTGAGAGCTGGAATTCACTGCTGCTTCTCAATGTATATACGCATGGTTGCTGGAGATTATAGGAGTTTTGTTCCAGAAAAGCAACTTTCTCAAACTTAGGAAATGCCTTTACAGGTTTCTGTTGTAAGAGAAGCTGAGAGATTTTGTACCCATAGGCCTAGTGTATATGCACCACTGGCCATAAAATAAAAGATGTAAAGACTTGAGAGCTGGGTTGTTCTTTGTTTTGTTTTGTTGTTTTTTTTACATATAACCATAAACAAACCATCATGGAGATAGGAAGATGAGGTATTGGACTGCTGAGAAAGCCCTAAACTGTCAGCATTTTTACTTTTTTTCAGCCAGTATCTGACAACAACTCTCCAGATACTAGAAATGAGGTTGAGTGCCATTTTGGTAAGATCTTTGAAGGAAATCCAAATGAGGGTAAAATTAAACTGTACACATTTTGCTTTTCTCTCCACCATAGTAAAGTTAATGCTGCTTGAGGATGCAGAAAAGACATGCCATATTGTGATTCCATCCCTGTCAAGATACTTTGTTGGCAGTCACCTAATATTGTATACCTGATGGTGGATCATTGAAGCAGAAATTGGTATTTCTGATATGCTCTCTATGCTGTGGATTGTTATAGTGTGGCCTAGCTATACACTTCAATATATGCTGGCCATGCTAGTGGTCTCGGGTAGTGGTTTGACTTTCACAAGATAATGGTTTTAGAAGGTTTTAATATCCTTCAACTTGGAAGGACATCCCTTGTAATATACATATCCACTCATACTGAAGTGCATGCTCTCAAGTTGTTTTCTTGCTGGATAGAATGAGGGTAATCTGAGAATCAGAGAGACTCTGACATTAACTATTCAATAGGGTATGGATTTGCAAGGGTTTCTGAACCTTGAAAGGTGGTGCCTTCGCTGATTATGAGCCTTTGGACTGAATTGTCTGATTGGATGTGTAACTGTTATAGCAAATTGCTTGTTTCCATGACTAGCAGTCTTGTGAAACTGGATGATATGTAGGATGAGGAAATTTTGGAGCATCTTATGGCTCATATATGTTTTCCATTTCCTGGAAGCTCAAGTGCCTTGGTTTTCCAAGACATTTTCTAAGTGGCAGTGTAATTGCAGCTACAATAATAGAGAGACAGTGAAGAAGAAAATGTGCAGTGAGTCCAACCAAGACAAATTGTAGCCCATTAGAAGCTCTGTTTCATGGTGTTAAGGAAGTCTTCGCCTTTGCATTGCCACAGTATTGTCCAGGGTAGTTCCAAGTGGCCTGTTATACCTAAGCCATGGATGCAAAACATGCCTCCAGGGGCAAGAAATGCGCGCAGTGCCTAAGAATTCTAAAACTGGCATGAGATGCCTATACCTGGTGACTGTATAAACATAAATTATCATCACTCTTTAATTGGATGATTGCTTTGCCCATGGTACACAGCCCTGGGAGCTAGAGCAGTAAACGCCATTCTAGATCATCACAACTGAAACAAATGAAGTGGATTTTGAGTGCAGCATTATGAAGGAACAGTATAGCCACAACATCATCCAGGCGATCAGCATCATGGCAATTCTTTAATTGGATAATAAACTGACAGGTTGTGGACCATTTTTCTTTCAGACAAACCTTCCCATCTTCAAATTGAAGGAGTCTTGTGTCAGGAGGAGATACAGTGATTTTGAATGGCTTCGGAGTGAACTAGAAAGGGAGAGTAAGGTAAGTCAGGAGTGTTTTCTGGGATGTAACAAGTTAAATGGCTTTGTAGTGGGAAGAATTGCTGGTTTGATGCTGAAATTTATTAGAGTCAAAGCACATGCAGTACAAGGCGTTCTGCTTCCTCACAGCTGTGTTTAAGCTTTGGGTGACGAGGGGAGGGACACACATGAAATTGACAGTGCATCTGGAATGCCACCTTTCTATAGAAGGGTTACAGTCCTAAGAAAAGTGGGTGAGCTGGTGAAGAATTCTGAATGTTATAGAATCAAAAGGCATTTTCCCAAGGTGTCATCCAGCATAATTAAGTACTGTCATTTGTTTAGTGTGTATGTGTCTTAATCATCATAGATTGTCTTTGTATAAGAGGCAGTCTGATTTTGGCACAATTGAGCTGAGGTCTGAAATGTTAACTCTCCCTTAGGTTGTGGTACCGCCCCTGCCGGGAAAGGCTTTTCTCCGTCAATTGCCTTTTAGAGGAGATGATGGGATATTCGATGATTCCTTTATTGAAGAAAGGAAACAAGGGCTTGAACAATTTATAAACAAGTGAGTAAAAGACTGTTAAATAACAAAATGCATGATGGTGAGTAAGACCACATTCCTAGTGCTAACAGATACCTGATTATATATTACATGCCAACATTCCACATTATTCTGTAAATCTTTTTATGTTCAGTGGAGCTTGTGCTAACACAAAGCCGAGCTCAGTTTATGTTGTTGAAGACTCCTGAATTACTTTCCAGGTTGAACTGGCTGAGTGCTATTAATATCTAAACTGAACAGTGTACAGACGCCTAACACTCGCTGCAGTGATTGAAGTATTTGTAGTGACCTGGGTTTTGTTTCTTAATTTATGCAAATTGCTGAAATTACAGCATGTAAAGATAGAATTGTGCAAATAAGGCTGAGAGGGGGGCAGGGGTGTGCATTTCATCAGAACAATTTGGCTATCATCTCTGGCTACAAGTATGTGCCTTTCAAGCTATGGAATGCACTTGCATGTATAATTCTGAAGGCTAAGTGGATTGGGGGAATATCATGCTTGTCTCTACAATCAGAAACGCAGGCTCAACTAGGATCGCTACAACTACAAAATCAAATTGGCTATTGGCATGTCTTGGTCAAAGTTCTTAGGCTGTATGTTCACATTCAAGATAGCTGGAGAATGCAATAGTTGGAGAACCTTTGACCTTCCAGACTGTAACTTCCATAATTCTTTATGATACAAAGGTGCTCTATACCTCTTTTTCAACTCAGTAAAAAGGGAAAAATTAAGCAAACATCAGGATATTCTACTTTTACCAAGTACTTCCTTTCTGGAATTAAAAAACCCACACCACCCAGTTATGAAACAAAACGAGGCTGTCTTGCTGAAAGAAGATTGTTTTGCCTTTGCACAATTCTCTCTGGATTTAAATGAGAGAGGACAGCTCTTTGCTGACTGTATACGACCTCATCCCATTTTATCTCCATAAATGTATGATCAGCGATGCCAGGTTGGAAAAATATTCTGAAAAGCTGGTCTCCTTCATATGAAGAGAACTGCTGTGAAGATGGTGGTCACCTTAATGTTAGTAAGATGACTTTGTTGCAGTTTTGCGGAGTTGATGCAGGTTCTTAGGACCAATTTTAGAAAAAAATATACAGTAAAAATAGATGAGAGGCTACATGCTGCTGCAATATTTCCTCCTGGTTAAACCTCCCATTCTGCTGAAATGCTATCTTTTTAAATGCAACTCAGGAGTGTCGTGTGTAGGCTTAAGAGGTAGGAGTTTCCAGATTTCCCCTAGTTAAGGGAATGTGGGTTGACTTGTCAAGACAGAATTAGAAGGCAGCTTTCACTGTGAGGCTAAAGAGACTGCTAACCTTTGCATTAGAGGAGATGCTGCCACCACTGAGCAGAGGCTGTTCTTTTGTATGTGCAAGGCTCAGCAGGGCAAACTCATTATCAGTGTAGCAGCAGTGTAACAAACTGTTGGCCTTGCAGGAAAAACAGAGCACCCACACAATCTCTGCCCAGCAGCTGCTACAAATTTTAGTGGCAAATCACTGCCGATATTTTATTTTTTAGAAATTTCTGAGGAAGTTGTGGGGAAAACCAAAAAGAGGACTAGGTGCCATGAGTAGCCTGCCTATCCCAGACCGAGGGACCTGTTGCATAGAGGGATATACTAAGAAATGGGATATACTAAGAAATTAGAAATGGCTGACGTCTTCTGTTTTACATTCCCTTTCTATTGATGGGGGCAAAGTTCTTCAGACAACTGTATACTGAACAAGAGATATTATGATACTAAAGGAGAATGTGGCAGAGTTGTGGGTACATGACTCTTTAAAGTGCTTTGTGCCTTCTTTGATAGATAAATATGGGTGATGATGTAGCAATGCTGTTTTGAAGACAAATGGCCAGTGAAGTTTTTAAACAGCAATACTACCAGATACAACTGGAGATCTCCTGAACTGAGAAATTCATTTTATGAGCATGTCTATGTTACGGTTTTAGAAGCAAGTTGTTGACAACATTGTCGTTTTCATAGGAATTCATATTTTTGATGATATGTATAACTGAAATCTTTCCTGTTCACTGTTCATTTTCTAGAGTTGCGGGCCACCCTCTGGCACAGAATGAACGCTGTCTTCATATGTTCTTGCAAGATGAAGTAATAGACAAAAGCTACACACCTTCCAAAATAAGACACGCTTGAATGCTGCACAACACTTTAACTGGCGTAAATGTTAGTGATTAATTTACTTAGTCTAAGATATGTAGTTTAAGGTTTTAGCATGCTGCAGACAAACTGGCACAAGAAGCCTTCGGTATACTAAAGGCACTGCTTGGTCTTTGCATTCCTTTTATGGCATTAAAGAACTGTAGGTAAATCTGCTGTCAGACTTCTGATTCAATGGCTTTTAAGACTCTAAATATTTCGAAACTCTTTCCTCCCCCGCCCCCTTTGCAATGACCTTGTGGTGGTTACTGACTTGGCCTTACTTGAACTTGCACTGTTCTGGTGTTGCACGTTCACTTTTCTTTGATTTAAAACACTAGAATGTCTCTGTAAAATAACTAGTATTCACTCTGCAATTTGGTGACTAACATGGTGCATTGTTTTCAATACCCCCTTGTGAATATGAGCACTTCTGTAGTTGTATCCTTCAGGTTGAAAAAACAAACCTTTGTACTGAAAAGCAATGAGGGAACTATCTTTATATTGTGTAAAAAAAAAAGAAATCAGATTTGTATACTAAGATCATTTGTCTAAAGTTGTTTTGAAATAAAAAATGAAAATGCAATTAATTGTCTTTTTTGCTATGGGGGAATATTGAATTACCTCACTCGCAAGTATTGCCATAGACTGAAAACATGAACTTGTCCAATTGAATGGCATAAAATCCCCACTCCACTGGAAACTGGCAGAATTTCAGTAAGCTTATACTAGAGTCCACAGTTATCCTTAGTTTCCCTTTATGCAATCAGCTGAGTGCCTCCCAGTTTGGAGAGAGAGAGAGTTGGGTCTCCTTTCCAACTTATGGTGAACGTGTCACTGGATTTTCTTAGCAAGATCAGTTCAGAGGTTGTTTGCCATGGCTTTCCTCTACCTGGGATGAAACATATTAGAAATTATTGTAGTGGAGGATCCCATTTTGAAAAAAAACAAAAAACCTCTTAGCACACCTGTAAAGAAAACAAACAGAAGCAAGTGGCTGTTTTGATAACAATTTGTCAAAAGAATATTACCAGCAGGCAATGGCAAGCATCAGCAGAGAGAGAGAACAACATTTCATCGAAGACCATACTGTTATATATACTTAATATATTTTTATTTTTTGTAGATACAATGAGTACAACCTTAACTTCACAAATCAGTTAATCCACTTTTGTACAGGAGAAGTTTTATTCATTCTATGATACTTCAAGTGCTGAACCTCTTTTCTCAGTGCTAGTTCCTAAAACAAATAAAAACTTTAAAAGTACAGCAGTTATCTTTCATTTTCTCCTACATTTTTGATAAGTATCGTCAAATTAAGCAGCCCATTATACAGGTTTTTGTGGGTCTAGGTGGGCAAATGGGAAGGGAGATGAGAGAGAAAGACTTTTATTGGAACCTGGGATTTTCTAAAAACTGCTAAACTATTAGGTTTGTATTGATCAATCAGCCTTTCCACCTTTTCTAAGATTTCAAGCTTTTTGTTGTAGGTTAGGTACCTTCTTATACATCTCATTGACAAAGAGTTTGGACCCATTGCCTTTGGTTTCAGCACTATGCCAGTGGGACAGCAATGACTTCACTCTATCCTCTCTATTTTCTTTTATTTGGTTTTGCTGTTTAGTCTTCACTTAACAAGTGGTTTTAATAAAACTTTTTTAAAGCTCTTCTGTCTGAGATGCTAAACTGAACTGAAACATTGCCAAGACTTATATGTGAAGTTTGTTGCTTTATTACTGTTTTTAAACAGGCAATGTGGCCTGTTGATTCCAAAATACTTTACTCCTTATAAAGCCAAGGCCACTTTTATTATACGTTGGAACTGAAGGACATGGTTTGATAACCTGGTATTTAATATTTCCCCCCCCCTTATAAAAATGGATTCACCAAGAAAGTATTTTGGAGAGGAAATGATATTTTGAAGGCCACCTCATTACACATGACAACAGAATAATGTTTGGTTACCCTTTTTTTCAAATTATGAAAAAAACAAATGCTAAAATACCTTTTTTTATTCTGACAAATCTGCCACCTAAAGGACAGACTAGTACAAGCTTTTGTTAACTGAATGACAACTCAATTGGTTCAACCAAATGGCTATAGGAGAAGCAGCTGCCAAATTTAGACCAGTCTTTTTGGAGCACAGTACTTTACCCACAGTCTCAAATTGGTTGGTTCAAGGCTTCAAGAACTCTTGTTTATTGGATTTCATTTTGTCAATAGGTTAAACATTTCCAAGCTTCAGCTTCTTGTAGAGTCGGTTTTGTTGAGGCTTGCTCTCCGCTGATTAAAAAGAATTCATAATAAGCTGTCACTTTGACCATTTTGTCCCTCTTCAGCTCTGTCTATATGTCACTGGATTTGTACATATCTGAAAGCAGTCTTGTAATTGGCACATTTCCAATGGTTTTTTTGAAAAAGACTTCTTCTATTGTCGAGGGGCTAATGGAGCGTAAAGCTGGCAAGAGCAGCAAGAGTTTCCCAAAACGGCAAGGCTGTGTGGGGTACCTAGAAGGTAAACAACACACAAACTAATCAAACTGTAAATGCAATTTATCTGTTGTCTCGATAAAGACAAACAAAATGTTAACCAAATAGAATATTTGATCTGAATTATGGATCTAGACTAAAAATGCTAGCAGTAAGCCAAATGTTGCCCTCCAGATGTTCTTAAACTTCATTCCTCACCATTGTTTGGGCTGGCTCGGACTGATAGATATACAGTTCAACAACATCTGGAGAGTCACACCTTTCCCATCCCTATACATTGCAGTATTGCAGGCAAGAGAGAGCTCCGTGTTGATATTGATATCAGAAATTCACTAAGAACCTGCTACAATTTAATGTTACATTTTAGTTTTTAAAAGCTGCCTTTGAGCACAGCCCAAGAATTTGGGTTCACCGCTACAGCTATATTCACAGTCCTTTCTCCCTAAATCCATTCATGCCTGTTTCTTTCCGTTGTTGCTTTGTCAGACAGTTGGATTCTGATCAATGCCAAATGCGAAATCACCTAGATTCTATCACTGGGTTGCTGTGAGTTTTCCGGGCTGTATGGCTATGTTTCTGAAGGATTCTCTCCTGATGTTTTGCCTACATCTATGGCAGGCATTCTCAGAGGTTGTGAGGTCTGTAGGAAACTAGGCAAGTGGAGTTTATAAATCTGTGGAATGTCTAGGGTGGGAGAAATAACTCTTTGTCTGTTTGAGGCAAGTATGGATGTTGCAATTGGCCAGCTTTTTTAGCATTGAATAGCCTTGCAGCTTCAAAACCTGGCTGCTTCTAAATTGTATCAGTTGATTCTCATGTACTTTGTGATCGTCCTGAGGTAATGGACAGAATCAGTGTTCAAACTGGATCACATTTCTGTTCTGCCATGAAATATTTGTATTTCATATCAATAAGAAACTTAAGAACTTAACTTGGGATTATTCAAGTTCTTTACACAGTACATTCTCCCTGCTTCATCAGTTAAAATTATAAATATTTGGGACTAGATCCAATTGTTACTCTTAACTAGAGTATATCAGTTGAATCAATGGAACTTACATAAATGTTGACTTCGTATGCGCTCAGCGATTCAGTAGGTCTACACTTGCTGGGACAAATACTAAGATTTATCCAATACTAGCCATCTCCTGCCATGCGTTGCTGTGGCCCAGTCTGTGTATATGTGTTTTGTGTGTGTATATATGTGTATATATGTGGTTTAGCACATGTGTTGTAATGTATTTTTTATTTTTTGGCTTTTAAATCCCTTCCACTGTGTTTTTCAGTGTTTTTATGAGTCATGATCACTCGCTGGCCTGATAGGTGTATTGTGTCCAAATTTGGTGTCATTTCGTCCAGTGGTTTTTATTTATATCGATAAATGTAAAGCACTTGGAGCCCAGCAAGAATAAAATTACAAACTAAAACAGTATCTCTAATACAGCCATAGGAAATCATGAAGTCCTCCAGATGTTGAACTACAGCTTCCAGAATTCCTTACCACTGGTTTCGCTGGCTGTAGCATCTGGAGGATCCTATGCTTCCCACCTCTGTTCCAATCAAACAAATTAAAAGGTAGTGAATTAAAAGTGCAAATACTTTGAAAGAAAAGCGGGGGAAAGTCAATTGTAAACATGTCAGTTACTTCTGAAAAATAACTCCATTTCATCTTACTTAAAACAGTTTCCCATTCACCAGAAAGTGCTATACAGATGGTGGGAGACTCTGTTCAATAGCGTGATTTATGGTATAGGCAGATCGGGGACCCCTCCAAATCCTGCAGAAGGCAATTTCTGGATTAGACTCACCATGTCAGGGGTAGGGAATCTTCGGCCTTCCAGATGTTTCAGACAACCGCTCCCACCATACTTTATCACAGGCGTGGGCAAACTTTGGCCCTCCAGATGTTTTGGACTACAACTCTCACAATTCCTAACAGCTGGTAGGCTGTTAGAAATTGTGAGAGTTGAAGTCCAAAACACCTGGAGGGCCAAAATTTGCCCATACCTGCTTTATTACCACATTTAGTAATTTGACCTTCTGGGAGTTGAAATCCAAAGTATTTGGAGGGCATTCCCAAGGCCTGTAATTCCTCAGTTATCTAATCTATTACCTGGTGATTCTATTTCATATTTTCATTTGCATGTCAACACAAATACAGAGCTTGAAAGATACTCCCAACACCAGTGTCCTCACCTAGTATGGATGTAGCTGTTCAGGGTGAGCTGGGCTTCGTCTTGAAGAGCTGCAATGGCAGCAGCATTTCTAAAACTTCTGAGTTCTGAACCACTGTGCGTAGGTACTGCAAAGCAGATAAAGGACACTTGACTTCAGCCATCAGAACAGTCCAGTCCAGTCAGCATTAATTAGGTTTCACTTCTTTACCTCACAATTCCATAATAGCACAAACATGTAGGTTGTTCCAGTTTATCTGCTTATGACATAACTTGGTGTTATCCTGGTCATGATTTTGGATTACAACACTCAGCGTCCCCAACCGGCTTCCCCAAAAGCAAAATTTCCAAGCTTGTGTTGGGCTACAGTAGCCACAACCAATTGGGAATGATTATATATACTTAAGACTATATCCCAGAATCTGATCCCAGGTTTTCTGCATTAAACTGGATTATATGAGTCTCCACTGCCAGATAATCTGGGATAAACAGAAAACCTAGGATCAGATCCTGGGCTATAGGGCATGTCAGGAAAAGCCCTAAGATAACGGAGATTGGGGATTTATTTTAGCATTTGAGTTTGTTACCAAGTCAATAAAATTAGAAAATCTCCCAGGACCATTTTAATTATAAAATATCGTAAGATATTTAGGTAACAAAAAAGCAATGCCATAGCGCGTGCAATTGCAGTTCTGGAAAGCTAATCAAGATTTAAGATGGTGAGTCTGAAGAAAAAATTGAAACATTTGTCAAATGTTTTCCTCGTTTTTTCAAATATTTTTATGTATGACTATCAAATCATTACTAATTTCTTGTCTTGATTTCCTTTTCTCGGTTCTTTTATGGGAATGTGTGGCTTGTGTCTGCTTGGCTGTATGGAGAACCAGTGGAGACAACATAATTTTCTCTTTTCTTTTTCTGTGAAGCAGGCAAGTTATTCTTACCTGCTTCACAAACTGACAAAGTCAGAGGTCCCTTACCAGTCAGATGTTCCTAACCTTGTAAGTTTCATGTGTGCCAAGTAAATACATTTGATGTGTAATTACATTCTGAATAAAGTGTATTTTTACTGTATCACATGATACTTTTATGCTAAATCAAGCTCTATATAATGCATTTTATGTTCCTAAAATGACACTTTCAATTTGCAAAAGGTGCTAATACTCCATGTTAATTTCCCTCCAAAAATGTCCATATTTTTTGAGACAAACTTCTCCAAAAAAAATTATTTCTCATGGCTTCAAAATATTAGGGAATTTTACATCTCTCCTCAAAATAGGAAGATCATTAACATCTTCTAGACTTGGGCAGTTATTGAAGGAACACAAATCCTGTCCCAGGATTGCTTTAATGATACCCAAGTGTAGGATATTGATGGCAGCATTAAAACTAACATAGGGCATAGCATCATTGGAACATAAAGAAAACACACCTTAATTTTTTCCTAGACTAGGAGAGGTCACCTCCCACTATCAGCTGAGATATTATATGTACCTAAGAAACATCTCCTGCCCTGATCTTCAAATGCATCCTAACAGCAAGCATCCACACAGTTGAAGGCAATTGTGCTGGCAATCGGGATAGAGCAGAATGAGGTTTCCAGCCCCTTCCTACCATCAAGTGAGGAAGCAACAACAAGACGCAGAGCCTCTCCAACGGTTTCATCACAGCTTTGCATACTGACAGGAAGAGGCTGGAAATGTCATCCTCCTTGAACCCCATTCAGCAGCTGAAAAGACCTTCATTGCTCAGTGTGGCTGCCTGTTAAAATGGGAAGGCATTTACTACCATACTAATATTGTTACAAACATGTCCATGAATACAAAGCAGTTGTAAATGTGTATTGTTGAAGGCTTTCATGGCTGGAATCACTGGGTTGCTATAAGGTTTTTTTGGCTGTATGGCCATGTTCCAGAAGCATTCTTTCCTGACGTTTCGCCTGCATCTATGGCAGGCCTCCTCAGAGATTGCAATGTCTGGCCATACAGCCCGAAAAACTTACAGCAACCCAGTTGTGAATGCATAACTGGAATACAGGATGCACAACATTTTTTGTAGCCCAATGTTGCTAAGATTGACCACCAACAACTGGGAACACAATCATGGATTTATGGGGAGAAGAGTAACGCGAAGTCTAAAGGAATTTTTACAGTGCTCAAGTGTAAGGAACAAGGATGGCCACATTGTTTACACTGGAATTGTCTTGCCGTCCCAGCTGAGATCTGCTTGGCAGAGTACATGGTATAGCCATTCAGTGATTAGCCTCACTGTCATCTGCTATTGGAAGGAGCATTTGGGATAACCATTCATAGCTTTTTGTGTATGCCAGTAGCAATGCAATCCTGTGGTCTCTGAGAAGTAAGTATTTGAGAGGCCATAGGATGGATTGAAAATCCTCCTTCAAAATGGGTGGCATCGTTGCAACCTCAGGGGAAGACATGTAAAAGGTCCATGATCTTCATTTCCCCAAGAGAGAGGTTCAATGACAGAGATAGGGAAAGGGAGAGGGAGTCAAGGTGTGTGTGTTGTGGGCTAATAAACCATGCTGGGAACTTAGACTAGCCCTGAAAGTATTCTAAATTTATTTCTTCCTATTGCATGCAGTGAGAGGGAAATCTCTTTCTGTAAGAAAAGAGAGAGGAAGAGGAGGAGGAAAAGAAGCTAAAGCCACTTCTTCCTGCCTCTCTCCCTCCCTTCCGAAAGGAACCTGACAGACATGAATATTTCAGGTGTACTAGCCCCTGGTGGCACAATGGGTTAAACCACTGAGCTGCTAAACTAGTTGACCAAAAGGTCTCAGGTTCGAATCCAGGGAGCGATGTGAGCTTCCACTGTCAGCCTCAGCTTTTGCCAACCTAGCAGTTCAAAAACATGCAAATGTGAGTAGATCCGGTGGGAAGGTAACAGTGTGCCATGCAGTCATGCTGGCCACATGATCTTGAAGGTGTTTACGGACAACGCCGGCTCTTCAGCTTAGAAATGGAGATGAGCATCGTGTCCCAGAGTCGGACATGAATGGACTTAATGTCAGGGGAAAACCTTAACCTATCTCATAGTTCTCCAACTTGAGGGTTAGATTGATTAGCTTAGTCTATTTTCATGCTCCTCTTACCAGCTTTAAAAGTGACAATGCATTTGAGGCAGGCGAATTCTGTAGCATCTAACCGAAGCTGTCGAAATCTAGCCACAACCTCTTGTAACGCCTGTATTTCTGAGATAATCTTATTTAGCTTTTGAGAATCTGTGTTGTCACCGTTCATGCCTGGAATACAAACGTGTGAAATGCATACAAGGTTAACTCATTTTAAATATCTGATATAAGTAAAAAGATCATATGTATCAATAGCCATTCAATTGTCACTGTCTGAGATCTGCTTCAACACAAAACTGACTATATTATGGGAAAGTTAGTATGAAATCTTCTCTTGGATGATAACAAACACAGTAATTTGCATTTAAATGACAATGCAAGCCATCGTGAATGCAACAAAACAACACTATTTGCATTTAAATATAGATTTATAAATGACAGGTATACTCTATTGTTTGGAAGAGATTTGTTATTCTTTACATGTTGTCCTTTTTTCAGTAATGTATTTTTATGTTAATTTCTATAACAAAGTCATTAAATTGTGCAATTCTTACCCGACACAGCCAGTAGAGTGTTAGCATCAACTGGAATGGCCCATTGTGCTATTCCTAGAACAAACAGTTCCCTCCAAGCATCTTCCAAAAGCATCAGCTGTCATACAATAGAGGTACAATATAACATGGTGTATAATTTATAGATTGATAAACAATTCCAATATGTAAATTTCTGGGTGCTTTTTTAAAATAATGGCTTTTAAATGCGTCTACTATTTCCCCTTTCCTACTCTTGCTTCGAATATGGTAGTTAATCCTTTTCTCATTTTGATCCACAGACCATGTGCATCCATAGATGGTCTGGAAACCTGTGCCTCTGTCTGGTGTGGTATAGCTTTGAAATTACAGGTTCTTATGATGTTTAGGAACATAAATAAAGATATTGTGCTCTACAGCATGAAACCACAATGAAGCTCCATTCCTGAAAGGGACTATTACCTATCCTTCCTGGGTTTTTTCCTCAAAGCATTATAAAAATAGAGCTAAATGCAATAGAGCGAAAATATTTTTCTGAACTAATGGAGATGAATCCAACAACCAAATACTTTTGCAAACAAGTCCCACGTGAGCTTTTGTGTGGAAACTTGTGTAATGAAACAAACTAGGAGAGACAAGCAAACTACAGCCAGTTCTACAGTTCTAATATTCTATAGACTTGTTAGAAATTGTGCAGAAACATTTCTCTCCACTAGTTGGGAAACGCAGGATCATATATAGCTGAATCTAGCCTTTCTGTGGTCCTAATTCAACCCTCTGGGTTTTTGCAGATAGCCATATTTCCTTTCACATGGCACCATCATTTTGTCTCCAGAATTCTCTCTCATTCAGGAGAAATAGGAGAATACAGTACATTTACTACACTTGGGGCCCTTCCACACAGTCATATAACCCAGTATATCAAGGCAGAAAATCCCACAATGTCTGCTTTGAATTGGGTTGTCTGAGTCCATACTGTCATGTATTCCACTTCAAAGCAGATAATGTGGGATTTTATTCAGCTGTGTAGAAGGGGTCTTGGTTACTGGCAGTAGGATCTTTAAGGAAAAATATTTTGGTCGAAACGTCAGGAGAGAATGCTTTTGTAACATGGCCATACAGCCTGGAAAACTCACAGCAACCCAGTGATTCCAGCCATGAAAGCTTTGGTTTCATTAGCTTTGCTTTTTAGCCTTTGACTCTGGCCATCTCCTTATGGGAATTTCTCTGAAATTGAATGTACCTGTAAGGCCGAAAGACATTCTCCCTCCTTGCTCCCTCCTTGTAGCACCCTCACTCTGCATGTTTATCCTACAATGTGGACCACTATGTAAATCTACTCTATTAGAAAGGAATGAAGCATGTTGGAGATCAGACAAAAGGAATCTGACTTTTCAGAACAATATGTTTTGTGTGCCTTCTCTCCATTGTATGATATGGTTTTCCTGACAATTACTTCTATCAGTCATAATTAAGGTCCCTTCCACACAGCTGTATAAATCCACATTGAACTGGATTATATGGCAGTATGGACTCAGCTAATCCAGTTCAAAGCAGATATTGTGAATTATCTGCCTTGATATTCTGGGTTATATGGCTGTGTGTGTGGGGGGGGGGGTCTTTACTACCTACAGGCTGAAATGTTGAATAAACTCAACTGGGCATGAAGTCCTCATTAGTCAGGAAGAGTATCAATCTAGCTGCTTCTCTGACTTCAGAAAGACACCAAGAGAAGTAACATTTTCTAGGCTTGAATTGCCATGGAGCTTTCCTCACTTTGAGGCTGACAGCCCAGGGCCCATCCACCCAGCCCTATATCCCAGGATATCAAGTCAGAAAATCCCACAATATCTGCTTTGAACTGGGTTATCTGAGTCCATACTCAGATAATGTGGGATTTTCTGCCTTGATAACCTGGGATAAAGGGTTGTGTGGAAAGGCCCCCAGACCTCTTGGACTCAAAAATATCTGACCATCTTTAAATACTGATGAAGGTGATCTTTTCGTGTTAGAAAATTATCAATCTTTGGCCACTTGATTAGCTGTTTTTGTATCCCTGTAGTTACAAAAAACAGAGAGGCATAAGATGGACCTCCTTAAGTCAGTTCACTTGAGAGGACAGAAATGATCTGGGATAGAACTCAAGGAAGTACAACTAACACACAGTATGGACTGCTCCAAGTTCTGAGCTGAGAGCAACCTTCTCAAAGTATTAGCAGTAACATTTACCTTACAGTTGTTACATAGACATGGGGTGTCTTGACAAATCACTTGCAAATTATCACTGCAAACAGACCTGTTATACATGTCAGAAATCGGGGATATTCACACGTGTTATAATTGTGGTCAGAAAGGAAAGGGCTGTTGAATGTGTTTCACATAGCTACATCTCCACATCTCTTAATGCTACCTTCCCCAAGCCTACCTTGTTAGCATCATAGCCCCTCAACACAGCAATTTTGTGTTACCAGAGAGCAGAAGGATCAACTCAGATATGTCCAGCTCTTTTCCTTTACCTGGATGTGCCATGATGAGCATTTTCAGGAACCTCCAAGGCTCCTTAGCATGTTCTTGAAGATGTCATCTTGCAGCATGTCCAGCTATAGGAAACACCCGCGATCCTCTCACTCTCTCGCAACTTGTAAATGGCCAAGTTGGGAATGTGTTGCTGTACTGTTTACAAGGTGGGTTGGGGGAAATTGGGATCATCACATGATTGAAACCAGAATCCCAACTTTTACAATGGTTTCAAAACAGTGAGTCACAAAATTCCAACTCGCACTGTCATAATTCACTAATAGCATGCCAGCCATAGTCTCTGTCCTATCCTTACCTAAACAATTCAGAGGTGACCTTCAGAGCATTTATCTTTCTGTTGTGCTCCTTACATATGCAAGTAATTCTGACATAAATGCTGTAATCGTAAACACAATTATTTAGCGGTAAGTCCAGCTCAATGCGACTGACTGCCATCTGATGAAATATGCATAGGACCGGGCTACAAAGTGCACCATCATAACAGTACCAACAGCAACTTCCATCTGTCTTTCTGTTTCCCACATTATTGGGTATAATTATTGAAACTAGAATTTGCATTTGATGAAGTAGGAGAACAATGGGAAGAAAAATACCCTATCCTAAATTCCCCATTCTGAATTTGGGTTGAGCTAAAGCTGTTAGCTCCTAGTCTGGTCTCTCCAACCCAGAGAGGATAATGATGTCGTTAATAAAATCTTTCGGCTTCCTGGGTGGACGGCTGGGATGGGGTGATTAATTTCACATAACGATTTATGAAACTTGCCTTTAATTTTCCCTGTTAGATATGCAGACGGTTCATTTAAAAATGACAGGATAATCTGATTTCTGACATGGATAATAGGCCTATTTTGTAGAGATCTGTTCAGTGATAACTTGAATCTCTGCTAAGCCATCCAAGTATATTGATGGGACTCTCATTTCTCTGTAAGTCCCCTCTTCATGCTCTACCTCTCTTACGTCTTTTCTGCAACTTGAATGGCCTTTCAGAGAATGTTTTACAGCAAAATGAATTAAATCTTGGCCTAAATGAGGGATGGAGAATATGCAGCCTCCACCAGATATTATCGCTTCAGATGAGGGATGGAGACTATGTGACCCCCATCTAGACAACAATTCCTGTCATCCCTTGTCATCAGCTAAACTGGTTTAGGACTGATGGAAATTGGGAGCATGGGGACCTGTAGGACCACATGCTCCCAACTATGACCTTACAGAGAAATCCATACCCTGCCATATCACTGGAAGGAGGGTTGTAGAGCCAGGGAAGAGCAGGTAGTTTAGTCAGGTTTTGGAATTTTATTCTTTTGTGAAAGGCAGGGAAAGGAAAAGATGGACCTCTTTAATTCAAGTTTCAGCTGCACCTTCTCAGCATTCATACCAAATCTATGTTTCCATGGTGTAAAACAAGTGGGAAAAGGTGTGGGAACATAAGTCAAACTGAAATAAAGATAAGCAAAACAACCTTTGTCTTTCATTTCACCCAAGTGTATCTTCCTTCAAGTGAAAGTGTTGGTCCTGACCAGAGAAAATTAATTTTGCCCAATGTCTGTTGATGCGATTAAAAGACCTATTGGCCTCAGTGGGGTTGAACTGTAGTGGAGTTGAAGTTGATCCCACCCCACGCATCTCAGTCCCACTAGCAAGCGAGGCTGTGACAATCAGCAGCAGGGTCCCTATTGTCACAGCCTCGTTTGCTAGTGGGAGTGAGATGGAAACATCATCCACCTGTGTACTCTATCGTTGGTATAGCTGCTTCATGGTCAAGTAGGCTTTTTGGGGGGAGGGCCAAAACATGTCATGATTGTGACTACATAAGGTTTGTGAATACAGATCAGTTACAGATGCTATGCATCTTCAAGTATGATACTGGATGTCAGTCCTGCACATGAACAAACTCATCCACCAAATAAAAATCATACTTGGGTTCAGTTCCATACCATCTAAAATTGAGCTCATGAAGCTGGTGTCTTTGAGAATATATAATATAACAGATAGCTTGGTCTATTTTAATCAATTGTTGGACAACACAACTCTACTAATATGGTCAGAACAAGGATCTACCCAGAGCACAGAAGTAACTACCATATATTTTTTCAATTATAAGATGCACCCCCATTTCAGTGCCACCATCACCAACAAAAATAAATGAGATACACCTGTGATTCCATTTTAGGGATGTTTATAAAAGGGGGAAAGTGTGTCTTAGAGCTGAAGAAATACAGTAGTTATAGGAATAAAGTATAACAGCACATATTGCTGTTGTAACATGACCAAGGAAAACATACTCCTTCAATTTAGTAACTGGGTTGATGTAGGTTTTTTCGGGCTATATGGCCATGTTCTAGACACTCTCTCCTGACATTTCGCCTGCATCTATGGCAAGCATCCTCAGAGGTAGTGAGGTAGCCTTCAACAATACAATTTAGTAACTTTTGAGAAATTATAAGACTAGCTCATTTTGAAAAAGGACGATCTTAAAACTGCTGGCTCAGTCAGTAGTTCTAAGATTCTCCTTTTACCTTCTGAAAGTAACTAATTACCTTGAGGCAAACCAAGAATGGGCAATTTGGAAGTCCATAAACAGACTCAGAAACAGACACTTCTGGGCAGATTTGATCTGCCAGAAGTGGAGTGGGCAGATCAAAAGACAACTTGGCAAAAAGGCACTACCTAGAAGAATCTTTCACTTTGTGTGACTGTGAAGCAGAACCAACAACTCAAGATCTGTATGCTTGCCCACAATGCCCTGCCTCATACACAGAAAAAGAACTGTTTAAAGCTATAGACAATGCAGTCATTGTTGCTTGTTTTTGGTTTAAAACTGCTTAGCTGCTTGTGGTTCCTTTATTTTATCAGTTTTAACCCTATTTATTTATGTAATGCTTTTGACACAAGATAAATAAACCTTCTGAAAGTAACTTTCCAGGCTCTAGTCCCTCCCTCATTCTCAGTTAGTTAATTTGACATAAAACTTACCTGGTCTTGTAATGAAAGGGTAGAAAAAGCTGGCACGCTCTTAGCCCATTTAATGCTCATGAAGAGAAGCCTTGCCGCAGATTCACAAACTGATTCAGTAGCCACTTCATAGAGATACATGGGAGTACCACTGACTTCATGTGGATACTAAGAGTAAAATGAGAAGGAAACAGTAGGCATAAGCTCACAGCTGGCTCGGAAACTCTCTCTAGTTGTAATGAATGGTTTGATTATCCAATCCGTTTCTGACGAAGAAAAGTATATTAAAAATGAGGAGGGGAAGAAAATTGAGGAGGGCTCCCAAAGGAGAAAAGGGGAAAAAGGTTACTTTGCAAAGTAAGTGAGTACTGGGAGAATTCTGGAAGTTGTACTGGTCCAAAAACCCATTATTTTCCAAGCTCTGATTAAAATGGATACCACATTCTGGCAGAAAGGGCAATACAAATTTGCATTTTTCTTGGATGATAATAAGGAAATTCATAAAACCAAACTGAAGAATTTATTATTCAGGAAGTCTGATCCAATGAACCATTGTGTAAATGAACCATAACTTTGAGTGGAGCATAAAAGGTGGAATCTAGAACCTGTGTTTTCTGGATGGAAGAACTCTTTCCATTAACACGAAGCTTCTAATCCAGAAGAAGATATCTACTGGTTTTATTTATTTATCGTGTCAGGAGCAACCAGACAATTTACTGGTTGAAGAGGAGGGAGAATAATCTTTCCACTTTATCACATTAGGCAGGGAAGTGTGTGGCAGAGGAGAGCAGAGCTGAGCTCAGTCTTACTCAGTTTTTTTTTAATGAAATGGATGTTTTCCCTCCCTTCTATCACATTGTTAAATGTCTCTCAGTTTCCTTTCAGTATTCTTTCACGCTGCAGAGATTTGGCCCTGGCCACCATCCCTTTCCTTGTATGGCATAATAACAATAATCCTTCCCTTCTGGCTTTCCTATGCAACACAAGGCATAGACAAATAATAATAATAATAATAATAATAATAATAATAATAATAATAATAATAATAAACAACTTTATTTATATTATATTCTGCTCTATCTCCCGAAAGGGACTCAGGGCGGATCCAAACATAAAAGGCAAACATTCAATGCCCGAATACAACAACAATACATCAATGCTAACAAAAGTTATACAACCCAACATATAAATACAAATTATAACTTAACAAACTAAAATTAAATAAAAAGCACAGCCTGTTAAAACAGACATAAGACAAAACATTCAACATCAAATGGAAACATTGATTTCCCATTTTTTGGGGGCGAATCAAATAATCATATAACAAAAGGAAGGAAAGGAAAGAACCCAGAAAGGCTTTTTTTAAAAAAAGTTTTTTTTCTGGTAAAGTAAAAACGCGGTGAGCAAAAGGTAATGTTTTCCCTAACAAGAGTACTTTTGGCTCCTCCCACAATTTCCCTTCCCACAAATTGGGAAAACTAATGCCATCACATTACAGAAACGGCCAAACACCCACATAATTTCAAAACATCCACTTTCCCACCACCTCATGAAACATTTTAAAATAATACTGACCGTCATGCTTAAAATACATAAAGAATGCTCTGTCCTACACTTGAAGCCAAACTAATGTGATGAAAAGAGTGACTTCCCAGTTTTTAAGTGTAGCTCTCAGTGGAATTTAAAATAAATAAAATTGTTCTCACATAGCAATCTGTCAATCTGTTAACGAAGATATATATGTGTGTGTAATGTTCGTTTGTGGGACTGACATTACTCAAAAACCACTGAATGAATTGACACCAAATTTGGACACAATACACCTATCAGGCCAACAAATGACCATCACTCATAAAAATACTGAAAAACACAGTGGAAGAGACTTAAAAAGCCAAAAATTTAAAAATACATTACAATGCATGTACAAAACCACATATATACACATATACACATATATATACACACACAAAACACATATACACAGTCTGGGCCATAGCAAAGCATGGTAGGGGATGGCTTGTGTGTGTGTGTGTGTGTGTGTGTGTGTGTGTGTGTGTGTGTATATAAAACACAATAATATGGCTAATTGCAATAAACCATTACGTTAACCTAGTTATGTAAATATTCATTTAATGACTTGATTTGGTAAGTCTCCCTCCTAGCACCACTACCAAACTATTAAATAAAACTCACTGACTTGGACATAATATTTTTGAGTCAGAATAAGCTATTTAAGGAAGCATTTTGAAATAGGTGCTCGCCTATGCAGGTTAATTTAGCTATAAATCACATTGTGTTCTTATGATGTTTACTGGAGAGTAAACACTCAATGTGGTTGGCAGTAAAGGATTGTGGTGATCCTAGTACACATTTTTGTTATGCAAAGATCTGATTTGCACAGATCTGTTGCCATGAATTTGCCCAGGTGACTTATTGCAGTACTGTCCAAGCAGAAAATTAAATGCATGAAGGTTGCCATTTAGGAAAGCCCCCTTTCTTAAGAACCAAAAATAATAATAAAAAGCTGACCTTTGGAGTTGGTTGAGCCAGTCCCACCAAGCTCTGCCTTTCTGGAGTTGTTGAAACGGCAGCCAGTTCTAGATTATGAGGTTCCAGTTGTGTAACTGTGGTGAAGAAAGCCGGGGCAGGGAGAGCGGCAGAAGGGAAGTGTGGCGTGGCTCCATTATCTTCCTTGTGTCCTCTGAAATACAGAGCTACTTGTTTCCTTATTGTGGATGTCCTTGGTCCCCTTTCATGTTGAACAGCTGAGGATTTTGAGAAACAAAACAAAACACCTCTCTTAGTATTCAACTCTGAATCAGAAAAAATATCCTTTTGAAGCACAAAACATGTAACTGGATTAATTAGCTGTGCAAATACATCTCTAATTATATCTATATAAAAACAGGCTAAAAACCTAGGTATTGGCTACCCTTTCTACACTGTGAATCGCAACACATCTGTGTGTTGGCTGAGTGTGTAGGTGTGTCACACAAACATAATGAGAAACCTCTGAATCTATGTGAAATAAGCAATAAATCATATATTTAAAAATGTAAATGGAAGATTTTCATGAGATATACTGTGACTTCATATATCTCGTTATTACAATTTAGGTATGTGTCTGTATCTCTTATAAGGAGTTGGTTTAACTTCCGGTTTGCTAGTAAAACTGAGTTAATGTGTTGTGAAATTATGCATGTTGTTATTGTTTTTGCTTATTTATTTATTTATTTATTTATTTATTTATAGTGTCACCCCTCAGGGGACTCAGGGCGGATCACAATGCACATATAAATGGCAAACATACAATGCCATAGACAAACAACATATATAGACAGACACACAGAGACTATTTAACTTTCTAGCTTCATTAGGGTATATTTTTTGAATTCCGGCCACCGGGGGAGCTGGTCTTCACCATTCACTTGTGACACCAATGGAGAACTTCCTCATTCTTTTGCATGCTGCTGGAGAGTTTTATGGCGTCGTAAATTAGTTAAATTAGCCTCCCTGCATAAGCAGTTCTTAAATTTCCTACTTGACAGATGCAATTGTCTTTTGGGCTGCAAAGGTCAACAGCAAGCTAGACAAATGGTCAGGAGCTTACTCCGACCCAGGCTGGCTTCGAACTCATGACCTTTTAGTCAGTAGTGATTTTAATGCAGCTGACTCCCAACCAGATGCCACAACCTTATATATTATTTTATGTGTGGCACTCTGGAGGGTTTTTGTGAGCTGCCCCAAGTCCCTTTGGGGGAGATGGTGCCAGGGTATAAAGTTTATTATGTCAAAAAAATTGTCACCAACATGAAATGTTTGGTAAGCTCTGTGCTATAGTATCAACAATTCTCCATTTGCAGACCTATGGTGATTTCATTGAATGCTCACAAATCTTATAATTCATGACAGTAAACATATGAGGAATTGCATTTAGCACATGGAACTTGAATGTGGTTGGGAGAGAAACTTCACAGAGAAGCAAGAAAGAGATTTGTGGGTGGAATATTGAGAGTTAAGAAGATGGTGAAAACAAAAAGCATGTTTTGCAGTGGGTAAGAGAGTGTGAGTTGAATTTCACATATCGACATGGACAAACCAGCCAAATTTTCAGCTGCAGATCTCCAATCGCATTGAACTGACTTCAATTATGTTTAGAGGCTGATTCAAATATTTAGTGGGGCAGAGAGACGGAGGACACGTACTGCTAACAAGATTGGATAATTACAAATTAAATAGTCTCGCCAGTCTTCAAGAGAAATGGGCAGTGTTTAAATATAGGCAAGAAAGCTATCATTTAGGAAAAATCACGAAATGGTCAGCTCTTCTTTTTTGGAGTTCATTATTCAAATATAACTTGTTTATTAAAAGAGCAGCTGGGAATTTCTTATTCCTGAATTGCCAATTCAAATTCATGTCCTGGCATATCGGAAAGTAAAAATGTACTAGATCCAGTCCAGAGTTCCCCATAAAATGAGATGTTAAGTATGTAACTACTGACAAGTAGAGAAAAATGGTTCAATCAACTGGATCTCTTGATGGAAAGGAAATACTCATTTTCACCCACAGCAATAACATGTGATGCAACGTGACGCACACTGGATGATGTTCCTCTGGGGCATCTGTGTTTGTGGCATGACTCCTTGAGTTATCCCTCACTATGTGGATGTTACGTAATAGTAGTCTTTTTCTATTGTGGTAGGGGCTATGATTGTTGCTTAGAAATCTGGGGATCTGTCAGTTCCTAGGTGATATCATTAACTCAAAGTAATGGTCACATGAGGGAGTGTTTCCTTTTTTTTCATCTCTTGATAAAATACACCCGGAGATGTGGTCCTACTTGTTGGAGCATGTAAGGAATCAGTGTGTGTGTCAACTGTAAAATAAGATGCATGAAGCTGATTGGTTGGGCTATACCCGGGGAGCAGGCTGAGCCTGGAACTTTTGATACTGTTACATTTTTGTTAAGGCTTGAGCTATGCAGGTTTTTGTAGCAGCAGATAGAGAAGCAGAGAGAGACAGAGTTTGGAGTGTGCTCTCACTTCGTGAGCTGCTGAAGGAGTTTATCTACACGGACAAAGAAAGACTGTTTTAAATCTCTCTTAAAAGGACATTATGTGAGTTGATACAACTAATCACATTGTACATATGTTGTTCTGAATTACAAAGAGTAAACTAGTTGTTATTCATTGTTCATCTGTGTGGAATTTTTTCTTTCTCTGGCAAGGCAGTGTGTGGGATGATCAAACGTGAACTACACGTGGTTTATTTTACATTATTTATTTTACATTATGCTACACTACTGACATTCCCCAAAGCGCTTCCACTGTAGTTCTTCTGCCATCTAATAGTCATGTATATTAGAAACATGACTAACCTGGGTCTCATTCCCAGGTTAGATATACAGAAGGATACCTAACACCCCATATTTGAGGACCCTTTCCCTTAGCAGAGGGAGAGGTATGACAAACATATAGATGTCTCTGGGGAAGTCCAATTTTCTTTCACAAGAAAGCATTTGTCCCTGGGGCTTGGGAGCTGGATTGTTTGGAGAGGGAGGAAGATGAACAAGTTAAATACCATCTTTATTCATGTTGACTTCCAAACATTTCTTCAGCCGACAGGCCCTGCATTGGTTCCTGTGCGTCTTGTCCACTGGGCAGCCTCCCTACAACAGAGAGATTGTTTTCATCAAAGAAGAAAGAGAAAAATAGATCTCAACAATTTCAATCTGGAATAGGAAGAGACTTCATCCTTCACCTGCCGTAGAATTAATGCAGTTTGATGCCAGTTTAACTGCTATGGATCAATGATCTGGAATTATGTGAGTTTTTCAAGGTCTTTTGCCTTCTGTTATGCCAAACCAAACTACACCTCCCAGGATTCCAGATCATTGAGCCATGGCAGTTAAACTGGTATCAAACTGTATTCATTCTACATCATAGAGTAGATCAGGCATGTAGCCCCACTTGAGGGGCTTCAGCCCCGCCTGAAATTCTCATGGTGGTTCATGAAAAGGCCTTACTGGTGTATTTTTTAAACTGTTATGTTTATTCATATCATGATCTGATCACCATACTCAATATATCCCATAAGCATTGGGGTAACGATACAAAAGGTTCGCTAGGGTAGACCCTCTTTCACTCAGACTCAGCCCCCCCCCCAAAACAAACTCAGCCCCCCCCCCCCCGAATCGAAATCCTGGCTACGGGCCTGGAGTAGATGTATCAACATACCCTTCTTCCCACCTGAAACATTATGGAGGGGAAAAGGCCCATCTTCAGCAGGTGATACACAAAGACTTGGAAAAGTTACCTTCTGGACTACAGCCTTTGGAATCCCCAAAGCGTGCATTTTACACTGTAGAGGTAAAGCAGTTTGACAGCACTTTAACTATGCTACGCTATCATGGGAGGTGTAGTTTGGTGAGGCACCAGCACTCTTTGGCAGAGAACACTAAAGTCCTTGTCAAATTCCAGGATTCTACAGCACTGAACCTGAACCATGGCAGTTCAAATGGAGCCAGACTGCAATAATTCTACAGTATAGATCAGGCTTGGGCCAACTTGGGCCTTCCAGGTGTTTTGGACTTCAACTCCAGCCATTCCTAACAGCCTCAGGCCCTTTTCTCTTCCCCCTCAGCCACTTAAACATACCTGGTATAGAAGCACCCTAACCCAAAGCTTTACATAGTATCGTTCCACAAGACAGAAATTAGACACTGAGGGGATCGGTTTTTCTACAGTCCCCACATTTCTAGTATTGCAGAGAAAGAGTCCCTGAACATCATTCACTCCTACAAATCTTCCATTTGTTGTGGTCGAATTTTCTTGGTTACTTTACCTGTTTTGGAGGTGCCTAAACAATATTTCTAAATGTCCAGCTGAAGTTTTAGGTAACTGCAATGGTAGAAATTTGGAAACTGATACAAAACTTCATTGAGAGAGTAAGACTTTTTTTTTACTTGGGAATAATTGTTTTCATCCACTCCTCCCTTCAGTGAGATCACAATGTCTATAATCCACCACAGCTGTCACCTCCTCCATTGGGTTTTTAGCACTGTTCTCTTCCTTGTTTGCTTATCAGCCCAGAGGATGTCCAATGGATGCTTGAGGTAATGGATGCTTTAGGTTTCACTTGCTTAGATGAGTGCAAGAAGGCTTGGCATGAACTGCTTGGCTTGCAAGCTGTGGTGCGGGGTTAAAATCAAAGGTATCCTCTGCCTCGTGCGAGGGGAAAAGGCCGCAAAGGAGAGAAATGCCCGGCATTTAAAGCAGGCTGTTGTACAGTGAGTTCTCCCTTGTACTGGAGGAGCCTCCATTTTAATCCTCCCATTGATTTTGTAAGGATCCTTCTCCTTTTGTGTGTGAGTGCCTCCAAGTCGCTTGTCGACTTATAGTTGGAAAGCTCATGAATTTCATAGGACTTTCTTAGGCAAGGAATAAGACTCCAGGGTGGTTCACCATGCCCTTCCTCTAAAACAGTGGTTCCCAACATTTTTGGCCAGAGACCACTTGAGCAGGGGACCACTTTGACCGGGGACCACTCTCCAACATTAGTACCAAAAGGGTTGCAAATCAGTTTTTGGTCAACTTTAGATTCGGTTTGGTTATTTGGGGTGCTGATTCAGAACATTGTACTGGATAGACCACTTCAGTTCTAATTTCTGATACAGAACATATGGCATCCAGTAGTCACCATCTGCTCTCCCACAGGAAGCCATATTTAATAATCCAGAGCTGATGTGGTAGTAGTAATCTTTTGTGGGTAGTCAGCCTCTCCCCTCCCAACATCTCTGTTGCCTTAGCACTAGAAGAGGGTTTCACGTGATCAGTCGCTCTCGTTGCCGCATGGTTTTTCAAGGTAACGGTGTAGTAATGGTGAGGCTGCGGATCATATTTTTGTTCTTGCAGACCACTGGTGGTCCACAGACCACAGGTTGGGAACCACTGCTTTAAAAATATAACTTACAGTGCCTTGGCCATCTCCCATTCAAGTACTAACCAGGGCTAGCTCTGCTAAGCTTCCAAGACCAGGCGAATCTGGTGGCTTTGCTGCATTTAAAAGCATGTTTATATTTTATGGGAAAGTAGACGGAGCTAAGAATCAGCTTTGTGTGCCTTTAACAAAAAAGCAATCAGGCTATAATTGTGTATTGAAGCATTCAAATACATAGTCTCTTGGAAAGAAAAATGTATGTAGGTGCCTTCGGTTCAAAATGGGATTGGCATCTTCGTCCAAATCCTAAATCTTCCTGAGCTGTGACAGTGATGAGAGACAGAAATACAAGAAAGGAGAAAAGAGACTCTCTTGGGACTGACTGAATGAGAAATGGCTGAGTTCTAAAGTTGGCTCTGAGGATGAAGTTAGTTCTTAGAGAAAGATTTTAGGGCTGCCTTTTTCCAGTTCTATTTGATATCTACTGGCTGGGGTTTCTTCTTTTTGCAAAGGGCTTCAAGCCTGAAGAATAATGACATGGTACTTGGTATGTATAAATGCAAATTTATAAATAATCAGCAGAGTCTACTGACATTTCACAGGCCTTTACTTGGTTGTGTTGCTGTGAGTTTTCCAGGCTGAAGCATTCTCTCCTGGCCTTTTGCCCACATCTATGGTAGGCATCCTCAGAGATTGTGAGAATCCAGATTTTTGCACCTCTGATACAAACTCTTTAGACATGGGCTGCTTCTGATATGTTGCTCTCTGGCACAGATGTGGTGGCAGTTGGTGGCTTGGGCTGCATCTATGTAGAATGAATGCAGCTTGACTGTACTTTAGCTGCCATTACTCAATGCTATGAAATCCTGGGAGTTGCAGTTTTACAGGGTCTTTCATCTTCTCTGCCAGAGTGCTGGTGCCTTACCAAACTACTGCTTTCAGGATTGCATAGCATTCAATCATAGCAGTTAAAGTGGGGTCAAACTGCATTAAATTGTCTGTGTAAGTATACTCTTTGATGACAGTGAGAAGGTGAATCTGTTGTGTGTTCCAGTCTGAACTTTAAAGGAGCTCTCCCATGAGCTGAACTTTCAAGTCTGAAATAAACCTAGAATGGATTCACTGTCCCACTGGCATGGAAGCACCAACCTCTACTGCACAGATGTCTTCAGCCAGAAGTAGGCTGGTTTTTAATGTTGTCTAGCCCATTATATACATTACTGATTCAATGCCTGAATACTAAACACAAAATCAAAATGGCTTTACAAGTATTTGTGCATAATTTAGAAAGAGCCCTAGAGGAATGTTGTCCAAATGGAAAGAGTCCTCTAACCCAAGTTCCCATTGTATTGTATTTTTGCACATAATTGGTGTGGAAGAAAAGATGAAGCAAAAGGAGATGCATAAGGAGAAGAAAGAAGATAACAAAGGTCAAGGTTATAGCTATAGGAGGTGGAATGAGGGCATTGCCCCTTCCAAAGGAATTTTCCTTTAGCCCCCAAACATATAGCTTCGGTTGAATATTTATAAATACAGTTTAAACATCCAAAGAAAAAGGACAGGCAAAGTGACCAAGGAATGAGATCACAGCAAATAGAAGAGTTGTAGGTGTGAGTGATTTTCAGTGTCTCGCTCTCCGCGATGCTAGAAATGTGGAGACTGAGGATGCAATGCTCATTTGGTGGCAACATCTTCACTTTGCCCTCCCTCTGTATCTTCATCTCTGATACAGGCTAGAAGATAATTAAACTGGGCAGTAATCAGGAGGGAGGACCAGAAGACGAGGGGAGGAAAGGGGGCTTTCACAGAAGTGCACAAGAGGGAATTGCTGCAGCTGCTGTTCAGCATGCATGGGATGATCATGGTGCAAGTGAGAAGGAAAGAAAATGTGTGTAGACAGAATGAGAAAGGAGCATCAGAAGATCCCTGGAGCATGAGGGCTATAAGAACAGATTGCACCCCACAAATTCCTTACATTGGGGAGGCTAACAACTACAGCCCCTCTTTCCTGCTTTCTTTCCACCTCAGGAAGGACTACAGATGGTCTGCTATTTTTTTTCCTTCAGGTTTTCATATCATGAAGAAAATATGGAGTCGTAAAAAAGATCAAGAGGATTAAATTGCAAGTTTGGCAGAAGGTGTGAAAAATTGGTTAGGGCAAAGAGCAGGGTGGTGGAGTTGAGTGGGATGAGGTGGAGGGACTTGGCATTTTGGGAAGTCAGGAGAACCTTGATAGGAAGAGAGGCTGATCTGGGGCAACTGCCTTTAGAAATAAGAAAGTTCTTCTGCATGTTTGACCGCCACAGTGCACACAATGCTGGCTACTTCTACAGACCAACCATACTGCAGAACTATAGCAGTTTGACACCACTTTAACAGATATAGATCAATTCAATAGAAACCTGGAATCTGTACTTTATTACGACCCCAAAGCTCTCTGACAGAAAATGACAAATATCTCACAAAAGTTACAAATCCAGGAATTCCATAGCATTGAGTCATGGTACTTAACGCAATTTCAAGCTGCTATAATTCTGTACTGTGGATGGGATTAATGATTGACAAAAGGATACGTGGGTAAGGAAGGTAGATCAGCACTCAGAAGACTTCCTGTTTCCTATTTTTTGGAACACATCTCCACAGCATCTGCCCAATGAATTGTGAGAGTGGTAGTCCCCAGGAGAAAATTTCCCAAGCTTTGCATAGAAGCATTTTAAGTCCGCCAGTTCATTGTAAGTTGCTCCTTTGGAAAGCATCAGTCAATCCCCCTTGAGGGGAGAAGGGTGGGATAGAAATATACGAAATAAATAATAAATAAATATAAGAGTAGAGGGCCCGACTTCTCCTTTTTCTACAGATGGAGCCCAGCCCACAGCTACTTCTTCAACTGCTGGGCTGCCCTCTGCTGGGTGCTTCCCTCAGTCCCCACCCATTCTTGTCTTGCCTTTTGAGCAAAGAACAGTTAAGGGTGTGAGGTTGTTTTGTGTGTCAGGAGCGACTTGGTGTGAGAGAATTGGCCGTCTGCAAGGAGGTTGCCCAGGGAATGCCCTGGATGTTTTACCATCCTGTGGGAGGCTTCTCTCATGTCCTCACATGGGAAGCTGGAGCTGACAAACAAGAGCTCACCAGATTCGAACTGCCCGATCTTTTGGTCAGCAGTCCTGCCAGCAGAAGGATTTAGTCCATTACACCACTGGGGGCAATGTATGTGAAGTGATGACTGAGATTCAGGGCACTCTGGAGGCTTTGTTGGGTCTAAAGAAGGTACAGGTAGGTTGGATCTCTGTCAGATTAGACAACTGCACTCCCTAGAAGCAGTTGTCCACTCTGTCACAATCCATATTTGTTAGCAATGCAGAGGTCATATGTGACCCTCAAGTCATACAATTCTCACCCTTGAAATAGGTGTTGTTTTTTTTACTTACTAATATCCCAGGCATACCCACATTGTCTTCAAAGTTTTCTTGGTATCTGTCTGATATTAACTCTCTCATTACTTAACTTCTGTACCTGCACACATACTTGCTCATGACTTAGCTTCCCTTGAAATCAATGGGACTCATATTGAGTCTAATCCAAGTACAAACAAATGTGGAGGGAGCCCAGGTTGTTAAGAGACCATTGCAGTCTCCAAGTTTCTAGCACTTTGAAGGGACCCAAAAGTAATTGCTGGCTGGATGTGCCAACAGTTAAGAATACCAAATTCTATTGATTTTAGTGGGAGACCGAACTTCCTGTTATTGGTTGCACTACAGGGCTTGTCACATTTATCCACAAGTCAGGATGAAGTTCTTATATACATCTCTTTCACAAGAAGCATTGAATTAAGTGTGATTTAAAGAAGCCTGGCTTTGGTAGGATCAGATGAAAAGGATTTCAAAAGGGATCTCCATGGTTAAAACATATAGGATCCTTCCCTCTACAGGTCATTCTGCAGTTGTTCCCAACCTTTGGGCCTCCAGGTGTTTTGGACTTCGGTTCCCACAGTTCCTAACAGCAGGTATAATAATAATAATAATAATAATAATAATAATTTATTTTTACCCTGCCACCATCTCCCCAAGGAGACTTCGGGCGGCTTACATGAAGCCAAGTCCAGCAATTACAACAATGCAAATATACAGCATAAAAATACAGCAATAACATATAATAAAAATAAAATAAATAAAACAATACAAAGTAAATACACAGTGCAATATAAAATCACAACAATTGAACACAGCGGGCAGGGCCAGTTGCAAATATTAAAAAGTTTAAAAAACTGGGTGAAATAAGCAATGCAGTGTATCTGGGAGGAGGATCAGATGGGACAAAACAATGGGGTTTAATTGCACTAGAGGGTAAAATAAAGTGCAAGTACAAGTGGTAAGCTGGATGGGGTTTCTGGAAATTGAAGTCCAAAACACCTGGAGGTCCAAAGGTTGGGAACCACTGTATAGATGATGAGTTCAGAGCAGTCTTTGATTGTCTGTAGGTTTTGAAATCTTTAATCTCTGAAAGTGAGAGTGACTTGTCAAAAATGTTGGAGTAAATGCTTCATCACAGCCTATTGAATAATATTCGATACCTTGAATCAATCCCATAACCATGTACATAGCAAATACATTGGCAAAGGGTGAAATACAAACACAGAAATACAAAAATGTCAGGGACACCCTTGGTGCAACTCATTTTTCTCTAGCCAAATTTTCCTGTTGGATGCACAGGGTTGAGGGTAATGGAAAACAGAATAGTTTATCTATTTATCTATCTCCAAATGGAGTGGGAGTGGGTGGGTGGGAAGATAGACTAGTGAAGTAATAATAGTGTCTGTTGCAGTAGTCAATACCTGGTTTCCAGATTTGCAGACATAGGTCCTGTTTCTTCTGATGCTTCGCTTGAAAAACCCAGAGCACCCATCACAGGCGTAGACCC
Organism: Anolis sagrei; assembly: GCF_037176765.1. Lineage (NCBI taxonomy): Eukaryota > Metazoa > Chordata > Lepidosauria > Squamata > Anolidae > Anolis > Anolis sagrei. The sequence goes on from NC_090021.1 coordinate 94,514,315, forward strand.
CATAGTGCTTGCCAGAGCTGCGATCACCACACACTTTACAGGGAATGTCCAAAATCCGGCCTGGAAGTAAGTAAGTAAGAGATTGAGAGAGAATGAGAAAAGAAAGTAAGTAATCTGCTTCTATGAAGTGAATGTTATTATGGCTAGGCACATGAAGCTGACAGAAAACCTGAATGGGAAGCAGAGCACAGAAAATGTATTTATTATTTATTTACAGTATTTATACACCACCTTTCTCGCTCCTAGGGGGACTCAAAGCAGTTTGCACATAAATAATGGCAAAATTCAATGCTATACATTGGGCACCAATACGATGCCAATACAACCAATTGCAAAAGTAGAACCACAATTAAACATAAATCATAATTAAAACAATACATCAACAAGCATTAAAACAACAACAATGTTACAGTAAGTCGTAGCAGGATCAAGTGTGTGTTAAAGAAAAACCTTATGATGCTAATTATTATGTGCAGCTGGTAATGTAGGCCAGCTAGCATGTTTGGGCCACACCTGGTGGGGTATAACTGTATGGACAGAGGGGAGGTGAGCTCCCCTCTGTCAGCTCCAGCTTCACATGTGAGGACATGAGAGAAGCCTCCCACAGGATGGTAAAACATCCTGGAGTCCCCTGGGCAACCTTCATGCAGAAGGCCAATTCTCTCACACCAGAAGCACTGCAAGTGCCCTTGGTTCAATGGTTAAACCCTTGTGCGGGCAGGACTGCTGACCGAAAGGTCTGCAATTTGAATCTGGGAGCGGGGTGAGCTCCCGTCTGTCAGCCCCAGCTTCCCATGCAGGGACATGAGAGAAGCCTCTCACAGGATGGTAACACACCAGGGCGTCTCCTGGGCCACATCTGACCATGGCCAATACAGTTTGGAGAAGCAATACGCTACGCTGAGGAAGAGAAGCAATATTCTGTAATGCTTCTATGCTCTAACAGCGATGCTCTTTGTTATAGTGGAATAGCTATTTACTCAAGGTTTATGTTTTGCTCTCTCATTTGAATGAAGATAAAGAAGCCTAATTCTGTGTTACTTACAAATACTAAGTTTATTTGATTTTGTATGCAACACTGCAAGTTTATGCCTCTGCTGATAAGAGTAAAGTTTTTCTGTTGCTTTTTCTTTTTGCCTATGTCTTTTGCATGGGACTTAACTAAAACATGCTCTGCACAACAGAAAAGTCAGGGGTATTTTTAAGACTTCTAAGGCTGTTGGACTTGGAGTTGCAGCCCCAAAAGCAGGGGCCAGAATGGTATAGTGGTTTGAGCATTGGACTATAATTCTGGCCACGAGGGTTGAAATTCCCACTCAGCCACAGAAGCCCACAAGTTACTCCTCTGGCCTCAGACGAAGGCAAAGGGGAACCCCTCCTGAACAAATATTGCCAAGAACCACCTGAAGTCTCAGTATATAACTTTTCAGACCTTTGCTACATGGTGATCTCTAAAGTCACCTAGTGTGATTCCCTGCCAGGAGTCCTTCCATATTTCAAGAGGACCCAGCTCCTTTTGGGGACTACTTTCAGGGACTGCCAAGAGTGCCAAAACTGTAGCTGAAAGAATAGGTGGAAAGTTGCTGTAAGTAACTTGGGACTAGAAGTTTTTCCTACTTCTGATATTTTGAAATACTTGAATATGCATCATGATATATTTTGGAGATGGGACCAAAGCTTAAATATGAAATTCTTTTATGTCTCATATACACCTTGTACCAGGCATGGGCAAACTTGGCCCCTCCAGGTGTTTTGGGCTCCAACTCCTACAATTCCTAACAGCCAGTAGGCTGTTAGGAATTGTGGGAGTTGAAGTCCAAAACATCTGGAGGGCCCAAGTTTGCCCATGCCTGCCTTATACACGTAGCTTGAAGATAGTACTATAAACAATATATTTAATAATCCTATGCATGAAAGATTGTATATATTGAGCCACCAGAAAGCAAAGTTGCCATTATTACAGCCATCCACATGGATAATTTTGGAGTACATTGAATTTGGGAATTCTGAATAATGGATAGTCAGCCTGTACTTCAGGTTGCTATCTGAAGCATCAGTGCAATCTGACAGGTCTATCTGGAAGTCACTGTTGGTCATCTGGCTGGAGTTGAATCCCAAGGAAGAGTGAGTAAGTGTGCAAAAGGAAGAGGGAGTTGCACCATTTAAGATAGAGGACTTCAGAATATTAAATCCATAGATTTAATGTACACATGACATTTATATCCTGGGTTTCCTTCTAGGAGTTTAAGGGATTGCATAAGGAGCTGTGGTGGCGCAATGGGTTAGGGTTAGGGTTAGACCCTTGTGTCTGCTGAACTTTGGGGTGAGCACCCATCTGTCAGTTCCAGCTTTCAATGTGAGGACATGAGACAAGCCTCTCACAGGACAATCCTTGCAGGGGGCCAATTCTCTCACATCAGAAGCACTTCAAGTCGCTTCTGACACAAAAAAGGGATTGCACAGTATACAGTTTACCTTTCCTTCTCATTGTATTTAATGGGTTGGGGTTAGACCCTTGTGTCTGCTGAACTGCTGGGGTGAGCCCCTGTATGTCAGCTCCAGCTTCCCATGCGAGGACATAAGAGAAGCCTCCCACAGGATGGTAAAACATCCTGGAGTCCCCTGGGAAACGTCCCTGCAGAAGGCCAATTCTCTCACTCCAGAAGCACTGCAAGGAGCTTCTGACATACACACACAAAAATTGCATTGTATACAGTTTACCTTTCCTTCTCATTGTATTTAATGGGTTAGGGTTAGACCCTTGTGTATGCTGAACTACTGGGGTGAGCTCCCCTCTGTCAGCTCCAGCTTCACATGCGATGACATGAGAAAAGCCTCCCATAGGATGGTAAAACATCCTGGAGTCCCCTGGGCAACCTTCAAGGGTAAAACCCTTGTGCGGGCAGGACTGCTGACCGAAAGGTCTGCAATTTGAATCTGGGAGCTGGGTGAGGTCCCGTCTGTCAGCCCCAGCTTCCCATGCAGGGACATGAGAGAAGTCTCTCATAGGGTGGTAAGACACCAGGGCGTCTCCTGGGCCACGGCTGACCACGGCCAATTTTCCTCACACAAGAAGCAAGTCGCTCCTAACACCTTTTCAGTCCATCAAATTGAAGGCCCTTCCACACAGCCCTATTAGCCAGAACTATGAAGGCAGAAAATCCCACAATATCTGCTTTGAACCTGGTTACCCGAGTCCACACTGACATATCCCAGTTCAAAGCAGAAAATGTAGAATTTTATTCAGCTGTGTGGAAGGGGCCTGGAACAGAATTAAACCTGGTCAATTGACTTTTTGGTGAGTCCAGGCATAGCTAACCCCATTGATTCAGTGGGTCTACTCTATGTAACACTACTTCTATTGCTACTTTGGATACTAAGGGTCCATTATGTTGGGGGGAGACATACTTTCATGGTCTACAACTCCTAGACCATGCAAAAAACTCCACACCAGGCAAAAATAGTTGTTTTCCCCCCCAACTGCTGACCAGTTTTGCCATTGAGTCAAGGGAGGCCACTGCCTCAAACAGCAAACCACAATAGTTAAGTTCTCACAAAAGGGCAACACCACTCCATCTGATCTAAGGGTGCGCCCGCTCTGTAGAATCAATGCTGTGGGATCCTGGGATTTGTAGTTTGGAGACTCTTTGGCGGAGAAGGCTAAAGTCCTTATAAAAACTACCGCTGGCACGATTCCATAGTAGAGTCATGTCAGTGAAGGTGGAGTCAAAGTGCATGAATTATATCTGTTTAATTTACATTATGTTTATTTAGTTTATCCTTGGTTAATTTCGGTTGTTTATAAATTGTATTGAGTTCATTTTGTCTCATGTTTCGTCTTGATTGTTGGGTTGCTGTGAGTTTTTCGGGATGTATGGCCATGTTCCAGAAGCATTATCTCCTGACCTGGCAGGCATCCTCTGAGGTTGTGAGGCCAGACTGCCCGGAAAACTCACAACCCCGTGATTCTTGATCGTTTTGTTTGTTTGTTTTTGGCAGCAACAACAACAACAACAACAACAACAACAACAACAACAACGTTGAGTCGCCGGCTAGGCTGAGAAACGGCGGTATACAAGTATAGCAAATAAATAAATAAATAAATAAACAACAACAACAATAATAATAATTCTGCGCCATCGGTGGGAAACCGCAGCAGCATTCATTAACCCCATATTGTTTACTATGATTTCTCTTTGCTTGGTTTGTATGTTTTGATTGTTGTAAAAACACCTAGAAAAGAAACGGATCTAACAACTCCCTAGGAGTTTGGTAACAAATCAACGCTTTATTTCCTTTTGTTAGGGACAGATAGATATCACCACCACCCTTTCCATCTGTCTGTCCATCTGGCTCCATGAGTCTCCCTGAAGACAAGTTTGGAATATCTGCCTACATCTCCTTCATTTCTAATATTTGGGTAAAGACAAAGGTTTCCCCTTGACATTAAGTCTAGTCGGGTCGACTCTGGGGGATGGTGCTCATCTCCATTTCTAAGCTGAAGAGCCCTCGTTGTCCCTAGACACCTCCTAGGTCATGTGGCCAGCATGGCTGCATGGAGCGCGGTTATCTTCCCGCAGAAGCAGTACCTATTGATCCACTCACATTTGTATGTTTCCGAATTAAGTTGGCAGAAACTGGGGCTAACAGCGGGAGCTCACCCCATTCCCCGGATTCGAACCACCAACCTTTCCGACAGCAAGTTCAGCAGCTCAGCGGTGTTTAACTGGCTGCGCCACCAGAGTTTGATATTTCTACATGGGCAAGCTTGGGCCCTCCCTTCAGGTGTTTTGGACTCCAACTCCCACCATTCCTAATAGCCTCAGGCCTCTTCCTTTTCCCCCTCAGCCGCTTAGGGGGCCCGAGGCTGTTAGGAATGGTGGGAGTTGGAGTCCAAAACACCTGGAGGGCCGAAGTTTGCCCAGACCTGGTTTTGGGACTAAAATGTCTTGTGAGGTCATGAACTTTAGCAAAAACCCTAAGGGTAAATGAGGCTATGCCTGAAGGTCAAGCCACCATCTGGTTCATGCCAAGCTAGCCCATGCAAAGTGTCATCATATCAGGTTGGTGAGTATCCATAAGTGATGCGACTGGCATGACTCTGAAGGCGCTGGGGGTGGTGACAGCCGACAGGAAGCTCTGGCGTGGGCTGGCCCATGAGGTCACGAAGAGTGGGAAGCGACTGAACGAATAAACAACAACAAAGTATCCATCGAAGGAAAGCACAGAAGCAGTCCTGAGTGAGATCCTCGCAAGGGAGAGTGAGCTTCAACAGGTCCTTACAAGCTATGAATGAACCCAAGCCTTGTGGGCAGAACTGGAGGAACATCTTCCAAAAGAGAGGAAGGAAGACGTCGGAATTGAGGGCTGAGGACGCTTTCCTTGTTTGGAAAGGAGTTCCTGGGGGATCCTGAGGGAGAAAAGGCGGCCTTGCCAAGGCGATGTGGGGGAGATTTGGGCTAGAAGTACGGAGAGGGGCAGAAAGATGGAGCCGAGTAATTGGAACTCCTTGGAGAGGAATTTAGGGATAAGGGAGCTTTGCCTTATTTGGAAAAGGAAGCTCTAGGGAAGCGTTTCTCAACCTGGGGGTCGGGACCCCGGCGGGGGGGGGTCGCGTGGGAGTCTCAGAGGGGTCACCAAAGACCATTAGAAAACAGTTTTTCCTGTTGGTCATGGGGGTTCTGTGTGGGAAGTTTGGCCCAATTCAATCGGTAGGGTTCAGAATGCTTTTTGATTGTAGGGGAAACTATAAATCCCAGCAACTACAACTCTCAAATGTTAATGTCTGTTTTCCCCAAACTCCACCAGTGTTCACATTTGGGCGTATTGAGTATTCGTGCTAAGTTTGGTCCAGATCCATCATTGGATCTGGACAGCGATCTCTGGATGTAGGTGAACTACAACTCCCAAACTCAAGGTCAATGCCCACCAAACCCTTCCAGTCTGTCCGCCAAGTTTGGTTCAATTCCATCGTTGGTGGAGTTCAGAATGCTCTTTGATTGTAGGTGAACTATAAATCCCAGCAACTACAACTCCCAAATGTCAAGGTCTATTTCCCCCAAACTCCACCACATTTGGGCATATTGAGTATTTGTGCCAAGTTTAGTCCAGATCCATCATTGTTTGAGTCCACAGCGATTTCTGGATGTAGGTGAACTACAACTCCAAAACTCAAGGTCAGTGCCCACCAAATCCTTCCAGTATTTTCTGTTGGTCATGGAAGTTCTGTGTGCCAAGTTTGGTTCAAATCCATCGTTGGTGAAGTTCAGAATGCTCTTTGATTGTAGGTGAACTATATATCCCAGCAACTACAACTCCCAAATGACAAAATCAATCCCCCCCCCAACCCCACCAGTATTCAAATGTGGGCGTATTAGGTATTTGTACCAAATCTGGTCCAGTGAACGAAAATACATCCTGCATATCAGATATTTACATGACGATTCATAACAGTAGCAAAATTACAGTTATGAAGTAGCAAAGAAAGTAATGTTATGGTTGGGGGTCACCACAACATGAGGAACTGTATGAAGGGGTCCGGCATTAGGAAGGTTGAGAACCACTGGGGATTCTAAGGAAGCCAAGCTTTGGGTGAGAAACTAATTTTATGGTTGGGGTCACCAGAACATGAGGAAGTAAGTGTATTAAGGGGTTGCAGCATTAGGAAGGTTGAGAACCCCTGCTCTAGGGGATCCGAAGGAAGCCAAGGCAGTGTGGGTCTCAATGGCTGAGGGAAATTTGGGGCAGAAAGACAGAGAGGGGCAGAAAAGATGGAGCCGAGTAATTGGAGCCCCTTGGAGACTTCTTCCAAAGGAGGGGAATATAGGGCTATGGGCGCTTCGCCTTGTTTGGAAAGGAGGCTCTGGGGGATCCTGAGGAAGCCAAGGCGGTGTGGGTCTCCCCGGCCCTTTGGGTGAGGGAGATTTGGGGCAGAGAGGGGCAGAAAGATGGAGCCGAGTAATTGGCGCTTCTTGCTTCCCCTCCTTGCTTGTTTCCAGGCCTGCCTGCCTTCCTTCGGGGCCTGCAAGACAATGCCTGGGGGCCTGACAATAGGGACATTAGATAAAAGTGTTAACTTCATGATTTTGCCCCCATTGAAAGCTCGTTTGACTGCTTCCAATCAGCACAAGCTGCCAGCCGGCCCGCGGCTTCTCCTCCAAATGCAACTCGACAGCTGCTGGGTGCAGGAATGGAGTGGAGGAATGGGGGGATTAGGGATGGGGAAAGGAGGGAGGGAGGGAGGGAGGGAAGGAGGGAAGGAGGGGGACCCCGGCAGAAAGGGAAGGAGAGCAGAGGCAAAGGCGGCAGCGACGACGACGAAGACAACAACAACAACGGGCCCGGCTCAGAGGCCAAAGCTTGGCCTCTCTCTCTCTCTCTCTCTCTCTGGATGGGTGGCGGGGAAGGTAGGAGTCGGGAAGGCGACCTCTCTCTCCCTCCGGGAAGTGGCGAGAGCCAAGCCGGGCTTCTGGAGCTGTGTAATTACACGCCCTCCTTGCCACCTGCCTATTGGGCCACCAGTGACCCGTCAAAAAGGGTAGCATGGGAATCCGGGCTGCACACAATGGCTGCCAGGCAGAGCACTCGACTTGCCCCCCACCCCCGTCTCCCCACCCCCATCGGCATCTTCCCAATACACTTCTCTCTCTCCCCCCCCCCCCCCATTCACACACACACACACAGAACTCGCTCCCCCTCTTCCAGACTTTTCTACCTTCGACGTGGGGCGAAAAGGCAAGGCAAATTGGGCACGAAACGAGGCCAGGCCCTCTTCTCATAATAGGGCAGGATGCAAGGGAAGGAGTCTCTCTTCTGCAAAACACCCTCCATCCCACCCTAACATTCACACCAACCCTCTGTTGCAAAGAGAGAGAACACTCGACTTTTGACTCTGATTTTAGATTTTTTTTCAAATTCTAAAAGCAGGACAGTAAATAAAGAACAACGCTCTGAAAACAAGGGAATTCCAGACAGGAAACAATCAGGACCAGCTCATCACCTCCCAACTAAATATTCCCCCAGGCAGGAAGCAGCCAGACTTTGAAGCTGAAAGGCTATTCAATGCTAATCAAGGTGTATTGTCGAAGGATTTCATGGCTGGAATCACTGGGTTGTTGCGAGTTTTCCGGGCTGTATGGCCACGTTCCAGAAGCATTCTCCCCTGACGTTTCTCCTGCATCCTCAGAGGTCGCACAACCTTAGAACCTCTGAGGATGCCTGCCATACTGATATGCCCTAGTTAAGAGTAATAATTGGATTTAAGGTAAAGGTTGTCCCCTGACATTAAGTCCAGTCGTGTCCGACTCTGGGATGTGGTGCTTATCTCCATTTCTAAGCCGAAGAGCCGGCGTTGTCCGTAGACACCTCCGAGGTCATGTGGCCAGCATGGAGCGCTGTTACCTTCCCGCCTAAAATTTATGATTTAAACTAATGAAGCAGGGAGAGCATATTGTGTAAAAAGCTTGAATAATCCCAAGTTCTTAAGTTTATTATTGATTTGAAATACAAATGTTTCGTGGCAGCACAGAGATGTGATCCAGTTTAACACTGATTCTGTCCTCAGGAAGGCCACAAAATACATGAGAATCAACTGATAGAATCTAAAAGAAGCCAGGCTTTGAAGCTGCAAGGCTATTCAATGTTAATCAAGCTGGCCAACTGCAACATCCACACTTGCCTCAAACAGACAAAGTTCTTTCTCCCACTCTGGACGTTCCACAGATATACAAACCCCATTTTCCTAGTTTCCAACAGACTTCACAACCTCTGAGGATGCCTGCCATAGATGTGGGCGAAACGACAGGCGAGGATGCTTCTGGAACATGGCCACACAGGCCGGAAAACTCAAGATGATTAATTACAACATTCTTACTTGCTTCCAGCAGACAAGAGTTTTTTCTCCCACCCTGGACCTTCCACAGACATATAAACCTCACTTACTTAGTTTCCAACAGACCTCACAACCTCTGAGCATACTTGCTATAGATATGGGCGAAATGTCAGGAGAGAATGCTTCAGGAACGTGGCCATACAGCCCGGAAAACTCACAGCAACCTAGTGATTCCGGCCATGAAAGCCTTCGACAACGCACTTGACGTGACGCTTCCCTTCACAAACAACTACCTTTTCGACCCTCGGAGTTTGACTCGCGTGGGCCTTACAGCCGAGTCTGAGGAAAGAGTTTCCGTCTCTGAACCCCTGTGGGGCCAGTTTGGGGGGCAATTTCGGTCCCAAATGGACTCCCCAAATGGCTGAGCTCCGCCTGAAGTTGGCCGAGGAAAGCGGGACTGTTCCAGCCAGGCGGTCTCCTTGAAATGAATATAAAAGAAATACATTTGTGGGAAATACACCACGGAGCATTGAAGGGGAAGTTTGCTCTCCAATAATGGTGCTGTGCTCCCCAAAACCGCCCGCGTTGCAAGCGAAAGAAAACACGCAGATTTATGCAGACTGTTTCGGTTTGCGTAGAAGAAGTCCGTGAGCATGAATTAATGCATACTTTCTCCTAAAATACATACAGGAACTACCCAAAAGGCAAACGCTTTGCACCACAAGCGTTTATGAAAGCCTAAAATAGACACTTTTCATTAATAACCGAAAGGGAGGACCCATGCAGCCAGAAATTAGATCATAAAATCTCGATCTCCCCCGAGTCCACGGAAAAACTTGTTTCGAAGCTGCCTCTCCTTTCCTTCACGGGATTCATAGCAGTCCGAATCTACTCTGAAGAAAATATCACCAATTGTGCCGACAGGACTGAGAATCCGGGGACAGCGTGGGTGAGCTCCCTCTGTCAGCTCCAGCTCCCATGCAGGGACATGAAAGAAGCCTCTCACAAAGAATGGTAAAACATCAAAACATCTGGGCGTCCCCTGGGCAACGTCCTTGCAGACGGCCAATTCTCTCACACCAGAAGCGACTTGCAGTTTCTCAAGTCGCTCCTGGCACGGAAACAAAACAAAACAAAAAACTCCACCAGAATATATACGTTTTATATATATATATATATATATATATATATATATATATATATAGGCGGGATTTATTATTATTATTATTATTATTATTATTATTATTATTGTGAATATACTGCAAGTCCTTCTGGTATGAGGGAATCCGGCTGTTTACAAGGACCTTGCTCCAGTTGCCCAAGGGACTCCCAGATGTGTTGCCATCCTGTGGGAGGCTTCTCTCATCTCCCCTCATGGTTCTGGCGGTAAATATTGTCCATAAACAGAAAATACACAGTTCTGGGCGGGTCACCTTTCAGGGACCTTTCACTTCTCTGGGACCCCATTATAATTGTGTATACACACACACACACACACCACTTTAATACACGTCTCTCTCACACACAAATATATATCTCTTAAATACACGTCTCATCGTATTGAGCTTCTTTCATTCTAAACGCCTTTCCAAATTCTCGGAATGATGGCTTTCCTGATCCTTTCCCCCTGTTCCCCTCCATCCATTTTGCTGCCGTGTTTCTCTCTCTGGCGAACTAGAAAGCCTGTTGAATGCACCTCTTGGTTTGACCCTTTCAGAAAAGGCACGATTGTATTCTCTTTAATTTCGGAATTTTTTCCCCCTAAATCATTTCCCCCCCGTGCATGCCACATCTTAACTCTCGGGAAAATATAAATAACTAAAAATAAATTCCTACACAAGTTTGAGCTTTTTCTTTTTTCTCTCCTCTTTCTTCAATAGAAGGACGTGAAGATTTTCCCCGGAAGATTACAGCGATTTAATTAGCGCGGCGAGACAATGTAATCATTAGTCTCAGTGATAACGGGTTTATGCGGTGCATCTACACCGTAGAATTAACGCAGTTTGACCCCGCTTTAACTGCTATAGTATCACAGGAGGTGTAATTCAGCAGAGATGGGTAAAGACATTGTTAAAGTAAATTGAATTTATAATGTAGATGCACTCCCCTGTTGACAACAACAACAACAACAACAACACAACCCCCGGTAAGGTGCCAATCTCGCTGTTTCAATCGCTCTACAGGAGGCTGGATCTACACTGCCATAGAACACGATGTAACATGATTTTTATTTCTGGGGTCCCTTCCACACAGCTCAATAAAATCCCACATTTCGAAGTTCGAAGCAGATATTGTGGGATTTTCTGCCTTGATATTCTGGGTTATATGGCTATGTGGAAGGACCCTGGGTTAAATGTCATAAAACTATAGGAAAAGTTTATTAAACTGCAAAAAAAAAAAAAAAAAAGGAAAATAAAAGAAAAAAGAAATAAAAAAACAAAAACCCAACAACTTTGTTTTCCGGTCACATCATACAGCACATTTTGCAATAGCTTTCCCAGGAGTGTCAACACAATTCAATATAGGGCCCTTCCACGCAGCCCTATATCCCAGAATATCAAGACAGAAAATCCCACAATATCTGTTTTGAACTGGGTTATCTGAGTCCACACTGCCACATATTCCAATTCAAAGCAAATAATGTGGGATTTTAGTCAGCTGTGTGGAAGGGGCCATAGTTTGTGGCAACCATAAAAAACGAAGTTTCTGGGTGGCTGTATGGCCATGTTCCAGAAGCATGATCTCTTGACATTTCGCCCACATCTATGGCAGGCATCTTCAGAGGTTGTGAGGTCGGTTGGAAACCAGGCAAATGGGATTTTTATATATGTGATATATAAACCCATAGATGTAGGCGAAAGGTCAGGAGAGAATGCTTCTGGAACACGGCCATACAGCCCGGGAAAATACACAGCAATCCAATACTTCCGGACACGAAAGCCTTCGACAACACACTGAAGTTTTTGGAGTATAACAACTACTTTCAAAGTAAGTACTGCACAATTAAACAGGACTAACACTTTCAAACCAGGAACAGAAACATTTTGAAGTTTGGTTCCATTGTTACATGCATTTCGAGCTGCATTACATGGCAGAGTAGACCCAGGTCTACACGATGGACTGGATTTAATCCACTGTGATTCCTGGGCAAAGCTTTCCAAACTCTCCGAGGGTCCTTCCACACAGCCTTATATCCCAGAATATCAAGGCAGAAAATCTCATATTTTCTGTTTTGGGCTGGGATATATGGCAATATGGACTCAGATAATCTGGTACAAAGCAGATACTGTGGGATTTTCTGCCTTGATATTCTGGGATATAGGGCTGTGTGGAAGGGCCTCAAGATAGAAGTGGGTGGAATTTAACTTTAACTAACCCTAACCAGGTTAGTTAAAGTTAAAGTCCACCCACTTCTAACCGGGTTAGTTTTTATGTTTCCCGGGGTCCTTCCACATAGCCATGAACCGCAGAATATTAAATCTGAAAATCCAACAATGCCTTCTTTGAACTGAGTCCACACTGTGATATATTCCGGTTCAAAGCGGATAGTGTGGGATTTTATTTAGCTGTGTGGAAGGCCCTATATCTCAGAATATCAAAGCAGAAAATCCCACAAAATCTGCTTTTGAACTGGGTTATGGTATCCTTGAAGTGACTGGCTTGACTCTGAAGAAGCTGGGGGTGGTGACGGCCAACAGGGAGCTCTGGCCTGGGCTGGTCCATGAGGTCACGAAGATTCGGAAACGACTGAACGAATAAACAACAATCTGAATCCGCACTCAGATAATATTGGATTTTCTGCCTTGATATCCTGAGACATAGGGCTGTGTGGAAGGGCCCCAAGGCAGAAAATCCCACATGATCTGAGTGTGGACCCAGTTAACCCAGTTCAAAGCAGGTATGGTGGGATATAGGGTTGTGTGGAAGGGCCCTGTGTCTCTTGTTGTTCCTTTCTTTTACTTATTTGCGGAAGGAAAATATTCGGTGGTGGGAAAAAAGTCTGAGGCTTCAGAGGGAACCCTCTCCCACCCCCACCTTGACTCGGGGTCCAGTTTGGAGGAGCCTTAACTGGGCGGGGAAGCTGGGAAGCGGCGCTGGGCCGGCCGGCCCGTCCCTCCTGCGCCCCACCGACGGGGCGTCCCGGGGCCTGGGCTTTGTGTGCGTGCGCGCCTCCGCCGGGTAATTGCTTAAAGATATATGGCAGCTTCGATTACTGTAATTACCATCAGGGGCTGTTGAAAGAAGTTAGGCGGCTTTGCGGGGACTCCTCGGCGGGGTCTGATTACCACCCAAGCAGAGAGATCACCGCTGACATCACTCCCGAGCAGCAGCCGGGCGGAAGGAAAGCAGGGGGAAAGGGAAACTTGGGCCCTCCTCGAGGTGTTTTGGACTCCAACTCCCACCATTCCTAACAGCCTCAGGCCCTTTCCTTTTCCCCCTCAGCCGCTTAAGCGGCTGAGGGGGAAAAGGAAGGGGCCTGAGGCTGTTAGGAATGGTGGGAGTTGGAGTCCAAAACACCTAGAGGGAAGGCCCAAGTGTAGACTCAGATAATCCAGTTTATTTTCTGCCTTGATATTCTGGGATATAGGGCTTTATGGAAGGGTCCTATGTTTCTCCCTCACTCGGGTCAAACGGACCCCCAAATTCTTGCTCCTGAAAAGGTTTGAGACCCTCTTCCATACCCTTATCCTCCCCAACGTGTTTACTTTCGCTTTGGGCCTTCTGTTGAACGTGTGGGTTGCCTTTTCTCCCTCCAACCTCACGCCAGAAAGACTGTTTACTCTCTAAAGTTTTGAGAGCTAGATGATACAACTGTGTAACTGAATAAAAGTTAACTCGGGGACCTTCCACGCAGCCATATAACCTCAATATCAAGGCAGGAAATCCCACAATATATGCTTTGAAGTGGAATAGATGGTACTGAGAACCTACGGACCTTCCACACAGCCATATAACCTCAATATCAAGGCAGAAAATCCCACAAAACTCTGTTTTGAACTGGAATATATGGCACTCTGGACTCAGGACCCTTCAGCACAGCCATCTAACCCAGAATATCAAGGCAGAAAATCCCACAAGTTCTGGTTTGAACTGGAATATATGGCACTGAGAACTCAGGGACCTTCCACACAGCCATATCAAAGCAGAAAATCCCACAAGTTCTGGTTTGAAGTGGAATATATGGCACTCTGGACTCAGGACCCTTCAGCACAGCCATCTAACCCAGAATATCAAGGCAGAAAATCCCACAAGTTCTGGTTTGAACTGGAATATATGGCACTGAGAACTCAGGGACCTTCCACACAGCCATATCAAAGCAGAAAATCCCACAAGTTCTGGTTTGAAGTGGAATATATGGCACTCTGGACTCAGGACCCTTCAGCACAGTCATCTAACCCAGAATATCAAGGCAGAAAATCCCACAATACTACTTTGAACCGGAATAGATAGCACTGAAAAATCAGGGCCCTTTCATACAGCCATATAACCCCAATATCAAGGCAGGAAATATCACAATACTGCTTTGAATTGGAGTATATGGCAGTGTGGACTCAGGATCCTTTAGCACAGCCATCTAACTCAGAATATCAAGGCAGAAAATCCCACAAATTCTGATTTGAACTGGAATAGATGGTACTGAGAAATCAGAGCCCTTCCACACAGTCATATAACCTCAATATCAAGGCAGAAAATCCCACAAAATCTGCTTTGAACTGGAACATATGGCAATGTGGACTCAGGGCCCTTTCATACAGCCCTAAAACGCAGAAGATCAAGGCAGGAAATCCCACAATATCTGTTTTTATCGGAGTCCACACTGCCATATAACCCAGTTCAAAGCAGATAATGTGTGATCTTATGGAGTTGTGTGGAAGGGCCCTGGGCCTGCACTCCCAGCAACACCAAGCACCCATCCTGGAAGGGGGAAAGCGAGGGGCCAAGGGCCGTTTTCCACCCGGGCACGTGTTCCCTTCTCTCCTTTCCTCCCTCTTCCCCTCAAAAGTCATTAAAAATGTAATTATGGGCCTGGGATCGCGCTCTGCAACGGCCTCCTCGGCCATCACTTGTCACCGACCAAATTGGATTGTGCACGTTACTGACCCCATCACGCACATTTCAACTCCCAAATTTCCTTTTCAGATTTTTTTTCAGCGTCTGAAGCCGACTCCGACCCGAGCAGTCAATCAGACTTAAAGAGGGGGGGGGGGGGGCAAAGAGAGAGAGAGATTGGGGTGAGGGGGGGGGGAGGAAAGAGGAGGAAATTCCCCAGTTATGAGGTGTATGCAATGCATGCACCCGGATTTAGGATTAAGCGAAATGTGACTTTTAAGTAAATTGTTCCTGCTTCCCTCTTTTGCAGGATTATTGGGTAAGGCTGGAAATGGTGTGCAAAGGATTCCCGTTCAATCCGCTTTCCCAACAGATTGCCCCCTTCTCCTCCCCACAGAACCCTCGCTAGGGCTCCCCACGAGAGGAAGTTTCAGACACCAGGCATGCATTAAATGCAGGAAAAGAAGAAAGAGGAGGAGGAGGAGAGGAAGCAGAAGAGGAAAGAGGAGGAGGAGGGGAGGAAGAAGACCAGAAGAAAAGGAAGAAGATGGAAAAGAAGTGGAAGAAGAGAAGAGGAAGAAGAGCCGGAAGAAGGAGGAGGGGAAGAAGTGGAAGAAGACCAGAAGAAAAGGAAGAAGGAAAAAGGGGGGAGAAAGAGGAAAAGAGGAAGAAGAAGCGGGAGGAGGAGGAAGAAAACCAGAAGAAATGGAAGGAAAAGTAGGAAGAGGAGAAGAGGAAGGAGGAGGAGAGGTTGAGGAGGAAGACCAGAAGGAAAGGAAGAAGGAAAAGAGGAGGAGGAAAAGGAGAAGAGGAAGAGGACCAGAAGAAAAAGAAGGAAAAGGAGAAGAGGAAGAAGGAGAGGAAGAAGACCAGAAGAAAAAGAAGGAAAAGGAGAAGAGGAAGAAGAGACGAGGAAGAAGGAGAGGAAGGAGGAGGAGAGGAAGAGGAAGAAGACCAGAAGAAAGAAAGAAGATAAAGAAGAGGCGGAAGAGGAGAAGAGGAACAAGAAGAGGAAGGAGGAGAAGGAGGAGGAAGAAGACATGAAGAAAAAGAAGAAAACTAAAAGAAGAAAGAGGAGGAGGAGAGGAAGAGGAAGAAGACCAGAAGAAAAGGAAGAAGGAAAAAATGGAGGAAGAGGAGGAGAGGAAGAGAAAGGAAGAGGAGGAAAACGTGGGATCCAGAGTTCAGCACACAACACAAGCAAAGGGCGCAGCCATTGCGTTTAACTGTAAAATGAATGCAGTTTGGCACCACTTTAGTTGCCCGGGCTCCATGGGCGTTGCAGCCCGACAAGGCCTTTCTTTCACCTTCTCCTGCCTCAACTTTCCAAACTACAACTCCCTTGCACTAAAGAGGCGGCAAACTGCTTCCAATTCCACCCCGACGAGGCCGAGGGTTCCTTTAGACTGAAATGCCCTTTGCCAGCAAGGGCTCCATGCCATGGCCTCCCGAGATTTGCAGTTTGCAAAGGCTCAGGCCTTTGCCAAACCTCACCTGGCGGGACCCCATGGCAGGGAGCCGCAGCCCTGGCGCTTCCTGGGCCCAAGTGGTGCCCAACTGTGCCCACCCTGCCGTGCAGCCTCCTCCTAATGGGTTACCCACTTGTTGATCCCGCCGGCTTGCTCATGTTGGCGTCCCCAGCAGAGAGAGACGCGGTCTCGCCGATGCTTCCCAAGCTTGGCGTTTCCTCCCGCGGCTTCTTCTTCTTTTTCAGGCGCCTCCTCAGAAACGGTCCAGCCGCCGGGAGGCGAAGAGGCGCATCCTCCTCTTGCTTTTCCTTTTCCTCTCCTCCCTTCCTCCTCCTCCTCCTCCCCTCACTTTTCGACCGAGGGAACTTTGGCTGTTGCCTTTCTTCTCGAGGGAGAAAACAGACCCGGCAGGGCGCGCGCCTCCAAAGGAACTTTTAGTTTTGCGCGCGCGCCGTTTCCTCCTCCTTCTTCTTCTGCAAGAGGGAGCAAAGCAAACCCCGAAACCCTCTCAAAGTTAGGCTTTTTTTTTCCGGCAAAGGGATGGTCTTCCCTTGGGAAAAGGGGATGCGGAGCAGCCTCCCAGAGGATAGATCTGAGAGAGAGAGAGAAGGGGCTCGGAGATTGAGAGAGAGAGAGAAAAAGAGAGACTGAGGCTGGGAAAGAAAACAAACCATTAAAAAGGGAGAGGAGAGAGAGAGAGAGAGAGAGAGAGGGCGCCCCTGCGAGGAGAGGAAAGGGAGGGGAAGGAGAGGGCGGGGGGGGGGGTCTCAGAGGAGGCAGTTCTCAGAAAGTGAATGACACAGACCGAGCAAAAATAAAAAAAATAAAACAACCCCTATTTATCAAAAAGCAAAAGAGATGGTGATGGTGGGGGTGGGAGGGAGGGAGGGAGGGAAAGGTTTCCAGAAGTTCATCCCACTGGCTGACTTTGTGCTTTGAGCGTTCAGCCTGAAGCGCCTATAATTCCTCCCCCCCCCCACCTCTGACAGGGGAGGGAGGGGGCAGGGACTCTCTCTCCTCTGGCCTCCCCCTCCCCTCCCAGGGTGTGACGTCATCGTGGGGCTGGAGGGAGGAGCGGGAGGGGAGCCTTCACCGCCAAGGATGGGAATGAACTTCCTCGCCGCCTCTTTGCGTGCGCGGTCCAGTTGGAGCGCCTCTCCAAACAGCAGAGAAAGTTTTCTTTTTTTCTTTTTCTTGAAACATGAAAAGATTTAAAGGTTTTTGGGGGCTTGTGTGGTTTGCCGGAATCCGATTTGCCTCCGCCGTGCCGTGGTTGACTTGTTAATGCCGATTGGGAGCCAAAGTGTCACTTGAGGCCACGCCGAGAAGGAGGAGGAGGAGGAGGAGGAAGCGCTCTCGAAAGGCCAGGAAAGGAGGGACCTGGGTGGGGGGCGCGTCTGCACTACACTACACTACTGTGGGATGAATGCAGAGAAAATTAACAAAACTGCATGTCGCTTTTTGGTGTGAGAGAATTGGCCGTCTGCAGGGACGTTGCCCAGGGGACTCCCAGACTATGGGAGGCTTCTCTCACATCCCCGCATGGGAAGCTAGAGCTGACAGAAGGGAGCTCACCCCCATCGGGCGGATTCCTTCAGCCGGCAAAAGGGTTTGACCCATTGCGCCACCGCAAAATGTAGCTTGATAAGGTCTTTAGCCTTCTCTGTGGAAGAGTGATGGTGCCTCACCAAAAGACAAGGGCCAGCAGGATTCCACAGCATTGAGCCGTCAAAGTGCATTCATTCCATGGTGGAGATGCACTCTGCTCCCAGCTCCAAGTTAAGGCGGAAGATTCGCCCTCAGGGCAACTGGAGTGAAGGCCAAGGAGTCTCCATGTTGACTAAGACCAAGCCAGAGGGCAGGCTCTTGGCATCTACTACATTAACATGAGATTCTTCTTCTTTCTCCTCCCCTCCTCCCCCTCTTCCTCCTCCTCCTCCTCCATTCCTCTTCCTCCTCCTCTTCTTCCTCCTCCACTTCCTCCTCCTCCTGTTCTTCTTCCTCCTCCTCCACTTCCTCCTCCTCCTCCTCCTCTTCTTGTCCTTTCTCCTCCTTCTCCTCCTTCTCTTCTTCCTCCTGCTCCTCTTCTTCCTTCTCTACTTCTTCCTCCTCTTCCTCCTCGTCTTCCTCCTCCTTCTCTTCTTCCTCCTCCTCCACTTCCTCCGCCTTCTTCTCCTTCTCTTCTTCCTCTTCCATTTCCTCCTCATCCTCCTCCTGCTCCTCTTCTTCCTTCTCTACTTCTTCCTCCTCTTCCTCCTCGTCTTCCTCCTCCTTCTCTTCTTCCTCCTGCTCCTCTTCTTCCTTCTCTACTTCTTCCTCCTCTTCCTCCTCGTCTTCCTCCTCCTTCTCTTCTTCCTCCTCTTGTTCTTCCTCCTCCTTCTCCTCCTTCTCTTCTTCCTCTTCCATTTCCTCCTCATCCTCCTCCTACCCCTCTTCTTCCTCCTCTTCCTCCTTCTTCTCTTCTTCCTCCTTCTCCACTTCTTCCTTCTCTTCCTCTTCCTCCTTCTCCTCTTCGTCTTCTTCTTCCTCCTCCACTTCCTCTTCCTTTCTCCTCTTCTTCTTTCCGGCCTATGGCTCTCTTATAGAGCTCTCTTGCTAATATTTGTTAGAGAAGAGGTTTGGCCATTGCAAGTCACAGAGTTTTCTGCGTGTGATGCGCCCTCGTGGGTTTCCATGACCAAGTGAAGTGTGGAGCCCTCCAGAGTCGTCGTCCACACTCAAATCACTACCATACTAATAATACAGTGCTCATAATAACCTACATATTAAGGGCGTTGGTCACGTTCTTAGGAAGGTTGGCTTAAAATAATTGGGGCTGTCCTTGCGTCATCAACCAAGCCTTGGAGATGCTACGAGCCGCGAGAGGGGTCACATCAGA
This sequence comes from Anolis sagrei, assembly GCF_037176765.1. Classification (NCBI taxonomy): domain Eukaryota; kingdom Metazoa; phylum Chordata; class Lepidosauria; order Squamata; family Anolidae; genus Anolis; species Anolis sagrei. The sequence continues at coordinate 94,533,543 of NC_090021.1, forward strand.
TTAATGTGATTTCTTTGGTATGTGTTTGAGAATTTGAGCTGTTAGGCTCAAAAATAACCCTCGTTGGTGTGATTCCACCACAAATATAGCAGAGTACCAGAAGTAAACTTCATAATCACCAGAAACTTACACGTGAGGAGCTGGGATAAGCTCATTTTAGGATGTCACAAGATGGCAGAGTCAAAACTTTAGGCTCAAAAGTATTTATTGAAGTAAAAGAAATACATTCTTGATAGAAAAAGCTCTTGGAGTGAAACTAGCTTACTAAGTCTCATCTAAAGAAGTAAAAGGGTAAAAAGTAAAAAAAAATCCATGCAGCTACATTTTGCCTAAGAGAGAGGCAAAATGCGTCTACACTGGAAGGAAGAAAAGGCAGACGAGACTCGAAAATGGGGGATGGCCACATGGCCAAGCTCAGGGTGCTTTTCTAAGGCACAGATTAGTCACTACCAAGGAAACAGAATCTAATCCCAAAAGCCTGGATAGAAGAAGAACCAGAATAAATGTAAGGACACCCACAATCCATGAGTGGGATCTAGGGACTGAAATGGAAAGCCCGAGGCCCTCAGAATACAGTTTGCCTCCACTTGAACTGCCATAGCTCCATGCTATGGAATCCTGGGAGTTGTAGTTTTGCGAGGTCTTCTGCTTTCCCTGCTGGTGCCTCACCAAATTACAACTGTGTGGAAGGTCCCTGAGTCCATGGAACTGAGCCGTGGCAGTTCAAGTGGGGTCAGACTGTATTAACTCTACAGTGTTATATCAGTGATTCCCAAACTCAAGTCCTCCGGGTGTTTCGGAATTCCAGCTCCTGAAAGCCTTGCCTGCCAAATTTGGCCAATGATCAGGGACACTGGGGGTTTGGGAAGCATTGGTACTCCCGTCGCCCACACGACGCCAGGCTGCCTTCTCCTAATAAGAGGAGACTCCTGAAAGTAACAAAATCTGGCTACCAGTATTGAAATACTAAGGAGATAAAAAGCAACACCCAAAAAGCAGGGGAATTCCAGACAAGAAACAATCAGGGTCAGTAAACACCTCCCAACAAAGGATTCCCCCAGGCAGAAAGCAGCTAAGCAATGAAGCTGCAAGGCCATTAAATGCTAATGAAGGTGCCCATTTGCAATATTCACACCTGCCACAAGGAGACAAAGTTCTTTCTCCTTCCCTGGACTTTCCAGAGATATGCAAACCCAATTTTCCTAGTTTCCAATAGACCTCACAACCTTTGAGGATGACTGCCATAGATTTGGGTGAAACGTCAGGAAAGAATGCTTCTGGAACATGGCCATACAGCCCGGAAAACTCACAGCAACCACCTTGAAACAGATCTTTATAGGCAGACTGTGGCTGCATCTGCTCTGTAGAATTAGTAAAGTTGAATGTCACTTTAACAGTAATGGTTTAAAGGGGTAGAATCCTGGGATTTGTAGTTTGGTGAAGCACCAGAACTCTTTGGCAGAGAGGGCTAAAATGTGGGCGAAACGTCAGGAGAGAATGCTTCTGGAACATGGCCACACAGCCTGGAAAACTTACAGCAAGTACCTTGAAACAGATCTTTATAGATAGACTGTGGATGCATCTGCACTGTAGAATTAGTAAAGTTTGATGTCATTTGAATTGTCACGGCTGCTCAATAGGGATTTGTCGTTTGGTGAAGCACCAGCACTCTTGGGCAGAGAAGGCTAAAAATGTGGGCGAAACGTCAGCAGAGAATGCTTCTGGAACATGGCTTGGAAAACTCACAGCAACCCGATAAGCCAGGGGTCCTCTATGCAGAGGCTGTCCATCCATTGAGGCCACACAGAAGAATGGTTGGAGATACTTCTATGGAGAGTGGCCTCCTGGCATGTCATGTTCCACACTTTTCAGGGAGGAGGAAAAACACAAACCTTGAATTCAAGCCTAGCCAGGAAAGGCAGCTCCCTATTGGTCAGGTTTCCCTGCACAGGGAACCCAAAGCGCCTCTTGGCGGGGAGAAAGGGCTCCCCAAATCTGCGCCTTCCGGGACACCCACCCAAACGCCCTGGGCCTCGGGGCCGATTCCGCCCGCCACCCTCTTTAATCCCGCAATGGCCCTGGGGCGGGAGGGAGGAGGAAGACCCGGCCTGGTTCACTAACGAGAGGCGTTTCTCCGCGGAGAGATTAATGGTATCCCCAGCCACGAACTTTAAACCCAGTCAGAGGCTCTGTCGGCAGAACAAGCGCTTATTAACCTCTCCCAGGGAAGGGGGCTGGCTGGGTCGAGGCGTGGGGGCAATTTGGGGAAGGGGGCGAAGCAAAAGCCCCCCCGTCCCCGTCCCACCCGCGATTTAAGGCGATTGCGGCTTTGTTTGGCGGGGACGGGGTCTCTTCCCCGACGCCGCCGGCCTTGCTGCGGGACCCGCCTCTAATTAAACCCGCGGCAGCGGCTCCCTAACGAGATAACGAGGAGATCCCTTGACTCCAAAGTCCCTGCGTGGAATTGGTCACGGCGCATTTGTGCAGTCGCCGGCATATAATCCCTTCGTTTAGAACAGTGGTTCCCAACCTTCCTAATGCCGCGACCCCTTAATACACTTCCTCATGTTATGGTGACCCCCAGCCATAACATTAGTATCTCATCCAAAGCTTGGCTTCCTTAGGATCCCCTAGAGCAGTGGGTCTCAACCTTCCTAATACAGTTCCTCATGTTGTGGGGACACCCCCCCCCCCCAACCGTAAAATTATTTTCCCTGCTACTTCATTAGTAATTTTGCTACTGTTATGAATCGTCATGTAAATATCTGATAAGCAGGGTGTATTTTCATTCACTGGACCAATCTGGGCACAAATACACCCACATTTGAATACTGGTGGGGTTGGGGAGGGTTGATTTTGTCCTGTGGGAGTTGTAGTTGCTGGGATTTATAGTTCACTTACAATCAAAGAGCATCCTGAACTCCACCAATGATGGAATTGAATCAAACTTGGCACACAGGACTCCCATGTGACTCAAACAATGATAGATCTGGACCAAACTTGGCATGAATACTCAATCTGCCCAAATGTGAACACTGTTGGAGTTTGGGGAAAATAGACCTTGACCTTTGGGAGTTGTAGTTGCTGGGATTTATAGTTCACCTACAATCAAAGAGTATTCTGAACTCCACCAACGATAGAATTGGGCCAAACATGGCACACAGAATCCACATGATCAACAGAAAATACTGTGCTTTCTGCTCAATAGTATAGACTCCTAGGATTTGTAGTTTGGTGAAGCACCAGCACTCTTGGGCAGAGAAGGCAAATTTATTCATTTATTTATTTACAACATTTCTACCCTGCCCTTTCCAACCCCTAGGAGGGACTCAGAGTGGCTAACACTGGCAGCAATTCAATGCCACAATATCACAATATGCAATAATATAAAAACCATAAATACACAACAGATTAAAACAATAACATTAACATTAATTAATCAGTCATAGTAGCTGTTTCCATTATCATAACAATCATAATATGGTTCAATTCAATGTCCAAAGTGCCGTTGTGCCTGCTAGCCAAAAGCCTGGTTCCAAAACCATGATTTCAGTTTTTTCCTAAAGGAAGGGAGTGAATTCCACAAGCAGGGGGTCACCACTGAGAAGGCCCCGTCCCTTGTCTCTACCAGACACATTTGCGAGGTCGGTGGGACCGAGAGCAGGGCCTCCTGGGTGTTTCTTAACCGACTAGGCAAGGTGAGATGGAGCATAGAGGGAGATATGTTCAGACAAGTAAGCTGGGTCGGAGTGGTATAGATAGGGCTTTAAAAGGCCAAGACCAGCACTTTGAATTGTGCTTGGAAATTGACTGGCAGCCAGTGGAGTTGACATAGCAGAGGGGTGTGTGTGCCCCTGTATGGTGCTCCACTGTAAAGAACTGGTTTCCTCATGATCACACCACCCACACGGTTGGCAGTTCTTTGACTATTCACAAAGACAACCTCTAAGGTGCTCCAAGATCTTATTTATATGTTGGTACACCCATGTTTGTAGAGGAATTCCAGAGATAAGTGAGTAAAGGAACTCCGTGGACTGAACTAGACCTAGAAATAAAATATATGGAAGAAGGGGAACCTGGATCTACCTATCTGTACATCCTTAACTCTTACTTCTTTATTGTTACAAGGGAAATACAGGTAGAGGCCAAAATAGACCTACCAGGCCAAGCAGTTTGGAAATCCCTGCCACCTATTCTGAGCTGATGCTGCCATGCCTGCATTTGAAACAGAGGACCTCATTCCAAGATCTCATCACACTAGAGAATGAATCCACTTTAAATCCGGTTTCTGCCTCCTGCAGAATTCTGGGGTTTGTAATTTAGTGAGGCTGTTGAAGGCTCCTCTTTAAACTACAAATCCGCAGAATTCTGCAGGAGGCAGCAACCGGATTTATCTACCACTCCTCCTACCCAGTGGCCATATTGGGTGCAGTTTCCAACATGCCTGTCTGGAGGATACTTGGTTTGGAAAGACTGCCACAGCTAAATGGCCAAGGAAAGAGCAATAATTCCCAGAAAAACATCCTGGGAATGTTCATCCAAATAGGATCAGAGAACTGCTGGAGATATACTGCCCGTGAGATCAATTGCCCCAGAAGGAAGGCATAATGGATTATATTGTAAGCTTCTGAGGAATGCAGCAAAACTCACACACAAACACAACATTCCCTGCTGTCTTGTCTTGATCATCCACCAAACAACCAAGATGGTTTTTGTTCCCAAACTGAACTGCATACTAGAAAGCCCGAATGTCTTTGTATAATGATTTAATCGACTAAGCATTGCAAATCTAAGTAATTGTACTCAGGACTGCTTTAGGGTGTGTAGAAGAATTATTTACATGGGTGCTCATCATTTGATTCACCTGCATTTTGTGATGTGACACCAGAATTTGAACTGACTCTGTTTAAAAGTATTCCATTTGGTGCGACATGGAAGTTCTGTCTATGATGATCTACTCATATTTTCAGTACATCATGGGGCATGAGATAATGCAGATGTGAATCAGAACTCTGGAATTGGCAGCCTAATGTCTTTTGTGTCTGTGCTTGAACCATTTGATACCAGAGCCCACACTGGTCACTAGGGCCAAAACTTGTGGGAAATAGCAACCTTCTACAAGCCTCTTATACTAGTTATTCGGATTGCTTACTGTATTATATATGTTTGTATTGGTATGCAGTTTTCCTTAACTCTATGTTGTGGGAGGGACTGCAGACTATGTGATGTGATCTGGGACTCTTCAGATCTCCATTTTAGAGGATAGATGCCATTAGACTCTCAGCCTATACAGACTCCATGAGAGATGCTTTAGACCAGGGGTCCTCAAACCCTTCAAACAGAGGGCCAGGTCACAGTCTCTATAACTGTTGGAGGAACGAATTATAATTTGAAAAAAACAAACAAACATGAATTCCTATGCAAGCTGCACATATCTTATTTGTAGTGCAAAAAACATGTAAAAACAATACAATAATTAAAATGAAGAATAATTTTAACAAATATAAACTTATTAGTATTTCAATGAAAAGTATGGGCTTGCTTTTGGCCGATGAGATAGGATTGTTGTTGTAGTTGTAGTTGTGTGCTTTCAAGTAGTTTCAGACTTAGGTTGACCTTGTGTGAGGGCCAGGTAAATGACCTTGGAGGGCCGTATCTGGCCCTCAGGCCTTAGTTTGAGGACGCTTGCTTTAGATTTTGGACTGTTGATTATAAGAAAGATGCCCAGTGTTATCTGCACAGAGAAACTACTTCAAAACCTATTTGTAACTGGATTGATGAGCATCAATCCAGTATGCTGGATACATAAAGTTTGTTAATAAAGTAGATATGTTACTTTTAACAAAGACTATTAATTTTTGTCTCTTGACAGCATGATTTAAAAGTAATATATTTTGTAGGAGAGTATATGTTTTTGGGCAGCAGAAAAAAAAAACCACTTCTGTAACTCTGCTGTTTTTGTGCATTGGCATATCTTTGTTCCTAACAGTTCAAATAGATAACCAAGTTTATCAGCCAAAAGCTGAGAGGCCTAATTTGCCTTGCAGAAGTACATGTGAATATATACCACCAAAGAGAAGATTTTACTCCAATGGGTTTTTTGTTCTTCTTAGGAAGATCATAGTTTACAAAAGGGTTATGGTTTTCCAAATGGCGTGAATGCCAATTAATTTCCAAAAGGTCACATTTCCAAAAGCCTTTGGAGATTATGGTTTTCCAAAAGGTTATGTGTCCAAAAAAAAAAAAAAAACCCTAGTTGGGAGATTCTGTGCGCTGTGGCACAAAATACATGCAATTTTCCACGTTCAGATGCAGGACCACGGAAAGAAATGTCTGAACAGAGCAAAGAGGCAGAGAGGAGATAAATGGAATGAAATGGAGGCAATATCAACTGACCATTCACCCAGCAATTTCCTTTTTTGGGCAGCTCTTGGGAGAAAGGCAAACTGCAAAGGGAGTCACAGGTGAGCTGAACAGCAAGCCAGCAGAGTGAGCCAGAAGACTGGTCACTGACACTCACTCTCTAATGTATCTTCAATGAGAGGCAAGGGGGAGGAATAATGCCAGAGCCCAGGCTGTTTGCACTAACAAAAGCTATCAGTCACCAAGCATTCTCCTGGTCCCTTCATTCAGAGATGAAGCAGTGCAGGCAATTCAGCTGCAGTTCACTTGCAGCAATGAAACGGCCCATTAATCCCAGATGCCTTCAGAAAAGGAAATGCCAGTCCCAGCCTGGCTTGTATGCCTCTGCTGGTATTTGACCCGTTTGAGAGACAAATTCTTTAACGAAGCAATTCTAAAAGAGGCCTGGGTTTACTTGTTAATTAACTTCTGTGGGTAGTATATTGATTGATCCAGTTGTTAACTTCAGCCGAGGATGACTTTCAGAGGAAATAGGCCTTGTGAGTTGTAGCCTCAAACTCTTAGTTAGAGAAGGGGAAATGCTGCATCGTTTAGGTGGCTCTCATTTCCAAAACATTGGCTCTGGTTTCTTAATACACAGATTTTATGCAGCACGTAGAGCCAGTGTGATATACAATTGGCCCTCCATATCAGTAGGTTTAAGATTTGTGGATTTATTCACATATTTGATTAATATGTTCTGTCTAGATCCTGTGGTCAGCTTTTATCTGGAAGTGACATCTGATTGCCACCCTGATTGAAGATCTCAATCTTGAACAACAACTAGTTGTTGGTTAAAACTCAGTTAGGAGGACAACAATAATATCAAGCAAAATATCTACAGCTTGGAGTAATACTGATATTGTAACAAAGGCCTCAAGGCCGTGGTGGCGCAGTGAGTTAAACTGCTAAGCTGCAGAACTTGCTGACCAGAAGGTCAGCAGTTCAAATCCATGGGACAGGGTGAGTTCCTGTCATTGGTGCCTTCTCCTCTCAATGGAACGACCCTTGATTTATCCACACGTCATATCAAACTTCCTAGTTTTGCTCCCCAAACCTGCCCTCAACTTATCCATGAGGATGACTTATATATTAGTATATATGGTAGGTTAACATGTTAAGCATGAAGGGTTGTCTAAATGTACCCAAGCATAGTTCAAAAATTTACAAGGCGTTTGTTTTTGTATTCTATATGCAAAAGGGTGTGATGTGTTTTTCTGACAGGACACCCCAGATTCTGTACCTGTCCACTTTTTTGAAATGGAAGATGCTCTGGAAAACACGATTAAAATATGTACTGTATATGCAGCATAATTCAAAGAAAGGGAGCAGCAGCTCTTTATATGAAGTACCACAATGATTGCATCATGTGCCAAGCCATGACAATTGTGAATGTGTAAGATCTATTTCAATCAATATTTTATAAATCGAAGAAGGAAAAAGTGGGGAGAAGGATTACAATAGCTAAGACCACAGTCTGTGATGGGAGTTTTGTGCTAACTTATTCATTATATGAGACAATGCAATGACATTTGATCATATTGTGACTGGATGTGTTTATCATATGGAAAGATCTTCCCACTTATTGCGACTGATCTGTTTTAGCTATTCAATTCATGTACTAGAAGTATGGCAACTTACAAAAGCAAAGCAATGTTCACTAAATCATTACAAAGAGAAAGAGCAAAGAAATACGTGTTGTCATAAACACCTTTAGTTCCGGGTATAATGATTTGTTTACAAGTGGTTATTATCCTACATTGCACCCTGCACTTTAACAAGATTGTGACTATAAGTATGCCTATCAGATTAATATGAAATTCTACAACATTAGTATTTAACCACTTTCCTTGTCTCACTAACTATTGTTTAAATATTGTTGATACTTTGCATATGAGATCATTGACAGTAAGTGGTTTGAACTAGTGAGTACTTGTCAAAGACCTCCTGGAGTTTCATGTTATATGAGTCTGAAGTATCCAATCACCTAATGGATAAACAACAGGTCATTGACTTTCAATATTCTCCTCACCACATATGAGAAAGTGATTCAGAAATATGTTCACTGCCATGCATACTTCCTCACTAAAAGAAGAAAAAGAGCTGGGGTAACATATCTAATGCCAAGGAATTCTATAGAAAATATAGAATGAACACCACATCTAATTTTATTTATGCATAATTACTATATTATCAACTTCTCCCCACAAGGTTTATTGCCCAAAACAAGCTGCTGCACATTCTTTGGGACTGAAACTATATATAATGTTTTAACAATTGAATAAACTGAGTTTAAGCTCTTTGCCTAAATACAGAATGGCAAATCCAGTGGGAAATTCAATTGCTTTGTTGTTTATTTGTTCAGTTGCTTCCGACTCTTCGTGACCTCATGGACCAGCCCACATCAGAGCTCCCCGTTGGCTGTCACCACGCTCAGCCTCTTCAAGGTCAAACCAGTCATTTCAAGGATACCATCCATCCATCTTGTCCTTGGTTGGTCCCTCTGTGCGATCACATCTTGCCCTACAAACTAACACGAGCCCTAAGATCATCCAGGGAGGCCCTTCTCTCGCTTCCGCCTTGGTCTCAAGCATGGTTGGTGGGGATGAGGGAGAGGGCCTTCTCGGTGGTGACCCCCTGGCTTTGGAACTCTCTTCCCGCTCTACAATCCTGACATTTTAATGCCCATGAACATTATCCTCCCAGCCCCGCCTTCTGAATTTTGCACTTTCCCGTAGCTCTATCTAGGAATTTGCACAAACCCTGAGCCCTTTGAACTCAGCACTTTTATTGTTCTGAATGGTACTGTTTTTAGGATGTTATGTTTTATTGTATATGTTTTTATTTGGTTTTGTTTTGATGCTATCTTATTGTGTTATGTTTTTAACTTTGTGCTCCCTGGGCTTGTCCCTTTGTAAGCTGTCCCAGCTCCCTTAGGGGAGATGGAGGCAGGATATAAAAATAAAGTTGTTGTTGTTGCTGTTGTTAATTATTTCATTTTTCTTCTGTTTTCCCCAGCATCATTATCTGCTCCAAGCTTTCCCGTCTTCTCATTATGTGGCCAAAGTACTTCATCTTTGCCTCTATTATCTTTCCCTCCAGACTTTATTTCCTGGATTATGGACTGGTTTGATCTTCTTGTGATCCAAGGCACTCTCAGAATTTTCCTCTAGCACCACAGTTCAAAAGCGTCTCTCTTCCTTCGCCCAGCCTTCCTTGTGGTCCAGCCCTCACACCCATAGGTTACTACGGGGAATACCATTGCCTTGACTATGCGGATCTTCGTTGCCAGTGTGATGTCTCTACTCTTTACTTTTTAACAAGTTTGGTCTTTGCTCCCCTCCCAAGAAGTAAGTGTATTCTGATTTCCTGGCTGCAGTCTGTGTCTGCAATAATCTTTGTGCCTAGAAATACAAAGTCTGTCACTGTCTCCAAGTTTTCTCCCTCTATTTGCCAGTTATCAATCAGTCTGGTTGCCATAATCTTGGTTTTTTTTTGGAAGTTTAACTGCAATCCAGCTTTTGCACTTTCTTCTTTCACCTTGGTTAGAAGGCTCCTCAGCTCCTTCTCGCTTCCAGCCATCAAAGTGGCATCATATGCATATCTAAGGTTGCTAATGTTTCATCCAGCAATTTAAACTTCAGCTTTGGATTCATCAAGCTCTGCATGTCGCATGATATCTTCTACATACAAGTTGAATAGGTAGTGTGAGAGTATACAGCCCTGCCATACTCCTCTCCCAATCTTGAACCAGTCTGTTGTTCCATAGTCTGTTCTTACTGTTGCTGCTTGTCCGTTATACAGATTCCTCAGGAGACAGACAAGGTGACTTGGTGTGCCCATACCACCAAGAACTTGCCACAATTTATTATGATCCACACAGTCAAAGGCTTTAGAATAGTCAATAAAACAGAAATAGAATTCAATTGCTATTGCCAGTTAGAATAGATCCAGTCAGTGACTGGGGCATATACAGTAGAATTGTTGATTTATCATTCAGGAATTGATTCTGAAACTGCACATTCTAAAACAATGTTTTCCAATCAAACCTACTGTATATCTGTGTGTAAAGCAGAACCTGGAAAAATGATTTTCCTGGATGTACAGGCCATGCTGGCTGTAGGATTCTGGGAACGGATGCCCTCAAAGTAGATTTTCTAAGCTCTTGTGAAACATGTTGAGAGTGCCTTTTTTACTTTTGTGGCCTTTTTAAAACCAACCTTTTCCTGACTCAGTCTCCATATGGTTTGCACACCATCTTACGAGAAAAAGTGTACTGAAAATGGCTAAGAAATCATCAACTTCTCTAGAGAAGCCATGGGAGATATATGCATGGGGTCATGGTATGGACTGTTGCCTGGCAGTACTCAAGTGACTGAGGAATAACACAATTACATAATTTTATATTTTAGTGCTGGGAATACATAAGTTTTCAGAGGGAGGTGGGGAGACTCATTGCAGTAGCCAAAGCTAGGGCCTATGACAGATTATTCCCTGTCTCGGTCCATACAGAGAGGTGGGTAAGCAACAACAACAACAACAACAACAACAACAACCGCAAATGTGGACAGTCAGTCAAGTAACTGGTGTATTTTAAGAACATTTGCTGTGACTTCTTCTTTGTTGTCGTCTTATTATTATTATATGCCTTCAAATTGACTTGTGGCAACCCTATCAGAGGGACTTATTGGCAAAATTCATTCAAAAGTTTGCTCATCCCTTTTTGATGACTGAGATAACAAGGTTGTCCAGTGAGTTTCCATGGAGAAGTAGAGTACTGATCCCTCATTTTTCCAGAGTTCAATCCAAAATTCAGATCACTATACTACACTGCTTCTCTACTACTTTTCATACTTCATTATAATATGTCATTGTATGTTAGGTATATAGACCTAAATATTCATCCTTTATCTACATCGTATTAACAAAATGGGAGAACCATGCCTGCCCAGAACCAGCACTTGAGGCTGTAGATAGAAGTTCACATGATTGCAATTTGCATGCACCTCGTTCAACAAAGAAAACCACAAAATCAAGAAGAAAGTGGAATTTTTCTTCCAGGATTTATGTGTGTGCAAAGGACTGCCATTTTAATGTTTTTATGAGAAAAATATTTAGTTATTTCAATACCCAACTGCTTTCAGTTAGTCAAGCTCAGTGAGACCTGGAGTTATAAAATATATATCTGTTAATGTTCCTTCAGGTTTTGAATTTAATATTCTTACATCTCTTCACTATCATGTGGACATGTATATTTGCATGTGTGTATGTTTGTTAGACCAGAGAAGACTAAAGGTTCATTTGATGAGTGTCCCTAATTTCCGTCAAAAGTGATTCTTAATCAAATTTACATGTATGGATCTGTCATCTCTGCTGGGAATACCCAGGTTATTACATTCAGGGGTGATTTGTAAAGTAATCAGATAGCTTGAAAATAGCAATGGCTTTTTTTGTTCATTGTGTTGTACCAGGTGGATTTGCCCAATGACAACAGGTTAGATTAAAATGCCACCATGGTGCATAGTTCAGGGTCTTATGAAAATCTTTTTCATATTGAATTCATACTGATCTCTTAGCAAGGCATTTGGAGGCTGCCAAACCAACCCTGCCTAATGCAATGCTATGTAGTAATCGTGATAATGATATGTAAAAGACTTTCACCCCCTCCCAAGTCTTTAAGAAGTCAAAGCAGCTGTACAAAGAAGCTTGGCTGCTACATCTGTCTTGAGATGAACAGAGCCGTTTCATCCACCCCATGGATTCCTTCGTCACCTCAGATTCAGGACGAATGTACTTAGCTGCCACACCTGCCCAGGCCACAAAGAAAGAGCACAGCGCCAAATAAATAATAATAAAAATAATAACGACAACTATGATGATGGCCTCTTTTTTTTTTCTTTTAGAAGGTTGCTGCTGACAAATCTATCTATTTGGGGCAAATTGTCAGTGAGAAACTTCCGCTCGAACTCTTTGGGACAAAACTGGCTCTTTGAAAGGATAAATCCCATTGCATGAAGGCCTGAACAATGGCCAAATGTGTTGCTGTTGCCTTTGCTGCTTCTGCTGCTGCTGCTGGGCCTGGGCCTCTGACAAAGGGCGGATTAATTGGTGCCGTGGCTGACTGGTTCGAGATGGCTCCACTCAGAGGGCACCGCGGGGAGCCCCATTGACTGGGACCCGAGTCCCACTTTTCACAAACTCCAAACAAAAGTCAATTTCTTTCTTATAAGGCTGGGGAGAAAGGGAGGGGGGATCGCTTGGTGTTTGAGCTGGGGAAGGTGACTTGTTGGATTAGAGGACGCCATGCTCTCCCCTGGCTGTCTCTCTCATGATTCAAAGTTATGTCTCCAAGAATACAAAAGTTTTTTTTTAAGTGTGGGAGAGAAAGAGAATGCCTAAAAACAGGTCGAGTTTTTGAGGAAGGCTTCCTGCTTTCTCTCTTCTGGGACAGTTAAACCTGGCATCCAATCAGGAGACCACTAAGCATGAACCTGATGAGAGGGTTCATACATTAATAGTGGAATTCAGTCCATGCACACTCAAAAGGTCCTACTGAGTTTTATGGGGCTTCCTTCCTTCCATGTAAGTGTGTGTTATACCTGCAGCCCAAACGGTTGTGGTGCTAACTCTGTATTTGTTATGAAATAGTTGCTTTCATAGGTCCCAAATACAATATGACACCCCACCCCCCACCCCCTACAATTTGTGGGGGAATGTGTCCCTGGATATAGAAAACTATGGATAATAGTGAAGTGAACCCCTTTAAAATTAAATACTTTCAGCTCAAGAATGCCATGGAGTCCTGCTGGAAAACCTAGAAAATGCCTAAGGTGTCCATATTTTGTTGGCAGTGGATAAATGAAACCATGGGCCCAATGGATGCGGAGCATGTACTGTACTTAATTCAGTTTTTAAAAGACACTGACAGTTGACCCTGATGCTCAATGACCTCTGTGCAATTACTACAGAGATGCTTGTTATTTTAAAGGGCATTCTATAGGAACTGTTATTCTGAATTATCATTGCAATGTAAAACATAGTATACTGCTCATACCAAAGTATATCAGTTCTGAGTGTAGGTTTCAGAAAAATATCGTTGCAAGATTTTCTGGTTAAATGGGAAACAGAAAACCAAGTGAATTTTAATGTTCTTCCTGCAAAGCTATGGAAATCCAGAGGGTGACCTCGGGCAAGTCACACTCCGTCAGTCTAGGAGGCAGGCAAGGACAAAGTCTTTTCTGAATAAATGGATTTGAAGGCACAGAAACAACGACACATCTGATGATTGGAGATAAAAGTTCATACTGGCATATTACTGTTGTTTGTGAACTTTGTTATTACAATCACCATCTGCATCCTCAACATTATTAGGATAGCTGTTTTTTTAAACATCCAGAATTGGTATCAAGGGCATTTGCCATTCATGAGAAACTTATGACTTAAGCAGGAGGAGTCAAATGGAAAGAAAGGGGAAATCAAATATGGCCAACTCCCTGTGGATTTTGGTTTCCTGCAGTTTTTTCAAGAGGCAGAGTTTCAAATAGACTTTTTTGTGCACTACTTAATTACTTTATTCATTACAATGATTGCCTAGAAGTTGATTTCTTATTTCATCATCCTATTCAGACTTATAAAAAATAATCTTTGATTCCTATATCACTACACAAGAGGAAGAAAAAAAAATACCCTGTGCCTACTAGATTCCTTGTTTCATTAATGCTGTATAATAGACATGCTCCATCTCCTTAGCATATGAGTGAATGAAACATTCTTGATATTATCTGGGACTCACTTTGCTGGTGCCAATTTTGTAAGAAGAATAAGGTTTTCTTTCTGTTCTTTTTTATGTCTGAAGTGGACAAATTAATTTATCTATTTATGCTTCTTCTGTTCCCATTAGGGCTTCTTAAACCTCTGATTTTTATTTTTTGAATCTTATTATTAACTATTTTGGATCTAAACTTTGTTTTTAGAAGAAAAATAGTCATGTTTACAAAACAGGAGAGCTTTTCTGACCATTGTACTGATTTTCTAACAGCAAATTTAAAGGTGGTATCTACCATAAAAGGGAAATAATAGCAAAAAAAGAGAGAATCCAAAACATTTGGCAAAATATAGTCACACACATGAATACATATATGTATGTCTATATTCAGAATCTGTCTGTCTAGAAGATAGATATAGATATATAAATATTTAAAGCTCAATGAGAATTGATCACATTCAATTGATATGGGATATTGCAGCATTTCTCAACTTGGGGGTCTGGACACCTGGGTAGGGTCACAAGTGGGTTTCAGAGAGGTCACCAAACACCATCAGAAAACCTATATTTGGATGGTCTTAGGTACCCTTTTTGGCAGAGAAGGCTGAAGATTTCTCCACCTGTCCTTCTCTTCCTTTTTGGAAACAGACAGAGAATCTTCCCACCAAAAACCCTCCTCCTCTGTGATTGGCTGGTCTCTCAGCTGGCCTCTCAGCTGAGGGGAGGGCTGTTTCTGAGACTTCAAGGGGGGAGGGGAGAGCAGGTGTGCTCAACACATGGCAACGTGGTGAGTATGTACAGGCGAGTGTGTGAGGCTGGAGTAGGTTCGCGCCAGCAAGTCTCTTCAAGATATGGAAGTTCTGTATGGAATTTTGGCCCAATTTTATCGTTGGTGGGGTTCAGAATGCTCTTTGATTGTAGGTGAACTATAAACCCCAGCAACTGCAACTCCCAAACGACAAGGTCTATTTTCCCCAAACTCCACCAGTATTCACATTTGGGCAGATTTAGTATTCATGCCAAGTTTGGTCCAGATCTATCATTGTTTGAGTCCACAGTGCTCTCTGGATGCAGGTGAACTACAACTAGAAAAATTAAGGTCAATGCCCACCAAACTCAGTATTTTCTGTTCGTCATGGGAGTTCTGTGTGCCAATTCGATCATTGGTGGAGTTCAGAATGCTCTTTGATTGTAGGTGAGCTATAAATCCCAGCAACTACAACTCCCAAATGACAAAATCAATCCCCCCCCCCCCAACCCCACCAGTATTCAAATGTGGGCGTATTGGGTATTTGAGCCAAATTTGGTCCAGTGAATGAAAATACATCCTGCATATCAGATATTTACATTACAATTCATAACAGTAGCAAAATTACAGTTATCAAGTAGCAAAGAAAGTAATTTTATGGTTGGGGGTCACCACAACATGAGGAACTGTCTTAAGGGATCATGACATTAGGAAGATTGAGAAACAATGGGATAGTGGGTGTTACTTGCAAAAAAAAGTTGGAAAGCTGGAAAGAGTATGATAGAATGGAATACTATGGAAGAGGCCAATGACTTGTTACTTGGCTGGAACCTTCAATAGAAGGATAACTGCTGCTTCCACTTGTTTAACACATTTACAGCAAGTAAATTTAGGTAACCATTGTGGCAGTAAGGAAGTGCTTCAGAAACTGCTGAATCAGTGCAACACATTCAAAACACTCAAAACAACTACAGGATGCTGTCTTTAAAACAATGAACAATGATTTCAGTTTAGTTAAATGAACATTTGACTATATGATAAAATGGTTATTGGAATATATCACTTCATATTGCAAGTGGATGATTGTATGACTGAATGTTCTTTCCTTTGCCCTCTCACTCACTTTTCCTTGCATAGAGATAAAATGTGAAGACAGGTGGTTGCTACCAAGCTGCCTGGATAAAAACATTTCATTGAAATTGTTACACACATGGACACCCATAGGGAGTGTTAGAAATGGTTCACATATGAGGTATGAGTGACAGAGCACGACCCAACCAATAATCATGCTAGGCCTTCTTCTGGAACCCAAGCCCTTTGAGGAGCGTTTTAGGGAGCTGGATATGTTTAGCTTGGAGAAGAGAAAGCTGAGAGGGGACATGAGAGCCATGTTCAACTATTTCAAAGGATGTCATATTGAGGAGGGGGCAATCTTGTTTTTTCTGCTCTGGTTACATCCCGTTTAGACTACTGCAACGCTCTCTATGTGGGGTTGCCTTTGAAGACGGCTCGGAAGCTCCAACTAGTCCAATGCTCGGCAGCCATGATACTAACAGGAGCGGAGCGCAGGGAGCATACAACTCCTCTGCTGCACCAGCTCCACTGGCTGCCGATTTGCTACCGGGCTCAATTCAAAGTGCTGGCGTTGGCCTTTAAAGCCCTAAACGGTTCTGGCCCAACCTACCTATCCGAACATATCTCGGCCTATCAGCCCGCCAGGACCCTAAGATCTTCTGGGGAGGCCCTGCTCTCTACAGGTGCGGCTGGCGGGGACGAGAGACAGGGCCTTTTCTGTGGTGACCCCTCGGCTGTGGAACGCCCTTCCTATGGAGGTAAGATCAGCCCCCTCGCTAATGGTGTTCAGAAGAAGATTAAAAACTTGGATGTCTGAACAGGCATTTGGTTAATCAGTGCAATGAATGTGATGATTACAGGAATGGAAATATGGACGACGAATTTGGATCACGACTCTAGTTATGAGATGCATTGTGTTGTTATTGTGGTGTCAGTATTGTATATTGTGCTCTTATGGTTTTAAATTGTGTATCGTTGATTGATTTTTATCCTTGTTGTAAACCGCGTTGAGTCGCCTGTTAGGCTGAGAAACTGCGGTATACAAGTAAAGTAAATAAATAATAAATAATAATAAATAATGTTAAGTTCGTAAAATGGGTTCTGCCATCACATACCTGTCTTGCCCGAGATGGAAGCATGACTACTTAGTTCATCTTCATATCACAGAAAACATATTTCAATGTGCTTTGAGAATGTTAAAATCACATTTAGCTTGCTGCAGTTTGGGCTGTGACTCCTCCCAAATCATATCCGTTCATGCCCCCTTCCCCACCAGCTGTCTTGGAGGTTTGCAAATGTGCACCACTGTACTTCCATGTTTTCAGCATAATGAAGCACCGTCTCTACAAACAAAGTATTAATGAAAAATAAGCAAGCAATTTGCAATTAAAAGATTTTTCTTGATTTTTGTATTCTGCAAGGAGGAGGTGCAGCTATAACTGAATTTTTTTTGTGATGCAAAGCCATATAAGACTTTGCAAAACAGTCTTGCCTTGTAAGGAAAGGAAACATTAAGGTTTCAGTGACCTGGTACAGTTATGGAGATGCATAGTTACTTGATTTAATTTGTTTAAGGAAGCCATCAGGAAGAAATTGAAAACTTTTGGCTTTGCAGGCAGATCTCTTCTAAGGACCATTCCAGATAGGTCCTATATCCCAGGATCTGATCCCAGGTTTTCTGGTAGTATGGCTTCATATAATTCAATTTAAAGTAGAAAACCTGGGATCAGATCCTGGGATATAGGACCTATCTGGTATCTGTCAGTCTGCTATTGGAAATGTCAGTGGCATCAGAGAGGGAATGGGCAATAGCAACGGAGAAAAGGAACACCCTGACTCCAACATGCATCACTGACTCCAAAGTCTTTGCAGAAGTTGCGTCAGATTACTGCATGCCTGAAAACACTTTGCAAGACTTGCTGAATGTGTGTTGAGCTGCCTTAAAATGAATTTTGCCCATTTTCTAAACTGGTTCAACATCACTTGAAGATGAGTTTGCGATGATGTCATGCAATGATAAATAAGGGAACCTGCAACATAGCTTACAAGCTTTGTGTGATAATGTCCTAGGACGTTGAGCAATGGGTTCAAACTATGGAAAAGAAATTCCAACTAAACATTATGAAGAACTTCCTGACAGAGCTGTTCAATATGGGAATATGCTGCATATTCCCGTATTAGTGTGATTGAGTTTTCTTTTATTGAGGCTTTTAAACAGAGCCTGATGGTCATCTGTTGGGAGGGCTTTGATTGTGTGCACCTGCATGGCAGAATGGAACTGGCCTGGATACCCTTTGTGCTGTCTTCCTACTCAATGAGTGTATGATTCTAAAACAGCAGCAACAAAACTATGGAAGATACAAAAACACAACTGCACCCAGTTCTATTGCATGTGTGCACATGCATAGATATGTATACAAACTCAAATTTGGGAACTCAGATCCAATAGTCAAAGTAATAGGAACCTCCTAGGCCTAATAAATACCCTTTTCCTGTTCTGCATCCAGCAACACAACAAAGAAAAAGAGTTCCATAAAATGTAGAGAAAGAAAAGTAAACACAGTAAACAGCAAATTACATCTAAAAATGAATAAATGAACCTGGGAGCCACTGCTTTCTGAAATTATGGGTCACAGGGCACTTCCCTACTCGTGTGCTTGATTGGGGCCTTGGGAGCAGGCTACAGCACAATGATTAACATCATTGACTCTGTCCCGACACTATTATGATTATCATTATTATTTTCCAACCACCGTAATCTATCGCTGAAGGTGTCTAAAAAAAAGAATACTAAGCCATCTGAGGCCACTCCTAGAAAAGACCTTATCATTAGCTGCAAAGGTGGAGGAAAGATCAAGGAGGAAAGAGCCTGGAGAAGGAGCTGTCTGACCTGCATAAAGAAGGTCATTAGTGATTTTAGTGAGAGCATCTCCATTGGAATGAAGTGTCTGAAACCAAACTGGAGAGTGTCAGAGAGGGACAGAAGTGAGTTCAAGAGACTGGGGAGAGATACATCATGGGAAGACAAGAATGGCAAATGCCGGGTTTGAATGCAATGGCCTTGAGAGAGTTAGGAAAGGTTGAGAGGTAATAACAAAATGGCAAAAGCATAAATGTGGAGAACAGAAGCAGGGGAAAAAAATTAAACAGTGTTGGAAAAAATGTTTCAATTTCCTAGGAGCCCAAACCATTCTTATTCCAGCTCCATACAGGTATGCATAATAACACCAGTATTCATAAGATCCATCCAAATTTGTTTTCCAGGCACAATTAAACACACAAATAAAAAGGCCTCAGCAGTGGCCCCCTGCCTCCCTAGAGATATCAGATTGGCCACCTCCGTCTTGTCTTTTAGAAGGAAAATCAAGACCTGGTTATGGGACCAAGTGTTTGATCAGTGAGCAGCAAGTGGAAGAAGATCACACAACTTATGGTGATGAATTGACCCGGACTGGTTTATTGGATTTCAGTTTTAATGCGTGTGTCTTAATTAATTGTTTTAATTGTTGTTTTAATTTTTAATATTTTGATTATACTGTGGTTGTTTTTATGATGCTAGCATTGTATTATGCTTTTGTTAGGCTACCCTGAGTCCCCCTTTGGGGGGGGAGAAGAGTGGGGTATAAATATAGGAAATAAATAAATAAATATTATTGTGATGACTATTATTACTCATCATTACTAGAAACTCATTTTGGAGCCAAGCTAAAACCTGATTATGTACCCATGCTTTTGTGTCCTAGTGACAACAGCCTGGCATGGTGATTTAGTAAGCTGCAGCTTTTAACTTTTGTTTGATTCTACTGTGTTGTTTAAGGCTGTTTATAATGTACATGCATATGTACTCTACCCTGCATTTAAAATTTAAATAAAGTCACCCTTGTGCAGTGACTTTTCAGAAATGTTGCATTTCCTACTCTACTTTTGCCTAGAGAATTTTTGATAATAAAGGCAAGGAGCTTTAATTACTGGATAGTACACAGAACAGCTGCAGTTTCATTCTATGCTCAAGCATGATGAGGACTTAAGTTGCATTATATGAGTCTACTGATGATATCTGACCATAGCTTTCTTCAGATGTTTTAGGACAGTAGCTCTCATCAGCACTCAGAGCTTCCTGGTTAAGGATAATGGGAACTGCAAACAAGAAGCCCCAAAATTAATTTACCTCAGTATATGATCTTCTGGGAAAGTATTCTTTCTACTACGAGGAGTCCTACCAATGATATGTGTGGATCTCAGAGCTCAGCATCCAGGAATCTGAGGATATGAGGATTCATGACCGAAAAAGATTCTCTATCTGGGATCTGACCCATTTACTACTTTTCACTTTTCCAGGTAATTATTGAGATCATGGCCTTGGGGCAAAAGGAGGCAAAGAAGAATGGCAGCACAGTTTACAAGGTCTTTAGTCTTTTTTGCCAAATAGTGCTGGTACATCACCAAACTACAGCTCCCATTGTTCCATAACAGTGAGCCTTGAGAGTACAGCAGTGTCGGATTGAATTATTTCTACAGTCCAGGTGTTCCTGTCGTCTAGTTTTTTTTCTTTTGATGCACCATTCCTGGAGGCACTGCAATACCAGGTTGATGCATGGAGTGGATGGAGCAAGCCCCTATTCCATCTACCTGGCCAAAAAAATCCATTTAAAATATAGTCCTCAAATAGAGGATGTATCAGATATCGAACTGATAAGAACAGATACTACACTTGACCTTAGCCAAAAGGTCGAGAAGCAATGCCTGTAGTCTAGTTTTGATTAGTTTAGATCAAGTCACTGTGATCCATGAATGGTCTACTGATAATAATAAAATAGAATGTTGACTTCAAAACCACCTTTCTTTGACATTCAAAGTGGTGGTTTGGTGTAGTGTTCTGCAACTATTTGATTGACCCCCCACCCCCAATACCAGGGCCCAGAACAATATTTGTGACATATTATCATCATGTTTGCATTTGTTGTTGTTTATTTGTTCAATTGCTTCCAACTCTTTCTGACCTCATGGGCCAGCCCACACCAGAGCTTTCTGTTGGCTGTGACTGCCCTCAGCTCCTTCAAAGTCAAACCAGTCATTTCAATTATACCATCTATCCATCTTGCCCTCTTCCTTTTTCCTTCAATTTTCCCCAGCATCATTGCCTTCTCCAAGCTTTCCTGTTTTCTCGTTATTTGGGCCAAAGTACTTCATCTTTGTCCATGTTTGCATAGTTGTCTGGATATTCTCTGCAAACTGGAAACAAATGACTTGCTGTCTGCTACTGTTCCATAGCCCATTACTTCAAGTAACACAGTAGCAATCAAACAGCAATGATTTGATAGATTATCCTATCTGATTTTCTGTATGCTGCTTGCTGGACCTGATCATTTCTATTGCAAAATGTATAATATACATTTCAAAACATTGATGATTTCAAGAATGATATATATCAGCCCCCTCACCCAAGGAAGCCATTTTAAGGAAATAATGGGTTAAAATTTGAGAATGTTGCTCTATGAAGATCTTTTGTACTTTGAACATGACAGCTAAAGTTTAAATTAAGACAGATGCTTTTTAAGGAAGGCAAAGCTCTCAACTGGTTTGCTTATATACAACTTAAGGATAGATTTCATCAGCATAAGAGAAATGCAGCCATTGATGTTGGAGAAAATGAGTTTTATTTAGGGTTATATATAGATGATTATGTAATTTAATGTTTAAATGGCTGTTGAAATTAGACCAAAGATGAACCTGTACATGACAAGGTGAGGGCAAAATGTTGGGAATAATGTTCATATCAGAGCATGGAAAAATATAGTCTAAAGAGAGAAAATGTACCTTGTGCAGTAATTTAAAATAAACCTTGTATAAGACGAAGTACAGATGATATCTAATCTCAAATAAGCTGTTGAAGATGTTCCAAAATGTTTCAAACCAATGTTAGGGTTGTCAAGATAAGGGGAAAGGGGGGGCCCCTCTTTTTTCATGTGCAGTGGACATGTAAGAAGGTGAGACATTGCTAGTCTAAGATTTATATGTTAATTCAAAAAAAGTTTAAGGGAAATTTTGGGATGTTTCCAGAAATGTTGGCATTATGGATAAAGATTAGGATAATAAAAATGGATTATCTCTTTAACATATGACAATAGCACATATTAAAGAATGGCTGGCTAAAACTTGCTGCTTTCATCCAAATTTCCAAAATAACGTGGGTTCTAAATTATGAATAAATTCAACATTTTATAAAAGGTTGGAAATTGTTTATGGACTTTTTGTTTATTGTTTATAACAATATGATAATCTGTCTTTATGACTATTAGTAATTAGTAGAATTATTTAGTTAGATCTGTAATGTTAGAATAATATTTTTTTCCCTTTTTTTCTTCTCATTAGAGTTAGGATTGAGGGCTCAGAGCCGTACTGAGTTATATGTCTCCCCTAACCAACTTTTCTCTTTTTTTCTTTCCTTTTCTTTTTCTTTTTTGGTCTTTTCTCTCTTTGGATGTATATTGCTGATAGTGAATTAGGTTATTGATTTTTTTAAAAATGGGTATGTGTGGGGTGGGGGGGGGGAGAGAAATAATGAATGATAGTTCACCTTGATGTTGTTTAATTTTATTACCTATATTTAACCTCAGTGATAACTGTAAATGATGAGAGCGTAATCTGAAAGTCATGCTGAAAGAAAGATGGTACAAAAATGTTTGAATGAATAGATCAGCAAAGCTTCATATTCCATCATCATCTTGTTCTTTCCCCACTCTCCTTCCAAGAACCCCGATCTGGCATACAAATGTATGCCAAAATTGTTATGAGGATGAGATAGTGTGAAAAGGTAAAATGAGAGAATGACCACCTCAAGGCCAGTTGGTTATATCTCTCATTTTTATTTATTTATTTATTTATTTATTTGCAGTATTTATACTCTGCCTTTCTCATCCCAATGGGGACCTGGCATCTTGGAGGCTGTGCTCGATTCTGGCAATGTGGGGTGGGACTTCCCTCCATCAGTCCTTTTAACCGCTTTGAGTCACCTGAGGGCTGAGAAGAGCAGTATATAAGTAAAGTAAATAAATAAATAATAAATTTTAAGTGCACCTTTATTACTTCCCCGATAAAAGTGGTACCTGTTTTATCTACTTGCATTTCTGCTTTTGAACTGCTAGGTGGACAGGTGAGCTGGGACTAATGGCAGGTGCTCATCCCGCTTGAGCTCAAACTACTATCCTTCCAATTGGCAGGATTTTTTTTTCTGCAGCACAGCAGTTTAGCCTACTGTCATAAGCCCAGCCCCACATTAAATCTTTGTACCAGAATATGCCTCTGATTTCACCAGTTGTTAGTTTATAGTTAAACATAATCACCATTGTTGACACTATAAGACTTTTGATAATATTTTAGTTTAATTTGTTCAACTGTTATGTATTTGATGTTGAGTTCATGTTACAACTATTTCAAACAAATTTAGTTATCTCATTGATTTAATAACATGGTGTGACTTTGAAATGTATATAGAATATAATAAAAACATTTCTTGTGAAGAAGTGTCTCATAGCTTTCAATCCTTGCAATATTCCTGCTTCTTGGCAGGGGGTTGGACTGGATGGCCCATGAGGTCTCTTCCAACTCTTTGATTCTATGATTCTTTCATTTTAGTTGGATCCTGAATTTGAAAGAAGTGGATTTGCTGTCTCTGCTTCCAGTTCAGAAGCCAGATCAGCTGAGATTCTGTCAAAAGAAAGAGGGCTGATTCCACTTATGATCCAATTTCACTATGATCTTTTAGAGACATTGATTTCTATCTGCACTGTGTAGAGTGGGTATGTTGTGTGCATATTTAACATTCAGACAGTATCACTGTTATATACTTTATAGCTCATGCTGTGGCAATGGGTTTGGTAAACTGAAACTCTTTCATTGACTAAGTTCACATTCTCTCAGAGTAATTGGAAAATGCATTTGGATTTAGAGGGACTTTGCTAATTTGTTGTATTATGCATGGAAATATTGGTATAAAAAGGTGTTTCAATTATTTTCTAAGGCAGGGACCTATGTATTCTCTGTACTCACAAAGACTTTAAATGGAGTTATTTCTCCCTGCCTGTAATCATCCCCCCCACACTTTTAAGTACCCAGGCAGAAAAAAGTAAGTTTACTGCTCCTAACACAATGGCCCTCTTCACTTTTAGGTTTGGGAGACCTGGGTGACCTACGAAAGTTAATTAGAAGGCTAACAAAGACTAAGGCAGAGTAGAATACATCGCCTCTCCTCTAGCCAAAGATGTCATCCATTAATTAGGGAAATCGTTAAGGTGGCCTTTATTGAATCCATTGAAAATCGGCAGTTGGCGGTCGACAGTTTTGATCAGATTTTCTTCTCCCCAATAAAGCTGCCCTTAATGATATGAAAAGTAGAGGGGCTGAGTGTGGTGAACTAGCAAGAAGAGGGAAGGGGGCAGGACAGGGGCTGGAAGTATGTGTTTCAGTGACATTACAGTTAAACAGCCACCAATTGTAATGGCTTTGATTCTCAGGCTACATGGCATAGTTTCTCCATGATGTAATCTTTATTGAACCTGGAATCTGAAGGGGGAAACCAGCCAATGCTGCTCTTGCTGTTCTTGGACTTAGAGAACTCCGGATGTTGATAGCACAGTGAATCCTGGTGGTTTGCTTCATGCTCCACTTTCTGCTGTCTGGCTAAAGAGGCACCTACAATATAAATGTCTACACACTTGTAAGGCAGGAGTACTTAAATGGCCATAGTATGCCTACTTTCAAGAATGGCCTTTATGAATATTGTGGCTGTTTTATTTACATTTATCTGTATTTTTAAACAACATATATTGTTTTCCTCTTCACTCTTTCAAGTGACTTGTGACTAGGATATCAAGGACTAAAATTCAATATCTAATCCAAACTGGTATATATTCATTAAATTTGTTGTTGAATGGTAAGTCAATCCTCACATAAATTCTGCGATTCAATGAGTATATTTTCATTGGACTAACAGGTGGAATTATAATTCTCTAGAGTTGCTTTTGAATTGATGGGTAAAGAGAGTCTTTCAGCTGTGAGAAGTGCATGGAGCTTTTACAATGCTTCTGTGAATTATCTTATATTCTCCAGGAAGTCATTTTTTACCCCTTTGCCTGTTAAACAGTGTATCTCTTCTAAAGGAATGCGTGCACTTAAGAATCTGATCTCTCTTTTTGAAATATAGTAAATAAAGGATTCACTGAATCAATATCTGTACAGGCCTCTTGTATCCAAGCAACTTTTCATCCAGGGAGAAGGGGGGTGGGGAAGGAGGGTGTCACTTTGCAGTGAGTGTAATACTGAAAACAGATACTCCAGAATTGCATGTTTGCCTTCTAAGAATTGTAGCAGTAATCCTATATTCACTGCATCTATCTAGTGAGAGCTTTAAGTACACAAAGAAGGAGATCATTCTCAAAATGAATATCTGGATAATCATACATATTCATTTTGTACAAAATGGTACAGAAAGTTAAGTTATTTTTTCTTTCTGTAAGAAAAGTAAGACAATCAACAATACTTTTATTTCATGTATTTCCCTTACACTAAGACTTTATTGCTATGCATACTAATCCCACTGAATCAGAAAGGCTTAATGCAGGGTAAACATGTACAACACACTGTTGTCCTATAATCCTTCCCAATTGCCTATGCTGGTTAGAGCTAATGTAAATTAGATGAAGAAAGGCACAGTTGCCCAAACCTGTTCTAACCAAATCCAAGGAAGCTAAAATTCTTTACACAAACACACCATGTAAATCAACACATTATATTGTATGTATATATGCAAACTTCCTATTCTTGACTAAACATGCTCTATTTGAATGTTTCGTGTTGAAGCTATTGCCTGACATATTTCAGAATCTAAAATTCAAGGAGAAGAGATAGGATACATTAAGCCTTTCAGATATTCTTGCTGTTTTCTCAAAATAAAGTTAATTTACATTTATAAGATCTAGGAATGGATTTTCTTAAAAGTTCAAATCAGGTTTCAAATAATATAAGCTGGTGAGAAGTATGTGAGTTATTCCACCTCTCTAGTCAATTTTGTAGGGAGAAGCAACAAAGTTAATCACTTTCAATGCTAAGTTAGTGGGAAATAAAGTTATATAATATTACTGATTTAATACTGTATGTACCACTTATGAGAAACAAAGCCTTTTAACAGATAATTTTTCTCGCATTTCATTTTAAATATCAAATTATCTATTCTTCCAATGATGCAATATATTTGATTTCTGTATTGTCCATCAGGCGGTGTCAATGTCTATATATTCACCTCTTCAGCTGCTTTTGTGATTAATGGACTGGTGAGTTTGTCAAATTTTAAAAAATATTTCTAGTGCAGATTAAGGAACTTTAAAAAAAACCCAGCCAATTCCTCACAGGTATATCTACAGTAAACTTTGATTCCTGTTTGATTCCATGGCATCATCGCACAGAATCTAGGGATTTGTAGTTTGGTGAGGTATGTAGAATTATCTGTGAGATAAATGCTCCACTATAGAACTGAAGTGCTTGGCAAAATGAGCTAAAGATCTCAGGTAACAAAATTCTGAGCCCCTCTCCAGACTACAAACACCAGGATTCTTTGTGAGTCAAGGCATTTGAATTGGTATCACACTGTTGTAACTGTGTGAAATAACTCCTGGAGATACCTAGCTGGGATTGAACAGGTACTGATATGAATTCTAGCCCTTGCTGCAGCAATGTATGAATTCCTTTACGCTGTCCTAGGTCCTGTAGAATATGCTTGTTGCTTGTTCTTGCAATTGCTGATCCAGACAAATAATCTGAAACCTTGTTGGGCTTCTCCAGGATATTTATATATCTGAACTATATCTCTGAAGAAGTGGATATATGCAAAACTGAGGCAAATGTAATATATAGGGATGGATTTTTCTAGTGTCTTATATTCTATATCAAATGATTAGAGACAATATATTTTTACCAACTAAATGGGAGAAGTCTGCCAGACCTGGTGGTCAAGTGGAGTATATGAATAATAACTGGTATAGTGTGACACAGCCATTGCAAATGGGAAAAGACTGGGCAGTAATAAATCAAGAATACAAAGGCTTCAATTCCTAGGCCATTAAATCATCACATTCTAGTATATTCAGCAGTTCCTTACTACCAAGTAGATTATTTCAATAGTTCTTCAAAATGTTAACATATTGTCATTCCCAATAAACTACTTTGATTCTTCTCTTGTGAACTATGGACTGGTTTTTCTGCTAGGCTTCTGTTTGGCGGTGAAGGTGCCATCACAATGTATCCTTTGCTCCTAGTATAAAAATGAACCATCAAAGATTTCCATAAAAAGCCACAACCAACATCTAAATAATAAAATTTTTCAGAGTGGTCATGGTGCTATCCTGTTTCAACAAAAATAGGACCATTTGGCACCTTGCAGGCTTACCTTTTGGCATAAAGTCCATGTTAAAAAGATGCTTAAATTACAATCTTCTAGGGTGGGTTTTATACTGTAGTTAGAGGCTTTACTTTATCCTGAATCTTATACTCTGTGTTGGAAACCAACTATTATTTCCCTCACATATATTTAATCTATCTACATGTTTAGTTGTAAATTACTTTCTTACAGCCCTTCTTATAGGATAGTACATCATCTTTACCATGACAGAGTCACCTACACCATATTAATGTTTTCATATAATGTGTCCTTACATCTCTGTGTCCTTGCATTATTGCTCAGGATAAGGAAGAGGGTGGATGGGTTGAGGGTGGATTCATTGGCCAATCACTCCTTTCCTAATGCTTGAGAATAGGAGTCAATCAGAGTTGGTGATGAAAGTTATTGAAATGTTTTGTCAATGCTGCATACTTACCTAGTCCTGGAGCTTTTCACTACTTACGTAATAAATATTACTTTCTGACCTTTGTTTTTGGTTTGTCTACTAATAATCTTGTTTTATCCATCTTCATTTGTTTCATCAAATCTCATAGCATAAATAAGAAACTAAGAATATGATGGATGCCTTTACTGGACACATGGAGCAGAAGCAGGCAACTTTCTTTTCATGGTTATGTAAAGGGATTTTCATAGGCTGCAAAAAGAAAGTTACATTACACAAAGAAGCCAGTCATAATGCAGACATTTGGAGTAATATATATATATATATATATATATATATATATATATAAAATTTACAACCATGAAGCATTTTATTTGCATTTAAAAAGGATTCCTAGGTTGGACGAAATAAAGTATACTGTTAAAAACACTGCCTACTGAGAAACAAAATTGGAATAATGCAAATTCTCTACAGAAGTTTTCTTAGCATTTTAGAAGGCCCAACTGACTATAGAGCAGGCAAGGGCAAACTTCAGCCCTCCGGGTGTTTTGGACTCTAACTCCCACAATTCCTAACAGCCGACTGTTAGGGATTGTGGGAGTTGGAATCCAAAACACTTGGAGGGCCGAAGTTTGCCAATGCCTGCTGTAGAGGGCTCTTTAAGTAGAAATGGCCACAAATCAGGTTCTGGAGAAATGTACAAGCCAAAAAACACAACTGGACTTTTACCTAACATATGGGACCATGCACAACAAATGAGACTTCCAGGTATACAGTATATTTATATTATACCGCAAAGAGATTTTGGGGGAAACTCCATGAAGCAAACTTGATTTCAGCCTGTTGGTTGTTGAAAATCACCCCATCTCTCTATAAGGTTTTAGTTACTAGTTTTAGATGTTTTATCCTGTGATAAATTTATACTATGCGATTATGTTTGTATGGGTTATTTAAGTTTTATCTTTGGCTAATTTTGTCTGTTATTCAGTTTAAAGTTAGGCTGCTTACATTGTTTGGTGTGTTCTGCTTTGCTGTAATATGTTTATGTTTTTCCTCGTTGGCAATGAATGTTTGCCATATATGCTGGAAACCATCCTGAGTCCCTTGGGAGATAGGGCGGTCTACAAATTTTTATTATTATTTATTATTGTTTGGCATCAAAGCATTTTTCTGTCAGGTTTTCATCCAACAGGAGAAGCTAGAGTCATTCATACTTCCATTTCTTTCTTCTATACCTTGCATGCAAGTCCCTTTTTTTCTATGGATGTTGTCTGTTTCCCTCCTTTTGAGAGAAAGGGAGGGAAAGTGAGAGAGAACAGGGAAGGAGGAGAGTTTGGGGGGCGGGGGAGAGAAAGACATTTTCTTTCACACGAGCCCTCAGAATTACAGTTCATGAACTATTCAGTAAACTGACCGGCCTGAACCTCCCCTTCAACGGCCTAATCTAAGGGGTGGATCTATGTGTTTTGTTGCTTGTCAAAAACAATCACTCCTCGGCCCATTACATTTACAGCACGTCGTCCTTTAATTGGTGTAACACACTGAAGGCTGAAAGGAAGAAAGTCCTACAAAAGAGCCCGAGTGAATGAACCCTGACTCACACAAAAATACTCTTCAGAAGTTCAGAGCCGGGCATTAACAAGGAGGTAGAGAGTTGGCTAGAAAAGAGGTTAAGTTCAGAAATGTGCCACCTTGAAGATCCTCCCATCAAAGCCATGATAACATTGACAAGGCGAAGCTGGGGGGAAAAAGTTAATCATTCCTGAGCTGGGGGGTGGGTTAACAAAATAGGAGATCCAGAAGATCCCTTTGCCCTAGTTTCCATTTATTTATGTTAAAGTCATTTTAAAACAAGAGCTGCATTTTTGTGTGTGCTGAGTCGCGCTGCTTTACTCTGTAGTCTTAGTACTGGATCTATTCCCCTGTATCTTCAGGCTTCCTGGAATGTATCTATGGATGGCATATTTCTAAAAGTAAAGAGGTGGGGGAAGAAGAGTCTGGGGAAATCGTAAGAACAAGGGCTATAATGATGGAGGAGGAGGAGGAGGAGGGAGAAAACGGCTAAACTTGACGGGAGAGTGGGAAGGAGAATAAATAGCAGGGGGTGCTGGTGGTGGGCTGCATGGTGTGTGCGGGAAGGGGGGAGAGGGGGAAAATCCGGCCCTTTCTCTGACAACTTTGATTACTGTGATCTGCATGGAATAATTACAACATATCTTCTGTGTCACAAAGTTCCAGGGACTTTTCTTTCTCTGAACTCCCAGCCATTTCTTTGCTTGGTAGCTGTCAGGGAACTGGTGAAAAGAAGTTTGGGGGGAGAAGGAGGGAGGGAAGAGACAGGCCGGGAAAGTCTCTTTTTAAAGCGCCAGTTCAGTGGAGCCGAAAAAGTCAGATTCCTGCCTTGCTTCTCTCCTCATTTCTTGCTCAAGTCCTTTGTGGAGTTTCCCCTCAAGCAAAGCCACTTTGCTCTTCAACCTCCGTACAAGTTTATTTCTTTATTGTATACAGTTATAATGTATTAAAAAATCCAAAAAGTTAAAAACTTTGCATTATACTAAATGTCCTTTGACCAGAAGCTGGACACTTGGGAGTGTCACTGCAAAAGTTGCTATTCAAAGTAGGCCTAAGCATTACTATACAGCATGCCATAAACTGTC
Source organism: Anolis sagrei (assembly GCF_037176765.1). Classification (NCBI taxonomy): domain Eukaryota; kingdom Metazoa; phylum Chordata; class Lepidosauria; order Squamata; family Anolidae; genus Anolis; species Anolis sagrei. The sequence continues at coordinate 94,564,023 of NC_090021.1, forward strand.
TTGGCTTGATATTAATATTAATATTTATTTTTCGGGTCAGGAGCGAATTGAGGGTACGGCCACCATGCATACAAAACCCACAAAGTTAAAAGCTTGGCATTATACTAAATGTCCTTTGACCAGAAGCTGACCACTTGGGAGTGCCTCTGGTGTCACTGTAAGAGTTGCTATTCAAAACAGGCCTAACCGATACTATACAGCATGCCATAAACTTTCTTGACTTGGTATTAATATTTATTTATTTATCGTGTCAGGAGCGAATTGAGGGTACGGCCACCATGCATACAAAAACCACAAACAAAGTTAAAAGCTCATGATTGTACTAAATGTCCTTTGACCAGAAGCTGGCCACTTGGAGTGCCTCTGGTGTCGCTGTGAGAAGGTCCTCCATTGTGCATGTGGCAGGGCTCAGACTGTATTGTAGTAAGTGGTCTGTGGTTTGCTCTTCTCCACACTGGCATGTCTTGGACTCCACTGTGTAGCTCCATTTCTTAAGGTTAGCTCTGCATCTTGTGGTGCCAGAGCTGAGTCTGTTCAGCGCCTTCCAAGTCGGCCAGTCTTGTGTGTGCCCAGGAGGGAGTCTCTCATCCATACAAGTTAAAGAAAGTAGATCCATGATGTGAGGGAAGCTATATCTAGTGTGCTGGGGGTGGGAAAGGAAGGCGAATTTATTGTCTCATCTCCTCCTCCTTATTGTGTTTTATAAGGTGAGCTCCAGACCAAAGGTTCCACAGAAGTTAAGGGAGGACCAGGTCTGGATGGGCGCCTCACCTCACTCAGGGGAATAGATGTCATTGAAGAGGGGACTTTCTTTCTTTCTATTAAGGGCGGATCAATGTCTTTGAGTGAAACTGCGCTCTTACTGGGGATCAAGTCAGCTTTCTCCCCCACTCACTCCCCATCATTCCCAACTTTAATGAACTTTGTCCAGCACTTCATTCTCTGCCCAGATCCCCCCTTCGCCCCCTCTCTCCGTTTCGTCTTACTATTTTGATGTAAATGCCATCTTTTGGGTGGGTGCCTGGAGTAGGACGGAGTTAATGATCCCTCGGGCTGTTCTTTCACCTCCCCCTCGCCTTCCTTCATTGTTTTGGCCATGTTAATAAATTAATACACCTTTCATTACTTCTTCACACATCAAAACCCTCAGAGCTTTGCGTTTTGCTGTCTAAGCCTTCCTCCGTTTTACTTTGTGTTGGGGAATCTAAGCTGTAAGCAGGCATGTAGCGGGGGGGGGGGGGGGGCTCGGGGGGCTTCAGCCCCCCCCCCCCCGAAATTCTCATGGTGGTTCGCGAAAAGGCCTTACTGGTGCATTATTTAAACTGTTATGTTTATTCATATCATGATCTGATCACCATACTCAATATATCCCATGTGCATGGGGGTATTGGGGTAATGATACAAAAGGTTTTCTAGGGTAGACCCTCTTTCACTCAGACTCAGCCCCCCCCGAAACTCAGCCCCCCCAACCCCCCCTAAAAAAAATTCAGCCCCCCCCCCCGAAACGAAATCCTGGCTACGGGCCTGGCTGTAAGGCTCAAAAAATAACCCTCAGTTGGGGTAATTCCACCAAAATATAGCAGAAACCAGGAGTAAACTCCATAAGCAGCAGAAACTTAGGTGTGGTGAGCAGGGATAGCCTTCTGATCATTAGGATGGCTGAGGATTGCAGAGTCAAGCTTTGGGTTCAAAAGATTTATTAAAGCCAAGTTCGGTTGTTGTAGGTTTTTCGGGCTATATGGCCATGTTCTAGAAGCATTCTCTCCTGATGTTTCGCCTGCATGTACGGCAAGCATCCTCAGAGGTTGTGAGAAAGCTGAGTTTCTCAACCTGGGGGTTGGAACCCCTGGGGGGGGGGGTCACGTGAGGGGGTGTCAGAGGGGTCGTCAAAGACTATCAGAAAACACAGTATTATTTGTTGGTCATGGGAGTTCTGTGTGCCAAATTGTTGTTGGTGGAGTTCAGAATGCTCTTTGTTTTTAGATGAATTATAAATCCCAGCAATCCAAAGTGTCAAGTCTATTTTCCCCAAACTCAACCAGTGTTCACATTTGGGCATATTGAGTATTCGTGCCAAGTTTAGTCCTGATCCACCATTGTTTGAGTACACAATGTTCTCTGGATCAACATCCAGAAAGCACTATGGACTCAAACAATGATAGATCTGGACCACACTTGGCACGAATACTCAATATGCCCAAACTACAACTCCAAAACTCAAGGTCAATGCCCACCAAACCCTTCCAGTGTTTTCTCTTGGTCATGCAAGTTCTGTGTGCCAAGTTTGGTTCAATTTCATTGTTGGTGGAGTTCAGGATGCTCTTTGATTGTAGGTTAACTATAAATCCCAGCAACTCCAACTCCCAAAGGACAAAATCAACCCCCCTCAACCTCACCAGGATTCAAATTTGGGCAAATTTGGGCATATCGGGTATTTGTGCCAAATTTGGTCCAGTGAATGAAAACATATACTGCATATCAGATATTGACATTACGATTCATAACAGTAGCAAAATTACAGTTATGAAGTAGCAATGAAAATAATGTTATGGTGGGGGGGGGGGGTCACCACAACATAAGGAACTGTATTAAGGGGTTGCGGAATTAGGAAGGTTGAGAACCACTTAGACTTCATCACACTACAAGCCCCAGAATTCTGCAGGAGGCAGAAACCGGATTTTAAGTGGGGTTTTTTTTCTCTAGCATGATGAAATAAAGTAAAAAAGAAATACATTCTTGTGGCACTCTGCTATATTTTGGTGGAATTACCCTAACTGGAGGTTATTTTCGAGCTCGGATTCCCCAACACTTTAGCGAGGGAGATGCCTCCATGGGGAGGAGTGGGGGCGCCTTTAAAATAAAGTACTATATCTTCAAGCCCCCCCCCCCCCCAGTCCCCCCAGGTTTGTAATCCGTCAAAAAGCCGTTGATTGCTGCAAGCGTTACTTTTCATGAGGGAAACTTCGAAGGCATTTCAGAGAGCTGGGCTCAATGAATACATTGCTGCCCCCCCGCCCCCGCCCCCCCGGCCCGCACTCCTCCTCCCCTCTCTTTTCTCCTCCTCCCCATTCTTTGGCCTGCACTTGATGAGTTTCTCTGGCGCAAATCAGCCCTTCCAGGCGCAGAATGGGCAATCCCTTGATCCCCATCAATTGTCACCCAGAGTTTGGGCCACTTTGACCGCCAATAGTGGGGAAGTCAGGGCTAATCCTTAGGAGGAATCACGGGAAAAGAAAGGCAACAATAACCAAGTCAAGCGTAAAAAATGAAAGAGAAATCTCTATTATCACCCCACTACATTTCCCAGCGATGTCCTGAAAAAATCAGCTCGTTTGTCATTCGAGTCAGACACCGGGAGAAGAATATGGGGTCGCGGTGGGTTGGTAGACTCACACGACGTCAGGAGCAATATTTGAGAGCAAAAGGGCCTCTTCATTTGCCAAATCCTCCTCACATCCGCCATAACCATTAAATGCAGACTGACTTTATTCTGTATGGGAAGGACAAGGAGGGGGGGAATGCCAGACAAAGGAAGGAGCCCAAACTGCGAGGCATGGGCAGGCGAGGAAGGAAGGAATGGGGGAAGGAAGGAAGGAAGGCTCTCAACCTGCTCCTTCTCCCCGCTTAAAACTGAACACATAGGGAGGGAGGGAGTGACTGAGGGAGACAATGCGTGCGCCATGTTGGTGTGGATGGACGATGAAGAGTCATAACTCTGCTTGAAAGAGAGGAGGTTTTTCTCCTCAGAGAAGTCTGTGGAGCTGAAAGAAAGGGGCTTCAGAAAGCGCGGGAAAGTGTGTGTTTGTGTTAATGCCAGGTTAGGTAGATAGATAGCTATAGACATGGGCAAACTTGGGCCCTACAGGTGTTTTGGACTCCAACTCCCACCATTCCTAACAGCCTCAAGTCCTTTCCTTTCCCACCCTCAGCCGCTTAAGCGGGAGAAGAGCCTCAGTGTGTTAGTAGGCCTCCGTATAAGAAGGCCTCAGTGTTAGTTCGCCTCAGTGGGAGAAAGCGGCTGAGGGGGAAAAAGGAAGGGGCCTGAGGCTGTTAGGAATGGTGGGAGTTGGAGTCCAAAACACATGGAAGGTCCAAGTTTGCCCATGCTTGATATATAGGATGTCTGTGCCATATAGCAAAGCACCGCCTCAAAAGCCATGTCTTTCTTCTGAGATGAAAAAAACGCGGGAAAACCCTGTGGGAGGGCGCTCTTGCTTGTGCTCTTTCTGCACTCCCCTCCTGCAAGAGCAAAACCGATTCGGATTATGTATTCAGAAGGGGAATACACTGTCTTAATCCAAGTGTTAATGTTAATGCTTTGAGGAATGGGGAGGAGAGGGCAGAGGAAAAGGAATAGATTCAATATCATGGTGTGAAAAGGAGATGCAATTATTAAAGCACAGGAAGAATGACGTTTAGGAAAGTCAGAGGTCATGCTATTGTTTGAGGGCCCTTCCACACAGCCCTATATCCCAGAATATCAAGACAGGAAATCCCACATTATGTGAGTGTGGACTCAGTGCCCTTCCACACAGCCCAGAAGGCCTAAAATAAATAAGTTGGGGAGGATAATTGTATGGAATTGGGTTTCAAAACCAGTCAGGAGAAGGAATTGGGGTCCGTTTGACCCTAGTGAGGGAGAAACATAGGACCCTTCCATACAGCCCTATATCCCAGTATATCAAGTCAGAAAATCCCTCAATATCTGCTTTGAACCGAGTTATCTGAGTCCACACTCAGATAATGTGGGATTTTCTGCCTTGATATTCTGGGATATAAGGCTGTGTGGAAGGGCCCTGAGTCCACACTCAGATACTGTGGGATTTCCTGACCTGATATTCTGGGATATAAGGCTGTGTGGAAGGGCCATGAGTCCACACTCAGATAATGTGGAATTTTCTGCCTTGATATTATGGGATATAGGGCTGTGTGGAAGGGCCCTCAGATAACCCAGTTCAAAGCAGATATTGTAGGATTTTCTGCCTTGATATTCTGGGATATAGAGCTGTGTGGAAGGGCCCTGAGTCCACACTCAGATACTGTGGGATTTTCTGCCTTGATATTCTGGGATATAAGGCTGTGTGGAAGGGCCCTGAGTCCACACTCAGATACTGTGGGATTTTCTGCCTTGATATTCTGGGATATAGGGATGTGTGAAAGGACCCTGAGTGTGTGAAAGGAAAAAATCCCACGAGGAATGGGGTAATAGAGAATCGAAAGGCACTGAGGGAAAACCTTCCCCCGAAAATGTTAATGGTGAAGTGGGTAATTATAAGGAAGAGCGTCAGAGGAAGATATGTGAGATATTATATTGGTGTTGCAACACTGAAAGAGAACAGCCCTCAGGTGTTTGACAAAGTGTGGGGAGGCATGACAAAAGATACCTGTTGATCTGGGGGGGGGGGGGTTAATTTAGGGGAGAATGGTGAGGGGAATAACAGCATGTGACAGTGATCAAGTGGTGGCTCACATATGCCATCCTTACACTTTCCCCTCACACTTACATTCACCACAGAATGTACATTTTTTTCCCCTGGAGCCAGTCGCTTAAAGATAGATAGGTACCTTTCAGGTTATACTAGCTAGGCACATGAGAGGAATCTCTGCAGGAAGAATAGCGAGAGCTGGAAGGAGCTTGAATCTGCAAGTAAACAAATGTGCTGCATAAAAACATGTGGGTCCTTCCACATATCCCTATATTCAAAAATTTCAAGGCAGAAAATCCCACATCTGAGTGTGGACTCGGACAACCCCGTTCAAAGCAGACTTTGTGGGATTTTCTGCTTTGATATTCTGGGATGTGGGGCTGTGTGGAAGGGACTATAAGGTCCATCTCCATCTACACTGTGGTCCCTTCCACATAGTCATATAACCCAGAATATCAGGGCAGAAAATCCCACAATATCTGCTTTGAACTGGGTTATCTACGTCCACACTGACATGTATTCCATTTCAGATAATGTGGGATTTTATTCAGCTGTGTGGAAAGGGTCTGTGTAGAAGGAATGCAAAACATGTGTATAGAAGGAATGCAAAACATCTGGAAGGCCCAAGTTTGTCCATGTCTGTTATAATAAACATTTCATTTTCTATGGCCTTTAAGCTCCAAGCTTTGTACATAAAGAGTGGACTAAGCAACAACACACACGGTAGAATGAATGCAGTTTGACTGTTATGGCTGAAGGTTATGGAATCCTGTGGAGTTGTAGTTTAGTGAGGCACCAGGTCAGAGAAGGCTACATTTATTTATTTATATTTATTTCCGTCACTTTTACCCCGCCCTTCTCACCCCGGGGGGGGGGGGGGGACGGGACTCAGGGCGGCTTACAGAGGAAGGCACAATTCGATGCCTTTGTCACATATACATACATATATAAGCAAATTAAACAATTACATATTAAAATTTTTAAAAACATCACTACACAAAAATACAGTAACACAGTAGTAGTAGACTAATCCTGAGCTCAGCGTTCGGAGGCCTTGTCAAAGTACAACTCCCAGAATTACATAGCCTTCAAGCCATGACAGTCAAAGGGGTGTCGAACTGCATTCATTCTACTGTGTGTGTTGTTGCTTAGTCCACTCTTTATGTGCAAAGCTTGGAGCTTGAAAGCCATTGAAAATGAAATGTTTATAGCAGACATGGGCAAACTTGGGCCTTCCAGATGTTTTGGAGTTTAACTTTCATAATTCCTAAGAGCCTACCAGCTGTTAGGAATTGTGGGAGTTGAAGTCCAAAACACCTGGAGAGAGGGCCCAAGTTTGCCCATGCTTGGTATATAGGGTGTCTGTGTGTGTGCGCGCGCCCCCCGCCCCCGAGAAAGAGAGACCAACGGAATTTGCCATAGATAGAGCGCGCGCTTGCATTTGAAACGCGGGCGCGAGGGAACTAGCCGTGTGCGCATGCCCACCAGCGAAATGGAGGGCAGCTCGTGTAGCTGGAAAAGAGGGAGCAAGGATGTGTTTATGATTGGTGTGAGGAAAGGAACATGTCTGTCTGGGGCCATTTTGTGGCTGTACCACCTCTAAACACAATGACTAGGCAATAAAACCTCCCAGGCCTCTAGTGGGCCTTTCTTCTGAGTACACATGGGGCAGAAGGAGAGCAGAGGGCCTAAATAGTGTCCTCAAACTAACCTACCATTTTAGCTTTTCTGTTCTGAAGGGAAGCAGAGGCATGGAGGCAATGCTGACAGGAGAGAAGGAGAGAGACTTTAGACACGGGCAAACTTGGACCCTCCAGGTGTTTTGGACTTCCACAAGTCCTGGCCTCAGGCCCGAGGCCAGGAATTGTGGGAGTTGAAGTCCAAAACACCTGGAAGGCCCACGTTTGCTCAAGTCTGCTTTAAAGAGATGGCAAACACTGCCACTTTCCACGCTGACACATACAATTAACCCATCTAAGAGTGTGATTCCTCAGCAAAGCAAAGGGCGAAGTTAGTGCGGAAGAATGGGAAGGCTGGGGGTTTGAGCCGAGAGAAGTAAACAACTTTATAGATAGGAATACCTACCTATAGCATCCCAGAGATGTTTCTGTTATTCTCCCATTCCGTATTGATTGCATTTTGGAAAAGTGAAGGAATTGAAATTTGTGTTAGAAATGGCTTTGGGCCCTTCCGCACAGCCCTATATTCTAGAATATGAAGGCAGAAAATCCCACATTATCTGAGTGTGGACCCAGTTAACCCAGTTCAAAGCAGATATTGTGGGATTTTCTGCCTTGATATTCTGGGATATAGGGCTGTGTGGAAGGGCTCTTGGTATCCAAATAATCTTGGTTTCCTTCTTCGACATCTCCCCCCACCCCTGGAACTTTACTGAACATTTGTTTCTGCTTGCCAAACGAAACCCTAATTTCAATCTTCTCGGAGTGTTTAACTCGATTTTAAACGTCTAAAACAAATGCTCATTTCAAATCCAATTTAGCATGACAGGGAAGGAATTTATATGAAGAGGAATGTGAGCTTAAAATAACCAGAGACACAGCTTCCGGATTGACTTTCTTAAAAAATAAATCCCAAAACATGATCAGAAACTAAACAAGCATTCCTCAAGAATAGACCTAAATCCCACAGATGTAAAATCAACCTAGTTCTCAGGACAAAGACCAAGGTCTCTTAGGTTTCTTCCTCTCCTTGACTTCCAATACAGTTTTTGGGTCAGCTATGGGTCCCATCTACACAGCCATATAATGCAGTTGGTCAGTATAGGTTCATATAATGTTCAGTGCAGTGATATGAGTCTACAGTGACCACATTATGCAGTTTCAAACTGCACTATATGGCAGTGTAGATGGGGCCTATATTTCCACTAGTGAAATACTTTGATTGTGTGTTGTGGAAGGCTTTCAGAAGCATTCATTCTCAAGTTTCGCTCACATCTATGGCAGGCATCCTCAGAGGCTGTGAGGTCTGTTGGAAACTAATCAAGTAGGGTTTATAGATTTGTAAAATGTCCAGGGTGAGAGAAAGAACTCTTTTCTGCTTAAGGCAAGTGTGAATGTTGCAATTGGCCACCTTGATTAGCATTGAATGGCCTTGTAGCTTCAAAGCATGGCTGCTTCCTGCCTGAGGCAATCTTTGGTTGGGTGGTGTTAGCTGGCCCCGATTGTTTCAAGTCTGGAATTTCTCCGTTTCCCGAGTGTTGTTCTTTATTTACTGTCCTGATTTTAGAATTTTTTAAAATACTGGTGGCCAGATTTTGTTCATTATCATGATTTTCTGATGAAATTATCCACATGCTTGTGGATTTCAATGGCATCTCTATGTAGTCTGACATAGTGGTTGTTAGAGGGGTCCAGCATTTATGTGTTCTCAAATAATATGCTGTGTCCAGGTTGGTTCATCAAGTGCTCTGCTGTAGCTGACTTCTCTGGTTGAATTAGTCTGCACTTCGATTGTGGTTTTCCTGCATGGCAGGGGGTTGAACTAGATGGCCCGTGTGGTATCTTCCAACTCTATGATTCTATGATTTTTGTTTCCAGTATAATGTTGTCGCCCTTTAGAAACCAACTGAGAGAAAAAATATGACAGTATCAGCACTCAACCCAAATCCTCTGTTTCCTCTATATTCTCTGACTGTCCTGCAAACCCAGGATAGAGGGCCTCGCAAAGGGACATTGGCAAATGGCTGAGACAGTGGACTCCACACTATAGAATGACTGCACTTTGGCACCATGTTAAAGGCTAGGGCTCCATGCTATCGAATCCTGGGAGCTGTAGAACTCTTTGGCAGAGAAGGCCAGAGGCCTATTCAAAGCACAGCTCCCAGGATTCCATAGCATGGAGCCGTGGCAATGAAAGCGGTGCCAAACTGCATCCATTCTCCAGTGCAGATGCACCCTGTGGCCGCAGCGGTGCTCCTGGGCCGCCTTTGGGCCGCGGTGTCCTGGCCCGGATTTACATAAAAGCGCGCTCTTGGCCTCTCCGCCGCTCTCGGGAGGGTGCTTGAGAAGCGCGGGAGGCCCTCTGCAATCCCTAATTAGTGATTTTTGTCCTCTTGTTACTGGGCTCAGCATCGCATGCAAATGAACTCTTCAACGCAGGCAGGCACCATCACCCCCCCCCCCGCCCCGCCCGCCCTCCAACCCTCTCTCTTTCCTTGCTCCAGAATTAACTGACTCTTATCTTTAATGATATGCTACTGAACTTCCCCCGAGCCCGGCTAGCTTTTTATCTTGATTACTCTAATCAATAAGAAATGATAGAGTAGAATTATAAACTCTATTGGCTTTTTAAATGGTGCCGACAAGCCCTCTAGATCGAGGCGCTTCCCTTTCATTGTTATTTATTAACGGGATCTTCAGCTAACTGGGGATGCAAAGAGGAAAGGGAACCGGTGTGTGCGCGCGTGTGTAATTATGACACGCGAGAGGGCCTCGCCGACGCCTCCGTCTCCCGTTCACACGTCCGGAAATCCAGCTAGTTAATTAGTCTCCCGAGTTGGACGGCAAAGAGGCAGGGCAACGTTGGTGGATGTGTGCGGGGAGGGGGGGGGGTGATAGGGAGAAAAAGCAGCATTGGCAAGGCATTAGGAACCCCGATCTCTTCCCACTCCGTTTGCCCAAACCCCACCAATGGCCTCCTGACTTCCTAGTGACCAGCACAAAACCCAGCAGTGCTATTGTTTTAGATCAGAGTCTGAGGGTGCATCTACAGCGTCGAATGGATGCAGTTTGGTACCACTCTATCTCTACCATGGCTCAAGGCGGTGGAATCGCAGGAGCGGTCCTTTTACAAGGTCTTTAGCCTTCTCTGTCAAAGAGTGCTGGCACCTCACCAAACTACAACACCCAGGATTCCATAAAATGGAGCCAAGCTGCATTCATTGTACAGATATATCACGTTTTTGCAACGGGATTGAAGTTACTTGTAGGGATGCATAATGTGGGATTCCCATTTGTCGTTCCGGTGCCTCTTTATTTCCAAGGCAGTCGTCTTTCCAAAATCCGTACAAAAAATAACTAGGAGGAAGGAACGGGCTCCTAAAAGTTGAAAGCGTACAACGGCCAAGTCGTTAAACCTGCATTTGGGCAACTTCAGCCATATGGGCAGTCGCCCGGGGTCTCCATATATGCGCCAGCCAGCCCTCAGGTTTTTTTAAAACATGATGTAGTGTAACTAAATCGCACAGGAAAAAAGCCTCAGTTGAGAGCTGGAATCGATGCACACACACACACAGGGATGTATTTACACTGTAGAACTAATAAAGTTTGGCAACACTTTGGTTCAATGCTATGGAGAAATGGGAGTTGTAGTTGGAGGGGAACTTTCTCTTTGTCAGAGAAAGTTCAAGCCCTTGTAAAGCTACTAGATAGCATTGAGCCATGGCGGTTAAAGTGGCGCCAAACTGCACTCATTCCACAGTGTGGATGCATTTCAAGCGGGGATTTTTCGGCGATGCAAAGCGAGTCCATCTCCCTCTAGCTTAGTTCATAATATTCAGAAAGTTGTGTGTGTCCTTGAGCTGCGGGGGAGGCGGAGGCGCAGGCAGGGCTTCTTCTTTTTTTTTTCATGCCTCCAAATCATGCCGACATCTCTCCTCCTCGTTATTAGGAATGATGACTAAACTGCCAGGATTATTCTGGACTGTAAGTTATCAAGAGCCCACTAATTTCACATTAAAACCCATTGACTGCAACCGCGTGATTGAAGGGTTTTTAACAATTAGCATAATCAGAAAATGAGCGGAGATAATTTTTATTCAACTCATTACTTTTTAATCATGTATTTCTTTTAATTAATATCGTCTCGGTGAAAATAACAGGGGTAAAAATAAAAAAGGAAAGAAAGAAAGAAAGAAAGAAAGGAATAGAAAGAAAGAAAGAAAGAAAGAAAATCCGTGTCCCTTTACTGCTACTGCTGGCTCTGGAGGCGAAAGCGAAATGGACGAATAAACAGTACAGCTTAATCCGGAGTAGGAAGGCCATGTAAAAGAGGGAGAATTGGGCTCCGAAGGGGAGGGGGTGGAGAGTGACCACATCAGGTGCCCAAATGTCAAGTCTGCACCTCTGGTATTTCAGGTGTGGTGTACAAACTTATACAAGGCTTAGGAAGTATGGACGTAGTTTATTGTTGTGTGCTTTAGTTTGCAATTTAAGGTGACCCTATCCCATCGTTTTCTGAGAGTGGGTGACTCGCCCAAGGCCAACCCAGTGAGAGTGCATCTGTTATACTGTAGTATAAATGCAGTTTTACACCACTTTAACTGCCACGGCTCAAGCTCGTGGAATCACGGGAGCTGTACCTTTATAAGACCCTTTTGCCTTCCCTGCCAAAGAGTGATGATGCCTCACCAAATCACCACTCCCATGATTCCATAGCATTGAGCCATGACAATTAAAGTGATGTCACTCCGCATGGATTCTACAGTGCAGATGCACTCAAAAGGCTCTCGGGCTAATAACTGAAACGTTTTCCAGATAGTTTGAGCGGACTCTAAGGCTGACAGTTTCGGGACCAGAGCATCCAAGCAGAGTTTCTGCTTGTTTGTGGACTCTGACATTTATTTCTCTAGTTTTTCCCAGGCTGAGGGGCCTTTTGGGAAACGCCTCTCCAGGACAGACGGGGATGAACAAACCTTTAGGCTTTAAAGCAGGCATTTCCTATCGCCACCGTCGCTATATTTCTCACACGCAGCATGTTTTCTGTAGAGGTTTTGCTTTACTTAAAAAGTACATTTCATCAGAAGTCAAAATTCATCTATAGCCAAGCAGACCCTTCTTCTTTTCTAAGTGAGTCTAGTACTCACTAAGAAAATTTTGCTGTGGGTTCAGAAGTTTGACTTTTTTGGCATTATCAAGATGCAAAAAGACAGAAATGGTACAGAGCTTTTACAATGATGCTCTGCCTAACTACTGCATATAATGATGAAGCCTTGGGTTAATCACGATAGCCTTATGTTTTGTTCTAAGGGTGGTGTGTGTGTGTGTGTGTGTGTGTGATGAGCGCTTTTATCAAAATGAATAAAAGCCCTTCAACCTTAATGGAGAAAACAAGAAGCAAAGTCGACCCCTGGTGGAATAAATTCAAAATGGGAGCATTTGTTTTTATCTCCAAAAAGTAAGGAGGTGATTTTTTTTCCATGAACTTTTCATAATTCTAAAAGGGAACAGAAAAGGGGGAAAATTGGGAAGGGAGAAGGGAAGAAAGGAAGAAGAGGAGAAACTAAGGGAAGAGGGGGTGGGATTTTGAGCCCGAGGATTTTGAAAACTTGAGTGTGAAGGCTACAATCTTAAGTGTATTTCTATTTACTGTGGAATCACTGCAGTTTGCTAACCAGGAACAATCAGAAATGGGAAATGAAATTATTTTGAATTACATATAATTGTGAGCTTATGTAGTAGACCTTTAAGCACTTTCTACCTTGCTTTTGAGTCCACTTACTGAGTACAAGTTATCTGGACCAAATTAAACTTAAACCAAGGGTGTATCTACATCAGTGGTTCCCAACCTTTTTTTGACCAGGGACCACTTGACCAGGGACCATTCTCCAACATTAGTACCAAAAGGGTTTTGAATCAGTTTTTGGTCAACTTTAGATTTGATTTGGTTATTTGGGATGCTGATTCAGAAAACTACATTGGATAGACCACACCAGCTCTAGTTTCTGATACAGAACATATGCTACCCAGTAGTCGCCATCTGGTTGCCCACAGAAAACCATATTTAATAATCTAGAGCCACAGACTTTATTTTAGGTCTTGTGACCCACTAGTGAGCCACAGTCCACAGGTTGGGAACTACTGATCTACATTGTGAAATGAATGTAGTCCAATCCTGCTTTAACTGGTATGGTTCAATGCTGTGGAATCCTGGGAGCTGTAGTTTTACAAGGTCTTTAGTCTTCTCTGCCAAATAGTGCTGGTGTATTACCAAAGGACAAACCCCAGGATTCCATTGCACTGAGCCATAGTGGTTAAAGTACTATCAAACTGCATTCCTTCTATAGTGTAGATGCATCCAAAATGGCTGTGACTGCTGGAAGTTGAGGTCCAAAACACCCAGAAGATCGGAGTTTGGGAGTTGCTGATCTAGAAGCTGTAACTATGGCACAGCACCACTGCTAGAATGGTAACAGTGACAAATCATTTAGATCACATTCACATCACATCGAATTCATTTACCACACCAGTTTTAAGAGAACTGAACAGTCTGTTCGTTTCCAAGTTCAATAAAACCAACTACTGAAGTTCAATAGCCTAAATCAGGGGTAGGAACTGTGTAGCCTCTCCAGATGCTGTTGGATCGCAACTCCCAACAGCCCTAACCAGCCTAGCCAATAGTTAAGAATTCTGGGATTTTCATTATAGAGAGTCTAGGACTGCACAATCTTCACCTGAGACTTATAGAGATGGCACATAGTATGCAAATAACTACTCTAGCTGATCTTGAAAAAGATGATCCTTCCTTATAGTTGGAACTTATACAAAAAGAATCGACATACATGCATCCTTGGCCTCTAAGAAATATATTAAACTGCTGCTAGCCTGGGTGTGAGGAGTTTCCAGGACTGTCTTTACCCTTGGAGGTGTTTGGACCAACTCCCAGAATCCCTAGCAAGATAACTAATTAAGGGATAACTTGCATTCTAAAATATGGGTGGGGGTGGGGGTTCTAAAGTTCCCAGGCTCTGTTTTGATCCCTTAATGCCAAGAATGTTTGTTTTGAAGCCCAAATGTGGAAATAAGAATGAAATTTTTTTAGAGTTACTTTTTCTAAGTCCAAAATGTGAAAAAACATTTGAGAAATATCCTAAAAACTGCTTTAATACCCATGCAGTCTTAGAACATGGGTTCTGTGAGTAGAGCTTACTCCAGTCCAAGCTGTCTGCACTTTCCAATGACCCCCTGATGCCTTTTCTGAATGCATCTCCTTCATAAGTGAGAATGCGGTCAAGGAGAGAGAAGGATTTTTTTTGTTCCAAGGAAGAGAATGTCCTCCCAAAGAGACTTCCTTCCAGGCACCTCTGTGACAAGTGGAGTAAAAGCAAGAATGAAGACAGAATAAGACAAGAAGCAGTCTAGAGACAGGAAAGCTGGCATAATGGCAAGAAGGAATGAAGCCAGACTTTCAAGGTACAAAGCCTGAGAAGTCTAGCAGGTCTGCTCCATATTGCTCAGTAGCCTTTCATCATCACCAGTCAAATTTGGCTGGCTTATCTATGAATGTGACACTTCTGATCACTTCCTGTCATATCATTTTGAAGATTGCAGCAAGACTTATTTTCTATGGGTCAAGAAAATAGAGCAATGGATTTAAATGGCAGGGAAAGAGATTTCACCTGAATATTAGGAAGAATTTCCTGATGGTAAGAGCTGTTCAACAAGGGAATATGCTGCATCAGAGTGTAATGGAGTACTCTTTTGTGGAGGTTTTTAAACAGAGACTGGGTGGCTATCTGTTGGAAGTGCTTTGATTGTGTGTTCCTGCATGGCAGAATGGGGTTGGGTGGCCCTGAGAGTTTCTTTCAACTTAATGATTCTATAATTCTATGTTTATTGTACAAATATTGGGCACTGCTAAAAACAAAACAACAAATACCTCATTTTTGGATGGGTTGCTGCTTAATCAGATACAAGTGAACTATAGACAGTATTAGTCATAACAAATGTATTAGTATTTAAAATGCCACAGAATTCTCTGTTTTATGTACAAAAGTTGTTCATTAAAGAATTCTGAACAGAGATGAAAGTTCTCATCTCTTAAGAGTGAACAAAGAAAAAAAATCTTAATCCTGACTGATAGCTCTCCTTTCTAATTTACACAGGCATTCATGGTGGGTAGAGTCAACCCTTTGATTAATTGCAGTTATCTAAATTGCTTCTACAGCCAACATTTTGTATGGAATAGGGATAGTAAATCTCTGTTTTTTTCTGATTCCCAAGTGATGTCAGGAACTGTGAAATAGCTTCTCTTCCCATAGATTTGGGACACTCAGGGATCCCACCCATCCAACACACACATAGTGATGGAAAGCTTAGCAGCTTTTAAGGGAAGCAGATGTCTCCAGGTTTAACCAAGGACAGTTTATTAAGTTTCCCACCACACCATGCACCAGTCACAAACGGTAAATGAATGTACTTTTGAACCAATAAGATTATGGATCACAGTTTGCATTCATCACAGCAAATATCCACTCTTTGTAATGACTGTAAAATGTTTATAAAATGTCCATGCTTGTAAATATGAGGTATGTCAGAACTGGGATCACGTTGTGCTTTGACATCCAATTTGGCTTCTGCAAAAAAAAAGAATCTCTGTTCCTACCTTCATCCTTGTATGTCTTCATTGGATCAATTTGAACTTAGCACACCAGACTTAACCCTAAGATTTCAAACAACAAATTGGTGACCATCATGAAGGGACATTGAATTGGTCATGTCTCAAATCAGCCTTGCCTGGGCCGAAAATCTCCAACTGATCTTTCTCATGAAGAGACTGGTAAGAGCACTCAACTAGACCCCATTGTGGCAACCGAGCTGGTCTCCTTGGGGAGGAGACTATGATGTCAAGTCTTAGCTCAAAGGTACAATGCTCTGAAGGCAGTAACAGACATTCCAGGACATTTCACAATAATGCACACAATAAAATATCTTTTGAGATTAAAATAAGGACCAAGGGTGAGTAGGCTTTGGATAGGTGGTGGGAACAGTGTGGTGGCACCTAGTCAGGACCCCTTATCTTCTGACATGTGAAGTACTGTTGGGTACAAGAAATGGGTGCTGTTAGAGAAATCTGAGGACTGGTGAGGTAGGGAGCCAAGACCTGGAGAACCAGGCGTCACCCCACTAACCATTGAACACCCTTAGCTTAAGGATATTTTTGGACTGGTCAGGGGTATTGGTGCAGGGAAAGAGAACACATGGGTAGAACGCTATCCCAAGGTCCAGCCATCTTGGCTGATTATCCCTTGTGGAGGGTTTGGAAGAACTGGGAGGTGTTTGGGGGGAAGCCATTGAAGAAATTGAATGTACCTGCATTTACTTGAATCTAATGCTCTCCTTTTTTGGCTAAATTACTTTGCCAAAATTAGGGTGCACATTCGATTTGCGTAATACAGTAATCTTAGTGTCAAGTCAAAGCAAAAGGGGAAGTTGCTTCAGAGGCACCTGAAGCTCCTATTTAGGGAAATCACCTCAAATAATAATAATAATCATCATCATCATCATTTATATTCCACCATTCTCTCCATGGGGACTCAAGTTTGCCAATATCTATCCACACTAAACAGTTTAAAATGTAATTGTCATGGCTCAATGCTATGCAATCCTGGGCTTTATAGTTTGGTGAGCCATTAGCATTCTTTGGCAGAGGAAGCTTAAGACCTGGTAAAACTACCTAAGTTCTTAACATTGAGCCAGGGAAGTTAAAGTGGATTCATTCTACAGCATATGCCTCTTGTTTCATGTCAGAGCAGCAGGGGAGGGGGACACAGGGAAAGAGGTGCCCACCTCATTACTATTAACAATACAGTCAGCTCTTTACATTAATTCATGCTAGGGGCACAGGAGCCTTACAAAAATATAAACAATGAATTAAAAATCTATTTTTAAACTGAGAGAACACCTCTCTAGGAATTTCTAGGACCTCCAGCCTGACTCTCTGGTCAACTTGACCATAGAATTGCCTTGGAGGATCTAGAGATTCCTAGAGAGGTGTTCTCCAGTGTGAGTGAACCTGCAATGGATGTGGAGGGATGACTATAGATTTTAACACTGCCCAATTTCACTATAATTCTCTACAACTTATGCATCCATTTTTCTGAAACTGGCCTGGCTGTAGTCCCACACAAGGAATAGCTATGTCTGCATATTTCATCCAATTCTGTCCTTTAAAAAGAAGTTATTGCATTTAAAAATTTCCCCATTGTAGTGATTGGAAGTCTTCCAAAGTTTTGGAAAATGACAGGAGAGTTTGAATTCAAGGCAATGTTCATGGTCTATCTGTGTCTGAAAGCTGAGGCAACCCTTTACTCAGGCCCATAAAGCATGCTTCAAGGTGAATATTTTGTTCTATGAACAGTTCTCCTGCCAAGCTTCATCTCATCATCAGTATTGTCTTAGCTGAACTGCGAGTATTTCTTCTGTGTTGTGTAAAATGGAAGCGAGTATTTTTTCTGCGTTGTGTAAAACTATGTTGTGTAAAACTGTAAAAAATGCCTGTTGCACTGTGACTCTGCACATGACTATTGAAAGAAAGTGGTGGATGAGCCAGTACACAAACCACTTTTCAAAAGGAGGTCAGATGTGTACGGAGTATTTGAGCATACTTTATCATATAAAATTGTGTGCCTTGAACTTTTGCTGATCAAAGATTGGTATTCCTTTCTGCTTTCAAGAGTCATTCTCAATTCCTTTTATTCCTTTTTCAACACCGTTTTGTTCTTTTCAGAAGGACCGTCCTGTTCTCTTGTCATAAAAGACATCCAGTATAACAGCTTTTCTTTCATTTTATAACGAATGGCACAATTATGGTTTAATTAGAAGCATATGAGTAAAACAACTGAGAGTCTGTCAGAATCCTTAGAAATGACATATCACAAAATTGCTCAGACGTAAAACCATCTTCATTTAAAATAGTATAAACTTATTTCAAGAGGTATTTTTTCAAAACAGTATAACCACTTTAAAAAAAACTAAACTCTTTCTTTGTTATAGCTTTACCAACAACAATGCCCCCCTGTTTCTGGGGGGGGGGGGACCTGTCAGGTGCATTAAAATACTATTTATGTTGTGTTCAGTTTACAAAGAACATTATATGTAAATGTTCCAAGCCAGGAAACAGCTTCTATGGAGACATTTTCTATCTGTTGCCTCATTTCTCCCTCCCCCCTCAATATATATTCACCATTTCCCCAAATGGGATTTAAAGCAGTCACATTTGGTACTTTATTGGAGTGTTGTAAAATCTGGCTCCTAATCCAAAGAATGTAATGGTAATATCAAAACTTGTTATGTTTTTCACAGATCCACATTTTTTTGTCATTAAAGAGACATTTCCATTGTTGTGAAACTCAAATCAAAAGATATTTTATTGTGTGCATTATTGTGAAATGTGCATCTTAAAATATCTCTAAGGCCATCTTTAGAATCATAGAATCATAGAATCAAAGAGTTGGAAGAGACCTCATGGGCCATCCAGTCCAATCCCCTGCCAAGAAGCAGGAATATTGCATTCAAATCACCCCTGACAGATGGCCATCCAGCCTCTGTTTAAAAGCTTCCAAAGAAGGAGCCTCCACCACACTCCGGGGCAGAGAGTTCCACTGCTGAACGGCTCTCACAGTCAGGAAGTTCTTCCTCATGTTCAGATGGAATCTCCTCTCTTGTAGTTTGAAGCCATTGTTCCGCATCCTAGTCTCCAGGGAAGCAGAAAACAAGCTTGCTCCCTCCTCCCTGTGGCTTCCTCTCACATATTTATACATGGCTATCACATCCGCTCTCAGCCTTCTCTTCTTCAGGCTAAACATGCCCAGCTCGTTAAGCCGCTCCTCATAGGGCTTGTTCTCCAGACCTTTTATCATTTTAGTCGCTCTCCTCTGGACACATTCCAGCTTGTCAATATCTCTCTTGAATTGTGGTGCCCAGAACTGGACACAATATTCCAGATGTGGTCTAACCAAAACAGAATAGAGGGGTAGCATTACTTCCCTAGATCTAGACACTATGCTCCTATTGATGTAGGCCAAAATCCCATTGGCTTTTTTTGCCGCCACATCACATTGTTGGCTCATGTTTAACTTGTTGTCCATGAGGACTCCAAGATCTTTTTCATATGTACTGCTCTCGAGCCAGGCATCCCCCATTCTGTATCTTTGTTGCAGAAAGTACAACAAAGACACTTGCAATGCCTGTGACCATGAAAATTCTAAACAAAGCTTGTTAGTCTTTAAGTTTTCAGGAGAAATGTTGTTGTATTTTCAGGATTGAAGTGATGCTTGCCAAAGTTCTATTGAGTTACTTTCCCCCCTAAATTGTTGGGTGTCTGGGATAACTTAGCTTGTCGGAAATACAGAATGCTACTTACAGGCCTGGGTAGTATCTAGTTACCAATTTTTGCTTTCCCTCCAGTGTCTTAGGCAGATCTAACCCAAGGTATGGAAGCATGTGGCTTCCAGGGCTTTTTTGAGGTCACCAGACCCCCCCCCCCCAGTCCCTAAAGCTTTCACAAAACATTTAATGGAAGTGAATTGTTCCAGATCAGTACAGTACCAAGGTGTTCCTAGGAAATACTAGCGAAACACCCACAATGCCCCCTTTCACAAAGAATAAAAAAGAAATAGCCACAAACTGGAGAAAGTAATGAAAAATCTAGGAGTCATGCCTTACTATGGTTTGTCACAAAGAAGATTAATATGTGTAGTCACAAACAGCCGCGGAAGCTTTCCCCCTCCGATCAAGGAGTAAACTCACACCTTTGTCTATGCAGCAGACTTTATACAAAAATATATACAAAGTCCATTTACAGTGGCTAAAGACTGGAATATTTCTCCAGCCTTCTTTTCCTAATACTTCCAGATAACTGTCGAAGTCTTACTTGCAGCAGGCTAATTTTAGTAGTTAGAAAGTTCTGGGAGCACATCTGTACCCAGAAAGCCCGCACTTTCTGGGGTGTGTGTAGACTAGGATCTTGGAACATTCCCGTTTCTAAAACGGGAATGTTATCGGATTACAGGGCTGTCTGGAAGCGCCCTGAGAAAACCAAGGTACTTTACAAGTAGAAACAAACCAACCCTTCTGGAGTGCCAGCAATACAACTTAAGGGTGTAATGCTAGAAAATGTTGACTATTTCCACTACCTTGACAGCTGAAATACAACACCATTTGTATTTCAAATGTGGCTCTGCAACCACAACATTTTTTTTGAATAAAACGTGTTTGAGGATCAGGACATTTGTAGGAATACTAAGCTGCTTGTTTATAAAGATATTGTCATGAAACATTTACAAATGTCACTCTCAACCTATGGAAAAATTGCATCAGCGTTGCCTCTGAAAAATCCTGTAAATCTCTTGGGAAGACAGGCGGACAAATGTCAGCATTCTACTAGTCTTGAAGTTCCAGGATTAGTGAGAGAACCTCTTTGGCCATGTTGGAGCTGCAGTTAAGAAGGTTATGGCAATGCTCTTTCCAATGTAGTGCAATTGATTTTTTTATCCTTTAGGAGTTTGATTCCATCTGATGAATGTAGAGGGTATATGCCATGATTTGTTGGGCCATAGATGACCTTTATGGCTTTAAAGAATCCCTGTACATCAAGGACATCTGCAAGGTGTTAGATTTCTTGAACCTTTTTTGTCCACCAGGTGTTCCTGAGTTCTCTGGTCCTTCTTTGGGCCTCAGATTTTGTACTAGTGTAGATCTTTTTCTTAGCAGCACTGTTGGTGTCTTTCTGCCATATTTTGAAGGCTTTCCTTGCCAATTAACTTTGGATCTCAGTATCATTTTCATCAAACCAGTCTTGGTGTTTTTTAGTTTGGTATCCAACGGTTTCTTCACAGGCTGTGATGATTATGGTCTTCAGTTCATTCCAATGTTCCTCAACATTTTCAGGGTTTTCTATAGGTAGATGATACCTGAGTGTTTGGAGAAGGGCTCATTTGGAGGGCTCTTGAAGGGCTTGGGTGTCCATTTAATGCCTAATCTAGCTTCCTTGGAGTCTGCATTTGGAAGTGATCTTGATGGCCATCATGGATTTAATTAACCTGTGGTCTGTCATCAGCACTTTTCATGCTCTTGTAAAAAGCACATTGAGTTTGCTTTGCTTTGACCGGGGATGCTTCCATGTTGTCTTGAGCTTGTTTTTCTGGTGGAAGAGTGTGTTAGAAAATGCTGATCATTTCCACTACCTTTGCAGCCACCTCTCCACAAAAGTCAACATTGACACTGAAATACAATACTGCCTGTGCAGCATTTTTTCGAATGAAGCAAAGAGTGTTTGGGGATTGGGATATTCGTAGGGAGACCAAGATGCTTGTTTATAAAGCTATTGTCCTTTCAGCCCTGTTATACGCATGCAAAATGTGGACCGTCTACAGACATCACATTGCCTCCAAAAAATCCTGCAAATCTCTTGGGAAGACAGGCGGACAAATGTCAGCATTCTAGAAAAAGCAAAGACCAACAGCATTGACATGATGAACCTGGACTGGCCACTATTGTCTGAATGCCTGATCACCATCTCCCAAAGCAGTTACTATATTTCCAACTCAAAAATGGAAAACAGAATGTTGGTGGACAGAAAAAGAGATTTAAAGATGAGTTTAAAGCCAACCTTAAAAACTATGGCATAGACACTGAAAACTGGGAAGCCCTGGCCCTTGAGAATTCTAACTGGAGGACAGCTGTTACCAACAGTCTTCTGAAATTCAAAAAGGCACAAATGGAGGGTGAAAGAGGGAAACATGTCAAGAGGAAGGCGTGTTAAGCCAACCCTTGTTGGGACTGCTTTCCATCTGGAAACCAGTCCTGACTGTGAAAGAATATACAGATCAAGAATAGGTCTCTACACTCACTTACAGATCCATTGACAAGATCCTACATTTGGAAGGCAATCATACTCAGCCAAAAGGGATTGCCAATGATGATGATGATGATGAGTCTACACTGCCATATAATCTAATTCAAAGCAGATACTATGAATTTTATATGGCAGTGTAGATAGGGCCTCTGCCCTAGAGTGAATTTATGTGGTAAAGAGTTTGACCCCTATTTAACTGTTGTCTCCATGCTGTGGAATCCTGGGATCTGTAGTTTGGTGAGGCACTATCACTCTTTAGCCAGATTAATAACTGGGGCCTCTTACAGGGAGCGGTCAACCCCCCTGTTTAAAGAGCTCCATTGGCTTCCATTCATCTTCCGGTCCTAATTCAAGGTTCAGGATCTTACCTATAAAGCCCTAAATGGTTTGGGACCGTATCTTTCTCCACGAACCAGCCTGAACTCTTCGATCTTCGGGTGAGGCTCTCCTCTCACCCTTGCCAGTCTCTCAGACTCACCTCGTGGGTACAAGGGAGAGAGCCTTCTCTTCTGTGGCCCCTTGACCCTGGAACTCATTGCCGGAGAGATTAGGAAAGCTCCTACTTTAGAAACGTTTAAAAAGAGTCTCAAGACCTGGCTCTCCCGTTGCGCCTTTGGAGAGTAGCCACACAACTTCATGCTACTGCTCCCTCAGCATTCCTGTCCCAGGAGTTTCTCCCCGCCCCCCTTGTACATAGGTTTGTTTATTATCCCATCTCTCCATGAGTTACAATTAGTTTTACCCCTTTATCTCACTCAGAGTTTTTAAATCATTTTATGTACATGCGGCCCACTCTTTGTCCTTATGTTTGGTTCTTATGTTTTATGTATATTGTTTATATGCTTTGATGTTTTATACTTTAATGTTATGTTGTTTATTTTATTATAATTTTGTATTCTTTGTATTGTAATCTGTTGTTCGGGCTTGGCCCCATGTAAGCTGCTCCGAGTCCCCATTGGGGGAGATAGTGGTGGGGTATAAATAAAGATTATTATTATTATTATTATTATTATTATTATTATTATTATAGCAGAGAAAGCTAAAAACTTTGTAAAACTACAGCTCCCATTATTCCACAGATTTATTTGGCTCCTTCACTTCCAACACATATTTGGAACTGCTATAGTTCTACTAGTGATTTCTGTTTCCACTATGCAAAGAGATCTTATCTTATCTTAACTTTGGCCCTCGAGGTGTCTTGGACTTCAACTCCCACAATTCCTAACAGCCTACTGGCTGGTTGAACCAAATGAGCGGCCTAAGCTTTCATGGGCTGCCTTTCCTTGGGAGCAACATCCTCGTGACCAGAATGCCTTTGGGGGTATTATTGGTATTCTTACTCCAGTTGTCCCTCAAAAGGATAACGGATTCATGCTTAGTGTGCTCGATAGCCAACCTATTATTCATAGTCCATAAAGAAAGGGGCACTTAGTAATCATTTGCAAGCAAGCACACCCCTTTAGCTATTTAAAAGTGTTTTTAATGCTTTCCTAACTAACACCATGCTTCTTTCTAATGGGTTCACAACACATAAGAGAAGTGAACATGGCCATGCACTCGCTACTAAAACATTTCACAGCTACTGGCTGTTAGGAATTGTTCAAAACACCTGAAGGGCTGAAGTTTGCCCATGCCTGAACTATATACACAATAGAAGGAATGCAGTGTGACAACACTTTAACTGCTTTGGCTCAATGCTGCGGAATCCATGGAGTTTTAACCTTCTCTGCAAATGAGTGGTTTTGCCTCATCAAAACCTAACTCCCACTGAGCCAAGGAAATTAAAGTGATGTCAATTTGTTTTAATTTCACATCATTGATGCATTCTATGTATTGTTGAAGGCTTTCATGGCCGGAATCACTGGGTTGTTGTAGGTTTTTTGGGTTATATGACCATGTTCTAGAAGTATTCTCTGCTGACACTTCACCTGCATCTATGGCAGGCATCCTCAGAAGTTGTGAGGTCTGTTGGAAACTAGGAAAATTGGGTTTATATATCTGTAGAATGTCCAGGGTGGGAGAAAGAACTCTTGTCTGTTGAAGCTAGGTGTGAATGTTTCAATTGGCCACCTTGATTAGCATTTGATGACCTGACAGTTTTTAGGTGTGGCTTGTTAGTGCCTGGGGAATCCTTTGTTGAGAGGTGATTAGCTGGCCCTGATTGTTTCTTGTCTGTAGTTCCCCTGTGTTTGAGTGTTGTTTTTAGTTTACCTGTCTAAACATATCTCCCTCTATGAATCACCAAGGACCTTAAGATTATCTGGTGGGGCCCTGCTCTCGGTCCCACCGTGATTGCAGTCACATTTGGTGGGGACGAGAGACAGGGCCTTCTCTGTGGTGGCCCCTCAGCTGTAGATCTTCCTCCCTTATGAGGTTAGATTTATTTATTTATGACATTTATATGCCACCCTTCTGACCCCAAAGGGGACTCAGAGTGGCTTAGAAGATATACATACATACATACAATATATTAAATTATTAGCATAGTACACTATCAGTATTATATGTTACTATATTGTACTACACCATTATATTGTAATATTTTATTAGTATACTAGCCGTCCCCTGCGACGCGTTGCTGTGGCCCAGTCTGGTGATCTCGAAAATAAAATAATGAGAATATGTTGGTTTCTAATATATGTAATTTCTTTATGCTTGTGGGTAAACATTATTTCTTGTTGTTTCTTTGTCAGTCTTGATGTAGAGATTGTCTGGTTTCCTTCAAAGTCCAGTTGAGTTCGTATTTGGGCAAATGGAATATTTGTGCCAAGTTTGGTCCAGATCCATCATTGTTTGAGTCCACAGTGCTCTCTGGATTTAGGTGAACTACATCTTCCAAACTCACGGTCAATGCCCACCAAACCCTTCTAGTGTTTTCTGTTGGTCATGGGAGTTCTGTGTGCCAAACAAGGTTCAGTTCCTTCATTGGTGGAGTTCAGAATGCTCTTTGATTGTAGGTGTACTATAAATCCCAGCAACTACAACTCCCAACATCTATTTTTTGAGTGATGGTCACTCCTTGGGTTAGTAAGTGTTTTGTGGCCAAATTTGGTGTCACTTCCCCCAGTGGTTTTTGAGTTCTGTTAATTCCACAAACGAACATTACATTTTTTAATATAGATTATACATTATATATATATCAATGGTATTCCCCATAGTTACCTACGGATGTGAGAGCTGGACCTTAGGGAAGGCTGAGCAAAGGAAGATAGATGCTTTTGAACTGTGGTGTTGGAGGAAAGTTCTGAGAGTGCCTTGGACCACGAGAATATCCAACTAGTCCATACTTCAGGAAATAAAGCTCAACTGCTCATTGGAGGGAAGCATAGTAGAGATCAAAATGAAGTACTTTGGCCACATCATGAGAAGAAAGGGAAGCTTAGAGAAGACAATGATGCTGGGGAAAATGGAAGGAAAAAGGAAGAGGGGCCGACCAAGGGCAAGATGGATGGATGGCATCCTTGAAGTGACTGGATTGACCTTGAAGGAGCTGGGGGTGGTGACGGCCGACAGGGAGCTCAGGCGTGGGTTGCTCCATGAGGTCACGAAGAGTCTGAAACGACTGAACGAATGAACAACAACAAATATTATAAACATATTATAGATCTGCCCTATCCCTTCTGATCTTCCGGAAGAAACTTAAATCCTGGCTGTGGGATCAAGCTTTTGCAGAACAGACTGATTTGCTGGTGAAGATAAAGTTTTAGTGGACTGCAATGGACTGATTTGGATGACAATTTGAACCGGCAAACTGTTTCAATGTATAACTGTTTTTAATGTATGCTAATTGTATTTTATGTTATGATATTACAGTGTGTTGGCATGGAAGTCCTCCCGAGTTCCTCTTTGGAGATTGAGAAGGACAATAAATGTTCTAAATAAATTAATAATAACTTTAGAGTTTTTTAATACTGGTAGCCAGATTTTGCTCATTTTCGTGGTTTCTTCCTTTCTGTTGAAATTGTCCACATGCTTATACATTTCAATGGCTTCTCTGTGTAGCCTGACGTGGTAGTTGTGAGAGTGGTCCAGCATTTTTGTGTTCTCAAATATGCATTCTGGCAACCAAGGCAGACAGCCCCTAGCTTAGCTCCGCCCCTTTCTGGAGTCCGGAAGTGCCCGCTTCCTGCGAGTCTCGGGCAGCCAATGAAACGCCGCGGGGAACCCAGTTCCCGAATGTTGGCTTGGATCATGTGACTCTGTTTCGCTTTCGGCGGCGGTGTTCTAAAGGGGAAAGGCTTCTTGTATATACGTTTTGCAATAGCAGCCGCAGCCATGGGGTTCATGGTGTTCTTCCTGCTCTGTGTGCCGTTGGGCCTCTGCGCCGCCCAGAGCCCTTTCCCTGCTGCAGAGAGGCTGGAGGAGGAAGGGTCTCCCTGGCTGGGGCTGCCGGAGGAGCTGCTGCACCCGGAGGTGGAGCCGGAGTGCCGGGAGCTCTTGGCCGGCTTTGCCAACAGCAGCGTGAGGCTCAGCGGGTGCCTGGTCCGCCACGCCCGGCCCGTCACCGTCTGCCAGAACTGCTACCGGCCCTTCCGCGAAGTCACCGAGCACCTGGAGAACATCAGCCGCGCCGCTGGGGTGCGTCCGCACTGCGAGATTAACGCGCTCTGACGCCGCTTGAACTGCCGCGGAATCCTGGGAGTGGTGGTTTTACATGGCCTTCTCTGCCGAAGAGGGCTGGGGCCTCACCAAACGACAACGCCCAGGATTCCGCAGCAGTTAAAGGGGTGTCAAACTGCATTCATTCAACATACAACCAAAAAATACAGGATTGGGAATGAGTTTTTGGGCTGTATCCACTCTATAGAATTAAAGTACAGTAAACTCCCAGTTAACCGGAACTCTCAAGCAACCGGTAGAAAGAAAGAAGAAATAGTACTTTAAATAAAAATTAAAACATGTACAATACAGGAAAACCTCTACGTTAATTTGAAGCTATTGGCTTTTAATTACTGTATTTCAATATCAAGCCAATACATCAGGTATGAGCAAACTTTGGCTTTCCAGGTGGTTTGGACTTCAACTCCCACAATTCCTAACATGGCTGTTGCCTCCTTGGCAATCCTATTTCTAAAGTGTCAGGAAAGTCTTTTCGTATTATCTCGGGCTGTCATGAGGTGGTCCAAACACTGCTTGTTTCTCTCTTCTGTCTAAATATTAACTCTAGAGATACAATTCTCATTTGGAAAGTCAACTAGCGGTACTTTGCTCACTGTTCTGAGAGAAGACAGGAGGCCTACTTATGGTAGAGGAAGAAGGTACAAGAAGGATCTTATGCAACAAGGGTTATGAATTGTCCTTGGAAATTTTCAAGGGGATAAGGACAGTAGCAGTTGGTAGTGGGATGTAGCCCATACTCTGGGTGCATCTGCATTGTAGAACAAATGCAGCTTGACACCATTTTAACTGTTGTGGGTCATACCAAAATTCATAATTTTGCTCGCAAAGCCTTCCCTCGACTTATAGATGTGGCAGATTTATGCATGTGTATATATCAGGCATGGGCAAGCTTGGCCCTCAAACTGTTTTGGACTTCAACTCTCACAATTCCTAACAGCCAGTAAGCTGGCTGGGATTTCTGGAAGTTGAAGTCCTCACAGCAACCCAAACATACTACTACTACTACTACTACTACTAATAATAATAATAATAATAATTAGTAGTAGTATTATGTTTGGGTTGCTGTGAGCTTTCTAGGTTGTATGGCCATGTTTCAGAAGCATTCTCTCCTGACATTTCACCCACATCTATGGCAGGCATCCTCAGAGGTTGTGAGGTCATTATTATGTTTATTCATATCCCACTTGTTCTTTCCACAAGTAGACTCAAAGTGGCTTACATTAAAAGTATTTCAATACAGTAATCCAAAACACCTAAGGGCCAAAGTTTGCCCATGCCTAGTATATAGTAAATGTTGAAGCAGCACTACGTAAAATGTTAGCCTGCCAACCAGTCCAGTCTATTGTTTGCGCCATATTTACTGTATGTGAGATGACCAGTGATGATTCTGAAGTTGCGGGAACCTCAATGAACAGATGTCTGATTCTGGCTGGAAAATAAGGATGAGCCTGACTAATTCTGCCACACTGAGATTCTGTCATTCATGCATTTGGAGTCAGTCCACTTGAACTAAAAACACATGGAAAATGTTGATTTTCACCCAATATTTCCTTGTGTCTGCATTTTTTGTTGTCAGGACTTACTCGGTTTAGTAGAAGGCCAGTCTCAGTGAAGATGAGACTAGATCACAGTTGATTTTGATGTCAAATTGTACATTCTCATAGCAGAACATCATTCAGTAAAACAACAACATTGGTTCGTCCAGAATGGCCCGCATCACTGCAGAGTATTTTAGCTATTTATTTTGTTTTATTCAGCTAAACAAATTCAATTTGCAACATCTAGGAAGTAAAATGTTAAGCAGGAACAACCAGAAATGGGAAATTGACTTATTGTGAGTGACATATCACAAATTTGAGCTTTTGTGGCAGATTTTAATCATTTCCTAAGCTGCCTTTGAGTCCATTTAATGAGCGCAAGGAAGCTGACTCAAACCAAGCGTGCATCTGCAATACTGAATAAATGCCGTTTGATACCACTTTAACTGCCATGGCTTAGTGTTGTGGAATCATGGGAGCTGTAGATAGTTAGCAGTGAGCTGTGGCAATTAAAATGGTGTCAAACTGCATTATTTCTAAAGTGTAGATGTACCCTAAATCCAATGTTTTTGTTTCTTGTGTTATAAACCTAATTTTTCGGTTAAGTTTTTCTTTTAATATTGTGGTTGTATGACATTTCTCTTATATTGAATTTATACATTCATATACTTGTATATGGTATTTCAAAAGGTGTAACTTGTTTTTGTATCACAGCTTCCAGAACGCCATAGCTAGCACAGGCAGTGGAGAGTTCTGGAAATTGTAGTTCTGAAAAAATAACTGTCTCAAGCTTAACTGGGGCATTCTACAGGGAGCGGTCAACCCCCCTGTTTAAGGAGCTCCACTGGCTGCCATTTATTTTTCGGTCCCAATTCAAGGTACAGGTTATCACCTACAAAGCCCTAAACGGTTTGGGACCCACCTACCTTTGTGACCGTATCTCTCTCCACGTACCAACCCGGGCCCTTCGTTCCTCGGGGGAGGTCCTCCTTTCACCTTTACCAATCTCACAAGATCATCCTGTGGGCACAAGGGAGAGAGCCTTCTCTTCTGTGGCCCCCTGGCTTTGGAATTCCTTACCTGGCGAGATCAGGAAAGCCCCTTCACTAGAAACATTTAAAAAGAACCTCAAAACCTGTTTTTTCCGCTGCGCCTTTGGTGAGTAGGTGCACAGCATGATATTTTGCACCCCTCAAGGTTTTCTGCTAATGGAGTTCGTGCCCTTCAAATAGGATGTTTAGCCTCACAACTCTGTGTGTTTTATGAGTTCCATATAAATGCTCTGCTCCTATTTTATCTCATCATAGTTTGTTAACTTTTTTATCCTGAATATGTGGCCCGCTCATTGTCATCCTTACTGTGATTATTATTATTATTAAACTTTATTTGTACCCCGCTAGCATCTCCCGCAGGACTCGATGCGGCTTACAAAGGCCAAGGCCTCAATACACAACATAACAATACATCTAAAGCAAATTAAAAACACTTAAAGCAATATTAAAACAACAAGCAATAAACAATACACCAAAACGCAGTAAAACTGGGCTGGACCAGAGTAAAGGGTACAGGATTAAAAGTGCTGATGTGACAGGTAATATGTAAGGCTTCTAGGGCAAGTGCAGTGTGCAGTGTGCGGCAATCATAATTCTAATAAAGTGCTTATGGGACTTGGTATTGGAGATTTCCTATTCAGGGAAGGCACATTGGAACAGCCAGGTCTTCAAGTTCTTTCTGAAGACTGCCAATGTAGGGGCCTGTCTAAGATCTTTGGGGAGGGTGTTCCAGAGTCGGGGCGCCACCACGGAAAAGGCCCTGTCCCGTGTCCCCCACCAAACGCGCTTGCGACGCAGGTGGGATCACGAGCAGGGCCTCTCCAGATGAACGAAGTGAGTGTGTGGGTTCGTAGACGGAGATGCGGTCACGCAGGTAGGCTGGTCCCAAACCGTTCAGGGCTTTGTAGGTAAGCACCTGCACCTTAAATTGGGCTCGGTAGATAAACGGCAGCCAGTGGAGCTCCTTGAACAGGAGGGTTGACCTCTCTCTGTAAGGAGCACCGGTTAACAACCTGGCCGCTGCTCATTGGACCAGTTGGAATTTCCGAGCCATTTTCAAGGGCAGCCCCACATAGAGCGCATTACAGTAATCCAACCTAGAGGTGACCAAGGCATGGACCACCCCGGCCAGGTCAGCCTTCGCGAGGTATGGTCGCAGTTGGCGCACAAGTCTTAGTTGTGCAAAAGCCCTCCCGGACACTGCTGACGCCTCAGCTTCAAGCGTAAGCTATGAGTCCAAGAGGACTCCCAAACTGCGGACCTGTGGTTTCAGGGGGAGTGCAAACCCCGTCCAACACAGGTTGCCACCCTATACCCCGGTCAGGTTTACGATCGACCAGGAGGACCTCTGTCTTGTCGGGATTGATCTTCAGCTTGTTCCTCCTCATCCAGATAGACACAGCGGCCAGGCACTCGTCCAGCATCCGAGAGGCCTCCTTGGAATTGGGTGGAAATGAGTAGTAGATTGTGTTTATTGTAATGTTTATTTTATGATTTTTTTTCTTTTAATGTCATTTTGATAATGTTGTTGTTTGCTGTATATGTTTTGATTTTATTCCTGTATTATGTTGTCCAGGCTTGGCCCCATGTAAGCTGCTCCGAGTCCCCATCGGGTAGATGGTGGTGGGGTAGCAATAAAGATTATTATTATTATTATTATTATTATTATTATTATCATCATTATTATTATTATTATTATTAGGTAGGTCTGATGAGATTCAATCTTCATTTGAAAGGATGTTCAGTAGAGAAGTCTTCTGTCTGAGACCTTGGATGAGGTCTGCCAGAACTGATAGATGCACAACTGACTTGGTATAAAGTGAGATTTGTATGTTCACTTTTAGACTGTAGTTACTTTGTAGTGAGCCAGCCATCTTGTGATGCTGAATTAGACATTCTGGTTTCTTCCTTTCTTTTGCAGCTGTGTGCTTTGTGTATGGTGTGGCTTGCTTTTTTCATTTCATCTCTTGCCATTTCTTCCATCAACATTCTGGCATAGTTGTTGATTTCTGCTACACATATCATGCTCTGGACATTGTGGGTTGGTCTTTTGGGGGTGGGTGGGACTTCTTGGGCCAAGAATTTAGCCTTTGGGATATGTCTTTGGACTTAGAAGTTTCCTAAGTTCTAGTTCCATGATGTCATATTTTTGCAGGGATTTTCTCTGTCCTGTCTTGCTTATTGAACAGCTTGTGCAAAGGCAATGTTTCTCCCACAGACCGCAAGAAAGCTCCATAGTCTGTCCTTGGTCTCAGTGTATTGGCACTGTGAAATAACCTGTCTTTATTTGAATGTATAGTGATGTATACAAATGTATAATAACGTATACTCTCTGTCCTTTCAGAACACTACTGAGAGTAACCCCTGTGCCAAAAGCCTCTTGATGTCTGATAGACTACAGATAGTTCTGATCATGTCTAATTTTTTTAATGCTACGTGGAAAAAAGCAAATTGTGCAAGTATGTATTCCCATTTTTCAGTTTCTTGGCCTCCTGTATACAAAGTAACCTGTATCATTTTCATGCCTGTACAGTGCGTATTTACCCAAATGATTATTTTCAAGTTAATTGTGCTGGGAATAAAGAGGTACCCCAATTTCTTTCTTCATTGGCATCAGTTTACGTATGAAACTAACGGGCTCCAGGAATAAGTATGTTCTCCTGCCCTTAGGATTGCTTGGTACTAGACATGGGGACTAGAAAGAGGATCATTTTAGGGGATTCTGGAATTTTATCTCAAGGAATCCCTGTTGGTCCTATAAAGTTTTAGGTGTCACATAAAGGCTTGGTTTGCAAATAGAAATAGACCACAAATTCTGGTTGCATAAAACTATTACTTGAATGGGCTCATTCTTTCCTCTTTGTTCAAACAGAAGAACATACTACCGATGTGCCCCTCTCCACATGTTTCCACGTTTAACTTTTCAGATTTGATTATTCATGTATTGTATTAATATGTTTTCTCTAATGAAATGTGACTCTAAAGCCAGCTTCTACATGAATGTGACTATAGAGTTGCATTGGAGGAACTAGAGAGAATACATCTCTAGATATTTGTTGGTCCTCCAGTTCAATTCTGTGGTTAATCTCTGTGGAAGTTGACCATAAACTTGCACAGGAGGACCTAGAGATTCCTAATGAGGGGTTTTCTCAGGTTAAAAATAGCATTTTAAAAAATTGGCAGTTCTCCCACTTTTACAGAGATTATCTTTCCCTAACCCCAACAAAAGGGCCTACTACAGGCAGTCCCCAAGTCACAAATAGGATATGTTCTGTAGGTTTGTTCTTAAGTTGAATTGTATGTCAGTCGGAATAGGTACATTATTTAAGTGTAACTCCATATACATATACATATTGCATATACAACTAGCTAGCTAGCTTTGGTAGCATAGGTGTTTATTTTGCTGCCTGTGCCCCTGTTTGGAAGTTTTCCCCTTCCTTTATGTCCCTGTGATGATCGGATTTTGACAAATTTGGCTTGTTGTGGAAATAAGGATTGGTGATTAAACTTCAGTGGAGACACATTTTCCCCATGATAACTCTTCCCAGAGTAAATTTCCTTTCTGAGGGGTAAATTTCTTTCACTTCCTGTTGTCTTACCCCCCGTTCTTAACTATGAGTCATTTGTAAACTGGATGTTTGTAGCTCGGGGCTCCCGGTATGTAGTTGACTGCAGGATTTGAGTTTATTATCAGAAACACTCTGCCTTGTTTGAGTTCATTATTAAAATGTTTCCCCATGATTTGGATTTTGCATATGGCTCACATCTAGCTGTTTTATAGGAAATTTAGTGAAATACCCAGCCAGTGACCCACTAGTGGATTCTCATGTCATATAGTCTGTTCTTAAATTCAGACCATCAGAAACATATCCTCAAAATTTGGGGTCATTTTAAACATAGGAAAGACTTTTTTTTGTTTCCAGCAGGAGGTCACTAGGAAGTTGACTTCTGTGACATTTCCTCCTGAACAAATTCCTCTCTTGGATGTAAAACGATCTAGAGAAGGTTGAAAACTTGTTGAAATTATAGAGAAATTTAGGGAAAATATATTTAAGAAGAAGCAGGACTATCTCTCTCCAGAGTCTCATGTGGGGTACTGTATCACCCTAACATCTTAACAGTTGCCAATCTCTGCTTTAGTCGCTATAATATCTAAACCATTTGTAGATTTTCCTGTTTACCTGTGCTTCTTTATTTCCTGTGCCTATTGTAGATGTCAGCATCTCTGAGTAGATATTTGATATTGCAAACCTCTAACCTTTTCTTGTTCTCATTCTTTGTAAAGTATGGTGGACATAAGTGTCCCTAAACAACAACTTGAATATTCATCCACCTTATAAAATAAGAATGTGTGACTAAGATATGAAAAACAAACACACGCTGGCCTTTTGAAAGGAGATACAAGGATATATTACTTTTTTGGCCTTCTCTCCACAGATTGTTTGAAGAACAACAGTGAAGGCTTATCAAATAGTACAGTGACATTCCTGGCCTTATTCAATGAATCGATGGCATGCTTTGAGCACAACCTTCAGGTACGTCATACAGTTCATGTGAGAGTGAAGTTGAACCCTCTAATATAGCATATATTTGCAATATACGGGACATATAATTCAGAAATTCTTACACAGTTTTGGCAGGTAGAACAATTATCTTTCAAATGCAGGTGTTCACTACTGAAAGAATAAGATGCATTCTAATTAATGTTCACCTCCATCTCATAAG
Source organism: Anolis sagrei (assembly GCF_037176765.1). NCBI lineage: Eukaryota > Metazoa > Chordata > Lepidosauria > Squamata > Anolidae > Anolis > Anolis sagrei. The sequence goes on from NC_090021.1 coordinate 94,597,977, forward strand.
CAATTATGGTGCTGTTTTGGTCTCACAATAGTTGGTAATTATATAGGAAGAGTTGCACAGTCTCTGCATATAGTAAATCACTTTCTTTCCTTATTCTGGGCCTAGTAACCTTAGAATTTAAGTATATGGGTCTTCTGGTATTTTGATGTCATTTTCGCTAAGCCCAGATAGCTGAATATATTTTGAAATTTGAGTTTTAACATGTTTACATATGGATGTCTAAAAAGTATAGTACTTGATACAACAAGATGTAATGATAGTCATCAGACTGGGCCATTTTGAAAGGAAAGAGATTCATGTAATAGAAGGTTTTCTGTGGCTACTGGCCGTATTGGCTATATATTTTGAATATGAGAAGAAGTAGGTCTCTGAAAACTCAGTGCAGGGGAGCACAGGCATATTTTACTGCAGGCTTCTTCTTCTTATGCTATTTGTATCCGACTTTTTTCTCTCCATACGGACACTCAAAGTGGCTTACAGCTAAGAATCGCAATACAACTTAAAATATACCAATATACAAGTATAAAAACAGTATTTAACATAATTAAAAACATATAAAACTACAGCAGTCCCTGACAATTTAAAAAACTTTCTTCTTTAAAAGCCTGCCTGAATAAAAAGTGTTTAACCTTCCGCCGGAAGGACAGCAGGGAGGCGGCTATTCTGGCTTTCCTGGGCAGGGAGTTCCAGAGTTGAGGGGCAGCCACCTAGAAGGAAGGCCCGCTCTCTCGTTCCCACCAGTTAAGCTTGAGATGGAGGTGGGACCGAGAGAAGAGCCTCTCCTGAAGATCTTAGGCCCTGGGCAGGTTCGTACAAGGGGATGTGGTCGGCCAAATAGCCTGGACTTGAACTGTTTAGGGTTTTAAAAGTCATTAAAGTCAGCAATTTGAATTGTGTCTGGAAACAGATTGGAAGCCAGTGAAGCTGCTTCAACAGGGTGGTTGTCGCTCCCTTTAGCCGGCCCCAGTAAGCAACCTGATTGCAGCTCTTTGGACCAGCTGAAGTTTCCAAGCACTCTTCAGAGGCAGCCCCACGTAGAGTGTTCTTATATGTGTTTAGATTCTAATGGAAGAAGGAATCACACAGATTTAGAATAAGGGAAGGAGAAAGTTAGTATTGGAAAAGTCAGAATTAGAAGAAGCAGGGCCGTAGCCAGAAAAAAAATTTCGGGAGGGGTTGAATTTGGGGGGGGGGTTGAAAATTTCACGGCGGGGGGGGGGGGGGTTGAAACCTGCCTCCTATTTTATTTTATTTATTTATTTATTTATTTATTTACAGCTTTTATATTCCGCCCTTCTCACCCCGCAGGGGTCTCAGGGCAGATTACAGTGTACACATATATGACAAACATTCAATGCCAATTTTTGACATACAAACATATACAGACATACACAGAGGCTATTTAACTTTTTCTGGCCGCCAGGGGAGCTGTCGCTTTCCTCCTCCATCTGCGACGCTGATGAAGCACCTCTGCATTCCCCACACGCTTCCCCTGTGGAATGCTTTGCCGGAGTCTTTTTTATGGCCTCATAAATCAGTTAATTTAGCCTCCCCACACTTTAAGGTGGTACCTAATTTTACTACTTGACAGATGCAACTGTCTTTCGGGTTGCAAAGGTCGACAACAGGCTACACACAATTGGTTGGAAACCCACTCCAACCCGGGCTGGCTTCGAACTTATGACCTTTTGGTCAGAGTGATCTTCATGCAGCTGACACTCAGCCAGCTGCGCCACAATCCCCGCAAAGAGCATAGCAGGGGGCAGAGCAGCCTTCCATAGCCTGCAGCTCCGCCCCTGTCAACCTCCTCCACCAAGTCTGGCCTCCTTAATGAGAGCATTCAACACACACACCCAACTTGGTTGTTTCACTACATCGGCTGTTGCTGCAAGTAATGACAGTGTGAATAAATTGTCAATATTTGCTTGAGATAGTGCTTGCAGTTCTGGAGGGACTCTTAATTTTTTTGCATCTCATAGACTTAGCATGGGGATTAGGTTAATCAGTTAAAATTCATGAGTAATCCAGTTTTTTAAAAAAAATCTGAAACATTTGGGGGGGGGTGTTGAACCCCTAAAACCACCCCCTCGCTACAGGCCTGAGAAGAAGGGATGGAGAGTGATAGCAGAGTGAATGGAGTCCAGAGAAAAAGAGGGGAATCTCTCCCACATTCAAAGTGATCATATACAGAGGACAATGGGCTGTGTGTGCAGTTCTTGGCCTCTGTCAGGATATAGCAAATATAACATGCTATTTGATGTTGCTCTACATTTATTGGATGTAATTTTCTTAATAAATATGTAAAACCTTAATACACCTAGGCTTAAATTATCCTGGTTCTTCCTTGTCATGTGGGAGCAAGTTAAAACTGCCGTGTGTTTGAATAATCCTAGAAGCTACTCTGTGATTGCACACGTTTGCTCAATAATGAAAAGATAGATAATTTTCAGTGCATGTGTGTATCTTTTTTCCTTCCCCCTTCTTTTGTTTGTCGGTGATCAAAGCATTAAATGTTAATATGTACTGCAGTGATGGATTCTGTAATAACAAAACAAATCACTTATTGTTGATGTATAGTCATTAGTGTAACTGTTTTGCATTTATGTTGGAATAGTCAGTAGCTATTGAGTAATGAGAGTTGTCAGCAGGAGGTAAATGAAAAGAGTAGATGAAGAGTTGGTCCAACATGGATATACCGAGAGCATAGAAACCTACAAATTAAATTCATCCACAGCTCTATAAAGAGCTTCTGTTGTTTCTTAATTTTCCTCCTCCTCTGATTTAAACTGATACATCCAATTTCTTCTTAGGTTTTTACCTTATCACCAGTATGTTCTTCTCTACCTGCCTGTAGTATAAATTAGTTTTCCTATATTCTTCTTAATGGTTGCCCCCATCTGCTGAAATATCCGTTCTCTCTGTTTTCTTTTGCTGTTAGGCAAAGACATTTTTGTTTAAAGTAGGCTTATAATGTTGTTGTTTTTTTTAAAAAAATCAGATGTTCTATTTATCTTTTCAAACTTTGATTTGTTGTTGGAATGATTTAGAATGTTTGTGTGGTCCTTTTGATTGTTTTAAAATGTTATTGTAAATATTTTAAAATCTCTGGAACCTACCTTGGGTCCCACTTGTCAGAAATATTAAAAATTAACTAGGTATTTTTAATTATAAAAATGTGAGTCAGACACTGAAAGGGTTAAATGGATGCAGTGACTCAGCAAAAGTGGCAGTTCAATATAAGTAGGTGTGCCTGTAGCTTAGGTATCTCTTAGTGTTAGTTGCCCTCTGTATGAAGAGACCTCAGTGTGAGAGGCCTCGGTGTTAGTAGGTCTCAGTGTAAGGATGGCCTGGTGTAAGAAGGCATCGGTAAGAGAAGCCCCAGGTTAAAGCCTCATGTGTAAAGCTCCAGTGAGAATGGCTGCTGTGTGTAAAAGGCTACTGTGTGAAACTCCTGTGTAAGTTTAGTGTGAGAAGAGACTGTGAGAGTGAAGCTTTTTTGTTTGCATGAGAAAGAAGCCCAGCATGGAAGCAAAGAAGGAAGTATAAAGAACTTTATTTGTGTTATGGAAACCTTATTCTTGTAAATCATGCAATCATATTATTTTGCTGTAAAGAAAAGCCTCCTAAGAAAGATATAACATTGGTCTGCATGTTTTTGTTCTTTTTATCACTTTTGGTTATTGGAGCTGAGTCATGCTGCTGCTAATAAGTTACTCTGCTGTACCTTTATGAGGAGTGTTTTTTTGTTAATAAGCCCACTCGCCCAACACCACTCTGAGGGAGAGTTGACATACAGATAAATGAATGAATGAATTATTGTAGTCATGGGTTATGCATCAGAATCAGGTCTACTTTCTAAATTATGATGCTGAAAAACGAATATCCCCCTTGTGTCTGTAGAGGCAGGAAGACAGTCGGCTCCCAGGTAACATCTCAGATGTGTGCAAGAACTGCAATGCAACTTACAGAAAATTGAATGACATGTACAACAGTATGCAAAAGAGTGGGAAGGAAGATGAATCTGAGGAAGAGTTCCACTTGTGCATCGATGTAGAAGATGCTGTAAGTTTTCATGCTTTTGTTGTTGTAGGCCCCCATTCTATCATATCACCTACTGTTTTGACTATAGGATTGCAGTTGGTTATATTTTACAACATTGCCACAAGGCAAAATCAAAAGCATTTTGATTTATGCTCGAAATAATAATATGACAATGTGGTAACCAAATGTGTAAGAATACTAAAGCACAGAAACGGGCGACCAAATTGGTCAGAATGTGTTACTTTAACAGAAAAGAAATTCCAGTATTGGAGGCACTGTGAATGCTTATAGGGCACATGCTTGCAACTCTTAAAAATGGTGTTGGAGATGGATCACTAAGAACCTGTGGAGAAACTACCAGTGCAGCCAGAGTGCTTTAAATGAACCTAAAGAACAATAGGAGCCCCGAAACACATTTCTTTCTGACCCTGCACAAAATACTGATCTCCCATGGTGAATAAATTTGTGTTTTTAAACGACAAGTCCTTCTCTCCTTGTTAGATGAACATCACACGAAGACTTTGGAGCACCAGTTTCAATTGTTCTGTCCATTACAGTGACACGGTGCCAATGATTGCTGTTTCTTCATTCATTCTCTTTCTACCAGTTGTTTTCTACTTGAGTAGCTTCCTTCACTCGAAACAGAAAAAGCGTATCCTAATGCCATGTAAGTTTGTCTTTTTTAAACTGTTGAGTCTATTTTCTTGCAATTAAAAGTTGGTTATTTGTGGTGGAACTTTTGCATTGATAGAGTTCAGCTTTTTTGGTTTAGCCAGAGTGGCCTGTGGACCTCAGAAGGGCTTATCCTGAAAACTAGTTCATTTAGGCCAAAGGTAGCTGGAACAGTTGTGACATCAAGTACCATATATACCTGAGTATAAGTCAAGATTTTCAGCCCCTTTTTAAGGCTGAAAAAGCTCCACTCGGCTTATACTTGAATCAAAGTTATTTATTATTTTACTGGGTTATTATTATCATTACATTTATATTACATTATTATTATTATTATTTTATTATTATTGCATCTATTATTTTACTCTATTTTTACATTTATTATTTTACTCTATTTTTATTACTACATTTATTATTATTTTACTGTATTATTACATTTATTATTTTACTTTATTATTGCTGTTATTATTGCATTTCCATTATTTTACTCTATTATTATTTTTATTACATTTATTATTTTACTCATTATTATTGGAAGGATACGTATGCACATTTACATTGAAGAAGGTTAGAATAATGGTTTAATCAGAGTTAGACAGTTACCTTAAAATACAGTTTTATGTAAATATTCAAAAGCATTAACTGATGTTTCAATTAATGTAATTTTTATTTTGAAATTTACTAGTAGCTTCTGCTTTCCCCACCTTTGGCTTATCCCAGTTTTTTGTGGTAAAATTCAATGCCTCAGCTTATATTCGGGTCAGCTTATACTCGAGTATATATGGTACTTAGTTCAAACCCATGCTTTTGTAAATAGATTTTGCTGTGAATATAGGCGGTAGGATAGGTTGGATTTACATAGTTTCTATCCTAGAAGACGTGAAGGCCACAGACGTTTATGCTATGTTATGCTTTCCTGTCCACATGGTCTGATGTGACAAGGATAAAGTGATAAATGGAGGAATGATGACATTGCCCCTCCATAAGGAACCTCCTCCCACTCTCCTGGGAAATTTTCCTGTGCTCCTCAGATTTGTAGCATTCATTAGCTGCCTTTACCGAGAAAGGTCTGGCACATGGGACTAGTTTTGCAGTTGTGTTTGCTGGTTTATATCTCATGTGTGGATTTATTTATTTGTTTATTTTAAACATTTATATTCCGCCCTTCTCACCCTGCAGGGGACTCAGGACGGAGCACAACATATATACGGCAAACATTCAGTGCCATCAATGCAAACATAAAACCATAAATATATACAAACATTAAAATCACTTATATTCACATTAAAAGTTGCTTAAAAACCATCTCAGTTTGGATGCACTGCAAACAAATGAACAGAGTCGGAGCTCTTCTATGCGAGTCCTAACTTTCTCTTTTTCTTTCTAGCCAAGAGGTTCCAGTCAAATGATAGTTCGGTGAACATCCAAGAAAAAAAGCACTGAACCTGCAGAATGCAAGCTGCTATGGGACATATATCATTGCTCTGATGGAGATAATAACAGTTTGGAATTGCACTGGATTACAAAATGTTAAACGAGACATCGTGTGACTCTGAGACGGGTACATGCACTGAAGTGGCAAACATTTTTCCCACTCTTTGGGGCTTTTATTGTGAAAGGAAATTGAAACTTCTTCCTTCTTTTGGTACTGAGCTTTTGTCTCACTTGATTTCTGATTGGTGACTGCTGAATTATGTCCCCATGTTTCCCTTATACATTCCTATTCTTTGCAGTTTATGACTGATAAGAATCTAATTTTAATTTTCATGCTCCCAGCCTTTATTATGACACAATAACATTTTTGTTTGTCTGTGATATTTTTTAAAAGGTGAAATTAGAGCTAATGCCTTAATTGCTAACAGTATTTTCCGCTGACCAGATCACTAATCTTGATTCTCTAACCAAATCACTGGTTGCAGTGCTGCTTAGATATCTGAAATAGTTTCTGTAGTGTTCATGTAATTATTTCTGGAACTACTGGTCGTTTCAATTAAGTGGTATTTAGAATTCTGTCTTGGCCAGAATGCTGTGCTCTTGATATTACCATAGTTCGGGTCCAGTAAACAGAGTCACTTCTATTCCTTTGGGTAAGGGCTGTGTGAAGATTATGTTCATTGAATCACTGTAAGCTAATCAGGTTCCTTTTATCCAACCTGGACTACAAGTGTCAGAATCCTCTGGTTAGTTGGCTGGGGAATATTGGAAATTGTAGTACAACACACCTAGAGGAATTGGATTGGGAAAGGCTGCTCTCAAGCTTTATAGAGTGGCTTTATATTTAATGGTACATGGTTTAAATATATTTATTAGAATTACAAAAGTATTTTTCTATTTTTGTATATTGGAAAAAATATCGCTGGACATACTGAATTTTGTTTGGTCTGAACTTGTTTGGACCTAAGATATAAAAATGGTAACATATATTTTATGGAAAGTGATGGTTTTTTCATACTTAAGTGTTCTGAAAATGTATTAATATGTCAATATTTTATTAGCAAAGGAGCAACATAGGTTTTTCTACTGTTTTAATAAAATATACTTAAAAGACCCTGAATTTTAGAGTTGTAGGGTCTTTGTGGTAGACCTTTGTTACCCAGACCACAATACAACAGGTACATTTCAGATTCATCTTAGAGTTCCCGAGAGGATACTGTACACCTCCCCTCCCCAGTTAGGAGATTCAACTGACAACTGTAAGCTGCCATTGTTCAGTAGAAAGGCAAAAAGGATGCATTAGAGCAGTGGTTCTCAACCTGTGGGTCTCCAGGTGTTTTGGCCTACAACTCCCAGAAATCCCAGCCAGTTTACCAGTTATTGGGATTTCAGGAAGTTGAAGGCCAAAACATCTGGGGACCCACAGGTTGAAAACCACTGCATTAGAGGCAAATTGTAGAAAGCTTTGAATGCACTGGATCCAAAGCCCCTTGTTTGGAGGGATTTTGAAAGGCAAGAAGGGTATAAAATCTTTCTGTTGTTCCAGCAGGAATGAGTCTAGTTGTGTTGAGTTTCATCCCTAGACAGCACAAGTCTCTTGTGTCATCAAATTTGCAGACCCCAATGAGTAGCTAGACTAGAGATATGATTAGGCTGAGGGACTCCGCCCCTCCCAACACACATTCCTATGAATGTTTCCCTAAATGGCTTTGTCTTTACTCTTCCTCTTTGCCACTGTCTCCTCCCCTTTGTTGATGTAGGAATGGAATTCTTAAAAACTAACTAGGGCCAGTCGTGATTATGACTTGGATGGGAGGCCAAGCAATAATGAATCCTAAGAGATGCAGGCTATATTTCAGAGGAATGAACTGGCTAAATTGCTTCTTGAGTATTTCTTGCCTAAGAAAACTCTTGTGTTTTTCTAAAGTTGACAAGACAATTTGAAGGCATGTCACACACACCATGTGAATAAGAAAATGATATATACACCAATTCCTGAGAAACTGACCTGAGGATTCATGCCATTAAAATGTTCCTGCTTCCTTTCACACAGCAAAGCAAATGTATGTGCCAACTGCCTCCAAGGTCATACTTGTATTTCTGCTTTCACTATTGTCTCTGTTAGAAGTAATCCTGATACAGTTCTTCCACTCTGAAATGTCACTGGGTGCCTTTTTAGCTCTCATTTGGAAATTGTAAGAGTTTTAGTCTAAGATTAGAGAAAGTCCAGAATCAGAACATCGCTTGGCCATGCAACTAACCTTGGCATAGTCTCAGCTAACCTATCTCAGAGAATTATTCGGGGGATAGCAAAGGAAAGGGAGAATTGTGTATGTCACCATGAATCTATTGGCTGAAAAACTGGCTACATATTAAAGAAACACTTTCCTAGTTGAGACAGTGTGTTTATACATATTGATAATAGTGTTTTGCCAGTATATGATGGGATTAAAGAGGAAAGCTTGTGTATACATTGTCTACTGCGTGTAGAAGAAATAAGAGAGGCGTAATTCCAGTTTTTCAAGGACTATGACTTCCTCGATCTAGAGATACTATACTGATATTGATGCAGCCTAGGATTGCATTGGCTTTTTTGGTTGTCACCTGTCACTGTTCACTCATATTTCACTTGTGGTCTACTAAGACCTAGATGCTTTTTTTCCATGTCAGGAATGACTTGAGAAACTGGAAGCTGCCTCTGGTGTGAGAGAATTGGCTGTCAGCAATGACGTTGCCCAGGGGATGTCCGGGCAATTTCCATCCCTGTGGGAAGCTTCTCTAATGTCCCTGCATGGGGAGCTGGAAATGACAGAGGGAGCTCAACCCTCTCTCCCCGGATTTGAACTGTTGACCAGTCAGTCAGCAGTCCTGCCGGCACAAGGGTTTAACCCATTGCGCCACCTAGATGCTATTACACATGTACTGCTTTTAAGCTAGGTATCACTTATCCTACAACAGTTCATTTAATTTTTCCTTCCTAAATGTAATGTCTTATATTCCTCACTGTTGAAACTCATTTTATTGGTTTTGGCCTAATTTTCCAATCTGTAAGGTAATTTTGAATTCTAATCTTATTCTCTGAGGTTTTGGCTATCCTTTCCTAATTTGGTGTCATTGCAAATTTGATAATCATGCCTTCTGTTCCATTACTCAATACATCAGTAAAGATGTTGAATGGTGTCAGAAAAAATTCTCAGGAACCCCATTAAACATTTCCCTCCAGGATGAAAAGGAACCATTTGGGAGCCTTTTGGGGTTCAGTCCTTCAACCTATCTCTCGTTGAAGGGATACTCCATCTATTACTTTTTTAAAAGCAGCTATTTTTCTATCTACTGTATTGCCTTCGGCTTTCGAGATGTTTGGATTTAGTCAGCAGCTGCCCTTAATAGCATTACATTGATTTGAGGCATCATATGACGGGGAGCAGCTCAAAGCGATCTTTCATTCATGCTGAGAGGGCCTGTGTGCTTGTGGAAAGCTACGGAATGACAGATTTGCTCTCATAAGCAGTGGCTTTTTGAGCTCATTCATATTAAGTAGGTCTGAAAGTCATTATTCTTGGGTATGGTGGTTAAGCACTTGAGGTCAAGGTGGAAGAGGAAAGCTGCTTTTATGATTTCCTTAGCTGCTAAGCCAATAGAAAAGTACTCATGTGATTTTTGTTGTTGTTTTCTTGTTTTAAGCATAAGAGAATGAAAGACATAACTTGTTCCAAAACTTAATGTTATCTTTCCCACATGGTTTAAAATGTTACATTGTGCACTGAAATATTTTTACTGCTGTATAACTTTTATTTTTCAGCCTACTGGATATCAGCATATTAGTAGTAAAAAGCCCCTTTGGGGAGATAGGATGGTATATAAATAAAGTTTATTATTTCTATTAAAAATAAAAAATACTGTCAGATATAATAAAGATTCTTTGTTCACAATCACTTTGTTTCACAGGAGTGTTCTATATCTCTTATTGAGAAGTGGAATGCATGAATAGTGATGGATTGGAGGCATAAGTATGGATGCTGCAAAAACTACTTAAAATATTTGTGTCACATGGCCACTACATACCTTGCATGTTCTGTAGAATTAATCTTAAGGTCAGTCTGAAGGCATGAAGGGTGCTAAAGATGTGTTTTTCATTTTGAATATGCACATTGGGTCAACTAAAATGGACAGACTTGCACAAGTCAATTCATCTGTTTTTTTTTTAAGTAATGGGGAATATCATAGAATCAATTGCTACAACAGGTGCTTAGTTACATTGATGTAACTAAGTAAGGTCTTTTGGGTGCAAAGTGGATGACATTTCCAGTCCCATCCCATCAATGAATGTGGTAGCAACAAGAAATTGTGATTTATTTATTTATTTATTTATTTACAGTTCTTATATTCCGCCCTTCTCACCCCGCAGGGGACTCAGGGCGGATTACAGTAAACACATATATGGCAAACATTCAATGCCAGTTTGACAGACAACAAATACAGACAAATACACCAAGGCTATTTAACTTTTTTTTTTTTCTGGCCGCCAGGGGAGCTGCTGCTTTTCATCGTCCATCAACGACACCGATGAAGTTCTTCCGCATTCCACATTCCCCGGAGTCTTCTTTCTTTATGGCCTCATAAATTAGTTAAATTCAGCCTCCCACACTTTAAGGTGGTACCTTATTTTCCTACTTGACAGATGCAACTGTCTTTCGGGTTGCAAAGGTCGACAACGGGCTACACAATGGCTGGACACCCACTCCAGCCCGGGCTGGCCTCGAACTCATGACCTTTTGGTCAGAGTGATCTTAATGCAGCTTAATGCAGCTGACACTCAGCCAGCTGAGCCACAATCCCGGTGCACAATCCTGGTTTTAATTGTCATAGTTGCAGTCACTAGAACAGTGTTTCTCAACCTTCCGAATGCCTCGACCCCTTCATACAGTTCCTCATGTTGTGGTGACCCCCAACCATAAAATTATTTTTGTTGGTACCTCATAACTGTAATTTTGCTACTGTTATGATTCGTAATGTAAATATCTGACATGCAGGGTGTATTTTCATTCACTGGACCAAATTTGGCACAAATACCCGATACACCCAAATTTGAATATTAGTGGGATTGGGGGTTGGGGTTGATTTTGTTATTTGAGAGTTGTAGTTACTGGAGTTTATAGTTCACCTACCATCAAAGAGCATCCTGAACTCCACCAACAATGTAATTGAACCAAACTTGGCACACAGAACTCCCATGACCAACAGAAAATACTGGAAGGGTTTGGTGGGCATTGACCTTGAGTTTTGGAGTTGTAGTTTGTCTACATCCAGAGAGCACTGTGGACAATGATGGATCTGGACCAAACTTGGCATGAATACTCAATATGCCCAAATGTGGGCACTGGTGGAGTTTGGGGAAAATAGACCTTGACATTTGGGGGTTGTAGTTGCTGGGATTTATAGTTCACCTACAATCACAGAGCATTCTGAACCCGACCAACAATAGAATTGAGCCAAACTTCCCACACAGAACCCCTATGACCAACAGAAAATACTGTGTTTTCTGACGGTCTTTGGCGACCCCTCTGACACCCCCTCATGACCCCCACCCAGGGGTCCCAACCCCCAGGTGGAGAAACACTGTTTTAAACCAAAGTGTACTCTTATTTCAAGAATGTCATATTGCACGCCATGCAATACAAAAGATGGAATTGCTTGGTAACCAGTCGTATTTCTTTCCATGTTGCTTCATCTTAGGTCCATTAAATGAATCCTCTTTACCATTAAAGTCATTGTTGTGGTTGTTGTGGTGGTTGTTGTTGTTGTTACTGCTCTTATGGAGAAAGGGACATGAAAAATTAGTGAGAATGACTTTTGCTCCAAACATTGACTTTTGTTTCTTTTTAAAGGAATCATTGCTGCTTTTATTCATGAGATATGGACCAGTAACGGAGCCTGTCAAACAAGGTTTATAATTGGCATTCCTTCTTAGTATTAAGAGCTCTGAAATCTTGTGAACAATGTAGATTTAAAAGAAACTGCTTAAAGACATTCTTTGTAAAAAAAAAAAAGACATTATAGATTTAAATTTTCCCCAAAAATTATTAATGAATTGACACTTCTTGTACAGGGAACTTATTTTGCCCTTCACATTTGATGACTAATTTATAACAAAATGGCTTTAAACCAGCGTTAATGGTATTATGCCTGGCTCTTGTGGTCTGCTTAATCAAGTACTCTAGTCTATTCCCCCCCCCCCCATCTCATAGCAATTATGTTCTTCACGCTGAGTATTGTGTTTTTATGGAAATTTAATGTAGATCATTGCAGATAAAGTTTGAAAAGACTGACTTGTATCTTCATGCTAGATTTTTAAACTTTGCTTGTTTCTGAGGCTACCTCTAGTTGCGATCTCATACTTACCACTTGGTAATTCTCCCATGATCTCTGGACAGACGCGGGTGACCCACTCACTTTTATGTTAATTACAGTTTTATATAGTAAGCAGCTCTTCAGAAGCGCTATTTTCCTTCACACTGTACAGCTGTAGCACTTCATTTGCTATGGTTCCATCCTATGGAATCTTGGGGTTTGTAGTTTTGTTGAGTGAATATATATAATTATCTGCCAAAGGGCTCGAGTGGCTTATCAAACTACAAATCCTAGGACTCCTCAGGAAACAGACATGCCAATTAAGGCATGAGACTTATATAATGTGAAAGAGATCATTGTTTATTTAAGGCTGAATAGAAATATAGCAATGTTACCTGGTAATTTGCAGGAATTATTCACAGATTATGTGTCTTCCTAGGGCTCCCTTGATAAATCTCTTCATAAGAGCTAGGCTTGGCATTAGCAAAGCTCACCATCAGATAGCTGCTGAGCATCAGTGCCCAGGCCTCCACATTTACTGGGATTAGAGGTGTAGGACCCTGTGAAAGTGAAAAACTGAATAAAGAAATCCCTATTTTCTTATCTGAGAGCAGATAAGAAAATAAGCAGCCCCTGGTGGCACAATGGGTTAACTCTTGTGCCGGCAGGACTGAAGACTGACAGGTCACAGGTTCAAGTACAGGGAGAGTGTCAGCTCCAGCTCCCCATGCGGGGACATGAGAGAAGCCTCCCATAATTTGATGCATTTATTTTATTTGATGCATTTATTAACCGCCATTCTCAGCCCTTTAGGGCGACTCATAAGGATGGTAAAACATCAAAACATCCGTGTGTCCCTGGGCAACATCTTTGCAGACAGCCAATTCTTTCACACCAGAAGCAACTTGCAGTTTCTCAAGTTGCTCCTGACATGAAAAAAAATTCTGAGAGCATTCCTAAGATTTTCTAGAATTTTCCACTACAACTTGATGGTCAACTTCCACTGGAAACTGATCATAAAATCTCATTGGAGGACCCAGAAAGCTGTTCTCTCTAGCATTCCTTTCTAAGTGATTGCAGACTGCATCCTTAATTGTCTGCTCCAGAATCTTTCCTGGTTTTGAGGTCAGGCTGATGAGATGGTAAATGTTTGGGTCTACATTTTTCCCTTTCTTGAAGGTAGGGACAACATTTGCCCTCCTCCAATCTGCTGGGATTTCCTCTATTCTCCAAGAATTCTCAAAGATGATTGCCACTAATTCTGCAATCACTTCTGCTAGTTCTTTTAATACTCTTGGGTGTAGTTCATCTGGCCCTGGATGCTTTAATTCATTTGGAGTAGCCAGATATTCCTGGATTCCTTCTTTACCTATTTTGGGCTGCATTTACCCCATAAATTTGTCCACTCTGTATTGCTCAGGTTGAACACCAATCTCCTTTTGGGAGAAGACTGAGGCAAAGAAGGTGTTGAGCAGCTCTGCCTTTTCCCTATCTCCTGTTAGCATTTCACCACCTTCTCCACATAGAGGCCCTACCTTTTCTTTTTTCTTCATTTTTCTACTGACATAACCAAAGAACCACTGTGTTGTTGAAGTCTTTCATGGCCAGAGCCACTGGGTTACTGTAAGTTTTTTAGGCTGTATGGCCATGTTCTAGAAGCATTCTCTCCTGACATTTCACCTGCATCTATGGCAGGCATCCTCAGAGGTTGTGAGGTTGGTTGGAAACTAGGAAAATTGGGTTTATATATCTGTGGAATGTCCAGGGTGGGACAAATAATTTTTGTCTGTTGGAGGCAAGTGTGAATATTTCAATTAGCCACCTTGATTAGCATTTGATGGCCTGACAGTTTTTAGGTGTGATTTGATTTCTTACTGCCTGGGGGCATCCTTTGTTGAGAGGTGATTAGCTGTCCCTGTTTCTTGTCTGGAGTTCCCCTGTATTTACTCTTAAGATTTTAGAATTTTTTAAAAGATTGGTAGCCAAATTTTCATCGTTTCTTCCTTTATGTTGAAATGGTCCACATGCTTATGGATTTCAATGGCTTCTCTGTGTAACCTGACATGGTAGTTGTTTGAGTGGTCCAGCATTTCTATGTTCTCAAATAATATGTTGTGTCCAGGTTGGGTCATCAAGTGCTCTGCTATGGCTAACTTCCCTGGTTGAAGTAGTCTGCAGTGCGTTCTTTGACTCTTGTTTGGGCAATGCTGTGTTTGGTGGTCCCTATCTAGACTTGTAGATCACCAAACACAGCGCCCAAACATTCACACCTACCTCGAATAGACAAGAGTTTTTTCTCCCACCCCATTTTATAGTTTCCAACAGACCTCACAATTTCTGAGGATGCCTGCCAAAGATGTAGGGGAAATGTCAGGAGAGAATGCTTGGTGAAGCATCAGCACTCTTTGGCAGAGAAGGCTAAAATGTGGGCGAAAGGTCAGGACAGAATGTTTCTGGAACATGGCCATACAGCCTGAAAAACTTATAGCATCCCAAAGAACCACTTTTTATTGCTTTTAATCTCTCAGGCAAGGCTGAGCTCATTTTGCGCTTTAGCCTTATTAATGTTTTCCCTACATATGTTGGTTATTTGTTTAAATCCCTCTTTGGTGATTTCCATTTCAATTGTGCCTTCAGTGTCTCACTGTTAAGAAACTCCCATCCCTCATTAACCCCTTTCTCTTTTAGTATTCCTGTCCATGGAATCACGCTCAGTATTTCTTTAATTTTCCTAGACTCTCCTAAAGTCTAGAATGAATGTTTGACTTCTCTTAGTTTCACCCTTCATTTGTATAACAAACTCCAGGAGCACATGGTCACTCCCACCGAAGGATCCTACTACTCTCACTCTATTTACGAGATCCTCAGTGTTGGTTAGGATCAGATCAAGAATAGCTGATCCCATCGTTGCCTTTTCTACCTTCTGGACAATACAACTGTCTGCAAGGCAAGTGAGGAATTTGTTGGACTTTGGACTCTTGGCGAAGTTTGTTTTCCAACAAATATCAGAGTAGATAAAATCCCCAGTTACTACTATATCTCTTCTTTCTGCATGTTTGGCCATGTGGTCAAGAAAAGCTTCATCGAGGTCTTCAGTCTGGTTTGGAGGTCTGTATTTTCAATCAGAAAAGGAGAACTTGCTGAAATGTCATATTTAATTTTTGTTGTTTGTTTTCTTCTCATGAGGTTCCAAGGCCAAATCTGTGTTTTGGTGATATTTTATGAATTTGGACATTTTATTGGCTCACTGTCTCATTTCATCTTTAAACTCAGCTCCTGAATTGACATTCATTTATCAGTTATGCAGCCTGATGAATCAGCTAATTTGTGATATTTAAGCCTTTTTCAGTTTTCTTATTTGAGCTGGGCTTTCTTTTAGTGAGTGTCAAATCTGTTTACACTTTTCAACTAATCTGTATATTTGGCTTCATGCCCAGAATACTGTGTTTCTTTAGAGAGGTGGAGAAGCAGGATCATCAGCAAAATCATGCCTTGCCTCATCTGAATCAGTAATGTTTCTGATGTTAATAGAACAAGACTGTTCAATTTTTTTTCGGGAATACCATGAATATCATTGTTACTTATGCAATAATTTATATCAATTCTCTTAGTTTTACGCCTCTTTTTCATTTCCTCTAAATTTTCAAATACAGCATGACGTTTACATTGTAAAACAATTTGTTTCCCTCTCATGCTTTTGTGGTGTTTGCACATCTTTCCAGGTGTGTATGTCTGTGGAAGTAGCAAAAAGAAGACAGTGGGTAGGTAGATACAGTTGAGCTATTTAATTCAAAGTTTTGATATTTTTATATAAGCTATATTCAGATATGTCAGGATAATATAATTGTGAAGAAAATGGTGTGAATGTAATTGAGAATAATTTAATAGCCTTTCCACTTTCTGGAATGGTAGTAGTGTGTGCGATAGAGAAATCAGATAACATATATTTGTAAAATGGTTCCAAAGGAATTCACATATTTGTATGTTGCAGAATCTGTGATCAGAAGGAGAAGACATTCTATATGTTTAGCAGTTCTAAAATAGCACTGGAAACAAATTGCAAGTAGGTTTACTAGGCAAGGGCTATTCTAGGTCCTAAAATTTCAGTGTCAAAATTTGTAAATTAGAATGCTCAGCTGCTCAGCTGGTCTGAGGTTTTGGGCTGGAGTGTTATCAGTATGTTGATGACACTCAGCTGGTGCTGAAGATGGAAGGCCGACCGGACTTACCCGATTATTTCCATCAATGCCTCAAGGCCGTTACTGGATGGCTGCGTGCCAGCAGGTTGAGGGTGAATCCAGCAAAGATGGAGATCCTATGGCTGGATCGACCGGGCAGTGGGGATATCCAGCTGCCTACCCTGGATGGCGAGGCGCTATGCCCGTCATCATTGGTAAAGAGTCTAGGAGTCCTTTTGGACCCTCTGCTGACGATGGAGGCCCAGGTCTCCACCGTTAGCAAACCACTTTTTTTCATCTGCGGCAGGCTAGATGGCTGGCCCCCTACCTGTCCAGGGACGACCTAGCTATGATGATCCAGGCTACAGTCATCTCAAGATTGGACTACTGTAACACCCTCTACATTGGCCTTCCTCTGTCGGTGATCCGGAAGCTCAAGTTGGTACAAAATGCAGCTGCTCGGGTTCTTGCGGGAATTCCGATGAGATGCCACATAACACCGATCTTACTACAGTTGCATTGGTTACCAATTGAGCACCGGATCACTTTCGAAGTGATGGTACTCACCTTTAAGGCCTTGCATGGTCTGGGGCCGATGTATCTGAGGGACCACCTCACCCCCTACCAACCCCAAAGATCCCTCCGTTCTGAGGACCAAGATCTATTGGAAATTCCCAGTGTCAAGACCTTGTGTCTAACAGCAACCAGACGCAGAGCCTTTACAGCAGTGGCACCATCACTCTGGAATACTCTGCCACCTGAAGTCCGTGCCTTGCGGGATTTATCAGCTTTCCGCAGGGCATGTAAGACATATCTGTTTCGACAGGCCTTTGATTGTTGATATTGCTGTTTTTAAATTGTTTTTAAATTGTGTTAGATTTTAGTCATTCTTGTAAGCTGCTCCGAGCCCCAGGGGAGTGGCGGCATATAAGTTTGAAAAATAAATAAATAAATAAATAAATAAATAAATAAAATTATTCCTTGTGATGTCATACAGAGTAGATCTGATGAGATGACAAGAATTACGTTATAAAGGGAAAATTCTGGTGATGTGATTGTCAACAACAAAGTGTAATAAATTAAGATTGACATACATTTTCTTCTACTTTTACATCAAGCAGTAGGAGAGCAATGGGCAGTGTTATCAATGAAAGATAATATCATATAACGTGTAGAGCTTTAAGGTACCACAGCTCTATTTCTCTTTGTGTAAGAATACACACACACAAGTTCCAAGCAAGTAAGAATCCAGTGTTGCACATCTCTTTCCCCTTTGACACCATTTGATAAATAATAATCATCATCATTCGAAAAGACATCACACAGTCCTAGACGCTTGGAAAGTGTTTGACTTGTGATTTTGTAATATGAAATCTAGCATATATACCTCATTTGCTGTGACATACTGTGTTTTTGTGTCAGTAAAATAATAATAATAATAATAACAACAATCATCATCATCTTTATTTATATTCCGCCCTATCTCCCCAGGGGACGACGACTCGGGGCTGATTCCAAACATAAAAGGCAAACATTCAATTCCCAGATATAACAACAATACATCCATGGTAACTAAATTTAACAACCCAACATATAAACATGAATTATGACTTTACAACTAAAGTTAAATAAAAAATGCAGCCTGTTATATCAGACATAAGACAAAACATCAAACATCGAACAGAAGCAACAATTCCCCAATAACTCGTATTTTTTTAAACCTATTTAACTTAGGTGGAAAGATGTCTGAGAAAAGGATATGAAAGGCAATGTCATACACCAAAACCAAGGAGACATGGAACTGTATTTATTATTTAAAATTACATACAAGAAATCTAAAACTTACCCTTTCTTAACTAGCGTCTGTCGGTCCATCTCTCTAGCTATGCATCTCTCTATCCTCTAGCTGGCTTTATCCTAACTCCTCTTCATCTGGGAACATCTAGTTCAGTTCCCAAGAAGTCTGGGTAAAATACAATAGATTTTACATTTTCTGGAAGCCTTGTCATGTTTGTCAAATCTTTGCCCTATGTGCTGGTACTGAATGTAGCTCTGTAAAAAAACAACAATAACAACACATCGGATAGCTTTAAAAACCTTGCCCTTATTTATTTTGCCAGTTTTAAAAGATGTGCACATAATGTATATGCTGCTGAACACTCTTCATCCAAATTCTGCTTGGTTCCTGACCAGTGTCCAGGGCTACATTTGGTATTTATGTGATGGGGTTTTTTTTGGTAGCTTTGGTATGGAAACCTGGGATAATTTTTTATGTGGGCAGAGGGAGGTTTGATAAACAAATTTTAAACCCTGAAACGTTTTTTCCAGACCTAAAGATGGGCCTTGCTTTGCAGATGAGTGTGAGCCCTGGCATATCAGTTTTCAGAAATTGTTTTTCATGAGGCTTTGGGCATTCTTAAGCAATGGCGATATGAAATGAACATAGCCCTAATGACCTTGGGCTGCGCTAAGAAGGAGCAGGGAGAAAAGTCGTGCCCTGCTTTGGCTTTCTGCAGCCAGGGCTTACACAATAGGTAACCCAATCTGACCCTGACCTCACCAGGATTCACAGAACAGCGGTTCTGCAAAGATTAAACATGTTTCTTCAGTGAACAATTTAGCCATGCTTGTTAATACCAGCAGCATGCACATTCCCCCCTGCCCGTGTTTCTATTATAGCATTAGTTTAAAAACAGTGCGCACATTGACCTATGCAAATAAGATTTCTTTGCCTGGCTTAATATCAGTGTGTAATTGCTTTCATCTCTAAGCCTGAAAACAAACTTTGATTTCCAATGCTAGTCTTTCATGCACCGTTATCACAAACATTCATGATCTTGTTGAAATTTTTATCCAAAACCAAGCAGAATGGAACTCAGAAAAACACAGAAATAGACTTGGGAAAAGTATTCAATTTGATGGAGAAATTAATAGAGCAATCATATGGGAAATGGGAGGGGAGTATGAAGAATTGTTGGGATAGGAATGCTGTTTCCTAAGACCTAAAAATTTGGAAAGAACACCCACTCATTTTTACATTTTCTTTCATACTTCATGTTATAGCTAAAATATTCACAAGGACCAATATTTAGCATACATAGTTCAAAGATAGGAAGATGCTACTGTTAGCCATGAGCAAATGTGTATCCTACTGACACCACCCAAAGTAAATGTCCTTTGGTTCAACATGTACACATAGTCACCCTTCCCCTGCGCACCCAATATCCATGGATTCTACATCTATCGATTTAACTACCCATAGCTTAAAAATATTCAAAACATATTCCAAAATGCAAACCTTGATTTTCGCCATTTTCTAGAAGGGACACCAATGTAGAAAGTAATTTGACCAGGTGGGGTTTGAACCGTTGTCTCCAGAGTCATGGTTCAATGGCCAAACCACTGCACCATGCTGTCTCTCTGCAGTATTACAGCCATTAAGAACTCATCTCTATCTTAAAGAGTTTTTAAATCAGCCATGGGAATCACAAGGCTCTCTGATGTTGCTGGACTGTGTTCCCAGCCAGGTACAGCAAAAATTAGGAATGTTGGGAATTGCAGAGAAACCATATCTAGGAGTGGTGGTCCATTTATTACCACCCCTGCTTTAAACTGATTGACCTTATCAGTGAATGGATTGAAACATCAAGGCTGTCTGCAAGTAAGAAGTATTATTCTGGGGCATTTGAGAGGGGAAAATGTCAGGTGCCTAGAGGTGGAGCTTGGGGGAAAAATCCAGATGCATTGTTAATCACAGGATGGGGAAGTGTTTTTCTAGGTAGGACAACTGTGTTCCACATGTCAAGCTCTTTGCAAGAAAAATAACAATGTATTTCACACTAAAACTGCCAATTTAACATGTACTCTCTGAAATAAGCCATTCTGATAGATGTCGGTAATAATGTTTACATATAGAATGTGTTAACAAACATTGCAGTGAAGCTCTCCCATGATCACACTCAAATCTGAAAGATTAATGTACTTGTCTTTGTGAAATATAACTTTCCCTTCAAGAAATGATAGAAAGCCAGCAATGGGAGAGGGATTAGTGGTGCAGGGGGACATAAGGTTATTGTTGTTAGGGGTGCTTAACTCTCTTGTACCCTTTCTGGGTTACATTGGGTCAATCATAAATGAATAAATGCAAACCAAATCCCAGTATTTTTTAGTAAAACGATTTTAAAAAACCCAAGAACAATAAATTATATAGAAGTTCCATGCACACTTAGATGTGGTGGTGTATGACCTGATTGTAGAATTGTTATCTGTTTGCTGCTCAGGAGTATAGCAGCTTTGGGGGCAAACCTTATAGTCCTGCCTAAATAATAGATACAAAATAGGCAGGAATGCATAATCAAAATTGTTTTATAAGGAATGTACCACTTTGTCTCCTCCAAAATACAATGCTGAAAATCCTTTTACAAGTTGCTTTTAAACCAAGAACAACAAATTATATATAAGTTCCACGCATCCTTAGATGTGTTTGGTGCTTTGGGGGCAAACCTTATGGCTATAAGGTTTGCCCCCAAAGCTGCTATACTCCTGAGTAGCAAACAGATAACAATTCTACAATCAGGTCCTGCACCAACACATCTAAGGATGTGCCTAAATAGGCAGAAATGCATAATCAAAATTGTTTTATAAGGAATGTACTACTTGGTCTCTTCCAAAATTTGATACTGAAAATTCTATTACAAGTTGCTTATCTCTGGTCTGAAATGCTCAGGATCACAAGTGTTTTGGATTTCAGATTTTTTAAATACTTGCATTTGCAGACACATATCCTGTTTCCCTGAAAATAAGACACTGTCTTATATTTATTGTTCCTCAAAAAGACATACTATGGCCTATTTTCAGGGGATGTCTTATTTTTATTAAGTATGCTACAACAATCGCATTTATGGGATGATCTCTCTGGGCTCAGTAGCAGACTGCTTGTTAAAGCTTTCCCCCTCTCCCCTAGTGTTTGTGTGGGGTGGGTGAGACCCACAGACTGGTGCTGGGGAGCAGAAGCTTTTACTGGTGTTCCTGGGGGGGGGGGGTGTTAGAGAGATCCACAGATTGTTGCTGGTTAGTGCTGGGGGAGAGAGACCCGCAGTGCTGAGTAAAACAGCAGCCACAGCTTTACTTCCCCCTGAGGACACACAATATCTAACGCAGAGTGTCCTGCTACTCACTTCATTGAGGAGACCTTTACTTTCACTGTCTATGTCTCCCTCTATTCCTCAGCTTGCAGCATGCAGAGAACGACTGGGACCTGACGGGGGAGCCTACCTTGTACGCTGCATAGTCACATTTATCACTATGTCTTATTTTCAGGGTATGGCTTATATTGTGCAAATGCTTAGAAATCCTGCTATGGTTTATTTTATGGATATGTCTTCTTTTTGGGGAAACAGGATACATAATGAGTTATTTTGGAAAACACTTATGTTTCACATACACATTGTATAAATAATATTTAAAATAATTTTGCAGAAGAAACAAAGCTTGTGTACATTGAGCCATCAGAAAGCAAAGGTCTCACCATTTCAGCCACCCAAGTGGACAGTTTCCATCTCAAGCTGTACTTTATTCAAGGTATTTATTTATTTATTGTATCAGAAGCAAAACAAGGGTACAGTTGTAATGCATTTGAAAACACATTTTTTTTAAAAAAAACTTGGCATTATATTTAATGTCTTTTGACCAGTAGCTGGCCACTTGGAGTGCCTCTGGTGTTGCTGTAAGGAGGTCCTCTATTGTGCATGTGGCAGGGCTCAGACTACTTTGTAATAGGTGGTCTGTGGTTTGCTCTTCTCCACACCCTTTCAAAGTGAAAAACATATAATCCTTATCTATGGCAATTGCAGTGTCTCCTCTCCTGTTCTGCTTTCTCCTCTGCATCTTGTTTTTTCTGAATTCATATAATAACACTCCCTTCTTTAGGTTATTTCCACTCACTGAGCCAAACCATAATTCCTAATAGTTGCTTTAATCCCATTGGTGTCAGATGTGGATGCCCAAATTAGGGTTTCTACCTTTTGTCTCAAAACCCCTTCCAATTGTAAAAACTGAATCTGAAGGTGATGTTACTTAAGGGAAATTGAAATGAAACTAGATGAAATTAAAGATGACGATGAGTGGCTTGTGTGTGTGTGTGTGTGTGTGAGAGAGAGAGCGAGAGCTGCAAAGCAGGTACACAACAAAAATGTATTTTTCAGACTGCAATGCTTGAACACCTGCAGGGTTATTTTTAAAAGTGTTTATTCCATACAATGGAAAACATGGAAGGGATTAACTGTAAAGGGAACCTTTTGATCTCCTCTACTAAATAACCATATCAATGGCTCTTTTCAGTGCCTTTTCTCTACAATACATAAAAGTCATGAACTGTGAAGAACACACATCACAGGGCCAAATTGTGCTGTTTATAATGAGCAGGTGTTACTACACTGATGTCAAGGAAGTGTGAGTTAGATCAGAATTTGCCTTCCAAATGGAAGGAGAGGCTTATGGAAACATTGTAAAGGGAGACCCTACCATGAAAAATGGATGAATGCCTCTGAAAAAAATAACTGGGAAGTGAACTACATGGCATTCCTGGCCCAATGGATCCTTCTGCTTCAGGAAGCAGCTTCAGGAGGGAGTGGTATGTGCACCAGAAAAGGAAAGAGTTTAACCATTTCCTTTCTGTTGCTTGGCCCTCTCTATCCACAGATTCAATCATCCACAGCTTGAAAATATATTGTTTAAAAGTCCCAAAATCAAATTTAGATTTTTCTGTTTTAGTTCAGGGATGCCACTTTTGTTGTTGTTCATTCGTTCAGTCGACTCCGACTCTTCGTGACCTCATGGACCAGCCCACGCCAGAGCTCCCTGTCGGCCGTCACCACCCCCAGCTCCTTCAAGGTCAGTCCAGTCACTTCAAGGATGCCATCCATCCATCTTGCCCTTGGTCGGCCCCTCTTCCTTTTTCCTTCCACTTTCCCCAGCATAATTGTCTTCTCTAGGCTTTGCTGTCTCCTCATGATGTGGCCAAAGTACTTCAACTTTGTCTCTAGTATCCTTCCCTCCAGTGAGCAGCCGGGCTTTATTTCCTGGAGGATGGACTGGTTGGATCTTCTCGTAGTCCAAGGCACTCTCAGAACTTTCCTCCAACACCACAGCTCAAAAGCATCAATCTTCCTTCGTTCAGCCTTCCCTAAGGTCCAGCTCTCACATCCGTAGGTTACTACAGGGAATACCATGGCTTTGACTAGGCGGATCTTTGTTGCCAGTCTGATGTCTCTACTCTTTACTATTTTATGGAGACTGGACATTGCTCTCCTCCCAAGAAGTAAGCGTCTTCTGATTTCCTGGCCACAGTCTGCATCTGCAGTAATCTTTGCGCCTAGAAATACAAAGTCTGTCACGGCCTCCACATTTTCTCCCTCTATTTTCCAGTTGTCAATCATTCTTGTTGCCATAATCTTGGTTTTTTTGATGTTTAGCTGCAACCCAGCTTTTGCGCTTTCTTCTTTCACCTTGATTAGAAGGCTCCTCAGCTCTTCCTCGCTTTCGGCCATCAGAGTGGTGTCATCTGCATATCTGAGGTTGTTAATGTTTCTTCCAGCAATTTTCACCCCAGCTTTGCATTCATCAAGCCCCGCACATCGCATGATGTGTTCTCCATACAAGTTAAAAAGGTTGGGTGAGAGTATGCAGCCTTGCTGTACGCCTTTCCCAATCTTGAACCAGTCTGTTGTTCCGTGGTCAGTTCTTCCTGTTGCTACTTGGTCCTTGTACAGATTCTTCAGGAGAGAGAGAAGGTGGCTTGGTATGCCCATCCCACCAAGAACTTGCCACAATTTATTATGATCCACACAGTCAAAGGCTTTAGAGTAGTCAATGAAGCAGAAATAGATGTTTTTCTGAAACTCCCTGCCTTTCTCCATTATCCAGCGGATATTGGCAATCTGGTCTCTCGTTCCTCTGCCTTTTCTAAACCCAGCTAGAACATCTGGTAACTCTCGCTCCATGTATTGCTAGAGTCTTCCTTGCAGGATGCCACTTTACTATACAACAATATATAACAGGACATGAGCATCCACATGTTTTGGTATCCATGTTTGATCCTGAAACCAACCCCCATTGAATACTGAGGGTCCACCTTACAATGATCCCTAGCAATGTGTGTTAAGTAAGTTCAAGAAAAGATCCAGAAAGGTAATGCAGCATGATTTATGAGGAAGTATCAGGAAGGCAAAGAATGAAGAAACTCCATTTCCTTCTATGCATAAGCCCATGTAAATAATTTCTCTTGCAAGTCTTCCTTACATGAAGTTTTCAAAGAAGTAGCCAGGTATGTCTCTTGCAGCACAAAAAGGAGAAGAGTGGGGAGAAATAAGAAAGAAATGTGTGAGCACCTTATCATCATCATCATCATCATCATCATCATTATTATCTTTTGTGGATAGAACCCCACATCTTCAGATGCACTGCAGCAGAGTATTAAAGATACAGTACAAAGCATACAGTTGTGGGAAGTGGGAGAAAGGTAACAGGATCCAGAAAAATGGAATTCATGATCTATGCCCTAAATGTTCAAAGGGATGGGTGAGCAGGATTTTCAGATCTTTACAGTGGTCACTTAGTGCTGATGTGAGAAATCAATAAATCTGCTTACCAAAGGTCAACTTTAATTGGGTTGAAAATTCTCTTTGAGAAGATTCCTTTTCATTCATACATATATAAAATGTAATTTCCTTGTCCATGGGCCATGACCTGTAAATCTCTTACTATACGTTCAGCAAGGTGGAAATGTTCTGAAACTGGTTGCCAGTTCTAATTTCAGATTTGTGTCCATCAATCCTGTTATACCAAGACTGCCCTGTTTGTCTGATGTGGAGTATAGAAGCCATTTTTGGCATAAGATGACATATATCACATTGGAAGAAAAGCTGTTGGGGTTGATGGCATTGTAACACTGATCCTCCACTTGCTGTAGGGATAGAGGTGGTATACAGGGCCAACTCCCTGTATTTCTTTCCATTTTATGGATCCTGTTGTGAGTGAGTAGCTCTTTCAGATTTATAGGCTTAGCCATCTCACTACAGGAAGCTTATTCGGGAAAAATGAGTTAAAATTGGAAATGGTTGCTCTGTGATGATCTTTTGTACTTTGAACAAGACAGCTGGAAATTCAAATCAGGAGAGATGCTTTTTAAGGATGGCAAAGATCTTAATTGGCTTGCTTATATGCAACATAAGGGTAGAGTTAATCAAGATAAGAGAAATGCAGCCATAGAGGTTAGAGAAAATGTATGTTGTGTAAAAATGATGGCCATGTAATTTTTAAAAAGTGTACAAATGCCTTCTGAAACTAGAGACAGAAGATAAATTTCTGAAAAAGTACATGACAAGGGCCCCAAATTTGGGGGGGGGGGGGAGTTCATATGGATACATGGGCAAAATATTGTCTAAAGATAAAAATTGTACTTTGTGTGGTATACAGGAAACCTATATAAGATGATATGGTACCAAATTCTAAATAAGCTATCCAAAATGCCCTTGAATGTTTCAAATCAGTGTTAAGGGTACCAAGATAAAGATGACTTTCCCCCACATGTGATGGACAAGTAAGAAGGAAAAATATCCCTGGTCTAAGATTTATATATTAGTGTAAAAAATTAAAGGTAGATTTTGGGGTGTCATTAGACATGTTTTTGTTGAGCTTCATAAATAAAGAACTTCACAGATAGTACATTTAATATATTTATTTCTTTATATAGCAATGATACATACAAAAGCACAACAAAACAGAGCACCCGATGAACCAACCTGGACACAGCATATTATTTGAGAACACAGAAATGCTGGACTACTCTAGCAACCACCATGTCAGGCTACACAGAGAAGCCATTGAAATCCATCCACGTGTGGACAATTTCAACAGAAAGAAGGAAACCATGAAAATGAACAAAATCTGGCTACCAGTATTTTAAAAAACAGTAAAACAACACTCAAACACAGGGGAACTCTAGAGAGGAAACAATCAGGGACAGCTAATCGCCTCTCAACAAAAGATTTCCCCAGGCACTAATAAGCCACACCTAAAAACTGCTAGGCCATTAAATGCTAATCAAGGTGGACAATTGCAATATTCACATTTGCCTCCAACAGACAAGAGTTCTTTCTCTCACTCTGGACAATCCCACTCTTCTCCCATGGGTGGGACTCAAAGCAGTGAACCAATGGTAAAAAACAAAAAACAAAAACAAAAGCTACATAATACAAGAACACAACATCATCTCCCAACCCAAACATATAAACAATAAACCAACACATTGCATAAAGAAATTACCATGTAAAATAAATATAACAATAGCAACATTTATCATTATTAAAAATCCCTGGGTCTCAGGGATCCTTACCAATACATACATATGTTCCATTACAACAGGATTAAGAAAAGAAATACTCCAAATACAACATACATAGGTATCCAAAGGCAGAAAGGGTGTAGGCAGCTATGTACAATAAAAAAAAAAACCAGCATGAAGTTCAAAGTATTATGTGAAAAGGTGGAACCACATTGTTAAACTGAGATGTTGACTATTTCTCAATCAGCAAGATTTCATTCAAAAACATCCACAAACACCAATTAATGTAGGTCATATTAGTCCTAGTGTGGCAGGTTGTGCCCCAAAATCAGGTTGAAGTCACACAGCACCAGCGTGGCACCACATATTTCAATGTGTGTGTTTTTAAGTACATGGGCCCACACACAAGTGGTGCACATAAAGAAAATGTTGAAAAAGCTGGATGCTGATTGACCTTACAGCAGTCATTGTGCAATGGTAGATATTAAGCTCAATTCTCAAAACAAATACTACCGTCCCTCTTCTCTCTCAACCAATTATCCTCCCAAAGCTGATTGTGACAGCTGCTGCCTTGGAAAAATTGGTTTTATGGGAACAGTGAGATGGAGCATGCATGTTCTGCCTACTACCTTCCCTTTCCATCAGCACAAACGATGAGTTTCAAACTAGTCTCCGTTTTGGAAGTCCTCTCTGAAATCTTGCACTTGCTGATGATTGGCAAAGACAGTTCTCAATATCAAAGCTATCAGCTGCACAGTGGAAGGTTTTGCCATGTGATCTGATGGAGGAGGAGGATGCCATCAACAGCTGACCTATCACAAGACCTTTGGGGGAGGGAAAAGTCAAAGGGAGCCTTATGTGTTGGTTTCTGGCGCACGGTTTCCTGCTAGTTGATGCTTGGAAACAGATTGACTAACATAATAGAATGATTTTGTAATCTGCCATAATACCATAAGCTACAGGCCGATAGACTTTGACCCCTTGCAGGTATAATAATAAGCTCTTTTATTCTGTTGCACATGCCCCCTTGATGGGGGACTCTTTTTCTAATTATATATCCAAAGCATATGTTTTGCCCAGAAACAAAGCACGATATTCATTAGGGAAATCCTATAAGCCGGTTTCTTTGTAGGAGCCAGTTAACTAATTGTCAGTTAAGAAGCTGTATTAATATCATGCTGTAACCATTCAGTCACCTAATCTGACAGCTTTATTAAAATTATAGCAGTGCCCCCTTGATGCAGCTTGGGTTAAGAAGTTTGCCATCATTTCCATTAAATACCAATTTTGTGTTCAGGTCTTTTTGGAGCTTGGCTGTAAAAAGAAATTACTGTATAATGTATCCCTCCTCCCGCATTCTTTGTGAGCTACTGAAAGAAAAGGAAAGAAAAAGGCAAGTTTTGACAAATCCATTGTTTTCATCTCTGAAATGACTCTGGAATCTGACTTGCACTAGTTATACATTGATACATCAAATCCATAGAAACTAAAGTAGTGTAAATCTGCCAGGGTAACTGAAAATATTCATTGTGAGCATAAGTGCCTTTGTAGACTGAATGCACACATTTGCTTTGTGTGTGTCTACAAGATTTTTAAAATGGTAAAAACAATCCTACATACTGTTTTGCAGGTTGCATGTCTCTGCCTTACATGACAACTACTTCTAAGTGTAAAAATATACTGCTGTGCTTTTAAAATGTATGTAGTGATGCAGTCAAAAAGGGCAAATGGCAGCTGCATTTCGTATGTAGAAATCTGTTTAATTGGTGTTTTACATTCTGTTAGGTTTACATGCTCTTTGCAGTATATAATATATACTTTTCTATACAACCCTAGAATCTTATGGATGACAGGTAGTAATGGTCTAAAACTAATAACTGGTTTCTACTGAATCTCTAAGAAATTGGCAAGTCTAAACCTAAATTTCACTGAGTCAAAGAACTGACTCTATTAGGAACTAACAATCAGATATAGGCCAAAGTCTAGGTGTAGATAAGTATGTATAGGATTACAGACTTAAGCCTATCTCCAATTGTTAGTTGCAACTAGAGCCGAATTCAGTGGGATTTAACCTCTGAGTTAACAACCAGAGGTTGATTAGAAATTGAAACAGGATGGATTAGAAATAGATTGGAATGGATGAAAATATACAATACTTCTCAAACCATAGTACTTTGGGTGTTTTCCTTGTGTTTTCAACATAGCTATTAAGAATTATTTATGGAACCGTTGAATGAGATGACATAAAGCACAATGGCTTTTGTTTGATGTTTTGTCTTATGTCTGTTATAACAGGCTGTGATTTTTATTTAATTTTAGTTGTTAAGTCATAATTCTTGTTTATATATTGGTTTGTTTAAATTTTGTTAGCATGGATGTACTGTTGTTGTAATGGGTATTGAATGTTTGCCTTTTATGTTTGGAATCTGCCCTGGGTCATTCTGGGGAGATAGAGCGGAATATAAATGAAGTTGTTGTTATCATCATCATCATCATCATCATCATCATCATCATCACATTGAGTCATTTCATGTGCTTCATTAATTTGTGTGTCGTTTCAGTAGCAGAGAGAAATTGAACATTTGTGCTGGAAAATCTCCGTGTTTTACTTCTGTTGCAAGATTTTGTTATGTATTTGTGGTGTGTATTTTGATTATTATCTGAAACATACACTCTGATTTGTCTAGAAACAAAATGAAAAATGTAAAAAACACCCGGCTTTGTTTCCAGTGCTTGCTCTCTACTTTTCCTTACTAAAAAGACCACTACAATGACCTCAACCACTACAATGAGCTCTGTGTTTAACAATGCTCTGCTTCCAAACTGTGTTCTTGTCTAGCTACACACAATAAAAGGAAAATGAAAGCTTGGAGTTCCATCTATTAAATTCTATGTGCAATGGGAAGATCTTCAGCAGAAACTGGAAAAATGTTTGGCTTTCAGATTGTTTAGAGCTGCTACACCATTTACCAGTGCATCAGTTGGTCTGAATTATTGTGAGAAACCTCTGTATTCCACTGTAACTCAACAGTGCCGCCTAGAGAATTTCTGTTCGGCAATCCTACTGGGAAACACTGAATAAGCCATCTCTCTCTTTCTCTTTTCATTCAGTGCTTGGTCCTGTTGGAATTAGCTGGGTGTTGAGATGTGTACTTGAAGTCCTAAAAAAGGTTGTATCCGACCAGGCTAGATCATTGGCATAAGAACGGGGCATCGCCCAACTGAGCAAAACATCAGCCAATCTCTAGTATTAGGTTGACATTCATTCACCATGAGATTCACATAAATATGATCAGAAAGACAAGGCATTTTTATTTCAGATCTGCTTCTTATAATGAACTCTGCATGACTTTTGAAACTCAGGAGTCTTTTCAAGTAGGGAACATAAAATTACCGTAGCTATTTTAGGTTGGCTTAATTTTATTTGGGTTGTCTGTGTGAGTTCTTTTTGTCTCGTCTTATTAGCTTTTCTTCTTTGTCCATGATAAGTTTCATTTTTATAGTTGAACATTTGGTTGCATTGTTAAAAAAGAATTTCTCATCAAAACCTTTCTCACATACAGAATTGTAGTTTCCAAACCATTTATTTTAGTACTAGAATACAGTGAGATCACAGTATCCAGTAAACAGTCCAAGATATGCCCACTCCTCAGATACCAAAGTCCATGAAAAGGCCCATAGCCAGCAAAAAAAATTAAAAAAAATCGGGCTGCTGGTGGTGTTTGAAACAGTTTTAGCACATCATGAAGAATAGGTCCATAACACTAAACAATTTAAATGATATGATTCATTCTATATTTTATATAGACTTAATTAGATCAAATATCTAATTACGAAGTTTCAAGTCTTAAAAAAACAACTGAAAATGACCCTTAACTGGTAATTTATGGTTACAAAAGAATACCACCACATCTGTTGGAAACATTTGAAAACTGTATCAGTATACTTTGAAAGAAATCAGGCTTCATCAATAAACTTCAGTGGTCACTCAAAAGTGAAAGTCCACCCAGTCTTTCTTGCCCCATTGTGCTTATTTATGTTTTCAGACATTTAAGCGTTGAAATCAACCTGTCATTTGTAACAGTTGACACTCGCAATGTTGCAGAAATCTGAAGAAATTTCTTCACATACTATTTTCTACACCACAGGTCAAATTCTTCCATCAGTGTGTCAGTGTCTTTAGACATTTATTCTAAAGTTTTGTGCACTTGTTCAAGATGGATTTTAAATGGCCATAATTAATAGTGAAGAACACTTGGAGTTCCCAAACTACTTCCCTGTGCCTTGTAAACCTTTCTTGAAGCTGATTACAGAAAAGGTCCAGAAATGGGATGTACACATTTAGCTTATAATGTTCCATTGGTGAAGTTGCCCGCATGTTGGTGAAGTTGCCTGCATGTTGCTTTTACAAGTCTGCCTTGAATAGATGCGAGGAATCCCAACTTCTCCACCCATAGACTATATCACTGATCTTGCTGTGTCAAAGATCTCCTGAAATTGTTTCTTGGATTCTGTTCACATCTCCCTGTTTTTTCTAAGAGACTGTCGGCATGTTGCAGACTACCAAAATGTCCAAATCTATGCTTTGTAATGTTTTGCTAAGCTGAAGGGATGATGACAGCAGCTTTCTTAGGATTCAGCATTCAGAACCGCTAAAAGAAGGTGTCCGGTTTGGGAAGAAGTCTCACCTTTGTATAGAGGACTCTCCTTTAGTTCTTCAAGTGTTCTCACCACCACACTGTACAGTTCAACAAAACGTAAAACTGCATCATGTTGCTCAACCCAATGAGTTTCACAAAGTAGCAGAAGGCTGTTTGCTCTTGATTCAAGAAAACAGTATTTTATATTTTTCTTTAACAGCTCCAGTGTGATGAATTATGCTCTGAAGAAATTGCACACAGATGATATTGTTCCTTGGCATTTCTGACAGGTGGAATGCTGCAAGTCTTTGTTAAGGATAGATTTGTGAGTAAGTACTGCAGTGAATGCAGACAGCCATCGGATACTTCTGCGATATAATTGCCTGTGCTCTACTAATATGACCATTCATATTAGCAGCTCCATCATAATCCTGTCTATACAAATATTGCAAGCTCGGCCCAATTTTTTCTAGTGTTTTCAAAATAATATCTGCAAGTCCTCCACCTGTCATATTACTTATCTTTACAAAGCCTATAAAGCCTTCTCTTATTCCTGCAACTTTGACATCAACGTACTTTACTGAAAGCAATAACTGTTTTGAGGTACTCACATCCAAAGTTTCATCTGCCAAAACAGATAAACACTGTGATGCATTGCATCTTTCAACAATGTTTTTACTATCTTGTCATCACAAATGTTTATTAGTTCATTTGTATTTGAGGACTAGTATACTGGGCATTCATAGCTGTAGTTTCACAATGACTTTTCAGGTCAGTGTCTCCAGATCTGGTATGAGAACTCAATAAGGCCTTAAAATTACCATCATTGTGCAAAGGTTCTTCATGGGTAATAGGTCCCGAATCTTTGCTCCCTCTTAAAGCCAGTTCTTGTGGCCACATAGAACAATAGTTTCCAGAATTGCAGAAGTTTCTTTTTGTTTTCTTTTGTTTTCTTCTTATTTCCTTTACTGTAATGACAGGTTACATGTTTTTCACTATGAATTAGCAAGAAGCTTTCAGCCAAGCACAAGTTGTTCTGATGCTACTGTTTTTTGGTACCTATTAAAGACATTTATTGCATATTTCTATTGCACAAATGGTTTAGCAACCAATGCATCAAGCTGCTGATGACCACCTTTACCCCCAACTTCTCCTCCAGATGCTACACAGTACTTACAGAGTAAACCTTGTCTTCATCAGTATCAGTTGCTCCAATGGTTCTCAACCTGCTGTTTTCTCGGTCTTCAATATTTGGATTTTTTTTTATACCATGAACTCAAAAATGTTCAGTTGCTTTGACAGATGTTTAGGCATCTTCTCGAGTCAGGTGGATGACAGGAAACACTGATAGCAGCTAACAGGGCTTTAAGTCTCAGAACAGCAACAATGCATTAAGAGTTTATTCTAAAAGGGAGGGCAAACCTCCTCTGCTACAGAATGTGCCTTTCTTCAGGCAGCCCAAGAGGTCTAGATGCTGCTAGGTGAGGAGGGGAACTCTGCTTATTGCAGCCATCCAAACCTCCAGCCCTTATGCTCTGCTGGGAAATCCTTGCCAATAAATGCCAAGGGCAGAAACTACCCAAACTGTAGGGTGAATCCCTGGGGCAAAGGCATGGCAATGGGAACCCTACTATCCTCAGCTCCGCCCATCAACTGCTCCCATCAAATCTGGTCTCCTTCATGAGGTCCTTCAAATTCCCCCCTGTGCCTTAGGTTTTGCCTGCCAGTTGCAGGTGGGCTAACTTGGTTGCTTCCACTATATTGGCTATTAATATGTAAATTGGTGGAAAGGTAGGTAATGACAGTGTGAATAAATTGTCAAATTGTGGTTGACACAGTACTTGCAGTTCTGGAGGGACTCTTAATTTTTGCTTATCAAAGACTTAGCATGGGGATGTGGTTAACCAGTTAAAATTCATGAGTAAACCAGGTTTACTCATGAAGTCCTAACCCCTCCCCCGAGTTGGCTACAGGATTGGCCATGGATAATAGATAGTAGTGAACTCTATATTTTGATTATACTTAGGCTGGAAGTGTACCATAGAATCATACTGAAGAATCATAAGATGTCTGCAAACACTTTGGATGTGTGTGTATATTTTTCTGGATATCAAATGTATGTATATGTGAGTTGTACTGTACAAGAATAAATCCCACGAAGTTACCAATTTTTCTAGAACTGTAACTAACTACTGTATACTGTGTGTTGCTGCCATCTGCTGGCCTATTGTTATTAACTGGTATCAAGTTGACTTCAATTTATGGTGACCCTATGAATGAGAGACCTCCAAGGCATCTTAGCCATAGCAGCCCCACACTGGTCTTGCATTTTCAGGGCAATGGCTTCCTCGATCGAGTCTATCAATCTGCTGGCTAGCTTACATGGCACCAATATCTCTTGCTTTTAAATATAAGGATCAGGATCCTTTATGGCAATACTTAGGGTAGATGATGTTGGGAACAAGACCCCCCCCCCCCCCCCCCCGCATCAAATTTCTCCATTGTCTACAAAATTTTCTTCCTTTTCTGGAAACCCTTTACAGACTGATAGCCATTGCTTGGGGTCTAGCAGTGGTCCTGGAACCACCATTTTTGTCGTGGATAGCTCAGCTAATGAGGATGAGGAGGTGCTGTTCGCAGGACTAGCTGGAGCCCAGTGGTGACCAGCAGCCTTCTCAGCTGAGCTTGGAATAAGACCCTTTGGAGCAGTGGTTCTCAACCTGTGGGTCTCCAGATGTTTTGGTCTTCAACTCCCAGAAACCCTAACAGCTGGGATTTCTGGGAATTGTAAGCCAAAACACCTGGGGACCCACAGGTTGAGAACCACTGCTTTGGAGGAAGCTAACAATTCTCAGCCTGCAGGGCAAGTATGAACAAGGTCATCTGAGCAGACGGAGGGAGGGTTAAGTGTTCTGGCTCTTTTGGATTTGCAAAGAAGGCTCAACTTTGCAGCCCTAACCATAACTTTTCCTTACAGTACAGTTGCTCCAGTCCCTTTTTTGGAGTCTTTTCCATTCCTGCAATACACCATTTTTGTTAGTGTTAATGACCACCATAGACTTGTATAATGTTCCCATAATACTGTTTAATTACCCCCCTTTTCTAAATTATGATATGAATTTCCCACAAGGTCATATTTGTTGGGAATGGGATGGAGTGGAAGGGTGGATCACACCTTGGCATATGAAGAAGGAAACCTAGATAGAAATATTAATAATATGGTGGGAGAAGGTAGGTGTGACCTGTTTATTCAAAGGAAGGGGAGTTTGGAATGGTCCTATTTGGGAAAGCAGCTTAGCCAATGGCCAGAAAGGGAGAGGGCCTAGCTATCAAGGGACTGGAGGGATTTTAAGGATCAGTGCTAAGAACCCTATTGGTTAGTTCCAATGAGAGTAGACCCACTGTTAAATAATCAATAAATAAGTAAATTTCATTGATTCATGGATCTATGTTATTTGGGATTAACAAAAAGATTCAGGCCATAGTGTGAGCACTTTTGTTATTGTATGCTTTTCAGTCATTTCAGAGATATGTTTTTCTTAAGGCAAACCTATTATGAGGTTTTCTGTGGTTGAATGTATGTGATTTGTTCAAGGGTCACTCAGTGGGTTTCCATGGTCAAGTAGGGAACTGAACCTGGGTCACCAGAGTTGTAGCCCACTGCTCAAACAACTACACCATTAGGTTCACAGAAATTAGATGTAGAATAAATAGCTTTCGATAACTCAACCAACTTGAACAGTCAATTGTTTTTTGCTATAAAACAAGAGGAATTTATATGGTTTTCTGCTTTCTAAAACCATTTTTTCTTTCACATGCAAATTCACTCTTTTAGAATAGACATTTACAGCTATTGTAATTTTCAGTCCCATCCTTTTCAAAAATTACCAGTTGCTATATTATTATTATTGAGTTATTAATCACACTGCATAAAGAAGAGAAATACAAGGTTGCAAGATACAAATCACAACCCCTTTCAAAACTTCGCACCTCTGTTTCGCATGATGTGCTCAACCCCAAATTCTCTCTCTCTCCCCCCCGCCCATGAAAGCAGTATTGGTTTAAACCTAGAAGAAAGTGGCAGCAAGGCAGAAGATGCGCATTCTGAAAATCACACATGTAGATATGTGTGTCATGTAAATACATATTCTAATGCTTTCTTACACAAATTAAAACTGGTTTATTTTGGTTCTCTTGATTCAATGCTTGAACAAATTGTCATATTACATTAGAAACATTCACTGCAGAAAATATATTTTTAGTCTTACATATACTGTTCATCGAATTATCGATAAAACTCATATATGGAGACAGTAGCCATGATGGTATGCCATTGCAGTATTTATTGGTCATTCCAGATGACCGAAATAACAAAGATAAGTAGTTTTAAAAATGTTATAAAGATAATCTCAGCTGTTGGCTTGTAATCAGTTTGGAAAATGCTTGACTGAGGAAGCCCCTTTAGTGAATAATTGTTTTCTACTTACTACAAAGAGAAATATCAATATTCAAAATGGTTTCTGTTAAAAGGCTGAGGGTGGTACTTGTTTTGCCTGCAGCATGCATTCTACCATTTCAATTTGAACTTTATGTTTTCTGTTACTTTTAAAATGCTATCTTTCAGGGATCATGTTTCATCTAGGCCACAGGTGTTTCTGAAGGGCTCACAAAGAACTAGAGTGCCTCTTCTCCATTTCAATGGGAAGTATGTCATAGATGTCTGTTTGGCTGGGAAACTGATAATTGAAATGCATTAGCATTAGCAAACATGTTAAAACTGCATTGTTATGTCATTTTTTGGAAATTTTAAATGTTCATTGTTGAAAGAGTTTTTAAAAACTTCGACCAATATATAGGAAGCCTAAGGTTTAACAAAGCTAGACTGCCATCTGCTGATCAGATGCAGTTTTTGAAAACTTCATACAGCCGCTGACAACTACTAGTAACATTTATTTGGGGCATAATAGACTTTAGCTCACTTTATCAGGGGCAAACACACTGAATCAGGAGCAAGCTCTGGTTGAAAGCATACTATGCATTTTTCAGATACTTGGAATGGCCACTCAGAAATATTTTTCTCACCTCAAGGAACGCCCTTCCTACGGACATTAGACTAGCACCATCTCTAATGGTATTCCGCAAAAAGGTGAAGACCTGGATGTTTGTGCAGGCGTTTGAGTAATTTAGTGCAATCTGGTACTGGAACATAGGAATGGAACAATGGACGACGAACCTGGACTACGCTTGGATGATGAGAAGATTGGGTATGGTTGTTTTTTGTAATAATTGTGCATTGTAATTGCTTATTGGTAATTTATGGATAATGTGTTAAGTCAATTGTTATATGTTGTATGGAACCACTGCTGTTTCTACTGTTTTTACTGTTTGTGAACCGTTGTGAGTCGCCTTCGGGCTTGAGATACAGCGGTATATAAGCAAAGTAAATAAATAAGTTAATGCACACCATTATCATCCACACTGTCTTCCTTACTTTCTCATAATTCTTCTAAAATATTTACTGAACATTTGGAGAGGGGGAGAGGAAAAGGGGAATAATCCTATAAGAACCTTCTCAAGGATACCTCCTTCATTGTCGCATTTGTATCCATTTCACCTGTAATGAATGAAGGATAGGCCTGAGTATTTTAATTTAGGACCAAGCAGTAAAATTTATGAGAATTATCAAGTCCACCAGGACATTTGGGTTTAACCTTGCACTAGTGACCTTTGTTTGCTCAGTAACTTTCTATATTGTATTTGAGTACTATACAACTAGTATATAGTACTTGCATAATCAATTAGATTTCAAAAATGTTTAGTACCAGCCACACAGAATTTTATTAATAATGATTCTGAGAGAAAAACTGATGAACATTTCTGGTGAAACATTTTATTGGTCAAAGTACATTTGTAATGTGCATGTGTCCCTTCAAGTTGCTTGTTGACTTATGGTAACCATTAATTTCATAGAGTTTTTTTTTAAGGCAAAGAATATTCAGAGGTAGTCTGACAGATTCTTTCCCTAAAATATAGATCACAGCTCCTGGGATCCATTGGTTTCCCATCCCATTACTAACAAAGCAGGGTTGCCTCTTTTGAGCTTCCAAGACCAGAACGGATCTGGTTCCTTTAGGATAATACTGTGGTATGTATTTATGCCTTGTGTTTGACATTTATATACACTGGTACCACTAGAGGCTGCCAGACACATACAACACTTAGAGGATTTAGTTTTTTGGTTTTTGTTTTGTTTTAATTGGCACATTTATACTCCTTTGTTGATAATATTGCTTCCCAGTCCCACACTTACAACCAAACCAGTCTTCATGATTATGCTGGCTTCTAAAAGGTTTGAAACTGCAATGCAGCTGTTACTTAACATGGCCTTGGGACCTCCTTTTTTAGTCCTTGCTTCCTGGCGCTATTTGTTCTTTTAGTTCCAAATTCTGCTTTAGCTATATAGGAGTGACCTAGATTTTGCAGTTTTGACAATCTGTCTCACATTTTCCATCTTCTTCTTTGACTTTTTCACTTTGGAAAGTGAACAATGTCATTTTATGTGATCTTTTGTAAATGGGGTTGTGATTATTTCAGTCCTTTATGCTACATCTGGTGCTGTATCTCATTTTTTTATTATAACACTTTGCTTGTGCACATTACATTGTTTTGATGACAAATTTGCTTTCCATTGTCCATCTACAAATTTCACCTGTTAGGTGTCTCAAGAGTGCTGGCCATATTGATCATAGAAATACTCAGGAATGCTAGTTATGGTGAGACACCTGATCTAATATTTGCTTCCATTTTGGATTCATACAAAGATTTTCATAAGAGAAATATTCAAGGATGCTAGCTCATAAAATTGCAACTTCCAAGATTCCATAACATTGGGCCATGACAGTTAAGATGCTGTCAAACAACATTAATTCTACAGTGTAGATGCACCCTAAGTCCCACTGTGGAGTAAGTCCCATTGGACATAATGAGAGTTGTAATTGAGCAAACATGCTTAGCGTTACACAGACATATGCTGTTTATCTTTTACACCAAGGTATTTAGTGGGGTATCCACAGTTTAAAGCAGTCTGTATTTATAGTCTTAAAAATTGATTTCTCTCTTCATACTCACATCTCTTCAACTATATATATTCTGCAAAACTCTTGGGAAGACAGGCGGACAATGTCAGCATGCTCGAAGAAGCTAAAGCTATCAGTATTGAAGTCATGTTTCTCCATCAACTTTGCTGTCTGATGCCATCTCCAAAAGCAGTTACTTTATTCTCAACTCAATGGAAAATGGAATGTTGATGGACAACAAGAAAGATTTATAGGGCCGGGATTTGGGACAGCTGGTTAATTACCAGCAGCAATAAGATCACACCAATCGAAAGTCTGGCAGTTTGAAGCCCGTGTTGGGTGGGCAACCAACCTCCAGCCCAGCTCACTGTCCACCTAAACAGTTCGAAAATATCTGTGAGCTGTGAGTAGAGAAATTAGGCACCGCTTAAGAAGGGAGGTATTTTAAAGCACCATAAAAAAAGGAAATAACAGAAAATGCTGGCGATCATAGAATGGAGGAAGTCTGTGATCAAAGACTTTTCATCATAGAGGATGGAGTGACAGGACCCCCCCCCCCCCCCGGTCAGAATCAAGCACAAATAGGCCTGGGTAACAACGGAAAAATTTGTTTCTAAAATCGATTTGTATTTGGTGGGTTTTTTTGTTTCGATATTTAAAATAATTACAAAATTTTCCTTTTAAAAAGTTCGATATTTACGAAATTTCATAAATGGTAAAAAATTAACGAATCGATTTCCGAAACAATAACGAATCGATTCGTTAATGGCGGACGTGACTGCGAAATATGCTAAAAAACCTCCAAAACCTTCTGAAGCTTCCCTCTCCCTCTGTTGTTGACTGTTGGTGTGATATTATAATTTTTTTTCACTAATTAAACCATAAAACTGGCCCAGACATGCGGAAATAATAACGAAACGACCTCAAAACAATAACGAAACGAATACAATATCGAAATACAAAGCATTTACAAAACGTTTTTGAAAATTCGTTTTTTTAAATAATTGCTCCAGAATGGTTCGTTATCGTTTTGTAATTGAAAAAATTAACGAATTATTAACGAATTACGAATTAACGAAACGAAACCGCCCAGCCCTAAGCACAAACTCCAGGAAGCCTGTCCTGTCTGTCTAACGGCACTGAATATTTGCCGAGTATATGTTCTGTGATCTGCCCTGACTCCCCTTTGGGGTGGGAAGGGTTGAATATAAATGC
Organism: Anolis sagrei; assembly: GCF_037176765.1. Lineage (NCBI taxonomy): Eukaryota > Metazoa > Chordata > Lepidosauria > Squamata > Anolidae > Anolis > Anolis sagrei. Next base: position 94,637,926 of record NC_090021.1, read on the forward strand.
TGTAAATATAAATAAATAAAGATGGGTTTAAAATCTAAAAAAAGTGTGGAATAAACACAGAGCGAAGCCCCTGGTGGCGCAGTGGGTTAAACCCCTGTGCCGGCAGGACTGAAGACCAACAGGTCTGAATCCGGGGAGAGGCGGATGAGCTCCCTCTATCAGCTCCAGCTCCTCATGCAGGGACATGAGAGAAGCCTCCCACAAGGATGATAAAAACATCAAATCATCTGGGTGTCCCCTGGGCAATGTCCTTGCAGACAGTCAATTCTCTCACACCAGAAGCGACTTGCAGTTTCTCAAGTCGCTCCTGACACAACAAAAAAACAAAACAAAAACAAAATACAGAGCACTGGGAAGTTTTGCCCTCAAGCACTCTAACTGGAGCTCAGCTGTGACCAGCAGTGCTGTGGATTTTGAAGAGGCACAAATGGAGAGTGAATGCCAGCATTGATTTTCATCTGGAAACTGATTTTCTCACTTTGAAAGACCATGCGGATCCAGAATAGGTCTCCAATCCCTTATAGATTCACTGTCAAGAGTCTACCTGTGGAAGACAATCATACCTGGCTGCAAGTGATAGCCTATGATGACGATACTATACTACGCCACTGTATAATATAATGGGACTTAGGCATCTATGGCGGTCCCCTTTACCAAACTCCAGTGGACACCAAGGGCCCCCTGGAGTAACAGTAGCACCTTCTGGTCAGAATCGGATCCTTACAATATTTCAAGAGAAAGGCTTGAGCACTAGATAAAACTTGCTTCCATGATGAGAACCCTTTTGGATGAAGGTGACAGTGGCAGGAATCGGAATTTATTTATTTATTTATCGTGTCATCCGCAACCAGAACATTGTATTATATTTCTAACAGAACAAAGCAAACAAACAGATTTTAAAAACCCCCCAAATTTTGCAAACTTGGCAGCTGATTAAATGTCCTTTGACCAGTATCTGGCCACTTGGAACGCCTCTGTTGTTGCCGCAAGAAGGTCCTCCATCGTGCATGTGGCAGGGCTCAGGTTGCATTGCAGCATGTCGTGGATTCAACTTTTTAGTCCCATTTCTTAAGATTGGCTCTGCATCTCGTGGTGCCAGAGCACAGTCTGTTCAGTGCCTTCCAAGTCGCTCAGTCTTCTGTGTGCCCGGGGGGGGGGGGGGAGTCTCTCATCTGGTATCACCCACGGATTGAGGTGCTGGGTTTGAGCCTGCCACTTTTGAACTCTCGCTTGCTGAGGTGTTCCAGCGAGTGTCTCTGTAGATCTAAGAATACTATTTCTTGATTTAAGCCGTTGACGTGCTGGCTGATACCCAAACAAGGGATGAGCTTGAGATGTCTCTGCCTTGGTCCTTTCACTATTGGCTTCAATTTCCCGGCGGATGTCGGAATGAAATCGCTTTAGAGAATGAGAGCGTCCACAAGTACAGAAGTTCCTAGTCTACGTGCGCATCTACACTACAGAATTAATGCAGTTGAGCACCACTTAAAACTGCTCTGGGTCAATGATATGGGACCCTGGGAATTGTGCTTTTACAGAGCCTTTAGGTTGAGAACCACTGCTATAGATGGTTACTGTCAGTGGGGAGAGAAGAAAGGTGTATCTACACCAGGCATGGGCCAACTTCAGCCCACCCGGTGTTTTGGACTTCAACTCCCACAGTTCCTAACAGCAGGTTGTTGAAGTCCAAAACACCTGATGGGCCAAAGTGGGCCCATGCCTGCTCAACAATGTAGAACAGTGGTTCTCAACCTGTGGATCCCCAGATGTTTTGGCCTACAACTCCCAGAAATGCTAGCCAGTTTACCAGCTGTTAAGATTTCTGGGAGTTGAAGGCCAAACATCTGGGGACCCACTGTTTGAGAACCACTGCGTAGCCTCCTCTGCCAAAGAGGGCTGGTGCCTCGCCAAACTACAGCTCCCATGATCTCACAGCATGGATCCAGTGGTCGCAAACAGCATTAAGTCCGTAGGATTGAGGCCCTCTACATTCCGGACTCCCGCGGCCTACTCGCAGTTGAAACCTGAAGAGTATGGAGTGGTCCTGGCATTGCTGTTCGCGGTCTCAGCCCTCCTCCTCCTCCTCCTCTATCGCCTCCTTTTCCGAGCGACCCGACAATGATTGGCTTAGACCTCCCGGCGCAGAGCCAATCGGACCCGATCATACCGGAAGCATTCCCAATACGTCACAATAAATGTGGCGATGGCGCCTGCGCAGTGACACGTCTCCCTTCTCGCAGCTGGGGTTGGATTCCAGGGAGCGAGAGAGAGAGAGAGAGAGGAAGGTTGGGAGAACGTGAACTTTCTCTCTCTCGCGCGCGCGCCGCTCTCGCGGGAACGGCGCAGAGGGCCAGCTCGAGAGCGCGCAGGAAGAAAAAGGAGAGCTGGGAGTAGGAGGAGAGTAGTCTTGAGGCGACGCGTGTGTATGCGCGCGCGCTCATAGGGAAGGGGGCGGGGCGAGGCGCGCGGAGCTGAGGCGCGCGGGCGGCGGCGGCCATGGCGGGGCAGCAGTTCCAGTACGACCACAGCGGCAACACCTTCTTCTACTTCCTCACCAGCTTCGTGGCCCTCATCGTCATCCCCGCCACTTACTACCTGTGGCCGCGGGACCAGCACGCCGGTGAGTGGGCCTCCTCTCCCAACTCCCGGCGGGCGGGCCTCCTTCCCTGCCTCACTTTATGGGCGCCGCTTTCCCCTTCCCCTCAGGAAGGCCCACCGGGAAGCCTCCCTCTCTTCGCCTCCCTCAAGAAAGCCTCCCTTGAGTGCCTCGATACTGGAGAATGAAGGCGGCTTGGCGCCCCTTGAGCAGCCCTGGCTCAGTGCGAAGGAATCCTGGGAGCTGTGGTTTCACAAGGGCTTAAAGCCACCTCTGACTAAGAGTGCCTCGTCAGACTACAGCTCCCATTGTTCCATAGCATTGAGACCCAGGGTAATTAAAATGCATTCGTGCGTTTGCGCTCCAGTGGTGTCGTCATCACTGTTCGTCACTCCCCTGCTGAACTGGCTCTATTTCTACTTACAGGTCTCTTCACCTACTTATCTTAGTGTTTTTGGGGTTTTTTTTTAACTGTATAATGTTCTGTTCTTACTATGGTAGTACCTTAGGGCCGGGATGTAACGTTGCACTTACCTGTAAAATCCATGGTTTCACCATAAGTCCACAATTCGCTTGAACGCAGTGTCGTTGTGGAGAATGGCCCCAACTAGTTGGGTTGTGGTCTTTCAAGGTGCCTTCTTCATGGGAAGCATACAGGTCGAATGAGCATGCCTTACCAGGAAGTCCCGAAATCCAGGATACTCCCAAACCCTCCATATGGTTGGCCTTTGCTTCCTTCCTGAAGTTTGTGTTGTCAAAGGCTTTCATGGCCAGAATCACGGGGTTGCTGTGAGTTTACCAGGCTGTATGGCCATGTTGCAGTAGCATTCTCTCCCGACGTTTCATCCACATTCTCAGAGGTTGAGGGGTCTTTTGGAAACTAGGCAAGTGAGGTTGACATCTGTGGAACTGCTTGAGGCAGGTGTGAATGTTACAAATGGCCACCTTGATTATCATTTAATGGTCTTGCATGGCCAGCTAATACCTCCCAACCAAGGATTCCCCCAGGCAGTAATCAGCCAGGCTTTGAAGCTGTAAGGCCATTAAATGCTAATCAAGGTGGCCAGTTGCAACTCTTGTCTGCTTGAGGCAAATGTGTATGTTGCAATAGGCCACTTTGATTAGCATTTAATGGCCTTGCACAGCCAACTAACACCTCCCAACCAAGGATCCCCACAGGCAGCAATCAGCCAGGCTTTGAAGCTGTAAGGCCATTAAATGCTAATCAAGGTGGCCAGTTGTAATTCTTGTCTGCTTGAGGCATGTTGCAGTTGGCCACCTTGATTAGCATTGAATGGCTTTGCAATTTCAAAACCTGGCTGCTTCCTGGCTTTGAGGTTTCTGGTTTCCACACTTGCCTCAAGCCGACAAGAGTTCTTTCTCCCACCCCAGACATTCCACGGATATATCAACCTGACTTGCCTCGTTTCTAACAGACTCCTCAACCTCTGAGGATGCTTGCCGTAGATGTGGGTGAAACATCAGGAGAGAATGGTTCTGGAACATGGCCATACAGCCCGGAAAACTCAAAGTAACTTACCCAAAGTTTGTTTCATGGAAACAATTGTTTAGAATAGTTTGTATTTACTATTGCACACACACTCTCTCTGTAGTGTATAAGAAATATAAGTTTTTAGATTTACCACACTCATCTAAGGTATCTCATCATTATATGCAAATATTCCAAAATCCGAAACACTTCTGGTCCCAAGCATTTTGGATAAAGGTACTCAAATCTTTCTTGGTTCTCAAGTGGGATATGAAATATCAGTAAATTTCATTTTTAGACTCTGGTCCTGTCTCCCAAGATATCTCATGTGTCTGTAAGTATTTCAGAATCCAAAATATGGTACCCGTCTCATCCTGTATAAGGGATACTCAGCAGCAATACTTTGTGAAGTCCCTCTCTTTGTTTTTTTCCCTTTCTCCTTCCAGCTGTCTGTTGACGTTTTGGGCAACCTAGAGGAGTAAATCATTTGTATTTCAAGAGTGAATGGATGTATGCATACTGCAGAATTATGGCAGTTTGAAACTACGTTAACTGCCATAGATCAGTGATATAATAACAATAATTTTATTGATTAGCCCTTAGGCCATTTCACAATATCAAACCAAACAACAAGGCTTGATAAGACTAGATTGTACTCTATGGCGTAAGTTAAAATAAGACACTTATAACAATACAGTTAATAAATATAAAACTGAATATATACATCATATTTCCTTATCACCCCTACAGTTTATTCCGATCAGCCGCACATATGTGGTTCTCAAATTTATTGTTTTGTACTGTTTTATGTTATTTTGGGTTTTGGCCACACATAAAATATGTTGTTCTGATGTGAGATTCCTAATACATTATCCATTTGATATATAGGCCAAGGTAGAAGTCTCTTACCTTCAAATGACGTGTGCTATATCCTCAATTTCAGATGCTCCTCCGACACATCTGTTCATTATAAGGGATGCTGTTAAATCTCCCATATCTGACCATTGTACCAACCTGATCAAATCTAGTTTGAGTCAATACCTCCCTAAAATGTTTTGGCATTTGCATTTTAGATAGTTGGCAATTTGAAAGGTACATTTATATTGACTCAGTCATTTTAGGTTGGCAGTCTTTCTGAGGGTGGCTATATCTTGTGCTTCTATGTCCAAAATTCTTTGTATAGCACTCTTTTTTAGTTGGTCTCTTAAAGCACAAGGTCAGTGTTATAGTTTTCTGGGTTTTGTAGTGTTGTGAGATTTTTAGGTACAGCTGCAAAAGAGCCACAAAAAACCTATAAATCTGAGACATCTATAGCAGTGAGCCATGGAAGTTAAAGTTGTATCATACTGCTAAAATTCTGCACTATAGTTAAACCCTATGTATTTATTTTGCCTTACTTTTGAATTTTTCATTGTTTCTGTGATTTATGGAATTATAGTATCTGAAAGGGCTCTCAAAGGTCCTTTCCATTTTCATATGTATTATATATGCTCACTGCAACTGTTTCCTATAAACTTGCTGTGGACTCTCAGCCTGTGCCTCATGGATCAACACTAGTTTACATGTCACTACTCTGACTAGCACTGATATTAGAGGACATAGAAAAACATGTGTATGTAACTCTTTGGTATGTGCATTGAAGTATCAGACAAACATAGCACAGCCATGTATTATGCTTTACTTTTTGGACTATAGTAATCTGTGTTGTGCTTCATTAACTTGGAAAAATATTGTTTATGTCACATGTGGCTTGTAAATTAGATTAGCACATTTCATGAGGAAAAAGTATGCCTTTGTTTTTACTTTCTGACTGTGCAGATACATGCATTGGCCTTGTCTGAGTACCCTGACCCTTCCTAGGGAACATGAGCATTAAACATACAGATGTCAAGCAGTTATCTATGTTTTTTATATTGTCCTCCAGACTAAATGTGATATTGGTATGAGATTCCTTTATTGTAGCCTTTATTTTAGCAATAAACAAATGTGCAACATGACACTAAAACATAGTCTTTGCACTATTAGTGGTTTCAATTCCAGTCTGCTAAGAAGGTATTGGGAACCCTCAAAAATGCTCTGGAATAGATAAGCCACATAGTAAGTAGTCACTGACTCTAATCATGCTTCTGGACTTCTTTCCTACTTCACCTTATGTCTGTATTTATTACACTTCCACAAAACTAGTGTACATTATTATTTTTCTCATCTTTACCACAGTATACCACTGTCAGTTAGCCACTCACTTTTCAACTGCTCTGCGCTGTCATTTTGAAAGGATACATTTTTCAGTAGGCTGTATCCAATAGTACTCTTTCTCTGCTTGCTGTCATAGTGGGAGTAAGTACAAGCCAGATGGCTGCTCTTTATATTGCTTTTTATTGTAATGCACTTATTCACAGCCATTATTAGCCTCATATACTCTGCTTTGTAGCTTTTTGTTGATAGGCTGACTTACTACCACACTCTGTGAAATTGGTAGTCTGAGATAGTTATCCCAGCATGAGAGAGAGCCCAAGCAGCACAAGATGATATAAAATGGGATAATGGGAAAGAAGCATTTTTCTGAATATGTGGAAGTATTCTGAATATGTTGTATATAACTTCTTGGTATTTAAAAAAATGCAGACCAGGATGCAAACATTGTTGCACACTTTGGCGCCTATGATACTTTTGAAGATGGAGGAAGTCTGCTTCCTGAGCTCTGCAACAAATAAGGCATCTCAGCATCCTCAGCTTTTTAGCTCTGCTGGTTCCCGAGCACCTAGTTTTTTGCATCCTTGAAGTCAGCCAGAGCTTAGAAACAAACAGCTAGTCATCAAGAGGGAAATTGCTGCCTGGTTATAACTAGGCAAAAATAGAACTTTTCAAGAGTAACATTTCTTACTATCACTTTATAAGAATGTTGTCAAAACCATAATTGCCAGAAATATTATGCAGCATAGTGTATCTGTTTACATAGGTAAACAACCATTAATCTTTAAACCATTTTGTCTTTATTTTGATATTGATTTACTTTGATCATCTAGAAGAGTTTGTTACAACAATTTTTTTATTATTTTAGCTTGTTACTAGAGAAATGAGAGCAGGCTTGAACAGCGTTTTAATTATCCTTCTTAAGTTACTTATTATGGAGTTCCCAAAATAAAGAAAATCAAATTATCTACCTTTCCTGTTAATATCTCAGGTGATATTTTGCAATAAGCTGATTGTCTGTACTCAGAAGTTTACACAGATGCCTCCTAAATTTTGAAGTCTTCCTGAATGTTGTTGTTGTCCATTTTTCTCCCTCTGTTTATACCATCTGAAATAAACAGTGAATTGGAAAAACAGACTCATATACTTGGACCAAAGCACTCCCAGCTGCTGATATATGGCTGATCATCGTATCTCTAAATCAGATTTGCTAGTTTCTTATCTGAATGTTGTTCTTCTCTAAAGGATGAGATACTGCCATGGTAGACTAAAGAATATTCTGCTTTTGTGAGGCTCTTAAAATGAGAATCTGCTTGAATCTGGAATGTGTTCAGAGGAGGGCAACTAAAATGATCAAGGGTCTGGAGAACAAGCCCTATAAGGAGCGGCTTAAAGAGCTGGGCATGTTTAGCCTGAAGAAGAGAAGGTTGAGAGGAGACATGATAGCCATGTATAATATATGAGAGGAAGTCACAGGGAGGCGGGATTAAGCTTGTTTTCTGCTTCCCTGGAGACTAAGATGCGGAACAATGGCTTCTAACTTTAAGAAAGGAGATTCCATCTTAACATTAGGAAGAACTTATTGACTGTGAAAACTGTTCAGCAGTGGAACTCTCTGCCCTGGAGTGTGGAGGAGGCTCCTTCTTTGGATGCTTTTAAATAGAGTCTGGATGGCCATCTGTCAGGGGTGCTTTGAATGCAATATTCCTGCTTCTTGGCAGGGGGTTGGACTGGATGGCCCATGAGGTCTCTTCCAACTCTATGATTCTATGACTTTTAATGCTGATCTACAGTATGATTCACATATCCCTAGGGTATAAGTTCCTGAACTCACCATGAAAACAGAAGACCCTATTCAAATGAATTACTTCCACCAGAAGTTACTACAAAGCCATGCTGAAACATTATTATTATTATTATTATTATTATCTTTATTTGTACCCCGCTAGCATCTCCCGCAGGACTCGATGCGGCTTACACAGGCCGGAGCCTCAAAACACAATACAATAAAACATAACACAATAATAAACAAGCAAATCAAAGCAATTAAGCAAAATAACAACAATAACTACATCAAGACACAATTAAAACTGGTTCGGCCGGCGCAATGGGGTACAGGGTTAAAATGCTGAAATGGCAGGAAGAACATGGATTAAAAGGTGCGGTGTGCAGTAACATCGGTTGTGCTAAAGTGCTTCTAGGACTTGGGATGGGGGAATTCCTAATCTGAGAAGGCACATCGGAACAGCCAGGTTTTTAGGTTCCTTCTGAAAACTGCTAAAGTGGGGGCCTGTCGGAGATCTTTTGGAAGGGCATTCCAAAGTCGGGGGGCCGCCACAGAGAAGGCCCTGCCCCGTGTCCCCACCAAGCGCGCTTGCGACGTGGGTGGGATCACGAGCAGGGCCTCCCCAGATGATCGGAGTGAGCGTGTGGGTTCATAGATGGAGATGCGGTCACGCAGGTAGGGTGGTCCCAAACCGTTCAGGGCTTTGTAGGTGAGCACCTGCACCTTGAATTGGGTTCGGAAAATAAATGGCAGCCAGTGGAGCTCCTTAAACAGAGGGGTAGACCTCTCTTGATAATGAGCCCCGGTTAGCATCCTGGCTGCTGCCCGCTGGACCAATTGAAGTTTCCGAGCCGTTTTCAAGGGCAGCCCCACGTAGAGCGCATTGCAGTAATCCATTCTAGAGGTGACCAAGGCGTGGACCACCCCGGCCAGATCTGCCTTCACGAGGTATGGTCGCAGCTAGAAACATCTAGAAAATGCCTAATGAGGAAATACTTTGTTGGATGTGGGTAGGTGAAACCTCAGGTTCTGCAAGCATGAAGGTCAAACTGTACTTTCACTTAATTTTGCAGTCTCATGCACTTTGCCATGGGAATCAATAGTTGGTGTTTCTGCCACTTCATTTGTTAACACTATACCACAGCTGTTAGTATGCCCCACTCTTTCAGGAGGCAGCATAACTGGATCTTGTTCATATAAGAATACATAGGAGGTTTTTTTTTTTTTTTTAGTGTAACAGATAACAGTGCTGGTGACAGCATCTCAGTGGTTTGTTCTGCATTTTCTGTGTTGGCTATAAGGTTTTCAATATTTTCCCAGTTACCATGTAGCTATTAAAAACTTTGTATATTGCTGACAGCTCTGTTTGCTTGATGTCTTGCATTGATTATGCAAAGTAGTGTATATTGATGTGTACGAATTGAGTATAGTTATAACTAGTATGCCCAAGCCTTTAGTTAAACTAATTATGTTGTGTTTTTGGTATTGCATCATGGATTGAGGTAGTATGTTTTTGCTACTATATATTGTTTCCATATGGAATGCAGGAACAAAATCTTTCAAGCATCTACCTTTGTAAGGGTGTTCTGATGTGTTTCATTTGTGCAGTTTGCGTTGTGCATGTATCTCATGCTCCAATATTTCCCAGAAAGCAGTTATTATAATTTATTCATTTGTATCAAGCCTTCCTCAAAAGTGGGACTCAAGACAGCTAAAACATTTAAAACCGTAATTAAATGCAAACCATAAGCAAAAATACAAAAAGAATGCAATTAAATTATCCATAGAATTAAACCCACTTAAAAGAAAGCTATGAGATCCATGGTTGTTTATCCAGTAGGGGGCAATGAATTGTTCATTAAATTTATGTATTATGTTCCTAAATGAAAATAAAGAGCGGCTTTGTTAAAATGTCCTTTTATCCTTTTCTCTATATGTGATTTCTTTATTTCCATGTGCCTATTGACATTTATTTTTCCTTGGTTTGTAGTCTCAGATGATAAAAAACATAGCTTGGTTGGATACATAGTCTTACTGGATATCTTCTAGCTTGCAATATGTGAAAATTACACCCCAGCAAAGAAGAGTTGCAAATAACCACAGATTTGTCATATGGAGATTAAGGAAGATGCCAACATTTTTATGGAATTGTACATAATGAAAGATGGGGTGGTGTTAATATTTGTTAGTACACATACAAGGTGTCCCAAAAAGTCTCCATACATGGGGAAAAAATAACAAACTCATATTTTTATATGAGTTTTATATGAATTTATGTATAAATGTGATACAATGTGTGTGTATGTGTGTGTGTGTGTATATATATTTATATAATGAATAAAGCTACATTTAGCTACAATTTCTCATTTTCCCTATGTATGGTGACTTTTGGGGCACCCAGTTGTATTTTCATGAGCGCATCAACATGCGAAGAAATATGAGATAGTGGTCCTATTTTACTTTATCCATGTTGTCAGTTTGGCTCCTGAACTGTTCTATTGAATTAAATTTTAAAATGAGACGTATAGCTGCCAATAACAATGTGATATGGTAACAATCCAAAAAAAGAATATACTGGGTGAGATGGATCCCCAAGAATGCTCTGAGCTTTCTTAAAGCTGCACAACTTATAAAGTTCTTCCAAAGAGGGGAGAGTTCAACCAGTGATTCCCTGTGCAGAAGTGGTGACTCTTTGGAGCGCCTTCCTTTCTGCTACTGTACAGTTACCATACCATGCACAGATGCAGTATGTTAGGACACTCGATAGCACAGCAGTAGAAAGTTAGCAGTTTTTCATTCTGTTGTTGGTTCCTTAGAAGTCTCAGGTAGTACAGTCTCTGCTGTGCCCTCTTCACCAATACTGCCATATGGGTGCCCCAGATCAGATCCTCTTAACAGTTACATCCAAGAACTTTATATTGACCAACTTCTCCTTTTGGTCTCTATTTATGACCAAGGGCTGAATTTCTGGTCTATTCTTCCTATGAACTCCTTGGGTATATTGATATTAAGAACCATATTATTATCCCTGAACCACAAGAATAGCCGATCCACCTCATCTTGATTGGCAGAATGATCCCTTCAGAGATAAGCCGCACCACAATATTTTTATATGAGTTTATATGAATTTAGGTGTAATTTATGTATTCTTTCCAACCATCTATCATGGTTGGAATTAATAATTGTGAAAAGAATTAACATTGCCTTACAAACAGCTTTAGCATTAAAAGATTTCAATGGAATCAGATTATCTATAACTATGAAACAAGAAAAGTGAAACATTTTGAAGCTGAAACAGAATCTACCTAAATCATACATTTTATTATGATCTTGGCTTTAAAACAGATTGGCTGCATAATTGGGTAGAAACATAAATTGCATTGTTCGAGAAGATTTGTTAAGGTGTATTTTTGTGGCATACACATAATTACGTAAGGCCCATTGAACACTGTTTTGTTTATGACTAAGCCAGGTTTTGTTGGTTTATGAATGACTTATTTAACTGTTAAAAACATGAATTTTCCCAAATGCAGTATTGAAGAATTGTGCCACAGTAACTTATTAAATTTCACCAAAAGATATATTTGCTTTTTTGTAGCACCTTCAGTTTTAGTACACCTACACATTTGGAATAAAATGTGGAGCTGAATTATTTTTTACCACTTCATAACAAAACTATTTTTGTTATTCATAAGGCCTGCCTGGTGGCTTCAGTGGGTCGCTTCACAGAAGCCACCCACAATTGTAGTCATAAGAGCTCTGATAATTTTTAACGTGGCACTATGTAAATTTCTTGAAAAATTACAGCCTTAACGGATTTAATTATATGATGGAGCATGAGTTATCATCAAAACATTCTTGTACGTAAAAATAAAACCTTGGTTTTACTAATCTGCAGTGGAGTATGATCGTTATAGTAAACTGGCAGGACTAATTAATGAAAGTGTATATTATAGACATTTCTCTAAAGGTCTGTGCAGATCTGTTTTCTTTTTGTTTGCAAGTAGTATAAATGCTGTCATCCACAATTGTGTGTGTGTGAGAGGAACCTTGACTTATGAAAACATACCTGTTGACAAACCCACCAAGCATGTCATAGATGTTACGCAATAGATTTGCTTGCTCTTTGTTAGGTATGTTGATGATACTTTCTTCAAGAACATGTAGCTGATAGTTGCAAAAAGCAGCTGGTACAGTAAAAAATGTTGAGAATATTCACATTTGCATTGCAAAACATGGGATGATCTCAGTATAGCAGCTTTGTTTTTCTAGTACTGCATATTGAACCCATTAATTAGCTCTGGTTGTAGTTTTGTTTTAACTTACTGTATTCTATTGAGGCTAGTCCACTCAAAATTATTTCTCACGGATTGGACTGAACAACTACTTCACAGGCAGGTTAAGTATCTCTTATCTAAAAATCCAAAAAGCTCCAAGTTCCAAAATTGTCCACATGAGTGACTTAGGTAGTGATGCCTTTGCTGTTTGATTGTTCAGTGTACCTAGACTTTGTTTCATGCCCCAAATTAAAATGTTGTCTATGAAATTATCTTCAGATTATGTGTATAATATGTATGTGAAACACAAATAAGTTTCATGTTTAGTCTTGGGTCTTGTCTTGTCTTCACAACATCTTATTATGTTTATACAAATATTCTAAAATATGAAATCAAAATACTTTTGGTCCCAAGCATTTAAAATAGTGATACTGGACTTGGGTTTCTTTTTATTTCTGTATTCTGTTTCTTGTCTGGATTCCCAAGCAACTCTCACAATATGTAGAAGATACCAAAGGTCTGGGATTTTGGTGATCTCGAAGCCATTTTTGTTGCATTATGGAATTTGAATTGGTTTCAACTATCTTGATTAAATTACCTAGCAAATCTGTGTTGGGGATGGATGAGTGGCAATTTTGTTCTCACCTGTGAATGTTTTATATCGCAAATTCTATTCTATAATTTTGATATTTGCACTACTTTATATAAAAAAGAACCGATTCCATTAAGTGGTGTGGCCATTCAGTAGAAACAGTTCCCAGAATGGAGAAGGCCACAAAGTTGTTCTTAAAAATGTTGTGTTACAGGTCTTTAGAGAATGTCTACTATTAAGTATTGATTGTGAAAATGTTCAGTTCTGAAATTTAGTAGACGCAGGCATGTAAAATGAAGCATGTTGCTAGAATGGAGGTTTCCCTAATCTGACCTAATAACAAATCTTAACATTTCCATGTGTATGTGGAAGAAAAACCTCTTGAGCATATGACCACAAAGAGAGAAATTGGGAGAGCAATATTATCTACAAGCAACATTTATGATAAATGTATGTGTTAAATGGATACACTGAATAAGATCTGTTAAAAAATTCAGTTTAGACAACTACAGATATTAGCGCTATGTCACAATGGCACATTGCTTGGGAAGATTGTTTGGATTTCTGGACGAATCCTTGACCAAGAACAAGGACTAGAATCATGCAGCCCTCTTGATTTATTGGACTTTTAAGAACAGACATGAGAACCCACTGGTGGGTCACTGGCAGGGTAAATCACTAAATTTCCTTAAAAATAGCTAGATGTGAGCCAAATGCAAAATCTAAAAATTGGGGAACAGCCTAATGAACTCAAGCAAGGCAGAGTGTTTCTGTTAGTAACCTCCAATCTTGGAGTCAACTGCACACAGGCAATCCTTGGGTTGCAAACATCTGACTTACAAATAACTCATAGTTCAGGACAGGAGCGAGACAATGGGAAGTTAGAGAAATCTATCCCTAGGAAGGGAAATTCACTCCAGTAAGAGTTATTGGGGGGGGGGGGGGGGAGGTGGCTCAGCTGAAATTTTCTCACCAATTTTTGTTTCCACAACAAGCCAAATGTTTCAAAATCCAATTATCAAACGTACAGAAATTTGGGTAAAATCTTCTGAGCCGGGCTACAGACAGCAAAACAAACACCACAGGCGTGTTAACCCTTCCCTGTGCTATGCAAAGCTTGAAAACTATATTTTCGGCTGGCGTTACACTCATACACATTCGACTTAAGAACAAACCTACAGAATCTGTCATGTTTGTAACTTGGAGACTGCCTGTACAACAAAAGCTGAGGAATGTTGTAAGTTGCAGGCCAACAACCTCTGGAAGCCTGCGGTTCCTAGTCCGTAGCAGGACCACTTGTACCATTTTCATGCTGTTCTCTAAGGCTCAGACGAGGGAACTGGTGAAAATCTCATGCTTTCCACTTCTGTTAATAGAGGCATCTTCTAGATCAAAATCCTTCATGTGAAAGAAAGGGCACTGATGGCTTCAACCTATAGTTACTAGTTGGATTAAAAATGAATGGGAAATCTGCGGCTTTCCAGGTGTTTTTGTATTTTAACTGTTGTCAGTCTCGGCATTCTCGGTGTTCAGAGAGAATGGGATATTGCCTGAAAGACCACAAGTTCCCTGTTGTACTAAAGTCAGTTGCCAACACAATTATAAAACAACATTTAATTAGATATAAAGAGAACAGGTTACAGCATTATGTCCTTTCATCCATACTGCCAAACTAGAGTGGAAAGTGTAGGGCTTTCTCTCCATTCTACCACCCTCCATAGTTAGGTTGGTGGGGACATGGGAGAAAGCCTTCTCAGTGGCTGCTCCTAAACTCTAGAATTGTCTCCTAAAGGAAGTTTGAACTATCCCTTCTCAGTTTTCTTTTGTGAGCAGGCAAAGACCTCCCTGTTTCAATATGCTTTCTTCCTTGGCTGACGTGGTAGAATGATGTGTAACTGGGTATGCTGTTTTAATATGAATTGTGTGTTTGAGGGGTTTTAATTATTGTAATTTTCAAGAGTGTTCAGTGTTTTGTACTGCAGTTGTAACTACTCTGAATGTATGATGTAAGCTGCTTCGAGTCCCATTCTAGAGAAAAGCAGGATATGAAATAAATGAAGTTGGGATGCAACATGGAGGGTGTAGTTTAGCATAATATTTACACTTGATTGTTTCAGCTACAACTTTATTGTAATACTGACATGTTATCTAAAATTGCATATTTGGCTTAATTTATATATTTAACATAAGTCAAAAGGTTTAGTTGTGAGTATAGGTGTTTCTTTGAGAAGTAAAATGATGTCTTTAGACTCCTGCTAGTAGAAGTATTTTACCGTATACCAGTGCACTATATGGTATGATATAGTATTGCCTTTTTCAAAAACCTGCTATTAATTCTGACAGATATTTGAATAATACAGTGGAAGAGCAAATATCTTTATTTTCATAATAAGAATTACATTTTTTTTTCTTTAAGGCTTCAGCAATTTCTAGAAGAGTACAAAGTTCACAGGTTGTTTTGCTGCTACTCAACATTTTTTTTCTTTTCTCTTATTCCCTGTCCAGAGCAAATTCGCTTGAAAAATTTAAGAAAAGTATATGGAAGATGCCTATGGTATCGATTACGGTTGTTAAAACCCCAGCAGAATATAATTCCTACTATAAAGTAAGTATATTTCGTGTTTAAGATGTAGATCCATATTTTTGTGATAAATATTTTTAAACTAAAATACAAATCAAATTTTCAATATTATGCAGTTATTAATATTGCAGGAGTAGTTTTAGGAGCCTTGAATGGTCTTTGGGGGCCATATATGTAAAGAAACTGAAGAAGATGATCAAGCACTGGATAATGAAAGAATTCTACTAGGTGAAAGGTGAAAAGTTTTAGGATCCATAAATCTTCTTTAAACAATTACATTCATGATCACTTTAAACCCAATAGTTAAAGAAATTCTATGAAGATTCTGCAGTTAAAAGCAGAAGTAATTGGTGGATATGTTCTTTGTTGATGCCCACTAGACCTAATAATGAAAATGAACAGGAATACTTAGAACAGAAGTGCTCTAACATACATCAGGATGGAGAGAGCTTCCTTACAGGAGGATGCCTGGAAACAATAGTTTTAATTTAATAATAATCTTTACTATGAAGTTGAGTATTGAGAACTTCACATTGTTTTCAAGGTTCTCCAAAGAGTATAAGTAGTTAAGATCATTAGGAGAAACTGTCTTAAAAGAACAATCAGTGGTGGAAGTCTGCTTGATGGACAGGCAAAAGAGTACTTTTTGTCACATGGGAAATACTTATAGAATTTCCATCTCTTCTTCCTTTCATTGATTTTAGGAAGGTTGTGCAAATCTCTTCACTGTGTCCTTTTGAACAGTTTCGGTATTAATATTATTGTGATAATAGTTGTATCATGAAATTTGTTTTTAGTGACGTCATTAGCAATCTTTTTTAGTATTAATAAGTAGAATTTGAAACAAATATTCTCAACATTTTGGAGACCATTCATCAGCTTGTTCAGTAGACAGTGCTGATCTTGTGTAATTGTTTTAAGGATTCCTTTAACATTGTTGTAATAAAATACAGCATATAATTTGATAGAAAACCTCTTTCATTCATAATTTTAATGTTTTAAAAATGCTTCCTTTAAAAAAAACTTCTCATTTTCTCAGGAAGGCAATTCTGCTTGCTGGATGGGCACTCTTATTATTTCTTGCCTACAAAGTTTCCAAAACAGACAGAGAATATCAAGAATACAACCCATATGAAGTATTAAATTTAGACCCAGTAAGTAATATTCTTCATTATTATTTATTTAAGTTTGAAATAAATTCACAGATACTCTCAGAGTAAATGAAATAATTTTGTGCTATTCCATGTCACAGGAATGGAACTACCTTTCCTGCTCCCTCCTGTTTATCTGTTGGGTTTTTTTTTTTGCGTGGGGGGCTGCAGGGGAAGAGAAGACTGACAACCTCATCACATTTACCAAAATTGGTGGCATACACCAGTTACTCTCCATTTGCTCACCGTTTGCCCCACAGAGCCTGCCGGCTCCCATCCAGCATAGAGCTACTTCCTCATCACATTTACCAAAATTGGTGGCAACACAGAAGGCTTCCCATGTTGAATTAGCAACAAATTGGGGGGGGGGGGGTATGTGGATGGCATGAGGTTAGGGATAAGTTGGGCAATGCGGCGCAAGTGGTGACACATTCCCCCGCCTCCCACCAGGCACCGCCAGAATCTGTGGCAATTCCTGTGGCAAATGTGATGAGGTCCTTACATTCATTTCACTTAATGATAAATGACTTCTAAATGCCATACATTGATATGTTAAAGTATTATCAGTATGCAGTATTTCTCATTTGAAATCTGGCATGAACTTCTTAATGTGAAATTATATATTTTTGATGTACATTAAGCATTTCTATCTTCTGGCTAATTTTTACCTAGTGATAGAGATCTGATGCGCAATTTTTCCCAAAGCAATTTTTTTGGAAAACAATAAAAATAAGCGGTTTATGGAATATTTTTTTAAAAAATGACTCATTGGCTTTCTACATTATTTCTAAAAACTGTGTACAGGTAGATGCTTATGGAAAACTAGCGCTCACTCTGATTAGTTTCCAAGGTCAGATCGGATGTAGGGTATATCTGTAGAGCTTGGAACGTAGTTGATACAACATTTGGACATTTCAGTTAACTACAAATATAGCAAATTCTGGATTTATTTTTCTGGACCTCTTCTCCATTTCCAATTTTGATTGGATTATGTAGACAAATCATGACTGCCTATAACCTATAAAACAACAACAACAGTTTGATGTGGCAGCATAGAGAAATATAGTGAAAAAATAGCTATGATATCTATTGTGAGATATCAATCATGTAAAGGTTTCTTTGTTCTGGAAGATTTGACAGCATGTTGCATTTTTCAAATAAAGACATAAGCTGCAACATACTTTGAATGGTACAAACATTCATATACTTGTTCATCATTACACTAAAATCTTTCAACATCTGAGTGATTATGAGGTTTGTTACGGTATGCCTTCAGTTATGGTGCTGGTGCTAAATTCTTTTGAGTATGATAGGAGTCACAATCCAGTTTCTTGCATATGTTCTCAGAATACTGAAATCAGTAGGAATAACTCCAGGTATGTAGCATCTTGGATTAGAACCTTAAGGTACTTGGTATAATTAATATGAAACTTTTTCTTTAAAGGGAGCAAGTGTGGCAGAAATTAAAAGACAATACCGTTTGCTGTCACTGAAATACCATCCTGATAAAGGAGGAGATGAAGTTATGTTTATGAGGATTGCAAAGGCTCATGCAGCGTAAGTTTCTTAATACTCCCCCCCCCCCCACAGAATGGCAGTTGATGCAATCTAGCACACAAAGAAATTAACACCCTCATCGCAATCTTTGAACCAGTTAGCTGTGATTCCTGCCTAATGTTACCTGTGCTAATTTTATATTACCTTAGTTTAAGTGTGTTGGTTGAACTGTTCGGTTGCTTCCTTGATAAACCAGGATTTATAAACCAACAATAAAATCTAGTTTTTAATTCTGGCTTTTTGAGGGAACAGCTAGCAAGGACTTCTGGTTTGGACAATACTAAACAAAACCGTAGCAGGTATACTTAACTGTCATGCTTATAGGAAGGAACAAATGGGCTGAACACTAAATGTTCTTTGCAAAGTAGACCCCTGAGTGTCAGAGGCTTATTGCCAGTCATGCATTAGTGTCTGTTGGGATAGATTTAAACATGCATATTCTCACAAAAGGAAGAGCATTATTATTATACTAGCTAGGACTGAGGGAACTGCATCCCAAAAAATTAAGACAGCCCACTGCAGTTGTAGCACAATAAGGCAATTCAAATGAAATGTGATTTTTTTTGTTTTGATACCATATCTTTCTTTTGTTTTGAAGAGGCAGTGACCTGCCTCTTCAAAGTAAACCATGTTTATGTACATGCTCGAACTTTGAAAATTGGTGCTCTTCCCACTCTAGTATGGTTTTGAAGAGGTTGTTGGAAGCTTTCACTGACCATTTTCACTGTATTTTATCTTTAGGATAGCTATGGCTATCCTTCAGTATAATTCAGTGAAACAAGCCAGCTTGAGTCAGTGCAGTCCTTTTATAACAAATTCTACTTTGGTTTAGTTAGGACATATATTGAGGAGCCATTTTAGCTTGGGAAAAGAAAGAAATTAGAAGTTAAAATTGTATTGGTATTCTAAACTTTGACCTGTATCCAGAATTTCATTCCAGTAGGGGAAGCAGAGCTTTTCCCTTTCTGGGAAACTGTTTTGGTTGTTGTGTCTTCAAGTTGTTTCTGACTTAGTACCTTTGCAGAGAGTTTTCTTGTCAAGATTTGTTCTGAGGGGCTATGCCTTTTTCTGAGGCTGAGAGAGACTTGACTTGCTCTAGGCCACCCAGTGGATAGTCATGGCTGAGTGGGGATTTTTATACTGGTCTTCAGAGTTAAATTCAAATGTTCAAGCCACTACATCCATATTGACTTCTCCTTTTCCTGCAGTTCCCTGAACCACCATCTTTTCTGTTTATGAGGTTCTCTAACTCTTCAGCGCAGAGTAGGAGAGGGCAATGTGGACTGCAGGTGGAAGGGGAAACAGGCTAAAACTGTGTGCTCCATTCTGCAGGTAGAAATATTCCACTTGATAGCCTCCCTCTGACAAGGGGAGACCCTTTGTCCACGCTAAAAAATTACTAAATCCAGCGAATTATTGCATAACACCCTTCTAACTGATTTAGACTGCAGTTATAGGCTACTAGAGACGATTTTTCTGAAGTACAGTAATTACAGTATTCCTTCTGCAGCTTCATTCTGAATGTATACATCCTTTTAGTAGTGTTGCAGGGCCTCAACAGTATTAATAGCAGTCCTTAAGAGCAAACTATCCGCACAAAGAAATAAAAGATTTATCACCAATATAGGAAATAGGTGCTTTCTAACATGCTTTCCTATTTTTTTGTTAGTTTAACTGATGACGAATCTCGAAAAAACTGGGAAGAATTTGGCAATCCTGATGGGCCACAAGGTAGTCTTGCAGATTATTCTATCTGAAATCAATGAGTGTCTCAACTTTTGCCCTGTGTTAGGTTTTTTATTGTTTTGTAGCTCAGTCTGTTTCTTGCAGGTTTACAGTTAACTCATTTGTTTTTGTATCACTTCCACCAGGCAGGAGTTGAAGGCCCTCTAGATGTTTGGGTCCAAATAGTATTCTAGCATATATTACATAAGAATGAATTATATGAGCATTAACTGAAAGTAAACACATTCATGTAGTTTTTCCTTCCTAACTTCAGTGTTTACATAGGAAATTCTCCAGAGCCAACTTTGAAGCAATCTAGTTGTGATTCCACTTTCCCATGTGTATATATATATATTCAATGAGGGAAACATCTTTCTGTTTGTTTCTGATTTGCATGGTATTAAGACAGGGAACCTTCTCTGTGAATACCTTTCTTCATAAGAGATATATAAGTATAGAATCCTATGTCTGATTTCACAGATGGTTATTTGAAGTACATTTGTTCCCTTTTTTCCAACATGAGGAAAGTACAATATTCAAAGTGTACACTATATACAGCTTATATAACTGCTTCACTGTATTTCATAACCTTTCCCCCTTATTCTTTGCAGCTACGAGCTTTGGGATTGCATTGCCGGCTTGGATTGTAGATCAGAAGAATTCTATTTTGGTAAGGTAACACTTCACTGCCAAATTGGGTATTTCAAACTGAAGGCAAGCAGGGTTTCCACAGTCAGAAGTGGAGGGGTAAAAAGGTCTTGCATACCTAGTGAATATTTTCTATGGCATTTCTGTAGTCACCTGTAGAGAAGCTTACCATATATACTCATGTATAAGTTGAGGATGAGTTTAGTAGCCAAAATTATGGATTTTGATACGACCTGTGGTTAAGTTGAGGACCATTTCCACAAAAAGAACACTGCCTTCTCAAGGGGCCAATCACCCCTGCTTTTTCCCCACCAAGGCATTAAAAAAGGCCAGATGTATCACTACAGCAGATACAGTAGGGAGGGTTGGTGCTTCTTTTATGTTCTCTGGGATGACTAAGCTCTTACCTTTGCCATTCTATTCGGAGAAAGGGATGGTTCCTTTTTTGATTAGTGTTGAAGGACAGTACTCACTTTTACCTGTGGAAGAAGACACTTCCTCAATTTACCCATTTCCCCCCAACCTGTGTGTTTTCCAGATTTCTGGGGTACACTTTGATTATTTATGCAGCTCTGCAAGGGAGAATATGGTTTTTTCCTGTTCCTGTTCCAATTCTGCTGACTAAAACATTTCACCAATAGAATAACCCTATTGAATTTCGACCCACACATATTCTGTTTTTGTTTACCACTTATCTCTCAAATAATTGTAAGCAATTTGCCCCAAAAAGCTATCTGTCAGGATAATGCTTCACAAAGGACACCATTATTGCTTGTAGGCTTTGAAATTTTTCCATAGTTAAAGATTGTGATTTTCATTTTAAAAGAGCTGTTAAATTCACAACTCTGATAGCTTTACCTATTTTAAATATTTGTGAATGTGTCACAAAATGTCTGATTTTTTTCCTCCTATCTTATCCTTCTAGGTTTTGCTGGTTTATGGATTAGCATTTATGGTTATTCTTCCAGTTGTTGTAGTAAGTATTGCTTTGAAAAAAATGATAGGCTACATCTTGGCAAAATATGGAATAGTAAATGTGCATCCCACCTTTTGCTTTAATCATTTATTGGTCCCATACCTTAAACAATACATGAGTAAAGACTCATCCTATAACTCATGCATTAAATATCTCTTCAGTTCTGATAGTTTTACATTCTGTTGTCTGTAATTGAATGGTTGGATGCTAAGTAGAGTGTATCTGAATGTTCAAAACCATGCACCAGTGTTCCTATGCACCTTGTACCCTGAATTAAAAGGACATGCATTAGAAACTTTCATTTATAAATAGTTGGTTGCTGGGTGAAATTGACAAGTTTCTTCCTGCTTGCTTGGTAATCCAGAGAGGAACATTGTGTCTTTCAAGGAAGAAATCTGGCATTCTGAGATATCTGTGTTTCTCATAATAAAAAGATCTCAGGCTTTCTTACATATACTGTTAAAACTTATTAAATAAATCCTTCTGCTTTTTGTTTTGCCCACTTCACCAGGTATTAATATTATAGGTACAGTCAGCCCTCCATATCCACAGATTTTGTATCCATGGATTAAACCCTCCATGGCTTGGAAATATTAAAAAGTTTCAAAAAAACAAACCTTGATGTTGCCATTTTATATTAAATGGCACATTTCATTACTTCTTTCTATATAATGGGACACTGAGTATCCATGGATTTTGGTATCCACAGGGGATCTTGGAATCCAACCAGATTGGATATCAGGTGTCACTGTACATCATACATCTCTGGCTCTTCAGTTTTTAGAATTGGTTGAGAGCGCTGAACATTTTTCTGACACTTCCATAGGTTTCTTAGGAATTGTTCATCTTTTGATCCCTTGAAGCTAACAGTGGTGCTGACAAGAACATAACACATTTATGGCTACTGTATGCTGCAAACACACTCAATGTATTGCAGTGGTTCTGCAATACATTAAGTGTGGGTCCCAAGATGTTTTGACCTTGAACTTACAGAAATCGTAACAGCTGGTAAACTGGATGGATTTCTGAGAGTTTTAGGCCAAAACACCTGGGGGCCACAGATTGAGAACCACTGATGCAAGGCACATTCAGATTGCTTTCGAGTCGCCTACGAGTTGAGAGGGGTGGTATATAAATATGGTAAATAAATATATAAATAAATGGTAACTGAGGTGGCACATTTGTGAGGTTTTCTTGGCAACAGTACTAGATTTACCATTGTGCTTAGGTGTGCTGAAGTGCAGAGTCTTGGATTTTGCTTTTTTTTTTTGTCGTGTCAGGAGTGACTTGAGAAACTGCAAGTCGCTTCTGGTGTGAGAGAATTGGCCATCTGCAAGGACATTGCCCAGGGGACGTCTGGATGAATGGATGTTTTTATCATCCTTGTGGGAGGCTTCTCTCATGTCCCTGCATGAGGAGCTGGAGCTGATAGAGGGAGCTCATCCGCCTCTCCCCGGATTCAAACCTGCGACCTGTCGGTCTTCAGTCCTGCCGGCAGAGGGGTTTAACCCACTGCGCCACCGGGGGCACCGGGGGATTTTGCTGATGTAGTGCAATTCTAAACAAATTTAGAGTGATGTTTCAGAGTGATTCCAGACATAATCATAGAGTTGATAGTCTATGGAAGTGTGCCACAAAGCAGGCAGTGTAGGTCTACTGGGCCTACCTCTTTCAGGGGCCTCATTTGTCCTAAATACCTCACTACTTGGAAAAATTTATTCTGACGTGGCTTGCCATTCTCTTCATCTGAAGCTAAGAGTCTATGGCTAGCCCAATGGGTTTTGATAGCTAGGTGAGAACTGGAAAGCAAATCTCTTAATTTTACGCTCAAAACTCTAACCATGCTTGTTCTTTTTACATTTTATTTAGTGCAGTATAACCACAAATCATATCTTTAAGGTTTATTTTGCCTATGTTGGTGTGAAAATAACTGTCAGTTTTGTGTCTCTTTAAATATTTTAGGGTTCCTGGTGGTATCGATCAATACGTTACAGTGGAGACCAGATTCTAATCCGCACAACCCAAATTTATACCTATTTTGTTTATAAAACTAGAAATATGGATATGAAAAGTAAGTCACACATAAAAGATGGGTTCTTAATTTCTGTGCTCATTTCTTTGTTTTGATAGTGCTAGAAGTGTGACATTCTGTCATGTGTGTCAGTACCGTGTCAATTACGATTTTTAGTAGGCTTCTAAGCTTTTTATATACCGGACTTTCTTTGCTGCGCTGCCTGTCTCCATTAGAGCATCTTTTCCCAACTTGGAATCCGTAGATGATATTTTCCCCAGATGACAACTGTGGTCATTCTCAACATTTGAGGGTTCTGGGAGAGCTTTCTGTATAGGGCCAGGAGTGATTATATGTTTTGGAGACTGGTCTGGTTTTTGAGCTCCCCCCCCCCCATGGATTTTTTAAAAATTGTGGTGGAATTTTGGAAGTATTCTGGACACTTGTGGAGGAAATATCACAGATGTGGAATCTATGGGCCACAGTAGCCCAAGGGTTGTACTTGGATTATCCATGATGCGAGGATGGAAGCAATTTTGTTGTACTTTCAGCCCCCTGGTGTGTTTTGGGCCTATAGGACCTTTTTTTCAAAACTGGTAGAAATTTCTAGTGAATTTTCAACTTGGAAAACATACCAATGATCTACCCTCCTTCCCCTGCCCATCCAGCATAGCAAAAATGCTATCCTAGGAGTGTTTAAAATTAAAATGGGAATGATACGGCCCACCACATTCTGGTTGAGAGCACTTGCAATGTCCAGATCTTTCAAAGTGTCTGACTGTTCAGGAAACACTCAGGAAAGGTGATTTATTCTATGATAATTACTTGAAAGGGACAGTCATATTTAAACGTTTTGGTTCATAGTTGGGAACTATAGTTTGGACTGACTGTTTTATTGTTTTAATTCTTGTTGATGTATTGTTTTAATTGTGATTTACGTTTAATTGTGGTTTAACTATTGTAATTGTTTGTATTGGCATTGTATTGGTGCCCAATCTAAGGCATTGAATCTTGCCATTATTTATGTGTAAACCGCTTTGAGTCCCCCCAGGGATGAGAAAGACGGTATATAAATACTGTAAACAAACAAACACATAAATAAATAATAGTGTTTGATGCTTGATTTTGTTGTGTTTGTTATATTCATGCTGTGTTCATGTTTTGCTTTGTCTTTTCTTTGCAGGGCTTATAATGGTTTTAGCAGGAGCTTCTGAATTTGACCCACAATATAATAAAGATGCAACAAGCAGACCTGTAGACAACATTCAAATACCACAGGTTTGCTTTTGCTGAAAGATGTCTTAGTCTAGGTGCTGACATCCAAATGGTCCTTACTTACCCTTTCCTCCCTCTTTTTTCTCACTTTAGCTCATCAGAGAAATAGGTGGCATTAATTTAAAGAAAAACGAACCTCCACTAACTTGTCCATACAGCTTGAAAGCCAGAGTGCTCTTATTGGCCAATCTTGCCAGAATGAAAATTCCTGAAACACTTGAACAAGGTACCTTGCTTTACAAAGTTGAATGGTTAGGGGTGGAATTATGTTTTGAAGTGGATTTGTCTAGTTAGACCTTTTTATATTTCAGCTGTATTCCTTTGTCCTACTGATGATATGCATACGACATTTGTGAAAATTCACGATGGGTTTAAAATCCTTTGCTAAGACAAGTATAGTTTTGAAATGGATACAAGTTAAATATGTGTTGTCGAAGTTTTTCATAGCCAGAAACACTTCAGTTGCTGTGAATTTTCTGGGCTGTATGGCCATGTTCCAGAAGCATCCTCTCCTGAAGTTTCGCCCACATCTATGCCAAGCATCTTCATAGTTTTTGAGGTGAAACATCAGGAGAGAATGCTTCTGGAACATGGCCATACAGCCCCACCCAGCCCTGGAAACTCTGCAGTTAGTGCTGCTTCTCTTTTTCTTTGTGGGTTGGTAGCAGTCTATTGGCTTTTTGAGATTTTGCTAGGAATAGCTCATATTGCTATAAGTTTAATTTCTTTAAAGAAGAAGGAAAAAGCTACTTGTTTCTGTACCCTGTACTTGCTCATAATTTCTTTAAAGAAGAAGGAAAAAGCTACTTGTTTCTGTACACTGTACTTGTTCATAATGACAGTGCACACACAGGCTGGTGCTTACAACCATATACAGTGATTCAGATTAAGCTCATCTTCAACTAGATGATTTGAATACACTGGATAACTAATTGTAAACTCATGAGGTATGATTACTTCTCTCTGTTTCTTATTTACTTTATTGTTGGTGGTTGTGGTGGGGGTTAAATAAATGTTCAGAAAATATGCCCCCTGTTTTGAATTCTTGGCATTTCCTTAAGAGGAGAAAGGGAGCGGGGGATGTTTCACTGCCTCTGGTATTACTGCTGGTAGTGACTCCTCCCTCCCTATTGTCATCCAAATATTTTCCTGCAATGCAACATTTTACATTTTTGCATGCTAGCTATGTACATTAGAACTCACAAAATATCAATTATTTTGGACTTTAAGATTTATCCTGATCTTAAAATCCTATTCGCGCTCCTGCTAGCATAGCTTGGACTTGTTTCAGATCAGGGTTTGAGAACCATTCTGATTGGAAGAGGCGTATGCATATGCAAATGATGTACCATTTCCCTGTTGCAGATTACCTTAAATTTACCAGAATTTGCCCTGGATAGTTGGAGGATTTTCTTTCTTTTTCACATATTAATTTTTATTCAACGAGACAAACACTATTATACAAACTAGGACATATGCAAATAAACAAATTTCATCAAACACACAAAACAAACCTGGTGTCAAAGTCTTCACTGGGTTGCTCTGAGTTTTCCTGTCTGTATTGCCATGTTCCAGAAGCATTATCTCCTGAAGTGTCACCCACATCTATGGCAGGCATCCTCAGAGGTTGTGAGGTCTGTTGGAAACTAGACAAGTGAGGTTTATATATCTGTGGCATGTCCGGGTGGAAGAACTCTTGTCTGCTTGAGGCAAGTGTGAATATTGCAATTGGCCACCTTGATTAGCATTGAATAGCTTTGCAGGCTTCAAAGCCTGGCTGCTTCCTGACTTTGAAGTTCCTGGTTTCCACTCTTGCCTCAAACAGACAAGAGTTCTTTTTCCCACCCGGAGAGAAAGAACTTGCCTAATTTCCAACACACCTCACAACCTCTGGGGAAATGTCAGGAGAGAATGCTTCTGGAACATGGCCATACAACCCGGAAAACTCACAGCAACACAAAACAAACATTTTTCTTAATATAAAACACTAACTTGCAACAACTAGCAAAACTACTAAGTCAAGCCAATAACAAAAAGTACATACTAGTTTACTCCCTTTAAGAAATATTATGAAAATATACTTCTGCATTCAGTGATATATTAACTATCTCATAAATTCCACAATTAATCAAACCCCCAATCATATTAATCAAGAATTCCCCAATCTCTTGAAGTTCGATATTTCTCCATCAGCCTAACCAATTTGTCAATCTTAAGTCACAAATCTTTGTTAACCATTGTCATAGATCCAGACATTACTTGTCCATTCCATTGTAAATCCAGAAAGTTGGAGGACTTTCTGTAGCAGATATTTTTTCATGTCAGGAATGACTTGAGAAACTACAAGTCACTTCTGGTGTGAGAGAATTGGCTGTCTGAAAGGACGTTGACCAGGGGATGTTTTACCATTCTGTGGGAGGCTTCTTCCATGTCCCCATATGAGAAGCTGGAGCTGTCAGGAGCTCACCTTCTCCCAGGATTTGAACCGCTGACCTTTCCATCAGCAATCCTGCCGGCACAGGGGTTGAACGCATTGCACCACCGGGGACTCCTTGTAGCATATCTGAAGAGGGTTATAGGGAGAAATTGCATTATGTGAGCAGAAGTCTGTGTGTGGGCTATTGAATGAAAACACCTATGAAACATACGGCAAATTTTGAGTAACAGTAGCGCAGTAAAAAATGTGGTTATAATCATTTTTTATGTGGCCTTCATAAACTGAATGTTTAGTATTTTGTGTCTTTCAGATCAGCAGTTTGTACTGAAAAAGTGCCCTGCTTTGCTTCAAGAAATGGTTAATGTAATTTGCCAGTTAATAATTATGGCACGTAGCCGTGAAGGTAAGAACTAAATTTCTTGCTTGTCAAACTAATAAAATTATTTCTTTACAATATTTGTAGAGTTCTGACCTCAGAGTTTGTTATTAGCAACAGAAAACAACTTATTGTTATTTTGAACCCATCTGATGGAGCTATGATGAAATCAGTTTTTTCCTAGTCATCCGCAAACCAGATCAACAATTGGGTCACATAGTTTACAGAAAACCTACACACACAGATAGATATCTACGTAAAAACTCCAACATCAACCAAGTCAAAAAAGAAGCACCATTAAAGCCCTGGCAGACCATGCAAAAAGAATCTGTGAAACCCACCTCCTCCAAGATGAACTGAACCACCTAAACTGGGCTTTACAGGCCAATGGATACTCCACCACAAACATCGGAAGAGCTGCAAGATCGAGAACAAGCCATGAGAGTAAAGACAAAAATCCACCCAGAGGAAAAGTGTTTCTTGCCATACATCAAGGGAACTACTGACCGCATAAGGAAGTTGATGAGGAAATACAACTTACAAACTATCTACAGACCCACTAAGAAAATCCAACAAATGCTACGTTCGGCAAAGGACAAGAGGGATCCTCTCACCTCTGCAGGAGTCTACCATATACCATGTAGTTGTGGACAAGTCTACATAGGGACCACCAAACATAGCATTGCCCACACATGAATCAAGGAACATGAAAGGCACTGCAGACTAATTCAACCAGAGAAGTCAGCCATACCAGAGCACCTGATGAACCAACCTGGACACAGCATATTATTTGAGAACACAGAAATAGTGGCCCGCTCTAACTTCCACCATGTCATGCTACACAGAGAAGCCATTGAAATCTACAAGCATGTGGACAATTTCAACAGAAAAGAGGGAACCATGAAAATGAACAAAATCTAGCTACTAGTATTAAAAAACTCTAAAATCATAACAGTAAATAAAGATCAGGGAGCTCCGGACAAGAAACAATCAGGGACAGCTAATCACCTTTCAACAAATGATGCTCCCAGGCAGTAAGAAGTCACACCTAAAAACTGTCAGGCTATCAAATGCTAATCAAGGTGGCCAATTGAAACATTCACACCTAACTTTAATGGGCAAGAGTTCTTTCTCCCACTCTGGACATTCCACAGATATATATAAACCCAATTTTCCTAGTTTCCAACAGACCTCACAACCAAAGATGCAGGCAAAACGTCAGAAAAGAATGCTTCTAGAACATGGCCATACAGCCCAAAAATCCTACAACAACCCGTTGTTTTTTTTAAAAAAGTATGTTTTAGTAGGATTTTATGTTTTATTATGTTCATTTTAATTTGTTTGTATGGTTTTCATTTTTGGCAATTGAATGTTTTGCCTTATATGTTGGAAACTGCCCTAAGTCCCCTGGGGAGAAAGGGTGGTATATAAATAAAGTTTTTGTTGTTATTGTTTTTACTAAAGAAAACAACTTGTATCATAGAACAAGTAGCCAATATTCTATAAGAAAAGATACATCTTGCACTTATTTCCAGGTTTTATAGTATAAGCCTCCCATTTAAGATACTTTGTTAAAAAAAGCCATGTATTGATGTATTTTCTAAATATTATGAGTTTGAAACAAAAAGTTAAAAATGGCAGTTAATACAGTTTGACAGGAAGCGAAATAGAAGATGCAGAGAAGTATTTTATAAATAATACTTTTATAACTATTTTCTGGCTTCACTAAAGTACACAGTCCTTTAAACTTCCGTGTAGGTTTTTATTGTTCTATTTCCTGTTGCAAATGTATACTAAGAATTAAATCGGTCATATTTTTTCTCCCATTCCCTCAGAAAGGGAGTTCCGTGCTCCATCTTTGGGTTCTTTGGAGAACTGCATGAAACTTTCACAGATGATTGTCCAAGGACTTCAGCAATTTAAATCTCCACTCTTGCAACTCCCACATATTGAAGAGGATAATCTCAGAAGGGTCTCTAATCATAAAAAGGTATAACACAAGGAGAATTGTGTAACTTACTCGTGTCACAGTTTACAGTTTTCTGAGATGCTAGTTCAGAAAACGTGAGAGTAAGCATATAGTTCAGTGGTTGCTACTTTTCTCTTTACCAGAACTTGGCAGTAGTAGTTAGCGCATTCATTATCTTTGGACATGTAATGACTGTAGATAAATTAATGCCAGACTGCAACAGTATTGTCAGAGTTGGATTTGTAGCAGAATTTATATTCCCTGTTGGTCCTGTGGTTTTACTTTCCTTATAACTGACATTGAATTGTGAGGAGAGAAACCTGTGCAGAGTTTGCTGCTCCTGTGCCTGTGAAAGAGCTCCTTCATGCTGTGGGTGGGCATATAAGGAATGGAAGCCATAACTATGCTGCTACCTTTCACTTGTTCTATATAAAGTCCACTTTTGCGTGGCAGTGTTCTTTCTTTTTGAAATATTAGAAACCAGCTTTTAAGAGGAAAGCACCTGCTGTTTATAACTTTCCATCCAAGAGCACCTAGTCATATGTTCCCATTACAATCTTTGGTGTAACTCACTGTTATGGTGACGTGTAGAACAGAATGATGAGAAAACCTTTTAAAGAAGATGAGCAGGGCAATAATCTAGTCAGGTGTATTTATAAACATATTTTGACCTCTCCCATTGTTTAGGAATCTTGTTGCCCACATGTTTACTTTGTCCTCTGTGGGAACTTGTTGTTTGTTTAAATAGTGGTCATTAATTTTTTAGAAAAATTAATGTGAAATTTAACATTTTAAAACAAATGTGAATAATTTGATGAACCTTGACACAATTGATGACCCTTTTTGTAAAACGTGGACTGGAGTAAAATCCATCAGTTTTACAAATGAGTTCTTTTTTTAAAGATACAAAATCTGTGATGTTGGTTATTAGAAAACGTTGCTTTCCAAAATAAAAATTATCTATTTTTTAAACGTAGTACAAGATCAAAAGTATTCAAGATTTGGTGAGTTTAAAGGCATCAGATCGTCATAATTTACTCCACTTCCTTGAAGATGAAAAATATGAAGAAGTTATGGCTGTCCTCGGTAGCTTCCCACACATCACAATGGATATCAAACCCCAGGGTAAGTGATGGTGAGCTTCCATTTATTTGATAAACACTCATGTTTTAGATAATCTATCTATGACAAATCCATTTTTATGGATTAAAAGTCCTTTTTCTCATATTGATAATTTAGATTAATTAGTGAAGAGTTAGCAGCAGTCAGTCGGGCCGTTTGATTTCTCTGGAATATGTAGTTTTAGTTATGGCATGCTTTAAGTAACTCTGGGAATGGTTCAAAAGCCCAGTAGCAAAATCAAAATTTATGATTTTTTAAAAAGTATTTTCAAACTGTGGGTGGTTGCATCTGTGGAAGAATCTGTGGACATGGAGGGCCAACTAGTGTGTATGTGTGTATATATATAAATATTTTGTGTCAGGAGTGACTTGGGAAACTGCAAGTTGCTTCTAGTGTGAGAGAATTGGCCGTCTGCAAAGGCATTGCCCAGGAGTGCCAGGATGTTTTACCATCCTGTGGGAGGCTTCTCTCATGTCCCTGCATGGGAAGCTGGAGATGACAGACGGGAGCTCACCCTGCTTACAGTTAGCAGTGCTGCTGGCACAAGGGTTTAACCCATTGCGCTGCCAGGACTTCCTTTTTAACTATAGTATGTAACATCTGGATTGCATTATGCCTTTTAAAGAATAACAGATTACTTTAAGACAGTGGTTCTCAACATGGGGTCCCCAGATGTTTTTGGCCTTCAACTCCCAGAAATCCTAACAGCTGGTAAAGTGGCTGGGATTTCTTGGAGTTGTAGGCCAAAAACATCTGGAGAGCCCCAGGTTGAGAACCACTGCCTTAAGAGTAGCTGTCAGACCCCCCCCCCCCAAAATAGAGAAAGAACAAAGAGCAAACCAATAAAAAAGACTGTATTTGGATTATTTAAGGGAATGAAGTCCTTCATAGGTATCCCTTTCTTCCCACTTTCTATCTTTGGTTGCTTGCACTGTGTTCTTAAGTTCTTTTTAAATATAGGTGAAGATTTAACGTAACAAAAGATAACCTGACCTGTTAAATATGTTAAACAAGGTTAGGTAGACTCTTTACAGTTTAGAAAAACATGTTCACAAAAAACCCCCTGTATAACAAATGAGCCAGTATACATTGATGTATGTGTTTGTCTCTCCTTCTGCTGTCCTTAAACTTCAGTTTTGGATGATGAAGATAGCAATAACATCACAGTAGGATCACTAGTCACAGTATTGGTCACCTTGACAAGACAAACAATGACAGTGAGTATTCTTATTTGTGTATATTATTCTTTGATCTACTGCTAATTGCCCCTATATGCAGTTGGAAATGCTGACCTTGGAAGGGAATTGATGGCTGGTAGGGCTTGGATCTCTCCTCTGAGGTTGGAGTGTTGACAGTGATTTTGGGATGGGATTTCTGATTCATTCTGTAGCCCAGGGATGTGTGAGGTTGCAGCCTGAATAATTTTCAAACATGATGGGGGTGTTTTAGAATGGGTTGCTGTGAATCTTTCGGGCTGCATGGCCATGTTCCAGTAGCATTCTCTCCTGACATTTTGCCTGCATCTGTGGCAAGCATCCTCAGATGTTTGTTTTAGAATGTCTCTGTATTTAATGTAGTTAGCAAATAAAGATTTCATTGTACTTTTAAAATATAAAATCTTTCTATGCTAACTCCTCTTCCTTAAAATCCTTCAAAGCAACTTATGCTTAGAGTATAGATGTAGTTGTCAGGGATTCAAAGCAGCATTAAATTCCTTTATGTACAGCCGAAGGGACTCTTCACTCTTGTTAAGGAGTCTAATACCTTCTTGCAGTGAAGTGTTCTCCTCAGAAACAAAAACAACATGCAGACACAAAGCTGTTTGTTCCAACCAGAAGGGTTTTTCTTTCTCAAGTAATAGTACAAATAGTACAAATACTAAAACAGTATTTACAGTATGTACGAACTCTCAGCTAAGAAGTGCAATGACTGAATGTTTGAAGGGCTGTTGGAGATGCATCACAAGGGCGATCCCTTTCATAACTTTTTGCACTCAGTGCATCTCCTCATACTTTCATTTCTCAGTCCTCAGTGATTCAGAACTCAAGTAGTACCTGTGGATAGCACACATTTGATATTGTTTGACCAGTTTTCTTATAAGAAAAAATCGCATTCTTGATCTAAGCAATGAGCTTAGATCATTCTTTCCTTTAGTTATGTGTTTGTTCCAATCCATAATTTTGCATCTGAGCTTGATTTTCTAGTAAAATAATCCAGATAGCATAAACTCTGCCCATGCATAACAAGATCAGTTGCCAGATGAACATTATTATCTGTTAATAACTAGCATCTCCAAATATAGAGGTGTGAGCCACTCCTAATAACACAGCCCAACAAATTTCTTGGTGTTTTGGTTTATAGGCCTGTTCCTGGGGTTATTTGTGGTGCTGATTCACAAAATATTCTTTATGGGCGAGCAGATGCATCTGGCATATGCTGTGTGCTCTGTATCTCAAAAACTAGAGCGGGTAGGTGGAAACTGGTGCCATTTTTGGAATCAGCAAGTCAAATATACCAAGAAACAGGGCTAACATTTTGAGGCAGAAAAATATGTGTTGCCCAGTGTAATCATTCCAAATGTATGCAGTGCTTTCTCGTTAAATATTCAGCACAATCCCCTCTGACTCTTTCACATTTGTTGTGTTATAATGTTATAATGAGGTGATAACAAATTGGCATTTTATCACTTCATGTACAAAAGATATTCAAGCCCAGCAAAGCTGGAATTTTTTTTTATTGTGATGCTAAAGTAAACAAAAATGTGAATTGCCACTTTACTCAATAAGCATTCTTTTATGTAGATGACATAGGGGAGGCTAACCAACTGATCTTGCTTTTCCATTCAGGAAGTGTTTGAAAAGGAACAGTCAACCTGTTCGGCTGAAGAGCAGCCTGCAGAAGATGCTGTAAGTTAAAAAAATATTTCATTAATTGTGTTGTAAATCTGTAAAACGCTTATGTTAAATCTGTCATTGAGAGCTAGCTGTACAAGACAATACTTTTCTCCCATTTGTTCAAAGTCAATTCTTTTTTGAACCCTGCTGCTACCAGAGCTGTGTGGGGAGTCTCAGAAAATGAAACGTCGTCAGCGCTAAACTCCATATACCCAGTTACCTAGCATTTCAAGGTTCTTAAGGTTCTTAAAGGTCTCATTGTATTTCAGAGGCCTTGAATGTTTGCCTGTGTTTGTATATATGTTGGAATCCACTCTGAGTCTCTTTGGAGAGATAGAGCGGAATATAAATAAGGCCTTACTATTACTATTATTATTAAAAATTAAGAATACCAATGATATATTTTTATCTTTGATTTATTAATTAATTGTTTTACAAATACTATTTCATTTATCAGTTCAGTTCAGCTACGATGTGAATGTATTTGATATTCAGGCTTTCTTGTTCTTTGATGATAAGTTCTTAATTATAATCACAATAATGTATTAAATGATATATAAATGCTACTAAATAAATTATACTTTGGAAGGGAGGCTTGTCTCAGCAATGCCCTTTTCTCTTTGAATGCCTTGGCTTTCCTCTTAGCTAGCTGGTCAGTTACAGGTATTAGCCAATTTCTAAAGAAGCAGCTGTTCTCAGATTAGTTGGATGATAAAGACTTAATTGTGTCCTGCCACTTACTAAAAAAGTGGCTAATTTAAAAGTCATTTTTAAATTATCTAGGCCCCAGGATAGCCTCAACAAGACCTTTTAAAGTCTCAGCCAGGGTAATAACTTGAGTAGGAAAGAGTGGAATTTGCAAAATTAGTTTTCTGAACATTTTTAAGAATGACTCAGCTGATATGACTTTGCTGCCTTGTAATTTGAGGAGTAAAAAAAAGTAACTTACAATTTTTATTTCTAAATTTTGCAGCAAGGTGACACTAATAAAATTAAGAACAAAGGATGGCAACAGAAGGCTAAAGGGGCAAAGAAGACTTCTAAATCGAAGAAGAAAAAAGTTGTCAAAAAGAAAGCCGCACCTGTACCTCCTCTGCCACAAACAAAGCAGCAGAAACAAAAGCAAGCAAACGGGGTTGCTGGGAGTGTAGGTATCAACAGGATTGGCGTTTGCAGGAGTTGCAACCAAAAGTTTCAGTCAAAACTTTGGCAGAAAACTCCAGTTAAAATTCTTGGAAAGTATGATAGAAATGAAACATAAGCATAATGGCCTGCAAATTATTAGCTGTAATATTTAAATCTCACCTGACAACCAGTCTTGTTGTGGGTGGGTAGATTTCCCACATTATGCACACATACCTTCTAGGCAGCCTTTAATACTGAAGTTTAGGCTGCTGGAACTTTTAGAAAAGAAGTTGTCAGTGATTGGTTCAAAAATGTCCTCGTGCTGTAGAGAAAGTGAGTTTTCTCCTGATTTGCCTTACAGTACTATTTTAAATCCTCTTCACCAGTTGTGTAAGCTGTTTTTATCCTTACATACCCCTTCTAAGTTCACTAATTGGCTCTGATGACTTTCAGATTGTGGGGGAGGGGGAATTGCGTCCCTCAGTGATGTCCATTCTGTAGTGAACTTTTTCCAGATTCCAGAACTTTTTCTGTTTTAGAATACATTATCATTTAATAGCACATTATTATTTTGTTGAGTAGCAAGAATAAGCAATAAGAGATACTGTAACATAAACCAT
Source organism: Anolis sagrei (assembly GCF_037176765.1). Lineage (NCBI taxonomy): Eukaryota > Metazoa > Chordata > Lepidosauria > Squamata > Anolidae > Anolis > Anolis sagrei. Next base: position 94,673,326 of record NC_090021.1, read on the forward strand.
TTGAGAGACAGTTTGTATAGAGCAGTGGTGGCAAACCTATGTCATGCTTGCTGGAAGGGGCATGCAGCACCCTCTCTCCTGGCAGCATCCACTGCAAGGTACCTAACTTCACATCCAGTTTAATTGGAATTTTTGAGTAATGTCATTGTCTGAAACCTAGAAGAAGAATACCATTATTATTATTATTATTATTATTATTATTATTATTATTATTACCATTATTATTTGTATAGGAAGTCATCAAAGAAGATGAAGAAGAAGTTTCTGATAAAGGAAGTGAATCCGATGAAGATGATACGAATAGGGACTCTTTAAGTGAAAAGGATGATGGAAGCGATAGAGACTCCGACAGAGAACAAGATGAGAAACAAAGCAAGGATGATGAAGCTGTAAGGCTTGCTCTTTCTTTCTGGGATGCTACTGCCATGGGGCTGGAGAAATAATATGTTTGTCTACGCATTTGTCTTGTAAAACTTTTGTTTAACGTACAGAAATTGACCAAAGTATGGTTTTTGTGTGAACAGAGCTTGAGAAATGATAGAGAAAACTGAAAAATTCTACAAGTTCTTGTTGATAAGGAATTGAATTCTGTAGAATTTCTTACATAAAATCTACATTGGAAGTTACAGTAGTGATTAGAACACTACTGTAACTCCCAATAAAGAAGATGAGATTTTATACAGGGAATTCTACTTAAAGTTCATATAAATTTCCCAACATTTGCTTCTTAAAAGTAGAAGTCAAGTCTGGGTCTCACACAGATGTATGAAACATGTCCTTGTCCTAACTAAGCTGCTTATGAAAAAATGACACCACAGTTTGGATGAATTGAGTAAAATAATATTGGTAAAAAGGCAATACTGCAAAGCTGTTTTTTTTTTTTTTACTATTGCAGAGAAATTTGTTTATTTATTTAAAATGTTTGTGTTAGAGGGGAAGAGATTTTATGGTACATACAATGAAACTACATTGTGCAGTTTTAAAATACAGGGTTTTTTTAGGGGATCTGTTGATGAACAGAATAATTCCTTTCAAAATGAGGAATAATCTGTCCATAGTCAACATTAACACTTGAATGCCTTTTGCTTTTCTACTTTCTATCATTTTGGGAAGTCAATTCCTAAAATGACAAATAAATGCTAACTCTGTTGATTTATTTTGTGTCTTTCCGTAAGGAGTGGCAGGAATTACAGCAGAGTATACAGAGGAAAGAGCGTGCTCTCTTGGAAACCAAATCAAAAATAACCCATCCTGTTTACAGTCTCTATTTTCCTGAGGTAAGCAAAGAAATAACAAACTACTAAGTAGATTTTGCTTTGGTAAGCTCCAAATACAGTTTTAATAATCAGTGTTGTTTTTAAAACTGTTACAAGCATTTTTTAAAAATACCCAAACATTTTTTTTCTGTCTTCTTTGAAATATCAATTCCCTTAAAAATTATAAACAATGTTAGGTAAAGCTCAAAGCTTTACATTAGTCTTTTTGGCCTTTTATTATGACATAATCTTTGGATCAGTAGTTCCTGATTTGTATATTTTCATATGTATATGTCGAACATTTGTATTGCTAAGATGGAAACAAAGTGTACAGAAAAATAATTATTTTTGTTAGGAATTCCTTTCAGACTCAACCCTTATCACCCCTACAATTTATCTCAGTAGCAGGTGTTGCTACTGTATACTTTCCTTATAGAATGTTTATCCAGGTTTTGTTCATGCATAGTAACAGGTATCATAGAATATTATTCACTTCCACTTTGTACCTCCCTTTATATGATCAGTTAGATCAAGCAGGAAGAATAGAGCTTTGTATGACATCTGGACTCAAGTTATAGGGCTTATGACATCCAAATAAGCTAGAAATACATAAGCTAATAGTAAATGATGATTTGAAGTTAGCTTTTGATCTTGGCTTGTTTGGTTACATTTAACTATAATCCCATGTTCTGACATCCCGAGCCACTAAATCGAAGGTTGAAACAGAGTGGGAGTGAAAAAGTAGTGTTCATTAACACCCTGCCTGTGCATTTTGTGGTTCATCTTAAGTGCTGATGCAGCCTAGAGCATCTTTGTTAAACTATTAAACAGTTTCTTGAAGTAAAATTAAGAATTGTACAGATTGCCCTTATATTCAGCTCATTGCACATACTGGTTCTTCAGTGTGCCCACATTTCCTCTCCATCTGTTTTGAAATGACTATTGCCCATTAGACAGTAACGTGTCATCTTAACCCAGTTCTTTAGATTCCAGCAATGCAGAACAATTTTTTAGCAGAGAAATTTACACTTTTCTTGTGAAGAAGTGTCAAATATAGGAACCATATGCTCCACTTTGTCTGAATTCTGGAGCTTGGATGTTTTCTTTTTGGAAGAAACCTATTATCTGGATCCATTTCAATCTGGTTTCAGACCTGGTTATGGAACTGAAATGGCATTGGTTGCCTTGGTAGATGATCTATGAAGAAAGCTAGATTAGGGAAGTGTGTTCCTGTTGGTTCTCCCGAACCTCTCAGCGGTGTTCAATACCATCAACCATGGTATCCTTCTGGGTCATCTTGATGGGATGGGTTTAGGAGGCATTGTTTTACAGTGGCTTCGTTCTTTCCTAGAGGACCGAACCCAGAAGGTGGTGCTGAGTGACTCCTGTTCAATCCCTTGGCCACTGGCCTAAGGGGTCCCTCAGAGATCTATTCTATCACCCATGCTGTTCAACATTTACATGAAACCGCTGAGAGAGATCAGGCAGAGTTTTGGAGTTTGGTGCCATATCTATGCAGATTATTTTTGTTATTATTTCATGCCAAAAGCATTGCATAAATGTTATAAAGCTATGCTTTTGGGTTGGGAAGATTAGCTGTTTACAAGAAACGTTGCCCAGGGGATGTGCAACTATATTTACTCAGTCTTTGAGGAGGCTCTTTCCATGTCCCCCATCAATGCAGATGACACCCAACTCCCATGCTATGGCAGCTCCACTGGCTTCCAGTCTGCTACTGGGTGAAATTTAAAGTACTGGTCATTACCTTTAAAGCCCTAAATGGTTTGGGTCCGGGCTACCTGGCCAACCACATCTCCTCATATGAACCTGCCCAGACACTGCACTCATCAGGGGAGGCCCTCTTTGTGGTCTCACCCCTGGCTCAAACTTGGTTGGTGAGGATGAGAGAGCGGGCCCTCCCGCCTGTGGCACTTCCTCCCAAAGGAGATCAGAATGGCCCCATCGCTATCCTCCTTTAGGAAGCAAATAAAAACCTTCCTATGTACCCAGGCAAATGGGGATACAAATGTTTAAAGACCTAGCCTTATGAAATAGAGAATGAAATATGGGCATGGCTTTTAACCCTCGTTTTTATTGATATTGTGTTAAATTGTTATTGTTTGCCATGTGATTTGTATGATAGTTGAATGTGTTGTATTGTCTATTTGAATTTGCTTAATTTATTATTGTATTTTTATGGCATTGAATATTTGCCTTTTATGTTGTGAGCTGCCCTGAGTCCCCTTAGGGAGATAGGGTGGGATAGAAATAAAGTTTTACCTACTTACTTTACTACTCAGATTTGTGCCCACTTGTCTGATTAAAATGGCTTTCTATGATATTCTTCCTCTATCTGCCTTCATAGAATACAGAAGATTGTAACTGGCCATTGTGACATTTCAGTGGCACAGCTACTTTTATTTTTATTCATTCCCTGTATAGATAGTGTGTAGTGTCATTGAGTGCCAGTTAAGACATTTCACTTTTAGTGAGTATTTTTTTGTGATAAGCTGAAACCAGTGAAGAAATTGAGCTGAAAAGAGAAAAGCAAGCAGGACCTGCAATAAAAGGTTACAGTGGGTCCTTGTTTTTTGATAGGAGTATCCTTGATAAACTCCATAACCTCCTTTTTTAAAAAAAGGAAATAATTATCTTTACAGTTTATTGCTGAAATTCAGCAGCCAATTTTTAAAAACCTCTTTAAAACAAATATTTCATGCCTAGTGCAAAACATTATTTCATCTTTCAGTTAAAAATCTTTTATTTGATTTTTAATGTAATGAATGCTATTTTTGGTTTTATAGCAGAATATTCCAGATGTTCTTGGGTTGCAACTCCCATCAGTCCTAATTGTCATAATAAATGCTGAGGAATAAGGGGCACTTCAGCCCAGTGACATTTAGGTTGTGTTCTTTTTTGTGGGGAATATCTCTGTCTTTATTTAGCACACCCTTTTACTTTCTCTGTATTTTTGCTTAGTGCTGGGATGGTGAACCTATGACACTCAGATGTTAATGGACAACAATTCCCCAAATCTTTGTCTGGTGCTGGTAGGAATTGGAGCATCAGGAGGGCTACAGAATCCCCATCCCTGGTATAGAGGTGCTAAATGACTTCTTAGTCCCTTTTAATTTTGGAACAATGAAGAAAAATGATTAATAAAGACCAAGAAAGTTATCAGTGTTTCCCTTTTTTGTATGGAGTGAACCAATCCAACTAGAGCATTTGCAGATCTGGAGAGTTGTGGAGAAGGCAGAATCCAGGATTTGTTTAACTTCATTTCAAATTTCCTTGAAGACTTAGATGAGGACTTCTCATAATTGCAAATGTTCTCTTTTTTTCCCCAATAGGAAAAACAAGAGTGGTGGTGGCTATATATAGCAGATAGAAAGGAACAAACTCTAATATCTATGCCATATCATGTGTGCACACTAAAAGACCGAGAAGAGGTAAAGTATCTTGTCACGTTCCCATGATCATTTTAATTGGTAGTATGGTGGTTGTTTTTTTAATCTAACAGGCATTTAGTAGATCAGTCCTAGTAAAAGGATTGGTATTAAGAATACAACTGAATACATGGAACTCTGTTTGGTAAACAGTACTGCATTTAGTACAACTTTTTCATAGTAATACTTTACTCCTTGAATTTGGTGGCTTTAAGCACTGTAGAAGCATAAGGAAACTAAAATCCAGCAGTTTCTACACGTGAATTATTTGCTGATCTATAGGTATGCTTGTAAATGTCTATTAATAATTTGAGCTGTGTGGGCGAATTGTATTTCTAGGTAGAACTAAAATTTCCTGCACCGGGCAAACCCGGAAACTACCAGTATACAGTTTATTTAAGATCGGATTCCTACATGGGCTTGGACCAGATCAAACCATTGAAGGTAGGATTTCTAGCATTTCTGGATGGTATTTGTTCATTTGTTAATTAAAATACTATGATGATTTACATTCTTGGGATGGCAAGAGTCCACACTTTCATGTCCCTAGAAATGTATTTCTTTTACCTTGCAGCAACGGGGACTTACCTAAACACACTATTAAAAATGCCATTTACAGTGCAAAATCAAAATGAGTCTGGCTGTAGTTACCTTAAGAAAAGGGGTTTTATTTAGAGAACTGTTTCTAACACCTTTGTGCCATTCACTTTGCATTTGCTTGCCAGTGATGACATTTAAGAACGGACATGGAGGGGGACTCCAGATGGAGGGGGAATTAGAAGTGGACCCCATAAAAAGCTATAGATCCAATGCAACCTGTTTCATTCTAGAATGGAAGAAGATAACTTTTATCTTGAGGTTTTGTTCCATGGGGAAAGCTCTGCCAGATTGAGATGGTCAGGTCTTTATTTGCTTGCCTGGCACAGTGCTTAGTTTCTTGTAGAAGCTCATAGACATGTAGATACTTGCTGGAGTGGCTGTTTTGTTTCTGTTTTGCCTAGGACCATGACAGTTTGTACCCTTTATCATATTAGTAGGGAACACTTCTCTTGTCTTTAGATATTTAATCTTGAGATCATACCTTCAGTCATTCGGAGATACTCAATTGTGGAGTAATATTTCAATAGGTTATCTCGAGACTTGTCTAACAACAATAACAACAACAATAGCAAAAACAGTAACCACAACTTTATTCTTATATCCCATTACCATCTCCCCAAAGGGACTTGGGGCGGCTTACAGATGACACAAAGTGCCTAAAAACAAACATAAAAGTGAGCACAATATAAAATACAATTAAAAAAAAACACATGCACATATAAAAACATCAATTCAGACTCAATGAAGTTGCGATTCTCTAACTGTGGCGGTAAATTACTGGCACCATGGCCTTGCTGTAAACATTGGAATAAATTAAGTGCCAGCTGCAGTAATGGAGAGAGGGCATGGGATAAAGTGCAGGATATGTGACTACTATGTAAGGCTAAATATTCTCAAAGGCTTAATTGAAGAGCTACATCTTCAAGTCCCTATGAAAGGAGGACAGTGTGGGGGCCTGTCTAATCTCCCTGGGGAGGGAGTTCCAAAGCTGGGGGGCCACCACCGAGAAAGCCCTCTCCCTTGTCCCCGGCAACCGCGCTTGTGACAGTGGCAATACAGTTGTGGGGCATTCTTGGAAGGAGACCAAATGAAGGAGATGGGGACAGAAATTTCTCTTGTGTGAAGGACCATCACACTCACGGTAACATCCACTTCACCAGGACATCCAGAGACATAAAAGCTAACCGGTTTTCTCTTCTTTGCCACTTTTTAGAGTAGTAATTTTTCAGTATGGTTATTTAGTAGCACAATCCAGAGACTCTGTAAAAGAGCTGAATTTGTCTCCTTTGGTGAAGCCCCTTATATGGTCACTAAAAGGAGGTTTGAGGATTGGGCTGCTACAGGTCCTAGCTCTTTGGGAAATTGTCGAAGCTACACTTTTCCTTGAAGTAATTGTTGTAGATAAACATGTTTTTTTAATATTTCACAAGTCTTTTGTGGGATAAACAGTGATATCATCCTGAAAATAATATGTGCCCCCTCCCCTCTTTTTCTGAACCATCACCCAACTTCTTCTTGCAGCTGGAAGTTCACGAAGCCAAGCCAGTGCCAGAGAACCATCCACAGTGGGATACAGCAATCGAGGGCGATGAAGACCAGGAAGACAGCGAGGGTTTTGAAGACAGTTTTGAGGAAGAGGAGGAGGAGGAAGAGGAGGATGACTAAACATGGCTATGAACTAACAGTCTTACGTGGGACAATTCTGCAAACCTTTGACCCGGGAAAGGAAAAAATAAAACTCTGTTAGAAGTATGGAAGATGGATTTTCTTCTTCTTTTTAGTTTCTCTTTACCAATTATGAGTGCTTTATGTAACTTCCCAGTGGAAGTCTGTCAATCAGTCAGTTGGTATAATCTGGGAGATGCTTATGGCTCTTTACAGCCTTTACATACAGGAAGGTGCATTTATTCGAACTGAAAATAAAAGCTTTTTTATTCTAAGTGTCCAGAAGTGTGGGCTATGTTGTCTGATTGACTTTTGGTCCAATATATTAAGAGATGCTATTATTAAGTAGAAGCAATCTTTAAATAAACTTTTCATATTAGAAGATTGTTTTACAACATTTTGAAGGCAAAATTAACATACTTTGAAGTTTCTGTTTTACAGAGATTTTTTTGCAGTGGCATTACAAACATTTCTGAAACTGAGATTATTCATTGCTTTTAAACACCTGTCTTGTTCCTTTTGACTTCAGAAATTGGCATCCTGCCTTCACTTGGCTTCATTCCATATTGTCATGATGGCTAATCTTTTGAGACTTAATGTACCTACAGGGAGGGGAATTTTGCTCCAGGTTTTAAGCAGATTACACGTATTTCTCAGTTTCTTAATGGCTTAAAACATATTTAGGCATCCAAAATCAGCAAATCATACAGGATTTATTCCTTAGAATAAAACTGTGTGCATAAAATGATTGTGGGACCATGTGTTAAACAAAGTGGTGGTTTAACACTGAATGCCTTTTACTAAAGGTAAAACTATCAAAGCTTGGCTTTTAATCCACCTTCCCTGTTAGTAGTCTTTTAAATTGGACTCACATGCTAAGATGGGTTTTTTTGTATTTATTGAAAACAATTCAAAATAAACTGGACTAAATTTGATAAAACCCTGCTTTGTAATAGTGCATTTTTCCTCTCTTCTGAGGGCTGAACAGGGATATTAGCATGGATAACCAAACTTCATTCTCAACTTAAATATTTGCTTTTGATTTCTAAGGCATATCTGAGGTCTTTGGCAAGGGAGGAGCAAAACCATATAATAAATTCCAGTCTTTCTTCCCACATGTAAAGAAAATAATTTATCAGTGTGGTTAGAAACTGTAAAGATAACATTAAAATGTCAATCATATAGTAATTTTTTATCACAGATATGTTGAGGAACTATAAGACTGAAATACTGTAAAAATTGACAAATAAATTTGTCATACAGGGACATTTCCATATAATGGAAGCCACTTAAAGGCCAAATGAGCTACTCACTTATTTGTGACCTTGTTTATGAAATTGAGGATTGTCACTTTAAATGCAAACTTACATTGATATATTTCTTTGTAATTGCAATAGTTGCAAATAAAATTTGAAAACGTCCTAAATGTGAAAATGGTTTCATTAAAACAAAAACAAAACAAAACACAGCTCTCCTGCAGTAAGACTTTTGAAATTTAAGTTGCCATGAATGTTAATCAGCTGGTTTGGAGGATAGCTTTCTGTTTGGCAACACAAATGTAGAGGAACGGCTGGACAGCAACAGCAACAGCATTGGTATAAAACAGTTTGGGCAGGAAATTTCCATTTTTGAAGAGGCTTGCCTTGGATGATGGGTTGGAGGTGATGAGCGATAATGGTGCTTACATCTTGAAAAGGGATTACCATTTGACACAATTCATGCCCAGGTTATGGTTGACCACTATTGGATCAGAATGTAGACGAGGCAAGACTTTAGTCTAATCCAGCATAGTGGTTCTTATATTCTTGCAACTTCACACCTCAGTTTTGAGGTAGTATGTTGTGACATGCTGTTGTGACTTGAGTTTTTCTCTTTAGTTTATATAGTGTCATGTAGTGGACCACAGTTTGGGTTTTCATCTAAATGTGGCCTCTAGGGGGTGCTATACCAAATTCTGTTTATCCAAATTTGTGTATCTTGCATGGATACTTAAGCAACATCTGTTTGGGTTGCTGTGAGTTTTCCTGGCTGTATGGCCACATTCCAGATGCATTCTCTCCTGACATTTCGCCCACGTCTCTGGCAGGCACCTTCAGAGGTTGAGAGGTCTGTTGGAAACCAGGCAAGTGAATGTGGAATGTCCAGGGCGGGAGAAAGAACTCTTGTCTGCTTGAGGCAAGTGTGAATGTTGCAACTGACCTTGATTAGCATTGAGTGGCTTTGCAGCTTCAAAGCCTGGCTGGTTGCTGCCCTGTGGAATACTTTGTTGGGAGGTGTCGTGTGTACACTTAACCTGATATAAAATGTATGGAAAGGCTCTAATCCAGGCCAAATGGTGTCTCGGTGGTGGAGAGAACTCTTTCCCCAATTCTGAGTTCATAAAAGGTTTTTGGATGGTAGGGCTTTCCTTTAACTGATGGATTTTAATTACATTTAAAGACTTGGATTTTCATGTTGAATTACATACCTATACTTGATTTTATCACAGTTAATCACTTTGTATGGCATTTGTTGGTAGAAAGACAGAGCGTATATCTAGGTAAAAGTAAAGGTTTTCCGCTGACATTAAGTCCAGTCTTGTACGACTCTGGGGGTTGGTGTTCATCTCCATTTCACATATCAGAACTACAGAAGAAGGGACATAATAGAGTGTTGCACTAATGGATGACATGCAAAGCAGCAGCAGGATGGACACAGCACCATGAAATAACTACAGCCAAAGATGCACGTAAAGGTAAAGGTTTCCCCTTAAGTCCAGCCAAGCCTGACTGGGGGTTGATGTTCATCTCTAAGTTAAAGAGCCGATGTTGTCCAGAGACACCTCCAAGGTCATGTGGCCAGCATGACTAATAACCAACAAAAGGATAATATAGAGAAGGAAACAGCATGGTTTTCCTTTCTTGGACCTATTTTACTGCCTTGTTCAAGGCCACATGCTATTGTAGTCTGATTTCACACTCATATCCTCTCTTTTTCCTTAACAGTGGAGATAATTGCTATTTTCATTCTCACCACCATCTGTTGGACACTTCCTTACAATATGTACCTTGGGACAGTTGCTCCTGTCATTTGGGTGCATCTTGTATTCAGCATACTTTTTGGCTGTACTTACTAAAAGGTTACCATTCCAGATTACCTGTCCGAACATATCTCCTGTTACGAACCATCACAAAGTTTAAGATCATCTGGAGGGACCCTGCTCTGAATCCCACCACCATTGCAATTGCGATTGGTGGGGACGAGAGACAGGTCCTTTTCAGCAGTGGCCTCCCGCCTGTGGAACTCCCTCCCCAGGCACATCAGACTGTCCACCTCCCTCCTGTCTGTCAAAAGGAAACTTAAGACGTGGTTATGGTACCAGGCGTTCGACTAGTGACTGGCAGCGAGTGGAAAGAAGACTCAGTCAACCTAGGACAATGAATTGAGCCAGACTTGGATTTGGTTTTTAACCAAGGCGTCATCTTACCAAGGCGTGTTGGGCCCCTCTCTTACAAATGCACTTTCATCCCTATCTCACCCAGGGTTTTAACTTTTTTGACATTTTACATCATACATTTGGTCCCCCCTCTCTGTTTGATTTTATTATGCTGCTTTATATTGTTGATTTTATTCGTTATTTCATATTTTGTTAAGATGTACTTTGTTATTGTGTGTTTATTATGTTGTATTATTTTGGGCCTGACCTCATGTTAGCCATCCCGAGTCCCCTTTGGGGAGATGGTAGCGGGTTATAAATAAAGTTGTTTTTATTATTATTATTATTATTATTATTATTATTATTATTATTATTATTAAATTAACTGTTTTAATGTTCTAATGTATTTATTTAAATGTTTTATGATGGTGATGGCACTGTCTGGTGCTTGCTGTGAGGCCGCCCTGAGTCCCCCCTCGGGGGTGAGAAGGGTGGGGTATAAATATAGAAAATAAATAAATAAAATACGTTTGTCTGATAACACAATGACACCAGAAACAGTCTTGTCATCTTACCAAGTTGTTTCATTGCAGTAGCTTATTCATTCCGGCAGGGGGACACAAGCACATAGGTTTGCACATAGGTTTGTAATAAGGAAGACCGAAATGTTTGCTCAAAAAATTAACAATACAAGAATTTTATTTAAAAAATCCCAGTTCTTATTCAAACAAATATAATTGTCAGCCTTTCTCTTCTGCAAACATTGAGTGTGATATCTTGAAAGTAAATTATAATGATTTTGATTAACTTTCGTCGTGGTTATAACCATTGTTAACCCATCAGTGTGCACTTCCTTTTATGTAAAAATAAAGGAAAAGGGCAAGTTCCTGCCTTGGCAGACTTAGGGCCCTTCCACACAGCCCTTTATCCCAGAATATCAAGGCAGAAAATCCCACAGTATCTGCTTTGAACTGGGTTATCTGAGTTCACACTCAGATAATATGGGATATTCTGCCTTGATAGCCTGGGATAAAAGGCTGTGTAGAAGGGCCCTCGGAGTAGGGAGAGGCTACAATTCATTGTCTTCCAGGAGGTGTTGGGCTACAGCTCTCATCATCCCCAGATAGTAGGGACAGTGAGATATTGACCATGGTACTTGTATACTCATAATATCTTGGTAATCACAATCTAAGATCTGAAGAGGAAACAAAAACATGGGTGAGTAACTGAAATGCATCCTCGGCAGCCCATTGTTGTTGCCGCTGCTGCTCAAATCTTGATCTGCACAGCTCAATAATTTTGATCCATTTGTTGGCAAATTAGAAGTATGATTTAGATGGGAAGGATGGTGCCCCCAAGCCTTTTGTACACGGAAGAGGAGAGATGACCCTTCAAAAAGCTGAATTTTTAAAGGGGCTTTTGAATCACACAACCCATTCAAATTCTTTATACATGTGGGCTTGATAAGGTAGGTTATGATATTTTCTTTATAGGTGATGTTGTTGAGGAAACGGCTGAACAATCTTATCTATAAGGAAAATATAACAAGCAGAGCTTAATTACTGTGCAATGTGAAATTTTTACATTTTCAGTGGAAAAAATGAACATTACTTCAATCAGTCTTTATTTTACATAAAAGCTATCCGTAGGGGCAAAGCGTTGAACTGGTCTGACCTTTCAAAACGCTTTCCCAGTGTGATTTTCTGACAAATTGGCAAGTCTCTGCATTCTGTTATAATGTCCTAAAACTGTTCTGTTACATGGCTGAAATGATGAAGGATCAAAGCTCTCCTACCATGGAAATCAAGGCTAAATGGCCTCATTACAAACCATCAGGCAGTGCAAAGTAAAGTCACATAATACAGACTGCTCTTCTTGTGCAGAGTCCAGCCTTGTAGTGCAGTGATGTCTGGTTGTAAGGCCTGATGCAGCCAACAGCAATCACGAGCATGTTTCGTAAATTCAGTGAAAATCATGTGACATCATTGAGCTTGGAAAAGCATCGATAAGAAAATGGTTGTAGTCTTTTATATTCAAGATCCTGTCTTGTATTTGAGGCCCCCCTGGTGGTGCAGCAGGTTAAACTGCTGAGCTGCTGAACTTGTTGAATGAAAGGTTGGTTTGATTCCAGGAAGTGGGGTGAGCTTCCACTCATAGACCCAGCTTCTGCCAACCTAGCAGTTCGAAAACATGCAAATGTGAGTAAATCAATAGGTACCGCTTATGCTGGAAGGTAATGGTGCTCCATGCAGTCATGCTGGCCACATGACCTTGGAGGTGTCTACGGACAACGGCGGTTATTCGGTTTAGACAATGGAGATGAGCCCATCCCCCAGAGTCGGACACAACTAGACTTAATGCCAGGGGAAACTTTTACCTTTACTTATCTTGTATTTGTGAATTCCATATGTCATATATCCGCTGTATGAACTGCAGTCAGTATATATGTACCTATGTATGTGCCCTTGCAAATCACTAGCCCATTTTCTGGGCACAATTTTATCTAAGGGCTCAAATGTGGGGACATTTTTCCTCTGTTTTCCAGAAATCTTCCCAAAATAGAAGTTGGCAATTTCCCCAAATACACAGAGGCACCTCAATCTGTAGTTCTGAATCATTGCTAGGAGCAAAAGTGCCCAGGAAAGCCAGATCTGCAGCCAAATTCTTTAGCCTTATGTGTTTCTCAAGATTTTGTTGGAGAGTAACTTCCAGTATTCCTCACTTTTGGAAATGCCGGTAAGGGCTGATGAGAGTTGAATTTCAACAACACACGGTGGCCTGTATTTGACTGAACCCCCCTGCTCTAACTAAACAGACAATCCAAAACATTGCAATATTCATGTTTTGTATCTCAAAGTCAAGGGAGACCATCAGCTTTCTCCCGAGTGACCATGACAGGTAGAGATGAATGTACTGCCTCCCATGTTGTGCTGCTTGAAAAGAAAATCCATCAACTCCAACGCAACCCATTTAAACATGAACTAATCTGCTGCCAAACTAACCTGGGTTCTGCTGTTCAGTTAAATGCTTAAGTGACTGAATTTAATTTAATTACTCCTCCTTGGTGGTTGAGTTGTTTGCAACAATGAGGTTTATTATGAAGTATAATTTTAAGTAATTAGTAGCAGTAGGCTCAAAGCTGGTATTAAGAATCTTCTCCAGAAAACTGCATCCACTGGCTTTGGCAATAATTTATGTTTTTTGAAATGTACCAACATTTTGTTTGCTTCTTTTGGTGCGAAGCACATACTGACACCGAGTGACAGATGAAAATGAAGAGTGAATTTTGGATCTACCCCAACTTGCACATTTAAAAATAGTATTTCTTTCATGTCAGAAACAAATGGAAGTTGCTTCTGGTGTAAGAGAAATGGATGTCTGCAAGGACGTTGCCCAGAGGATGCCCGGATGTGTTTCCATCCTGTGGGAAGCTGGGGCTGACAGACAGGAGTTTACCCCATCTGGCGGATTCGAACTACCGACCTTTCGGTATTCAGGTCAGCAGTTCAGCAGGCACAAGGGTTTAACCCATTGTGCCACCATGGCTCCAAAATAGTAATAACAGTATTGCTTTTTGCTTTATAAAATGTAAATAGATCAACAGGTGTCCCATCCAACATTTTCTAATATTCTACTTTTCTTATGTGGAGAATAATAGTGCTACCTAATTTTTTTGTTGAACAAATGGAAGGAGGCCTCAATTGTTAGCAACCCTAGGCTAGTCCCCTTCCCTGTCAATCTATGGAACAAATCTGTAACTGAGATTGGCTTGCCTGCCTGCCAGTCTCTTGAGGTTTGTAGTATTAAGGAATTGACTGTGTGAGTGAGTGAGGATGCAGATAGAATCATAGAATCATAGAGTTGGAAGAGACCTCATGGGCCATCCAGTCCAACCCCCTGCCAAGGAGCAGGAAAATCACATTCAAAGTACCCCTGACAGATGGCCATTCAGCCTCTGCTTAAAAGCCTCTGAAGATGGAGCCTCCACCACACTTCTGGGCAGAGAGTTCCACTGTAGAACAGCTCCCACAGTTAGGAAGCTCTTACTAATATTCAGGTGGAATCTCCTTTCCAATAGGGTAGCAGATTGTCTAGATGTGCTTCATCAACAGTCTTCCAAATGGAATCCTTCAATATTTAATATTTGGTTTCAAAGATACATTGCCATTTACTTCAGCCCCTCTGTAGATCATCACTTAGTTTCTGGTTGCATCCTTCAAACGCTTCTCTTTTGTTTTCCACTATTTTTGTTTTCCACTATTTTCTACTTTCAACCTGTACATTTGAAATATATGCTTTCATAATTTAATTAATTGCCATGATTTGTATTCAGGTAGCATGACTGATTTATTAGCTTTCAAGGCTTCTGTAATTACTCTGGGTAATTCAAGTTTGGAGAGATTAGGTTGTAATGGCTGCAAATGTACATTACTCGTGACAGGACAGGAGCCGGTCATACGAAAAAGGTTATTCAGATGAATATATTAAGGGCTAGGTACTGAAAACACATGGAAGTTTCCCAATATCTTGGAGGAGAAAGAATGCATGGGATGGATGTCTGAACACAGGGATACTATCTATGTTTGGACAAGCAGAAATGTTGTCAATAAAACTATATGCTTGAAGATTACATCATGGATAGGAAAAATAAATATATCAATAGATACCCCAGGGGGAAGGGAAATGGGGGAAACTGATAGCCAAGGCAAAGGGCAAAATATAAGAAATTGCCCCAGGCTGTCCTTACAAGCCAACAAATAGAAAGAATGATAAAGGAAATGCACAACTGTTCCTGAAGTGGTGAGCAGGAGAGGGAAAACAATGGGAAAGGGATAGATACAAGTTGGGGACGAGAGCGATTACTTATCTTAAAAATTCTCTCTTTTTGTTAAATGGTTAAAATGCAATGAATATGGTATATATAAGTAACCCATATTATTTTCTAAACTTCCTCATGAGGAATAAAACAGAGCACACTAGCAAAAGAAAGCACAATAATAAACAAACAAACAAACAAAACAAGTCAGCATGGTACGGTGGTTTGAGTTCTGGATTAGGACAATGGAAGACCAGGGTTTGAATTCCTGTTCATCCACTGGGTTTTTTAACTCGTATCAGGAGTGACTTGAGAAACTGCAAGTCGCTTCTGGTGTGAGAGAACTGGCCATCTGCAAGGATGTTGCCCAGGGGATGCCCAGATTTTTTTTATGTTTTACCATCCTTGAGGGAGGCTTCTCTCATGTCCCCACATGGGGAGCTGGAGCTGACAGAGGGAGCTCACCCGTGCTCTCCCCGGATTCGAAAGTGCGACCTGTCTGTCTTCAGTACAACAAGAGTAATTTTAGTAACACAGTGGTTGGATTATTTTGGTTTTAAAAAGTAATCTGTTTAAATCTACCTTTTACAAATGTTTGCGTGTTCAGAGATTGTGTGCAAGGCTAGAGTCAAGACAATAATTTTGAGAGACACCAGAGAGAAAACTGAAAATGGTATGTTAGATCTATCATCTCCTATGGAGTGTGTGCATTTACTCTTTACTCTTGCTACCACCTGTAGTCAAATAGTTTTTTTTAAAGCAGACTTTTAAAGTGCAATGAAAATCTATTTTATTAGAGATGACAATGCAACAAAGGAAATGAATAGGTACACCACGGACAACGACAGCTCCAATGCACCACTTTCATAGCCTGATTTTCTCAAAAGATAATTGTCTTTATTATTAGTATTAACCTTGAAATGTACCTTTATTGTTTGACAACCATACCTTTATTTAGAGATGTTCTGCTTTAAACCACCGCAATCAGAAAATGAAATAAAACCTTTTGCTTCTTTTGTAATTGGCTGTATCATTTTGTGTAATAAAACAATTGTGATAATAGAAAATAATTGGAAACATATTAATGCCTCATACTATGCCTAATTCATTTTTCCCAAGGGGCGTGAAAACAGTCTCTGTAAATACTATGCCAGCCTGCCTGCGATGAGGTTGTAAACATAGGAACAAAACATTATGTGAAACAGGTATTTAATGGCAAATAAAATGCCAGGGTGAGTAGCAGATCATGTATTGTGAATTGCAGAAGATATTGTGCAATTCACATCATGTGTTGTGAATTGCATCTGTATTTATCAGTGTATTGTATATAGACATAAATTGTCTTTTAGGTGTTTCCTTTGCATATGCATTTTTTCATGTTAGGAGTGACTTGAGAAACTGTAAGTTGCTTTTGGTGTGATAAAATTGTCCGTCTGCAAGGACATTACCCAGGGGACACCCAGATGCTTTACCATCCTGTGGGAGGCTTCTCTCATGTCCCCGCATGGAAAGCTGGAGCTGACAGATGGGAGCCCACCCAGCTCCCAGGACTCAAACTGCCGATTGCACAAGGGTTTAACCCATTGCGTCACTGGGGGTTCCTCCTTTGTATATTGATGAAACAGAATTCTATACAGTATTTGATGTAGGAGCTGTAAAGCAAATGCTAACGTATTGTTGTATTTCGAGTATTTCACCTGGTGCATTTAACTGTTTACTATTAACAATGTGCAAGAGATCAAAGACCAAGTGTTGACATTTGCTGGAAGTTTAAAGGTTTTTAAGAGACTCAGAAGGAAGAATGAGGAAACATTGATATTTATTGGTAAATGGCACAGCCAAGTGAGTGCCTTCAGAAAAAGCTCCAAGTGTAGCCCTCTGGTCCATAAATAACTAGCAAAGGACATTTTCCATGTCACGGCATAACCTCCAACATTTCACAGCAGAAAACTGGGACATATGTTGCTGGCTGGCTGGCTGGACTGTGTGTGTGTTTGTGTGTGTGAAAGGGGTTTAAGAAAAGTGAAGGAATGACAAAAAAAAACAAAACAAAAAAAAAAAACCCAAGGGAGAGACCCAAGGAAAACCATAGGAAGGTGAGAAAGGAAGGTGGCAAAGAGAATCAGGTACAGGTGGAGAAGGAAAAAGTGGGGAGGTAAAAGTGAGGTGTATAGCCACTTCATCACGCTAGAGAATGAATCCACTTTAAATCCAGTTTCTGTTTCCTGCAGAATTCTGGGGTTTGTAGGTTAGTGACACTGTGAAAGGCTCCTCCCTAAACTACAAACACCAGAATCTGCCGGAAAGAGGTAAAGAAAGTGGAGGAGTTAAGACTATGGGGACCAAGGACTTTGGCCAAAAAAATACATCTATGTGATGGAGAGGGCAAAGTTAAATGGCATTTTAAAAAGAATTCATAGAAATAAAACGGAATGAAAGGAGTCCAGAGAAGAAGATGAAGAAGGAGGAGTTATTTCATGGCACTGTGTCCATCCTGTTGCTGCTTTGTATACCATGTGTTACTGCAGCACTCTAGATCTAGAGGTCTAGATCCAGGGAATTCATGCTTCTCCTCTATTCTGCCTTGGTTAGACCACATCTGGAATACTGTGTCCAATTCTGGCCACCACGATTGAAGGGAGATGATGACAAGCTGGAGTGTGTCCAGAGGAAGTATGACTAAAATGATTGAGGGTCTGGAGAATAAGCCCTATGAGGAGCAGCTTAAAGAGCTGGACATGTTTAGCCTGAAGAGAAGGCTGAGAGGAGACATGATGATAGTCATGTATAAATATGTGAGAGGAAGTCATAGGGAGGAGGGAGCAGGCTTGTTTTCTGCTGCCCTGGAGACTAGGACGCGGAGCAATGGCTTCAAACTACAAGAAAGGAGATTCCATCTGAACATTAGGAAGAACTTCTTGACTGTGAGAGCTGTTCAGCAGAGGAACTCTCTGCCCTGGAGACTAGGACGCGGAGCAATGGCTTCAAACTACAAGAAAGGAGATTCCATCTGAACATTAGGAAGAACTTCTTGACTGTGAGAGCTGTTCAGCAGAGGAACTCTCTGCCCTGGAGTGTGGTGGAGGCACCTTCTTTGGAGGCTTTTAAACAGAGGCTGGATGGCCATCTGTCGGGGGTGCTTTGAATGCAATTTTCTTGCTTTTTGGCAAGGGGATGGATTGGGTGGCCCGCAAGGTTTCTTTCAACTCTATGATTCTATGAATATGTCCCTTCCTCTGCAGATCTGATGTGTGACCAGGGGATGTGATCCACCTCATTTTAAAATTGCATAAGATTCTCATGGTTATGCAATTTTAAAATGACCCCCTGTTTTTCCCCCAAGTATTTCCTAAAAGGCACATTATCTTTGTTTGGAACTGAAGTGGAACTCTTTAAAGTTGATGATGACTAGGATGCTAAGTATTTATGGAACATGTTGTTCACAGAAAGGCTGGAAACTGAGTGCAAGGTTCAGTCAAACCATTTTTGATAACTGCGATGGGATCTATTCCTTCTTACTGATGTTCTTTCAACTCTGTATGTATAATATTGCAGAATATTATATCACATTAAGTAGTTATAATTTAAGAGGTTGTACATAGAATATTATATGTATAATATTAAATCGCAGTGATACATTGCTCTTCCTCTAAGGATCGTTACTCAGCCATGGACTTACTCTGTTAGCAATTAGCTGAATCTTCAAGCAAGTCTATATTTCAGTAGAGCATGCATCCATTTTATAACAAATGAAAAGCTGGAATGATCGTGGCCCATTTGTTTCATTATTATTCATTAGCAAACAAACAGGGGAAAACAAACAAGCTCCCAATGGCCATATATTTGTTTAGAACTCATTTATTTTCATTTTCCCCTAGCAGCAAAAATAGATTAGATGGATGTTACAGGAAGGAGGTGGAGGTTTTCTTTGCTCTGTGTGAGCAACTATAGTTGTCCTCCACCTGGACAAAAAATAAATGACATTCTAGATAGCAGTTAAGTTGTGTGTATCTGTTATGTATATAAAGAAGCGATCCTTTCCCTCATCCATCTGAACTGGAAAGACTGATTTCCAGGATGAGATTGCCTGAAAATTAAGTACTTGGGTTTCCCCATTGAAATTAATAGAAAATGAAAATCGATGAGAATAATAAAAGCAAATTAAATGTTAGTGAATAAATATCAGTCATTATAACATATTCATAATAAAATGGATATATTTTAGTTTTGAATGAAAATGAATATATCATGAAAAGATTGTTGCTGTTCTTCCTATATTTCAGGTTATCTTCAATTGTATGTAATGTCTATTTTAAACATTAGATAACATTGTGTTGTTGATGGCTTTCATGGCTGGAATCACTGGGTTGTACGGTCATGTTCCAGAAGCATTCTCTCCTGATATTTTGCCTGCTTCCATGGCAGGCATCCTCAGAGGTTGTGAGGTCTGTTGGAAGCTAGGAAAGTGGGGTTTATATATTTGTGGAATGTCCAGGGTGGGACTTGTCTGTTGGAGGCAAGTATGAATGTTGCAATTGGCCACCTTGATTAGCATTAAATTGCCTTGCAGCTTCAAAGTCTAACAACCACCATGTCAGACTACACAGAGAAGTCATTGAAATCCACAAACATGTGGACAATTTCAACAGAAAGGAGGAAAACATGAAAATGGACAAAATCTGGCTACAAATATTAAAAAACTCTAAATTTAGAACAGTAAATAAAGAACAACACTCAAAAACAGGGGAATTCCAGACAGGACACAATCAGACCCAGCGAATACCTCCCAACAAAGGATTCCACCAGGCAGGAAGCAGCCAGGCTTGGAAGCGGCAAGGCCATTCAATGGTATTCAAAGTGATCAATTGCAACATTCACCCTGGACATTCCACAGATATATAAAATCTACAGCTATATAAATTCCACCTGCTGCAGGATGTCTCACAAAATCAAAGTTTTTGCAGTTTAATAAACTTTACCCTTGTTTTTATGGTAGAACCAATTAGAAAATGATATTTATAAACCAGGAACAAAAATTGTGTTGCATGATGTGTGCTTTTCTTCATGTCAGGTACGATTTGAGAAACTGCAAGTTGCTTCTGGTGTGAGAGAATTGGCCGTGTGTTGCCCAGGGGAATGCCCGGATGTTTGATGTTTTGTGTGTGTGTCAGGAGTGACTTGAGAAACTGCAAGGACAATAAGAGAAGAATTTCATTGGGGTGGCTGGATTTTTAATTAATTAGGAGGAGCAATACCTTCATTTAGTCTCCCTCCTGTAAATATATTCCTGCACTGGATTATTATTTGTATTTGGTCCTCATTTTGGTGTTAATTTCTCTTTCGTTACAAGTTTATGGTTATTATTTTTGTATTATTCTGTTTATTTTAAATTGTTTGTATTTGAGTTTGGGCATTGAATGTTTGCCTTTTTTGTGTGTAAATTGCCCCGAATCCCCTCTGGGAGAGGGGATTATTATTATTTTTATTATTATTATTTTACTGACACAAAAACACAGTATGACACAGCAAACAAGATATATATCCTGGATTTCGTAACACAAAATCACAAATCAAACCTTCTCAAGCATTTAGGGCTGTGTGATATATTTTCGAATGATGCATGCAGATCCAAGTAAGGTAGCCTTTTTCAGTTGACAGATCGTGATTCTGTCAATGTTTATTGTTTCCAAATGCCAGCTGAGATCTTTTGGCGCTGTACCCAGCGTGCCTATTACCACTGGGACCACCTGTACTGGTTTATGCCAGAGCCTTTGCAGTTTTGAAGTTTTGGTAACCCGCAATGGGTGCCACCTTGTTGTGGTGGGGGGCTTAACTGCTCCAAGGATGCTGAGAGCTGTGCTGGCGGTAGTGCAACCACCAGAAGGACCAACCAAGTCAGAGAGATCTCGGTTGAGGAGTGGAACTAAGAGCGCCTAATCCATTAGCGCTAGGGAGAAACAACCAAAATGAAGTGTATGCTGGCCCGGTCGATGCCCATGTTAAAAAGGGCCGTGGTGGATGTTGCTGATTCTGGACATCCATCGACAAGTGGGCTATAGAATTAAAGTACAAACGAACAGTCACAGAAGCGGCAGAAATATACAATGCCAGAAAACCACACTATTATTATTATTATTATTATTATTATTATTATTATTATTATTATTCTGACACAAAAACACAGTATGTCACAGCAAACGAGATATATTTATTTATTTATTTATTTATTTATTTATTTACTTCACTTATATACCACAATTCTCAGCCTAATGGCGACTCATTGCGGTGTACAACATAGAAAACAGGTGCAAAATACAACATAGAATAAAATAATCCACAATACATCATTATCAAAAACCTCTCATCAAAAACATCAACATTACTACAGCCATTCCGAGTCGTCTCATCGTCAAATTCACAATCCGATACCATTTCCGTTGTTCCATTCCTATGGTCGAGTTACCAGTCAATGGCACTTCTATTCAAATGCCTTCTTAAACAACCAGGTCTTCAGCTTCCTGCGGAATATCAACATGGAGGGGGCTAGCCTGATGTCTACGGGAAGGGTGTTCCACAGCCGAGGAGCCACCACCGAGAAGGCCCTCTCTCTCGTCCCCGCCAGCCGTGACTGTGACGCAGGCGGGGTCGAGAGCAGGGCCTCCCCGGAAGATCTCAAAGTCCTCGTGGGCTCATAGGCCGAGAGGCGGTCAGTTAGGTATCTTGGGCCGGAACCGTTTAGGGCTTTATAGGCCAATGCCAGCACCTTGAATTGAGCCCGGTAGCAGATCGGCAGCCAGTATATATATATATATATATATATATATATACTGGATTTCGTATCACAAAATCCCAAGTCAAACACTTCTCAAGCGTCTAGGACAGTGTGATGTATTTTCGAATGATGCACGCTGATCCAAGTAAGGTGGGCTTTTGCAGTTGACAGATCGTGATTTTGTCAATGTTTATTGTTTCCCAATGCCGGCTGAGATCTTTTGGCATGGCACCCAGTGTGCCGATTAACGCTGGGAGCACCTGTACTGGTTTATGCCACAGCCTTTGCATTTCGATTTTGAGGTCCTGATAATGCTGAGTTTTTTTCTGTTGTTTTTCCTCAATGCGACTGTCACCTGTTATTATTATAATTATATTTTGTTTGTACATACATTGGTTTCTAATGAAAGCCAGTGAGATGAAGAGTTAGAGAAAGCCAAGCATGAAGCAATATCCAACTCTCGATCATGGAATCAGAGTTGGAGGTCAACCCTCTGAGGGCTGGTAAATGTGAATGAGCAGAATAAGCAGAAGCTTTACCACAGTATTTAAACCAAGATATATCCTGCAATATAATAGAATGTCACTCAGTCTTGTGAAATAAGTAACAGTATCTTTACTTTAGTTCCAAAAGGGTAACAATATATACATAGGACTCTTTTAATTCAGGCAGAGATCAGAAGAATAAAACAGTTCTTTTAAATAGTCTTTAAAATAAGTCTATTATTAAGATAGTTGGCAGCCACACTATCCAAAGAGAGAAAAATGGCACAATGACAGAACTGTTGTTCACAGCAGCCAGCCAGAGGCATCAGCCAGCCAGAACCCTGGCCCCTGGCACATGCAGCCAATCGGCTGCTGACAAATTTGTCTCCAGTTAACCCACCATATCATGGCGTCCTTTTTCAAATCTTCACAAATCCGACCTACATCATTTTGTCCAACATCTTGCTAAGGCAGGAAATAGACGCTGAAAGCATGTCCGGTGTCATCATTGTTCTGTATTCAAAGATATAATGGCATAATATAGTAGGTCCTCCATTTTCACTAGAGTTATATGAAGGACCCCATAAAAAAAAACAAACACACAAAACCAGTTGTTTTTGATCTGAGAGCACATTCCTCTAGGAATCTGTAGATTTTCCAAGGTGACGCCATGGTCAACTTTTGCCAGAGGTTGACCATAGAGATCCTACTGAAGTGTTTTCTCTAGGATTCTGTAGGTTCTCCAATGTGACTCTACAATTAACTTTATTGCAGCAGCTAAACATAGAGTCCCCTTGGGGGACCTAGATTTGTAGAGAGAACATATTAATCAAATATATGAATAATCAAATCTGCAAAAGTTCAACCTGCAAATCTGGAAGGCTGATTGCATACCAAAGGCACACCCCACTCTAATGCAAATGGCTTCCTTTCATATGAGGACAAAATGGGTTGTGAGTGGGCAAAGCTCTCCCTTTTCTGCTAGCTCCTCTTTTCAGCTGCAGTTCTCCTTGCTGCAACCCATGCTGTTCTGGAGGATTCTCTGAGCCTCAGAAGTAGCTTTTCGGGAAGTTGAGAGGCAGGAGGAGGCAGGAAAACCACAATATACTAGCAGAATTCCACGCATGACACTCTGCCTCTGCACACAAAACTTCTGTGCAGCCATTATGACTAATAGCCACTTGACAGGCACTATCCTTTATGAATTTGCCAGCACTCGACATTCAGAGCCACCAGGAATGCTTTTATGATGAACAGCATCACTGAGCGGACTTGAACATGTTGTTCATTCATTATGTGTTCTTTTGTACAGCCACTTGTAAATGTTTCCCAGAGCATTATATGGCTAAAGTCGTTAATGTTTACGGCTTGTTCTTGAGTTCAGAAGCAGGTCTACAAAAAAAAAAAAAAAAAAAAAAAAAAGGCAAAGACCAAGCTTCAAAGCTTTAGAAATGTATAGCTGGCAAGGCCCAAATATGGGTTTTTTGGACAAGAAAGTCAAGATGTGTTGATGTGTCTATTCCAGACTTTAAACAACTGAGGCTGTATCCACACCACAGAATTATACCAGTATGACATCACATTAACTTCCCTGGCTCAATGTTATGGAATGTTGAGATTTGTCGCTTTGAGAGATATTTACCCTCCACTATGAGAAAGCTTTGGTTTCAGAGCAATATAGCAATCCCAGGATTCCATCAGATGGAGCCATGGCAATTAAAGTTGTGTCAAACTACAGTAATTGTGTAGTGTGGGTGGTTTCTGAAACTGCAGAATAGTGAGAGGAGCTGATTGTTTATATGAGCAATTGTTTTATTGTTATTACTTTAACTGCGCAAGTTTATGGCTTACCATTATTTCTATGCTACAAATGTGAAACTGAGGCAGTGGGAGAAAGACCCCCCAACAAACTTCAGCCTGTGCCTGTGTGCTGTGCAACCACCTGCACATAACCAGGGAAAAAGTTGTTGGGGTATGTAAGAAATCAGTTGGTGAGTGTGTTAACTGAAAATGCAAAGTTCAAAGCTGATTGGTTGGATTACACCCAGGGAGCTAGCTGAGCCTGGGAGTTTTGGCAACAGTTACATATTTAGGCTTGAGCTATGCAGGTGCTTGCAGAGAGAGAGAGAGACCTTGCTTCATGACCTGCTGGAAGGAGATTTTCCACATGGATGCCTAAAAATCATTTTGAATCTCTCTCAAAGGACATTGTGTGAGTCAATGCAACTGTTCACTTGTACATATGTTGCTCTGCATTACAAAGAGTAAACTACTTGTTGTTTACTGATCATCTGTGTGGCATATTTTCTTTCTCTAGCAAGACAGTGTGTGGACTGGTAAAACATGAACTTCATGTGATTTTCATTAAGCCACAAAAGTGATGCACACGGATGGATGGATGGTGTGTGTGTGTGTGTGTGAGAGAGAGAGAGAGAGAGAGAGAACAGGAAATGAGAGAAATCTGTCCCTCAGAAGGGAAATTCACTCCTGAAAGAGTTGTCATGGGGAAAAAAGATGTCTCCAAGCTTTATCACTAATCCTTGTTTCCACAACAAGCCATTTTTTTCAAAATCCAATTGTCACATGGACAGAGAGTGAGGTTAAATCTTCTGAACAGGGACACAGACAGCAAAACAAACACCACAGGGGTGTTAAACCTTCCATATGCTATCCAGAGCTAATATATATTTGGCTGGAGTTGCACTTAAAAAAGTGTACCTATTTCAACTTGCATACAAATTCAACTTAAGAACAAATCTACAGAACCTATCTTGTTTGTAATCTGAGGACTGCCTATACTGGTTACCTCCCGGTGTAGAGTCTGAGGGTACATCTATACTATTTGATACACTGACTCAATGCTATGGAATCACGAGAGCTGAAGTTTTACAAGGACTTTCATCTTCTCTGCCAAGTAGTTCTGATGCCTCACCAAACGACAACTCCCAGGATTCCACAGCACTGAGCCTTGGCAATTAAAATGGTGTACCTTGAGAAAGTACTTCTACTGTTGAGACACTCACATGTCACCAAGAAGATTCTGGCATGTGTGTGTGGCCATCCTGGATCTAGCAGAAAGCCCCCAGGTTTGATCTGTTCTTGAACATTATCACTTTGATATTGTTGATTCCCCATATTCTGCCATATCAACATCTATCAGCTTGCCAAATCACCTATGCAGTTTCACGTTGCAGTAAATTTATTAGTCTTTAGGATTTTGTTGGATGCTGTAGATCTAATAATGTGTATCGCATTTCACATACAAATCGTATTTGAAAAGACAAGTGTAGTTTTTAAGATCGTGAAAAAGCACGTAGCCATAAATATGCCAGTGGAACATTGCAATTGAGGCTTGGTTTGAGATTCCCATGAAAGCTTGACCTATAAATGTCAATGCAAAAGACAATTTTATGCCCTATAACCAAGCACAATGTGTTGTGGTAAAATGAGTAGACAGTATTTAGTTATTTAACAGGCACAGCAGGATTTTTACCTCTGGAAAAGGCCAACTAACAAATGGATTAATTCATTGATTAAATTTTCTTCCTTCCTTCCTTCCTTCCTTCCTTCCTTCCTTCCTTCCTTCCTTCCCTCCCTCCCTCCCTCATTCCCTTCTCTTTCCTCCCTCCCTCCCTCTTTTCTTTTCTTTCTTTCTTTCTTTCTTTCTTTCTTTCTTTCTTTCTTTCTTTCTTTCTTTCTTTCTTTCTGTTTCCCAGTATTTTCTTTTGTAGAAAACACATGAGAACATACTGGTTTCATTAGACAAATGATGAACATTGCAGGACGGCATTTTTTTTAGGACCAGTGCTAACATCTCAAAATAGTAGAGCTTGGCAATTTATATGTGTGTTTGTATGTATGTGGACTACAACTCCCAGAATCTACTATCCAGCATGATGGCTATAGACCCAAAAGGAACTTTCCCAAACCATCCAAATTGTGGAAAGTGTTTAGGTTACACAGAATTCTTTAGCAGCCAAGATTTCATGTAAAATCAGAGATATGTCTCAACTTTGTCTTGAGCATTTTCCCCACTTTAATCCACTTTAAATACTGTGACTGCCTCCTGCTGGGGAGGGCTTGTAGTTTAGGCAGACCCGGGGTTTCTATGGATGAGCAGAGTTTAAAGGCTCCTTCCTAATCTACAAACACCAGAATTCTGTAGTGACAGCCTCCTGCAGAATTCTGGAGTTTGTAGTTTAGTGAGAGGTCTTTAAACTGCTCATCCAGAGAAGCCCCGAGAATCCCTAAACTACAAGCCTCCCCAGCAGAAGGCAGTCGCAGCATTTAAAGTAGATTGAAGTGGAAAAATGCTCGTGTGATGAGGGCTGGGGCCTGGGGATGGGGAAAGATAGGAAATCAAAAATCAGCTTGACATCAGGGCAGCTTAAATCCTTGCTACCTGGGACAAAGAGCATCTTATTCAAGTCCAAAAGATGACCGGACTAGACACGGATTTTTTTCTTCTGCTGTGGTGATGCGACAGTGCTCTGAAAACTAGAAAACAACAGACTAGTTGAGACAGCATCCAAGTCCTCCACTTAACATCTTGCTGCTGTCTCCCAACATTTGATACCGCCTTACTCCATATAGTGCGAATGCTGGCTCTGTTTGGCTCTCAAGCTCTAAGGCAGGCAGGGGCAAACTTCGGCCCGCCAGGGGTTTTGGACTGGGCAAAGAAGTATGCAGACTGCCTGCATGATTTTGTCTTCTGTAGAAAAGAGTAGCTCAGGGACCCAAATACAAGCATCGGAGAAAAGTACAGCTTCTGATGGTGCAGCTACACCTCAAACCTCCATTTTATAACAGGTTAGCTGTCAGAACTTTTCCTCAAGAATCCTGTAAATTAGAGTTCGATTATGCCTCTGAGACTGTGCTGAGTGGCCCATTCCTCTGTTTACAAAACTAGATTTCCAGGTTTCCTGGAAATGGCAATTAAACAAATTTGTATGCTTTATATATATAACTTGTCACGCTCTACTTAACATATATGCTCGAGTATAAGCCGAGGCACCTAATTTTACCACAAAAAATTGGGAAAATGGATTGACTCGAGTATAAGCCGAGGGTGGGAAATGCAGCAGCTACTGGTAAATTCTAAAATAAAAATAGATACCAATAAAATTGCATTAATTTAGGCATCAGTAAGTTAAATGTTTTTGAATAAAACTGTAAGTTAAGATAAGACTGTCCTCTGATTAAAACATTATTCTAACCATCTTCAGTGTAAATGTGTTTACATATCTTTCCAATAATAATAGAGTAAAATAATAAATGTAATAATAACAATAATAAAGAATAAAATAATAAATGTAATAATAATAGAGTAAAATGATCAATGTAATAATAATAATAAAGTAAAATAATAAAATAATAGAAAACCTTGACTCGAGTATAAGCCGAGGGAGACTTTTTCAGCCTAAAAAAAGGACTGAAAAACTAGGCTTATACTAGAGTATTTCTTTTTCCAATATGAATCAGGTACAAGCATTAGGGACTTAATTTACACTTGTTCTGACTCAGAATATCTTGATTGTGAATGTAGAAGCTAGTTCAGGTCAATGGTGCAAACACCTCTTGACTTGTTTTGTTCATGGAAGGACACATTTACAAAGAGGAAATATAGTGAAACACAAGGGAAGAATGTTTCCAGACTTTTTGTGCTCCAAATGGTTTGGCAGCTAATGTCACTTTGAATCCCATTCAGAAGAAAAGTGAGATAGAACTCAATCAATCAATTGGATAAACAAACAGGCAAACAGATAAACAAACAAACAAAGCAAACATCAACAAAAAACCCCAACTCCCTCTTTCTAACAGGTTCCAAAAGTTTTCGCAACAGGATCTCGAGCATACCTATATGGAGCGTTTCACATTCAAGGTATGTGTGTGAAGAGAATTAAATGGCATGAGAGCATTAAAGCATTAAATCTCTGATCTTCTGTTCCTCATCCCAAATTTGTATCCCATCCCATAAAGAAATTCTGCTGGAATTCAGGTATAGTACCATTAACTCTTTCCTAAGTCTCCGCTTCCGAAAAGCTGTCTTCCCATCAAGAAATCTCTGCTGGAATTTAAAAGATGCATATTTGCTTGTCACATCTCGTTTGGCTGATAAACTTGTTTTACATCAAGGAGAGCAACCTTCATCCTAACTCTAACCCCCCCCCCCCCCAACTGTCTAATTTTGAAAACCATCTGCAAATGATCGGTTCAGAGACCTCTGGCAAGAGCATCTTTTCGTCTGCTGGCAGCCCCTCCTGGGTGGGAAGAGAGAAGGAGGGACGGAGGGGAAACTGGCAGGAGAGACTTTTTGACACTTTGGAGAGAAATGGTTCTCCTCATTCAGTTTAATAATACTAATACTAATAATACTTGGGTTTGTTGTGAGTTTTCTGGGCTGTACGGCCATGTTCCAGAAGCATTCTCTCCTGGTGTTTCACCTGCATCTATGGCAGGCATCCTCAGAGGTTGTGAGGTCTGACAATAATACTGTATTAATACTTTATATCCTGCTATCATCCCCCCAAAAGGACTCAGGGTGGCTTACAAAAGCACTCTGAAGTGCAACACACATAAAATACACAAATGCATGGGTATTTACATGGGTACACAAACCAGTATGTTCGGTCCTATTGCCATATTTGTTTGTACTCAGCTTGGAGTTCATTATCTTCTATGATGTGTAGAATGCCATACAATTCCAGTACATTGTTGGAATAGATTTTGCTGGGATTTAAAAGCAATTTCATTTGTCCAATTTCATCTGTCCAATACACTCCACCAATGCCAATATTCATTCAAGATCCAATACATAAATTCAGCCCCGAACTCATAATTTCAACAGGATAAATAATCTATTGAAGTGAAGAGTTCTGGTGTGGATTTGAGAACTGGATCTTAAATGAACAGTTGCAATGGTGGAATGTGTTGGTGAGTTTAGAGAGAATGCTCTATTTTCCTTTCACTTAAAAAAAAACAAATAAGACCGGGCTGAGGCCAATGCCATTCTGCAGTGCTGCTGCGTCAGCCAGCTCATGTTACATGCCACTGGTAACCTACTGTGACATGACTGACATAACTGGACATGACAAGCTACGGCAATGACACATCTGCTGAGGAAATGCAAAAAGACAAGGGGTGGCTAGAAATTATAATGAAAAAAACTTTTGCAGAACGAAGGAAGAAAAAACAAAACACCCTTTCTGTCAGACTCTGCTGAGGAATGCGTCTGTATGCTAGCCACGATGCTAGTCTCACAGAAAAGAAGGGGAGTTGGGGAGCAAAACCCTGAGGCAAAGGCCAGCTTGTATACCATAGTGCATAATCTGAAATGCTAAATGTGAATAATCAGTTAAGCTTCCACATTAAGTGTTTAGAACAGCCATCCTTCCATTCAGGATGAATTTGGAGAAGCTTGCTGGTGTAGACAAGCCCATAAGGTCAAAGAGATCTAACAAAATTATTTAAGCATTAGGATTATTTTGATTTATTGCTATCTTCTCCTTTCTTGATCTCTGTTGAATCTGCTGTCCTGGGAGCAGTCACTATGTTTCTTGGTATCAGCTATCTTAGGTAGTTCTGGGATAACTAAGTTAGATAGTTATGGAGAGACACATTTTGTTTTGGATAATAATAATAATAATAATAATAATAATAATAATAATAGGATTATTGATTTTGCCATACCAGGTGACAGATGAATAGATGAAAAACAGCAGGAAAAACTCAGCCATTATCAAGACCTCAAAATTGAACTGCAAAGGCTCTGGCATAAACCAGTACAGGTGGTCCCAGTGGTCATCGGCACACTGGGTGCTGTACCAAAAGATCTCAGCCGGCATTTGGAAACAATAAACATTGACAAAATCACAATCTGTCAACTGCAAAAGACCACCTTACTTGGATCAGCACTCATCATTCGAAAATACGTCACACAGTCCTAAATGCTTGGAAAGTGTTTGACTTGTGAATTTGTGATACGAAATCCAGGATATATATATTGCTTGCTGTGTCATACTGTGTTTTTGTGTCAGTAAAATAATAATAATAATAATAATAATAATAATAATAATAGCTGACACAATATGAGGATTTAAAGATTGAATTGCAAAGACTCTGGCACAAGCCAGTAATGGTGGTCACAGTGGTGATCGGCACACTGGGTGCAGTGCCTAAAGACCTTGGCCTGCACTTAAACACAATCGGCAATGACAAAATTACTATTTGTCAGCTACAAAAGGCCACCCTACTGGGATCTACACACATTATTCGCCGTATATCACACAGTCCTACACACTTGGGAAATGTCCAGTGTGTGATCCAATACAACAGCCAGCAGAGTGACCTTGTTTGCTGTGTACTAATCTTGTTGTGTTTCAAATAATTGTAATAATATTTCATTTGTATTCCTCCCTATCTCCCCGAGGGGACCCAGTGTGGATTCCAGCATACAGAGATGTCTTAAATAAAACCATGGACTTTCTGTTTTTTTCCACTCCACCTGGATGCACAGTAGATATAAACAAACAAACAAAATAGCAATAGTCTTGCACTTTTAATAGGTGTGTGTAAGAGCAGCACCTACTGAATTTCTCTCTTCCCTAGAAGTAGTGTTTGCTTTTGCACCTGGCTGCCCATGTGTGTGGGCAAGCTCTAAATAATGGAAGAAAGTAAGGGGGACCACATAGGATTGCTCAATAAATGAATCTTAAACTCAGAACTCCTGAATGGAGGTTTTTTTAAAATATATATATAGCAGCCAGCATTGTTCATGTTTTGCCTTCTGGCCCAACCAAGCCACCGAGCAAATCTGTGAGGAAATTGCTTTAATTTCAGGAGAAAAAAATGATATTAATTAAAATGAAGCTGAGAGGCAGATCAGGAAGGTTAAATCCCTCAGAGGGTTTTTTTTAATATAAAAAAAATCTACAGTGATAGATGTTCAAACAATATTTTTCAAAAAGAGGGTATTACACAGACTTGAAAGAGTATGAATCAGCCCAGAACTATGGTTGCCTAGCAGAGTTAAGGGCTGTTTTGAGATGGGCCGGTTCTGGTGCTTATTAATTCTGGGTCTTCTGCTGTAAGCTATATGTGGAATTAAAATATACCTGGTATATTATTGTGGATATTGCAATTTTCTGTGTATGCATCCTGCTGTGTTATTTCACTACAGCAGAGATATGCCTGATGTGATTGAAGAAAATGCAATTCACCCGAGAAGTGCCCTGACCATTTAAGATAGCCATATTCCAGGTGGTCAAACTGGGGCAGTATGAATTCCATATCTATATAAAATATAAATGACATGTTTATATTTTTGCAAATATTCATATTACACTAATGATTCACATTAATTGTGACACATAGACTGTCCCCATTATTAATTTCCCTGAGGCAGAATTAGTACTGTAGAGAAACATTCCTAATTTAAAAATATTATTTCTCCTGGAAAATTATTTTTCTTCTTGGAATTATTTTTTCAGAATTGCACAAATCTTATAGTGTAAGGCTTCATTTTACTGACTTTTCACCCCTTCCTACCCAGCTTCCTTAATTTCATCCTGCCTTTTTCCTGGGACAGGATCCAGAGCTGCATTTATGAATCCACTTTCTCTCTGCCTTTGTGTTTGTTTGTATGTGGTCCAAGCCTGCAGTATTCCCTAAAAGATAAACCTTAATTTGTCGGGGTCTGCCATTCTGTTTGGTTTTTTTGTTTGTTTCCTCATTAATAACTGTTTTCTTCTCTCTCCCCCCCCCCCCCAAACTCTTCTTACCATACACTGATGTTATCAGCCACATGAGTCCGGATTTTCATCGATGGGATGTTGGAGGGCACACTGAGGGGGTTTGCTTACTCCACCTAATTGTAAAGCTGACCCTGAGCAATTGAGAGTCTATTTACACTGATGAGGACATCCAACCCCAAATTGGGAAAGAAGTCATCCAGGAATACCTGGCCGCTCTTAACGAGTTCAAGTCCCCAGGGCCAGATCAACTACACCCCAGAGTATTGAAGGAACTAGCGGAAGTCATTTCGGAACCATTGGCAACCATCTTTGAGAGTTCTTGGAGAACGGGAGAAGTTCCAGCAGATTGAAGGAGGGCCAATGTGGTCCCAATCTTCAAGAAGGGGAAAAAGGATGATCCAAACAACTACCGTCCGGTCAGCCTCACGTCGATACCGGGCAAGATTCTGGAAAAGATTGTTAAGGAAGCGGTCTGCAAACACTTAGAAACAAATGCGGTCATCGCTAATAGTCAACATGGATTTATCAAAAACAAGTCATGCCAGACTAATCTGATCTCTTTCTTCGATAGAGCTACAAGCTGGGTAGATGCGGGGAATGCCGTGGATGTAGCGTACCTGGATTTCAGTAAGGCCTTCGACAAGGTCCCCCATGATCTTCTGGCAAGGAAACTAGTCCAATGTGGGCTAGGCAAAACTACGGTGAGGTGGATCTGTAATTGGTTAAGTGGACGAACACAGAGAGTGCTCACTAATGCTTCCTCTT
The DNA here is from genome assembly GCF_037176765.1 of Anolis sagrei. NCBI lineage: Eukaryota > Metazoa > Chordata > Lepidosauria > Squamata > Anolidae > Anolis > Anolis sagrei. Next base: position 94,706,298 of record NC_090021.1, read on the forward strand.
CATCTTGGAAAGAAGTGACGAGCGGAGTGCCGCAGGGTTCCGTCCTGGGCCCGGTCCTGTTCAACATCTTTATTAATGACTTAGATGAAGGGCTAGAAGGCATGATCATCAAGTTTGCAGACGACACCAAATTGGGAGGGATAGCCAATAGTCCAGAGGACAGGAGCAGAATTCAAAACGATCTTGACAGATTAGAGAGATGGGCCAAAACTAACAAAATGAAGTTCAACAATGACAAATGCAAGATACTCCACTTTGGCAGAAAAAATGAAATGCAAAGATACAGAATGGGTGACGCCTGGCTCGAGAGCAGTACGTGTGAAAAAGATCTTGGAGTCCTCGTGGACAACAAGTTAAACATGAGCCAACAATGTGATGTGGTGGCAAAAAAAGCCAATGGGATTTTGGCCTGCATCAATAGGAGCATAGTGTCTAGATCTAAGGAAGTCATGCTACCCCTCTATTCTGCTTTGGTTAGACCACATCTGGAATATTGTGTCCAAATCTGGGCACCACAATTCAAGAGAGATATTGACAAGCTGGAATGTGTCCAGAAGAGGGCGACTAAAATGATCAAGGGTCTGGAGAACAAGCCCTATGAGGAGCGGCTTAGGGAACTGGGCATGTTTAGCCTGAAGAAGAGAAGGCTGAGAGGAGATATGATAGCCATGTATAAATATGTGAGAGGAAGCCACAGGGAGGAGGGAGCAAGCTTGTTTTCTGCTTCCCTGGAGACTAGGACGCAGAACAATGGCTTCAAACTACAAGAGAGGAGATTCCATCTGAACATTAGGAAGAACTTCCTGACTGTGAGAGCTGTTCAGCAGTGGAACTCTCTGCCCTGGAGTGTGGTGGAGGCTCCTTCTTTGGAAGCTTTTAAGCAGAGGCTGGATGGCCATTTGTCAGGGGTGATTTGAATGCAATATTCCTGCTTCTTGGCAGGGGGTTGGACTGGATGGCCCATGAGATCTCTTCCAACTCTATGATTCTATGATTTTATGAATTTTTTTTGTTTCACATAGAATTTTCTCAGTCCACAGTCCATAATTGTCATATAATCCAGTTTCTGAATCCAGACTATCTCCTCCGAACTAGATTACATGGCAGTATAAACTCTAGGCATGTGAAAAAAAATTCAAAAGTGTCATAAATTGTAAGAAAATCAGAAGTTTTGTAAGTAGGAAGCTATATCTGAAGCGTTTGCGTGGCCCTCACCAAAGTCTGTTTCATATTCAGTGCAAGAAAGCAAAGCCCTTAAGCCAATACAGTTTTAAAAACTTTGAAAATTTGCCAAAAATCCATGGGTAATTGAAATGTTCTGAAATTTGGTGGGCTAGCAATGGTAAATGTGTTCTACCATTGCAGCAGGTTTCACCCTGGTAGCTTTAAAAATGAGGGAGAAAGAAACCCCTGAAATTTCCCCAAGTATAGAAATGTAATTATGCGCAATTACTGGAATGAAATTGTAATGAAATTTTGATAGTCTCGTTATAGTAATGAAATTTTCACTAAGTATACTTTAGAAACACTTTAGAAGCTCCAGCACCCCACCCCCCAGTTTTGTAATGACTTTGAACCATTTTTAATGGATTGCACATCCATAATAGACTCATATAATCCAGTTCAAAGCAGATAATCTGGATTCAGAAACTGGATTATATGGCTGTGAAGATCTAGCCAATGACTTCATTAATGCCACAGACATCAAGATGAGACTGAGACTGTCATAACCGGGCATACATTTCCCCCTGGCAAATGTTGCTGTTGTTGTTGTTCATTTATTCAGTCATTTCCGACTCTTCATGACTTCATGGACCAGTCCACGCCAGAGCTCCCTGTTGGTCGTCACCACCCCCAGCTCCTTCAAGGTCCATCCAGCCCTTGGTCGGCCCCTCTTCCTTTTTCCCCAGCATAATTATCTTCTCTAAGCAAATACTCCTTGGTATAAGAAGGTGATATACATCTTCAATCCATCACATTATTTTCACCCACATGGCCATGGCAACTCTATTCCTCCCCCCCCCCCCTTGCCCCATTATGGATGCATATATCCTCCTTATGTCCACTAAGCAGGGGTGTACTAATACTGATATACAGATATGAAAAGGCATCTATACCTTAAACAGCCACAAAAAAGATTGACCACACTGGTCAACTTAAACTTTAAATTCACACCAGGAAAAAACCAGCTCCTGGTGGGACAGATCAGGTTACCTCCTATCCTATGTTTCCTTCCTTAAACCAACTCCACAGCAATGCGGTGCCACCTCAGAGGGTCAGACATATGCCAAAAAAACAAAAACAAAAATAAATAAATCCAGATTTCCTGGAAAACTGTAGGATAAAAATCAAAGCGTTTTGAATTGCATTAAAGCTCAAAGAGCCACATTGCTAGTGAATAGTCAAAAATGTTGTCTGTCTGAAAAAACCTGTATTACATTTTAAATGTTTTGGAATTTTAAAATATTAAATAAAGATGTAAAAAGAAAAAGAAAAGAAAAATAAGGGGGAGGAGAGAAACATTGTCTGAATAGTCATGGCTAAACAGCCTTATCTCGCTGGGGCTGTAATACAGGCAGCCCCGTTCTTCTGGTGTGAGCAGAATTCTGGAAAATATAGTTTGGGAAAGAGGATCTCTGCAGCAGAGTATTCAAAAGACCCCGCCCTAAACTACATTTACCAGAATTCGACTCTCACCAGAAGAGCGGGGCTGCCCGCATTACAGTCCCAGTATGATAAGGGGGTATGATTTTTTCCCCATGAGAGACAGGTCCTAAGTCTTACTTTCTATGCAAAAGGGTTGGAATTGGAAAGCCCTGGGATTCTCTCTAATTGGATACGAGTTCTTCCCATGCAAATAATTGTCTCTCCCCAAATATCCTAGCAGTGAGGATAGCTTTCGTATGCTTTTGTCTCTGTTTGTCCTGTGGATTGCTATTTGCTTTCCAAAGACTAAATATGTCCTCACTCATTTATACTAAGCTGCTGAAACTGACTTGAAGAATTGCAGTACAGTAAGTTTAGCAAGAAATTATATTTTTAAAATTACTTTTGTGCTATTCTCAGTCCTCTTCAGTGATTTAATACATTCTGGAATTTGGACATATAGTGTTAGTTGTATAACTCAGCTTGAAAACAGACCAGGTCTCCCTCCTGTGACTGAGTGTACCTAAAGCCAATTACTTAAAGAGAAAGGTAGTTGCTATCCTTTCTTCCATAAAATATCTTGAGTTTAGGTTTATGTACTTACTACAATGTGATGGCAGTTATAGAAACTGCCTCTTATTAAGGAATAATTGGAGAAGATGGTAGGAATGGTCATCTCAGATTAAGGATGGCAGTTTACCTTTACTAAAACAAATAATTCCTTTATTAATGGTATTGATTGACTCCAGACTAGTGTTGGAGACATGCACCATTAAACAATATATTATTTTCATGTACAGTGGACTTGCTTTTTGTTTTGTTTTTAGAAATGACATCAAAATGGAAATATCTCTGCAATTTAACATTAGAGTGTTGGCATTCACACCTTTAGTATTTGACATTCCTGGAAAATAGATTGTTTAAGTAAAGTCACAGACGAACATTGATGTAATTGATTATTTTTATGGTGTTTGCTTGCCATTTATATAATATGTTAACAGAAATTAATTAATTGTCTGTCTGCTTGAAATTAATGTTAATTGAGGAAAACAGATGGAAGAAAAGTTCCTGTTGGTTTCTTTATCTGTTGCTAAAATTCTCAGTTTTTTTCTAAACACACACTTGACATTTTAATGAAATGTCCAGAGGCAATCCCCACGGCAAACAGAAATATTTTATTTCTACCTAGAAACTGAATTCTTTTCATTCCTTTTTAAACAAGTGATATTCTCTGATGTCTTTTTGCCAGATGTGAGGGGGAAAACACAATTTCTACACTACAACAACAAGATTTTAACAGGGCTACTGTGAGTTTTCTGGGCTGTGTGGCCATGTTTCAGAAGCATTCTATCCTGACGTTTCGCCTGCATCTATGGCAGACATCCCGAGAGGTTGTGAGGTCTGTTGGAAACTAGGAAAATGTAATGTGTGCATGCGTGTGTGTGTGTGTATATGTATATGTGTGTGTGTGTGTGTGTGTATATATATATATATATATATATATATATATATATATATGGAATGTGCAGGGTGGGAGAAAGAACTCTTGTCTGTTGTGAATGTCCAGATTTTAACACATTGTACCTTTTAAATAATCCATGTCCCCAGAGTTGATAGTAGCAATATTTACAAATTGATCTAGAATCTTTTACCAGCCACAAAAACAGTTTCCCAAAGAGGTAATCAGAAATTAGTGTTAAGGGATAATTAGTATTACCAAAAATATGGAATATTACAAGATGGGTAAAGATTACAAAATACGTTAAACTGGAAGAATTAAATAAAATGATGGGATTTTTTTTTTGAAATTGCAATTGGAAACGATGTCTTTTATTTGCAAAGGTAGATGTAATATGGATATTAACTGATACAGCCCTTTTGGAATGATGTAAGAACCAAACACATTGAATTCTGTTCGAAAGATCAGACAATTGATTGTTCAGTATAAGTCTGGAAAACAGACAGACCTTTCATACCCCTAAAATATAAGCTTTTTACACTTCAAGAGGGGACGTGGTGGCACAGCAGATTAAACCACTAAGCTGCAGAACTTGCTGACTGGAAGATCGGTGGTTCAAATCCATGGGATGCAGTGACCTCCCACTGTTAGCTCCAGCTTCTGCCAACCTAGCAGTTTGAAAACATACAAATGTGAGTAAATCAATAGGTACCACTTCGGCAGAAAGTTTATGACACTTCATGCAGTCATGCTGGCCACATGACCGTGAAGGTGTCTATAGACAACGCTGGCCCTTCGGCTTAGAAATGGAGATGAGCACCACCCCCCAGGGTCGGACTCAACTATCAAGAGGAAACCTTTACCTTTGCTTTACACTCCAAAACTTCTGTAAATTTTTATGCATTCGATTACTTTTGATTCTGTGTTGCTAATTATTAATGATTAGTAAATTAAATTATAGTCAAAATTTGTTCTCTTTACCATTTTATTATATAATTAATAATAAAACATATAAGAATACATAACAATTCAAAATAATTCTATAATAAATAGAAAAGGAGGAAGAAGAAAATGAACAAAGAACAAATCACACGTCTAACCTTTCAAGCAAGACCTGTATACTTGTGTGTGTTTTATCAAAATTCTTATTCAGAGTTCCCAATAGTTATCTGTGCCATTTTCTCCTTGCTCTTCTGCTTCAAATATGCATAGTCCTTGTTAAGATGTTTTCAGAGTTTCCCACTATTACTATTTTCCCCCAATATAGGTTCTTTTGAATTTCTGCAAGCTTGGTGCTATTCACAAGTTGTTCATGGAAGATGCTGTTTTGCTCTGTAAGGATTTATGGTCCAAGATGTCTATCTATTATCCACCAAAGTCTTTTTATCATGGTAGTTGAGTCCATGTTTATTCCCAGTATATCTCTTGTAACCAGATGATAGAACATCTGACGAACAAGGTGACAGTCCCTGAAGTGTATGCCATCTTTAAGATGCCATGAGACTTTGGGCGCACACATCTACACACAGAAATAATGGCACACTTTAAGCGCCATGGCTCAAAGCTATGGAATCATGAGGGTTATAGCTTCACAAGGTCTTTAGCCTTTTTTGCCAAAGTGTGCTGGTACCTTTCGGAAAGGCATGACCTTTTGAGATCATAACCTTTTGGAAAACCAGGAATCTCCATAGCCTTTTGGAAGTATGACCCTTTTGGAGATTAATTGGCATTCACACTATTTGGAATAATCATACCCTTTTTGTAAAGTATGCTCTTTCTGAGAAGTGTTGACTACTCATTTGAGTAAATCTTCTCCTTAGTGGTAAATATCCACTAGCATTCATGCAAGGCAATTTAGGCTTCTCAGTTGTTAGAGTGATATACCTGGTTATCTCTCTAAACTGTTATGAACAAAGATATGCCAATGCACAAAATATATAGGAGATCTTCAAAAGTATTTATTTATTTATTTATTTATTTATGTGTGCTATTTGTATACTACTTTTCTCAACCCCGAAGGGGACTCAGAGCAGGTCACATGTTGATGATGTGTTATTTCAGTTGGCCCCCAAAAATCTATTCTCCCATGAAATATGTTGGTTTTTAAATTAGTCTTCGTTAAAAGTAACATAGTTCATTTACCTACAAATTTCATGTGTTCAGCATACAGGTACATTTCTTATTGACTGATATTTTAAACAATTTGTTCTTTAAAGCACTCTGCTTTAGTCTCTTCTTTGTTGCATACAGAGTAACACTCTCTTCAATCTAATACGTTGCTGAACACTGACTCAATACAGATTGACTACTCACTGCAGCGTACTGGCACTGACATTATACTAACACTGACAATTGCATGCTGTGCCGACTGACTTCTAAACTGTACTGCTTCTGATGCAAACTGGCTTCTAAAACGGAGTCACAGTCTGAATAGTCCCAGATCTGGTCACATGGTCTGCAGTCCCTCCCACAACCTCAAACAACATAGAGTTAAGGGAAAACTGCATATCAATATATACATACAATACAGTAAACAATCACAATTATAGACATAACAAATAACTAGTATAGGAGGCTTGTAGAAGGCTGCTGTTTCCAACAGTACCTCACCAAATCACAACTCCCATGATAGTTAAAGTGGTGACAAACTGCATTCATTCTACAGTGTAGATGCATTCATTCTACAGTGTAGATGCACCTGTGGGTTGTTTTGCTGCCTTCCTGGAACTGCTGCTACAATTATGACCTGATGTGGGTTACCTGGAGAAGTTGGCAGAGCCACTGTGATAAACAGAATATGGTATGACTATATGGACCTTGGTGGAAACAGTTCTTGCTGGGGAAGATAATGTTTTTAGTGGACTGCAATGGATTGATTTGGATGATGATTTGAACCAGAAAACTGTTTTAATGTATGTTTATAACTGTTTTAATTTATGTTAATTGTATTTTATGCTATGTTACTATATTGTATCGCCATTGAATAGTGCCTGTTGGTAGCCATCCTGAGTCCCTCTTCAGAGGTTGAGAAGGACGAGATAGAAATGTTCCAAATAAATAAAACAATAAATAAAATATATTTTAGGCATTGGTTCTCAACTTGTGGGTCACCAGGTGTTTGGCCTACAATTCCCAGAAATCCTAGTCAGTTTACCATCTGTTAGGATTTCTGGGAGTTGAAGACCAAAACATCTGGGGACCCGCAGGTTGAGAAACACTGAAGGCACCTTTTAAATACATAAGAAACTTGTGTCGTGCAAGTAAATGTAAGTGTGATAAAAAAAGTTCGGTGCTTTTCAAAAGAACCATAGTAAAATTTCAACTACTACAAATATGGGAATGGTCCTCTTTTTAACTTTTTTGGGGTAGATGGGATTTCTTTCTCAGTTTGTTCTTTGCCTTGCAAGGTGAATGGAAAGAATCTCTCTTCCTCAAACTGTGATGTAGATGGAACGGGGAGCAACTCCCTGCAGTTTCGCTTCCAGCTTCCTTTTTCCCAAGCTTGTCTGCAGATTTGTAAATGGTGTATATGGATAACACCTTCTTCCCCATCCCTCTTGCTTTGTGTCCAGGATCTCGGCACAGAGAACTCAGGGCACAAAACTCCGAGCCTGCATAATCAGTGAGAATGACAATTGCATTGCGTCAAAAGGTGTTGTCACCTGCTGTTGTTACCTTAAGTCAAACGGCAGATCCTTTCTGTCGCCGATGCCGTCTAAAGCGCAATACTGGGCCACATTGCTGCATGACTGGGACAAAGAGATGATGATACAGTCTGGTTACTATGGCAACAAAGGAGGGATAGTGGTTTTTTTTTTAAAGGGTTCCAAACACCCACTCGCGTCATCAAAGAATCCTTGTTGCTGCAAGGAACATGCTTTAAAATATTTTTGAAAAACCAAACAACCCTAAAGTGCCAGAGCGTTTGCTGATTTATGCACACTTTCCAGCATGACACATTTCTCCCTTAGTTTAGCTGCAGAAAGAGGAGGAAAACACAGCACGCGCACATATACACAGACACATACACACACAGACACACACACGAGCCACGTTTTCTGCATGTGAAATGTGTGTGTGTTCTTAAAAAGGCAGTGGTTGGCTGGTTTTCCGGACATGATGTGGTTGAAGCTGTCATCGTAATGGAAATTCATTGCTGTAGCTATGGTAAATCGAGTTTTCTGCCTGTGCTGAATGCATTAGTCTAATGAGATGTTTGCAGCTGGAGAGCGGAGCTGCCGGAGATGTACGGTGCGCTAACAGACAGGGGAAAGATGGCTTGTAGAAGGGTCGGTGGGCACGTGCTCCAAGTCCCTGACACTTTGGGCCAAAATACCTGGCGTCTGTAGAGAAGTCGACCCGTCATTAAACATAAGCAATAGGTAAGGGGAAAGCTTTCTCTCTCTCTCTCTCTGTATGTATTTTTCCCTATGCTTTGTTGCTGCCATTGAGTTTCTCTGTTATTTAAAAAATCAGCTGTCATTACATCTGCATGCACTGCTGTAGACTTCGATGTTTTTAAAGAGCACCGTCTCTTCTTCTGGTTTGTGCATGTGTACATGTGTGAACATACGTGCCTCAAGATATGCAAGGACAGGGGAATACTCAAGTTCTCCATAAGTTTAACTGTCTTAATGCTAATTAATAGTACCTTCTTTGGAACAGTGAGGGGGAAGGAACATATTTGTGGTTTGTTTTTGTTTTCTCTGAATGTCTTTGCATGCATATGACCAGCAACCTGTGTGACTCTGTGTGTTTGAGAACAAATTTGAGTGTCTTGGAGATTTTTGCCTTGTAGATATCTATCGAATTGGACTTTCCTTATTCCTGATTAGTAAAAGGGTGGGTGTGTTTGCATCTGTTGCTTATTGCAGAATACAAAAAAGGATATTCATGTCATGGATTTTTAAAAAATCATACCATGAATGCTTTTCAGCAGTCTTTCTCGAAATGATCAGTTTGTTTATAAAACATGTATTTTAATAAACCTCTGCTGAAGTTAGGAGGAAATCTCTCTATATCTGCATTTTAGCATAATGATTGCAACTTGGAAACCATGAAGCATGCAACTTGTAGATAATGCTATTTTTAGCCCAGGGGTGTGTGGTTGCCTTTTTTTCCAGTGCCTTCTCCTTCTGTTACAAATAGTATTTTGGAATGTATGTTAAACTGCTATTCAGTTTTACACTCAGAAACAAAAAAGCAGTTTTCATACAAGCCATCTGACTTCATCATTAATCCATCACTGACATTGTTACCTGCCACCTTGGATCAAGACAATTACCATCAAGGAGTAATTAAACAATGAAGATTTTTTGGAAGTTGTTGTCTTTTTTCTCCTCATAGTAGTTGATAAATAAGATTCCATGAATAGGATCCAGGTGAATAGGTTCCCACTAAGAAAGAATAATACAGACTTTGAGTCTTTTTGTGGCATTTTTCTGATACTCAAAATGTTATATATATATATTTAAAATGCCTGTAGAGTTGTGGTCAACTTGCCTCTGAATAAATGCCTCTAAAAAGAAAACTAATAAAGCTATTCTTGGTTTTTAACATGGGAACTACAGAAAAATAGGAGAAGGTTTGTGTGACAGACGCAAACGAGAGTAAAACATGCAATGTGTCTGTGTGTTGAGCATGCAAAGCTGCAGTCTGAAACACTGCTGGGATTAAAAGGCTTGCACCTTTCTAAAATATTTTGTAATGTTTAGGAGAAGATGTTAATGACAATTACAAAAATGCTGTGAACTGGTAGGTGTGATCCCAAAACCAATAAAGCCAGAAAAAGCGGGATTTATGTTGTTTGGTATCCAACAAATTCAGTGGGTCACTATATCTCACAATTTTGAGATATAGGATATGGAAGCTTCCATAGCAATGTGTCAACTTTCATCAGCAAAGGATCTATTGACCTTTGAGAAAGAGATATATATATACTTTATCAATTTTAAATTCAATGCATTTTTACTTGTGTGCATGTGTTTCCAAAAATTCTCTCCGGGTGATTATACAGCAAAAAGGCATTCAAGTGCTGCCTGGGAGGGGTGGGGGAAGGGGGCGGGGATGGTTTATTTTCCTCTTCTGGGAGAAGCGAATGGGATGGTATCTGGTGTTAGATCAAAAATCAGAGATGAATCTCTTGTTAGAATCAATCCTGACATGTAGCTTTGCACAAAGGTGTCAGCTGGATAGTTTTGATTCCTCACTGTCTTCAGAGACCTGTTTGAAGCATTTGTAAGCAGACACTTTGTAATACACAGTTGAGTGCCATGGGGAACAGAATTAATACAGCAAGCTGATATGTGAGTTTGCACAGCCTTCTGCAACAGTTTATAATAGGAATGAACAAACAGTGACCACACAGCCTATCATTTTTCTTAGGGGCTTGCTTACCAAGACAGCTCAGCTCTTACATTCACCTGGAGAACATCACTACATAATTTTCCTCCTTTTTTACTATCTCAGCATAGGGATAAATAGTTATTTAGGGTTGCATGGTGTCTTTTCATCCTCCCTTTCAAGCCCTCCCCAATTTGCTCATTGAACTTGTTTTTTTTTTTCATGTCGGGAATGACTTGAGAAACTGCAAGTTGCTTATGGTATGAGAGAATTGGCTGTCTGCAAGGACGTTGCCCAGGGGATGCCTGGATGTTTTACTATCCTTATGTGAGGCTTCTCTCATGTCCCTGCATGGGGAACTGGAGCTCAACATGCTCTCCTCGGACACAAACCACTGACCTATCGGTCAGCATTTCTGCCACACAAGGGTTTAACCCATTGTGCCACCGAGGGTTCCATTGAACTTGGTGTTTTAAGGTGAATTAAAGAAAATAGAGCAATGCTTCCCACCTCATCATTTAGCTTAAAGAATATGTTTTTCAATTACATTTTAAAGTGTGGTTTGTTTAAAGTTGTGTGTATAATAGAGAAAGTACCATTTTTAGCTTTTGGGTGCTACAGTTTTGGGGCCTCTTTCCTTCCCTTTGCTCATGTACTCAAATGAATGAACTTCAGCAATGCAGGACCACTTTAACATATTATTCTCTTTTTATTAAAAAAAATATCCACAAATTAAAGGTAGGAAACGTCTCTATATATTTCAGGAAATACACCATAAGATGGCACTAAGCAACGAGAATTTAGAACCAGAGTTTTAACTAATTTGTGGTCAGTCAATAGCATCAGTCAATCAATAGCCATAAGAAGTAAGCAGAACCTCTGTCGCTGTAGGTAATAAACTAAATGCTGGGGACAAAGAACGGGGAAGGATGGCCTTCATTATATCCTGGTTATATGATACCCAGGATATGGCCAATGCTACATTAGGTACATCTTTAGTTTGATATAACAAAACCTTTCTTTATACTTGTAGGTTCCCTTCACACCTATTTTGGACCTTTCTCCTTTTGTCCTTGAAAGCTAAAGCATGTTGTGTAGAAGATCCTGACTGCAACAAGAACAAACTAGTAGCAAAATGTTATCCCTTGAAACTATACACTTCTGCCATGGACCAGATCACCACTATTCTTAGCAACTGAATGTTTGCTTTATTCCAAGACTCAAACACAGCCAATTTGACTGACTGACTGATGGCAAGACCAAGTGCTGTGTAGTGGCTAAGAGACACAGCTGTGAAGCAGGAGGCCTCTGGGTCAAACCTCACATTTTCCATAATGTCAATAGCCTTCAGCAAGTCAATCTCACTTAATCCCAGTCCTGCCCACTTCTTGAAATCTGTTTTGTTGGGGGGGGGGGGGCGAAATTCTCCCCTCCTCTCTCACAAAAATTGTGCTGCCTCAGGGATCCTTGACGAAGGAGTTTTTTTTTCCTTATTCAAGTGAATGAGAGTTTTTGTTCAATCACTCTTAGTGGAGGATGGTGGCTCCAATGTCTGCAGAATCTGTTCTCGTGTAATGGCAGTTGTCCAAGGTGCTGAACCTCTTCTGGGGCTAGGATTCAGCAACTTGGCTCCATTGAAATGCAGACTAAAAACAGAGTGAAGCAGGCATATCACAGATATTAGAGTCATCTGTTTCCTATTCTGTACAAAAACAAAACAAAGCATAAATAAACAAACCTATCACAATCCGCACTGAAAGGTAGAGTCTACCCTTAGCTAAATACTATTGCCTGAAAGATTTAATGGTGGAGGGGGAAGCATTATCTCCTGGTGAAATGTCAGGAGCAAATGCTTCTGGAACATGGCCATATAGCCCAAAAACTTATAACAACCCAGTGATTCTGGCCATGAAAGCCTTCAACTATACATAGTACTTCATCAACTTGATTGGGATGAGGGATGGGCAGAGATGCCCTTCGAAAAAAGTTGGTCATAGTAGGATGGAATCCCACCGTCCACCTGTGGGGTAACACAGTCTGTGCCAAAGACTGAGACATTATTTTTTGCAAGTCACTCCAAAACACATTTAAAGGTGAAATAGTTTGATCCACTTCTATAGGGTGGAAAAATAGCTGAGTAGACAATGTAGCATGGCTTTGATGGTGAAGTAGTACCACATTAGGGATTCTGGTGATGGAGAATAGTCCCATCCAGGTAAAATGAGATACAAGGCCTCTGTATCTTTAAATATTGTGTAGAAGAGAGGATTTCAACAAGTGTTGCTTATCGCACAAACTTCACTTGCTGAAATTACCCCTTCTTCAACTTGTGGGGTGTGGGAAGCCCACAATTGTGTAATGTAACACTCACTGAGGGTCCTTACACACATATAGCCCAGAATATCAAGGCAGAAAATTCCACAATATCTCCTTTGAACTGGGATATCTGAATCCACACTGCCATATATTCCAGTTCAAAGCAGATATTGTGGGATTTTCTGCCTTGATATTCTGGGTTATATGACTGTGTAGAAGGGCCTTGAGTTTCATAGATACACTCAAACTCCATTCTCAATGAGTTAATTTTATCAATTTGAAAGCCATTGCATACTACTGTTGCAACCTAATGTGTCTATCATATTACACTGGTAGGTGTCAAAAACCTGGATGGCCCAAATCTAAGGCAAGCTTTGTTACACAACCCAGAATATCAAGGCAGATAATCCACAATATCTGCTTTGAACTGGATTATCTGAGTCCACACTGCCATATAATTCAGTTCAATGTGGATTTTATACAGCTGTGTGGAAGGGGCCTTAATGATAAAAAGGGGGAAGAAGAAAAAGAGTATTTTCTGTGACATTAGAGCTTGCTCACAGGCTTTATATCTGTCATCCCACTTCCATCTACTAGGTCAGTGGGTTCCAACTCTTGTGAACATTTCCAGGGGGGTAAATTCAGCAGCAAAAACAAGAAACAATTTCTTGGGATGCCTTTAAGACTAACATGGAACCAATGAAGTAGGTCCACAAACATGAATGCCAAATAAAATTGCTTTATTTTATTTAAGACACCATAGGTTTCTTGTTTGTTTTACCCAACAGATACAAGCATATATCCATGCATGCAATGGGGCTTCCATGTTTGCTCCTCTAACCCATACGTTGTGATGTTCATTTTAGTGGTGGATTGAACACAGCTGAATCAACATTTCTATTTCTGTAATTTAAACTTATATTATGTGTTTATGTGTGTATGAGTCACTTAAAGTTTTTATCTTTGGCTATTTTTGTCTGTTATTAATTTTAAAGTTAGGCTGCTTATCTATTGTTTTGATTTAATTTGTTTGTATGCTATTCCTTTCTGGCATTGAATATTTGCCATATATACTGAAAACCATCCTGAGTCCCTTTGGGGAGATAGCGCGGTCGACAAATAAAGTTGTTATTATTATTGGTAAAAAAGAGAGAGTAGCAAATGGTCCATGTGTGTTTTTATCAAAAGCAAGGCAATTACTTAATAATAATAGAGAGTATGTCAGCTTATATGTATGGGAAATACATTAATTTATTCATAAATAACAATGGCAACTCTTCATACTTGAACATTTCCCGAAATAGATATCCCTTTTCAGAATTTTAAAATGCAAAATAATATACGACAAATAACTATCCTTCCAATTAGAACAAATAATTATATTTGATAATAACTTTTTTATAACTCTAAAAATTAGAATAAAGAAGAATAGAGAGAGAGAGAGAGAGAGAGATTATTTTAACCTCTTACTGCCATTTACCCAACCCCTGCCCATTTGCTTTTAAATGGGTGAAATTAGCTATTATTAATATGCAGGAATATTTTAATAAGCGCTGCAAAGATGTGCTGATTAGTGAAACAGCATTTCCCTCTACTCAGGATGCATTTTAAAGGATCCTTTCAGCCTGCATAAGAAATACCCTGGAAATAAAAAAATCAGTAATTTTGTACAGTATTAAAATAGCAAGAAAATATTGAAATTTTCTTGGAATTCCTATGCTGGAGTATCTAAAATGTAAATCTCTGTTTGTGTGCAAAATCATTAAGGATGTCAATAAATGAAGGCTGAATCGTGGAGTAATTTGACTTGTTTCTGTCAATCATTTTTCTCTTGCCCAGAAATCACAAACAATGGACTATTATCGTTACACTAAATATGATTTTGTGAACTTAAATGGTGTATAAAATCGAATGAATAAAATGCAATTCACATGAAAATAATCATGAGTCAGTTTAAGTTTAATGCTAGATGATATTACAATCTTCTTTTCTCCCCTTTTCCTTTCCTTTTTCAGCAGTCCACATAGTGACAAAGAGATTCTGAAGAATGTTCACTTCCAATAAATTTATATTATTATTATTATTAGTAGTAGTAGTAGTAATAGTATTGGTGTGGTTGGTTTATGAATTTATAATCTGCCCTTCAGTTCTGCTATTCATGAAAGAAAATGTAGTTATAAATGACTTATTTGCCCATGGAAGAAGTAATATTTTCTGTGAACACAAAAATGAGTCAAAAGGCTGGTAATTCAGGTTGAAAGAAATATTTGTTCTTTTAAATACTCATTTTGAGAGAGAATTTCATATTTAAAAGGTCTGCAAGAACCTGAAAGGGAATCTAATCTTTAGGACTTGTTTACATTCTATTGTGTTGTATACTAGGATTATATCTTTATTAAATCTTCCAGAATTCTTATATAAAATATATAAGAACTTCTCATTTCTTCCATCTCTAGGAATCCCCCTGAGGATAAATTACTATGCAAGGAGGGGAAATTACTCAAGCCTGTTCTATTGAGCTACAAGTGGACTTAAAGTACTGGAAAATGCTAATGTTGTAAGGAATCTTCTAATCACAGGTATTGCCTAGGTAACCAGAGATTGTGAAGGAACTTTAGAAAGATTAGCTACTGCTGCATTCATTGTTTCATGAAAGATGATGGGCATATCTTTATTAAACAGATATTACACATACACACAGAGAGAGATAGAGGCAGGGTATGTGGCCAGACACTGTGACTATAAAACATTGCGGAATGCAGATCATCACATTACCTCCAGGTTGCGAAATTATTTTTTTCCCTGGGCTGCTTGCACATTTTGTACTGTATGCATTAAATCTAGAAGGATGCCTGTTACAGATTCTCAAGATTAACACACTTGCAGGGATCTTCTGTTGTCCAAATCATCAGAGCACATTTTCCTCTCTCAAATGGCAAGCAGCAGGAAATGGAAGGCTTAAATGGTCTCAAGAAATGGGGCAAATCCCAGTAGCATCCTCAATAGTAAAAAAAATGTCCCTATGGAGGGAACAACAGACATTTGAGTGTTTTTAATTATGCACATTGGTAGATTCCTTAATAATGTAAGGAACACATCGTTTGAAGAAAGAAGTGGGGCCAAGACACAGAGGTGGCCCTAGGTAATTTTCAACGGTAAGCAAACAGTATTTTGCCCCCCCCCCCCCCGCCCAAACCAACCATTGATATATATTTTCTGTTCGTCATGGGAGTTCTGTGTGCCATATTTGGTTCAATTCCATCATTGCTGGAGTTCAGAATGCTCTTTCATTGTAGGTGAACTATACATCCCAGTAACTACACTTGCCGCACTTGCTCCCTTGCCTGGCCCGCTTTGGGTCCGGAGGCGTGCCTGAAGACCCTGGCGTGTGCACCAAAAGTCACCTCTTCTCCTGACTTTCTCCTCAGCCATTGGGACCAAGAGAGAGAGAGAGAGAGAGAGGTTGAGATGCCCACCTTTCCTGAAGGTAGGCGCAAAAACAAAGGAGGGAGTGGAGGTGGGAGATACCTCCAGCCAGAGGCTCTCTCTCTCTCTCTTGGTCCCAATGGCTGAAGAGAAAGTCAGGAGAAGAGGCGACTTTTGGTGCACACGCTGGGGTCTTCAGACACGCCTCCGAACCAGAAGCAGGCCAGGCATGGCGGCTCCACCCCTTGGCCCACCCGCGGATTGGGGAGAGGAGAGGAGGCGGGTGGAGCGCCAGGGGATCGGGAAAGGGAGCCGGTCATGGGGAAGGGATTGAACGTGGAGAACGATTTAGCGCCGGCTCTGCTCGCGCATCCGGTGGCCGGGTGGAGCAGGAACGAGAGGGGCTAGGCGGGGCTCAAGGGCCCGGCCCCTTTGGGAAGAAGATTGCCCGGCAGCAAGGCAAGAAAGCCGAGGCTCCCCCCCCCCCCAGACTGCTAGGGCTGTTGTGAGCTGAGGGGCGCTCCTCAAGTGGCAGTCAAGGGGCATTTACAGAGGCGCCTCTGCGCCCCTGGCAAAAAAAAAAGTGTTCTGCGACCGCTTACTTCGCGTAATGGACGAGCTGCCCCTGCCAAGACACTAAGGTGAATTTCTCTGTAGTGTCTGAGGGTACATCCACACTATAGAATGGATGCAATTTGACTTCAGTTTCGATGTCATGGCTCGGTGATATGGAATCCTTGGAGTTGTATTTTTTTTCTTTTGCCTTCTCTGACAAAGAGTACTTGTGTCTAACTAAACACCCATACTATTGTGTCAACACAATGCTTACTGATTGGGGTGGATGAGACACTTGATGGGATATATTGAATTATTCTTATAATTTGGGAAATATCCTGAACAGATTTTATTTATTTACCAGTATTTATTTACTTTGTTTATACCCCGCCTTTCTCACCCTGCAGGGGACTCAAGGCAGCTTCCAAATTCCAGCAAAAATTCAATGCCGCAACATAAACAACAGTGAAACAAGCATTGTCCAAGGCTTTCATGGCCAGAATCACTGGGTTGTTGTAAGTTTTTCAGGCTGTATGGCCATGTTTTAGAAGCATTCTCTCCTGATGTTTCACCTGCACCTGTGGAATGCATACCTCTGAGGATGCCTGTCACAGATGCAGGCGAAACGTCAGTAGAGAATGCTTCTAGAACATGGCCATACAGCCTGAAAAATCTACAACAACCCAGTGAAACAAGCCATATCAAACTATAATAATTTAAAAGATATAAACAAATTAGCACACATAAAAGTAATAAAAAAATTAAAACAGAGCAGATTAAAAACATAACAAAGTGCTGATTGGCTGGAACAATCTGCACTGACATTTTAGTACACATGCATATCCCAGTTGTAAATACTCTTAATTGGAAAACAGAGTACTGTTGTGAATCCTCTAAGAGCTGGCTGGGAAGGTAGTCCACTTCAGTGAAGATAGATTTGCAATGTAAGTGACAAGATGATCTGAAAATGTTACAGCTCATAAGTGTGGGCACACAGAGAGAAAAATATGTGCATATGAGACTGTTGTGAGGAATCTATTTATCAGTAATGCTACTGAAATTGCACTCTTTGCCTTCGCAACAGAGAGATGTTTTGCATATATCTTATCTCCTGATTCCATTTGGTGGCCTCCATCTATATTCCCTATCAAGGATGAATGAAAGATGTGCCTAATAGCGCTCTCTCATGGCTCAGTAAATACTTGAATGTATTTGCATATTAAGTTAACAACACAGCTAACTGTAGCATTTTAAAATAATCCACAATGGGCCTGAAATAATATGCGCAGAATTTATATTTCCAAGATCCTTTAATAGGAGATATCTGTGTGAATTCAGGAAACTATGGCATCATGCACATTAATATTAGTTTTATTGAGTACTCAATTCCAGGTGTTCCTAAGTTAAATGTGGTTATTTCAGGTAATCAATCAATTAAAATGTTAGGGGATTTTTTGGTATACACCAAAATCCTTGTTTGTCTATTTATTTTGGGTTTTCATAATGTACCATCTAAGAAAAGGGTGATTCTCAGAAAGCAGGCTCTTGCATTTGGATAGGCAAGTATGTTCATCCAAATAATTCATTCATTTCTTTTGGAATGAACTGGGCTACTACCCAGATATATTTCCAATCGGTGAAATTAGTTGATATCGTCTTCACCCAGATTTCTTTAGTCTGGAAGGATATACCATATTCACATATCCCATGGGCATTTTGAACAATGCCATTTTCTTAGTATACGCTGTGGTTACTGAAAGAAGTCTTTCCTCAAATGTCTTGAAAAATATACAGTGGACCCTTGGTGTTCATTGGGATTTGGTTCTAGGATACCAAGATGCAAGGATATTGAAGTTCAGTTATATACAATGATGCAGCCAAATGGTGTCAGGAGGGCAATTGACTAGTTTTGCATTCTCAAAGAATACAGTTGTGTCACATTGAAAACTTGTTTTTGCTTTAAAAAAGAACACACCACCCTAAAAATTTACATACATTTTCAGCCTTAAAGGTCTGTATTAAAAGCTTAAATTTACAATGTTTACTGCGATTAGTCAACATGCAGTATTTTTCAGTGCTTCCTTAAATTGTCTTTTATATTTGGTGTTTGCTTCATGTGTTTCCTTTTTAGATTAATGTGTTTTTAAATATATATATATATGAAAACTTCTTAAATTCTGCACTTTGGACACATCCCCTTTTGGGATAAGCACAAAGGGATGGGGTCCCCATTAGCACATCACTTCAACTGCCATGAAAACGGGGCATGATGATGCAAATTAATATTGATTTCCTGAAGATTTCAGCAGGAACCATTTTGTGGCCCTGTCTCATCACAGTGGCTTCACAAATGTATAGGAACTGACCTTTGCTCTGAGCTTTCAGGTTTGTGCACTTGCTGAATTGAGAGATCCTCCCTCCCTTTCGCCTCTTTAACAGCAATTACAAGGGTTGTTTCAGAGGGATTCTCCTGCTTGATACAATTTATCATGCATTCATGCAAGTAGTTTTTGTGCATTACCTTATTTGTTTTTCCTCCTCTATCAGTTAATTTTGTTGCATCTGAATTAATCCAATATCTTCTCCTTGAAGTGATACAAATGTATTAATGCCGTAGATGTTACTACCCTTTTCAGGTAACAGCAAACACAACAGCAAAACACTATCCTTGAATGGAAATGTTGTTTGATAGGTAAGATTAGGATTGGGGGATTACCCCAATCCTAATCTTGGGGTAATCCCCTGCAGTACTGGGTAACCTTACATCCGTACCCTTGTTATCTAGTTATTCCTGAAAGTGTTCCTGGAAAGGCTGCATACCACTTCCTCCCATCATTTTGCAAAGAAACGCATATATCCATAGAATATTTTGCCTAGCATTTGATCCAGTTCTCCAGTCATTGCATAATTCTCAAGCCCCATTCAAGTTCCTTACTAGAGTTGCAAATCTCTGTCCATGGGGAAAAATGTCGCATTGCTATCCTCAAGATTTCATTTCTTTTAACTAGGTCTCCTCTGAAGTAGCTGAGAAAAGAGTGCATCTACTCTGTAGAATTGATTTAAATTGCATTAGCTCAGTGCTATGGATTCATGGGAGTTCAACGTTAGTGAGGCACTGGTACTCCAGCAGAGATGGCTAGAGACCTTGTAAAATTATTGGAGCCTTGGCAATTAAAGTGGTGTCAAAGTACATTAATTCTATAGTGTAGATCAAGTATGGGCAAACCCTGGCCCAAGGACCAGATGCAGCCCCATGGGCTCTTTTCTCAGGCCTTCCTCTCTCTCACCACCTATACAAACAAGTCCTTCCTTCTCTGTTTCCTTCCTCCTTCCCCCCACTTTCTCCCTTCCTCCCTCCCTGTCTTCCACTCTTTTGTCCTTCCTATCTTCCCTTTTGTCTTTCCTTCCTTCTCTCATCCCTCTCTCCCCTCCCTCTTTCTCCTTCCCTCCTTCCCTTCCACCCTTTCGTCCTTCATTCCTTCCCTCTCTTTCTCCCTCCTTCCCTCTCTTTCTCCTTCCTTCCTTCCCTTTTGTCTTTCCTTCCTTCTCTCTTCCCTCCCTCCTCTCCCTCTTTCTCCTTTCCTCCTTCCCTTCCACCCTTTCATCCTTCATTCCTTCCCTCTTTTCTCCCTCCTTCCCTCTCTTTCTCCTTCCTTCCTTCCTTCCTTCCTTCCTTCCTTCCTTCCTTCCTTCCCTTTTGTCTTTTCTTCCTTCTCTCTTCCCTCCCTTCCATCCATCCATCCTTCTCTTCCTCCCTTTCTTTCTTCTCTTTTTCCTTCCTCCTTTCCTCCTGGAGGACGATCAGCTGGGAGAAGAGAAGGTTGAGAGGGAACATGAAAACCATGTTTCAAGACTTAAAAGGATGTCCCATTGAGGAGGGTGGGGGGAATTAGATTGTCTGCTGCTCTAGAGATCAGGGCACAAGGGAGCAATGGTTTCAAATGACAGGGAAATAGATTTGACTGAAAAGATTAGGAAGAACTTCCTGGAGAGGGGCATAGGCTGCCTCGGTGTGTGGTGGAGTCTCCTTCTCTGGAGCCTTTTCCGCAGAGGCTGTCTTATCGGGAATACTTTGATTGTGCCTTTTTGCATGGCGGGGGGTTGGATGGCCCTGGGGGTCTAGTTCAGCTCTAGGATTCTAAGATCCTATATCAGGAGTAGGCAGTAAGGGGTCTAATGGATACACTTTTTCTCTCCTGACCACCATCTCATCCTGATCAAGGCCAACCCTTTTAAGATCCAAACGTTTCCTGTCTTTTCTTCACCTTCTGCCCCTGAAGGAGAAGAGGAAGGGGAGGAAAGGGCAGGGAGGAGATTTGGGGGGCCCATCCACCCCACTCCAACCTGCCATGCAGCCCCCAAGTTAGAAAGTTTGCCCATGCCTGGTGTAGATGCACCCTTAAGTCTATAAAAACTTATGCTATTAATTTTGTTCTCCCAGGCCACATTTACACTCATCATTTAATGCAGTTTGGAGCTAGTTTCAAACTACAGTGGCTAGATAGCAAACACCCAGGAAAGTGTGTTAAAGGAAGCCCTTACTGTGCATTAGTGCTCTGTAGTGTGTGTAATCACCATCTGGGCCTTAAACTGTTTCCAGAATTTCCAATGTAATCATCTGCACAACAAAAACCCTTCTTCAATACCAGTTTGAAGCTGCATTAAACAGCCAATGTAGATGGGCACTCAGTTTCCAAGATGCTACAAGATTCCTTTGTATCCTGATATTGCTTTTGAATTCTCAGGTGGGAATAGTAGTTATATGTAATAGGGAGAAATATTTCATTGAATAATTTGATAATTTGCTATAGTTATTAGAATTGTGGAATCTGTGTATGAACATATAGGAAAAATGGGTAACCATTCTTTGTCTCTGTTTTGGCATGCCCCATCAACATTGGGATTGAATTCATGATAAAAGAAACACAGGTTTAAAAATCCTGACAGACCTATAATCAAAGCTGTGGAATTTGTCACAAGTTTACATCTATTATGACATTTTCCCCACTGGGTCTGGTCTTTTCCTTAATTGAATTTCCCTAGCAAATGCGTTCTAGACATCAGTGACAGGAGGATGAAAGTCCCTTGGATGTATTCCCATGGTGATTTTTCTATTAAAGAGTATTGTCTGCATTTCAGGCACCTGCAAAGGCCTGTGAGTTTAGTCTTCATTTAATTTTCTCTCCAATACTGGTTTTCTTCAGCAGATATTGTTGGATACATTTGTTGTTTTGCACCAGGGTGGCTTTCTAGTAAATATGAAAAGTTTAAAAAGAGACCACCAATAAACAAATTAAATACCATATTTTGCTTACTCTAATGAGGGGCACATTCTTCATAATCTGTTCTGTTTTTATTAAAATTGGAGTCTATCCTTCACGGGGGGGAAAACATAAGTAGTACTTGTCCAGCTTACTTGTCCAAATATGATCCACCTTGGAGGTTAAGATTGCCAGGGGAGACCCTGCTCTCAATCCCACCACCTTCCCAGGTGCATCTGGTGGGGATGAGGGGCAGGGCCTTCTCTGTGGTGGCCCCTCATCTGTAGAACACATTTCTTAACAAAATCAGGTCAGCCCCCTTTCTCTTATCCAGGAAGACATTGAAATCATGGCTGTGGGTCCAAGCTTTCGGGCAGCAGTCACAGCAGTATCATAGAGGAATCATGTGATTGACAATGGATGGATTTTGAATTATGACTCTGTACTTGGACTTGGATTTGCCTCATTTAAATGGTCTTTTAAACCTATGATGATGTTTTAATTAATGTTTAACTATGTTTTATTACTGTTATTGGCATCTAATGATGCTGGTTGTAAGCTGCCCTGAGTCTCCCTCTGGGGGTGAGAAGGACAGGATATAAATGTCTGAAATAAATATTAAATAATAGTAAAGCGGATTGTGCCTATTCAGGTATAGGTGTGGTAAGTGCAATTTCTTCTTTTGTTCCCACATTGTGACGAATCCGATGACCCTCATTGCAGGGCAAGAGGAACCTGACACCCCACATTGCCTGGCTCCTGATTTAGCTGATCCTAGGGAGGAATGCATTGACCACATGGCTTCCCTCAATTCCTTCCTATGACAATATAGGAAGCTTACCCTTTTGCCGTGGCGGTGGCATGCACCGACTCCACCCTAGATCATCCACGGAGCCCCACTGGCATTGTTTGATGGGAGCCAGCAGGCTCTGTGGATAACCTAGGGCGTAAACAGTGTATGCCACCAGAATTAACTCTGTATGATGAGGTCTTTACTGTCAGGATGTTTTTCCTAATGTTTAGTCAGAATCTCTTTTCCTCCAATTTGAATCCAGGGCTCTGTGCCCCAGTGTTTAGAGCAGCAATAAACAAACTTGCTGCCTCCTCATTGTGACATCCTTTAAAATATTTAAACACAGATGTCATGTCTCCCTTCTCAGCCTTCTTTTATCCAAGCGAAACACCCCCAGCTTCCTAAGCCTCTCCTCATAAGCCTTGGATTCCAAGCCTTTGGTTGTCCTTCTCTGGATACATTTTAGCTTGTCTATATCCCTCTTGAATTGTGGTGCTCAGAAGTGGACACAGTGTAATTCCAGGTGACATCTGACCAAAGCAGAATAAGGTGGGACTATTATTTCCCATGATTTGCCTTCCCAACCTTTTTTTGACCAGGGACCACTTGACCAAGGACCACTTTGACCAGGGACCACTTTGACCAGAAACCACTCTCCAACATTAGTACCAAAAGGGTTACGAATCAGTTTTTGGTCAACTTTAGATTTGGTTTGGTTATTTGGCTTGCTGATTCAGAAAACTGCATTGGATAGACCACATCAACTCTAGTTTCTGAACCAGAACATATGCCATCCAGTAGTCACCATCTGCTTGCCGACAGAAAACTATATTTAATCATCTAGAGCCACGGACCTTATTTTAGGTCTGGTGGCCCACAGGTTGGGAACCACTGATCTAGACACTATACTCACTGATGCAACCTAGAATTGTATTGGTTTTTCTTAGCTGCCACATCACACTGTTGCCTTAGCTTCCCTGTCCCCTTATCCTCTCCACATTTGACTTAACATTCAGGGTAGCTTACTGACTTAGCTGATCCACCAAAACCACACGTTAATTGAGGCCTCAGCTGGGATTCAACATGTCCAGATGTAATTTAAATGATTTCACTGAAGCAGGTCTCATTGCCATTATCTTGAAAGACTCCCTAGTTAGCAATTTTGTTCCCTGCATTTTTTAAAAAAAGGATAAATCAGTTCCCCAGGGATTTTAAGATGAAGTTACCCTTGTAGCAAGCAAGCAGCTGGACAATGAATTAGTGTAAACAGGGTTTTAAACAGGTGTTTAAACATGGCATTTTTTCATTAACAAGAATG
Organism: Anolis sagrei; assembly: GCF_037176765.1. Lineage (NCBI taxonomy): Eukaryota > Metazoa > Chordata > Lepidosauria > Squamata > Anolidae > Anolis > Anolis sagrei. The sequence goes on from NC_090021.1 coordinate 94,730,414, forward strand.
CTACATATGGTAGAATTTGTGCTAACGGAAGTATTACAAGTACTTACATTAAATTAACCTTCTGTGATGTCATGCATACTTTGTATTCAACAAACTTTTTTTCAGTTAGAAGACAATATAGCAAAAGTAAACATAGTTAGCAGAGGCTGCCACTGTTCATGACACAGAGCCAACAAGCTGTATGGTGCCAGCAGAGAGACTAAATAATTTGTCACTGCTAAAAAGCATGTCCGTTCAGCAGTACTTCAATTAACATCAGTATGTCAGGCCTTTAGTCCCCATGGCATTAAAAAAAACCCCCTGTATTTACTGTAATATTCAGAATGAGAATCCACATTTGTCTTCCCCTTTGTAGGAAAGATGTGCTCTCTTGCTCTTAGGTAAGCAGTTGCTTAAAAACAAAACACTGCAAACTCACCCTAGCAAATTTGCTTACAGTTTCTTTCCCTACCCAAGCAACAGAGGGTTTCCTATACTACAGGCAATCCCAGGTTATGGACAGATTCATGTTTGAATGGGTAGCTTCCAACTAAAATCCGTGTGATATTTCTGCAGCTCTCATCATTCATAAGCCAAGATCCAAAAGGTGTAGAATATCTTTCTCTCTTATGTAGAATGAACAAATGCAATTTATCATTTCCATTTCAGTGGTGGTAGTATTTTGGATAGAATGAATAGAACAGAGAGTTGTTCCAAGCTGAAATCAATTATGAAATGCACATTGATCATTTGTCAGAACCATGACTGTACACAACACTTTATTTGTTGAAAAGTGTGATATTCCTGTTCTCAAAATACTGGAATTTTTGAATGCAAGACTGCCAAGGCAATTTGTAGTTTCTGCACTCAACTTTTGAAAGTGTGCTGCAGCCTTGCTTGTTTCAGCAGCCGTGGATTTGCTGACCTGCTGAGCAAAGCACTTATGCCCTCTGATATCCCAGGCAGGCATTGTGCCCTCATGAAGGGAAGGAACCAGTTTGTCCTCACATTGAACTTGTAAGAAGGTAATAAATGTCACATCACACAGATGTTTCATCAAGTTCTCAGTGGGTAACATTTACTCGATATGTCCTCTTCACATCTGTTTGAGGGCATCCTGGCAGTGCAAACTTAGATTTGCTATTTCAGCAGTCATTATTTTCATTAGCCTTGTCCCTTGGAATACAGATAACAGGGGCAGTGGTTGGTTTCAACTTTTGCATTCTAAAATTGGCTTTGCTTCTTTTTAAAAAAGTAGAAGTCAACAAATTCTCCATGTCAGAAAGGAAGTCTAAGGGTTCATCTATACATGCCACAAAATCCAAGGCCAGCTCAGAGTAGCAGTACTCTGAATCAGCCATGGGGGTGGCTGAACTGCCTGCCTCCATTGCATTGCTGTGGTGGGATGGAGTCCAGACCATTCATCAGGCCGAACCTGGTTTGGATCAGCTGGGCAGTCATCCTTACCTGGGCTATCAGCCAGACGCAGAGCTCCGGAGGGCTTGCCACCCTCACTAATGGTGGTGAGCTCTCAACAACAACAAAGGCAAGCTCCATCTCCTTTTCCCTGAGGCACAGAGTGCAGGGAAAAGATGAGGGTGGGATTCGTCCATGTGAATGGTGGACCAGTTTGGATTAGAACCAGTCCAGTTGTTAACACCAACCTCTGTGTGGAGCTGCGTTACAGTTTCAAAGAAATCTCCAGAGCAGTCCCTGATGTCTGCTAATTCAGGGTAAAACTGGGGCCCCTTCCACACTGCTGAATAAAATCCTACATTATCTGCTTTGAACTGGAATATACGACAGTGTGGACTCAGATAACCTAGTTCAAAGCAGATATTGTGGAATTTTCGTTCTTGATATTCTGGGTTATATGGCTATATGGAGGGGCCTCAAGTTAAACAGTTTTACTCCTCTTACAGAAGTCTCTGGATGTCATGCGGATGTCCAGGAGTGATTTCTGGTCCAATTTGCAGTTTCTAGCCAATGTAGATGAGCCCTAAGAAATCATGTACTATAGTGAAGATTGCATATTTCTACATGTTATCCCCTTTTATAGTGAATTTCTGTTTGTCCTGTATTTGTTGAATTCTTAAATACAGGACAAACAGAAATTCACTATAAAGGGGTTGGTATAATGTTGGTGATGAGGACATTCCCTCTTTCTTTTGAGAATCAAGCTTTCTGGAGAGTTCTAATTTTTGCCTCCCCAAATTCTAGTGGCAATCTGGAGATGTTTGGGTCTTATAAATTAGGGCTGAGGAATGAAGGGGGAGCAGTATACTACCCATAGGCAGTATGTCCCCACTTTAAAGATAGACCCATAAGAAGAAAAGGAGAGCTTGAAGGTGTCCATCAAAAATTATAGCAGAACAATAGGCTGAGGAAGAACAAAGTCTAGTGCTCATTTTTTCCTTATTGTTCAGTAGAGTCTCACTTACCCAACCTTTGCTCATCCAATGTTCTGTATTACTCAACGCAGTCCAGGGTGTTTTGGTGCTAAATTCGTAAATACAGTAATTACTACATAATGTTATTGAACTGCTTTTTCTGTTGATTTGTTGTTAAACATGATGTTTTGGTGCTTAATTTGTAAAATTGTAACATAATCATAATGTAATTTGAAGTTTAATAGCCTTTTCCTTAATCCCTCCTTATTATCCAACATTTTTGCTTATCCAATGTTCTGCTGGCCCGTTTATGTTGGAAAAGCGATGTGTTACATTTCTGTTTGAGATATAGCACTTATTTCTAAACTGTCATCTATGTATGTCAATTAGTGCATGCAAATTTTATGCAAAGCTATGGCTTCCTTATGCTTCTTTTTGGAGATGCACATGTCATCCTAGAAGTCTGAGAGGTCACTGCAAAGAGCTGAACCACTGAAATATCACAGGGGATCAATGGCCTTTTTATGGCAGCTGAAATAACTGTTAATATATCACCATCAGAATCAAGCACTTTTTAATTTTATACTGAACTACAGGAAGAATTGCCCAAAATATAAATATTCTTTTCAAAAATATATTAATTTTGAAATCAGTTTGATGGTGTTCTTTTTCCTTAACTGCATATGAAGAATTAAGTTCTCTCTATTAAAATCCTTAATTTATGGATGTAAATAAGAATTGTTTTCATGTGTTCTTCCCTATGAATCCCATGTTTTCCTGTAGAAATATTCATCTCTGTCTGCTGGGAGAAGTGCTGTAGGATAATGGCAGAGCATATGCCCTGTAGATTAAGAATCCAAGAAAAGCAGGGAAGGATTATGGTATGAAACTGCAGAGAGCTTCCACCAGTCAGCATAACCAATCTCCTCACCACACTAGAGAATGAATCCACTTTAAATCCGGTTTCTTCCTCCTGCAGAATTCTGGGGTTTGTGGTTTAGTGAAGCTGTTAAAGGTTCCTCACTAAACCACAAACCCCAGTTTGTATGTACTGTAAGAGTTCCCACATGCAAGCATGTAAAACAACAGAGTGAACAAATTAAGGGAACAAAGAGGATTTTAGTTTTGTCACAAGAAATGGGACACAATGCATGTTATCTGCATATGCACTGAGTTGGTGAGTACAAAATGATTGTTTCCCTCTCCCACTTATAATGTGCAAATTCAGATTTAGGATTTTTTTTCCAGGAGTTACCCATCATTTTTTCCTCACAATCATATTGTTTTACATATTGAAGATAAACATTTAGTTCTTCCCAATATTCTTGAATAACACTAAAATGTAAGGGTCAAATTGCAATGTACATGCAGCAAGCAAGGATTCAGAGTCACCTGCAGAAGTCAGTTATAAACTGATCATTTGCAGAATGGAATGTGTTTTAATTCATCACAATGAGTGACTTCTGACACAAATTGCCTATCTTAGTGATGTTAATGGAGCCATTCACCTGAATAACGGTATATTGAATATGAGTGTGGATTTTCGGTGTGTAATCTACTAATAGTATGAAAGATGTCATTAAATTACATGACTGACTATGAATGTGTGCACATCAAAAGTATATAGTATGACTCCTATAGCCACGGTTATATTTATCCATATCTGATAAAACTCTAGGCATTTCCTGCCTACTTCCTCCACTGCAACTCTGTACTATGTTGAGCAAGATGTGTTTGATTTCAATAGCACTTGTTATTATCCATAATTTTGCATATCCATGTGGAACCTGGAAACATGCCCCATGAATACAGGAGTTGTACTGTATACCATTCTGAGTTATTTTAGTGGAATGAGATTTAGATTTCCTTCCTTGGAGAACTACAGCTAGACGAATATATATATGTATGAGTAAATGGATTGAGAAGAAGTAGCATGAAGTCTTCTTCTTTCTAAGCTATTTTTCCAATGGAGGGGTTAGCATTGTGACTGTCATTTCCATAGGGCTTTGTTTTGGGCATCCTCAGGTTTCAGGTTTGCAGCAAGCATGTCTTCGTTGATGGTGTCCAACCATTTTTTCTTTGGCCGTCCACATGATCATTGTCCTACAATCTCCAAATGTAGTGCTGTTTGTGCTATTTGTGTTGGTTTTCTTCTCGTGACATGACCGTACCGCCGTAATCTTGCTCATTGCATTTTCTTGCTGATAGCTTTTATTCCTAGTCTTTGACAGAAATCATCATTTAGCACATGGTCAAGAAGTGTCAAGCCAAGTGTCCATCTTAGTATTTTTATTTACATTGTGTTAAGGGCTTGGAAAATAGAGGGAGAAAACGTGGAGGCCGTGACAGACTTTGTATTTCTAGGTGCAAAGATTACTGCAGATGTAGACTGGCCAGGAAATCAGAAGACGCTTACTTCTTGGGAGGAGAGCAATGTCCAATCTAGATAAAATAGTAAAGAGTAGAGACATCACACTGGCAACAAAGATCCGCATAGTCAAAGCCATGGTATTCCTTGTAGTAACCTACAGATGTGAGAGCTGGACCTTAGGGAAGGTTGAGCGAAGCAAGATAGATGCTTTTGAACTGTGTTGTTGGAGGAAAGTTCTGAGAGTGCCTTGGACTGCGAGAAGATCCAACCAGTTCATCCACCAGGAAATAAAGCCCGACTGCTCATTGGAGGGAAGGATACTAGAGACAAAGTTGAAGTACTTTGGCCACATCATGAGGAGACAGCAAAGCCTAGAGAAGACAATTATGCTGGGGAAAGTGGAAGGTAAAAGGAAGAGGGGCCGACCAAGGGCAAGATGGATGGATGGCATCCTTGAAGCGACTGGACTGACCTTGAAGGAGCTGGGGGTGGTGACGGCTGACAGGGAGCTCTGGCGTGGGCTGGTCCATGAGGTCACGAAGAGTCAGAGACGACTGAACGAATGAACAACAAGGGTTTGTTCATGTTTCTTTGTTGCTGGCCAGCACTTTTCCCCATAGAGGACTACTGGGCAAACTACTGCAGTCTTGAGTTGTTCAGGCATTTTTGAGTCACACAGAATGCCAGTAGTTTGCCGCCATTTCAATCATGCTGCACTTACTTGTGACTGTACAACTGACAATGTGTTTCCATCTATTTAAACACCATGTAAAGACCTACATATCTCTTCTGGCAGGCCTACCCAAATAGTCTTTAAACATGAATTTTTAGTGTCCTTTGTTTGATCTCTGTTATGTGTATTTTAGTATGTATTTTGTAGAGATACATTTTGGTGTGTAACTTTTATGGAGGTACATTTTAGTGTGTGTGTTTGTAGTGTTTTTGCTGTGCTTATGTATTTTAATTGTTTTGTAACCCACATCAGACCATGAGGAGAGGCGGGTAAGAAATAAAATCATCATCATCATCATCATCATCATCATCATCATCATCATCATCATCATCATCTATGGAGACCAGGAACCCTCGGTATTTAAAATGGGTGGCCTTCTTTAATGCTTCTCCATTACTTTGAATTGTTTTTCCAGTTTGAAGGCCACATTCCAGATATTCTGTTTTGGGTATGTTCAGTTGAAGTCCATTTTCATGGCTGCAGCTGTTGTTGGAGGGCTGCATGCTTTTGGTGGCCAAGTGGTATGTCATCTGAAAGTGTCCAGGGATGCATAGTCTGCAAATCCGCTTTAGCACTGTCCATGCAGACTATGATTAGAGTGCTGATCCCTGATACATGCCAACAGTGATGCTGAAGGGTGGTGAAACCCCTACATGGCAGTGGACCATAAATGTATTATTGTATAGTAGCTTTATCCATGTTACATAGTCTTTTGGGATTCCATGTGACCGTAGTGCTCACCAGACCAGATAACAGGGAATCTGATCAAATGCTTTTTCGAGATCAAGGAAGTTTCTTCTTTTCCTGATGTTTTTCCATGAGTAACCAGACAGCATGTATTGCATCTATTGTGCCACACTCCCTGACAAAGTCACACTCATTTGGTGTAACAGCTGTGTGACTTCTTAGTTTTTTATCTAGTATTCTTTCAAATACTTTCATTGCATGACACAATAGGTATATGTTGAACAATTGCAGATATCTCCTTTGCTCTTCCAAATTTTTCTGTTATGATTTTGTTGAATAGTGATACTATAAAGGTAGCACCACAGTCTTTGAGCATTTTCCAAATTTTGGTTGGCATGTTATCTGGGCTGGTGGCCTTTCAATTTTTTATATGGCTGTGGCTGTGATAGCAAATACTGGGCCAAAGACTGGAGCAGGGCTTATTATTGGTGGGCTGAAAAATTTTGTATTACTAATGTTGGAAAAATAATCAGACCATCTTTGTAGAATTGATTGAGTGTTACTCAATATTTTACCATCTTTATCCTTGATGTGAATCACATGGGTAATGTCCTGTGTCATCTTCTGGCATGATTTAGCAGGTCGATATACCATGTTTGCTCCTTCTGGTATATCTAATTTATCATAGATGATTAATATATTTAAATGCATTACTCTTAATGCTTGGGGCATGGGGTCTAAACTCAAATGTTTTCTTCAATGGGCTAATTAGAATCAAAGTCCATATATTTCTGAACAAAGAATTCTAGAATCATTTAGTGGACAAATGAAATTGAAGCACTTGAGAGTGCTTTTGTGCATGAGTGGATCAGTACTGACAATGCAGTGAATTTTAAAGGGGCACAACTCCAGATTGCCAAAACCTGGGTTCTACATTTTTGTGCCCACATACTTTCCTCTTTACTCAAAGCTTGTGTTTATTGAATGTTCATGTTCAACCCAGAAAATGCCATTTTCTTTAGAGATGAGAAATAGCCACTTTCATCTAGTGAAGCAAACCCACAGCAATAACTCAGACTGTATCTGATGGCAGCCCAAGTACACAGCATGAAATACACAGCACAGTGTTGAGGACTTTGGATTTTGTAGTATTTTGCTGCACGTTCAATATAGTTATCCCAGAATATATTTCCTGGATTTCAAAATACCAAATTTAGCTGTAACAAGGGTATCCTAAATAAGAAGAAGCTAAAGGATTGGGGCTTAACAAAAGTAAAACTCTTTCATTGGGACTACAATTGATAAGTTTTTCCTATATAACACCTGTTTTTCCATTCATTATTTTCTGCCTAAAAATGAATTTGGAAGTCTCAAAAGGTCAGGAGCAGCTTGGGTCTTGAGGGAAGTTACTTTTCTGTGTTGTTGTAGGTTTTCCGGGCTGTATGGCCATGTTCTGGAAGCATTCTTTCCTGACCAGAGGAGGGTGACTAAAATGATCAAGAGTCTGGAGAACAAGCCCTATGAGGAGCAGCTTAAGGAGCTGGGTATGTTTAGCCTGAAGAAGAGAAGGCTGAGAGGAGATATGATGTTGTTGTTCATTCGTTCAGTCGTCTCCGACTCTTCGTGACCTCATGGACCAGCCCACGCCAGAGCTCCCTGTCGGCCGTTACCACCCCCAGCTCCCTCAAGGTCAGTCCAGTCACTTCAAGGATGCCATCCATCCATCTTGCCCTTGGTCGGCCCCTCTTCCTTTTGCCTTCCACTTTCCCCAGCATAATTGTCTTCTCTAGGCTTTCCTGTCTCCTCATGATGTGGCCAAAGTACTTCAACTTTGTCTCCAGTATCTTTCCCTCCAGTGAGCAGTCGGGTTTTATTTCCTGGAGGATGGACTGGTTGGATCTTCTCGCAGTCCAAGGCACTCTCAGAACTTTCCTCCAACACCACAGTTCAAAAGCATCGATCTTCCTTCGCTCAGCCTTCCCTAAGGTCCAGCTCTCACATCCGTAGGTGACTACAGGGAATACCATGGCTTTGACTAGGCGGATCTTTGTTGCCAGTCTGATGTCTCTACTCTTTACTATTTTATCGAGATTGGACATTGCTCTCCTCCCAAGAAGTAAGCGTCTTCTGATTTCCTGGCTACAGTCTGCATCTGCAGTAATCTTTGCACCTAGAAATACAAAGTCTGTCACGGCCTCCACATTTTCTCCCTCTATTTTCCAGTTGTCAATCATTCTTGTTGCCATAATCTTGGTTTTTTTGACGTTTAGCTGCAACCCGGCTTTTGCGCTTTCTTCTTTCACCTTGATTAGAAGGCTCCTCAGCTCCTCCTCGCTTTCGGCCATCAGAGTGGTGTCATCTGCATATCTGAGGTTGTTAATGTTTCTTCCAGCAATTTTCACCCCAGCTTTGCATTCATCCAGCCCCGCACATCGCATGATGTGTTCTGCATACAAGTTAAAAAGGTTGGGTGAGAGGATGCAGCCTTGCCGTACGCCTTTCCCAATCTTGAACCAGTCTGTTGTTCCGTGGTCAGTTCTTACTGTTGCTACTTGGTCCTTGTACAGATTCCTCAGGAGAGAGACAAGGTGGCTTGGGATGCCCATCCCACTAAGAACTTGCCACAATTTATTATGATCCACACAGTCAAAGGCTTTAGAATAGTCAATGAAGCAGAAGTAGATGTTTTTCTGAAACTCCCTGCCTTTCTCCATTATCCAGCGGATATTGGCAATCTGGTCTCTCGTTCCTCTACCTTTTCTAAACCCAGCTTGAACATCTGGCAACTCTCGCTCCATGTATTGCTGGAGTCTTCCTTGCAGGATCTTGAGCATTACCTTACTGGCATGAGAAATAAGGGCCACTGTACGGAAGTTTGAGCAGTCTTTCGCATTTCCCTTTTTTGGTATGGGGATATAAGTTGATTTTTTCCAGTCTGATGGCCATTCTTGTGTTTTCCATATTTGCTGGCAAATGGCATGCATCACCTTGACAGCATCATCTTTTAAGATTTTAAACAGTTCAGCTGGGATCCCGTCGTCTCCTGCTGCCTTGTTGTTAGCAATGCTTCTTAAGGCCCATTCAACCTCACTCCTCAGGATGTCTGGTTCTAATTCATTCACCACACCGTCAAAACTATCCTCAATATTATTATCCTTCCTATACAGATCTTCTGTATAGTCTCGCCACCTTCTCTTGATCTCTTCAGCTTCTGTTAGGTCCCTGCCATCTTTGTTTCTTATCATACCAATTTTTGCCTGAAATTTACCTCCAATGTTTCTAATTTTCTGGAAGAGGTCTCGTGTCCTTCCTATTCTGTTGTCTTCTTCCACTTCCATGCATTGCTTATTTAAAAATAGTTCCTTATCTCTTCTGGCTAACCTCTGGAATTGTGCATTTAACTGGGCATATCTCCCCTTATCCCTGTTTCCTTTTGCTTTCCTCCTTTCTTGGGCTACTTCCAGTGTCTCAGCAGACAACCATTTTGCCTTCTTGGTTTTCTTTTTCTTTGGGACGTACTTTGTTGCCGCCTCCTGAACAATGTCGCGGACTTCTGTCCATAGTTCTTCTGGGACTCTGTTTACTAAATCTAGTCCTTCAAATCTGTTCTTCACTTCCACTGTATATTCGCTAGGAATGTTAGTGAGATCATATCTAACTGGTCTGTGTATTTTCCCTGATCTCTTTAGTTTTATTCTAAATTGGGCAATAAGAAGTTCGTGGTCTGAGCTACAGTCAGCCCCAGGTCTTGTTTTCACCGACTGGATGGATGTCCGCCACCTTTGGCTGCAAAGGATGTAGTCAATCTGATTTCGGTGTTGACCGTCTGGTGAGGTCCATGTGTAAAGCCGTCTTTTAGGTTGTTGGAAGAGAGTATTTGTTATACACAGCGAGTTTTCCTGGCAAAATTCTATCAGCCTGAGTCCCGCTTCATTTTGTTCTCCCAGACCATGCTTGCCTGTGATCCCTGTTGTCATTTGACTTCCCACCTTGGCATTCCAGTCTCCTGTAATGAAAATAATGTCTCTTTTTGGTGTATTATCCAGTAGTTCCTGCAGATCCTCATAGAACTGATCTACTTCTGCTTCTTCAGCAGCTGTGGTTGGGGCGTATATTTGGATCACTGTAATGTTGAAAGGCTTTCCTTGCACTCGAATTGAGATCATTCTGTCATTTTTTGGGTTGTATCCAAGCACCGCTTTCGCAAATTTCTTATTAATTATGAAGGCTACTCCATTTCTTCGATGTTCCTCTTGTCCGCAGTAGTAGATCTGGTGGTCATCTGATGTGAAGTGGCCCATTCCAGTCCATTTCAGTTCGCTGACCCCCAGAATGTCTATCTTTAGTCTTGACATCTCACCAATAACAACATCCAATTTGCCCTGGCTCATAGATCTTACATTCCAGGTTCCTATGGTGTGTTGATCTTTAGAGCATCGGATTCGTCGTTCACCTCCAGTACCGTCGGCCGCTAGCCTTCCTTTCGGCTTTGAGCTAGCTGCGTCATCACATCTGGGGCTAGTTGAACTTATCCTCTGCTCCTCCCCAGTAGCATTTTGGCCATCTTCCGACCTGGGAGTCCCATCTTCCAATGGCATACCGACATATCTCTGTTTGTACTGGTCCATTTAGTTTTCTTGGCAAGGATACTGGAGTGGTTTGCCATTGCCTTCCCCAGGGATCACGCTTGGTCTGACCTCTCTGCCACAACCGTCCCGTCTTGGGTGTCCCTTCACGGTTTCGCTCATGACATCATTGAGGTGCTCAAGCTCCAGCGCCCCGACAAGGCGGTGATCCTTTGCTGGAGGGAGATATGATAGCCATGTATAAATATGTGAGAGGAAGTCACAGGGAGAAGGGAGCAAACTTGTTTTCTGCTTCCCTGGAGACCAGGATGCAGAACAATGGCTTCAAACTACAAGAAAGGAGATTCCATCTGAACATGAGGAAGAACTTCCTGACTGTGAGAGCCATTCAGCAGTGGAACTCTCTGCCCTGGAGCGTGGTGGAGGCTCCTTCTTTGGAGGTTTTTAAACAGGCTAGATGGCCATGTGTCAGGGGTGCTTTGAATGCAATATTCCTGCTTCTTGGCAGGGGGTTGGACTTGATGGCCCATGAGGTATCTTCCAACTCTACGATTCGATGATTCTATGACATTTCGCCTGCATCTATGGCAGGCATCCTCAGAGGTTGTGAGGTCATGTTACTGGTTTTGTAGAGCCAAAGAGCTTGATTTCATTACAAGTTGAATATTTCTTATCCAAAATGCTTGAGACTAGTGACCTCATCAGACCTCACAATCTCTGAAGTTGCCTGCCATAGATGCAGGCGGAACATCAGGAGATAATGCTTCTAGAACATGGCCATATAGCCCGAAAAACCTACAGCAACCCAGTGATTCAGGCCATGAAAGCCTTCGACAATACATAGTTACTTTTTTGTTACTAATGGAGTTGAAATTTGATTACCTGAGTTTCACAACTCTTTCTCCCAGTCCATATGTAAGTTTAGTTTGTTTCCAAAGATTTAAGATATGTCCCTTCCCTTTTATGTCCCTAATCTCCCTCTTCGGCCTCTTGCTGTAGCATCTGAGGTGCAGGGAAGGAGCCAACAAGGCTAAGGCACTGCAGATCACCTCCTTTCAACTCTAACAATGTCTCCCATATCTTTGTTCTATGGTCTGGGGGCAAAGGAACATGTTGTTGTTCACCAACTGAAAAGATAGCAAAATACAATTGTGCATTTTCCCCTCATTTTTCCTTTTCTCAAGCAGACCAGCATGAGGTCAGACCTCTTACTAATAAAGAGCAAGCTTACGCTGGTCAGACAAAGAATGAAAAGCAAGCTGCCCTCTGGGTTATTATTTTATCAAAGGTTGATTTAACCATCTCCAATTCTAGCAATGTTTCTTCAGAGTATTGTGTTTCTAGATTAGATTAAACACTTAATCTTGTTTTCAAGGTCAAGCAGGGTTTGATTAAGTTTTCTGGTTCAACTCTATGAGATTAAAACTTACCACTGCTCCTTCCCTCCCAGTTCAGAAGAGAAATGCCCATTTCTCCTTTGCTCTTGGAGTGTTTCTAATGGACTGCTTTGAAGGAAGTGAATACAAGAATTGGGAACTACATCTGCTTATTAGAATCGTGTCTATGGCCTTACGTTTGCTCTAGAAAATGCTTACAACTGTAACCATTATCTTAAAGCTAAGGAGAAAATCTATTTGAAATATATATCATTCTGTATATTTGTTTCAGTTTTGACCTTTTAATAGTGTAATTCTAAATGTGACCAGCTATTGTTTTCAACTGGGTTTGTTCCAAGAAAGTAATCATGCATAGGACCGCAGTCCAATTGTAGTTTGGATCCAAAGAATCATGTTACAGGTTTCATAGAGCCAAAGAGCTTTATTTCATTACAAGTTGAGTATTCCTTATCCAAAATGCTTTAGACTAGTAACCTCATCATACTGGGCTAGATTCAGCAGCAAACACTGATCTAGCCCCAGTCACCCATGGAGCTGGCCAACTCCTATCAAATGACATTGTGCAGCTCCGTGGGTGCAGAGGAACGGAACCAGCATGCTGCCGTCTTGGCAACACAGGAGGAGTCCCGTGTTGCCTAATCTATGAGGGGAAGCTGCATGCACTACATGCACTCCACGCTTCCCTCATGTGATTGCCCTCCTGGCAATGTGGGTGATGTGAGACGTGGGATGCTGGTTTCCCCATGCCTCGCACCGCAAGGGACCACTACTTACTTCTGCTGGCCATCTGATGAGATGGTAGGGCCCCTTCTACACTGCTATATGATCTAGATTATCAAAGAAGATAATCCACATTATCTGCTTTGAACTGGACTGTATGAGTCTACATTGCCAAATAATCCGGTTCAAAGCAGATAATTTGGGTTTTATATGGCAGTGTAGAAGGGGCCTACAAGTATTTTGTATTTTGGAGATTTTGGAATACTTGTATATGCATATATATATATATATATATATATATATATATATACACACACACACACACACACAATGAGAGATTTTGCAGATGGGGTCCAAGTCTAAACATGAATTTCATTCATGTTTCATATACACCATACACACATAGCCTGAAAGTAATTTTATATGTAATATCTTAAATAATTTTGTACATGAAGTGGACATATATTTTTATTTATTTATTTTTTTACTACATTTATATTCTGCCCTTCTCACCCCGAACGGGACTCAGAGTGGCTTATAAGTAAAAATTAAATACAATATATTATATTATTAACACAGCAAAATATACTGAACTACCAGAAAGAAAAAAATATTACTGTCTCAGTCATCTATGTAGATAATTTCATGTTTCTGTAGCATTTCGGATTCTGGGTAAGAGATACCCAACCTACAGTATATTTATTTATTTAGTTGATTGTTTATTCTACTTATTTAATGTCCTGAGTTTTGCAGGGAAAGAATAGAAAAAACGTTTTTAAAACAAATAAGTTTAAGGCACTAATTTAGAGTAGAACAAAACACATGTAAAATTCCTGATGCTGAAGCAGTGTTCTTTGTAATCCCCCCCCCCCCTTTTCACTAACAAAAGTGCTTTCCAGACATAAATTGTGTGGATGATTCAAATGCATGGAAGCACAATTTAAGACAGGAATGGGCAAATATCTCAGATCTAAGGCCATTTTTATGCCTTCCTTTACCTGGGCAGCCTACTCAAAATAAAAAGGATTACCCAAAACAAAATCAGTAAAGACTTTTGGTACAATGAAATGCCCAGTTTAAGGTACAACAATGTATGAGGACAACATTTTTTCAAAAATAGAAGAATTGCCATTCTTATGTGTCGCTAATTGGCTGCTGTGGGAAATAGGCTTTTGAGGTAGATGGGCCTTTGGTCTCATCTAGCTGAGCTTTTATCTCCTCTTGCTTTCTTGACTTCAAGTAACACTGAGTAATAAATGGGATTTGGGCAAGAGAACAGCACTCTGGACTTCCCCATTTTTCTCAACACTATTTGCAGAGGAAGCATTTCGGGTAGATTGAATCCTCTCTATATTGAAAAGGACTAAACTAGTTTAAAGCAAGTTAGATTTGTTTTCTCCAAGCTGTCACTGGTTTCCTCTACCAATGACATAAATAAACCACAATTTATGAATCCTCTCTATACTGAAAAGGACTAAACTAGTTTAAAATAAGTTAGTATTTCTTGTCTCCAAACTGTCACTGGTTTCCTTTACCAATAAAATAAATAAATCACAATTTATAGCCCAGTTAATAGCATTGTTTGGTGAGCTAGTGCATCACTACTAAACACAGCTAAAACACTACAGTTGGAAAAAACATTAAACTAGAGAGGAAACAAACCTGCTTCGTCAATAAAATTAATATTGTATTGTCTATGGGTTTGGTTCAGTCATGCTCCTGAGCATAAGAAACTTGTTAGACCAGGAATAGGTAACTGAGTAGAAATGTAGGAGGCAACATAGTTTTCTGTCTCAGTGGGACAATCAATTCTCACTGAATTTCAGTCAGAACAGTAATGGAGCTATCCAAAGTTTTGAACCTATCTTGGATTCAACACTTTAAAAAGCTCATTCAAAGTTCATACTAAATGCCTGAAGCAGAGCGCACTGAAACACTGGCAAGGAAGCCACCAGCCACCACAAGAAGAGGGCATGTGGGGATCTCCTTTTCCTGGCCAGCCTGTACTTGCATTGGCAGAGATGGGTTTTCTCCATTGAGTTCTTTAGCACTCTACAGTGTGTGAGGGATATTAAAGCCCAGTTTATAACAGGCATGTCATTTTGCTGGTTGGCAGTATTTTTAAGCAAATAGCAAATCATTTTACATAATCTCTATATATTATGTATAATAACACGCCTTGTCAAACATTTTTGCTAGTGTTGGCAGTGTCCCAGGAAAAGGACACAGTTGAATAAATAGATCTTGTGGCACTTTTAAGACTGAGCGAAAGAGGTTTATAGCACTTTTGAGAGAAAGAGGTTTGTAGCATAAGATTTTGCAGGCTCCGTCTACTTCTCCAGAAGCATCTGATGTAGATGCTTGACTCAAACAAAGTAGATTGAGTCCACAAAGGCTTATGCTACAAATCTCTCCCCCTCTCTTAGGACCCTTCCAGGCAGACCCTGTATCCCAGGATCTGATCTCAGGTTATCTATCTATCTATCTATCTATCTATCTATCTATCTATCTATCTATCATATCATATCATATCAGAAGCGAACCAAACAGTTGTATTGCATTTAAAAACAGAAACAAAACCCCACACAAAGTTTGCAAACTTGGCATTCTATTCAATGTCCTTTGACCAGTAGCTGGCCACTTGGAGTGCCTCTGGTGTTGCTGTAAGAAGGTCCTCCATTGTGCATGTGCCAGGGCTCAGGTTGCATTGTAATAGGTGGTCTGTGGTTTGCTCTTCTTCACACTCACATGTCGTGGATTCCACTTCGTAGCCCCATTTCTTAAGGTTGATTCTGCATCTCATGGTGCCAGAGCGCAGTCTGTTCAGTGCCTTCCAAGTTGCCCAATTTTCTGTGTGCCCAGGAGGGAGTCTCTCATTTGGTATCAGCCATTGATTGAGATTCTGGGTTTGAGCCTGCCACTTTTGGACTCATGCTTGCTGAGGTGTTCCAGTGAGTGATCTGGAAAATAAAGTAATTGGAAAGTGTTGGTTTCTAATATATGTAATTTCTTTATTCTTGTGGGTAAACAGTATTTCTTGTCATTTCTTTGTCAGTGTTGATGTAGAGATTGTCTGGTTTGCCTACTCTGGAACATGTGACTTTTTTAGGAGTCCCTTTCAATCTATGATACTATATCTGTCATATACATGTGTGTGTGTGAATCATATCTATCTATCTATCTTTAAAAAAACCTATCTATCTATCTATCTATCTATCTATCTATCTATCTAATCTATGGCTGGATGGCTCTTTGCCAGAAGGGCTTTGATTATGTTTTCTTGCCCCGGTGAAGGGCATTGGACTGGATGGCCTTAAGGCAGCATTTCTCAACCTGGGCGTCAGGACCCTTGGAGGGTTGTGGGGGGTGTTAAACGGGTTGCCAAAGGCCAGCAGAAAACAGTATTTTCTGTTGGTCATGGAGGTTCTGTGTGGGAAGTTTGGCCCAATTCTATCATTGGTGGGGGTTCAGAATACTCTTTGATTGTAGGTAAACTATAAATCCCAGCAACTACAACTCCCAAATGTCAAGGTCTATGTCCCCCAAACTCCATCTGTGTTCATATTTGGGCATATGGAGTATTTGTGCCAAGTTTGGTCTAGAGCCTTCATTGTTTTGAGACCACAGTGCTCTCTGGATGTAGGTGAACTATAACTCCAGAACTCAAGGTCAATGCCCACCAAACCCTTCCAGTATTTTCTGTTGGAGCTTATGGGAGTTATGTGTGCGATTCCATTATTGATGGAGTTCAGAATGCTCTTTGATTGTAGGTTAACTATAAATCCCAGCAAGGACAACTCCCAAATGACAAAATCATTGCCCCCCACAACCCCACCAGTATTCCAATATGGGCATATGTGCCAAATTTTATCCCGTGAATGAAAATACATCTTGCATATCAGCTGTTTACATTACAATTCATAACAGTAGTGCAATTACAGTTATGAAGTAGCAATGAAAATAATTTTATGGTTGGGATCCGTATTAAGGGATCATGGCATTAGGAAGGTTGAGAAACACTAAGCTAAGTAATATGTGTGGCTTCTCAAAGAACCTGCAAAGACCTTGTAGTCCAAGAAAATAACTTTTAAAGGATTTGCTCACAGACCAAGGGGAAAGATTGGCATGCTAAGGCTGCCACTCTATCTCAAACAAAAAAAATTGCATGCTTTGACATAGGTTTTTGCTGCTTTCCTAATGACTTAAAGACCTTGTGTACAGATTCTTTTATGCAAGACCTTCTGTTTTCCTCAGGATTAAATCAGGGATAAAGATTCTCAAGGAATTGATGTTTTTTTTGTTGGTCATGGGAGTTCTGTGTACCAAGTTTGGTTCAATTCCATCGCTGGTGGAGTTCAGGATGCTCTTTGATTGTAGGTGAACTATAAATCCCAGCAACTACCACTCACCAAATCAATTTTTTGAGTGATTAGTAGGTGTCTTGTGGCCTAATTGGCGGCAATCCGTCCAGCAGTTTTTGAGTTAGATGTCACTCAAAACGAACAGAGCACTTAGACAGACAGACAGACAGACAGACAGCTTTATTTTATGCCCTGGCATTGAATGTTTGCCATATATATGTTGTACTCTGCCCTGAGTCCCCTTCGGGGTGAGAG
Organism: Anolis sagrei; assembly: GCF_037176765.1. Taxonomy (NCBI): domain Eukaryota; kingdom Metazoa; phylum Chordata; class Lepidosauria; order Squamata; family Anolidae; genus Anolis; species Anolis sagrei. The sequence continues at coordinate 94,747,893 of NC_090021.1, forward strand.
GGCAGAATATAAACATTTTAAATAAATAAATAAATATTACAGTACTTGTGTGACAGTACTGACAGAGATGTTATGAAGAAAAGGAAGAAAATTAATCAAACTTTCACAGGATATTCATTCATTGAGTTGCTTCGTGAGGTAGGAGTTGTTACTGCATGGAAGAAGTTTTTGCAATCGTTAGTAAAATAAAATACTCACTCCTACTTTTTGGAATGTACCTTTATTTTGCATTGTGCCCATCCCCTCCTTTGTCACTCTCTTCAGAAATATTTCACTGAAGCCTGTGTTATGCACCTATGCAAGTCAAATGGAAAGTTATTGCCCCTGTGGAGTATCCAGCATTGGCAGAGCCCTTGTCGTGCTGATTTTCCTACAAGGTCTATTGGGATTCATTGTCAGTATCATATTTATACACACTCATATTTATACCCCAAATTTGTTAGCTAACACTATTTCTCTCTCTCCTCCCTCTGACAGTTTATCATTCCTCCATGCAGCAAAGATTTCTTAGCTCTTTTATCACTCTCGGGAAGGGTTTGCGAAAGATTTTAATCAAACGCTCATACCTCATTCAGACATGTTCTCCGCACTTGCAAAGAAACCAAAACCAAACCCCTTACGCATCACTGTGAATGTATGGGTTGATGTGCTGCCTGCAATACACAGCAGATCAACTATTGCAGATATGTGGGTGGATTTTATAGTGTCAATTTTATTTTCATGATGGAATTCCTCCTACTTATTTCTGAAATAACTTATATGTTAATTTTATTGACTTCATTCTTTTCATTTTGTTCGATAAATGTAAAAACCTGTGCCAGTAACACTTAAATGAAAAGTTATGCCTTTCTCCACTGCATGCTTAGAACAAGCTGGATTATACATACATTCATTGTATAATTACCTGTATACTGCTAATTTAATGACAAATTGTAAGCCATCCAATGGCTGTTCTGTCCTAATTGTCAGCTTCCTAAAAGAAGTTATTGGATTTAGAAAGACTCAGGCTATTTCATTTGTCTACTATGCCAGTTGTTGCACTTTTTTCCAAGGTTGCATGCTAATGACAAGGAAAGGCAGAGAAAATGAATCTGATGAAACAATACCAGACCGTTTCTGCAAAAATGTATTGTTGAAAGCTTTCATGACCAGAATCACTGGGTTGCTGTGAGTTTTCCAGGCAGTATGGCCATGTTCCAGAAGCATTCTCTCCTGATGTTTTGCCTGCTTCTATGGTAGGCATCCTCTGAGGTTGTGAGGTCTGTTGGAAACTAGGCAAATGGGTTTATATATCCAGAAGCGGCCCTAGGTAATTTTCAACAGTAAGCAAACAGTATTTTGCCCGCCCCCAACCAATCACTGATATATATTTTCTGCTCGTTATGGGAGTTCTGTGTGCCATATTTGGTTCAATTGCATCATTGGTGGAGTTCAGAATGCTCTTTGATTGTAGGTGAACTATACATCCCAGTAACTACAACTCGCATATGTGAAGGTCTATTTTCCCCCAAGAGCGCCTCAAGAGCGCCCCTGGGCAAAATCTATACTGCAAATGCTTACTTTGCGTAATGGGTTGAGCCGCCCCTGTATGTATCTGTGGAATATCCAGGGTGGGACTTGTCTGTTGGAGGCCAGTGTGAATGTTGCAATTGGCCACCTTGATGAGGATTAAATGGCCTTGCAGCTTCAAAGTCTAACAACCATCATGTCAGAATACATGTGGCGTCCTCGCAATCTCAGAGGATGCCTGCCATAGATGCAGGTGAACCATCAGGAGAGAATGCTTCTGGAACATGGTCATACAGCCTGGAAAACACACAACAATCCACTGTTTCTGCAAAACCTTTATTTCCTCTGTGGGTCCCCCCCCCCCCCCCGACACTATGCCCCAGTAGGATTCCAATCTGAGATCCAAACAGGTTAGAGCTTTGGTCTATTCATGCAAGAAAATACTTACATTTTCAATGGAATGCTGTACAGCTAGAGGTTGGACAGGAGATACTTGCTTTAATGAATAGCAACTGCCTTCACAGTCCAGGCAAAGTTAACAGATGCTTAAATCTGCCATATTCAAAACTGTGTATCTGTGTTTAACTAGGGCTGGATTTGTATCGTCACCCTTTTCCTGCAGGAGTAATACTAGGAAAGGATTTCATAGCATTCTTTTACATGACAGGGACTGCCCGTTCTATTAAAATTGGCACATACTGAGTGACATAGGCACAAAATTAAGAACTTTATCACACAATTACAGCTGGCCAGTTATAATTACAGCAGGATAATAGCATATTTTGCAGGCTTTTATCACAATAGATTGAATCTTTCCTGTTACTGTTTTGTCTTTGCATCGTTGTTGGGCCGCACTTTCCTTTGATGGGGAAATCACGTCAATGGTCCGAAAAAAGCTGCAGTTGCACTATTTTTTCATGTGCAATGGCTTCTAAAGACTTACCTTTGAAATCTCTTTCTCCCTTTCACACACACCTACATTTCCATCTGTCCAAAAAGTAACCACTCTGGCACAAAAGACTGCATTTTAGTAATCTGTTCCACTCCTTATAAAAATTTCCCAGTTCATTTTGTGCCAATCCCTTTTGCACCTGGCAGGTCATTTCTTATCTAAGCATTCTCCACTTTCTTTTGTTTGCACTCACTATACTTGGCAAACATGTGAACTTGTTAGCTACATTCTTCATATATTTACTTATTTTCTTTCTTTTTTTTTTAAAAAAAGAGAAGATTTTGCTTGCATCTTTCTTGCCTGTAGATTCTTATAGCATTAATCCACTGCCATTGGCGGCTAGTCTTCAACAAAATTGTCAGACCAAATGAAGAAAGGTAAGACTGCAGAAATGGAAGTTGGTCACTGCAACTCCTCTGGGTGCCATTCCCTCAAAGACTCTTTCAGGTTCTTCTGGCTCATTAACCAAACCTGAGTTAGAGGCGTTTGCAGCAACTGTCACTGGAGTGTCATCCTTCAAAGAAACTTCTCCTGAAGGACAGGGAAGTGTCACTGCTGGTGAATTCAGCTTTTAAAAAAATGTGCAGCAAAATGACACCAAGGGCTCATTTGCTCCCATTCTCCTTCCTCCCTGAAGTGAGGAAAACAGCAAAGGGAGTCCATGCTAATTTTGAGGTACTGATAGATTTAGAAAGAATTCTCCCCAATATGAGTCCGTTGAGACACAATCAATGGCTGCAAGAAAAAACGTAGTTGTGGCACTCAAGCAGTAAGGCAATACAAATACAGCCAAGACTATTAATGGTCCATGAAATACTGACCATGAAAAGCTAGCAAGATGAGCACAAAACAGGTGTGTATAGAATTAGTGGAAGAGCAGAAGTGGAGTAAAGCCACAAATTAATTCTTTTACCCTGTGCTGTTGCCATTGAATCAACTGGTCACAACATGAAGCACCTTCTCTTTGTTTTACAATGATCTCTGTAGCTGTGAATATTAATCACATCTGCCTGTTGCAGAGCTTGAATGAATGTGACATATTTTTAAAAAAGTATTTCTCCATTTATTGAATGCGGTTTTTCTGTTTCTTGGCAGGGGGTTGGACTGGATGGCCCATGAGGTCTCTTCCAACTCTTTGATTCTATGATTCTATGATGCTATGATTCTATGAAAGGGCAGGAAGGTGAGATTATGGAGGATGTGCAGAAGACGGATCATGGGACTGCAGATATCAAAAGCAGTGCAGTTTTGCTAATGCATAAAGGTACAATACTGAAGTGGCATATATCAATTCCCTAAACTAACTTGATCGTGATGAGAAATTGGGTTGGTATGATAAAGTCCTAAGTGCATTATTCATCTACATATTGTTTGCACTCACAGGGAGTCATGTGGATGCCAGAATGTTAAAACATAAAGCTGTCAGCATGGTTTCAGTTTGTGTATATTTTGCCACTCCATCTTGCAGATGTGATTGGAGTATTTAGAATAGATTTAAGGTTTTGGTTCTGTTTTGTGCACAAGCAACATTTGCTATTAAAAATAACAAAGATAAACAAGAGGAATTTCCCTTAGGATACCTTTTTTGTCCTTTGTAAATTTCTAACATTGTATTCTCATTTGCCTTATTAGTACTGTGAATTTTATGCCCAGAGATTTAGATGAACAGCTGAAGTGTAAAGTAGAAGTGTGAGAAAAGCACCTGTGAGATAAAATTGCTAGCATGAAGGCAAGGCATGCAAGTGTCCTGACACGTTGGAGATGTGTGGTAAAATTGAAGTCACTACTTTCTGGGAAGAGTAGAGACATCACGCTGGCAGTGAAGATCTGCATAGTTAAAGCAATGGTATTCCCCATAGTCACCTACGGATGTGAGAGCTGGATGATAGGGAAGGCTGAGGGAAGGAAGAGAGATGCTTTTGAACTGTGGCGTTGGAGGAAAGTTCTGAGAGTGCCTTGGACCATGTGATGATTCAACCAGTCCATACTTCAAGAAATAATGCTCGACTGCTCATTGGAGGGAAGGATTGTAGAGGTAAAGATGAAGTACTTTGGCCACATCATGAGACGACACGAAAGCTTGGAGAAGACAATGATGTGGGGAAAATGGAAGGAAAAAGGAAGAGGGGCCGACCAAGGGCAAGATGGATGGATGGCATCCTTGAAGTGACTGGATTGACCTTGAAGGAGCTGGGAGTGGTGATGGCCGACAGGGAGCTCTGGCGTGGACTGGTCCATGAGGTCACAAAGAGTCGAAACAACTGAACGAATGAACAACAAAAGCTTTCTGGGAAACCTGTTTGGGCTTTCACTAGAAGTTGCAATTTCACTATGGCTGCATATATCAACACAGGTCATCTTGAGTTGCCTTCGGGTTGAGAAAGGCAAGACAAAAATACCATAAATAAATAAATCTTGAATCAAAGAGAAAATCACTAGTTTCACCATTGTACAATTCCATCAACCGAATGTAAATCTCATAGTACAAAAGAGAAAAATGCATGCAGAATACTATTAATTATAGATAGAAATGTACCGTATATTCCGGGGTACAAGATGACTTTCTAAGCCAGGAAAATCATCTCAAATGTGGGGAGTCATCTTGTACCCCCACATAAATTCCGTCGGATCATTTTTCCCTCGCCCTTGGCATCCCCGTGTGGTGGAGCCTGAGGAAGAGGAGGGCGGAGGGAAGAAGGAGGAAAATTAAAGAAAAAGTGTTACATTGATGCTGCAACACTAGTGCAATGTTGGATTTAAGACAAAAAGAGAGATTAATAATAATAATAATAATGATGATGATGATGATGATGATGATGTTATTTAGGCTTCCACCAAAACATCTGGATTTTCACACAAAGGTTTTCTGTTACCTCAAATAATTGTACTGCCCCCTAATTTTAGGAATTGGTGTCCTGGAATATGGTTGAAAGGGGATGAAAGTTGAAAGATTAATACAAGCAGTAGCAGAAGGTTAATATGCCTCATTTAGAGCTCCACAATCTTGACCTTTTGCAAATGATATCAAAAATCCATAAAGCCATTAAATCTGCCTGTTAGTACAGGTTAATTTATATAGTACTTCTCACATTCACAAGGCTCAAAAACATGAAAGGAACTTGCCTTCTTTCAAGTATTATCTCCTGCATATCAAATTTCCTCTCCTCCACAGGAACCTTTAACTCTCTTAAGCTAACTATATAGGAAACCATTATTCCTTGAAATGGAATCTGAAAATTAACTTCCTTCTTGGCAACTTTGCCCTAAGATATATTATCAAGTGGGTAGTTTCCATATGGATTGAATTTTTTTTAGTAAGTTGTGGGAGAAAGGTGGTAACCCAGATGCTCAGTTTTGGTGGCTATGTATCCAAATCAACTACGTTTAAAGAGTAAATAAATACTACTAGCTTAGGTGAAACAAATCATTTTTGCTTTACAAGAACTGGATCAATTGCTAATGCAGGAATGCTATTTTAATTTTTTTTTAAACGTATCCAACCCATTTGCTTTTCCACATTACTCAGCAGTGCCATCAGTGGGGAGCGTGGGGTTATGAACTGCACCAGGTGACACCATCAAAAAGAGTGACACCCAAATGACTGTCTATACCTTTTTTGTGTTTCGACAGAATCTTTTAAAAATATTCCTGTAGCTAGATATAACCACAAAACATTCTCTAAAATATGTTGTTTTTTTAATCAAATTTACATATGCAAATAAGCAATAGAACTCTTGCTGTCTGGTCCTCCATTCTGAAAGAGAAGGTAATGCTGCATTTATCATTGTTGCTTCCTCTGTAAGAGGGTTTGGATTCCCACTGTAAGCTTTCCCAATTGATAAGCAACCTATGATTTTGTGGTTCATCTGGCCTGAAGCGGCTATCTTTGGGGAGATGAGAACAGTTGCCAGGGAAGATATGAGTTCCTTCCAATCTACCCAATATGTATTTTGATGGGACCAGAAAATTGCACCCTGAACAGTCTATCCCAGAAATGGAAACCTGGGGCTTGGACTGTTGATGTGTGTTATTTGTTCCATATTACCTGTTTCTGAAAAGTTACCAATGTTATTTCTTATAACTTGTTATTTTTTATAAGTAGGCAATTGCCATAAAAGAGTTGTGCATTTCATTCCCTATTACTCGTGAGCTGTTTTTAGTAATTTTAAACTTATTTTAAAATACAAAATGTATTCAAATGTCCCCAAATCCCCTCCTTCGTGGTCTTTCACAGATGTTTCAAGTAAACATGTTTCAGGAGTTCCAAGTAAACATTACTCATGTTTTTTTAAATAAAAAGATACAAAGTATTGATGTGTTGTTGCTGTTGCTGTTGCTGTTGCTGTTGTTATTGTGTGCTTTTATGTTGTTTCTGAATTATGGCAACTCTAAGGTTTTCTAGGCAAGATTTATTCAAAGGAGGTTTGCTTTTGTCTGGCTCTGAGGTTGAGAGTGTCACTTGCTAGCTGGTTTCCAGGGTGAATGTGGATTTGAACAGTAGTCTCTAGAATCACAGTCCAATGCTCAAACCACTATATGAGCTATGACATTTTTAAAAATAATGATTTTCATATGTTGGAGCCCCTGGTGGCGCAGCAGGTTAAACCACTGAGCTACAGAACTTACTGACCGAAAGGTTAGCGATTCGAATCCAGGGAGCAGGGAGAGCTCCCACTGTTAGCTCCAGTTTCTGCCAACCTAGCAGTTAAAAACATGCAAATGTAAATAGGTACCGCTTTGGCGGGGAGGTAACGGTGCTCCATGCAGTCTTGCTGGCCATATGACCTTGGAGGCATCTACAGACAATGCCGGCTCTTCGTCTTAGAAATAGAGATGTGTACCAACCCCCAGAGTCGGACACGACTGGACTTAATTTCAGGGGGAAACCTTTACCTTTACTTTTTATTAGTAATGTTACTTTTTAAACAACATGGTACAAGTAACAGCTCCAAGTTGCCTTACTTTTACAATGTTACCATGTGATAATCCAGATAATGAGAAGAATTGATAAATGGCAATCCATGACATGTAGAATGGCATCTACCTGGAGGAAGTGAGCAAGAGCTGATATGAATTTTGATAAAGAGGAATTTGAATTTCCCATGGCACAGTGCCAAACAAATGGTTTGGGGAGCCAATTTCCTGTCCATATATTTTTTTTTACTGAAAAGCCAGTTCTGTGTAGATCAAACACCAAGTCATTAATTTCCCTTCAGCTAAACCCTAGAATGGAAAGAAATGAGAAACGGTAACTCGGTGCAAGCTTTCTATATTGAAATTTGTAAAACAGAAGCAGGGTGTTAAATATTCACATTGAATGCATCTTGCTGTGCCCTCCTGTGGGATTCTCAGGCACATTTCTTTTCCTACTGAGAAACCTCAGCAGGGATCTACACATCTGGATTGAAAGCCAAGGTTTGCTTCTAAATCAGTCAGATGTCCCTGCAGGCAGATTAGAAATGAATCACTTTGCTGTTCAATAGGAGTGATTGACAAGTAAGGCCTTTGCTCCTATTACTTTATTCAGAAAAATGACACCTTGCCACTCATTCAAATGGTTCTCAGGACATCCCACAACAGTAATATAGCATAAAGCAAAGCACCTTGGGCCTGTAAGAGCATGGAAATTCTAGTTACAAATACAGGTTGAGCATCCCTTATCTCAAATTCGAAAATCAAAAATACCACAAAATACAAATCTGTCCACATAGGTGGTTGAGGCCCATCTACTTTGCCATATAGCTCAGTGTAACTCTCACATTAGCCTGGGACATCCAGACAACACACCCCGGCTAATGCATTTTAGCCCTGGATAATCTCTTTAATCCATCTTGACCCTGGATTAAATTAATACTGGGAAAGGAAGATTTGCACCTTTCCTTTTTTTGGGGCATTGTGCAGAATGCCAGTTTGGATCCCCATGCAGGATCTGAAATTATATCTCCAGTGCCATCCCACACTCTCTGGACTCAGGCACCCTCCACATTTGTGGTTTTGACCTTTGAGGATTTGATTATTTGTTGATTAAAAATGAATCTTTTTAGGAATCTCTAGGTTAGACATGGGCAAACTTCGGCCCTCCAGGTGTTTTGGGCCTCAACTCACACAATTCCTAACACCTGGAGGACTGAATTTTGCCCATGCCTGCTCCAAGTCCTCCAATGCAATTCTATATTTGGCTTCAGCAGATATTGACCATAAAATAGTGCTGAAAGACCTAGGCTGGATCTACACTGCTGTGCAATCCAGTTCATGAATCCAGATTATCTGCTTTGAAATGGATTATATACAACTACACTGCCATATGATCTAAAACCCTAATCCAGATTCAGAAACTGGATTACATAGCAGTGTAGATGGGTCCTAGAAATGCCAATCAAGCTGAATGATTTTCTCCCAAAATCTTTACTTGCTGCTATTTCTTTTTAACCATCTTGCTTTGGAAGTTTATGTGGAATTACTGCTTTTAGTGAATGTGTTAATAATTTAGTGAGGGTTTTAAAAATATTTAGGGTGTTTGTAGCTCTAGACCAGGAGTCCTCAAACTTTTTAAACAGAGGGCCAGGTCACAGTCCCTCAAACCAGAGGGCCAGATTATAATTTGAAAAAACCATGAATTTCTATGCACACTGCACATACTTTATTTTGTAGTGCAAAAAACACTTAAAAACAATAAAATAATTAAAATGGAGAACAATTTTAACAAATATAAACTCATTAGTATTTCAATGGAAAGTGTGGACCTGCTTTTGTCTGATGAGATAGGATTGTTGTGGCTGTTGTTGTATGCTTTCAAGTCATTTCAGACAGGTTGACCCTGAGCGAGGGCCAGGTAAATGACCTTGGAGGGTCGTATCCGGCCCCTGGGCCTTAGTTTGAGGACCCCTACTCTAGACAATTGGTGTCTATGAACCAAATCGAATAAGGATATCTTTGTGGCTATTCCTTAATTTTCTACCTTTGAAAGATTTATGCACTGTTTTGTCAATGTTTGGTTTAAAAGGATTTAAGAAGGAAGTATATTAAATATATTAAATTAACAAAATTAAGGGTCTTTTTTGTATTGTCAAAGGCTTTCATGGCCAGAATCACTGGGTTGCTGTAAGTTTTTTGGGCTGTATGGCCAGAAACATTCTCTCCTAACGTTTCACCTGTATCTATGGTGAGGCCCTCACAACCTCTGAGGATGCCTGCCATAGATGCAGGCGGAATGTCAGGAGAGAATGCTTCTGGAACATGGCCATACAGCCCAAAAAACCTACAGCAATCTGGTCTTTTTTGTGTTCAACTAGATTTAGTTTTCCAAACAGAATTAAATCAGTAACAATGCACACCAAGATAAGCAAAAAAATAGTGAGGAAAACAAAAAAGCAACATCAGAACAAAAATAAATATTTATCAATAAATGAATATTATTTATCAATAAATGAATATTAGTTAACAATCATACATAAAACACAAGGATGATTTTAAATGTAAACATGGTGAGAAGAAGACCTTTTACATTCAAGATTTTGGGCAAGAAACTGTTTTTATGAGTCAGCCTTTACTAGACAGCTGAAGCTTGTTCCTTTTCATACTGTGACAGTAACTGGACGTATGAGGAAGTGTTTAGAGTCCTGCGTAGTTCCAGAAGATGTCTAGACTAAAAGATAACAAATTACACCTATCAAAAATGCATGTAAAGCACTAGCAGTATCTATCTCAGTAGCATTATCACATTATTCCCAAGCAATCTATTAATTTAGACTCCTTGCATTTATCATCTCTCCCTACAGCATGTGCTTTTATATAATCTTAGACCTTTTACCTTGTGCCTGAGAGTTTTTGACAGCGGATGTTAATGGCTTTGTAGCCAGTCTCCATTATGGGATAATGGAGTGTTCTGGGCTCAGTAAGTGTCCAGAATTAAAGATACTCAGTTTGTTTGTTAAATATAACTAGTTTGAAATAAATGCATTTGATTCAATACAGTTTTGGAGTTTTGTCTGTTTCTGCTTCTAAGGATAATTTTACACAAAAATAAAGAAGAATTATTGGTGAAATCTATTATCATTGCCTGTAAACATGTCTTGGCTTCTGTATTTTGAGACCACACAAATGATTATTAGAGTTCATCTTGTCTATTCTACAGACTCTGGTTTGAATGTCACCATTTAATCCCAGAGATTTTCTACAATAAGGACAATTTTCTGGCCCTTTGCAACTACCTTTCTTTCACGATATGAGTAACTTCTTCTAACCTCTGCATGTCAGAGAAGGAGTGAACATAAAAGTGAACCCAAGTTTAGGAATTATGGATTATTAACCATAGGGAGGTGTTGTTATCTGAAGGGCTAGCGATTTGTGGTTTTTTAAATTCCAAACATTTCAGTTTCATTGTGGCTTTTTAAAAAGTCAGTTTTAGAATTATAATAGAGCGCTTCAGCAATTCATCCAAAGCATGTGCTATCCCAGTGGTTCTTCAACTCCCAGAAATCCTAACAGCTGATAAACTGGGTGGGATTTCTGGGAGTTGTAGGCCAAAACACCTGGGGACACACAGGCAGAGAACCACTGTGCTATCCCGTAAATATGTAAAGAGTCTCCAGATGAGTTGTGAGGTCATGAGGAAAATAACATTGGCCAGTATTCTACATCAACTAATTCATTAAGTATATTTAACTTGGTTAAGTATATTTAACTTAAGTAACTAATCTTTCCTGGTCCGACTCTACCCCAAAACTGATGTAAGCATCATTCACCCATGTTCCAGATTCCAACAGAATAGACCTCCTTCTCCTCATACCACTGATGCCCAGTAAAGTAGGTCTGGAGGGGATAATTATGGTCATGGCAATTGTGACTATGGAACAGTTACCTAAATTTAGTCCTCTATAACTATTTTGTATTTGTGATGACTGCTTAGTCATGACTTTTTATTTTTGCATTGCTTAATAGCTTCTCTGAAACTGGTGAGTTTCAAATTCTTGTGCCCTTTTGATTTTCACCTTTACTCTTGTAAAGAGTTGTATGAGTTTTATTTTTAATTGCCTTGTATTAGTATTTGTATTTTGCTTTGTATTGTAGTTGTTATTGCATGTATTGATGTATTATGGGCTCGGCCTCTTGTAAGCCGCACCGAGTCCCTTGGGAGATGGTAGCGGGATATAAATAAAGTGTTATTATTATTATTATTATTATTATTATTATTATTATTACTCTGCTGCAGTTGGTTTTCCCATTCTAAACGAGCTGATTTGCTATCTGGTCTGGTGTTGCGTTTGCAGATCCACAGTTGATCAGAGGATCATTATCCAAGCGTCTCAACAATTGCCAGGCTCTATGACTACTCTTGAACATATCAAGATTCTCAATAAGCTCTATTCAGCAGTCTTTCTTAGCATTACCTATGGCTGTAGATAATTTTTGGTCTGCTGGTAAAGTTTAATCTATGAATTCTTTTGAAATAATCTGAGCTATTCCTGTAGTTGAATTAACGATTCTTCATTTAGATCTGGTAGGTAGCTTGTACAACAGCCTTTAGAGATTGAGAGCCTTGAGGAACTTTTCATAGCTTCTACAAACAAGATTATGGCAACAAGACTGATTGGTAACTGGCAAATAATGGGAGAAAACATGGAGGCAATGACTAGACTTTGTATTTCTAGATGCAAAGATTACTGCAGACGCAGTCTGCAGTCAGGAAATCAGAAGACGTTTACTTCTTGGGAGGAGAACAATGACCAATCTCGATCAAATAGTGAAGAGTAGAGACATCACACTGTCAATGAAGATCCGCATAGTCAAAGCAATGGTATTCCCTGTCGTAACCTATGGATGTGAAAGCTGGACCATAAGGAAGGCTGAGTGAAGGAAGATAGATGCTTTTGAACTGTGATGCTGGAGGAAAATTCTGAGAGTGCATTGTACTGCAAGAAGATCCAACCAGTCTGTACTTCAGGAAATAAAGCCTGACTGTTCATTGGAGGGAAGGATATTAGAGGAAAAGATGAAGTACTTTGGCCACATCATGAGAAGACAGGAAAGCTTAGAGAAGACAATGATTCTGGGTAAAATGGAAGGAAAAAAAAAGAGGGGTCAACCAAGGGCAAGATGGATGGAGGTGATCCTTGAAGTGACTGGCTCGACTCTGAAGGAGCTGGCGGTGGTAATGACTGACAGGGCGCTCTGGCATGGGCTGGTCCATGAGGTCATGAAGAGTCAGAAGTGATGGAACAAATAAACAACAAGTCATAGCTTTCTATAGAAGGTTCTATATCAGAAACAACTGTTTCCAGGTTCTATGTAGTTTTTGTCCAGTTAGCTTTATTGAAATTATATCTTCTATGGAAAGGGATACTTTCATGACTGTGATACAACTATTGTAATTCCCTATCCCAACTCACTTTACTGAGCATTGCCTACATAGGAGAAGGAGGTCCATTCTGCCAGTGATTGGAGCTTGGATGAATGATGCTTCCATCAGGTTTGGTGCATCAAATCAGGAGAGTTACTTAGCTAAGTGTACTGAACTGAATAGCTGGTGTAGAATACAGGCCACTACGTTTTAATGTCAAATATCTCTCTTTCTATTGAGGTTTTAAAAGAAAGTTTGGATGGCATGGCAGGGGTTGGATTCATTGGCCCTTGGGATCTCTTCCAACTCTTTGAGTCTATGGTTCATCTACAAGTCTCAAAGAAACATAAAGTAAATTCATAAGGATTCATACCTTTCATATGGATTCATACCCTTCCAATTTCAAGACATAAAAGCTGGGAAACTATTTACTCTGATGCCCATGAGCTGGTGAATCCAATCTTGATTTTTAGCACAAACTTTAAAGGAATTATCCAAATCTGGTTTGGCATCTTATGTAGTTCCAGTGTAAATTCCCAACCCCAGTAGGTCAGAGCAACCAACCTTCCCTGCAGAAAATCAGAATAAACTATCAAAAGGGAAAAACCAAAACAAAGATGTAACAAAGTGGGAGTTGGCACTGGCTGCTAGTCATGCAGCATTTTGGGAATAGGGGGCAGCAGTAAAGCCAGGAACAGCTGGATCCAGGTGAATAGACCTCACTTATGGTATTAAATCATTTCTAAATGTTTTCATTAATTTTTAAATAGAAATGTCTAATAATTGCAGGTTACTTGATTGTGAACAAAAAAGTCAAATTTAAAAACTCTGTCAGTCAAAAAAAGTGAATAGAGCATGAGTTTTGAGTGAAAGCCAAAAGAGTAAACCGTAAGCTAATAATAGCTTTGTATAATTATTCAGAGGAAGGAATTGGCAAAACCACTTCTCAGTATTCTTTGCTAAACAGAACCCTATGAAATGCATGGGGTTGCCATAAGTCAACAGGTGACTTGAAATATACATATGCAGACAGTTATGTCAAAATGCTTGAGAAATACTACATTTTTATACAAAGAATAAGCAAGTCAATAACACTGATATCTGATTGCAAAGATATGTAGCTAAAATGATGCTAGCAGGAAATGTAATACAGCAGTATGCCAGTTTATAGATGCGAATGATAAGCTCAGATAGAGAACTCAAAGCTATACTTCCTTAAAAAGTTGGGTAATAATAATAATAAAACTTTATTTATATTCTGCCCTATCTCCCCAGAGGGACTCAGGGTGGATTCCAATCACAAAAAGGCAAACATTCAATGCCTAAACATAACAGCTAATACACACATAATAACAAAAGTAGAACTACACAGCATATAAAGCAAATTGTAACTTAATAAATTAAGATTTGATTTAAAGAAACCTATTATATGAGACATAAAATAAAACATCAAACAGAAGTGTGAATCGGAGATAGTGTTAATATTATATTCATCTGAGGGAGAGGAGTCAGAGCCTAAATCCAACTGGGAACATTTATTTATTTATTTATTTACAACATTTGTATCCCGCCCATATCAGCCCAAAGGTGACTCAGGGCGGTGTACAAGTAGGCAACAATTAGATGCCATACAGGCCCGTAGCCAGAATTTCGTTTTGGGGAGGGGGGGGGCTGATTTTTTTTCAGGGGGGGTTTCGGGGGGGGGGGCTGAGTTTCGGGGGGGGGCTGAGTCTGAGTGAAAGAGGGTCTAGCCTAGCAAACCTTTTGTATCATTACCCCAATACCCCCATGCATATGGGATATATTGAGTGTGGTGATCAGATCATGATATGAATAAACATAACAGTTTAAATAATACACCAATAAGGCCTTTTCGTGAACCACCATGAGAATTTTGAGGGGGGGGGGGGGCTGAAGCCCCTCAAGCCCCCCCCCCCCCCCCCCCCCCCGGCTACATGCCTGATGCCATATATAAAAATACATACATCAATAAAAAGCAAAAACATCCACTGACAGAACTGTTATTGTCAGTGCAAGTAGGTGCATGCGCAGGGGGGATATCCTCTCTCTATGGAAATTCTGCAAAGATCCCCAAAAAAGTATTTTAAAAACCAAGGGAACCCACTGATGCCACATTTTATGTAGTTCTGAAGTACGCAGGAAAGAGAGGAGGAGTTCTGCCACATTGGTGCTCAGAGCCAATGTGAAGTTACATCAGAGGTTGAGGAATAATGAAGGAAGCACAGAAGGGCAGTGGTTTTAGGACAACATTGTATGGATCAGGTGCAGGGTATCTTTGGTCCTTCAGATGTTTTGGGAGTTGCAGTCAAAAATATCTGAAGGGCCATAAGTGATGTAGATATACTATAAAATTTGAATGGAAAAAGGTGGCAATTCCTCAGTTAATGGAAGCATTGCTCCATCATTGAATAGGTACACTTCTAATATGACACAACAGCCGAACCAACAGTATTCTGAGTTATAGGAGCAAACTGAGCACCCAACCACATTGCTATCAGCCGTATGAAAATGTTCTTAATCCCCTTAAGGAAAAGATTTGCAGCTCTATCGCTCCAGTGTATGCCTACTGCCTTTCTGGATGGGAGGTTTAATAACACTCTGTAGTACCAAAGATATTGCATCTGTAAGTCAGATGAAATTGAGGATGTCTCCTGCTGTTTATTAGCTTGCTCACTGTATATGTTCCCAAGGCAAAACATTTTGCCTGCTTTCCCTGATCTTTATGAAACAGATTTTTTTCCACTCCTGGAAAGACTAGGATACTTTCATTACTGCACAGGTTGCTAAATTTCCTCTGACTGCTAGAAGGTTAAGAGCCAAGTAACCAAAACAAATAAAATGGCAAGAACAGAATAGCCTCTTCATTTAAAAAAACCTACTTTTTGGCTGCTATGTTTATTTTAATATGAGGGGTAGTTTGTCATTTGTTATAGGAGGGAAAGTAGTTATAAATATCACTTTCAGTAATTTTTAGCCATTTTAGGTATATTTTTCAGAAACATTATACTCATTCAATACTTTGCATTTTAAATGCATTCTATATTTTATTTTAGTGTCCTAAATTATAATGGACCATGCCTGTAAGCAAAAAAGTCAAAGTTACAGTTGTAGTTATGACATGTCTTTAATCCAGAAATTGAATCTTTTCCAAATGATTATTACAGAGTGACACAAAGTGCAACAAAGCTACTGGCCTAAGCATTTTCCACCAAGAAAATACTGCAGTTTCTGATTTCCTAACCACATTATATATTGTCGCTGGAGAGAGGAAATTCTTCCATACTTATCTGGTGTGGAGTGACCTGTATTAGGGCCTGTCATCATGAATACTGTAGAAATTACCATAACATTATCTATGTCACCATGCTGAAGATGTACTGAGGAGTTGAATGGATTTCTTTGAATATTGAAGAGGGAACAATCAGTCTTTCAGATTTTTTTTTAAAATGCTAGTTTGACTTCCTAAATTTTGTGATCAGCATGCTTTTTAAAGAGAAAAACTATTTTGTATAATACTGTGTACCATCTGGTCAATTTTCTTGGGATCATTTTCAGTTGTTTCAGCCTATGATATGGACCCTTGAATATGTCCATTCCATCACATGACTTTGGCCTTTGCCCATGTTGGCTTTTAAGCTATTGCAAATGTGGACTAATTGTGTGGGTCCAAGAGATAACAAATGCCTTTTGCATTCAAGCAGAACCCAGAGGTGTAAACTACTGCCTTATCATTGATAGCCCATATTTGTGTAATGTGCTTGAACGTGTGGTAATGGGATAGCTTTGGTTTTTGTTGTTGTTGTTGTTGAATAAATAGATAATTTGGACCCATTTCAGTCTGGTCAGGCCAGAGTACAATACTACAAAAGTCTAGGTGCTCTGATTGATGGCTTTCTCTGGTGGGAAGAAGGATGAAGTGCTGCTCTGTAGATCCTCCTGGATCTCAGTTTTTGATACCATTAATCATGGTAGCTTACTGGGGCTGCTCTGACAGACAGAAGTGGGAGACATGGTCTATAGTGGTTCCACTCCTGTCTACAAGTTCGGTTTCATTGGGGGCCATTGAGGTCTCTGCTCAATCTCCTCCCATGGTGTCGTGGGGTGCCACAAGACTCACTCTTGTCTTCCATGCTGTTTAAATTTTATGTGAAGGTGCTGGGAACGGCCATTAGGAGTGTTGGGGTTGAATGCCATCACTGTGTTGATGACACTCAGTTCTACTTCTCATAATTGGAGTTGGCTGGAGCTGGAGTTGGAGCTATAGAGGTGCTGGAGTAGTCCCTGGATGTTGTAATGGCCTAGATGTAGGCAACTAAATTGAAGTTGAATCGTGATAAGATGGAGGCTCTGTAAATTGCCGGTTCTTGATTCTAGGAATTAGATAAGTTGCTTGCCCTTGGTGGGGTTGATCTTTCCCTGAAGGAGCAGGGTTATAATCAGAGGCGGCTCAACCCATTACACAAAGTAAGCATTTGCAGTACTGTTGATTTTGCCCAGGGGCGCTCTTGAGGCACTCTTGGGGGAAAATAGACCTTGACATATGCGAGTTGTAGTTACTGGGATGTATAGTTCACCTACAATCAAAGAGCATTCTGAACTCCACCAATGATGGAATTGAACCAAATATGGCACACAGAACTCCCATGACGAACAGAAAATATATATCAGTGATTGGTTTGGGGGGGGGGGGGGAAGCGCCAAAATACTGTTTGCTTACTGTTGAAAATCACCTAGGGCCGTCTCTGGTTATAATCTTGAAGTAATTCTAGATCCATACTTGTCACTTGGGCCCAATTGAATTTGGTGGACTGGAGAGCTTGAAGCACATTTTGATCGGTACATCAGGTATGATCTTTCCTGGACAGGATTTTAGTTTTACAAGGTCCTTAGTCTTTTCTGATAAATCGTGCTGGTGCCTTGCCAAACTACAACTCCCATGATTCTATAGCAGACATGGACAAACTTTGGCCCTCCAGGTGTTTTGGACTGCAACTCCCAGAATTACTAACATTGGTAGGCTGTTAGGAATTGTGGGAGTTGAAGTCCAAAACCCCTGGAGGGCCAAAGTTTGCCCATGCCTGTTCTATAGCACTGACTGGTGACAGTTAAAATGGCATCAAATTGCATTAATTCTACCCTTGGGTGGCTAAGTGATACAAAATTGCCATAAATAAATAAACAAACAAACAATCAAACAAAAAATCCCTGTTACAACATGTGCATCACAATCCTATCTCTATCTACTCAGAAGAATGTCCTGTCATTTTAGTTTACTTTCAATAAATGTTATTTAAAATAGCAGACATATACCATCCGGTTAATGGTGGCTAATGACTACTATATCAGAGGGGCACTAATCTACTTTGAGTTTTAGTTCAGACATCAACCCAAGCACCTATACAAGATTCTCAATACCATACCCCAAATAGGCTCACCATCTTGTTTAACTCTTATAAAGTTCAGACTAAATCCTAGAATGAATCTACTGATCGACTGCTCCCTTGACTTAGAAGTCATTTTCTAGATAATGAATGACACCTCTGGGAATAAGGACAAAGGGTATGCATTTTTCTGTTTTATTTGAACAATGCCTCTTTCCTTCATTACAGATCCTTTCCTTATGAATCATTTGCCATCACTGCCTCCTGGGCTGGACACTGTTGACATGCAGTCTCCCCGAATACCAGGTAGAAAAAGAGGAAGACCCCCACTGCATTCAGCTCCCATGAAAATGGCTGTTCATAATCTTTATTCTGCACCAGTTGGTTCTTTGCCAGTTGTGAAGATCCCAAAGAAGCGAGGGAGGAAGCCAGGATACAAGGTATGTAGTCTTTCTAACTAATTTCATTGCTGGCTTGTGGGGTCCGCTTAGAGCAGGGGTCCACAAATTTTTTAAGCAGAGGGCCAGGTCACAGTCCCTCAAACTGTTGGAGGGCTGGATTATAATTTGAAAAATAAAACATGAATTCCTGTGCACGCTGCACATATCTTATTTGTAGTGTAAAAAACACTTTAAAACAATAAAATAATTAAAATGAGGAACAATGTTAACAAATATAAACTTATTAGTATTTCAATGGGAAATGTGGGCCTGCTTTTGGCTGATGAGATAGGATTGTTGTTGTTATGTGCTTTCAAGTTGTTTCAGACTTAGGTTGACTCTGAGCGAGGGTAAATGACCTTGGAGGGCCGCATCCGGCCCCCGGGCCATAGTTTGAGGACCCATGGCTTAGAGTATATCTGTAGAAGTTGAAGAGTATATCTCTACAGAGCCTTTAAAGAAGCGGTTCTCAAACTGTGCTCCAGAGATCCCTTCGGGCTCTGCGAGAGGGGCTCAGGATCTCCACAGGTGCCCCACTTCCTCTGGGATTCCTACTACTATTACAAAGGTTGAATGGCCATCTGTTGGGGGTACTTTGATTGAGTTTTTCCTGCATGGCTGAAGGAAGTTGGACTGGTGGTCTTCCACTGAAATATTGTTAAATTTATGTTAGTTAAAATTGTTAATTATTTTAAGTATTGTATTTATTATTATTATTATTATTATTATTATTATTATTATTTGCACTGTGTGAATTAGTTCACACAAACACTCTCCATCCACCCACCACTGGCCCAGCCCATACCTGATATAATATAATATAATATAATATAATATAATATAATATAATATAATATAATATAATATATAAAATTTATTGGGGCTCCACAGTAAACTTTTGCTTCAAAAGGGGCTTCATGGCTGAAAAGGTTTGGGAACCCCTGCTTTAAAGATTCTGAGACCTGCTCTCTGGCCTACCAGGACCAAGGCTTTTGGAGAGTTGTCCCTGGGTCAACTGATGCAGGTAATGGATGCCACAAGTTCTGGTCATGTACATTAAGGCAAATGGAAAGAAGGGGAAAATGTCATTATTTTTCTGCTTGTTGCTGCTGAAGAATTGATTAGCAGAAAGGACTATTTTGCAAAGTTGCGTGCAGATCTCAAAAAGTTATTTCAAAAAGGTAATGGGTTAAAGTTCTAGACTCAGTGCCATATAATGCTGTTAATAGTTTTTATGGTTTTATTTTTAAAAGACAATGCTCTGTTGCTTCATGGTGGCAATTAGAATAGTTAACTCTTACTTATATGAGAAACATCTGGATGCCACACTCTGCTGGTCTGTGAAACAAAATACATTCTTCTATTTAGCTGGTTATCACTCCAGTTACCCGTCACAGAAGCCATGGCACAACATAAGCCAGCACTTAACCTATGTGATGTTCTAGCAATCCCTGTAACAATAAAAGTGAGTAAAACTAGTCATGCAGTATAGGGAATGAAATTCCATCATGAGGTCCTCCATATGGAGGTGCTTGCTGCACCATGTTCCATCTCTAGGAACCTGAATGATTCCTCACTTATACCCCCACTCTGCAGCAATATTTTTCGGGACAGTGCCTTGCTTAAAGGGATGCTTTCGAGGAACTTTTCTTTATTGTGTAGTTGGAAGATAATTTTATTCTGTGCCTTCAGTGCAAAAGTGAACTGCGGTGTCATGAATCTGGTTTGCAACATCTCAACCAAGAATTAACTTAACCAGCCCATATATCCCTTGTTAAATTCAGTCATAATCAAAACTTATATCTTGATAATATACACATTGAATCCGGGGAGCAAGATGAGCTCCCACTCTTAGGTCCAGTTTCTGCCAACCTAGCACTTTGAAAACATGGAGATGTGAGTAGATTAATAGGTAACGTTTCTGTGGGAAGGTAATGGCACTCCATGCAGTCATGCAGGCCACATGACATAGGAGGTGTCTACAGACAATGTTGGTTCTTCATCTTAGAAATGGAGATGAGCACCACCCCCCAGAGTCAGACACGACTAGACTTAATGTCAAGGGAAAACCTTTACCTTAATATACAAGCTGTGTTCAATCCCAGGTCCAGGGAAAAGGTGGGTTATAGATAAATTGTAATGGCTGACATCTTCTTGAGCTGTTACAGTGTCACAGACAACACTTAACACTGTAAATATTGCAATTTACACTGACACCATTGCAATAGCCATAGATGTCCTCCCTTGCCCACCCTTGAAACCATCCACAGCACCAGTCAAACAAGTTCCATGTCATAGTAGAGAGTCTAATGAATGGTCATGTGTCCAGCTTCTTCTAT
This sequence comes from Anolis sagrei, assembly GCF_037176765.1. Taxonomy (NCBI): domain Eukaryota; kingdom Metazoa; phylum Chordata; class Lepidosauria; order Squamata; family Anolidae; genus Anolis; species Anolis sagrei. The sequence goes on from NC_090021.1 coordinate 94,768,874, forward strand.
CAGCAATGTACAGTGCAAAAAAAGTTCAATGTATTGTCGAAGTCTTTCATGGCCGGAATCACTGGGTTGCTGTAGGTTTTTTCGGGCTATATGGCCATGGTCTAGAGGCATTCTCTCCTGACAAAAAACAGTTGTTACAAGTTAGTTTGGTCAGTTGAATCAGAAGACATGGCTGTGATGACAGAGCTATGGTATCATTCCTTCTATCTGATAATGCAAGATAGTGGCCAACAACAGTGATGACAATGACAACAACAACCCTTTTGTTACTGGAAAGAGAAAAGAATGACATATTTGTAATAAGTTGCTTCCAAGCTCTGATTGCATTAGGGCAGAATCTGTTAGAAAGTCAATTCAAAGCTGTTGACATGATTGTTTCAGGCTATTTCAGAAATCTCCCAGCAGATTTCATATATATGCCATGTAGCAAGTAACCATGCAAACCTCCCCTCCCCTTTCCTCCACTCTCAGTTGTGATGCTGAAAATTTCAAATAGTGCTTTGTTGTTTTGATACAGAGCTTAGAAATAATTCATTACACATTATTTGTTACATTTTAATTTTGATTTGGCTTGAGGAAGGGAAGAACATCATCAATTAAACAGCTTAACATAACAAAACATGTTGTCCAAAAGGTTAATGAGGTTTTATCGCTTTCTCATTCACTGTGCCTTATGCTGCAGAGTCTGAGGTTCAAATTAGGCATTTCCCGCTTCATTGTTAAAGGTTTATTCAACATGCTAATTCTGTTAGTTTCTAATTGAAAGTTTGGGCAGAGGTTGTGTAAATGGTACTCCTTCCAAACTAGAACGGAAAGAAAATCAGTCAAGGCTGGGAACTGAAAAGCTAGAGTGGTGAATAAAGCTGGGGGTCTACTTTAAATTCTGCTTAGGGCCCTTCCAGACAGGCCCTATATCCCAAGACCTGATTCCACTTTTGTGCTTTAAACTGGATTATATGAATCCACACTGCCAGATAATCTGGAATAAACAGAAAACCTGGGATAAGATCCTGGGATGGAAAGCCTGTCTATGATTTGCTTTTGACTGTTTTAGTTCATAGCACAAGGTCTGCATGCATAATATATATTGCCATTATCAATCTTCTATACATCTTTCTCATTTACCTGGAAATTCACTGTCAGATTTAGAAAAAACTGCCTATTATTTCCTGAAAATTCTCAATGTACAGCTTTTATTCATATTATATTTCTAAAATACCAAGAGCCTTATATGCTGAATAAAATGTCACATGTGATTTTGGAGAAAAGGTGTCTTTGTTGTTTTCATTTAAAAAAACATATTCTGATTTAAGAATCCTCCTTCTTAATTCGCCAACATGTCTTTCTAGTCATTTATTATTACTACAGCACAACACTAGGATGGTGGATCAGTTATATCCTAATTCAGTCACCTTTTATAATTTCAAGCAAACTATCCAGGGCATCTGAGGGGCGACTGAACAGGATGTACATTGGTGGAAGTGGAAAGAAGGGAACAAAATGCAGCTCAGTGATCAACTTGAATTGAACAGATTGTTAGATCTGTAGGACAAATAATATTTAGTAATTTTTTAATTGCCTTTTCACATTCTGGCAATTTCCAAACATATTGGACCACAGTTCCCATCACTCCATCTGTCAAATAGATTATTGGATTTATAATCCAAGGGATCTGAAAACTGCCAGGCTGAGGAAGGCAACCAAATATTACATTTGAAGTAGTCAATGAAAAATCTGCCACCAGGAGACAAATGGTGACAACTAGTAATATGTGAAATAAAGGAGTTTTGTCATCGACTCCAGTGTTCATTCTGTGTTTTTTCTATAATTACTGTTCTTGTGTTCTGACCAATCGCTCCTATAAAAAAGAGAAAACACATGGACACAGAACACACATGCCATTGTGCTTTCTATGTTACGTTCTCTCCCACCAGCTGCTGGTTGCTGTTTTTCCATCATCCCTCCTGTGCAATTTCATCAGATCATAAAACAGTGAAGGGGCTCCAGTTTGACTATTTTTCATTTGAGATGGAGTCCTGTGACAATTTAAAGAAGTGTATTTTGGCACAGTGATTGTCCTCTTAAAATGTATTTGGTACCCCACAATGGCTGCTTTGAGGTCAGAGAGTAGGTGTTTTGAAAGGCTGAAATCTTCTGCCTCTTCTCCTTAACATGCAAAATTTTTGCACAGCTGCAACATCGAATTATTTTGGTGAAAGGCTGCACCGAGTTCCTTGGGGAGATGGTAGCAGGGTACAAATAAAGTTAATAATAAATAATAATATTGCACACCCTCCACTGTTTTAATATGGCAGGGGCCATCCCAATTAATAATTCCTATTCCTACTTTCCCAGCTATATTTAAAATATCACAATTTTTCTTCCCCTGACCTCCAAACTTGTCCTCTGTTTACATTTTTTAATATAATTTTTGTTGCAAATATATGAGGAATGGGGAAGGATACAAGAGTGGAAATAAAACAGGGGCATTTTTAACATCTTACATCTTTGCCTTCTTCCATTGTTATCTAATACAAGAAAAGGTTTCTATGATGTTAAAAAAATAAAATAGGGGAAAAAAGAGAGAAGAACATTTATTTTCTAATCTAAAACAGAAGGATAGAAAAGCGGGGGTACAGTGTTTTGTAACAAAGGAAGTAGAAAAGTTGAGAAATTGAAAATAGAAAGCCCTAATTAATGCCTCCTATTCTGTCTCTGCTGTCTTCTTCATAATCAAGAAATCTATTCCTTTTGTCACAAAACTTCTTATCCCTGGTAAATTAACTTTTCATGATCCCTTGGTTATCATTGGGGATCCTGTTATTCTTATCACCAACTACTCTATTTTTTCTTTTCTTATTATACCTACATCTCTGAACTACTATAGAAAACCCAATATTTTCAGTTTCCTTCTTTTAAATAGTCAATAAAAGGCTGCCACTCTTCTTCAAATTTGGAAGGATCTGGTAATTGTATAAGTCTAGTCAGTTTATCTCTAACTATTACAGTATTCTTCAAATTTAGGAAGGTCTGCCACTTGTATAAACTTGGTTGATTTGTCCATTTCTGTCAGATTTTTGTAATCCATAAATCTTGAGTGGAAATTCCTTCTTGCTTCCGGTAATCACAAATAATTAAAAGCTTTTCTCCTCTTGTTTGTTGAGTTTAGTTCATTTATATTTAAAGAGAGTATAATTAGAATCCTTGTTCTTTAGATAGTTGATGATAATCCAATTCTTCTTCATCATGTGGAGTGACCTGTTGCTGTTGTTGAATGTGTTCCTTATCCAGGATCTATTGAGGTTGTCATCTCTTATCTTTCTCCTTGATCTTCTCTTCTCTTTCTCCCTGATCTTCTTCTCCTTGACCTTCTTCTGAATCAAGATCTTTTAAAATTTCTCATAAAAATCTTTCATGAACGATGTTAACCAATACCTGATACCATCACTCCTTTTCAGTTTTCCCATCTGAATCTTTATCCTTTCTTCTGAAGTTCATCTGTCAGGAAAAAGTAATATCTTCTTTTCTTTATTGTCTGAGGTGGACATTATCTTAAGACTGCAATCCTGGTATTTCCAATTTCAATTGGATCTTTGACGTGAACTTGCAAAACTTGTTATCTCATTGGACAGGGGGAATTTAGCGTCCTAGGACGCATTCATCCTGGCTTCTGGACAGAGCCCCACACTGGCCATCACATGGCATCATGTGACTTCCAGTGGAGGACACATGCCCAACAGGGGTGAAAGCATGAGTTGAAGTCCAAAACACCTGGAGGGTTGAAGTTTACCCATGTCTGATATGGTTCATCTCTATGGTTACTTCCTATCTTATTTCTTGTTTGAAATCAGTCCAGAGGTTCCATGCCATCTCAGAATGTTATGGCTATCGAGTTCTTAGGTGTGTTAAACAATGTTAATTCCCACTGTTCTTATAGTGTTGTCTTTAACAAATTGATTCACTTTCACCTAATAATTTAACCCAGCAGACTTAGAAAATTGTAGAAGAATAGTTCCACTAGCTGGATTTTTAAAGTCCTTTATTTTCAATGGAGGAAAAAAGAATTCAGCTTAAAACATCTCAGAGATGTTTTTGTCCAAAAAGTTGGTACGCTTACCAAGCAGATTGAAGAGCATCTTTTGGTTCATTTTTTCAGATCTTGTATAAATATAGTATTTTAAGAAGTGAATCCAAGCTGCTTCTGTCCACATCTGCTTGCATGGGGTACATGTTGTCTCCTCTCTCTCATTCTCCTGTTTCAGCGGGGAAGGTGAGATCCTTTGAGCCTTGAGGGGTTTGTGTGTGTTCTTTTTTTTTCTGAAAAAGTATTTCTTAATTCCATTTTCTTCACTGGAAGTCCTTCCTCCTCTGTTTACATGAATAGGTGCAAACTGAGTTCATTATGCAGGAGCAGCATCTATTCAGGTAACTCAGTGAAGGGGAGAGGAGGGGGTGCTCTTCCTTGTTAATAACAATGGTTACCTTTACCACAGTCTGATGTTGCTCAGCCACATATGTCCTGGTTTCCACTTGAAATATTGGAGAAGCTCCCAAAGCACTCCACTCTTGATCACAGCATACACATATTCATTCACAATTCTGCAGTGACAATTCCACGGAAACCCATTGTAGGTATCTCTATGTATACCATATATGAGGGTATACCATATAAATTGGTTTAGAGAGCTATTACAGAAAAAGGAGCCCAATGATAATTGATGGTTATCTCTCCTTCATGCACCAACAGTCGGCCCTTCACATTCCTTGGAGTTAGGGGCATATTATCCCTGTGATAGTGAAAAATCACAAATAAAAATACTGTATTTTTTATCTGAGAGAACATCTCTCTAGCAATCTCTAGATCCCCCACTTGAAGTCAACCACTGAATTGCACTAAAGGACGTACAAATCTCTCAAAAACCTTTTAGTAGAAGTTCACCATAGTCACACTGGAGGACCTAGAGATTCTTAAAAATAACATTTTAATCATATCTGTAAATCACAGAATCCACAAAGTAAAACCTACAAATGTGGAAGGTTTAATGTATTTTTAATATATTATGAAAGACTGAATGTGATTATGCCATTATTATCTCTTTGTAATTTCTATATTAGTTAATGATAGAAATTGGAAAAACTGGTCCTGAGGTGCACTTCATGCTCAAAGTAGGCTTTTCACAGAAATGTCCAGCATGCATAGGGACAACCCAGCATGACTTTCCTGTGGCTTCTTTTAAAATGAATGCTTCTTTAATCAATTATGGATCAATTGAATTAGATTTCACCTTGTTTAACATTAATGGCAATGCAGTAATTTTTCAATTTTGTTTGGATAATGTAATGGATTAATTCTTAAACTAAATTTCCCAAGATCTGGTGGCTGAAGAAGCTGTTCAGAAAAGAAAGTTCTCATCTCTTTTGCTGCATTTTTAACCTTACAACAAACAGCAACATGTTGAATTAGAAGTCCAGGTGACACAAAAAGTTAATAAGACTTACCTATGATGCTTATGCTATGATGCTTACACTTCTCTTCAGGCATGGAGCCCGCCAGATCCCATCACATGACACCAATCTGCTTCCTGTGGGGCTCCGTGCCTGAAGAGAGGTACAAGTGTTGCAGGATGCAGTGCCAGCAACACAGGAAGTTTCCCATATTGCATAGATAACAACGGGGGGGGGGGGGGGGGAGGCTGGCAGCAGTGCTTCCCCCATAAGATAGGTGAGGGGCATTGTGGGCAATCAGGGTGACAGGTTTCCCATGTCCCCTGTCAGGCCTCACTGTTTAAGAGTTAATTCATTACATTATCCAAATAAAATGGGAGCCCTCGGTGGCGCAGTGGGTTAAAGCACTGAGCTGCTGAGCTTGTTGATTGACAGGTCGCAGGTTCGATCCCGGGGAGCGGCGTAAGCTTCCGCTGTCAGCCCTAGCTTCTGCCAACCTAGCAGTTCGAAAACATGCAAATGTGAGTAGATCAATAGGTACCACTCCGGCGGGAAGGTAACGGCACTCCATGCAGTCATGCCAGCCACATGACCTTGGAGGTGTCTACGGACAACGCTGGCTCTTTGGCTTAGAAATGGAGATGAGCACCACACCCCAGAGTCAGACATGACTGGACTTAATGTCAGGGGACTACCTTTACCTTTACTATCCAAATAAAATTGGAAAATTACTGCATTGCCATTAATGTGAAACAAGGTGGAATCGAATTCATTGGATTCATGATCTGTGGCAAATCCCCCACTATTGCCCAGATCACAGGTCCCAATGTGATAGCGTCCTATGTGACATCAGTATCTGGATGAGTGAAATTTCACCATCAGGGAGCCTATGTACTGAAAATACTCTTGAGTTGTATGTTGAATTCTTAGCATGTATGGCAATGACAAACCCTATTGCAATGTGGAATCCAGAGTGCTTTCACAAACAGTGGGCATTGGGTTATTGAGAGTTCCCATCATGTCCTTTGTGAACTAGTTATGGTCCATATAAGCATACTGCAAATGGTCTGTTTGTGTGCTCAGGGAGCTATGGGAAATTTAGCTGACTTGTGACTCTTAACCTCCTCAGCGGGGGGCAGATTTCATTGATGTTGGAGATTTAGAGCCCTGAAATTATCTTTGAGAGGTTTTAGGAACATGGGAATAGGTCTTTCCTAATTTTTCCTTCACCTCTGTATTTAAAAAGTATGACCTTTTTATGTGGTGGTCCACAAAAACTTGATGATGTAGTGGATTGTATAAAAAGAACATTTGGGTATATTGGATTAGATCTGAGTTATTTTTCGTTCCTGAAAAGGGTTTCCTCTACTCTCCCATCAAGCAGAAGAGGGCTTTCCATTGTAGGAAGATTCCTTCTTGCACAGAAATGCAAAGTTTGATCTACTCCACACATGCTATTGAAGCAACTATGATTAGTATTATGGAGTACAACAAACTTGACATTCTTGAGAGTGTCCTTAGGTGTTCCTCAGCTCCTGCAACTGTAAAAGGAGTTGTGACAAGGTTGTATTTCAGCTCCTGCATCAACAAGAAAATTTGCATTAAAAAAAACCATAATTGGTTTAGTACAAGCTGACAAAGATGCATTTCCTTTTCTGCATGATAGAAGAAGTGTTGAAGAAAAAGGAGGAGGCAGTAAATTGAAGATCATACATTATTTATGAGGTCTAGTTTAATGCAATCATTTCTGTCATCTAGTATGTAAGAATTGCATGTTTAGGGGTGATGCTGTTTCTTGATGAATGAAAACTAGGAATAAGACATCCTTTAGTAAGCAATGGCTTCACCTTCTGAGGTTGACATCAGCAATCTGTAGAGCGGAACACATCTGACTTTTCGCTTATTATTACACTGGAAGATTTGCACACGGAAGCAACATTTCTGTTTTTGCAAGAAACTTCTGTCGCTCATGCATGGTCCCCAGAATTAAAGTGTACAGCTCTTGCTCCTAATCCACATGCTGGTGGAGTCTGAGGCTGCATTTTATGATGGGTAGATCTCTTGGCTTAATGAGCTTAGAGATGGCATGGGTCCCGGCTACTGTGAGACGTTTATGTGCATTTCTAAAAGCTCTTGCATACTCTGATGGCAAGCAACCAACTTCTTTATGGCAGCTAATTGCTGGATTATTACACAACAGATGGATCAAATTGGGTCTGTATTTCATACAGACACACACACAAACAAAGAATTTACAGTTTTGGTTTAAAATTTATTTTGATGGAAATCGGTTTATCTCTAAGAGTGACAGTAAATTCATCTTTATTGCCTCCAGGATATATTTTAGGCTGTCATTAAATCTTCATGTCTGGTATAATCAGACAATAACAGACATATGAAGACAGACATGAATTTACACATGATTTATTTATTTATTTGGTCATCCATGATGACTGGTGACTTCTGCATCTGCACAGTAATGAACCTCATCCAGTTTTTAATATGACACCTAGAAGGGCTATCCAGGGTTTTGACCTATTTGGGGATGAGGCTTGTAGAGTTACTTTAATGTCTGAACTAAAATCCAGGAGGATCCAGAAAACACCAGACCATAGTTGTACATCGCTATGATCTCTGTGCTACTCACAGTGCAGCCCTATACATGTCAGAGGTGAACCCCATTGTTTTTAATGGGGTATTCTTCCAGGTGAGAGTGCATAGAACTGCAGCCTTAGTTGTTTCCACCAAGACAATCTAGATTGCAATCTGAAAAGTTATGACTTGCTGGAAGATAAGGAGGTAAGATGTTCCTCCAGAGGTTGAGATCATTGATCTGCAATGTGTGGACCCCAGAGTTTCTTGGGGTCCATGAAAATCTACTCTGGTCATGTAGCAAAGTTATGGTCCATCAGCATTTATTAATTAATTTATTTATTTAGAGTATTTATATTCCGCCCTTCTCACCCTGCAGGGGACTCAGGGTGGATTACAATGTACATATACAGGCAAACATTCAATGCCTTAGACACACAACACATATAGACAGACAGTCAGAGGCTATTTAACATTCCAACATTTTCTGGCCACCAGGGGAGCTGTCACTTCAATTTCCATCTGCGACACTGATAAAGTACTTCCTCATTCCCCACATGTAGGTTAGACTAGAACTTCCCACTGTTGCACATGGTGCTATAAAATGGCTACTTTGGTCATGTTTCCCCTTCTTTGGGTGTTCAACAAAACAGAAAAAAATCCACATCTACAAAACAGTGATGCCTTTATTGACCAACCAAAATGCAGATAATATCTCATAGAAGCTTTCAAGGCTTCACTGGCTTCATCATTAAGCAAATATATTAAAAATCATACAGCAGAAAAGTGGCAATGTTAGAGCCCTATATTCTGTCTCAAGTCTTATGTCTGCTGTCAGTTAAGATGGTATTGAGGGATATCAATGCTGGCAGAGGTCATATGAGAACTAGGGACAAATTCCAACAAAAGACAAGAAATAGAATTTCAATTCCATTAGCAAAAGAATTGTAACTTCCCTTGAGATTCAGTTCTGTGTGAAGCTAGTAGGACCTTTCTTAGCCAGAAAACATTTTTCAAGAACTAACTCATCTCCATGGAGACTGATTGATCAGGAAATTGATTTCTGAGGAAACCCATAAAGGTAAATCGGGTGCTGTTGGGTCAATTTCTTTCATAGAGTGAAAAATTAAAGACATGCATTGTCTTCGTAATTATTCTAATCTTTTTCACAAAGGTACAAGCTAAGCGTATATGATGGGGATGTGCAAAGCACAGCAAAAGACAACTGTTTTGAATCCTTCCATTATGGATCAGTGTCTTACCATGAATTTCCCTGGCATTTCAGAGAGGCTTGCCAGGTCTTTGCTTGGCAGTGATAACATTAAATGTTGCTCATAAACGATTTTAGTGATGAGACACTGAGGACTTGTGTTTTGTGGTTTTTTATTGTTTTATTGCTTTTATATGGTTTATATTATATATAATGTCTTTAGCTGTATTTATGTTGTTTGGGGGCATTGACTGCCAATTGTAAACCGCCTCGAGTCACCTCCAGGTTGAGAGGGACGGTATATAAATATAGTAAGTAAGTAAGTAAATAAATAAATAAATAGCAAGGAAGGTGGAGAAATGGGTTGGGAAATAGAAACACTGGTGGTCTCACATAAAGCTTGTGAAAGACATATCAGTACTGTTTATGTGGCAGGATCTGAGACAAAGCTGGAAATTATATCTTGATACATACTTAATGTTAATTGTGAATGAATTCACTTTGGTTTGTTAGTTGGGCTTTGCTTTTCTACACAAGTAATTTTAAGCATAGTGTTAAAAATGTTCAGACAACGATCCATTTATGTAAGAACAAATAGTCTTCCACGCAAATGTAAACCAACCATTACAATGATGAAAATAATGACAACAGATATCATTAGGGGGTTTATCACATAAAGCTCTTTTCCTGCCTTACAAGTGTTGTTTCGTAAAATGGTATTCAACTGAAATTGTTCTCTCTCCCAGAGCACCTTGGGAACTATTCTGGGATTACAATATCCATTTGTGTGAAAAAATTATCTCACATAACATTTGGGACTGCCCACCCATCCCTTCCTCCAGGACATTAACCTTTTCCCCAGTTTGGCACACACACACGTATACACACACACACAGAGCCCCCTCCACATTATACATGAAAATAATATTAACTTTTTGAAAGCATTTTTTTTTTGGTAGGGGACTTCTTAATTGTGATGGATCAGACTTCTCAGACACAACTAATTGGTGGCAAAGGAAAGGCAGCAACAATAAAGAAACAGCAATAAAGAGACAGAAAGTAGATGAAATGAATGCAATTTAAAACTGTAAGGCTCTTTTAGCTTTTCCTCTTACATTTCCAGGTGAGTGTTTTTGTGTATGACATGTGTGTATGTGAGTGTATGAGAGAGAAAAAGTTGATGTGGCCTTGGTTGTGTGGAGTTTTTGATAGCAACTCTCTTCATGTCTCATCACAGACCATGCTAGCTGGCTCCAATGGGAGTTCAGTTCAGCAATACGAGAGGGCCACGTGGTCCTTGTCTAAGAGCAAAACAGTCTTCCCCAACCAATAAAAAGGGGGTAGGTGGGTGGGAGACGTAGGGGGTAACATGCTGAATCTTAACTGGCTAGTTCAATGTAATGCTGAATCTTAACTGGCTAGTTCAGTGTAATCTTGACACTGCCACCAAACAGGCCTTTTTCTCTCCCCATCTGATTTCATGGTTCAAGCAGACTTTGTGCTGCTGATAATAAGGGTCATTCAGGATTTCATGGATGTGGATGGTTCCTGGGATAACTTGGTTTTAAGACCTTTATGGCCAACATCAGCACTTTAAATTGAGTCCAATCAACCAGTGCATGATTTGGAATAGAAGTGGATAATACGGTTCTCATAATGCATAAAAAAAACAAAACGCTGGCACTCATTGTCCTTATCACACTATGTATATTGTTATCATGCTATGATTCCACTTTAACTGCCATGGCAACATTCTGTGGAATCCAGAGTTTTGTAGTTCAGCGAGGCCCAAGAGCTATTGGTTGGAGAATTCTAAATGTTTTCCTCTAAACTGCAAATCTCAAAGCAGTTACAGTGGAATAATAGTGCTATAATAGTGGAGTGTGATAAAGCTCCCAGTTGTTTATCTTTGAAGTACAGATGGCATTGGGAACCACAGTATCATCCCATTAATGTTAGTTTTTCTGCTTCCTCCTGGCTAAAATTTATTTAACAGATATAGTATATTAGGCACCAACACTTACTCATTTTGGCACCAAACTTGCTCCAAGATTTTTATCAAGATTCCTTCGGCTGACAACTATAAATGTTTGCCTCTGTTTAGCTTAGCAGATAAATGCTATAAATGCCTGGCTTTGTTTGGTTCCATGGTCTCTCTTTCTCTCTCTCTCTCTCTCTCTCTCCCCCCCCCCCCCCCCCACTTCCCCATTGCCGAAACCTTCCTTTAACTGAGGTTGAAGGGACACATTGGCTTTGACAGGTTCTGCTATGTGTCATGTTCTTGCCCTCACCACATGGCTCTTTCACTTGACTGGAGCAAGTGCCTTGGGTATTGTATATAGTCTTTTGTGCTGTCATTCTCTTCATCATATAAGCATATCAAAAGTTACATCCCATCAGCATTCAAACAACAAGATATGCCATCTGAAGCCATAGGAAAAGTGTTCCAGGCAACGCTGAAGCCACTGAGATGTATTATGCTAATAAGGCTTGGTATGGTTGCCATATCGGGGATAATTTTCTTTTATTATCACATTGGGTAGCTGTTTCCACCAGCACACTTGATGTTCTGCTTTTATACAAATTACACTCATTTTGCCTGGTAGCCATTTTTGATAGATTTGAATCATTTTGCTCCAGCTGACAGATTTCCAGTGTTAACTTGTCCATAGATATGTGGCAGTATATTAATTAAAAGTAAAACCAGTACTCAATTAAAAAGTAAATTCAAATGTCCCCATGGGCTTATACTAACTTGTGAACTTCCACGTTGAGTACATAGAAGTAACAAGATGTAGAGGTCAATCACTGCATTGTCTAGAGAGGGAATTCCCAGAATTACACTGAATCCCAAAACAGGAATTCTATTGTCTTTGTTTGGCAAAAAAGGACCAACTAAGATTGATGTCCAATCCCACATATTCTAAAGCCCTGAATCACTCTACAGTTTCCTACTGACAGCTCTCATTTCCATTATGTCAGTGAAGAAAAGGGTTAGAACTCCATTGGATGATCATTTTAGTGCACTGGTTTTATTTGTATTGAAGAGGATTGGAGGCATGGTATGCTAGAATGTCAACTGGAAAGACGGTGAGTGGGTGGCATGGATGGCTGATTGTAATACAGATGCTTGGATACTAAAATACATTAACAAAACTCATGGAGAAAAAGATTTGTGTTCCCTCTTCCTCTGTAGACCCTTGTGCTTTCTGTAAAACTTCTCTAAAAGCTCAAAGGAAATGGAGGAACTGTTCTGAATAATATTGAATTGGATGCTGCAGGCCATTGATGCTGTTTTTCCACCCTGGCCAAATTCTTGGAGGAATATGTAGTAGTTGATGTTATGTGCCTTCAAGCTGACACATGGCAGCCCTATCATAAGGTTTTCTTGGCAAGATTTATTCAGAGGAAGTTTGCCATTGCTTTCCTTACAGGCTTCTTTTTATCCAAGGTCACCCAGTATTGGAGTTCATCCTGTGATTATGTCTAATGATCAGGGTACTCTGGATGATGGATGTGACAATGAGGCTCATGTATCTAATGATGAGGTTCATGCGTCTAATTATGAGGTTGTTCTAGATGCAGAGTATAACAATGTGGTTCATGTTCAAAGTGACTTTTCTGATGGGAATGTTCCTGAAGGGTCTGGGGATGATGGTCTGTTCCCAGGGTCTGAATTGCTACAAGAGGAATCTTAACGCCTTGAGTCTGGGAAAGGCTTGCCACCTGCCCCAGGTGCAGAAATCAATGAGCCAGTGAACAGGAGGAGTGTTTTCAGTGAGCAAAGGAAAACAAACCAGGCTCTCAGGTGCTCTGCCAGAGTGCAACAGAGGTTAACAGGAGATTCAAGACTGAAAAGGAATCCCTTCTTGGCTGCTTAGGATGTAAAGTAGATAAGAGGGGGAAAGGGATAAAAGTGTCAAGTACAGATTCTGTAGCCAGACGAAGCAACGTTGGGAGTTAGGTCAAGATCTTGTTTCAGTTTCTTGGATGCCTTGCCTTTGTTTGATTCCTGTATTAAGTGCTTTGTTATTCATGTTGGAGTACATTGTTTGATTCTTAATCAGTTCTTTGAGGTTTTGCTTGGAAGTTCCAGTATTTTTCATGAACTCTATTGGACTATTTTCTGGCATTACCTGTTTCTATCTACCATTTCTACCTATTTGGACTTATCTTTTACTGTGGATTACCTTACCGCAACTGCTTTGAGACATCTTCAATAAACTGCTTGCTATTTTACTTGGCTGTGTGGTGTTTGAAGTCAGAGGGTTTCCTGGCCTGGAGTGCAACACCCAGTGGGTTTCCATGGCTGAACAGAGATTCAAGCCCTACTCATCCAGAGTCCTACTCCCACACTAAAACCATTACAATCACACTGACCATGGTGGTTGCAGTCCTGCAGGGTCTAGGTCTTGTGTGCATGTGTGTGTTCTTGTATGCACTGTTGTTTTCCAAAACCTTTCTTTCAGGGCCAAAGTGTTACTCAGTTTCCCCCTTATTGTTTTATTGTTGTAGTTTGATATCAGGACTGTTGTTGGATACCCCTCCCCTTGAGATAATTTCCTTTCAGCAGGGACTGAATTTCTTAAAACCTTATTTTGCAAATACCTGTAGAGCATATAAACAACTAGAACTGGAGGATACCCCTATGTCATGAACTGAATCCTAGCCACTGTGTTCAAGCAAATATTGAGCATACAGCTGGAGGACATCAATCAGGAGAACACTTCTGTAATGACCTCATCATATGGGACTAGATTCAGCAGCAAATGCCGATATAGCCCTGGTCACCCACGGAACCAACTGGCTTCCATCAAATGACTTTGTGCCATCTTCATGTGTGCAGAGGGGCAAAACTGGTGTGCCATTGCCACCCTGACATCCCGTGTTGCCCAGTCTATGGGCGAAAGCCACACATGCTCCATGCTTCTCCCCATGTGATTGCCCTCCTGGCAAGGCGGATGATGTGAGGCGTGGGGTGCTGGATTCCCACTAGCCATCTGATGAGGTGGTAGGATAATGCCCCAGTAAATGTATGACCAAACCCAGCTTTCTGAAGAGTTAGGGCTTCTACAAAATAAATGAAGTGGCTGGAATGTTGACCATTTTAATGTGAATCCCAGAAAAAAAGTTTATTGAAGAGCAAAATGCAGTGGATTTAAATAGCTGTTAACTTATTATTGCTTTTTAATGCGCGCACACACATTACTCACATGAATAGTTGGCAAGAGCATGCAAAATTCAAGGCAAAGACATGCTTTTTGTAGCTAGCAAGCCCTAGATTCATAGACAATGGGATCATTTCACCTCCTGATTTATTGTGTTCTGTAAACTCTATGTCAGATTCAAATTAGGACTTCTAACATGCAATTTTCTCCTCCATTGCTTTTGATTGTCTTCTTGAAAAGTCTCTTTATACCAGAAAGGTTATTTTCCTGCTTTGTATACTTACGCTTTTATTACAGAAAGGTATTAAAATATTATTATGTAGAAAAAAGAAACAAAAGCTTTAAAAACCCTCCTGAATTTTTAAAAGCTGATGTTTTAAACATGAGAGAAACTCTCTGGAGCTTTCAGAGTTGCCCTATCTTGAACTTTAATCCAAGCCAGAGTTTCTCAAACTGTGCTCCTCCAGATGTTTTGAACTTCAACTCCCACAATTTATAACAGCTGATAAACTGGCTGGGAGCTGAAGTCCAAAACACCTGGAAGAGCAGTTTGAAAAACATTGGTCCAAGCCTTTCAAACTTTCAATTGTTTTAGTTGGAAAAAAAATAACTTGTTTAACAAGTTTAAGCTTACATGATAGGCTGGAAGTCCCTGGATGTCATGTGGAGTCATCCAGAAGTGAGCTCTGGTCCATTTTGGGGCTTCTGGGCAGTGTAGAAAAGCCCTACAATCAGTAGGGAGAGAGAGAGAAAAATCTCAAATTAGACTATATTGTGATTACATGCCTTCTAACATTTCACATATGAAAACCAGAGCACTTGTTGCTGAGCAACATCATGATGAAGTCAAAATGGCAAAAGTTGTTGACGAGAAAGAAAACACCAGCTTGAATGAGGCCTACTGGGAAGGGCATAGCTGAATGCAAATTACTTTTGCATTTTCAACTCAATTTGCAGCAAAGGACGTAAAACAGATGATTAAGTGGTGTCATCTACCAAAGTGAGACAGTTAGAAATTATCAACTATTGGTGATAAGCAGATAATTTTTCAGTTTTGAAACCCACCTGCAATGAGACAACAGGAAACAATAAAAGGATAAGGAAAAGATGCAGCCCATGGGTTTAGACTGACATGGATGTATGATAGCAGGGAAATGAAATGGATGAGTTAATGTAAAGGCATCTTGTCATGGCAAACAGGGTGGCTTCTTCTGTGTCCGCTTGCAAACTCTGTACATATAAACTGTGAAATACTCACAATGTCTTCCTTCCTTCCTTCCTTCCTTCCTTCCTTCCATCCTTCCTTCCTTCCTTCCTTCCTTCCTTGTTGTTTGCAAGGATTACAACAGGTAAGCTTTTCTAGGAAATACAAAAAGGAGTTAATTGTAAAAATCCCCTACCCCCAATCAATGATGACAACAGTGGATGCATTGTGGAATATATGTGCAGACACTTTTGCTCCACCACCATACACACAGTTCAAGTACCCAAGCTTCAGCAATGTGAAATACTTCTCTTCTGACAACTATTCATTGTGGGCTCTACACACTATGCTAAGAATGGCATTTGAGAGGGGGTTAGGTGGGCGGGAAAGGTGTTGCGGAACATGTAGATTTCAGACAATTGACTTTTAAAATGTCCCTTTTCATGTTATCTGTCACCATATTACTTTCTAATGGGTAATAAATAGGGGCATAAATTTTGTTGTCAGGCAGTGACAGGAAACTGATGGGGAAAATAAGATGAAATACAGTATGTGGCTTTCCGTGTAGGCATTTGATAGTGGTCCCTACTTTGTGTTTAGAAGTGCACACTGTTTATCAATTTTGTAATGTCACCCTTGAAAAATGATCCCCTATAAAATTAGAAATGGCACTTTTCATGGTAGGGGACAGACACTTAGTTTGGACAACATGAGAAACCAGGGAAATGCAGGAACTCCAGCTTGTCATATCCTTGCCATTCACAGTGGGAATGGGTAACAAACCTCAAACAGTACTCCACAGATTACTTCATTGTCTCAAAGTGGACATCTTTTCCCTATCAAACTAGAGAAACAAGTCTAAACCTAGTTTGTTAGGAAACAAGCAAATGAGAAAGGAAAATATGGTTACCTCAAGATCTGCTCTTACTGCAAATGAGAGAAATAGGAAGCATTTACCAGAATGATTCTTGTAATCAATAAGCCAGGTTCTAGGAGATTCCTGACTTATTTTGTCCATATTAGCCCACTGAATTAAAAATAAATCTCTTGGTAGAATATAGCTTCCTCCAGGAATCACTGTGGCTAATCATTTGCCATCACCTGAGCCCCATTAAGGGGAGCAATTTTTCCTCCCAGCAGAATGGCAATTTATGGAATATATAAGTTAAAACAACATTTCTCAACCTGGAGGTCAGGACCCCTGAGGGGTTGTGAGGGGTTGTCAGAGGGGTCAGCAAAGACCATCAGAAAACACAGTATTTTCTGTTGGTCATAGGAGTTCTGTATGGGAAGTTTGGCCCAATTCTGTTATTGGTGAGGTTCCAAATGCTCTTTGATTGAAGGTGAACTATAAATCCCACAACTACAGCTCCCCAATGTCAAGGTCTATTTTCTCCAAACTCTACCACATTTGGGCATAGTTTGGTCCAGATCCAAATCAACCCCCCCCCCCCCACTCCACCAGTATTCAAATTTGGGTGTATCAGGTATTTGTGCCAATTTGATTCAGTGAATGAAAATACATCCTGCATATCAGATATTTACGTTATGATTCATAACAATAGCAAAATTACAGTTATGAAGAAGCAACGAAAATAATGTTATGGCTGGGGGTCACCACAACACGAGGAACTGTATTAAGGGGTTGTGGCATTAGGAAGCTTGAGAACCACTACATTAGAACAATATTAGCATTGCAGTAAGGTTATGACTTAGGTTTTAGTCTGAGCTTTAAAGCAGCTATCCAAAGTGCTGAACCTAGCAACATACCTTAGGTGAGTATGTTTTCTGTTTTGCAGAGGTGCTCTACCAAATGGTAAAAGATATCTGCTGGTCACATATTGTTTTTTCTCACTCATGCATATTGCATTAAGCATACTTTGATGTGAGATAAGTCTTTGAAAAACAAAAGTAATCTTAATTTACAAATCTAATAACTGAAGCATGTAACTTTGAGCAAATGTCTTTGAGAAGGCAAATGGGTTAATTGGAGGAAATGTAATTTCCTTTAATATTGAACTTGACTCTCAGGGAAATGAAAAGTACTATGAGATTCCTTGGGATGCAGCTTAGTCCCCATGTTAAAGATGGACTGCTTCAGAGGAGGAGCTGACAAAGACTTGTGGTATATGGAAACTGATAGTTGCCATTCCAACAATACTGAATCATACTCTATCATTTCATTGTGTGAGCCTTACCCTTCTTTAAAAAAATGTAATTTCAAGTTACTACAATGAAACATAAGCCAATCCAATAACATCAGATCATATGTAATAAAGTATTTACAAGTCCTCCCAGGTAGCCCCTTGTATTAGATTCCAATGCTTTGTAATTTAATGTATCATAGCTTCGCAGAGATCAGTGTGAGAGATTGGATGTGAAAGTCATCTGGGTTTCTTTTGCATATGAAAAAAATATGTATCATATTGCATAAAAGTTACCATTATATCTATCTTCATTTTTAAAGATTGTATCTATGAAGTATGCTTTTCCATAAGGACTAGAGATTGTCTCTGTACTGTGAAATGGATGAGACATTTCCAATTTTGCCCAAGAATCAGTCTTGCCACTAGGTGCTCAAACTAATCATATCCACTATAAACATTTTAATATCTGTAAATAGAGACAAAACATTTAAAACAAGAGATGCTTATTTCTATATTTTGGCTAGTGCTCACATGGATTTTGGTGGACAGATTTTGCCAGAACTGGAAGACTAGAGAGAGAGAGAGAGAGAGAAAGAACACTTATATGTACAATTTCCCACATCCCCAGCACTCCTCTGCAGTTGTCTTACTGAAATAATTTAGCATGACAGATATTAAGTACCATCCATTCCCAAGTTCAAGACTACATTCTCTCTGTTTAGAAAAAAAATAATTAATTGGCCTCATTTTACAAATCATGCTTCAGGCACTTAAATGAAAGTACGTAGTGTTTACTCCAATAACATGAATATGTCTCCAAGAGCAAAACAGCTTGAACATATTCAGCAAGCCTTTCCTTGAGATAATGATGATGGTCAGAATCCTATATGGGAGTTATGCCTCATATGTAAGTGAACTTACATATGCAGGAATAAGAACCGGGCAGTCCCATCATGTCTGAATGAAGTAGATTAGTGGTTCCAAGCCTTTGCTCCTCCAGTTATTTTGGACTCTGAATCCCAATAATCCTATCAATCTTACCAGATGTTAGGAACTGTGGGAGCAGAAGTCCAAAACCCTGGGAACCACTGCAGCAGACAAATGCTGTTGTGGTACCATGTAGGGGAGCCAGCAAAGCGACTGAAATACATCAATCCTGTTTTGTATGATGGCACTGGCTAGGGAGCGTCAATGTGCCTAGTTAGAGTCCAAGGCTCATCGGCACACTATTAACAGTGCCCTCCTACTGCCATTACCACTCTGAAAAAAATCCTTATGCACAGTGAATGGACAAGAAGAAGGTCAAACCAGTCTATACTCCAGAAAATAATGCCCAATTGCTCACTGGAGGGAAGGATATTATAGGCAAAGATGAAGTACTTTGGCCACATAATGAGAAGACAGGAAAGCTTGGAGAAGAAAATGATGCTGGGGAAAATGGATGGAAAAATTGGATGGAAGAGGGGCCGACCAAGGGCAAGATGGATGGATGGTATCTTTGAAGTGACTGGCTTGACCTTGAAGGAGCTGGGGGCGGCCACAGCCAACAGGGAACTCTGGCAAGAGCTGACCCATGTGGTCATGAAGACTCAGAAGTGACCAAATGAATAAACAACAGAAGCACAGTGAATGAATATGGGCCTAAGGCATGAAGATGGTTCTAGCGATGGACTTACCATGGTTATTAAAAATGGGAGATAAAACTTCCAGCTCTCTTTGCAAGAGAGTGGAGGGGTGAGCAACATGAAGCTTGTACACATCAGTCTAAATCAGTCATGGGAAAACTTTGGCCCTCCAAGTGTTTTGGACTTCAATTCCTACAATTCCTAACATCTGGTAGTTGAAGTCCAAAACATCTGGAGGGCCAAAGTTTGCCCATGCCTGCTCTAAATCATAGTTTAGTATTACACATGAATGGAAAGAAAGGGAATGGGAGATACCTTTGTCTCTTTCTACACCTCACTTTTTGATTTTTGACTAGAGGGGCATAGAATATGATATAGTCTGGGATTGATTGTGATGGATATAGATTACCTCTATGGGCTCATAGAGCACTATAAGCAGCAACTTGGGTTCTTTTGAAGCTCATGTGTTTTATTTTTAGAGTGTGCAGGGCCAAAACTTGTTTTGGAAGCTGTGTTTTGCAGTTCTTGCACACCCACTTCCTCACAATAGTGCTTCACCTTGAACTGTCAAAATCTACTACCTTTAAACCACTGAAATATTCTGTTTATTGTTGCTTTCCGTTTAGTATAGTGTTCAGAGATTGCTCTTCTTTTATGTCCAGTCTGTGTATAAGAGAGCTTCTGGAGAACAGCATTTCATTTTCAAAAATGTGACAGGAGCTGCATGTAGTTTTTCTGTACCATCATTATTTTTGCCATTTGCCATAAATAGGAAAGAGAATTAATTGCTTTTTGAATATTTTAAGCTGAATGTGGAATTCACTTTCACAAATGTTAGAAGTTCGGTCAATTCTGTGATGTAGCTTTTAACCTGAGAAGAAAGGAGATCAAATATCTCGTGCGAACTATGAAATAACTAATTGACATTTGATTACAGGAACATTCACTTTCCTAGCCAGAAATAATGACACCCAGACAGAGGCAAAATGAGGGCATTGCCCCCATCAAATAAGAATTATGCCATTCTCTGTGAAATTTCCTTTCAGTATTCAAGGTTCTGGCACTAAAATAACTAAAAATTTCAGCTTTGGGGGCATACAAAAAAAAGAAGAAGCAAGCTATCAAGGGAATGCAAACAGAGAATATGAGAGTTCTGGTTGTGAATTATTTTCAGTGTCTTACTTTCTGCAATGCTAGAGCTGAAGGAAAGCTTTATTTTGTAGGAACCAAAGTAAAATTGTATTTGTGTGGACTATTTTTTAGTTCGAGTTTTTTTCATGTCAGGAGTGACTTGAGAAACTGCAAGTCGCTTCTGGTGTGAGAGAATTGGCCATCTGCAAGGATTTTGCCCAGGGCACTCCCAAATGTGTTACCTTCCTGTAGGAGGTTTCTCTCATGTCCCAACATGGAAAACTGGAGCTGACAGACAGGAGCTCACTCCACTCCCCAGATTCAAACTGTGGCCCTCCAGTTGTTTTGGACTTCAACTCCCATAATTTCTAACAGCTGATAAGTTAGCTGAGATTTCTGGGAGTTGAAGTTCCAACACCTGGAGGGCTGAAGTTTGCCCATGCTTGCACTAGAGGCTATATAAATATATGTTCTGGATTTAAATCAGATTGAAGTGGGAACTTTAGAAGGAATCTTAAATCCCAATGTTCATAGGGTTTGGGGTCTTGTTAACTTCCAATGTATATACTTAATAAGCTATATAGTGGGCCCTTGGGATCTACTGAGGGTTTGGTTCCAGGACCTCCTATGGATACCAGATTCCATAGATGTGCAAGTTCTATTCTATACCCTGGTATAGAAAAGTGGTGTCAGATGAAATGGCAAAATCAAGGTTTGCTTTTGGGAAGCTTTATTTTGGAATGTTTTCAAGCCATTGATAGTTGAATCCTGTGAATACAGATTCTATGGATATATCGAGGGCTAACTGATAGCACCTACAAAAGGTAAAGGTTTCCCCTGACATTAAGTCTAGTCATGTCTGACTCTGGGTGGTGGTGCTCATCTCCACTTCCAAGCCGAAGAGCTGGTGTTGTCCGTACACACCTCCAAGGGCATGTGGTCAGCATGACTACATGCTGTTACCTTTCCACAGAAGCAGTACCTATTGATCTGCTCACATTTGCATGCTTTCAAACTGCTAGGTTGGCAGAAGCTGGGGCTAACAGCAGGAGCTCATCCCGCTCCCTGGATTTGAACTGCCAACCTTTCAGTCAGCAAGTTCAGCAGCTCAGTGGTTTAACCCACTGTGCCACCAGGGAGCCCTTACCATGACGTAAATAACTATTGAATGAATCGCACAAATCTTTGCACCTTACAGCATAAAATGTTGATGCATAATGCATATTCTATTTTCATATGACACATTAATGGGTCTACAAAGAATGTAATACTATAGCAATTTGCTGAAGTGTGGGAGCTCAAAGAGCTCAGAGATGTAGTATAATAGAACTGATTCTGTATGTGTTTTCATTACTTAAATTGGTTCTCTCTTCCAGCTGAAAACTCGTGTTCTAATGACTCCTTTAGCAATCTCCCCACCAAGAAGCACACCAGAACCCGATATTAGTTCAATCCCACAGGATGCAGCTACAATACCCAATTCAGCAGCCCCACAAGCCCTCACAGGTAAGTGGAACTGATAATCCCTCAAAATGGGGATTTTTTTTTTTGTAAAGAAATATGCATTTACTTAGAGGGTTTTGCTCCCATCCTTCACAACTTCCCATGGTAATGTTACAAAAGCAAGTTTTATCTTTTACAATGCAGTGTCTTATTGTTCAGTTTAATTTATCCATTTGATTCCTGCAAATCTATCCAGATTTCTTTTTTCTTTCTCCTTTCCAGTCTGAATTTCATTTAAACGTTACCTATGCTATATAGGGTAAAGTAGCACCTCTGCACACATAAAGAAAACACATACTGAATTAGGAAACTTCATGTTCTGTCCCATTTCATATTACCTTTGTCACCAGATCTTTGTAATGCTGTTTGTGTTCCTCGTTCATGCTTGTAATGGTTTTCTCCTGTTTGTTTGTATGGCCTTTTGATGGCTTGAAGTGCTATGTAATGCTAAGTATTATTGCCATTATAGTCCTATTTACTCAGAATAGATTGCCATGAGTCCTTTTATTGTTCTGCCTGAGCGGCTGCTAACACTTCAGGCACTAGATATTCATTATGGCGATGCGAACGGTACATTATCCTGAACACAGCCATCATCTACGTCCTTCGCTCTCTTATAATTTCTTTTGTCACCTATCTGATTTCTGTCACAGGGTAACGCTATATGTCCTGAGCGATGACAACTCTGGCACGCTTTCAGCCAGCAATAATAATGTGTCTTATTTTAGACTGATTTAGACCATGTCTGTGATAAGCAAACAAACACACTCAACAGCAAGCCCCAGAAATGTAGTATCTCTGTTACCCCTCTTTTTTCAAAAAGGAGATCAGTTCTGATATTAAACAATGGTGCTATAAAGCATTTCCATAATTGTCCATCAACATGTAAAAAGCTAGATCGATGTGGCAATGTCCTCTATTGAAAATTTAAGCATGGAGGATGTGGAATGTAAGGCAGACGTAAGGAAAATCTCTTAACTTTTGTGTGTGTGCGTGTGTGTCAGGAGTGGCTTGAGAAACTACAAGTCCCTTCTGGTGTGAGAGAATTGGCCGTTTGCAAGGATGTTGCCCGGGATGGATGTTGTTTTGATGTTTTATCATCCTTGTAGGAGACCCTGGTTGTGCAATGGGTTAAACCTTTAAGTCGGTAGGACTGAAGACTGACAGGTTGCAGGTTTGAATCTGGGGAGAGTGTGGATGAGCTCCCTCTGTCAGCTCCCCATGTGGGGACATGAGAGTAGCCTCCCACAAGGATGATAAAACATCTCTTAAGCTGGCTCCTGTGAAGAATAAAGGAGCATCAAAGATGAGCTAACAAATAACAACAAGATCAAAAGGGCACTTACTCAACAGGAGTCCAATCTTGACTTTTACTTGAGAGCTTCATTTTAATACACTCTTAGAAATGTGGACTCCTAGAATTATCTTTTTTATAATTGAACACCCATGAATGCGGCCTTGTGATTCTCCCCTCCAGTCCATATTAAGTTGCATGAAAACTGGAGCAAACTGCTGGGATTTTGAAAACAAAGATACATTTTAGACTACCTCTTGAAATCCATCATCACAGAATTTCACACTGGCTGTTGTTTCTTTGGAAATACATATTGCTTAGCTTAATTAGTGCCTTTTTCTATCAAGCACTGTATTCCTTCACAGGTTATGTTTTGGGAGCCATGTGTCAGCAGTGTGTAGGGTGGAAGCCAGTAGCATATTGCATGGGAAAAAGGAACATATTTCTGATACTCATCATTTGCTTTTATCCTGACAGTTTTCTGACACTGCTTCCCCCCCCCCCCCGCCCCCATACTGAAGCAGCCACATAAAAAAGTGATTTAATTTTGTCAAGACTTTTGGTGGGCCTCTTTTGATAATAGAATATTTTTTCCTGTCTGTAGTGTGCATTTACGTCAACAAGCAAGCCAATGTGGGGCCCTACCTCGAGCGGAAGAAAGTGCAGCAACTCCCAGACCACTTTGGACCTGAACGGCCTTCCATGGTGCTGCAACAGGCAGTCCAGGCCTGCATTGATTGTGCACACCAGCAAAAGTCAGTCTTCTCACTTGTCAAGCAGGGCTATGGAGGTGAAATAGTGTCAGGTAAAAGAGTCGGACAGTCTTTTGCAATGAAATTACCTCTGTTTAGAATGTGTGTGGGGGGGGGGGGGGGCATGGGACTTGACATTTCATGCCTTCCAACTGTTTTCACATACTAGTTTCTCTCTCCTGTTCTACTTTCCCCCTTTATTTTCAGATTACTTTAGTTACCACATAGGTAAAGGTAAAGGTTTTCCCCTGACATTAAATCCAGTCATGTCAGACTCTGGATGAAGTCTACAGACAATGCCAAAAAGCCGGCATTGTCCGTAGACATCTCCAATGTCATGTGGTGGGCATGACTGCATGGAGCGCCGTAACCTTCCCGTAAGAGCGGTACCTATTGATCTACTCACATTTGCATTTTTTGAACTGCTAGGTTGTCAGAAGCTGGGGCTGACAACAGGAGCTGATGCCGCTCCCCGGATTTGAACTTGCAACCTTTCTGTCAACAAGTTCAGCAGCTCAGCGATTTAACCCACTGCACAAGAGGGGGCTGCATAGTTATCACGTACTGAGCTCAATTTGCAAAGCACTTTGCGCTCAGTTAACTTAGTAGTTGGGAAAGGAGAGGAGGGGCAGAATCTTGCCCTTCCCAATAAGGGTGTGTGTGTGTTCTCCCACATTCATAATTTTTGCTATATTAAACACATTATAATGTTGCTTGAACACCTGTATTTCTGCCCATGAAATGTTACAGTATGAGGTGGTACTTTATTCTATTTCTTTCCATAAAAAGGCAGAAATCAATAATAAACTGAGGGTTTTGCTTCAGATGTTGGATTATAATCAGTTTTGATTTTTCCCTGCCTCTTTTGAAAACAACTGTGGGGCATGAGCTGGTTTTCAAACACTTGAAATACTTTTTAGGCCTGTATACTAAGTTTCAAGTTTTGCCATCTTAAAATAGAGAAAATGCATTGAATTATGTTTAACTTCTTTGGAGATACGATTGGAGATCAAACTCAGGAAATACCACGCACTAACTTGCAGTCTAATATATTAGCCTTCATGGAAGAGTTTGCCTTGCACTTTATCCTTTGTTTTTGGAATATGATGTGGTCAGATTCATATTTAATTATGTCTTGTATCAAATTCTATTCCTAACTCTTAACATTCATGGTATCGTTGCATTCAAATCAAACAGACACAGAAAAGGAGTGGCAAATAGGAAATTAATGTCATCAACCCATCAGTTAGGACAGCACCACTGTGTTTCAGAGCTTGGAAATAATTAATTAAAATTATTTGTCACCCCTAATTGATTTTTTTAATGGAAGTCAATTTAAAAATTATTTATTTTCATCATTAACCCTGAATGACATTAACTTTGGGCAGCAATTAACATTTCTCACTATTTTAATTCATTGAAGGGCATGAATTGAAATAGTTTTCATAACTGTTTTTCGTAACTGTATTTTTTTAAAAAAGAAAATAATTCGGTGAATGAATTAACAAATTAATTTTGTATTTTTTTGTGAAAGGTTCTATTTTAACAAAATCTTTAAAATGTAACCTTATAATAGGTTAGTGGTAAAGTGCCTCAAAGTTCAGCTTTCTCCAGAGCAGTTGTGAAACTTGGAGTTTCATCTGAAAGCAAAGACATTTCTCCAGCTACTCTCTTGCCCCTTTCTAGCCCTTCATTAATTTATTTTGACAAGAAAGTGAAGTTACGATTCACACCAAGTAGATAATTAAATGAAGTAACACCAGTTAAGGCATTTCCAAATAAGAATATCTCTTCCTGTGCATATGCTTAAACATAAACCTAATTGTCAAGGGTGGTATTTTTCCGTCCGATGCATTTCTATTTGATCTCATTGTTAGTATTTCTCTCTCTGCATCCTGGTATCTCCCTACCTGCCAGCTGTTAACATGTTCTGTACCTGATAAAGTAAACTCTGATCCATAAAAGGTTTCACCATAATAAATCTGCTAATCTTTAAGGCACCATGTTACTTTTTCCCATTTTGAAGTTCTCACAGCTTTGCAGTGAATGGAACGAGATGCCTGCTAAAATATTTTAGCTTGGGATCACATTTCAGTTAAAGAATCAAAATATTCTGTACAAGGCTAGGATGCTATTTTTAATTTCCTTATGCGAGAGAAAAGTGAAAAGGAGGAAGTTGCTAGCCCAGTTCTTTCTTATGAATTTCCATCACTTTTTGGCAACTTTTTGGAGAGGAGACCCTCATCTTTTTATTGGGGGTTCTTCACATAAACTAGAAAGCTGATTTTTCGGCATTCTGGATCAGCTTTAGAGCCTCTGTCTGCAGAGAAGTTTCTCCCCTTTAGAAAGCAATTATCTACCTGAGGAGAACGACGGAAGTACAAAAAGATCAAAGGTGGGACCAGCTTGCACTGCCTCGCATATTTATTCTGTAATATATGAAATAGAGCTATGGCCACCTATGTCTTTACAGATTTTAAAAAAACAACCCACAAAATGTAGTTCAACATTACTTGGACATCTAAAGAACAAATGCTTTTAATGATTTGTATATCCTACTAAGGATGGTTCTGAAGAAACCTCTTCCAGCTGCAGTAACAATACTATTTCTGCTGCTTCACTGGGACTCGCCATGCTGTGCAACCCCAAGCTTTTTCCTGCTGTGCAACATTTAATTATATCCTATTTCCACATTAATTCCCCCCTTGAGGCACTCTGTTCCCAGTTTGCACCCCTATTCAAAGAAACAAAAGGCTGCACTTGTTCAAGAAATTACTTGAGTTGATTCCTGAAAGCATGCCAAGCAGTTGTGCCCAATAAGGTTCATTCTTTTCTTCTTGTATGGGCATGACTGAATTCCTATTAATTTAAATAAGTTGATAGCCTTGTGGGTTCATGCATTAGATTCGTTTGGCTTGGGTTCTCTCATTAGATTTTAGCTGAAACGCCAATAAGCACATTATTGAGATGCCTAGTTTTCTTTGCCAGTAGTATAAAGCCCCTAGATGACCACTACTAACCCTGTCCTAAGAGATATTTGTTGGACAACAACTTCCAACCAATCTAAATAGACACAATTGACTTCTATAGGCCATGGTGGTCCACGCTTTTGTTATATTCCAAATAGATTACTGCAATGCACTCTACATGGGGTTGCCTTTGAAGACTGTTCGGGAGCTTCAATTAGTTCAACGGGAGACAGCCAGATTGTTCACCGGGGCAGTGGATAGGGAGCATACCACCTCCCTATTATGTCAGCTCCATTGGCTGCCAGTCTGTTATCAAGCACAATTCAAAGTGCTGACTTTGTCTTAGAAAAGCCCTATGATCCACCTTGGGGAGGCCTTGCTCTTGATCCCGCCACCCTCGCAAGTGTGATTGGCGGGTACGAGAGACAGGGCCTTCTCAGCGGAGGCCCCCAGTCTGTGGAACACACTCCCTAATGACATTAGGTCAGCCCCCTCTCTCCTATCCTTTAAGAAAAAGCTTAAGTCATGGTTGTTGGACCAAGCATTCAAGCAGCAGATGCAGCAATAATAATGCAAATGATTTATGTGACTCAAAATGGGCAGACCTTGGATTATGACTCTGGATTTGGATTTGTTTAACTTTTAAATGGATGTTTATAATTTGTTGTTTTTAACTAATGGTTTAATTGTGATTTTATTGCTACTGTTTGTTTGGCACCTAATGGTTGCTAGTTGTGAGCTACCCTGAGTCGTTCCCCCCCCCCCCCCGCGGGGTGTGTGAGAAGGCTGGATATAAATGTCTAAAATAAACAAACAAACAAACAAACAAATACAGCAATACAGGCAATAGGCTATAGCTCCACTGCATGGTGAGTTGGTTACCATTTAGTGTTACCTTTATGTACCGTGGAGGATCCTGTCCCGCAGCCAGTGGTGAAGAAAGATTAATGAAAACATGTAGTTCTCAGTACATTTGGTTTTTATACATAGAATGTAGATCTTATTCTTCTCTGTAAGATTTTTGTTTTTCCCCAATCCATTGTGTTTCTCTTCACAATACCCTAAAAGCACCAGATCCCATCTGATACTGGAAGCTAAGCAGCATAAGCACTTGTTAGCACTTGGATAGAGCCCCTGGTGGCACAATGGGTTAAACCCTCATGCCGGTTTGAATCCATGGAGCGGGGTGAGCTCCCATCTGTCAGCTCCAGTTTCTCATAAGGGGACATGAGAGAACTCTCCCACAGGATGGTAAAACATCCCCTGGATAACATCATTGCAGACAGTGAATTCTCTCACATCAGAAGCGACTTGCAGTTTCTCAAGTTGCTCCTGACATGAAAAAAAAAGCACTTAGATAGGAGACTGACAATGAATATAGGTGTCTCAATGTGTCATATTTTGCTCCTTTCTGGTTTAGCATGAAACAAAATTAAGCATCTCTGCTACTATCATCCTTCATGTATTTATACAGTAGATAGTCCAGAGACCAAGAGATCGCATATTTTCAAAAGTTGCATTATGATACCAAAGGGATGGTACTCCAATAAGCAATACATTTGCTTTAGAATGGCGCAGTGTTCCTGATTCCTGTCCTTTTTTCATTCAGTTTCTGCTTCTTTTGATGGGAAACAACATCTTCTAAGCCTACCGGTGGTGAACAGCATTGGTTATGTTTTGCGGTTCCTCAAAAAGCTTTGCCGCAGCTTACTGTGTGACAATATTTTCAGCAATCAGCCTTTCCCACAATACAGCACTTCTGAAAACCCTGAAGAATATGAAAATGGACAAATGGAATCAGGTAGATTTTAACAGTTCTTGAATTATACAGCTGTACATACATTCATTTTTTATCATGCAAGTTTATGGGTGCCCAAATAGTGTGCAGCGAAGGCAATCTGATATCAAGTCTTTTTAACTATAAAATACCTATAAGATAAACCAATTTTGATTAGACTAATGTTACTCCGTGCTGTTCTCCACAGTTGCTTTTAGTCCTACAAGGGTCTATGTGTCTTACCTGTATGTTTCCTCACTAAAGAATTGCATTTACAGGCCAGGGGTAAGAATTTAGACTGGAGAATCTACCAAGATCACATTTTCTTGTAGTACCAATTTGGGTTGAAACACAAACCACTTACAACTTGTTCAACATACAAAGGGGTGGAATATCTTTTCAGGGGTTCTGATTAGTATTCTTAAATGTATTTTGTAAGACTTGCTACACATATACCTTTTAGCTCTCTTTCCCATCATTAAGATGAAATGTAAGTTTTGGAGGGTATTCTTTCTTCCTCTCCATGCTCTTCCATACTTGAGTTATGAGGTACTCGTTAGATCGGGGAAACCACCATTTGAGTTCCCTTTACATTGCATGACTTTGCTTTTGTGGGATCTGGGGCAGATCAGATTACTCTGCTCTGTTGGTTGATATTATATATGGATTGCAGAGGGGTTTTTTTGAATGACAAACCCCAAAATCCCACACTGTTTGTGGCCGTGCAGGCCAGGGCATTCTGGAAGATGTACAAAAAATAAGTAATATTTCCCAATTCTATCATTAACAGTCCTATTTAACTTTCTACAGTTTCTAGCATTACTTTGCATTTGGTGTCTCCTTTGGTTGATCAAAACAAACAAATAAACTAATGAAAGCAACTCTTATTTGTGGTGAGAAAATGTGATATCTTTTTGTTGCTCAATGGTTTTATAGATTATTCTTCCTGCCAAATATTAACACCTTGTGGTACAAGCTGCGTGAAAAAAGCATTGGGAGAATGAAGTACCTTAATGACATTTACAATTTTGTTCTATCATAAAAAGCTATTAATTTTTAAAACCCACCAAGGACTTTAGGAAAATCCATATAATGGCTAGACTTAATATTCATGTTTCGTGTTTCTTGCTGGACTTTAAAGCGATCTTCTGAAAATCTGTAAGTGAAAAAGCAACATGGGTTCAGTCCCTCAAACACAAGAAGTGTCCTGTGTTATTTTTCTCCTTATTTAATCCTTTGGCAGAACTCAGCCTTGCCTTTCCTCCTGTGATAACTGCAGTGCACAGCTTTGGCATACAGTCAGAATAAATGGGTTTTATGGTTATCAGTAGTCCCGGCTTTGCTTCTGCATTTAATTACCTGCACAAGCCATTTATTGCCTCATATATTCCTCTGCCATGAACATTATCCCTTAAACAATAAATAAAATACTAAGGTCAGATGGAAAGGGGGAATGGGAGATCCATGCAATCCACTCAACCACAGCAAAATTTAATAGAGAACTATTTGCCTGATCTAAAAAGGTTTGTGGAGAGGAGGTCATTATGTTGTCTGAAGCATTTGAAATGAACTGGAATGTGATGACGGTATACATGGATTTTTCATATATATTTTTGATAGCTGTGCTGGAATAAAAAGTGGGGCTGCATTACTGTCGCCTCTGTGCCCCTCATTCAGACACTCTTTGACAGTGATTCAGTGAAAGGGACAATACATTAGCATATTATACTATTTGTAAACATCTACTTTGCACAAAGTAAAAATTGACATTTATTTACTACTTTGAATTCATGACAGCTGTCTGGCATTTCCACGGAGCTATGCAGGGACTCTAGCAGAATTTAAACCAGACTAAGCAATTAAAAAAAATCCAACCATGTAGTGGTTTAGTTTTTTGGCTTTCAGCATATATTCAGAATGTTTTCTTTCTGTATTGTATGCAGTCATGCAGTAGATTCCATTTCCACCATTCAGATCCATAGGAGGGTTTTAGTATTTGCTTAGGCTATGACTACCTGCACTGCAGATAGGAATGCAGGATCTCCATGCATGAGAGACTCTGTTGCCAAGGCCTTATCCACACTGAACAAAGCAAAATTGCATTCACCTTGTGCTGATAGAACACATGGCATTCCTAAGGATATGAAGATAACAACAACAACAACAACAACAACAACAACAACAACAACACTGTTGCTCAGATGATTCATTGGAACTTGTGCCACAAATACCATCTGCCTGCAACAAAGAACTGGTGGGATCACAAGCCTGAAAAAGTTACATAAAATGAACATCTCAAGCTACTCTGGGACTTCTGAATTCAGACTGAGAGTTTTGGAGCACAATACTCCTGACCTCACAAAACCAAGTATGGATTATTGATGTTGCAATCCCAGGCGACAGCAGGATTGAAGAGAAACAACTGGAAAAGCTGACACAATATGAGGATTTAAAGATCAAACTGCAAAGACAAGCCAGTCAAGGTGGTCCCAGTGGTGATTGGTATACTGGGTGCAGTGCCTAAAGACCTTGGCCTGCACTTAAACACAATCGGCGCTGACAAAATTACCATCTGTCAGCTGCAAAAGTCCACCAAACTGAGATCTGTATGCATCTGTTGAGCTACCAGGTCAGATAATGCTGGAATATTTATATCCCCAGCATTTTTCTTAAAGCATTAGTCATATTAAAACAAAATCCACACAAGAGTGATACCATTATTGGCCAACATAGTTCGCAAAACACTTCATACAAGCACCATTGGCTTACTCAAAAGATGTTTAAAATAATACAGAAGAAGGGGAAAGAGGAGGTGGAGTCACAGGCCTATATTTGGAGGCCACTCCCTTGGCCATATGGGAACTGAGACAAAGGTTAGGAAAAGTAACTCTTCATGGGATCTATAATGTATCTGTAATTTGTGAAGCCCTTTCTTTGTTGTACTGTTTTTTATAATAACACAGTTAATTTAGAACTAAGATTTGTTGGTTTAGAAAAATGGTAAGGTTACTTTTGTTTCAGTCAGGGTTTTTTTCTAAATTATTTCCTGATAACAATTTTAATGAGTTGTCTGCCCTAGAGTGAGCTGAGACCTGAAACAGACATTAAAGTCACCTAAGCATTATGTACTAAATAATAACAGATATTAAATATTTAGGTAGCCTTTCAACTAAGGCTTTAGAACTGATTGGATCTCCTCAACATGGTGTCTAGGAAACAGGTCTTGCAATTAGATGAACCAACAGCATAACTAAAACAGGGAGCAAGGCTGGGTGGCCATGCGATCATGGTGCTGCAAAGAGATGGGTCACATCTGGTCATCCCATTATAAGAAAAACATTATAGCACTTTAAAAGGTACATGGATAGAGTCATGGGGTGGTTTCAGGATAAAATAATGTGAGTAGTGTCGGTGAAAAATGAGTTGAAGAAGGAGAGGTACAAAGAGAGCGGAAGGGAGAGAAAAAGAGAGATTGCCCCAGGGGGTATTACTTAGACATTTAACTGAGACAGCTTATATAGTGCAATGTTGTCCCCATAAAATGTAATAAAGATGTAAAAAATGAAAGTGGAAATTATGGGGAAGGTATTTCTTGTTCAGCCTTGCAGTCCTACTTGTATGGCTTGAGCCTAAGCCTTGTTATATATGCACCAATTCAATCAAAAGTGTGATTAAAATTAGACATGGGTTGTCGTTCTCTGGCTACCCTCCTGGATTTGGGTTGACACCTCTCTGAGGCATGCCTTGATGATTCACACCATGTGATTAGGTAAATAACATTTCTGCCTCAGCTTCTCAGGAGCCATTTCAATCTAGAGAAGTGGATCCCAACCTGGTGGGCCGCGAGACCTAAAATAACGTCTGTGGCTCTAGATTATTAAATATGGTTTTCTGTGGGTGAGCAGATGGCGACTATTGGATGGCATATGTTCTGTATCAGAAACTAGAGCTGATGTGGTCTATCCAATGCAGTTTTCTGAATCAGCACCTCAGATAATCAAAGAGAATCTAAAGTTGACCAAAAACTGATTTGTAACCCTTTTGGGACTAATGTTGGAGAGTGATTCCTGGTCAAAGTGGGTCATGGCCAAAGTGGTCCCTGGTCAAAAAAGGTTGGGAACCACTACTCTAGATACTTCTTTAATAACACACTTTCTTCAACTGTTGAGAAATATCCCAAGCACCACAGTCAACCACCATTTTAAGTTAAGTATATTAACCTAAAAAATTGGTTTGTGTATTATTAATTAATTTTAGAACTAGAAAGCTGCTGTCTCTGAAATTAATTCAAATCCATTTTCTATTATAAATCCTCATTGATAAATTAAACTCACATACTACGGTTCTTTCAATTTTGTTCACACTTCAATTTGCTAATGGATTTAAGCTATCTGTCTGATAGCTTTAAGAGTGAGTGAAAACAGAAAAGATTTTTTAAAAAAACATTTTAACTCTAGTTGAAAATTGGGAGTTTTCATTTATTTCATTTATTAACCCCTGAACTTCTTTCCTTCTGGGCAGAAACAGCTATACCTGAAGATTACCTGATTGATCCAGTGACAACAAAACACTACAGTGTAGATCCCTCTGATTCTGCCTTCAATTGTATGGGGTCTGTGTACTCCATGAGGCAGAGTTCTGGAGATGGACGCCATGGTGGAGGATCGTCTTCTTCCTGTAGTCATCGTTCTGGTCAAATAGCTTCTGGAGGACCATCGACTAGTCTGAGGCATCAGACAACAAGCCCAACCCGAAATGGAACTTATCTGGAGGGAAACAGAAGTGGTAAATAATGACACAACATTTACTCTAATGATGCTAAGATTGAATTCCATTTCCATTTCCATGCTTTAATATTTTTTGAGGTTTAAGTATAGGAAAAGAATTGATAGTACTTGTGTCCACAGTGGGATTGAGATTGTGGAAGAAAACCCTGAGCCTGACTTGCCTGAAATCACTGTCTGTATCAAAAGTGGGGAAACTGTGCCTGTTGGACTTCAGCTCCCATCATTTCTGACTATCAACCGTGCTGACAGGGATTGATGGAAGGCAGAGTTCATCAACTCCGATTTATTCACTTCCGATTTATAAGAATCCTATGAATATACCTATTTGCCTATCCTTTGAGAAATCATGCAGTCTAGCTAGTACTAAACTGGTGCTGTTGTTGACCCCACTTCAGCAAGTGTGCATTCACTGAATGTGAGGCAATAGCAGGACAGTTCTTCAAAATTGCCATTTTGCACTTGTGGAGCTTCCATAATATGCCTGGTGCAGAAAATCTTGGTGGGCTTAAGTAAGGCTTATACGTCTGTTCTTTTTTGAACACCAGCTCATTAAAAAGGACTAAAACAAAGCAACTGCCAGGCTATAGTAGTTGACTGATAGGCTGTAATGATACATCACAAGTTGTTCAAGATTACTATAAGCATTTAACAAGGCAATCTTATTATGTTTATTCAAAAGCCCAGCAGGGTTTCTTATTCCTTATTAAAGAAGGAAAGAAAATGGTCTAACACGAATTCTAATAGAATTGAAAACTAGGATAAAAGTAGTTCCTAATTACCTTTAAAAAAAACAAAAACAAACTTGAAGGGTAGGAAAAGTTACTGAATTGTAATACAGTTGAGTCTCGCTTATCCAACCTTCACTCATCCAATGTTCTGTATTATCCAATGCAGTCTGCCTTCCAACCCGGATCCACAAAACATTGCAATGTTTTGGTGCTAAATTCGTAAATACAGTAATTACTAAATAATGTTACCATGTATTGAACTGCTTTTTCTGTCGATTTGTTGTAAAACATGATTTTTGGTGCTTAATTTGTAAAATCATAATGAAATTGGATGTTCCATAGGTTTTTCCTTAATCCCTCCTTATTATCCAACATTTTCGCTTATCCAACGCTCTGCCAGCCCGTTCATGTTGGATAAATGAGACTCTACTGTACATGAATGTTGTATCTTTTCTACCCTTGCCTTAGCTGTGTGGGACAATCCTTAAAAATCTACAAATTGTGCTTCATTCTTGATATGCTTGTGTGTTTCATTTGGTTACATTTCATTTTTAAATGGAAATAGCATAATTTACTCTCTAGCTTTTTACCATCATGCCATTTACTAAGACCTAACTCCAAAATAATGTCTGGATGTCATTAAATGTATTTGCTACTCCCCCCACTGGCCTTGGATTCATTTATTCTGATAACGTGCCTGCCCTGAAAGTGATCTCTATTACTTGCTCAATGATAACTAATCTGAAAAAGCCCCTTTTTTCTGTTCTAATCAGCAAAGTGTCAACTATACATGTTTTTTTTCCTTTTAAAGGTAAATTTACAAATACAATTCTAACCCTCAAGAGCTAGCTCACTCAAGAGGGTTAGGTTAGGTTAGGATAGATTAGGATAAATTAAGGCCTCCTATTAGTGAGAGGTTTCTACTGGTGGCATTGGGAGGCCAAAGGGAGGAAACTATATTGGCAGCCTCCATCCACTGAAGGAAATGGTGTTCCTGTATTTAGCTGATGGAAAGGACTAAAATGAGGCATTTCAAGAATGGAGTTGAATGTGTCACCAGCAGCTTTTGATAAATTGACCCAAACTCTCTAGCAGGCCATTTGAATAGACCAAATGAGGCAGGGTGAAAATGAATGGACTTCATGATGCCCACATGATGTACGAGGCTAATTCACCCTACACATTTGGCAAAGACACTTAATGTGGGCTTGTCCCATGTTACCCAAGGTGAAGGGATGTCCTGAAGCTTCCCTGATGCTTTGGAACGCACTCATGCTATGGGAGTTTGTAAATAGTTGGGCTGGTTCCAAATGGGAACTAGTCACCACTGTTTACACTGTCATCCCACTTTCCCCAGGCCCAGGTGGTCCAGGTACAGGGTCACCATCTTGTCCTCATTGTAGCTGTGCTCACAGGGTTCAAAATTGCTGATGGCCATCACTCATTACAAATGCTTGATGCTAACCAGAGCAATCCCTCCTTCTCTCCTCCCAAGTCACTCTGGTACTTCTACCAGTGTCACCAATTGTGACAAGTGATGACCAGCAACCATTTCATTGGTGACATTAAGGGTGGCCATCCAGCCATGCAGACACTTTCCGTTGGTAGGGTGGCTTGGTACCTTGCTGTGCGGACACGCTCTCACCACTGAGCTGGCTCAGAGGCTGGCTGTGTAGACTTCGCTGAGGATGATCCTGAGTCCCCCACCCTGACACAAGTGCTTACAATTTCTGACCATGGAGCCTTATAAGTAATTGCTGATATTGGAGAGGCATTATCCCTTCACCCATACATTCCTCTACTGAGGAAAAATGTGGGGAGGAGAATCTGTATGTTCTATAGACTTTGGGATATATCAGTGAATTCACCGCTCCACATCTATTAAACCCATTGGATATTGCCTCCTCCCCCTCGGAAACTCATTTTGTGCGTCATTTTAAACTCATTAATATGTATTGTTCTGATTTATTAACTGGTTCATTGATTTAATTGGTTGTATGTATTTGGAGATAAAAAATCTTCTATATACCACATAATCGGTTTGGCTGAGGTGAGCGTGTAGCCACTTTCCATGTCATTTTGGTCTCATATTTGTCCATTTTCATAAAGTCTGCATCACCTTCTTGTGCCTTTATGATTTTTCTAACAAAATAGGGCTAACACATTCATTTAAAAAAATTATTTCCAAGCTTTAAGTGAGGAGTAGTGAGCATTTTGACACAAGAACATGTGGATGCCTTGTGTCTGAACTAGACATTTACTTTGTTTTTTGTCAAAAGGCTTTCATGGCCGGAATCGCTGCGTTGCTGTGAGTTTTTGGGCTGTATGGTCATGTTCCAGAAGCATTCTCTCCTGAAGTTTTACCCACATTTATGGCAAGCATCCTCAGAGGTTGTGAGGTCCTCTGAGGATGCCTGCCATAGATGTGGATGAATCATCAGGAGAGAATGCTTCTGGAACATGGCCATACAGCCTGGAAAACTCACAACAACCCAGTTACTTTGTTTTGTTTATTTTGATTAAATATTTTCCCCAAATTACTTTCTAAACATATTACCCTATTCCCAGCCAGTATAATTAAAATCCCCAATAGCTGTGGAATGCAGAAAAATGTTAAAATTAATTATTATTACACGATTGCATTTCACTTCCTGCAAGTAGCTTTATTTCACTGTTGGTTCCCATAACATATTTTTCTCACATTGATGGAATTTCATGAGGACCGAGTAAACTAACGTTCATCAGAATAAAACCCAGCTAAGCTATGATGTTAATAAACACAGAGTCTTTAATCATAATTTGTATGAGATACGTTTTTAAAATCCTCTCAGGCTCTATTACTCTTCGCTGATTTTTGTGTTGTTCAGTTTTAATGAAATATGTGTTTCCTTGGAGAAGTCTGCAGTGAGTGAGCGCAGAATAACTACTCCCTCCTCCTTCACTTTCTTCCCTTCTCGTCTTCTTCGTATTTTTCATGAGAGCAATTCCTTGAGAATTTTTATCCCTGATTTAGTCCTGACGAAAACAGAAAGTCTTGCATAAAATGAATCTGTACACCAGGTCTTTAGTCATTAGGAAAGCAGAAAAAACCTATGTCAAAGCATGCATTTTTGTTTGTTTGTTTGAAATACCTCAAAAAGCTTGTTTGAGATAGAGTGGCAGCCTTAGCATGCCAGTCTTTCCCCTTGGTCTATG
The DNA here is from genome assembly GCF_037176765.1 of Anolis sagrei. NCBI lineage: Eukaryota > Metazoa > Chordata > Lepidosauria > Squamata > Anolidae > Anolis > Anolis sagrei. The sequence goes on from NC_090021.1 coordinate 94,806,401, forward strand.
AGCAGATCCTGTAAAAGTTAAAAGCCTTCTCTGCCAAAGGGGTTCCTAAGACCATCAGAAATATATGTATCTGATAGTCTTTGGTGACCCATCTGAAATCCCCTAGTGACTCCCGAGGGGTCCCACCCCCCAGGTTGAGAAACACTGATTTAGCTCAATTGACTGCTCTTATATAAGTCAAAAAAGACAGGAAATGTTACTTTGTGAGTTGACATCTCCCTGAATTCCCCAGCCACTAGGTCCACTTTAGATTCCTCTTGAATCCAATGTGAACTGTAGAATCTCCTTTGCTCTTTGATTTTTTTGTTGTTTTTTAATAAATTATTTTAATCATGTTTTTACATCATCCTGGTATCTTACACGACAAAGAGCAGTTCTAAAACACCTTAATAAATTTTTGGAAAGGAAAATGGTTTAAATTATGTGTATAATTCTAGTGAAAAACGCCCATCAAAACTCTGTCACACAGTCTTACATACATTGATTGCTCTGTATAGCTCAACAAACAAATAAACAATCTGACATGCCTTCTGACAAATAAGCATCACTGCTTATTCATTATGCCTGTAAGTCCCATTTCGTTTGTTACCCTTCCATCCGCCTGTTGACCACACCATTAGATACTTCCCTATAAAATGAGCAAATAGTATTATTTGTGGGATGCCTTCTTTAAGTTCACTTGTTCTTTAAATTGTTTAAATGGCATGAGCTTTGCTAGCCAATCCAGTTAAGTAAGAATATTTTAGTGCATTACCTGAATTCCTAACCATTTCCAGATGCTACATAACCATTCCCAGATATTGTTCAAGAATGGATAGAAAGGTTCATTTTCTCTGTGAAATTCTCCTGAATTTCTAAGCACCCCACGGTTCATTTACATTTTTTTCTTGCCACCTGCCAAAGCCAGGAAATTGGATTTTACCTAAATTATGATCTTTAAGGATAATTATTAGTGCTGAACCCTCCTCTCTCTTTGTAATCTGTGCATTCTTTATCATCTTGATTAATTCTGATGACACAATGCCCCAGGATACCTTTCGCATGTGAGAGATGAGGTCGTTATTAATGTATTTAATCCCTGGTGGGAATAATTTCAGGTGCATAACTGGAGGATTTATATATCAGTAGGGTTCCTCCAGTAAGAAAAATTAAACTAAATTAAAAAATAAATAAATAGAGCTGCATTCACTATACAGGAAGGATTGGGGGAGTCAACCAATAATGCAACAACTCTATTGACATACTTCCTAAATCAAACTTAAATAATAATTATATTGTATTTGTAGCATGGGTCCAATGTATCCAATGTTTTTGACGGCCTGGTTTAGACCCCCATTTTTGGATTAGAGGTCATCCAGTAGCAGGTACTTGCCTTTCAGCTCTTGTACTTGAGAACACTTGGGTAATATGATCAATTTTCTTCCAGAATTTACGGTATATTGTAACATACCACAAATATATAGATATTCTAAAAGGAATAATAAATATCTAAGGAATTGAAGAGCACAAAAGCCCTGTTAGATGATACCAAAGGGATATCTACTTATGCGTCTTAATTGTACCACTATAATACTCTGAAAACTTCAGTTTTTGTCTGATTTTTATATGTTAAACAGGATTGAGCCTGGACAGTGCGTTCATAGTCTGTTCAGTTGCTCTCAGCCAAAGCTGATAGAAGTTGGCTATATGGACCAATGTTATATGGACTGATGAAGAACCAGGCATAGCAATTGCATAGCAACCAATTGCATCTTGCCTCTGGAAAAACCACAAGAAGGATATGAAACCAACAGCACCCAGCAGTTTGTGTTTGTAGAAACTGCAAAAAAAAGACTACTTTTTTCGGAATCCAGAGATAATACATATGCATGACAACTGGGGAAGGCGGAGCGAAGGAAGATAGATGCTTTTGTACTGTGGTGTTGGAGAAAAGTTCCAAGAGTGCCTTGGACTGCCAGAAGATCCAACCAGTCCATACTTCAGGAAATAAAGCCCGACTTCTCATTGGAAGGAAGGATATTAGAGGCAAAGATGAAGTGCTTTGGTCACATAATGAAAACACAGGAAAGCTTGGAGAAGACAATTATGCTGTGGAAAATGGAAAGAAAAAGGAAGAGGGGCCGACCATGGGCAAGATGGATAGATGGTATCCTTGAAGTGACTGGCTTGACCTTGAAGGAGCTGGGGGTGGCCACGGCTGACGGAGCTCTGGCGAGGGCTGGTCCATGAGGTCACAAAGAGTCGAAAGCAAATGAATGCATGAACGACATGACAACTAGTAGTACATCTTCCATGAACATCTCTAACCTTCCTTTTAAAGTAGTCCCAGTTACTGACAGAGTTTACACTTTATTATAGTGAATTCTATAGTTGAATCATACACAGTGTTTTGTACTGGAGTGAAGATTGATAACTATAAGTGGAAAATATAATAAGGCAATAAAACAATGGTGATTATTCAAAGTGGTTATAAAATTTGTTATGAACCCTCCTACAAAGAAAGAAAAGTTACTCTTTAAAAATAAACACAGTGCGAAAGCATGCTTCCTTTTCTCCCCTTGATCGGATAACCCTAGCTTAGTAAAGGTAAAGGCTTCCCCTGAGATTTAGTCATATGCGACTCTGGGGGATGGTGCTTATCTCAATTTCTAAGCCAAAGAGCCAGTATTGTCTGTAGACACCTCTAGGGTCATGTGGCCAGCATGACTGCACAAAGTGCTGTTACCTTCTCGCCGAGGTGGTACTTATTGATCTACTCACATATGCATGTTTTCGAACTGATAGGTTGGCAGAAGCTGGGCCTAACAGTGGGAGCTCATCTCGCTTCCTGGATTCAAACCACCAAACTTTCAGTCAGCAAGTTCAGCAGCTCAGCAGTTTAACCTGCTGTGCCTCTAGGGGGCAATCCTAGTTTAGAGTGAGCCAAAAGTCATGACGGGGTTACAGTATTTAATAACTCCTTTATTTATTTACAATCCCATAGAATCTGGTACATCATATGACTTTTGGCATACCCTATATAAGGGATTTTTTTTTTAAAAAAGACATTTCCTCCACACCATGCACAACTTTATATTCACCTCTGTTGTGCTTGCTCCCTGTGCTCTGTGTTTCCTAAGGTACAAAAACAAAACAAAACAAAAAGAACAAAAAATTGAAACTCAACAATAATTTTATTTCACAGTCAACTTAACTCATCTCCTTTATCATTTTGGTTTTACTTTTCTGAAAAGCAACATTTTATTGTAAGTAGCCTGTCTTTTCGGAAGAAGATGGTTTAATTTAATTGCAAGGTTAGGTTATATTATTGTATTGCTATGAATGGTTCTAAGGATAATGGTTCCAAATTAATATTTTGAATAAGAGGCACAGTTGGTTAAATCTCTGTTCCACGTGTGTACTTCCAAAATACATAAACTCTTAAGAAGTTTTGATGAAGATTCTAAGTGGTTTTTTTTATATCTGTATAGATTTTTTTTCTTTGGTTACTCATTTCTCCTTTCTGGAATTTCTGAAAGATGTAGTTTGACAACCTCTTTGGGACCAAATAGTGTTTTCTTACAGGTTCTCATACATCTGAAAGACCCTCCACCTATGAATTATATTGCATGTGTTTATCTGAGAAAAATAAAGTAGCAATTACATCTTGTTTATATGATTAGTGAAGGATCTGCCTTTTGAAAGTTCTATAGAGTCTCACTTATCCAACATAAACAGGTCACCAGAACATTAGCTAAGCGAAACTGTTGGATAATAAGGAGGAATTAAGGGAATTAAGCCTATTAAACGTCAAATTATGTTATGATTTTACAAATTAAGCACCAAAACATCATGTTTTAGAACAAATCAAGAGAAAAAACAGTTCAATACATGGTAACATTATGTAATAATTACTGTATTTATGAATTTAGCACCAAATCATTAAAATGTATTGAAACAGCTGTGGATCTGGGCAGGAGGCAGACTGCATTGGATAATACAGAATGTTGGATGAATGAGGGTTGGATAAGTGAGACTCTACTGTATTCTCTCAATCCTGATATCAATAACCAATGTTATAAAGCTTATAGGAAAGAAGATACCTCCATAAATGAGAAAGATAACAGAACTCATGTAGTTAGAAGACTGCACATTCGAGGCATGGATCTTTATAACCACCTCTTCCTATGAATGGCTAGCTTCAATTCTCACACCCACTTCAAATAACTAGCTAAATATTGTGTGGTGATACTAGCGTTGTACTTTTATTTTTATTTTATAGCTACCTGCCGGAGATTCCAGATGGCCTTTGAGCCATTGAACAGGGCCTTTGTTCTTTGGGGATCCTGGAGAACAGCCTGTGTCCATGTCAGCAGTACCAGTAATAGCCTTCTAATGAGAAGACTTAAAGTGACCCCTTTACTCCCAGTACAGATATATGTTCAGGCTGCAATGACACTGTTGTAATTCACATCAGCCCTCAATAATGATGCTCATCAGCCCAAGCCTGCACATCCCGGATGTTGAGATCTATTGCAGTTGACATTTTTTGAAATGCAAAAAATAACTCAGAATAACATCCTTTGGTACTAATCCTATTCTTAGTCCTGAACATAAAAGAGCCATTAAACAGTTTGAATAACCTATGTGTTGACTCACATTTTTCAAGCAGCATGATATAGTAGCTTAAACATTGGATTACATCTCTGGAGAACAGGGTTTCAATCCCTGCTTAGCCATGAAAATCCACTGGGTGACCTTGAAAAAGCCATAAACTCTCATGAGTTTATCACACTAGGTAGATATAACACAATTGCAGCAGGGTAACAGCAGTACTTATCACATGGTGTTCTTCCTCTTTTGTTGTCCTCTTTGTTGGAAAGTGTTTCTTTTACAAAATAAGTTCAATTACAGATTATTTGTGTTTGTAAAAAAACCTACTTTCTAAATTGCCTTCCACCTGGAGAACCATAGAAGAGAAACAACTTCATGCGACAAGTGCCAGCCAAAGGCACTGTTGTCCTACTATTATTGCGATTTGTCTGCTTTGTGCAATAAACTCCTTTGCCTCAGGAAAACCTGTTTTAGTTGCCTTTTAGGTGCCACTTTAGAGTTGCATAAGTTAAACATGACTTGAAGGCACGTAATGACTACAACAATATCATGATATATTAGTGTTTAATTAAACCAATTACATTTACTCATATGTTTCTGCTCATGGCTACCTATATGCCAAGAATACTGTGTGTAGGGAAGGTTTAACACAGTAAGTGCTCTTCCCCCTTACATGTCTAGTTTGACCCTGTGTGAATCAACAGCACCACATAAACGGTGGCTTTCTTTTACATGGCGCCATATCCTCTGAGCTCATTCACCTCCTATTCTTCCTGCAGACTCTCTCATATATACACACAGATATTAGAGACAGAAGAAAAAAATAAATTGGGCAGCATTTATTCTAACAAAACATAGCACTTTGAAAGGGGAGAGGAGCAAACAAAGGGAGTAAAGTTCAAGAAGAGAACAGGGTGCAGAGATAGCAGTAGAGATTTATAATTCTACAGAGACTAAGAATAAAAAACATAAATGCACTTTCATCCCAATGCACTTTATTGCCTTGATTTAATGTTGAAGAGGGCTGACATGACCTTAAATCATCTTAGGCTTGATGCCATTAAAACGTCACATGTGCAACATTCATCTTGGTGCAGTTTTAGTGGCTCTCCAAATAGGTGCTCTTTGGGGACATTGCTTTGTTTAAAAAGCCAGAGATTAGGAGGAGGACATCACCCAGGAAAACAGCCATGAGCTGCAAACAGAGTGCTAGGGGTTGTCACAAGGGCTTTCTCTTTTTCAAAGCAGGGAGAAGTGTATTCAAAGGGGGCCACAGAAAATTGAGATGTTGCCTTTGCCATTGAGCAAGAAGCTCCAGCTTCCGAGTATGATGAATCAGACAAAACAGAAAGTTCATGTCTATATGTGTCATCCCCCCACCAATATTCCTTGCGCCCTTTCACATTATACAGTCATAATACTGTAATTCCACTTAAATTGTCATACCATCATCTTATGGATGTCTAGGATTTCATGTCCTCCAACTGTCCCATTTTTTGCAGATACAGTCCCGATTGATCTGCTGTCCACTATTTCAATTGCTTTTACAATGTCCCTCCTCCCATTTTTTTCTTTTTCCTTAGCTTATTTCACTAGTTACAAACTCATACTCTTGTTTAGAACATATTTCAAAACACACAATTAGATTGCTTCTTGCTTGCCTAGCCAGTCTCAACTCATTTAACATTAGCTTCCTTTAAACCATTACTGTAAACTTGTGTGGCACATCTTCTTTGATTACTTGTCCTTCCTTTCATTGTTTATATGTGATCATATTCCTTTTCACTTCCTCAGGTTTCTGGTGCAGCCACCCGTCTTTCTTCTTCCATGGAATAGTTTGTGATTCTACTTTTTGAGGCTCCTTCCTCATTAAATCTTCCCTATGCTGGAAATGTTTATCTGTCATCTCTAGCCATTGGGATTCTTCCCACTATTTTCCTGAGCTTGATAGAACTGCATATTTATTAAATAGTGATACATTACATCATACCATACCATACCATATCATGCTGGCAGGGTTTTAAAACACAAGTCTGTGGCAAACCCTGTGTTTCTTCCAGGGCAAGGGTCAAATCTGGTGGCTGGAGTGGAGCTTGTGGTTCATAGTGAACTGTCCTCAGTACTCATATCCCCCCTTCCTCACTTGAATCTATCTTTCATGAACAAACATTAATAATGCAGAATATTTTTTTTTCAAATGGTGACCTTGTAAGTATGCCCAAAACTTATGCTCATTTGTAATGCATTGTGTCCTTCCCATCTCCCCCTGCATTTTCACCTCTATAGCCTCAAGTCCTTCACCAGAAAGGCAGGATGCAGCTCGACCTACAAGCAAGAATCCTTTGACATGGACTGTAGATGATGTGGTTCGGTTTGTAAAAGATGCTGACCCTCATGCTTTAGGACCTCACGTGGAACTCTTCAGAAAACACGTATGTAAGGGAGTTGTCAATAACAGAATACATTTTGTCTTCAGGGAAACAGACCAAGTCAAAGAGGTGCAATTAATACATAGAATCCACTTCTGCAGGTAAAGGCTACGGGCTAGGCAAACCTTAAAAGATTGGACACATGCTTGGAGAATAGATCTCTTTCATGGCTATGAGACACGGAAGTTCCACAGAATTTCAAAGGTCACAGAAATATACTATGACCCTGGATCTGTTGGAACTATAGTCTAAGGACCTCATCATATGGATGTTTCCCCTGATGTACAGCCACTTCCAGTAGCCACTCATGGGAATCCATCTTGCCAGTGTGCTACAAGGGAGAGAAGTCTCTATTCTCAGGAGTTGGGTGTTAACCTGACTCCTGATTCCAGAAAGCAAGAGGAAGTGAGGGAAAGTGGGAAGAAGATGGGCAAAGGTTGTGGGATGGCTGGCCATCCCTGAAGATGGACCTTACTAGGAGAGAACAGGGTAAAATGGTTTCCCCACACTTTCCAATGCTTCATCCACTTCCTTCCTGCCCATCTGATGAAGTCCTATGATACACAACAGCCCCCTCCCTTGGAAGGATTCTTGAAACTGCAGCTAATAGTGTACCATATAGTTTGAATATGCATGGACTAGAAACATACCATTAAATAGCATTGGAACAATCACATTCAGAAGGGAATATTTTTTGAAGCATGGAAAAATGAAACTATGAACATTGAGTCTGTGATTAAGGAAATGTACATAACTAAATTCCAGTTAATGGAGAAAGATTGAAATGGGAGACAGGCAGCTCTTGCCTTCGTAAGCCTCCTGTGACTTTCTCTGAAGCACCATAGAGACTGCTGTGAAAAGCAGGTGCTAGGCAGCTGGATCTGTTCATTGAGTTAGCAGGGCTCTTCTTATGTTCTTAAGGCACCATCTAACATTCCTGTGTTCGATGCAATATTGGAGTCCTTGGAAATGCTGGAAGAGCTTGGAAGATATCTTTTCAAATCCAGTTCCCAGCCAACACGCCCACTTTTCCAAGCCCTGAATGGCAGATTTGGATTGAAAGGAGAGATGGACTCCCCATTTTGCCTACAGATGCCCCAATGAACCTCCTCCTTATAAATCAGTCAGCTTCACAGAGAAACATGCAAGAGGTCTGATGCTTGATTAAAGCCATCACACAATTCAGCTCAATTATGCCTTTGAATTACTCATTTCCCTGCAACTGTTCAACCTTCATATCTAAACTGGATTAGCAGGAAGACCCCAGAGGTGAGAGACAAGTGATTACTCCATTAACCTTAGCTGTGTCTTTCCGTTAGTTAAACGATTCTAAGGAGCAGGTGCATAATTCAGTTTGAAGCCCTGAATGCCGATGACATTCCCGAGTAGCACCTGAAAGACTTGCTTTGCAGTCAAATAATTTCGCCATGACATGTCAGGATTACTGAACAAGAGGAAAACCTGGGTGCTAATCATGATAAGTTAATCTTCGCAACCCTTTTCACTATATCACTCTACAGGGAAGTTGCAATCAAATTGGCAAAGGGACAAGATCTGTTTACTGTGTTTTTTAATGCAAATTTAACCTATTTTTCATGTTCTTGGTGAACCAGTTAACATATAAATTCTCGAATGTTGCAATGTTCACTTCAATAGAAAATGTATGTAATATAAATCCATATATTAGAGAAAAATGGGCACAAAATTGTTCATTGCCTCAGGAACCCCAGTGGGTCAAGAGGCAATAAATAAATGCCTTGAATAAAATGGCATTTTGTGCATATATTTCCCAATACACATATTATTGGTGAGCAGTTTCTCCAATATAATGTGATTCTGCACCCTCTTCCCTGAAATATATGCATTTTTATTTATTTTATTCAAGGCATTTATTCACTATAGTACTGACATGGGAGTTCCCAACCACCAGCGTCTGTGTGCTCACCAGTCTAATTTTTCAGTGTGACCAACCTCACCAAAAAAGCCTCAGATGAAGATCTCAGATCTCACATAGATTCATAGGTGAGATCAACTTTCAGATGTCCTATATATGCCATCTGAAAGTTGTGCATATATTTCTCATAACATATTTTTGGTGAGCAATTTCTCTAATATAATGTGATTCTGCACACCATTCCCTGAAATAAATGCATTTTTATTTATTTTATTTTTTAAATATGTGTATTGGGAAATATATAGGCCATCTGAAAGTTGATCTCACCTATGAATCTACATGAGATCTGAGATCTTCATCTGAGGCTTTGTGATGAGGCTGGTCACACTGAAAGATTAGATTGGTCAGCACACAGACGCTGGTGGTTGGGAATGCCCATCTCAGTAGCATAGTGACTCTTCTTTGGTTGTCTGTAGGAGCTCCTCTTTCCTGTGGCCAGTGAGAAAAAATGGCTGCTTTAAAAATCCAGAGTAGATTTCACTCTCTCACTGGCATAGATGTTGTTGGTTTACACTGTTCACAAGTCAGTAATAACACCTCACCTCAGTAGTAGAAGCAACTTGCAGTTTCTCAAGTTGCTCCTGACACACACACAAAAAAGTAGAACTTGCTCCAAAGGGAGGTTTGAATATCTTTGCTGAAATTCCAGTGAAGATCCAAAACAGTATAAAGTGTGGGTTTTTTTTGTTTTAAACATTAGATTTAAAAATGTTTTTAAATGATGATTTATAGGTCTTATGCTGTCATTTGGGGGCCTTCATGAGTAAATAAATAAAGAGAAGCGTGCATGAAATATGCCAAAACATTCATGCAAACCTTTGTTTTAAAATTTTCATATTGATGAACTTAAACCTAGAAAAATAAGGAACTAAGCTTGAGATATTGTGACCCAGCCCTGGAGGAGATCAACAACATGGTGTGCTTTCCTTGCCAGCTATCTGCTCTCCCTCTAGATTTTCAAAGGAGTGCAATCGCGTTTCTAGAGAGTCTAACCAAGGAAAGAGCAGGAACACAATTAGAAGGAGAGCATTGAAGAACACAAAGAAAGCTAACATATAGCAAAGCCAACCTGACATTGAGCAAAATGATCTAAAAAGCCGCTCCTTTAATTTTGATTTGTAACTGGAAAATGAATCTCGAAGGATGAGTAAAGCATTTGAGTTAAGGCCAATTAAAGCTGTTCTTTCAGAATGATATCCTGCCTGTTCCAATGATGGATATTATAACGGAAAGTGTATATTGTTTCATGGAGCCGAACCATCTTTGTATTGATTATTCTAGCTTTCTTCCAATTAGCTTACTGCCCTTTATAGTGTTCCTTGAATACCATTACTTCACTGCTGGGCAAAGTCATTCTTTAGCCCCTTGGAACAGCAGGACAGAACAAAGAAATTGGGTTGGCAGAGCCATGCTTTCGTTGCTGTTTCATTACCAGCAATATTACACTTTAAGCAGTGTGTTACACTTTAAGTAGTCACAGTGAAGCTAGCTTCTTGATTTAGTGCCTGTTTGTGTTGGTTGGTGGGCCTTTTCGCAGAGCTTAACTCTAAGCTTGAAATATTAAGTTTGGCAGTCAGTGTGTTCAGGATTAGATCTTAAGAAAGCAACATGAAATATTTCCAGCTGCTGTATATTTCCCCTGTCTTTTAGCCAAGAGTGTGAGGCTCATATAGGTCATAAACCCCAGCAGCAGTTATAAACTATTGTCGAAATTATTAAGACAGATAAGATCTATAATTGGAATCCACTCTAACAGTGGAATCCATGGTGGGTCAGTGACTGTCATGCTATTTTGCTCTCACCAAACCTTTCCTCTCAATTTCTACAGTAATATACACAGCCATACTTCAGAGTACTACTTCCTCTAGTTTTGCTAGCAGTTTTGCTAGCAGTGGTAATAACTACAAAGACAAAATACACATGTGTTGCCAAACAGATGATAAATGTGCATGCATGTATTTGAAGGAAAAAACTCACAGTTCTCTAAAATGCAGAAGATCTCCAATTTGTCCCATCATAACCAGAACTACATTTATTCTGGAGGAGGGCAGAGATATCTGTCTAGAGAGAAAGTAGATGCATCCAGGCTACACAAGAGCAGTTTATCTTGTCCCCTTCTTTAATGGATTTTTACCAGGAAGTTAAAGCCTTGGGTTGTTTGAACTTGCTAGGTTACTAGGTAAATCATTTTTAATTACTCTGTCATTCAATTTCAAGCCCCAAACATTTACACTTATAGTTTTCTTTTTTAGTGTTTTGCTGTTGTACTCATGCTATTAATTCAGTCTCTGTGTTTATGTGTCTTCAAATTGCTTGTCAGCTTAAGGAAACCTCAATGATTTTATAGTTTTTTAGGCAAAAGACACACAGGGTTGTTTGGTCCATTTCTTCCTCTGAACTGTAGCCTAAAGCACCTGGTATGGCTTGGCTATCAGGGGCTGCACCCCATCCCAATACTAACCATTCCTCACCCTGCTTAGCACCTTCAAGGTATTTAGATCAGCCTATAATTCTCTGCATGCTTTTAATTTATAACTGTTAATCTTCAGTTCAGGTGATAAAAGCTGTGATATACCCTTTTAAATTAAAAAGATGGACGAATAAATTAATATAAACAGGAAGTAAAAGCATGGAAGAACATTTCCAATGCAGCATTTTATGTAAGTCTTAATGCCAGGTTGCATTCTCAAGGGCAAAATGCTGTAACATTTGCCCTTTTAAAATATATACAGGTAGTGATTTCGGGGTTTTCCTTGATACAGCATACATCTCTTTTAAAGTGATGCAGCATGTACCAATTTCAAAGTGAGAAGTATAGTAAGATGAACATTTGAACATTTCATTACTTATGGGTATTTGGGGATAGGAAAGGACAGTTGGTTGTTGTTTTGGTTTACGTGGTCTTTTCAATGCATATTAATTTGTCATTAGACATGTTAATATATTTAAAAACAACTCAAAGTACATCTTCATTTTGGCTCATTGATGAAGAAAACTAGTTGTTTGTTTGTTGTTTTTTATGCAGTTTGGACCCAGACTATTTTAAAAACCGCATCTCCGAATACAAACTAGCACAAGCGCTGCAGTCTGTGGAAGAAGCCCAGCTCTTTATCCCACCCCTGTCTCAAGTGTGGTTGGTGAGAACGAGAGAGCGGGCCTTGTCTGTGGTCGCCTCCCCCCCCCCCGTCTCTGGAATTCCCTTCCTAAAGAACTTTAAATGACCCCCTCTCCTTTAAAAAGCTCTTAAAAACCTATTTATGCACCTCAGCTTATGAAGAGAAGAAGGACTAGTACATTTTTATCTGTCCTCACTTAGATATTGGATACGCACATCAGCCTGTTGGATGCTGTAAACCATTTTATGTTTTAATGCCTTCTTAGCTTAACTTGTAAATTTTATCACATGACAAATGTATGTGACATATTATTTTATATTTATTTAAGTTTAATTTTTGGTTAGTTTTATAAGATCCTCTTGATATTGTTTTATCCACTGATTTTGATTTGATTTGTTGTTTGTTTGTCCTGGCACTGAATGTTTGCCACGTGTTATTTGTTGGAAACTGCCCTGAGTCCCCTCAGGGAGATAGGGTGGATTATAAATAAAGCATTATTATTAGTATTATTATTATTTAAAATCAGACAATGGTTTGTTGCCAGATTTTTTATGTGCTCCTCTCCCTAATCTTTGGGGAAAACATGTTGAGATTTTGTCATCAACAGTCATGTGAATCTGCACAAAATTAAATTAAATGTGCAATCCTATATGGACCAGGAAGCCAGAGTGGCATAGTGGTTTGAGAACTGGACTATGACTCTGGGGACCAGGGTTTGTATCCATGTTCAGTGGTGAAAGCCTACTGAGTGACTTTGGGCATGTCACACTTTCTCAGATTCAGGGGGAAACAAAGGCAAATCCCTTTAAACAAATCTTGCCAAGAAAACCTCATGATGAGGTTGCCATCAGTCAGAAATGACTTAAAGGCATATGACACCAGCATTAACAACAACATACATAAGACCTACAGAGTGCCAACAAGCCTTACTCTCTGGTTAATTGGTACCAGATTCGGCTGTAATTCACATGAGCAACATGTAAGAAATAATAGTGAAATATACTAATTCCTGATGTTTTGTAACTGTTTTATAAGATTTGTGCTATTCAAGTGAGAGATAAAGATAAAGATGTACAAATTATCATACTTTTCAAAATTCACAGTCCTCCATTTGAATAGACACCAGAAAAAATGTTGACTCCTTTTTTACCATTTCTTTAAATTGTCAGTGAAACTTAAACATATGCAGATCTGTTCTTTTGATTTTATTGCACCAATATTTTCAATCTCTTGCAATATATTTCAAAATGATAGTCCTTGCTTCTGATTTCTTCTTTCTTTTTCAATTAGGAGATTGACGGCAATGCTTTGCTATTATTGAAAAGTGACATGATCATGAAATATTTGGGCCTGAAGTTGGGACCAGCACTGAAACTCTGTTATCACATCGATAAACTCAAGCAAGCCAAGTTCTGATGTTTTTTATTATAAATACCTGACAAACCCAATGTAATTTGAGAAAGGAGATGGAAGGTAAAGTGTCGCCTTACAGAGAGCTGTCCATGTTCAAGCTGTTTCTCCTTCTTTTTTGTACTGAGAACCAGGTCTTTATACAACTGTACATTGACATCTTTTTTTAATCTGATGGAGGGGATGGTGTGGTCTGTTTTGCTGATTTGTGTTAATAATTTCTCTAAAAAGTATATAATGATAATTATTTTATATTATTGTTGTTAATATTATTATCGTTAAGTCCTATTTTTGTAATCACAAGTGTAAAATCAGAAACAAAAAAAGAACTTTGGAACTTTAGGGAAAGTGGGGTTTTTTTAGATTTTCTGTGGACGGCTTCACATATGTATGTTTATTGCTTGATCAGTGAACATCACTGCATTGACTTTGTGAGTAACCTGCCACAGCTGCAGGGTTTTCATGCCACTACAATGTTGTTCAGTACAGCTGTAAACCACCAGTTGCTAACTAGTTTGGTGATTCACATGCATTTGTGAACCAACTGAAAATCTAATTCTGCAATGCAATTACTGACATTCCTCTCACTGGTAGACCAGCTTTATTTCTCCCAATTGCTTGTAATGGCCACAGAAAATATTATGTGAATATGATTGTAGGAATGCTATTTACAGAGATGCTGATTGAATGCACATCTACATGGAAGATCATCACAAATGTAGGCATATTCTCATGACATCCGGTTCCTGAAAGCTGTTCAGCAATTGTGCTGACGTTCGTATTTCCTACAAGTCTAAGTTAGCACCATGATGTGCTTGCAAACATAGTGATAGATGAGGAATTTTCTAGACATGTAACCTTAAAATATCCAGAGGCAGCAATATGTTTTTTCGTGTTATGGTCAACATCATTCCTCTGGTTGAAAGCAAATGTGAAAATGCCATGTAGAGGATAATCAAATGGCTACGGATCTCCATTCAGCAGTTGCCCACACAAGCTGGATTCTGCTGGAAAACCACCACCAAATATCTAGAATCTTGATATTTCACTCTGTGATGTTTGAACTTGTTATGGGGCACATTTTAGTGTCAAATCACTGGAACAAGAGGTTGGCTTAGTAGTGCTAGTAACTCTTTGTGATTGCCACTAATGTTTCCCAAAGCCCTCTGGTAACTGCAGAGAAAGACTGAAAGATCTCTCATTTCCCACAGAAAGGAACTAGAGGTCATCTGTTCTGCAGAGCTTTGGGGCTTCCCTAAATGTGTCTCTGCTCCAAAGCTTAGTGTAACACAAGAGTTCTCCTTCACTATTTCTCTGAAATCTGAGATGAGCTTGGAGGAGCAGGTGGAGGATTATGGCCTGGGCAAGTGCCATCAGCAGGAACAGGTTGGTAGTGTATGTAATGAGCAGTGCTCAAAATGAAACCTATGTTATTAACATTCTTCATGTAGCCATATTTCTGATTGATTAAGTGACATAGGTGAGACTACTATTTGATTAAGCCTATACTGGTGTACATATTTGACCTTAGTACAATGACAGTGGAATTGAGAGAAAGCAACCAAGAGGCCTAGAAGTGTTTCCAGTAAACTTTATTGCTCTGTCATATGGGGAAATATGTTGTTGTGTGCCTTCAAGATATTTCTGACTTATTACCATCCTAAGGGAACATAATCATGGATATTTCTTGGCATAATTTGTTCAGGATGTGTGTGCCATTGTCACCCACAGAGACTGAGAGACACGATTTGCTCAAGGTCACCTGTTAAGTTTCTATGATTGAGTAAAGATTTGAACCCTTATTTATCTATGCTTGTTCCGTGCTCAAACTGCTATACAACACTGGCTTTGGGGAAACATGTCCATGATTTGCTCTGTCTAGAAAATATGGACTTTTCCCCAAGGAAATAAGAAGTGGGGATTTCTGAAAACTCAAGGATCTTGTTTTCTCCATTTGAGGGACTGATAAACACCATACTTGAGCTGTGAGGAAATTGTTGTTCTCTAAAGAGCAGCTTTCTCTTGAGTGATATTTTACTTGCAATCAAACATAGAATTGCTGCTTCTACTCTAATCAACTTTTCCTGATTCTCAAAGAGTGCAATCTGCTCTCCAGTGCCACAAAAACATTCTTAGGAAAAACCACCACAACTGATAACAAGTCCTGTTCCCACAAGTTGTGGGTAAAGTGCAGACAAAATTGGGAAAACATATATTGACTAGCCATCTACTTCTTATTTTGGTCCTGTGTAATGTGTTTCTGAAAAGTGGGATGAGAGAGAAAACAGTATGTTCTAGGAAGAAAAACAGGAAGAAAAAAATAAGTATTAGAGCTCCAGAATATCACCACATCTAGAAGAAACATAGATTGTTTCTAGGTTTAATCTTCCAGCTGTGGTTGCACCCACAGAATTTTTTGTCAAATGTTTTGGTATAAAATGGAAGTGCATAGCCCTTGTTATTCCACTTAGCAGTGAGTCAGGTTTTTGCATCTAGTACTGCTGCGGTTGGAGGAGAATGACAGGTAGAATTCAAGCAAAATATTTGGGGAGGTGTATTCCCCTACCCCCCTTTGTATTGAAATATGTATCCAGTTAATCACTTTTTTAAAAAAAAAACTCTATTATTCCTGTCAAGAACTAAAGAACATATTCCTAATTGTAACTTCACATTCTTTTTGTGTAAGTTAGTGTGATGCCAAAAGTCTTGAAAATGTTTTGGTGTATAGTTGTAGAGTGAATGAAACCTAGATATGTATGTACACTTGAATTCCTATGCTGATTATGCATCACTATCAACCCATAGCATCAACCCATAAACCCATACATCATTATGGGTCTTCTTAACTTTCTCCTGGCCTCTCTAAAGGAGAGGGAAACAGAATACTTGTGGCATGCTCCAAATGACAGATGTCTACACAATAACTTGTGTACGGAGATCTACAATGTGGGACTCTGCTAGCATGAATTCTCCATGTGGGCTTCTTCATGGAAAGGAGCAATTGCCAAGGAGAAACCTCTTACAACATGTTGAGCAGTTCTTTAGATGCCTTATGGTATTATGTATCATTGTTTTCTACACAGAAAAAGGGGAGTTGTTGACTATTTCTTTTGGGTAAAATTTGCACGAGGTTGATTTCCATAGAAAATAGCATTTCTGTACAGGAATTAATATTTCTGCACTGAAATAATCTTTTCATTGCAGAACTTGCTGTTTATTGTTCGGAAAATACGGTTCTCTGTACAAATCTTCTACATGCAAGTTTCGACACAAAATAAGTCCTGAATTGTGACTATCCCTTGAAAATCCCATGTTTTTCAAAAACTTTCTCAGAACAGCAAGACATTTTTTGAAATTATTTCTTGCTTCCTTTGAGAAGAAATTTAGTAAAGAAATACACCATTGATTTTTCTACAGTTATATACAATTGCTGCTTTTAAGCCAGGTTACCTGTGCAACAACGGTGCTATATCTTCTGAGTCTCCTCATGTTTGATTGTATATACAATTTAATATAGCTGTAATGTTGTGCTTTGGAAATTATATGGCAATCTTGCCTTCTACAAAGTCTTCAATATAGAATTGTCCTCCTGGTGGGAGTTTTCTGTCTTTTCTTAAGGAAAGCAGGAAATCTTTGCATTTCTCTCAAATTCTGTATGCAATACATCTTATGTACCCTGACTAACTCATTGTAATAATGATATGTATCACCAGCCATGTGATTTTCAAAGCATAAACATTTCTCTTGTGTGATTAAGGCAAAATTTCAATAGCGCTTTTTAAAAAAAAATCTTAAGATTACCATTTAATGTTTAGTCATTGTTTTAGAATCTGAATTTTCCTTAATTCCTAAAGAAATCCATTTTAATAATTTCCTATCCTTTTAAAATATTTTCCAACCAAATTAATATAGAAATTTGTGGCACATTAAAGGCTAATTCATTGATAACACCTCTCACTCCCATGAAAGGTCATGCTACCACAAATTCCTTACATTTTGCTCTTTTCCAGCCTATGGGTCAAGGCTTACAGCAGTCCTAAAATTTGTCCTCTTCTTTATTAATTATGATTATCCTCCTTGTTTTTCTTTCCCCAGAGGCTGTTTGCTCCATGGTCCTAATAGCCACATTAAGCAGATACTATAGATGCAATCATATGCATACTTACTCTTGAGTAAATAAATATCATTGTGCACAGTGGGGTTATTTCTGAACAAACATGCACAGGATTGTATTGAGATGGACCAAGGGCATGGAATGACTATCTCTACAATTATATATGGTATTGCTGTTTGGAATTGATGGCAGCTAGTTTGTAACGGCACATGCAAGAATTATACCATAAAGATAGTGTGTCTTAAGCCATTAGCCATTGGGAACAGAGAGGGCATGAGAAATGGAAGGTTATGGCAGCACAATAAATTCAGGTCAATCTAATCTCATTGGATTAAATGCCTGATCATAGCACAAGACCATCAAGTAATACTTTGAGTTGTATCCAGATGTTAAATCAGTATCTTACTGATTTCAGTGGGACTTACTGTACCTTACTCCTGGTTACTAACTGAAGCTCCATTTATTTTAGTGGGTCTGTTGCAGAGTTTGGATTTTTAAAAACTATAGTTCACAGAAACCCACTGCCAGCAAAAACAATGACTATGTTGGCTGAGGATTGTGAGAGTTGTACTGTAAACGATAATTTTTCTGATCTGTGAACTATTCTAAGTTGGACTGTAGATACTGATAATGCTGGATGGAGAATTATAGGTCCAAAATGGAAACTTTTCCCAAGCCTAGTCTTTTCTAAGTATGACTAAGTTTGCAAGTGAGATCACAATAGCGTTATAGAACAGAGGCTTTTGTTTCCCTATTGCCCGGTTTGCTCCTGCAGAATTCTGGGAAATGTAGTTCAGAATCCTTCCCTAAACTATATTTCCTAGAATTCTGCAGGAGCAAACCAGGTGATAGCAAAGCGGGCACCTCTGCTTTATAATGCAAATGTGATATTGTTCTGCATCTCACTCAAAGTGTTTGAAGACGGTCAGCTATTTTCTTATATGCAGATACTTTGAAATATTCTCTTCTTTGCATTTTGGTGTTGGAATTGCACTGTTACAGTCATCATTCTACTATGATGACACTATCACAGAGTTTTCTTGGCAAGAGTTATGCCATCTCCTTCCCCTAAGGCTGAGATGGTGTGCAAGGTAACCTAAGAGGTTTCCATGGCTGAACAGGGATTGAACTCTGGCCTCACAAAATCCTATTCCAACAATCAAATCACTATAGCACTCTAGGTTGCTCTCCTGAAATGAACAGCGTAGACATGCTAAGAAGATAAGCATCATGACCACCCACCACCTATTACTGTAGATCGGTGGTTCCCAACCTTTGGTAATGCAGGTGTTTTGGACTTCAGTTCCCACAAGTCCTAACTGCTGGTAAACTGGCTTGGATTTCTGGGAGTTGAAATCCAAAACAACTGGAAGACCAAAGGTTGGGAACCACTGCTATAGATGGATGAATTGTTACTGTGGATCCCAACAAAATAAAACTACACTCCACATCAGTGTATTGAAGGCAGAGATGAAGCGAATCATTTTGATCTATATGTGCAAAAAGGGTGATTAAAGTGTGTTTAGAGGTGGCGAGTGCTTTTTAATGATCTAGAGTAAGAACCCACTTATGGTCATCAAAATCTTATTTTTCTCTCTTGCTTTCCTTTTAATATCCCCTCTACTCACCAAACCAACATGCACTCAAGAGTAATTGAAAATAAAAACAAAGATCTCTTGAGCTATAAAATATTTTATAATCACTGCAATTTTCCAAAAATTCACAACATAAATGTATTTAATGATGCCATTTGCAATATTTGGTGATCAGAGAGAAGATGACATGATCCTAATGTTGGGGAGGATAAGAAAAGCATTAATTTTAATGAATTTTATTGTAATCAGGCTCACTTTGTTGTACATTTATCACAATTTTACCAGCTCCTTGCTAGCCTTCTAAAAGGCATTTGTTAAACTGCTGTGGTGTTTTAAAAACATGTCAGACCATTTCTTATGAATGGATGCTGAAGAGTCAGAAGTTCCCAGCCATTAATTTCCACACCGGGTACTATTTCAGACATGGCTTCTATAAATTACATTTCTTGTTAGGCTATCTCTTCACATACACTTGAGATAACAGCCAATCAAGTTACATTTTGGAAAATGGATATGCCCTCCAATGCAATTATATGTGCCTGTTTTCTTTTATGAAAAAGCTAAGGAAGATCAAAAGCTGTTGCTTGGAGCAAAATTTTGAATGTTGTGAACCTTCTGTTTCCTATAAAATTCAAGATCGAAGTCTGGAGGGAAGGTGATGGTACGCTGTAATATCTGTAATACTGTAGCTCAAACAGAGATTCGTTTTACTGAGCCACCTGGGCTATTCATCTTTGTTCTCTTTAATATAGGGATGGGTCCCTGGTAAATGGATGTCCACAGCTGGTTTTCTGATCCAAATTTTCAGGGATTAACAATGAATTAGTGGTGCAGTTGGTTAAACTCTTGTGCCAGCAGGACTGACAGGTGGTAGGTTCAAATCTGGGAAGAGTGTGGATGAGCTCCCTCTGTCAGCTCCAGCTCCCCATGCGGGGACATGAGAGAAGCCTCTCACAAGGATGGTAAAACATCAGAACATCCAGGAGTCCTCTGGGCAACATCCTAGCAGATGGCCAATTCACTCACACCAGAAGTGATTTGCAGTTTCTCAAGTCACTTCTGACATGATGCAAATTAAGATTTGTGGTAACTGAATCCTGCCACCCATAATCAAAAAGCTTTCATAACTTTTTTGATTTTGTGAAATCTTTGAACCTAATGGATGATTTTTGTATGTGAGACAGTTTACCCCATCTCCTTTTATTATTCTTAATTTTCTAGATGCGCCCAGAATTCAACTCAACCCTTTTAAGCAATTCAGACTGTGACTCTAGTCTTACCCTTAAAAGAGAGTAAATCCCATTATACTTAAAGGGGGATATTTTGACAGAACAGCCCTTGTTTGGAGCAGCTTCATTCTAGGCCAGTGGTTCTCAACCTGTAGGTCTCCAGATGTTTTGGCCTTCAACTCTCAGAAATCCTAACAGCTGGTAAACTGGGATTTCTGGGAGTTGTAGGCCAAAACACCTGGGGACCCACAAGTTGAGAACCACTGTTCTAGGCCATGTGAGCCTTATAGCAGCAGCAGTAAGAACAAAGCTGAGTTTCCTGAGGAAAGTAGGATTGAATGGGATGATACATTCAACACATGTTTAGAAGAGCTTCTTCCTGAAATGATGAAATACATTCATTTGTCAGAGGAAATTATTGTCCCTAACTGTGTATCTTGCATTTAGGTTGTTTTTTGTTGTTGTGTATCTGGTCATTGAAAAGTAAACACAGGATTAATTTGGAAGTCTGTTTGCTGAGACACACAACTCAATGGAAACACCATTAAGAAAAGAAAAGGCATGCCAATTGAAGGGAATATTAATCTCCCTCCATTTTTATTTTGACCATTAGAATCTTGTTCTTTAATAGGAAACCCTTCAGAACTCATGAAAAGTGAATCATTCATCTCTTCTGGTGCAGATTAATCTACATTCTCTGCTTCTCAGAGACAGCAAAAGCCCAGGTTTTTCAAAAATCAATTAGATATGTGCTATGCCCTTTAGGATTGATGGAGGTAAATTTGATTTTTAAGTCCTAGTTCTTTGTAAATGCATAATGTTTACAGGTTTAAAAATATTAATTTTAATAAATTAGATATTTATTATGACACTGTTTAGATGATTTTTTTAAAAAAAGACCCACACTGTCCTTCAACACAACATAAGATCTAGTGTAACTGGCAGCAAGACCAAGAGTGATTTGCAGCAAGAGAAATTGTGCAGGTGCTCCAGATTGGATAGCCAGCCTTCATACAACTGGGAGATCACATTTTACCTTTAAAACAACACTTAAGCAGTGGTTCACAGCCTTTTTTTGACGAGGGACCACTTCACCAGGGACCAGTTTGACCAGGGACCACTTTCCAACATTAGTACCAAAAGGGTTATGAATCAGTTTTTGGACAACTTTAGATTTAGTTTGGTTATTTGGGGTGCTGATTTAGAAAATTGCACTGGATAGACCACATCAGCTCTACTTTATGATACAGAATGATCCCATCCAGTAGTCGTCATCTGCTCACCCACAGAAAACCATATTTAATAAGCCTCGGCACTATAAGAGAGTTTCGCTAGACCAGTCACTCTCATTGCAACGGTATCGTAACCGTGAGGCCACCGACCATATTTTAGTTCTTGTGGACCGCTGGTGGTCCACGGACCACAGGTTGGGAACCCTTGGCTTCAAGGAATGTATGAAGGTTTGCCAGAATTTAGAACATGAACACAAATGTTGTGTTTTTGTAAAAAAAAAAAAAAAAAAAGCATGCTGAAAAGTCAAATATGGCAACAGAAATAGTAAACTGTTCACAAGAAATAGATTAATAAGCCATCATGTGTGTTTTTTGGGAGGGGGGTGAAAATGTTGAAACTCACAGCATAGGCAATCTTTGATTCCTTCCAGAGATCTTATGCCACTATTTAGACTGATTCATTCATGGTCAATTAGAAACCGATTCCTTTTGGAACGTTTATATTTTTGACTGGAAAAGGCCCTTACATTTGCACATTGACATAAGTTAAATATTATGGAAACCAGGCTGCTTGCAATTTGCTCTGTCGGATTCAGACTAATGCTAACAGGCAACAGCTGTGGGGCTTCCTCTTACAAGTTTTCTTGTGGCCACCGCAGTGTTCTCACACATGTTCTGGGAAACCATGAATGCTGTACGCTCCCTTTGACTTTATAGGAATCCCACAAATGCATTCATCTCCAAATCAGATTTATTAAAAGTTGAATGTTTTAAGGATGAGTGCTTTTCCCCGTTCTATTATCGTAACAAAATAGCTGATCAGAAATTCCAATTGACTTTATATGCCAGAGGCAAAATAGTTGTCAATAGATCAATCTGTGGCTACAAGTTACGTATTCATAATTGCTTTCTTCATTTTCTTCCTCAATACCAATATGCAGTTTCACTCCCCTGTATGCAAAAACAGCAAGTTCAATGTGGACAGAGGTAAATTACTTCTTACATAGTGTCTGAAAAGCCTGTTCAAGTTTGCTGCCTTCGACAGATGAAATGAGCAAAATTATCTAACCTAAACATACAAATTTACACAATCCAATTATAAAGTTGAAGAGAACACAAGGGACATCAAGTCCAACTCTACCATTTCCTGGTTCATCCTTTTGCGATGGACATAACCAAAAAAGCCTTTTTTATTGTATTTAACCTCTCAAACAAACCTGAGCTCGTTCTGTGCTTTGGCTTTTCTAACTCTATCCATACGTATGCTGGGTATTCATTGGAATTATGCTTCAGTAATTTCTTCTTTTTTTCCATTTCTTCTTCATGTCCTTTATAAATCTTAGCTCAGATGAAATTACCTTAGAAGAAAAAAAACTCCATTCTGGTTTCTTTCTCTTTTTTTAAAAGTGGGGAAAATGTTTAATTCTGAGAGACAACGCTAGAGAAATAGTCGTAAGTAATTAAGAGACACTGATATTTATGAAGAAAAGTCTAATGAAGTCAACCAGTCTCTCTACTGATGAGGCATTGAGAATGAGCTCTGTTAGAAAGAGAATTAATTATATGTTAGTTTATTGGAAGTATTTACTGTCAATTTGTATATTTGAAATGTAAATAAATGAGATTTCTTTTATAATAGAGATGTGTCGTAATAGTGGGACTAAGGCCCCAAAAGGCTAAAATATTTGTGACTAATTGTAAAATGTGTATAATCTTGGAATAAAATATCTGATAACTTCTAGTTACGTGTGCAATTCTGCTGGAAAAGTCAATTCCAGGTTTTCTATGCGGTTTGATTAGATTTGCTCATTGTCCCCACATGCATAGATTTCTTTCTCTAGAAGGCTGATTTCTTTCTAAAAATAGACAAATCTAGCCACTTTAAAAGAACTCAAGCCACCATGCAAAAGATATCTATCATTTCCCCATAGTATCCCCCGGTAGTCTCTCTCACAATATCTGCTTTGAACTGAAATATCTCAGTGCACACTGCCATATATCCCAGTTCAAAGAAGATAATGTGGGATTTTCTGCCTTGATATTCTGGTTTATACGGCTGTGTGGAAGGGCCCTTAGTTTCTCTTAATGTTGTCATGACACACAACACTTCCTCTATGTCGCTAGGGGCAGCCTTCACGTCAACATGCAAAAAGCATTTCATTTCATCTGTCTTTGGTTAAGAATCTTTTCAGATATTACCAAATTAGGTGGAGGAAGACAAGTGATATAAAATGAAAATGACCTAGCCATCATTCCAATGCCTGACATTCAGCTTTGGTATCTCGTTTTAACTTCAAGAGGCTCTACTAGTATTAATAGATTTGAAGGATATATCATTTGATTTTTCAGTTTCTAGTTGCCTCAATTCTGCAATATTTATCTTTGGGAATAGTAAACGGCTTGTATCCATGTAGTAGAGTTGGCATCCAAATGTTAATTTCCCTGTGTTATGCATCATATACTTCCCTGACATTGTACTAAATGAACATACGTGATATCTTGGGCACTGGTGTCTTCAGAGTCATGCAACAATCCTACAATATGGTCAGACACATCCCTTGAAATTCAGTGTAAAGGTATAGGCACATATTTAAAGCTGTACTTTCAACCACAGAAGATCTTTCTGTTCACTCATGGAAGGTGTCCCTTCTGTGAATGAATGACAAACTTGATGAGACAATAAGGAGACCATTAATTTACACTTGATACTGGTTCTCTTGGATCTTATTTAACAAGAATCATTGCTTTCTTTGGGTTGAATATCTCTGAGCACTTAAGCAAGCATTAGAAGGTTACAGACCTGTGTCTTTTTCATTGTAAGTGTGCTCCTGTTCCGCAATTGGTCAGTCATTAAAGATAATTAATGATAGCATTAAAATATGGCATCAACTGATCGTAACACAGAGCCAGTTTTCTTCTCCTTAGAGGCGAGTGGGAGGCACCTTAATCCTTCATTGTAATCTTAGATAATAAAAACATCCAAGAAGAACCATCATCACTTTTCACACAACTGTTTGTTCTATTCCATTGAATATTTCTTTTTGTATTCCTGTTATAAATATGCAGATGGATGATAGCTGGGAGCTAGAAAGTGTTTACCTGCTCCAAGAGGTGAAACGAACATTGAGATAAAATGTCTGGAAAACTAGAATCAGCAGTGACAATGATGTATGAGCAGCTGGACCACTAGTTCAATACCCTTTGAGACAGTATCTAAGGGTCTGTTCGATATCCTACTTAGCAGCCACAGAAAAGCTCCTGTCGTTTTTCCACTTTTGAAGGAGACCTATTCCCCTCAGCAAGTGTGCAGTGATAACTACCTTTTGACTACAACTCCCAGAATCCTGAGCCATACTAATTGAAAAATGCTGACCATGCCCACTTGTGGATTCTGGAAGGGTGTTGTCATTCCGAAAAAGGAGCATTTCCCAATTCCGATTCGACTGAACATCAAAAGTTAAAGAAAGGGGTTTCAATGCTTGACTTGGGTTGCTCAAGGAAGGCAAATTCATTTTCAGGCTGAGCAGACCCTGTTCTCCCGTGTCTAATGGAATCCACTACCGTGGCTGATAGAACAGTGGCCAAAGAGCAGCCCTTTCAATACGGGGAGCCAGTCAGCTCCCTTCTTTAATATGAATCCTTCAGAATAGGTATTTAGTAAAGCTGAAATTGGTTATTTCATTCCCAGTGACCAGCTATCTAATATATTTAGGGAGCAACAGAATATGAGCAATATTCTTAGTGCACCACCATGACCGATTTCAATGTGCACGGTGTCTCTGTGTGATTATACATACTGTTTTGTACTTGGCATACACATACCTCTTTGTAAATATTCTTATAAATATCAACTACAGATAAATACAAGTGAATAAAAACCTTACGTTCGGCATGATCTGTATGAGTGAACTGGTTGTACTTATTTTTTAACTATGTGCTGTGTTTTAAAATACACATATTACGGTATACTAAAACAGCATTATGAAGAAATGTGTTTTTTACTTCAGAGAAAGCCTTATGATTATTTGTAATGTATTCCTTCACTTGTATCCTCTGTCACTCTTTATACGCATGTTTTTAATGTGTAAGTGTATATTAACTGTTCTATGTGATGGGTGCTGCTGTTTTGCATCTAAATTAAGATGAGTACAGTATTACGGGCCTTAATGATGATGAATTTGTCTCAGATTAAGTTTTGTTTGGTTTGAGTATTTGAAGCTGTAGATTTAAGATGCCATGTGCTGAGAGTATCTTTTTCATAACTCAAAAAAGAACGTACTCTCCCACATTTATGATCTTTCAGCAAAGCCGGTGCTTTCTTTTACTACTGCCAAATTAATTCTGTATTTTTAATAATGAATGACATTGGTTTTATGTATGTTTTAATAAACGGTCTAATAAACTGTATTTTAAGTAAATGGTTACTGTAAATTCCTGTACATATAGATAGATATATATGCTCTTGCCCCCCCCCCCCGCCCCTCACCCTTCTCTTTCTTTCTCTGTATGTGTTTGTCATATATACAAACATAGAAGTTTAAATAAGTCATTTGGATGGGCAAATATTGCCACGAAATTGCATTCTTCAATATGTTTACCAGGTAAAACGTGAGATAAATAATACTAATGTCCACTGAAAGACTGAACTTGGGAGAATTTAGTTTGAAAATGAGTGCCATCATGTTAACGGTTACAAATTACCACCAACATTAATATTGGAATTTATTCAGTTAGCAACATTATCATCTATTACCATGTAATTTAAGTTATTAGTTCTCAGGTCAGACAGTGGAATTTACTGACATTGGGGTGCAGTTTCTCACTATTGATCATATTTGAAACTTCAAAACTGCTCTTTTTTGTCATTTAAAATGCCATTTTACCAAACTGGATGTCACCCCCCAGATGGACTACAAAACCCATAATACTGTAGTTCCCTGAAGATAATCATAAATAATAATAAACTTTATTTATATCTTGCCAGCATCTCTCCAAGGGTACTCAGGGTGGCTTATAATATAAACAGTACCTGAATATAAAACAATACCCCCCCCCAAAAAAACCCCACTATCAACACATACAATATGCAATAAAATAACACATTTTTCATAAGACAGACAATCTGTAGACAAAACTAGCTGCCATCTATTCACAACTAAAGTGCCAGAGTGTCAGCCTCATCTGGGCCCATTTCAGCCTACTCAGGGTCAAAAGCCTGCTTAGAAATCCATGTTTTTAGGCTGGATCAGAAATATTCAAGGGTGGGGGCTAATCTAATCTCTTTTGGGAGGGTATTCCAGAGCCAGGAAGCCACCACAGAGAAGGCCCTCTCTCTCTTGTTCCCAGCAACCACACTTGAGATTGTGATGGGATCGAGGGAAGGGCCTCCCCTGCCGATCTCAAAGCCCACACAAGTTCATAGAAAGAGATGCAGTCTCGAAGGTAGGTTTGGACCCAAAGCATATATATAGGTGATAACCTTGAATTGAGCCTGGAAACTTTAAGAAGCACATCTGGAAAACTCACAGGTTCTAAACAACAGGGTATCAATTTACAGGCTGTTTACTTTTGTCACTAATCTATACCATTATTCTATTTTTCTGCACCTCACCCATCCTTGCCAAGATACTCTTTGCTCACTTGTCCCTCAAGCACCTTGCTTTGCAAAGGTTAATATGGATTAATATTAAAGTTAGTAAGGAATTATGTGTTAATTTCAATTAGAAGACAATGCCCACTGCAAGTCCAGCAGTAAGTGGCTGATTGCAGAGATTAGTCAGTGAATCAAAGATAAAGAATCCTTAATCAAAAATGTTACGAGTGGCTCTGTGCATATGCAAAAGCACTTTCCACACAACTGAATCACCACATTGCTCAGATAATTTCATTGTCCAGAGATATCTATTTTTTTAAAAAGAGATAGAGAAGATGTTAATTTGCTGATTGTGTCTTCTGGCTGTAAACATCAGCCTTACCAAGCCCCTTAAAATGTCTGATCCATTGAAGAAGGGATGGTTGAAAATCAGAATTGAAGAGATGGGAGAGGGAAGGAGAAGAAAAGACTGGGGAAATTGAGAACTTTCAATTTAATTATCCAAACGCCCAGTATTATGTTAGCAATAATAAACATATCAAGGAGCCCTCGGTGGCACAGTTGGTTAAACCCTTGTGCCAGCAGCACTGAAGACTGACAGGCCGCAGGTTCGAATCCTGGGAAAGCGTGGATGAGCTCCCTCTGTCAGTTCCAGCTCCCCTTGCAGGGACATGAGAGAAGCATCCTTGCAGACGGCCAATTCTCTCATACCAGAAGCGTCTTGCAGTTTCTCAAGTCACTCCTGACACAACAACAACAACAACAATAATAAACATATTAAGAATTGCAAAAGGAATTCAATGGGATAATACGCATAGCAAGAGAATGGATTTTGCTACATTTTGAGTATACTTTCAGCTTGTGTCATTTGGTGAACTAAATATATCAGTCAGTAGTGGAAAAAGCATCTAATTTAAGGCCTTTGCCTTAAAGGGGATCTTCCCTTGGAAAGGATTCCCACATCCTGGGAGGAGCCACTAAAAAGGCCTTGGTAGAAACATAGACCTTATAAATATCTCCATGGATTTGAAGAGGGTCTTGTTCTACCTATGAGCTGTGTTGCTTGAAGAACATACAGAACAATTGCTGAGCATTTTGACTATCAAGAAAAGGCCTAAATATACTAAAAGAGTGTTTCTCAAACTGTGCTCCTCCAGGTGTTTTGAACTTTAGTTCCCAGAAATCCCAGCCAGCTTACCACCTGTTAGGAATTGTGGGAGCTGAAGTCTAAAACATCTGGAGGAACACAGTTTGAGAAACAGTGCATCAAAAGCTCCACATCCTGTTGGACCTTGGAAGCTCATCAGGATCCATTCAGCTTAGTACTCAGATGGAAGACCACCAACAAAGACCAGGTGCTGTAGGCTATATTTCAGAGGCAGGAGCTTGCAACCCCTTCCCTGAGTATTCCTTGCCTAAGAAAACCCTGAAGTTATCCTACATTGACAAGTGACTTGAAGGCACACATATACACACTACTGTCCCCCTTTCCAGTACAACTGTGGGAAAGATGCCCACCTTATTCTTCCTCATTTTGGGGCTCTTTATCAGCCTTCCTGTCAAGCTACATGACATGTTCTAGATAGATATATGCAAAATGGGCAGCACCGGGCCCTTCTGCTTCCAGCCCTGATTTATAGTTTGTGTTCATTTATATCTCTGTGGCCTTTACAACTAATCGAAGCTCTTTGTTGGAAAGAAAATGAGTCCTCTTTTTAAAGACCTCATACTTTTCTCCTTGAACTTTTTTTCCTCCTGTGAATGGCTTGACATTAGTGGGGTAGTTTCTCTTAACTAATTGTTAACCTATTAGTTGAGGCAATAAAAATTATTGAAAGGCCAAAGCTAAAGCTGCTGAAATGAGAAATATTTCTCTACTATCCTCCTGAGAGGAATAAAATGGAGCTTCAGTCGGCAGAGTATCTGCCACTTTCATGCTAAATGTGTTCAGAGAGGGTGCTTTGTTAACAGTTCATCGGTAAATTCCCATCACTAATAAGACCATCATTCTTGGCTGGAAACACAATTATGTGTAATATTTATCAGGGCAAAAAAGAAAGTTTCATGACAGTCTGTATAAATCAAAGGGGGCAAAATACAGCCTTGAGACTACACAGGACCTCGAGGCAGGTTTTGTGTGTGTGTGTGTGTGTGTGTATGTCTCCAGATTCCTTGGATTGCCCTTTCTTTGGCCAAAAGGTGGTGTGAATTGCCTACCTTTGATGCTTCCAGAAGTGACAGCTAATGCCTGCATGGAGAGATGCATCATTAGCAAAACCAGAAAACAAAGCACCCCTTCCCTCTCACAGGTTTTATCTTTTTCCTGTAACAGACACACACACCCCCCTCCATGCCTGTGTAGTGGCCAGTGGAAAATGGTAAACAGCTAAACATCACAATTACTCCCAGGAGTCCAGAAGTCAACATTGACTTTAGGATTCTTGGAAGACCCTGGAGAATGCCTTCCTTGTCGTTGTCCCTACCTATGGTCACATAGCCACACATTTCTAAGCCATCCCTTCAAGCTCCACTGACCACTATGTAGCCATGTTCTGTGGAGGCAGCATGTAAAATGTGGGCGTAGTTGTTGTATGTCCGAAGAGCAGAAAATCAGCCCCAGGCTTCTGACCAACTGACTTTTTCCATGGAAAATATAGTAAGGAGTCAACATGAGGAAAACTGAAACTAGATCATAGATGTACAATATCAATTTCCCTTGGTCAAATTTTCTAGTGTTGCCTGAAGGGTGCTGCCTTGTGTTCTACTAGAGAACACAAATGCAGCAAGCTGGGTAATCTGATTTTGTAGAAGGCAGAGTGCAATGCAACTTTGGAACATACCAGAAGCTTGGGGGGGGGGGGGGTAGATGAAATTAGCATATTAATATTAATATAGACATTTTGACTCTAAGAGACCAAGTAACTCCATAGAATTTGGGATTTTTAATACTTTTTCTTAGAAAATGCTCTGCAATCATGGTAATTCTTAATATGAACAGGTGGACCTAAGAGAAATTTGTTTATTTTTATCTTGTCTTTCTCCCATAGGGAAGAAGACTGCTTTCAATTGTTACTGCTGTTGTGTGCCTTCAAGTCGTTTTGGACTTATGTCAATCCTAAAATAAACCTATCACTGTATTTTTTTTAACAGAAGAGATCAAAAGGGAGGGTGACTTTTCCTTTTTCTGAGTCCGAAAGAGTGTGACTTGCTCAAGGTCACCCAGTGGATTTCCATGGCCAAACAGCTCCACACTATTGTCAGTGATCTGAATATTTCCACAGGTAGCTTTGCCTTTCGTTTTCCCAGTGACCTGGCACCTCCTAGGAGCAGACTCTGCTGTTTGCCCAGTGACCACCCTCCTGGGATGGCTCCTGTCTCTGTCCAGTGCTGGGATTTCACATGCCACCACCTCCAATTCATTTCCTTCCTTGGCTGGAGCTAGAACAAGAGGAGGCACTTACCAATATCAACGGTTCTCTCCACTTGGGAAACTTCCTTTCCTGGCCTGGAGGACAAAGCTCATTCTTTGCCAAAAAGCCTGGCACTTCCTCTAAATCCAGCTACAATGGGAGTGTCTGCAGGACACAGAGGAATGAAGCCCAGCTGGAAATAATGCCCAGCTGCATCCCTTCGACAACAGCCCAAAGCTGAGAGGAAGCTGCCTTAGGATATTCATTTTTAAATGATAATTTTGATGAGGGAAGCGGTAAAGGACAGTTCCTACTGCAATTTTGTGGAGGTCCCTTCAGGTTCCTTTATAATCTGATGCTTCACTCCTACTTTACCCCAACCAAAAAGAAAAAGAAAAAAAGGCTTGATACAAAAGACTCCCCTCCCCACACCCCGAATGGTGTCATTTGGTTTGATACTATGCCCTTAAACAAAAGCTCTTCACTCACTTTGCTTGAAAGGAAAGGAAAGGAAAGGAAAGGAAAGGAAAGGAAAGGAAAGGAAAGGAAAGGAAAGGAAAGGAAAGGAAAGGAAAGGAAGAGCCTAAGTGCCAACTCTCTCCCCAATCCCTTTTTCAGAGTGGGCAACCGTGAAGACTTCCTCTTCATCCCTCCACCTCTACCTCCACCTCCTCCTCCTCCACCACCACCACCATCTCCTCCTCCACCACCACCTCCTCCTCTTCTTTCTCCAACAGCCCAGCTCTGGCTTGCAGTGCTGTTCCAGTTAAATGCATATCTTTGCTCCCATCTCTAGCTATATTGTTAAATATGTTAGAGTGCATTCAGTGGTTAGAGATCTTTATTTCAGGAGCAAATACACCAATGGCTTGGAGAAAGAAGCTATGTAGTATGTGTGTATATTTACCTCCTAGCTGCCTTATAGCAATTTCATTTAATTTCATGGGGGTTTCTTGAGCAAGAAATACTCAGAGGTAGTTTGAATACATAGTTCCTCTGTAATGTAGCCTACAGCACTGCTATTCATTGGTGGTCTCACATCCAAGTACGAACCAAGGCCATTCCAGCTTAGCTTCCAAGATCATAAAGAATATAGTGCCCTTAGAGCAGGCATGGGCAAACGTCAGCTCTCCAGATGTTTTGGACTCCAACTCCCACAATTCCTAACAGTTTGCCCACGCCTGCTTTAGAGAATTTAGGCCCTAAATTACAATCTAGAAGTTTCTAATTATGATCAAGGAACATATACATATGTTTGGCATACAATTAACACAAAGTTGTAAGCCAGGCCTACAAGGAATTTATTACTTTGGCTTCAAAATATTTTGAGCCATGGGTGGTCCTCTATTGTCAATGCATGCAAACCAGGCTGTATGAATTATATTCCCAGCTTATGTTCAGTCCCCTTGAGGAAGGTTTGTGGGGGGAGAAGA
Organism: Anolis sagrei; assembly: GCF_037176765.1. Classification (NCBI taxonomy): domain Eukaryota; kingdom Metazoa; phylum Chordata; class Lepidosauria; order Squamata; family Anolidae; genus Anolis; species Anolis sagrei. Next base: position 94,838,509 of record NC_090021.1, read on the forward strand.
GGTCTGCTCAGCCTGCATTTCAGCTCCAAACAGTCCTGATGAGAAATATACATACCAAAGAACCACCATTCCCAGTGGAAAGGGAAGAAGAAAGCAGCAGACAGGAATGGTTGTACCAGAGCCAAGGGAAGCTTATTTTCCCAACAGGGAAGAGTTGTAAAGCAGATTTTTTTTAAGATAGATGCAAGCAGCAATGACCCAGGAGAACTGATGTTCTGTGTAGAAAGAGGCATCCCTGTTTGTTTTTTGTTTAAGGAGTGTGTGTATTTATAATGTGAATAGAAAAGGTTACAACAAGTCATTCTTCCCAGGCAAGCTTTTTAAAGACTGGTTCTTTAAAAAAAAGAATTAGCAACTATGAATAATGTATTGGAAATTTTCAGTTAAGATGTTGATTTTGTTGCCAAGTGGTGATGTTGTGTGTCTGCGTTTTCACTCCTCATTTCTCTGGTTAAATCATTTTCTGCATTTCCTGCTGTGAGGATTTCTCAATATTTCCTACTGGGTGCGGAGCTTCGGTTTTTGGCTGGGTTTTCATCATTTATGTAGATTTATTTCCTCTTCCTCGGTTCAGTCTAGTCCTTTAGTTACATTTCTCTTTCCTTTGTGAAAAAAAGTGTATTTATGAATATATTTCAGATTTTCAACCTGAAATATATAGGTTGAAATTTTTTTAAAAAGCCTATATGGTTTCCAAAGGTATTACAGCTGCTACAGTCCAAGAGCAGCACAAAAGATTTCTTTTAAAAGCTACATTCACAGTTTTCAGAATTTCAATAAAAGGAACAAATATCTTTGCATAATGACCTTCCTACCTTAACCATAAGGCCCCCTCTGGTGGCGCAGTGGGTTAAACTGCTGAGCTGCTGAACTTGTTGACTGAAAGGTTGGCGGTTCGAATCTCGGGGGCGGGGTAAGCTTCCACTGTTAGCCCCAGCTTCTGCCAACCTAGTAGTTTTAAAACATGCAAATGTGAGTAAATCAATAGGTACCACTTCTGCGGGAAGGTAACAGCACTCCATGCAGTCATGCCGGCCACATGACCTAGGAGGTGTCTATGGACAACGCTGGCTCTTCAGCTTAGAAATGGAGATGAGCACCACCCGCCAGAGCCAGACACCACTAGACTTAATGTCAGGGGAAACTTTTACCTTTATTACCTTAACCAAATTTGGATTAAAATATAACTATCTTGAAGGTTCATCCCAAAGGACTGTAAGAAGGGAACTCTATGTTAATCGCAACAGGAGCAAGTTTTAAGGAGCCATTGCTAAAAGTGCCTTGTCCTTCATACCTTTCAGGCTATTTCTTGCTAGTTGAACCAGCTCTGGACAGGCTAATATGGCTATAGATAATGCAGATAGGAACAATTATGAATCCCACATAAAGAAACATCCTCCAGCTCCTAAGACCTAACAACTCAACACACCTCAGAAAAAAAGGACAGAGATTTGAGCTGGATTTCTGCATTGCCTTCCCATCTCAAACCTATTTTTGCAAACATTGATGAAAGCAGGTCTGTTTTGCTGGCTCTCGGGGCAAGGTGGATGATTTTCTCACCCCCTCCCACCAGTAAGCAAAGCTGTGACAAGGAACTGTGATAGGAATCTATTTCTGACTCTCCCAACTTCATTCACTGTTTTTTTTGTTTTTGTTTTTGTTTTGTCGTGTCAGGAGTGTCCTGTTGTGAGAGAATTGGCCGTCTGCAAGGACGTTGCCCAGGGGATGCCTGGATGATTTTGATGTTTTAATCATCATTGTGGGAGGCTTCTCTCATGTCCCCGCATGAGGAGCTGGATCTGATAGAGGGAGCTCATCCGCCTCTCCCAGGATTCGAACCTGCGACCTGTCGGTCTTCAGTCCTGCCGGCACCCACTGCACCACCGGGGGCTCTGTGGTGATGCTGGAGGACTGGAAATGTCACCCACACTAATTAATATGAAATCCAGTTGCCTGTATGCTGGTGGGTGCTGGGAAGTCAGAACTTGGTTTCAATTACCAGGAGCCCTTAAGTCCCAGTTGAAAAGGATGGTTTAAAAACTTTAAACTTCAGTACAGGCTAACTGACGTATCAGCTTCTGGCCTATATGTACAGTGGTTCTCAACCTATGGGTCCCCAGATGTTTTGGCCTTCAACTCCCAGAAATCCTAACAGCTGGTAAACTGGCTGGGATTTCTGGGAGTTAAAGGGCATGTCTACATAAATGCTCCAGACTGGCCCCAGGGTCTATACATGGTTTATCCCTGACCCAGGGATGACGTGAGGTGGAGTCTATGTGGTCCAAACTGATTCAGCCCGGCTGGATCATTGCCCTTCCTTTCCTGTCACCATTGCCACTGTCAGATGGCTGCAGAGATCTGGAAGAGCTCCTGACTATCATGGTCACTTCTGCTGACATCAGCATGATCAATAAAAATGGGACAGTTCTTTTCTTCTTCCAGGTTGCCAGCAAAGGAGTCTGCAGTGGTCAGGAGCATTCTCGGAGCTCCATGACCATCTGGCATGTCAATTGGGGCAGCAACATGGACCCAATCATTCCCCTAAGTCGATGGTCACAGGGAAATGGGGATGGTGGTGCTGCCCATGTGGACAGAAGATCAAGTTCTCATCAAAGTCAGTCTGCTATCCACATTGTGCCCCAATTGTGGAGCATTCTCATGCTGTTTTACCCCATACTAAGAACCAGAAACTCCTGGCTGTTGTGTGAACTTTGAAGAGTGATTTCTAGTCTACTTCAGGTTTTTGGATTTGTGTAGACAAACATTTAAGATTTACATCAGGATTCTATATCTGTATCTCCACAGCAGCCCCAAAACTTTGCTGTTCCATTCGGTCTGATGTGCTTCTAACTCTATAAGCACCAGCATTTAGGTGAACAATCAAGACCTTTCTCTTTAACGTTGTTTTTAATTGGATTTGTGCCATCAATTTGTGCATTCAAAGCAATGTTGTGAAATCTGAATTTGTTTGCTTCGCTGATGTTGTTGTTTATTCGTTCAGTCACTTCTGACTCTTCGTGACCTCATGGATCAGCTCATGCCAGAGTTCCTTGTCTGCCTTCATCACCCCCAGCTCCTTCAAGTTCAATCCAGTCACTTCAAGGATACCATCCATCCATCTTGCCCTTGGTTGTCCCCTCTTCCTTTTCCTTCCATTTCCCCAAGCATCATTGTCTTCTTTAAGCTTTCCTGTCTTCTCATAATGTGGCCAAAGTACTTCATCTTTGTCTCTAATATCCTTCCCTCCAGTGAGCAGTCAGGATTTATTTCCTGAAGTATGGACTGGTTGGATCTTCTCACGGTCCAAGGCACTATCAGAACTTTCCTCCAACACCACAGCTCAAAAGCATCTATCTTCCTTTGCCCAGACTTTCTTATGGTCCAGCTCTTACATCCGTAGGTGACTATGGGGAATACCATTACTTTAACTATGCAGATCTTGGTTGCCAGTGTGATGTCTCTACTCTTTACTATTTTATCGAGATTAGTCATTGCTCTCCTCCCAAGAAGTAAATGTCTTCTGATTTCCTGGCTGCAGTCTGCATCTGTAGTAATCTTTGCACCTAGAAATACGAAGTCTGTCACTGCCTCCACGCTTTCTCCCTCTATTTGCCTGTTATCAATCAGTCTGGTTGCCACAATCTTGGGTTTTTTGATGTTTAACTGCAATCCAAGTTTTGCACTTTCTTCTTTCACCTTGATTAGAAGGCTCCTCAGTTCCTCCTTGCTTTTGGCGATCATCTGCATATCTAAGTTTGTTAATGTTTCTTCCAGCAATTTTAACCCCAGCCTTGCATTTGTCAAGCCCTGCACATCGCAGGATGTGTTCTGCATACAAGTTGAATAGGATGGGTGAGAGTATACATCCCTGCCGTACACCTTTCCCAATCTTGAACCAGTCTGTTGTTCCATGGTCAGTTCTTACTGTTGCTACGTGGTCCTTATACAGATTCCTCAGGAGAGAGACAAGGTGGCTTGGTATCCTTATACCACCAAATACTTGCCACGATTTATTATGATTCACACGGTCAAAGGCTTTAGAATAGTCAATAAAACAGAAATAGATGTTTTTCTGAAATTCCTTGCCTTTCTCCATTATCCAGCGGATATTGGCAATTTGGTTTCTCCTTCCTCTGCCTGTTCTAAACCCAGCTTGTACATCTGGCAACTCTCTCTCCATATATTGCTGGAGTCTTCCTTGCTTCAATGATACCAACAAACAAATATGTATATGATGAATACGATAGAAAGAAATCGGGTAGGACACCACTACCACCTTGTGGATGTCTCTGGAAGAATGTCAGATTGAATCTAAAAAAAACTGAAAAGAAGAATTTGTGTTTGCTCTATCCAAGGAAGAGGAACTTTGGCAGGTTTGGAAGCTAATTCCCTTTGGGCAGTTCCAAAGGCTAAACCTCCTAGCATTATGTTTTGCTAAAATTCAGTGGGAGAGAAAGGAGGAAAATCCTTCGGGGTTGTTAAAAATAGCTCTTTGGAGTTGAAACAATAGGTGTGAGAGTACCTGTTTTGTGTGGAAAAGGAAAATACCAACTCCTAGATATTTCCAAGAGTGTGATTATGCTTTCAAATAAGAAGTGTGTTCTCCAAGTGCCTTACCGAACAAAATTCAGTTTTTCAAATTCTTCTAGTAATGAATAGGGTGGCAGAAAGGAGAGGTCCTAAACCTATTATCTCAGCCAAAATGTGTGAATGAAAATATAGAAATAAATGAGATCCTGCATTGTCATTGGAACTATAATGACAGATCCATCATTGGAGGCCAAGTGATGCTTCCCTTCCAAACTTCCCTTCTCAGATTGGCAGCACTTTGAACAAAGGTTTGTGAGATGCTGGAAATTGGAGGTTTAAGGAAAATCTATATCAGCTACTTAGTTATTTATAGTTAACTAAGTAACCTCACCTAATCACTGGCAGAATGCTTCTCCTTCTCTCAATGCAGCTGATGCCCATTAATGTAGATTGGGGAGGAGTCATGACTGCGGCCATAGTTTCAAAATTCTGACTAAGTTGCAATCATAAATATGGAACATTTTTTGAGATTCACTTATCTGTAATTTTTATGTATTTACTATTACCACATAATCATGATTTTGTCACCACTGCCACCATCACAGTCTTTCCCAGTTACTTGCATAAGGAGAAGTTGGTTTGTTCTGCCAGCAATTGGCGTCTGGGTGGACGACATTTCTGACATGTTTGTGGGGGTTGAGGCAGGAGGAGTTAAGTTCACTTAACTACCATATTTACTTGAGTCTTATGCTCACCCTTTTGGATAAATTACATAGCTAAAACTCAGATGCACATTAGATTTGATGGCACGTTGGAATCACAAGCCTAAACCCATCTGTGCTGTTGGACAAGAGATCCTAGTTGGGAGACAGAGGAGGGAGAGGCTGCAGTGGCCACGAAAAGCATGGTAGGAAGTTGTTAGTGGTCACAAAAAGGATGGTGGGAAGGCCAAATGGAGAGGTACAGCTTCCTACCAGCCTTTTCATGACCACCACCATCTCACATTACATTCAACAACAAATCCTTTTTTTTTTTTTTGTAATGGACTCTTTCAAAATTGAGGTATAATGATCATTATACCTGAATGAATGTGGATAAGTAGAGAACAGCTAAGTATACTAAGCTACTGAAATGCTTAACTTAGTTATTATACCATCATTATCCCTTGGGGTCCTGTGACAATTGCTTGTCCCAAGACAGCTAGCAAATGGGAGTACATGGTGGTTGTTATATTCCAGCACTCCAGTCACCATTACTTCAGAATTGCTTTGGTCAAGGCTTCAAAAGTAGGTTTCCAGTGTTATGTGTGGTTATTCAAGACCATAAACAAGAATCCCCACCAGTTAGGATATCATAAATCCAGAATATCGTGGCAAAATCATGCCAGCCAAAAGCTGTAAGGTTAAATACAATATGTTTTCTCACTTAATAACAAGAATGCAAGCAGATATCCTCTTTTGTTTGCTTGGCATGTTGTTCGGCTTATAACTGTTGATAGGTACCTTCAAAGCTCTTCTTCTTATGGCTCTTTATTTTTAAACCAGCCTTCAGAAGAGCAGTCCTTCAAACAGACATCATTTGCAGCCAAGTAAGAAACATGGCCATCATTGCCATATGGACACAAAGATGTAAATGAAATACTGTATCCACTTTCATATAAGATTATTCAATTTAGATATATGAAATGATAGTGGGAGATTATTCAGAAATCATGTTATTAGAGCCATGCACCAAACCCAATCTAACTAACACTGGACAAATTAAAAGTGGAACATTTGTGGCCAAACAGTTTGTGTAAACACATCAAACGTTATTAATGAAGAAAAACACACAAACTTGGAGAGATTGCAGCAGTTTGGTGTTGTCTGAATCTGGATCTACACTGCCATATAATCCTAATTATCAAAGCAAATAATCCAGATTATCTACTTTGACTGGATTATATGAGTCTGTACTGCCATATAACCCAGTTCAGAGCAGATAATCTGGATTTTATATGGCAGCATAGATGTGGCCTGAGATCACTGGGAAGGAAAAACTTTCACCCATCTCGTATTCCTTCTCCTTCTGAAATAATGGAATGCAAACTTTTGCAGCAATGAAAGGAAGCTGATGTCAAAGGGGGAAACTGGGAAGAAGAGAGAGAAATTGGGATGTTTTTAAAGCAGCTGGAAAAAATGGACAACAACGAATTGGGACCATATCTGTGCCTTTCCACACAGCCCTATATTCCAGAATATCAAGTCAGAACATCCCACAATATCTGCTTTGAACTGGGTTATCTGAGGGTCTTTCCACACAGCCCTATATCTCAGAATATCAAGGCAGAAAATCCCACATTATTGGAGTGTGGACTCGGATAACCCAGTTCAAAGCAGTTATTGTGGGGTTTTCTGCCTTGATATTCTGGGATATAGGGTTGTGTGGAAGGGCCCCAAGTCAAATCCGAGTAGTAAGCAAACCCTTTTTGTTCAAGTGTTCTCTAAGGGCCCTTCCACACAGCTCTATATCTGAGAATATCAAGGCAGAAAATCCCACAATATCTGCTTTGAACTGAGTGATCTGAGTCCACACTCAGATAATGTGGGATTTTTTGCATTGATATTCTGAGATACAGGGCTGTGTGGAAAGGCCCTCAGATAACCCAGTTCAAAGCAGATATTGTGGGATTTTCTGCCTTCATATTCTGGGATATAGGGCTGTGTGGAAGGGCCTCAAGGGTATTCAAATAGGATCTTTTCTTATTTATGAGCAAAAATGCAAAACCAGCTTGCAATCCTTCCATTCACAGCTGATGTCAATGTCATCTCCTTCCACCTCTGCCCTTGGCCATTCCCTAATATCTTGGCTATTTTCACGCTGTTTATGAATTTTCAACCTGGTGGTTCTGGCTGTTATTCACTACATATGTCTTAAGCAAAGCAACACTTCACCAAACATAGATTTCCAGAGATCGATCAACATGACCTTATTTCTGCTCCGATTGGGTATGGCACAAAATTAACTTTTGCCAGGCAGGGAAGGTGAGTTCCAGGAATAAGACTGAAAGGACTAACCTCCCCACCTCTCCATTAATATTATTAAGTTGGGAGTTTTGTGTCTGTCCTCAGTTAAGATGGAGTCCTTAGGCCTATTGTGAAAATCAGAATTATTGCGTGAAATAGTATTTCTTGGAGGAAGACCTAAGATGAATGAAACTTTCTGGAATTAGGTTTTCTTGGGGAAAGCTTTTAGAATATATGTCAACCCCCACCCAAAGAATGTAAGTATGCCATTTGGTGTAAAAGATATTAATGTTTTCCTTAGCTCCCAATCCAAATGGATTTCTTTTTTATGATTAGACCAATGATCTATCTCAAGCATTCTTTCTCTGCAGAGTAGTCCCTGATACATTTATGGCCCGCCACTGAGTTATGATGGTTTTACTGTCACCCAAGGGAATAATTGCTCTTCCACCATTCACTGTCAGGAACACAGTTCGCTTCACTGATGAGTTGAAAAATATAAGTGTGCAGGGACAGCAAAAGGGCCCCAAGGAGGCTGCTGAGGAGAAGGTAAACATTTTCATAGCCATTACAGTATTTCAAAGCTGCTTAGGTGAATCGTCGCTCCCAGCCCTGCCCCGAGAGCCTCGGTGGGATTACTGTGGAACACAGAAACTGCATTGCCCTATGAATCCTGCCTCCGTTTCTGATGGGAGATGTCGCCTTCACAATTCCCTGGGAGGCAGTTCTAGATTAATTATAGATTAACATTATATAAGGCCTTCACAAGCAGTGGTTATTTTATGCTCAACGGGATGAACTATAATATCTCTCAGAGACACACACTTTATATACGTGAACTTGTGTGCACGTAACATACACAGTTCTTATCGTTGTAACTACCTCTTCTGCAGTAAACATCGTTAAGTGTATTTTCCTTTCTTGAATTCTACAAAGTATGTACATGTTAGGCATGAATCCTATTGATACCTCCAAATAATGTCACATATATCTCATTGCGCAACACTGTAATAAAAGGATATACTCCAGCTGAAATTTCCCACCGGCTTCAGAGTGGAATTTGGAAGATCTAGATTCTAATCCTGAACCAGGAGGCCTTGGACTTGTCACTTTATTTGCCAGGCTGACATACCTCACAGGGTTGTTATGAGAAGAAAATAGGAGAAGGTCCATATACCCCATCCTACACTCATTGGAGGACAAATAAATAAAAAAGGTCTAAATTCTATACTTTAACAGTCATGGATCAATGCTAAGAAATCATAAGAGTTGTATTTTTACAAGGCCTTGATCCTTCTATGCCAAAGAGTGCTGGTGCTTCACCAGAATACAACTCCCAGGATTACATAGCATTGAGCCATGGCAGTTAAAGTGATGCCACACTGCATTAATTCTACAGTGTATATACGCTCTTAGTCCTGACTACAATACATCAATAACAATTGAGTGTTGTTGTGAGTTTTCCAGGCTGAATAGCCATGTTCCAGAAGCATCCTCTCCTGACATTTCACTTGCATCTATGGCAGACATCCTCAGAGGTTACGAGGTCTGTTGGAAACTAGGAAAATTGGGTTTATATATCTGTGAAATGTCCAAGGTGGGAGAAAGAACTCCTGTCTGTTTGAGGTAGGTGTGAATGTTTCAATTGGCTACTTTGATTAGCATTTAATGGCCTAGCAGTTTCAAGGTCTGGCTTCTTACTGCCTGAGGGAATCATTTGTTGGGAGGTGATTAGCTAGCCCTGATTGTTTCTTGTTTGGAATTCCCCTGATTTTGAATATTGTTTTTGAATATTACTGATTTTGAGTATTATTTTTGAGTATTTACTGATTTTGATTATTGATTCTGAGTATTTATTATTTTAGAGATTTTTTTAAAATACTGGTAGCCAGATTTTGTTCATTTTCATGGTTTCTTCCTTTCTGCTGAAATTGTCTACATGCTTGTGGATTTTAGTGGATTCTTTGTGTAATCTGACATGGTGGTTGTTAGAGTGGTCCAGCATTTTTGTGTTCTCAAATAATATGCTGTGTCCAGGTTGGTTCATCAAGTGCCCTGCTATGGCTGACTTCTCTGGTTGAAGTAGTCTGCAGTGCCTTTCATGTCCCTTGATTTGTGTTTGGGCAATGCTGCGTTTGGTGGTCCCTATGTAGACTTGTCCACAGCTGCATGGTATACAGTAGACTGCAGATGTGAGATTAAATAGCAATTGAATCAACATTGAATCCTTTAGATTCATGTAAAGGTTGACTGAGCGGGTCTTCTTTAGTGAGACTAATCAACTGCCTAAATTTCTAGCAACTGCACTGCTTATCTTTAGGATGTCCCTTGCTGATCTGTAGCTCTTCCTTCATCTTACACAGTCACACATTTCCATTTAGCCATTTTTACTCTTTTAGAAAGAGCGCCCACCTATTTTGTAGACCATTCAGCCAAATAAGCAGCAGTTATCTCCCAACCTGGGCCATTGTACCTGGACATTCACAGTGGCGGTATGAGTGCACCTATGAAACTGGTCCAAATTTTAGTCTGAATTACTAAAATACTGTCCAAATCCAGTCTAGCTCATTATCTTATATAGCTATTTTGAAGTTCTGAGTGAATGTACTTCCCCACTGACTTGGCACCCCACAGTTGCCACCAGGCTCCTGTCAATTAAAGAAACCTACCCAGGACTCTCTCAGATCCCACTCCAAAAAACGTGGTTTCTTTATGGATCAATCTGCATGTTTCTATGGCGCATTGGGCCAAGGAACCCACAGGGAAAAAAGAAAGAAAACACTGCCTGTGGATTCACCTCTTTTGTGTCTGGGGACATCCAAAGAGCATGGAACAGAATCATAAAGCTGGAAGAGACCACAAAGGCCTCCCAATCCAACCCTTTGCTATGCAGGAAGACACAGTCAAAGCATTCCTGACAGATGGTCATCCAGCTTTTGCTTAAATACCTCTAGAGGAGGAGACTCCCCCACACTGTGAGGCAACATATTCCATTCTTGGATAGTCCTTAATGTCAGTAAGTTCTTCCACATGTTTAGGTAGAATATTCTTTTCTTGCAATTTGAATCCATTACTTCATGTCCTAATCTCTGGAGCAGCAGAAAACAAGTTTCTTCTCTCCTCAATATGACATCCTCTCAAATGTTTAAATATTGCTATCATTATTCTGATTCTTCCATTAAAAATAAAAAGATTTTGCACTTGGGGTTATGAGGCGTCACTTTATGATGATGGGGCTATGCTAGTGCCATGATAAGCAAGTGCCCTGGCAAATTGCAATGATATACAACCAGGTGCTACACAAAATGTCCTATCTCACAACATTTCCTGATGCATACACTGTCTCAATGTGATGCACAATGTGTCTTGATGCACAACATGTCCCATTGTTCATTGGGACTGTTGTGCAACTACCACACTGCGAGCTTTGTATACATGATAGTAATGGAGAAACAGATATGTCTCTGTTTCCTTCCTGAGAATACTAACATTGTGCAGTTTCACAATTCACTTTTATGTGATTGTAAATTTATGATGATGATGTAAATACATCATAGGATCCAAGCCAAACTTCTTATCTGATCTTCTGTCAGTTATCAGATACCCGATAACCACCCTAACTATATAGGTGGCGCAGTGGGTTAAACCCTTGTGCCAGCAGGACTGAAGATCGATAGGTCGGAGGTCTGAATCCAGGGAGAGCACTGATGAACTCCCTCTGTCAGCTCCAGCTCCTCATGAAGGGATGTGAGGGAAGCCTCCCACAAGGATGGTAAAACATCAAAACACCCGAGTGTCCCCTGGGCAACGTCTTTGCAGATGGCCAATTATCTCACGCTAGAAGTGACTTGCAGTTTCTCAAGTTGCTCCTGACACGGAAAAAAAAATCCCCACCCTAACTATGATGCATTACTCTTAGAAGTAGCATTCATTGTAGGGATTAAGTTAGGTTTCATTCAGGTGATCATCCTCAAGTGGCAGCTTCATTAATAGAGAGGCTAAATATAATGAAGTGCAGTGGGAATGCTTGGGTTTCTCAACACAGAAAAGGAAAAAGTGAGAGGAAAAAGGGGGAACTGAACAATTACCTTTAAGATCAGTTACTTATAGTTGCTGCTAGATTCCACCCTATTAACACTTTTATGCTAGGAAGACCTGCTTCCATCTGCTGATGGTTATGGATAATACCAACAATCATGAGCTAGTGGTGCTACATCATAGTTCTCAAAGGAGATTCTTGTTCATGGGGAATTTGGGGGAGAAACCTCAGTTTGTCTCTCATGTCACAAGCATTCTGCTGCCACCTTGTGATTATTGGATGAAAGAACTTTTCCTGTTCTTTTCCAAAATACAAATGAGCAATGAAGCATTAAAAAGAATCACCTCATGACCAAAGAAGCAAAAGGCACTGAGCTATCTTGGATTGAAAGCTGATTATAGATACTTTGGCTTTCTTACTACTCTGCAATACTCCGTTTGTCAGTGTGGATTTTCCATCAACAGTGGAATGAATGCGGTCTTGTGTATAAGACCATGTTTGCAGCAGTTCCACTAGGAAGCAGCCAAGAGCCAAAAGAGGTTGTGATTTTTGCTACAATTGCAACTGGCCAGGGGTCTCTTTGGTCCTAGTGGTGAATGCATTTGACAAGGTTGAAGGAAGAGACACTGTGAGCCCTTCCACACAATCATATAATCCAGAATATCAAGGCAGAAGATTCCCCAATATCTGCTATCAGAGTCCACACTGCCAAATATTCCATCTTAAAGCAGAAAATGTGGGATTTTATTCAGCTGTGTGGAAGGGATCTGTGTTTCCTGGCACTTTTTCTAATTTAGTTGCATTTTAAGGGAAGGAAAGGACAACTCCTGCTCCTATTTCAAAATATGCAATTATGGCACAGTGGTGTGGAGAGCATGTAATGCAGCTGAAGATTTCCTGGGTTAAGTGTTCAACTGAGAGAAATGGAGATCATAGGCTTCCTTGACCTTTATTCCAGAGCACTTCCTTTTTGAAAAGCATCATTTATATCTCGTAATCTAAGTTCCACAATTATCCATATTCTTTGGGGTTTGATTAAGTAAATCTAGAAAAATAGAAATTTGGGTAACAATGTAGGTATGGAAGCATGTCTTTTCTGCAGAATTACTCCCCAGTGTTATATCCTGGACTTTGTACATCTCTAACATTAAAAAAGAATGCATTTTAATGTGGAAGATAGTTGCAAATTCAGGGGAGAAGCAGCAATTTAGAGCCATGTTATTAAATGTAATATTTATCCTGTTGCTTTAAACCAACCTTCCTCAATCTGCTACCCTCCAGATGTATTAGAGGACAACTCCAATGAGCCACAGCTGCCACAGTCAAAGGTCACGCTATCTGAGAATTAAAATTCACCATCTGTATAGGGCACCCAGTTGTGGAACATTGCTCCAAGAAAGTATGAAAAAATGGAAGCGCGCAAATAAAAAAATGTGTAGATTCAATTTGGCCTGCCAGCTAAGTCAGAATCCTGTTAATGACATATTGAGGTTATAGCCTGACGTTTCTCACCCACTCTCTACTAGCCATGTGAATGTGGGGCTGAGGCACAGGATGAAGGTGAGTCCTGTGATATGAATATTTACCATGAAGGACCTTTAAAGTATGACTCCTGATGCAGGATCTCACTATATGTTTGAAGTCTTTTACATGCTTGCTCGGAGAGCAGAGAGAGTTACTTTGGAGTGATCCTATCCAGGGGCCCATCTCAACAGACACCTAAATCTGCAGCCTGTCCAAAGTGTTGCTGTTTTGGATCAGCCCCAGATTCTGCCAAGGTCTTTGTTCCTGAACTGTGGCAGCAGAGAGAGGAGAGTCCTGACCTACTACTTCATCACACTAGAGAATAAATCCTCTTAAAATTCGGTTTCTGCCTCCTGCAGAATTCTGGGGTTTGTAGTTTAGTGAGGCTGTTAAAGGCTCCTCCCTAAACTGGAAACCCCAGAATTCTGCAGGAGGCAGCAACTGGATTTAAAGTGGATTCATTCCCTAGGGTGATGAGGTCCAACTAGTTTTGCCTTGCTGGATGGTCAACCTCAATGCTTTGTTGCAGGAGTGGCAATCAAGGAGCTCGGGAAAGCTCCTATCCATCATTGATTGTTTTTGCGATGCCAGCAAAGGGGCCCTCATGACTTGCAGAAAGGGATGAGGAAATGAGGGGCTGACAAAGAATACAAAAGGGAAGTGTCTTCTCTTTCCACCTAAGCCACAGAGTGCAGGGAAAATTGAATGGTGGCATTGGCATGTATGAATACCAAGAACAATTCCCAATTAGAACCAGTTCAGCTGTTCATACCAATCCCAAAGTGTGAGGCTGCTGCAGGGTTTTGGGGAAGCACTGGAGCCCCCTCACCTCATCATCAGGACCTCACCAGAAATCCTGGTGAGTGGATATTCTTCTACCGTACTTGTACAGCACCGTTCTTGCTGCTCTCATACTGTTGCTGCATACGGCGGGGATGCGGCCACGGCTGTTTTTGAGCTCCCCCCACCATATGCGGTGACCTCAGATTCTCCAGTTCGGCTCAGAAGTTTCAGCACCCACCCTATAAGATGACACATGGCGTAAAAGATGACCCCTGACTTTTGAGAAGATTTTCCTGGGTTAAAAAGTAGTCTTATATGCCAGAAAATACAGTACTTTGCTGCCTGAGCTAGAGAGGCAAACTGTGATCCCTTTCCAGTCAAAGTTCACAATTCCCTAGATCAGCTAAAATATTTCAGCACTTCAGGCAGAAACTCTCACAAACCCTTTTCCTCCTCAATGGTTATAAAATAATGCACAAAAATAGTCATAGTTGATAATTTCCTGCCTTTTCATGACACCAATAGCCTGCTGGCTCAGGGGCTAATTCATTCTCCTGGAGGGGTCAGCCTTGACCACGTAGCTTCCCATCTTTGCAGAACCCAGTAAAGTTACATGACCATGACCGTGCTCACTTGGGGATTCTGGGAACTAGAATTTAAAAGATGAGTTTCCAAGTGTTGCCTCTTTTGAAGGATTTGTGTAAGGATGGCTCTATCTTGGGATGGGATGGGTGGGATATCTGACTTGATGATCAATGCCATACCTTTTGAATCTTGTAAAATTCAATGGCTTCATTTTGAAAAAGCCCCACAAAACTTCATTGCCTGCATGTTTCACAAGGCACTTTTCTGGACAGACGGGCTCATTTTCCTGTTCCCTCCAGAGTTTCAGAGCTGATTGACTGATAACCGCGGCCGCAGGTCTCCACCTCTACAGAAAGCTGCCAACAGGCCTAGCCTCACTGCAACAGATGCTGGTGTTTGCAGGCCAAATGAGCACCCCGTGGGCCAACCAAATGCCGGCAACCACAGATGTGGAACTGGGCCACTTGACACGAGGCATTCAGCTCTAGCCAGCCAGCCAGGGATGTCCAGTAGAGCAGAAGGTCTGAGAGACTAATTAGCCCACAGAGCCAACTTGCTGGCCTGCGCCCCAATGTTCTGATATTTGCAAATACTTTTTAACAGAAGTCTGGAAGAAGAGGGCAGAGGAGAGGCCCTTCTCTTGCTATCTACTGCTGTGTCTGGCAGACACCTGAGTCCGTTGCATCTCCCCTCGAATGTGCCAGCAGGGACAGGGGACGGCTCAGCAGTCTCTTATCACCAGCTGGAGTGAAGGGACGGTCTGGCTGTTGACATTACCACAGTCTGGACTAGTTCCTGCAGTTCGAACATGCTGCTGGGAACATTGTGTGGGAAAGGACATTGTCCAGGACTCCCAGAAATGCTGCTAAGATTAGTTTGACAATCCTTATTTCTAGCAAGCAACCCCAGAGCTTGGGAAAAGATAAGTTTCTGAACCATAGCACTCCAGAACACACACACACACCCTCCCTTTATACAGCATAGTTGTTGTAGCTATAAGTTGGGTATTTTGCAGAAAGTGTTTCTTGTTAAAAGGACAAATGAACATTTGTTTCTAAGGGAAGTGTCTTGAGTCCCACATTTGGGGAGGGGGGAGATGAAATTGTGTAAATTTTGGGGAAGGCTTGATGGACAAAATTATAGATTTTGCTTTGATCTGTGAAATAGGTTGAAGGTAAAAGGAGTATGGAACTGTTGAAACGAGATAATGACCAGGCGGGAGGCAGGGTGTAGAAGTGAATGATGATGACCTTTTATTGTTGTCTAAGCAATGCTTATATAGGTTTTGGTGCTCTTCAGCAAAGTCTGCATAGCAACAGTGGAGGATTACATAACTGCCAAGCGATTGGTTAGACTCTTAAGGGTGAGGTAATCTACAGGTGAGGTCAGCTACAGGCGATGTCATCCTTCCTGTCTTCAAGGGTAATGTCCATACATGGTCAGTGGGGTAGGAACAGTGTATGTATCTGGGGAGTATGGCCTGTCTTTAGTCCTATGTCATGATGTCCTGTATACTTGGCCAAAATGGTGTGAAGCATTAGTGTCAGGGGTCTGAAATCCACCATGTCCACATGGAGGTATGGTTTGCCAATCCCTCTGTGGTACATAGCCATTTCTGCACCTCTGTACTGGGGACACAATGGTGTCTCTCTTGCATAAGGGACATAATAATGTCATCACTCCTTTACATCACTCCTTCATCTCCCCCTTTTTTGTTTTTTTTAACAATTTGTACGTATAAAGGACATCATGTTTAGGAGGGGCTTATAGGGGCCGTGGCTGGTAAAGCTGTCACAGGGATGGGATGTATTGAATGTGGCAGCATATGATCAAACAGCCAGTCAATAGTAAAGAACTGTTTTTTGTAGTCGACAGGAAGTCAGGTCATGTATTAGGATATCACTTTGAGGTGGAGGGGAAAGGTCAGCAGAGCGTGAGGCTAGCAAGAAGCTTATAATAATGGGCAAATGTAGCAGTAGCAGATTATTATATAGCCATCAATAGTTGTGTAGAGTAAACAAATTGGATAATAAAAGTTTTACCAAGCAGGTACAGTGTTTTGTTTAAAATGTTAAGCTAAGTCATTAAAAAACAACATGCATAAGTATTTTGTTGAAATTATTTGTGAGATTTGAAACAATATATAGAATAGACTGGAAGGTGAATGGAATTTTGAAGGCCTTGGTGTCACGTCATATTTCCAGAGACAAATGTAGTGAGCAGGAATCCAAAGCGCTTGATTTAAGAAGTAAAGTTCATAGGTTTATGACAGCTGAAGCAGGAACTCTTGGTTTTTGGCAGGGGGTTGGACTGGATGGCCCATGAGGTCTCTTTTAACTCCTTGACTCTATGACTTTAACTCAAATCGACCCGTCACAGCAGTATCTTTGACTTTAGGCGATGAGGGGAGCTGGGCCTTTTCACTCCGGATCTGGCAACCTGCATTAAAGGAGTAGAAGGGGGTAGGGAGAGGGAAATGCTTCTGGATCCTGGTAACGAAAGAAGAATCAGATAAAATTAAATTCAAATGATTAATGGTAAATAACACATATAGGAAGGCCATTGCTGGAAAGCGAAAGGAGCAGGCAACAAGACCAGGGGGCTGACTCCCCCTTTTGTTTGTTTTGTGTGTGAGAAGAAGCAGATGGTTTTATAAAGGTATGATTTGAACGCTCAGCAATTTTGTTTTGTGTGGCCATCGTATGGAATGTTAAAGATGTGTAGGAAGAGTAGAACGTTGTAAGCGTAGCGCTGTAATAAGAGGGTTTGGTGGTAGTTTTTATTGTAGGAGGGACCCTCATGAATGTAAAGGTATAAAGAAAGTGGTTGATGTTGAAATGACTGTTGTAGTTAGGAGTTTATTAATTGTGATATCTTATTGAGGATGGGGTGTTTATGAAACACCTGTTGATTGTATGTAGATAGTCTGTAAGTCTGTCATGAGTATATAGGGATGGCTTGGAGACAGAAAACTGTCTGTGATGAAGAGATCAGATTAACTGAACATCTTAAAAAAAACTGAGTGTGTTAAACCCAGGTCAATAATGGGAAGCCATGGTTAACCTTTAGTATTAGGATGGTATGGATGTAAAAGTTTTGGAACTGATATAGAGTCATAAAAGGAAAAAAGCAGTTTTAGAATCTTTAAGGTTAAGGTAAAGAATAGATTTGACCAAAGTAGAAAAATGTTGTATTAAAATCTTTAGGGAATGTATTTTGAGCAATGTTATGGGTAAGTGGTTTTAATCTGTTGAAATATATGTGGATGAGTGAGGCAATGAGCAACAGTAAAGCTGTTGGAAAACTTTAGTGATTGTGTAATGAGAAAGGGATGATAGGTTGTGTAGTTTGAGGATGAAAAGGCATGGCTCATAGGGTTGTGTTTTGTTGTAGAGGAAGGATTGTGGGAGCTATTAATCAATCAATCAATGATTTATTATGGTCTTTGATCAGCATAGTATAGAATGGGCATCGGTGTGTGAGGAAGGGAATTGTAGTTTTTAAGTATTAGGCATGAAAGCAGAATGAAAGCATATTTAGAAACATCTTATAATATAATCAAGCATATATCAAAAGGTAAACAATCATGAATCAAAAAAATCATTTAAAAACAGACAGAAAGGGAGGAGGCATTGGTGTGATCGTTGAAATGAGAGCCTAGAGTCTGGCCGTGCCTTGCACGGCTTGTGGAATGTACCCCCCCCTTTTTGGGCAGCGTGTGTCGGCTTGGAAAGGG
Organism: Anolis sagrei; assembly: GCF_037176765.1. Lineage (NCBI taxonomy): Eukaryota > Metazoa > Chordata > Lepidosauria > Squamata > Anolidae > Anolis > Anolis sagrei. Next base: position 94,856,711 of record NC_090021.1, read on the forward strand.
GAGAGACTCTGATGGATTTTAGTGTCTTGTAAGGTAGATATGATGTGTGAATAAAGCAATAAATGTCTGGTTTTGAGTATTGTTTTGTTAATTTTTAAATGTGGGTAACGAATAGGGGTGTGTGTCTGTCTGTAAGAAGTGAGTGTTGATTTTATTTAATGACAGAATGTTTAAATCTAGTGAAAGCTGAGATCAGACTTTTAAAATGTTGATTGTAGTGTGTTGTAGTGTGATAGGAAAGGAAGAAGAACATCAAAAGAAAATAAACAAGGCTATGATTTGTAGACTTAATAAACTCAATCTTAGAATGAATTAAGCGAGAATGTTTAAAGTGTAATAACATAGCAAGATATGTTATCATGTAAGCATGTTTTGTCAACTAATGTTTTGTAAGAAGTGTGTTTTGGTGAAGCCGATTCATCTGTAAGTATCAGATGAAAGGCATAGTCTTTAGGTGTGATTAAAATTTAAGATTGTATGAGTTGAATGTAGTGTAATTTGAGTTTTATATATAATTGACCCTTTAAAATGAAAGGGACAAGAAGTTTTGTGTGTCAAGTTTGGTTTAATGTTATTGTTGGTGGAGTTTAGAATGTGTTTGAGTTGTGAACTATAGATTTTAAGAAGCACAACTCTTGATTATGCAATCAACACCAACTTTGTCAGTATTTAAATTGTTGTGTATTAAACTAGATCAAGCAAATGAGAATCTATTTTGTATATGAGACATGTATATCACAATTTATGACAATAGGAAACTTATAATTATGAAACAATAACAATGAGTAAAATTTTAACTATGAAATAGCAATAACAATGAAAACAATCTCAAACAATCTCTCAGTTGAGGGTTAGTATAACATAAAGAACTATCTTAAAGAGTTGTAGTGGCTTTCATTATCTTTTATAATTAATCAATATTGTTTAGCATTAAAGGAGATGAAATTTGACAATTTTTAGAGGACTGTGTATTGTCTATTTTTATCAAAGATAAAACTTAGAAAGCTTTTTTTTATCAAAACACTCTTTAAAAAGAATGAGGATTTTTTATTGATCCTTAACTGTATATTGTGTATGTATTAATTCTGGAACTCCTGATTGAACAGAAGCTCATTTTGAAAACCATTATGTAATAAATGTTTATTTAATGACAGTATATACGGGAGCTTTATGTTTTGCTGAATGGAAATGTTTTAATGTTGTCTTTTGGAGAGAGGGGTTGTTAAACTGTCTCATCAATGATGTATTAATCTGTGACCTGACAGAGGTCTATCCAGACGTGGTATAGGCACTGTTTATTTATGTAACTCCCCCTTCAGAAGCATGCGTTTTTTCAGACTCAAAATCTGGGAGGTGAATTATGATATTGATGATTGTTTGATGATCAATGGATTGTTCAACCCCACATGTTTCGGGGTCAAATGACATTATGGGAAGCTCTGGTCGGCCAGCTGTTTTAATGAATGTGCCGGAGCCATAAATTAGGTCTGGAATCATGGCTGTTGTGTTTTGAATGTGCTCAGTCGAGGATACAGCTTCCTCGAATCCTGCCATGTCATGAAGGATTGTGGTCATGTTTTCTCGGCCCCCAGCATTTTGAATGGTCTGAGGAATCATGTCTCTCAGTGGCTGGGGCTGTAACAACTTCTCAAGACTTGGCTGTTTATTTTCAAGAGAAGTAGAGGGGAGATTTGGATCGGCGGGGGATGATTCAAAAGCAAAGACACATGAAGGCAGGATAGGGAGGGCTAGCTGTGAATTCACACAAAGAGAAGGGGAGGCTGGCTGTGAATATCCCATCTCGAGCGGGGTAAAAAGAGGATTTATGATCCGAGTTGGGAGAGGTTGATTCGCGACCGGAGCCACGGGTGGGCAATTATCTGTCACTCCCAGGAGAGTGATTGTTTCACAACATTGCTTCCACAGCAATAATTGTTGAATTGTCCCCGGGGGTTTTTCATGAAAGGTTTGACCAATTCTGATCCAATCTGATGGGATCAATGAACCTCCTTCTGGGTACCATAAACAATGATACCTGATTTCTCCAAGTAAATCTTCTACCTGGCCCTGATTTACTTCAAAATACCCTGCCTGTTTTAACAACCTGTACAGTTCTTGTGCATGCCTCAGCTGCGGAACTGAAATACTTAATCCCATAACTTACGATTTGTGGGAGTGAGAAAACTCACTGAAGGGTGCGCACCTTGTAGCTATTCCAGCGGTAAGCATGGGATGCCTGGATCTTATCACGTCGGGGTCACCAGATGTTGAAACAAGATAATGACCAGGCGGGAGGCAGGGTGTAGAAGTGAATGATGATGACCTTTTATTGTTGTCTAAGCAATGCTTATATAGGTTTTGGTGCTCTTCAGCAAAGTCTGCATAGCAACAGTGGAGGATTACATAACTGCCAAGCGATTGGTTAGACTCTTAAGGGTGAGGTAATCTACAGGTGAGGTCAGCTACAGGCGATGTCATCCTTCCTGTCTTCAAGGGTAATGTCCATACATGGTCAGTGGGGTAGGAACAGTGTATGTATCTGGGGAGTATGGCCTGTCTTTAGTCCTATGTCATGATGTCCTGTATACTTGGCCAAAATGGTGTGAAGCATTAGTGTCAGGGGTCTGAAATCCACCATGTCCACATGGAGGTATGGTTTGCCAATCCCTCTGTGGTACAAAGCCATTTCTGCACCTCTGTACTGGGGACACAATGGTGTCTCTCTTGCATAAGGGACATAATAATGTCATCACTCCTTTACATCACTCCTTCATGGAACAAACAAATATTTCCTCTCTTTTTAAAAACATAGAGGAAACAATAAATAGAATGAGATTATTTGTTTATTTGAGGGGTTACAATGCGGGGGGAGGTTGGATTGTTGACCTTAAAATATGTACATCTATGCAAATAGAGATAGAAAAAGGAATATAAATGAGAAAGAAGAATGAGAATGTAGCAAGAAAAAAATCGGAAGGGGTGAAGAGGAAGAAAAGCCATTTATTAGGGACCCAGCATGAAGGCATTGAGAAGATGTAGAGGCAAGATGAGCCCCCACCCCATTACCACTCCCTTGCCCTCCCTCTTTAATCTCCATGTTCTACCTGAATGGAATCCAGCTGCAGCACGAGGGGACCGTTTGGGGACTTGAGGCAGAATGGAGTAGACGTGGCCATTTTTAATAAGGGCTTCCTGCATAAGCTTCTCTACAGAGAGACTGCAATGAATCACTTTAATAGGCTCTGACAGTAAGCCATCAGATGATTTCTATAGAAGCGGGAGATGGAAAACATGTGTGATGGGAGAGTAAGTCAGTCTCTGGATCCTTTGGAGACATACAACGCCATGTGATTTCCCCTGACATCTACCCCTCTCCCCATGGGATGAAGTCCTACATATGATAAACACAATATTTGATTGATATGGAGCTCCCTTATGGTTTCTTATGACAGATGCCATTTCCTTGCATTTCAGTATGCCTCTCTCTGTCCCAAATCTCTCCCCAAATATTGGATTTTTAGTTCTAATGTGACAAATGTACATATTTTAGGCCTTTATACAGAATGCTTTCAAATAATCTTGATTGCAATGAAATATTTTGCTATTAATTTAGATAAGATGCATCTCCTGGAAAAAGATGAATAACAGCCTGGAAAATGAAATGTTATCCTAGAAAGAGCAAATTCCAGTTTTAATTGCAACAGTGGCCATCAGATGTATTTCCACAGATGGGTCATGGCCATCAGTAACAGATGAAATGGAAGTCCCACCTATTCTGAGGCCTCTTCCACATGAGTCAATTAAAGAATTTGAATCCTGATTCAGTCATCTTGGTTACATGCATGTGCACACACATACACATGTTTGCTGACAAACAAATACACCTGCTGTCCAGTCAACTCATATTGTAATAATACCTTTATCAGGATAATCAAAAGGCACAGCATTCTCTGTAAAGGCTTTGCACACTATGGATTCTGGAATTTGTCTTATGATCAGCACAGTTACCATTGCATTTATATGTTCTGAAGAATATCATGTTTAACTGAACTGAACTTTATGGAGATTGGTGCACATTTTTTGAACTATAGTATTTTATACTATAGTGAGTCCCCTTTGGGAGATAAGGGCAGAATATAAGTAAAGTGTTGTTGTTGTTGTTGTTGTTGTTGATGATGATGATGATGGCTTAGTACTTGCTTTGGTATTTTTCACAGCAGTAGAGATTCTGGGAACTTATTTATTTATTTAATTTTTTATCCTGCCTATCTCCCCAAAACCAAAATATGTGTGACCTAAAAGGGGGAAAAAAGTCTCTTCTCCATTGGCTGGCTTTTTGAGAAGAACCACAGTAAGAGAATACACGCCTCTCCTTTTGTGTGTGTGTGTTTTTAAAGTGGTCTGTTAATAGACAACATGGAAGATATTTGCCTGATGGGAGAGGGGGAATATTGGGCTCGGTCTTACTAAGGAATAACTTAGTTCCATGAAGGCAAGCCAAGAGGATGCTTTCCCTACCACCATTGCTGTCGCCAGTTGGCCACACAGCATTGGGAGGGCCCATGGCTGTCACAAATGTCCAGTGCTGACATCAGCACAAGTGATTCCTCCCTACTCCTCCCTTCCCTGGTGGGCACCACAGCAGATTCCAGAACGGGGAAGCACCCACAATGGCCAGGAGCTCTTCTGGAGTGCCACCGTGTCTGCAACAGTGACAGTGGCACATCCCTTTCCACTGCACTGATAAAAGGGGATGGCAGCAGCACCCCATGGAGACAGTGGACCAGTACACATTGGATCTAGTCATATCACTAACACTGTGCTCAAAGTGCAAAGCTGACTTCATTTCCTTAGGGCAGGCCTTAACCAGTTTAACCCAGTTAACCCCATGTAAAGGTCAAGAAGTCCCTGGATGTCATGTAGACACCCAGGAATGACTTTTAACTCAGTGAGGGCTAAACAGCTCCTGTTGTCAAACCCTGAAACTTTTCATCAGTTCCATCGTAGCCCTCACTTCAATGGAACTCAACCTTTTCCCCTCCAGGTGTTTTGAAATTTAGTTCCCAGAATCGCTGAATAGTGGGCCATGTTGGCTGAGGTTTCTGGCAGCTGGTCTCCAAAAGTCTGGACTAACGATGAAGAAGCAGTGGAGATGAATATCACACATTTTGCACATTCACCAGAGTATAACTCCTCTGAACTCAACATGACTTACTTGCAATCAGACAGGAATGGTAATGTCAAAATAGCAGCAGGCAAAAGTGATGGGCCAATTTTCTCAACTGTGGGCAATCTGGAGATCACATGAGCTGCCAAAAATGGCAAGTTCACCCACATCAGACCTACAATCTAGTCTGAAGGGCCAACTGCTGTACCAAGAGTCTTCTAGAATAGGGTCGAAGGGGAAAGAAGGGGGATCTGGAGGTTGTGAGGGCCCCCAAAACAGACTTGACGCCCTGAAATAAAAATCCAACTTGTAATATCACCAGAAATATAAAACAAAATCTGGGATTTTGTGGCGGGGGGGGGGGAGGGGGGGTTTAAAAAAAGAAACAAAATCCTTTGGAGGAATCTCTCAGGTGTATAAAAACCAAAGTGCAGGATTTCAGGGGAAAACAACACCTCTCAAGAACATAAACAGTTTCTACTTGGGAATAGTGAATATTAGAACCATCTTTGTGTTAACATTCATAGTTCATGTTTTCAGCTACAAGAAAACTCTACAGTTACATTCTGTGGAGGTTTCATGAGGTGGTTTGCCAAATGGAAAAACATTGGGACGTTTGGAAAAATCTTGCACATAAATTACCAAAGGCACTGCGTGTCTAAAAGATGCAGACAACCAAAAGCCAAGAAAAAGGAGTATGCGTGCCAAAGAAGGAGGAGTGTGCAGCATGGGGCGGGGGGAGAGCAATGTAATGATTTCTTTTAATGATTCTCCTACAAAATGGAGAGCTGGCTTCCAAAACATGTCCTATTCTCAAAAACTAATCTTGCTCAGACGATGAGAAATACCTTCAGAGTGTTCAGGATACGCTGGGATTTTCATCCTTTTGGCCATCAGTGATTGTGTTAAGTGCTGCACGTCTGTTAAAGATACAGAAGGCTCATTGTGTGTCTCTTACTATGGCACAGGCTTGCCACGCTGGTTATTTCCCTGATTTATGATGCCCGGTAGAAGGTACTGAAAGTTGGTATTTTTTTAAAAGAAAGAAAAGACCTAGATTAGGAAGTTTATGATAAAGAAGAGCTCGGCTCCTGCCTGACATGCGATCTTTCTTTTGGCTATAAGCAGCCCTGGTTCTGCAAGACCATCAACTAAGGCTGGCTCACATTTCACTACTAAATCTGAGTCAACAATCTCTAATCTGGACATTGGGCTCAGGATCCAGGCTCAGGTTGCAGTTAGAGGCAGACAACAGGGACCGGGTGGAGGGGGCGGGTAGCTTGGGAGGTTGAACGTGTTAAGAGTGGAAAAAATACCAGCTTTGTTTTTCATTGGATTGTCCATATACAGGACGGAGGCAAGGCCGTGTGTGTCATTTTTTCTGTCATCCCAAAGATAAAGGTTTGCTCCTCTCTTGTCCTGAAATTGCCTGTCCCTCACACTTATTTCAACTTGGTACACCAAGATATGTTTGCCCCAGAATCAGAGACACAAGTTTGTAGCGCAGCTCAGATTTGGAGTTCTTTTCATCTTTCTGACACACGATACCGTGACATAAGCTGCCTGCAGTGAAGTTGCTATGCAGATATACAATTTCTGGAAAGTTACACCAGGAAAGTGAATCCCTGCCGAAGGATTAGCATTTCACAAAGAGAAGCAGGATAAAATGGGCAGCAGCTAGGTTAAAAAAGCTAAATGGGAGGAAGGATAAGAAAGGAAGGAAGGAAGAAAAGAGAGGAAAAGGTAAAATAAACCTTTATGAAAACAATCTCTTCTCCCTCCCTCTATAATAGGAACGTATCCAGTATCTTCTCTGGTTTATAGGCTGACTCGGTGTAACTATCGCATATAATGTATGCATTGTGTGTTTAAAAACAGTCACAAAGTAAAAGGAAAGATGGCATTGTGTTCATTCTTAATGCCATTTAGTGCTTTGCAATTCTTTCTTTTTTATTTTATTTTTTGGAAAAAGCAAGAAGAGAATTTTCAAGAAATTGGATGTCTGGGGCAGAAAGCCAAGAATATGCCACCACCTTCCTGCCTTCTTAACTCTTTAGGTCAAAAGAGTTAAGAAAGCACAGCTCTGCAGAGCAGGGATCCTGCTTCACTGTTCCCTAACACAGGATCTGGATTTATTTATTTTTAAATATTTTTAAAATATATGGTCTTTCTGACAATGAAAAAAAAGTTTTCAGCAACATTCATGAACTGTAAAATGTAGCCAGTTCAAATGATCTAACTCTAAATATAAAGTTCTGTTTGATTTCCCACCCACAAATACCTTCCCTGCAGCTTTTCAAGTAAAGTACCTGTGAGCATTAAAGTAAAAAAAATAAAAATCCTCCTCAGAATTCATGAGACCCAGAAGGCAAGTTCTGGTTCAAACAGAAGTGATGACACAGACCAGTTGTGACTCATGAGAGCAAATGTGTCAAGATGTTCTTCAGTGTTTAAAGAAACTTAAAGCTATATTTGAATGTGAAACCTTTCAAAGTTTGAAACAGTTCCTTAGGCCTGGCCATATAATGAAGTCAGGCAGGTGGCTGATCATGCTCATAGGTAGTAGCAAGAAGTTGATGGAGAAAGGCATGCAATATTATTATTATAACTTTATTTGTACCCCGCTAGCATCTCCCGAAGGACTCGATGCGGCTTACATAGGCCAAGGCCTCAAAACACAACACAACAATACAACGCCTAAAGCAAATTAAAAACAGTTAAGCAGTATAAACAACAGCAATAAACAATACATCAAGACACTATAAAAACTGGGCTGGGCCAGAGTAATGGGTACAAAATTAAAAGTGCTGATGTGTCAGGAGGTATGTAGGATTATAAAATAAGTGCAGTGTGCGGTGTGCAGCAATCTTAGTTCTACTAAAGTGCTTCTGGGACTTGGTATTGGAGATTCCTAATCTGGGAAAGCGCATCGGAACAGCCAGGTCTTCAAGTTCTTTCTGAAGACTGCCAATGTAGGGGCCTGTCTAAGATCTTTTGGGAGGGTGTTCCAGAGTCAGGGGGCCACCACAGAAAAGGCCCTGTCTCGAGTCCCCACCAAGCGCGCTTGCGACACAGGCGGAATCACGAGCAGGGCCTCTCCAGATGAGCGAAGTGAACATGTGGGTTCATAGACGGAGATGCAGTCACGCAGGTAGGATGGTCCCAGACCATTTAGGACTTTGAAGGTAAGCACCTGCACCTTAAATTGGGCTCGGAAGATAAACGGCAGCCAGTGGAGTTCCTTGAACAGGAGGGTTGACCTCTCTCTGTAAGGAGCCCCGGTTAACATCCTGGCTGCTGCCCGTTGGACTAGTTGGAATTTCCGAGCCGTTTTCAAGGGCAGCACCACATAGAGCGCATTGCAGTAATCCAATCTAGAGGTGACCAAGGCATGGACCACCCCGGCCAGATCAGCCTTCGCGAGGTACAGTTGCAGCTGGCGCACGAGTCTCAACTGTGCAAAAGCCCTCCCGGACACCACCGACGCCTGAGCCTCAAGCGTGAGCGATGAATCCAAGAGGACTCCCAAACTGCGGACCTGTGGCTTCAGGGGGAGTGTAACCCCGTCCAACACAGGTTGCCATCCTATACCCCGATCTGGTTTGCGATCGACCAGGAGGACCTCTGTCTTGTCGGGATTGATCTTCAGCTTGTTCCTCCTCATCCAGATAGACACAGCAGCCAGGCACTAGTCCAGCACCCGAGAGACCTCCTTGGAATTAGGTGGAAAAGAGTAGTAGAGTTGTGTGTCATCTGTGTAGAGATGGCACCCAACTCCAAAACTCCAAATCTCCCATTCTATGACCTCTGAGCTGGCTGGCCACCTTCAGATGTGGTAAAGGGGTCTGCCCCAAGGCTGAAGATGGAGACTCACCTGCCTGTCCAATTTTTGCATATGGAAGGGGATGGAGTGCTACCTTGTTCTTTTCCATTGGCAACAACAAGCTTTTGGCTGGCCCCGCCTCTTTTATTTTTCAGGACATCCACCAAATATAGGTTGACCATCTTTGATGAGTTATCATGGTGTAAACCTGACTTGCAGCATCACAATTCACCCTTTGGGATGTTGTGGTGGTTGAAATTTTGTACAAACATAATGGCTAAAATCATCCCTCCCTGCCCACCTTGTAAGAAGGAGGTCTTCGTGGATGACAGTGATGGCATTAACTTGGAACACCAAGTTACAGGAAAAGTGCTGGACATCTCCTTTTTAATCCCTTGCAAAAATGGCTGTTACACTGCTTACTGAGGCTTCTTGTGTTGCTTAGGATCAAATGGGGGGGGGGGGGATTCAGGCGGTGAATGCTTCCCCCATGTGATGGGGACATGGGTGAGTCGGGCAATGCAAGGCATGGGGCAACGGGTTCCCTATGCCCACGGATGGGCACCGTTAGAATCACCATGATACATGGTGATTCTAGTGGCATTTGTGAAGAGGTCCATATATACATATGTCCCCTGATAGAGGAACTCAACTATAGCTTTCTGAAATGGTCCAATCACCTCTTCTATCTTCCTTGACCATTGTCAAGTGAACTGTGTCAGCGTAACCTTGGCAAAGGTGAAAATCCATATAAATGAATGATTGAATGTTTTATATTTTGACTAGAAAATATAAATGAGTGGTTTAATGTTTTATATTTTGACTTGAAAATATATGCAGATGTAACATGATTTCTGTTCCTTGGTTATAAATGTAATTTCCTAATTGGTTGTATCATAAAAACATGGGGGGAAAGTTCATTAAACTGCCAAAACTTTGTTTTTGCGGTCTGCACAAAGGTTAAAATGGTATATTTTTATTAAGGAAAACTACAAACTAAGTGCAGAGATTGAAGGAAATAATAGTACTGCCCTCAGCCATACAAAACCAAGTTTCCAAATTATAACAACTATTTTCAAAGTAGGTTCCACACAATTAAACAGAAAATAACACTTTCAAACCGGGAACAGAAAAATGTTCAAATTTTGTTACATAGTGTTATCATACTACATACTGTAGCATGGTGTTTTTTTGGGGGGGGGGTTAAGATAGGGTGTCACAAGCACATGAGGTACACGTTAAATAACAAATAATATCTTTCTTAAAGGAAGCATCCCACCTGATGAAAAACCCTTCTTGCAAGATTTCCAGCTATGGCAACTCATTCTTGGTTTCCACCATAAGTAGTGTAGAAATGTTGCCATGTGTCAAGGACACCTACATGTTCTTCTAAATTTATAAATAAAGGAGACTGAGTTTGTTTCAAAGATAGCAAAGTTGTCTAATGAAGTTTAGTGTTCTTTGAGGTTGGGCTACTTCACCCATTTTTCCATTGCATCTATCATGTCAAGAGATGGAGACCTTGTATGCCAGATTTTACTAAACTACATCCTTTACTATTGGTGATGCTTACAGAGGTTGGTGGGAGCTGGAGTCCAGCAATGTCTAGGAAGCCATGGGTTCCTTACTACCGCATTCTGCATATTACATACATCCACAATATACCTGATCACTCAAGTGTAGCAACAACATTGCTGTAGCTTTAAATGTAAAGAAAGCCCAGCTGCTTAATCCCTGATGCCTAATGATAAATAAGCACATAGGGAGCAGGTTGTGATCAGGTGTGTCATGGCATACAAGTCCTTGGCATCAATGGAAAACAGTCAACAGTTCTTGATATAAGCTTCTCATTCTAGAAAACTAGACAATACAAATGTAGTGGCTTTCCTCTTAGAAATTAATCAACATCAGATTGACCAAAATGAGATTTGTACTCAGATATATATTGGAACAAAACTACATAATATTTTACTCCAATTTTTCAAATGTTTTCTTTGCTTTTTAATCCATCCTTCCCACCTTAGGAAATAAAGAATTGATATCAGTTCTTGTGGGTTTTTTCGGGCTATATGGCCATGTTCTAGAGGCATTTCTCCTGACGTTTCGCCTGCATCTATGGCAAGCATCCTCAGAGGTCAAAGAATTGATATGTTTTTCTGTAAAGAAATGGATAAATATATGTACCTTCTGTTACAATCTTCCTGGGAACTAATGCTAGCATAACAGTGGGGTATGCTGTAGTTTTTCTGATGTTATGCAAGGGGATACTCATATTGGGCAACAGCTTAGCCAGTTGTGCCATGGCTATCAGGCAGCACTCAAGTGCAACTCTCCAACCCAACCCCAATTCCATTGATTGGATGTGAGATACAATGACTGGTTGCCTTCAATTGACCAATCCATTCAACTAGCTTCCTTTACCCTTCTAAATATGTGTGGAAGCATGTTAGTGGAAATCATTGATTGAAGATATCTGGGAGAAGATATCTTCAATCAAGTCAGCCTCCCACATATATGAAGGCAAATAGACTCTCCGCATCTTCTCCTTTATAGGCAGAAGATATGTGCATCTGTCCAACAAGATCAGGGCTCAAAGACTGGCTGTAGTTGGACTATAGCAGCAGGAATGCGGTGTTCAGCAAAGGCACTGTCCAAGAGTGGCACTATGAGCACCCTAGAATTTGCAGGCAAGAGATACAGGGTGGCAAGTAATTCCTGCTTTGTTTTGTGTTTTAAAAGAGCTGAAATCCCATGCTCTAAGGGAATATACAGTCAGCCCCAAGTTATGAACAAGATAGGTTCAGTAGATTTGTTCTTAAGTTGAATTTGTATGTAAGTCAGAAGTGGTACATTTTAAAGTGTAACTGAAACTCTCTCTCTCTCTCTCCCTCTGTGTGTGTGTATCTATATAAATTTTAGATAGTATAGGGAAGGGTTAATACCCCTGTGGTGTTTGTGTTGCTGTCTGTGCTCCTTTTCAGAAGATTTCACCTCACTTTCTATCCCTGTGATAACTGGACTTGTTGTGGAAACAAGGATTGGTGATAAAGCTTCCCTGGAAACACCTATCCCCATGATAACTCTTTCAGAAGTGGATTTCTCTTCTTAGGGGTAAATTTCCCTCACTTCCCGTTGTCTCACCCAGATTCTTAACTATGAGTCATTTGTATAATTGATGTTTGTAACTCTGGGACTGCCTGTACATTGAATTTAAGTATCGTTCCTGTCACGTTCCTGTCATGAAAAAAAAGTTGTAGGTTGTAGGCTGCCAAGGAAACCACAGTTAAGAGAAAGAACAAGGAAGGGAAAAGGGCCCTCCTGGATCTTAGGAAAAACCACTCCTTCATTTACTGTATCTAAAATCTCAAACACTTCCTTTTGTTTTCTAAAACAATTTGAATTTGTAGTTTTTTCCCCTTTGTCATTGTTGTGTGCCTTCAAGTTCTTTCTGACTTATGGATACCCCATCACAGAGTTTTCTTGGCAAGATTTGTTCAGAGGCCAAGACAGCCTTATTTGCCCACCAACTGGGTTTCCATGGTCTCCAGACTCATAGCTCAGCACTCAAACCATTACACCCCACTGGCGCACAGTCTTGTATATTCACATTGTGTATATTTGGACTATTTTATTGGCCCCTTTCTTCTCCCACATTCCTGTTTTTTATTAGAATTTATTTTTGCATTGATAACACTAAGATAAACAAAAACCCCTTCATGACAGTTTTGTCCTTTAAAAATGATAGCGGCTTGAATGGGAAGCAGCAGGAGACATAGGCCAAGTATTCTTCTCCACATGATCCAACTTTGTGTAGTGAGTGAGAAATTTGTAGATTGATTTTTCTGTTTGCTAGTAACGGTTGGGCCCCTTGGTGACGCAGCTGGTTAAACCACTGAGCTGCTGAACTTGCTGTCAGAAAGGTTGGCAGTTTGAATCTGGGGAGTGGGGTGAGAGCCCGCTATTAGGCTTGTGACAACCAAGCAGTTCAAAAACAAGCAAATGTGAGTAGAACAATAGGTACAGTTTCTGTGGGAAGGTATAGGCACTCCATGCAACCAAGCTGGCCACATGATCTTGGAGGTGTCTATGGACAATGTCAGCTCTTTGGCTTAGAAATGGAGAGGAGCACCACTCCCCAGAGCTGGACACAACTAGACTTAATGTCAAGGGGAAACCTTTACCTTTTTATATAGTTACGGTAATTTGATTTTTATTGTGTAGGTGTGTTTGTTTTGTTTGTTAAGTGTTTTTTTTTTAAAAAAATACCAAAATTGTAATTTGTTTAACCATTATCTTGTTTCTTTCTTTCTCTTTTGATATTTGAATTATTTTTTTAAACCACTTTGTGCAATGTTCAGTTGGGTGAGAATTTTTCCTCCATTTTTAAAAAAATGTTTTGTTATTACCCAGGAAGCCATTCTGACACAAGGCAGATCACCAATGCACCATGCACTCTTCCAAGGGCTCATTTACAGGCATTAAAACCTGGACTCCCCCTGAATTAGCTCCTGGTTGTCTCCATAATGTGTCTCCACTTCTGGTGAGTATGAGTATCATGGGTTAAGCCAGGTTAATCTGTCTTTGCCCTGCTTTAGTCAAATTTGGAGAAATGTTCCAGAGTATGCTGAAGTTTGCTAAACTCTGGAGTATCCCTTCAGCTTTGGAGCAGTATGGGCAGCAGGATCAGGTCCAGTTCAGATTGGTCCACTGTCCACATGGTGCATTGCCACCATTCCCTTTTCTCTGTGCTTATCAGCACAGGAAAAACCCTCAAACTGTGATTTCAATTATGGTACAGATTTGTAAGAATATAACTCTAATTTGATATATGGACATATCCAAGGAGAAATATGGAGAAGAGAGAGATAGAGAGAGAGAGAGAGAGAGAGAAATTCAAATGCTTATACAGGAGATAAAGAAGAAAGGGGTCCTTTGGAATATGGTCATATGTACCAAGCAGAAGCCCAATAAAAATGGGTACCCATGAGCTCCAAGGGAACTCATGTTCCATAAAGTGTTGGAGCTGCTTAAAAATGCTAACACATTGGAGGAAAGGAAAATAGGAAGCAAGCATATTAATAATCTTAGAGTAGACAACAGCTTATAGGATGTAGTGTGCTCACATGAGAACTAATATGCCTTCCATCAAATTTTCCCATCTAATCTCTTGGAAAAGACTGGCTTGCTAGTAATTGGGTCTCTTACAATGTTATCTAATTAATAAATAATGATAGATCAGCATTTGCAGTGTTAAACTTCACTGGAAAGCCACTAAAAACAAGAAGATAGATTTACTACTTGAAGATTTTCACTGACTCTGCGCATTGTTTGCACTAGAAATTAATCATTTGATTTTAGTAGGAAGTAGACTCATTATAAATAATGTAACAACTTTTGCCCTTCATTTACATTTACAGTTGCAAGTGCATTGGTTAAGTGCTCCACAGGAACAAGGACAATTGTGTTTACGCTACATAAATTATGCAAATTATGGTTGATTTTATGGGTATTTTACTTTATGATATTTATGCAAAGAGTTTGTTTATTGGTTCCTTTCAAATTTGAACTTTTCATATACCTTATTATTGTCTTTGTATCTCGACACAAGGCAACTTATCAGTATGTAAGCAATCCAATCCCATCAATCAATCAGTGTTTGTGCTCTTGTTGTTACTATTATTAACACTTACAGACCAGTATCCTGTTAGTGACATGCACAACTGTAAGACCAGCTAATGTTTGCATATGTACCTTCTTATCATTAGTGAGACTGATACTTTCTTTCTTCCAAGGACAACTAGTGGGCAAATCCATTTCAAGAAATGCACCTTAGCATCTACTTCTTAAAATGCATAGAATCAATTCCAATGACAAGAATTAAGAGGTGCAGCTGAATATTCAAAAAGGAGACAGGTACCACTGTATATCACATGTCTGAAGAAATCATAAGAGAACTAACGCTGTCTAATATTAAATGCAAAATGTAGAGGAAACATGTGTTAGTTTTTCATGGGCAGAGAGTCCTTCTGAATGCCATATGTGTATCCAACCAGGAACATCGGCTGTCTATATTTATTTACTTTACTTATATACCGCTGTTCTCAGCCCGAAGGCAACTCACAGCGGTTCTATATTGACAAGGTGCTTGTATTCTGTCCTATCCTTTCTGTTTCATCTTCCTTTGCTTCGTCTTTCCAGCTTTGGTAAGGTTAGTAGGTCACAAATGTAGTACAAATAAGATGGTTATCTCTCTTATACGGCATTGTATCAAACACTAGCATCAATTTAATCAGGCTGTAGTTCTAGCTGAAGTAAGGCTGGCATTTCTCCAGCAACAATATGATCCTCATTGAATTCTGTGAAAATACATAACCTTGAAATAGAAGTGCTTCCTTAGAAATGAGACACTACGGTCTACTGCTACCAGAGGCCAACTTCCAGGATCCCCTAACCAGCATGGTCAATACAGGGATTCAAAGAAATGATTGGAAAGGATGAAAACATTCTGAAACTTGATAACTGTTTCTCTGCTTTCCAGTTTATTTTAAGCTTATTAGTCCATAGCAGGGATGGGGAGGGGATTCATTCAATTTATATTTTAAATCAAACTTACCATACCCAATTTTGCAATTTTGAACTACTAAAGAATTTGAATCTTCCAAAATTCTCCAAATTTTAATGAGGTTTCCCTTTTTTAAAAAAATTGCGAAAATCAACAAAAGAAGGAATGAAGTCACACTCATTTTCTCTCCAAAGTGTGTAAATAGTTCCTTTGAAGGTCGTGTTATAGTTTTGAGCCACGCAAATATGAAAATAATTAAGATGCCAACTCCAAGTAAAGAAACCCACAAAGGATGCCCAGGATGTAAAGCATGCATTTAGGCTGGGCAAACTTTTTTATGAGCAAACATTGGCAGCTTTGGTAGAAGATGAATAGCTAAACAGGGTCAGGACAGCTTATTTCTTGAATGGGAGACTGCCAAGAAATACCAGGTGAGATAGGGTTATATTTCAGAAGAAGCAAGAATAAACCACTCTGAGTATGCCTTGCTTAAGAAAACTTTATGGCATTCATTGGATTAGATGGAAACGAGGGCACGAAACAATAGCTTCAAACTACAGGAATTGAGATTCCACCTGAACATTAGGGAGAACTTCCTAACTGTGAGAGTTGTTCAGCAGTGGAACTCTCTGTTCCGGAGTGTGGTGGAGGATCCTCCTTTGGAAGCAGAGGCTGGATGGTCATCTGTCAGGGGTGCTTTGAATTCAATTTTCCTGCTTCTTGGCAGGTGGTTGGACCAGATGGCCCACGAAAGTCTCTTCCAACTTTGTGACTCTATGATTCTACCAGAAGTTGACAGGCAAATTGAGTGCACTCTCAGTGTGAAATAGAAAAGCATAGAACTGTTGTTAGTACAAGATCAGAGGTGTAGTGTGTGTAAGCCTTTGGACTGAATGCAGAAAGTGAACTGATGCTTCTTCTCACTTGGAGCATGTCCAAACCAGCAAAGCAGGACAGGGAGGGGAGGCCTCTATTCCCGGTGAAATGTTTTTTCCATCTTCACTAAAAGAAGCTAAAAGATTAGAAGAGATGAGATCACAAAGACTAAACCTCCCTTCTAAACAGCTTTTAAATAGAGGCATTCTTTTCAGAGCCAGCACTGAATTTCATTGCATCTATTTTATTTGTCAAAGAAACGAAGACTTTTTGTGCACAGATTTTTAAAAAATAAGGAAAACAACAGTAAGGTGAAATGTATTTTTTTAACTTGGAGATTTATTTTGTTTTAATAAATCTGACACCAGTCAGGGAGGAAAAAAATGGCATGAGCCCAGAAACAACCAGAAGCATCTTAAAAGTGCTTCATGTTTCCTCATAGAAATCTGTCTCTGTTAGCTTTTGAAGTCCTTCCATGGGCTCATGGGCTCATCCCCGCGACCCCTTCCGTCCCTCCCTCCCTCCCTCCCTCCCTCCCTCCCTCCCACCCCTCACCTTTTTAAATTTTTCATTTATTTGTTTTTTTTAAAAAGCGACCTTGCTCGTCGGGTGTAATCTTCCAAACCTTCACAGCCCTAATAAATAAGGAGCACCTGTAAAACAGTAGCTTGACTTAGGTGAATCTGTACAAAGGAAAATATAGAAATACAGTATGTACATAGTGCCCTTGGCGCACCATTGCTATAAGGCTTCGATTTGATTGGCTTTTATTTCAGACCCTGCCCCAAAATCTCTGAAGCACTTTCTTTCCAAACCGGTTCCTGTTTACTAATTCCAACAGCCTTATAGTAAAGGTGTATCTGGGACACCATTGTGTGAACAATTGCTTTATTCAAGTTAGTAAACAGTTACACTGGATCACAAGGTGATTTGAACATATTTTTATGACCCCCACCCCACCCCCATTTTTTCTCCTTTACTATTGTCTCTTTGTCCGAATGGGATACTCCACAATTGTTATACCCAATCAGTGCCGGCATACATGCTCTAGTGTACTTTTGGACTCTTGGCTACAACTATACAAGTGCACACAAGTAAATTCTACCCTGTTATCCTCCACCCACCAACCGAGGATCAAATTGCACATTTCTTTTAACCATGACAGGAGAAAGCAAACAGTGAAACAGAATCATGGGGGCTCTCTTCTCACTTTACCCCTATGTTTTCATTGGCTTGGCCATACCTTTCTAATTATCATGAAAGGGTTTTGCATCTGGAGAGATTGTCTCACTGGCTTCCTGGATCACTGGAAAACCATCAGGGTTGAAATTTCATCCAAGTCTTTCATAACACCCAGCAAATATTTTCCCCAGATAGTTTTACACCTTCGGGGGATCCTTGCCCCCTCTTTTTCTCCTTTTTTTTTTTTTTGGTCTTAAATTCAACACTCTTGCTCTGTTCCCAAATGGGGCGCTATTTAGGGAAATTGAAAGAGAGGAAAGCTGAGAGGAATAAACATTTACTGAGTTCTCTTGGCATTCAGTCTCTGAAAAACCACAGTATAAACTATTCATGCTGCTTCTTACATCTGTCAAATAAAAAAATTAAAAAATTAAAAAGCCATAAAAGTTTAACACTGAAAATATGGCATTAAAAAGGATAAAGGTGGCCTTTGTAAAAAATAACAAGGAAAAAAAGTATATTAGCCAATAAAATATTCTAAGAACTCTTCATTTAAAAGTGCATCATGGGCAGGAGATAAGAGATGAACCTGAAGTGTCAGTACTCCAGTATAACCCCTTTAGCCCCACCCCCCAATCAAAAACGCAAATAGGTCCAAAACCATACAATGCAAATCACAATTCTCAGTGTAGCAGCAAAACCACAGCAGTTTTTGAAAAAAAAATCAATTTCATTGTCCAGCCTCAACTATCTGAACCTTGAAGTCAGTGAAGGGGGGAAAGTACATATATTGGTCCATGTGGCTTTAGAAATCAGAGGGAAATCCTCCGTCGGCAAGAAACCAAAGGGTTAGGGAGAAGAGGAGATGGTAGTTCGGAATGCTGAGCATACTTTGTGGGGTCCGTGATGTGCTTACAGTCTTCTGAGCCAAAGGCACCCAAAGGTCTTGAGTTTTCCCTCTAAGAAAGTGGCGCTGTTCTCTGGACTTACAACCAGAAGCAGTGGTGAGTGGACCAGCTGGTGTTGGTTGGTTGGGGAAGTAGCATGGTTTGCTCTGCTCTCTTTCTCCGTGCAATGTACCCTGTCAAAGTGAGCATTCCTGTAAAAGCAAAGACCGGGAGGTCAGTGTCTTGCGATATCACAATTAATCATAGGTGGTCATGTTACATTGACAAAGGAGCTTGGACATACACAGTATAATCTGGAAAGGATACATCTTCAGTCCTATTGATATCTGGTATTTTGAGAATGTGTCAGCACAACATTATGCCATTTTCATTTGCAAGTAGTTGCTGATAAATAATGGAATACTTTCTGGATGGGAAAGTTTCAGGATGAGACGCAACCTATTTTCATTTCTTTTTGCCTCAAGAAGTGGGTCTTACTGTTGTTAGTTGTTTTGACCTGAAAGGATTTCCAGGACCCAACTTGTTAATTTCTACTTTCAACCAAGTCTCACTGAAATAATTGCAACTTTTGTATGGGACCATAGTCTATAAAATATGGATTATTACCTGAGGATCCCATTTAGCCCTCCTTTTTAACTGATTACAAATGAATATACATAATGGAGCTCCCGGTGGCACAATGGGTTAAACCCTTGTTCCGGCAGGTTGGGGTTCGAATCTGGGGAGCAGGATGAGCTCCCATCTGTAAGCTCCAGCTTTTCATGAGGGAACGTGAATGAAGCCCCCCACAGGATGGTAAAAACATGAAAGAGAACTGGGTAAAGACATCACATAGATGGTACGTGACCCTGAAGAAGCTGGGAAAAAACTATAATAACACGAGTACAAACTGCTGGAAATGCAAAGAAAAAGAAGAATCATATTTCCACATGTGGTGGACATGTGACAGAAATATGGATAGGCTCACTTTTCTTATGTCAAAAAAAGAAAAGAAATAAATATGAAAGAAACAGATTGGAAAGAAGTTACTGAATACCTCAAACAAAGAAAAGAAGATTTTGATTTAGCAAAGAGAAATTGGATAAATATATAAAGGAAGAGAGCAAAGAGAGAGGGAAAGAAGCAAACAAGAATGAGAAGTAGGAAAGGGAGGGGAAAATAAGGGAAGAAAGAAAGAAAGAAAGAAAGAAAGAAAGAAAGAAAGAAAAGAAAAGAAAAGAAAAAGAGCTCAGGAAGATACTAGGAAGTCAAAAAAATTTTCTTATCTATCTAAATATAGAGTGTTGCTTTGGGTTTTTTTCTCTTATCTTTCTTCTTTTTTTCCCTTTTTTATTATGTGTTTGTTTTGTTTTTAAGGATATGGTTTTGTTTACTTTACGTCTCTTTCTCCCCTTTAATACTGTCTTGTTTTTTAAACAAAAAAATTCAAATAAAGATTATTTAATTTAAAAAGAGATGGTAAAAACATCTGGGCGTCCCCTGGGCAACATCCTTGTAGATGGCCAATTCTCTCAAACCAGAAGTGTCTTTCAGTTTCTCAAGTCGCTCCTGACATGATATATTGTATGTAATTTTCCAGGCCTGTTGAGCCCTACATACCACAAAACCCCAAATATAGATACATGTAGTTTGGACATAAGAAACAAATGATAACTTAAAGACAGTTGCAATTCATATGACAAGCCACAAGCACTCACTTATTATGTTCTGCTAATGTCTAATGCCAAGAAGGCCAGATTGAAATTTTTCACAAAATTGCTTTGATCAGACACAAGAGTGGGATGAATGGGCTTTTTCTGAACAAGGATGCTTTTAATACAAACAAAGAAAAAAAAACAATTGCCTATAACTAGATCTTGATAATAATTCTTTCTCTGTATCAAGTTCAACCCACAAGAAATAATTTGTTACCATGGATGTCTCACACTCGATTGGCTCAGAAACAGCCTGAGGGACTGCTCTACTCCTTAAATGCCATATTTTAAAGCAAATCTAAATTTGGGTTACTAGAAAGAAATGGTCAAGAAACATGGATGTTTACTGTCCCCTTCTAGTGCAACCAAAAAATCAATTAAATCTATATCAACAGTGAGCAACAGAAGGAAACAATGATAATACTAGTTATTGAATCACACCACTGCCAAATGGATGCCCCTCTCCTGTCACGGATTGCATACTTTAATATTAAAGTGGAGTCAAATAAAAGTGGCTGATGTTAAGAAAGAGTAGGAAACACAAGCTATGTCTGTATAAAAAAAGCTCATATTTCCAATCTGGACCTTAGCAAGAAATTGGCCCCAAAACTTGGGTAATATGTGCAAAATCCTGCACCAGTATCACACCTTGTTTACAGATAGAACTGCTTTGGTTCATAGATTTGTTCAGCAAGGTGGACTTAGGTTTGATTACTAGAATCACAAATCCATTCAGTATCTAAGAGAAGCCAATTTGCAGGCTTACCCTGTAAAACAAAGGGTAAACATAACATGCATTTGCGTAAATGTGGGTCTGCTACCCTGATGTGTGTACCTATGTGCAAATTTGGATCAATGTACATCACTGGAGTGGAGTGAAACCTTCCATATATAAAGTCAGGACAGCAACTTGCTATTTTAGGAGACACAAACTGGGAGCCCCAGAGGTAGTCAATGTGTGGTTTAATGCAGAGAATCCTTATTCAGTCCTCATAAGCATTAACTGACATTATCATGTCCTCCTTCTCCTCCTCTTTCTTTGGCTCATGAAACCTAGAACTGGAATCATTCCCCCTTTCTCATTTTTTCTCCCAGTGTGCCTCACCATAAGGAAAATGTAGGTACTATGCTATTGATTTGGCATAGTAAAACTAGGAGAAGCTTGGGCATACTGAAACGTTTTGGGGCCACAGGAATCTGCCTTTTATTGAGACTGATCCATGATCCATCCGGCCTGATATTATCAACTCTGACACAGATAGCATCTCAAGAATTTCTGGC
This sequence comes from Anolis sagrei, assembly GCF_037176765.1. NCBI lineage: Eukaryota > Metazoa > Chordata > Lepidosauria > Squamata > Anolidae > Anolis > Anolis sagrei. Next base: position 94,878,204 of record NC_090021.1, read on the forward strand.
AGGATTGTTTCCTGGCCTTATTTGGAGATCCCATGGTGCTCTCCCACGCAAATGTTTAAACAAGCTTACAAAATAAGATGAGATGGATGTATTCAGGTCCGGTGGTCTGTTATCTTCAAGTTCAGAAGTGGACCCTCTCGTTTAAGTGGGAACAGTGCTAAGTCTTATGCTCTGCTGCAACAGAATTGGGTTGAAGGAACCTGACTCTGGTGGAAAGGCATTACTGGCATACTTCAAAGGTCTTCCCTTGTCTTGGCATTTAGACTTGCAGAGGCACTTGTGTGATATTGGCAGGTGCAGCAGTAGAAACCTTGTAGCTTGGCAGAGTGACTTGAGCAATATCAAAAAGAACAAATGGCTTGATGTATTTTTAAATAAGGAGCTTCAGTGGCATGAGGAGCCACTCTTTTGTGCAGCAAGTGGCTGATAAGATTTTTAGGAAGGGAACTCGTTCCAGCGTGTATGTTCTGAACAACCAGAAAATCATGCTAGGCAACAATTAACATGGTATCCCTCAATTCATGATTTGACTTTGGCAGAACCTGGAGAAGTCACTCATTGGAGATGTAGTTCCAAGCACATGGCCATGCTGGGAATATGGGAATGATGATCTGAACATGTAATATTTTCAAATTCTAGACTGCTTACCTCTGATATCTGTCTTGCGTCTCAAATGAGATTATCTATTTGAAGGTGACTGGAGAACCTATGGCCTGCATTCAATATTGCTGGACATACTCCTGTATAAACCTAGAAATTTTAGTCAAAAAAAGCACCCCAAAAAGCCTGGGTTGGCTTATCCACAGATCAAAAGTACCTAAGCTTTTAACAAAAAGAAAAAGGAAAAGGAACCAACACCTACTCTGAGTAAAGGCAAGAGGTCAGTACGTCCAGCAAGAACTAAGATGGAAGTATCAACCTTCTTCACCTTCTCTGCAATAGCACTGCTTCTGGCCTTTCTAAATGCTTGGTTGGGAAAATGGTCGTGGCCTCCTTAGGCAGCATTGGTACTTTTGCCCTCTCTGTGGAATGACCATCGACTTATCCAGAGGGCATGTTAAAATCTGTAATTTTGGCCCTCAAACCTGTCCTTGAGGCCAACTTATACAGTTATTATGACCCAGGACTGTTTACAAACAACGGCTATGTCTTTGTGTGATATGAGATGTTATTTTATGTGATGTGTTTAATAATGCTTTATGTTTCATCAGGGGAGGGTCAATTTTGATGTTTATACTGTTTATTCATCAATTGCATTGAATTGTTGCCAACACTGTGAACTGCCTTTAGTCCCCTTCGGGGTTGAGAAAGGCAGTATTAAAATATCGCAAATAAATAATTTCCAATAAGGATACATCCACTGAATCAGGCAAATGGTTATGTAAATTCCACTGATTCAATGGCTCTGCTCTAGTTACGATTAACAAAGAGAAATATCTTTGGTCTTTCCTATTTAATTATACAAAGTTTTGATTCAAACAGTATTTTGATTTAAATTAGGATGAGTATACTGCCAAGAGACTTTCTCAGCCAATTATTTAGCAGATGATTCAGAACAGGTATTAGTAATAACATCACCCTAATATTTAGGCTGCAGGGCAACATGAGCAGCGTTTCTGAGGGAAAGCTCATTTTATATAGTGTCATCGAACCTGCTTCTCTGCATCTGAAATGTTGGGGAAAGGTGGTGAGCCATTCTGCTGCAATTCAGATTCAATGGAGTCTTTAAAATGTCAGCTCAAGTGCTTCATACAAAATGTGCAGCTAGCTATCTAAGGCTCTGGCAAACAAGTTACTGAAATAATAGCAAATTTTATATTTAATCACATAGGCTCCACAGAAAGAGCTTAAAATTATATAGGGTGGACCTACTAATAGGTTGCTAAGATGTGGAACTTTGCAAAGGAATCCAAACTGGATTGTTTGCTTCATTTTATACAGGCCAAGTTATTCAATATGTACATTTCCAAAGGGAACGATTATGTTACATAGTCTAAGTTTTCAAAATAAGGATTGGAAAATGGAATTTAATAGGGAGGGGGTGCGTATAGGGGGTGATTATAAAAACAAATTCAGTTTGATCATTTTGTCTCTAGATAATTTGTTACTGTACATTGGATTATGTTTAAGAAACATTTTAGAAATAATTGGAAAACTAAGCCAGCTGCAAGGTAGATATTATTACAAATTGAAACACACATTAAACAGGACTTGCATTCTTTCAAACATCAAAAAGAGGCCTGGGAAAATAAATGCATGTATAGAAGAGAGAAAATAGGGACCTTATTATAGAAGCATTGGGCGTTCAACTGACTGATGCTAATTGAATCTAATTGATAGATTCCTTAAAGCTAGACTGTCAAATTTAAATGCTTTGCCAGGCTTGAAAAGTTTTCATATTTACCTTTTTCCCTATTCCTTTTCTGCTGCAACAAATATACTTCCAGCCACAAATACACCTTTCACACAGGGGTAAGAGTTCACACCTGGCACCTGATGGATGATGCAGAGCAGAATTGAACAATAAGGCTCAAATCTGACACCAAAAATGTTTTTCTCTGCTGAGTATGAAAAAAACATGTGGCAACCAATTGTCTTGGTAAGATATTTAGAGATAGCCTCATACATTCCCAACTTCGCATTTGCCATGACAGTTCACTTCTGTTTTCTCTAATTCACAAGTGGAATGTATAATGTATTCTAACTCTCATCAGTTACTGCTTAATTATGCCTACATGCTTTAAAATTACAATAATCAAACTGTACCTAAGAGCTTTCCTTGGTTTTAAGTCAAGTCAAGCTGGGTTTGATTTGGGAGGAAAGAGGAGTGATCATTGCAGAAATATTTACTTGGTAATTATTTTGGTGTGAGCATAAAGCATAGAGGTATTTCAAAGACTAATTCGAGTTTTGAAAGGAGAAAAAATAAAGGAGTGATTTCTATAGGAAACAAAAAGCCAGGAAATACAAGGATCAATTATGTTTTTTTAAAAATGTTGCTATACACAAGAAGTAAAGTGAATGAGCATGGTCTAGGGATAGATAACTGAGTTTGACTATTGACAATCCAAATCAAGGTATTATTCCTGTAAGAAAACATTACCATATGGCATTAAGCCAGCTGCAATCTCTTATACGAACTGGCCTCACAAATCTACAGTCATACAAAAAGGGGGGCAAAATATTTAATTGATTAACTAATGCTGTTAGTAAGCAGGAGGAGAAAAACACTGAGCTTCCCACTGTATATTCTCTTCTTAATTCCAATTGGGAATGAGGAGATATTTGTAGTCATCAGGCAAAAGATGCCTAACCTTCTTTTTACCTATTTGTTTTATCAAAACAAGGATGGGCAAAGTTTCGTCTCCATATTGCATGCTTTGAAGGCACATTTCTGGCCCCCAGAACTCAACATCTAGGGATAGGGGTAATTTTGTCATGTTTGTGGACCTTCTGGGCTATTTTAGACTCAAAACAAGCCTTTTTTTAAAGGAAGTAAATCAAACATAGTCTTTGGATCATTTCCCATTTGTTAAAAAAAGCATCACCCGGCCCAATGATGGTCTAGAGCAGTGGTTCTCACTCTGTGGGTCCCCAGATGTTTTGGCCTTCAACTCCCAGAAATCCTAACATTTGCTAAACTGGCTGGGATTTCTGGGAATTGTAGGCCCAAACACCTGGGGACCCATAGGTTGAGAACCACTAGAGTTTTAAAATTCCCGATAGGGTTGGGAGCATTTGGAGGCTTGTTTTTTGTGAGATGCAACAGGCGATGTGGCCCTCCAAGATTTCCTTGGAAGGCAGTGCAGCTCCCTGAACTCCAAGTATGTCCACCTGCATTTTAGTAGGCCTCCTATCATTGTTGTATTCGTTGCGGCCATCCAGTCAGTTTCAAAACCAGGTCTGATTTTTCCACAAGCCTGTTTGTCTAAGATCATTCAGTGGTTCTCCACAACCAAGGAGAAATCCGAATCCTTGTCCCCAGAGTTGTAGCCCAAAACTTCAATCACTACATCGCACTGGATCATTGGCATTTGATTAGGACAATATGAACAGAATCTGAATGGTTTTTTTGTGTTAAATAATGCAAATAAATTATTTCTGTGAATGTTTTCTATGAAAAGCCTGAGGAATAAGGATTTCTGAGGTCATCGTGTGCAGTCATGGCAGTCATGGAAAACTAAAAAGGTTGCAAGTCCCAGTTCCTACACTGTGTTCAATTTATTATGTGCCTCCTCCACTATGTGCAAAATTATTTTTTTCTGCCCAATATTAGTTAGGATCCAGTGAGCTATGTTTCTGATGGTATGCCAAAATCTGACTTTTTCCACAGAGGTGGGATGCGTGCAACCTTCCAGATATTGTTGTTGGAGTGCACATCCCAGCATTCTTCACCATTGGCTCTGTTGGCTAGGGTTTTTAGGAGTTGTAATCCAGCGACATCTGGAAAGACAGAATACCCCTACCCTTGCTTTAATATGAGATTGGCTGGCCATAAATTATTGGCAAGCATGTGCAAGGCTCTAATCCAGTGTTTAATCATGGGTGACATTTAATTTTCTACTTTGGGAACAGAAGGGAGAGAGACCACCATAGATAGGCTAAATGGTACATGTAGAATTTAATCATCTTCACCTTAAAAGCTCCTTTCCTTGTAATGTAGAGTTAAAATAGATTGGTGATATACAGCCCGTGCCGTTAGCGCCAACAAAATATTCCTTCTATCAACACAACACCATCTCTTTCTGTGAAGCTGGCACTTGCAAAATCTTAATGGGATATTTGAATCATGTCAAGTTGCATCAGCCTAACAATTTATACTCTGGTGGCCAAATAGCCAACCCTGAGGAAGTATACGGTGTTAATTAATGTTTTCAATAATCAAGTGTCAAATGAATGATACATTTAGAAACTGTTTCTTACGATTCTGTATGTGTCTTCAGAATGCTAGAAACAGACCAATTTGCTCATTTCCTCTAGTAAGAGAAAAACATGAAAACATATTCAATCAGTTATAGTAAATCAAATAAAACATTAATGATGTTGGCATAGTCAACATTCACTGGAACACCCCCTCTGTGGTTCACATTTTTCAAGTAAATTACCTGAAAAGTATTTCAAGTACATTTAGGAGATTTAAACTTTGTGTAATATGTAAGCTTGCAGCCCATGCACTTACCACTTTGAAATATGTGTAACCACCACACAACATCATCAAGAGAAGATGCTGTATAAGAGATCCATTTGTATAAGAGGCATCAGGCAAACTATTCTACATTCATGATCCAGAGAAACTATAGCATCTGTAAAACAAATTGTCCCCCGGAACAACACAATGCAATTTATGCTACAGGAAACCAGGATATGAGGGGAAAATATCTGTACTCTGGTTACATTAAAACTTCTGTTGGTCAAACTGTCTTGTCAGTGCTTTCCATACAAAGTTGCTGTCTCTCCAACCACTGTTGTGCAGTTTTGAAAGTGTTACATCAGTGTATTTGTGACTGTGATAAAAAAAATAGTTTCCTGCCTTGTGATTTGCACAAAAGAAGAGCAGCGTGCAATGAAAAGTGTTCAATCAACAGCACTCATTACAGTGAGATGCTCACTGAAAAGCTAAAGTCTAATATTCAGACAAAATGGAGAGGACCGCTATCCAAGGGTGTGGTGTTAATGCACACCTGCACACCACTGTCCATGTTGACACTCTCCCTGAACTTCATTTTGAAGTGCTAAAGCATCCTCCCTATAGGCCTGATCTTGCCCCATCTGTTTGGTCCTCTGAAAGAAACCCTACGAGAACAAAGATTAATGTCTGATAAAGACATGAAGATAGCACTGCATTTGTGGCTCGCTGCTCAGCCTCAAACATTTTTAATAAGGGAATACAAAAGCTTATTGGCAGTATTTTGTCAGAGTTTTTCTATTATATCATTTCTTAAATGACAACAAGTAAATGTAAGGATCAGAGCCATCAAGCCTTAAGAGTCAAACCACCTGGCTAACACTGAGTAATCTACAGCCAGGGTGGAGTAGCTGTAAGCGTACTAAATAAGCACAAACTTCCATGATGAAGATTGTGATGTTGGTGCTGAGAGAACGGAGTTGCTGTGTGTTGTTGGAGATGAAGCTGCAAAGAGACTGTAAGATTGGTGAAGAAAACCAGAGAGAGCTTTTTGCCAAGAAGGTATGATCTAACTGAGAATCAGGAAGAAGGGCTGGAGAAGAGACAAGATTTTCTGCTACACATATGTAAATATTTCTGTATAAACATTTCTACTGACAAGACAAGTTGTATTTTTCTGCTCCTTAACCAGAGGGAGAGTGTTTCCGCAATAGAAGGGGATTGTTTTGTTGCTATACACATAACTTTTTTGCTGCAACGTATTTGTCTAAAAGTTGATTAAAATAAATTCTAGAACCAGAGTGCAGATAATTTTTGACTTAAGTCATATAATAAATCATATAAATCATCTATGTAATGTATCCAAACTTGTGGAATGGGGATAAAAGATCATAGCCAAAAACTTTGAAGGAGGGCTTCATTCATAGAAGAGCTTTCCTTGAAGGGTTGGACTGGTCCACCTGCCACTTTCGTGATGCATACCTGGTTTACTCCAGAACGTGGCATGGCTTAGCCTTTGCCAGGACTGACACTGACTGCCAATCTCACTTGTGTTTGTGACATCCCAGAAGGCTAATGGCAGTATAAGAAAAAACGTCCGTCTCTTGCCATGTAAAAGGTGGGCATCTATGAGGAATGCTTTGCTGTTGACACTCTGATTTTTTTTATTTTGCTCTACCTTTCTGTGTGTAATGCCAAAGAAAATTATAATGAATGGAGGACATACATACAAACACACATACCAGATGATGGACATTTCCCCTTCTTATTCACACTGGCCTCAATTATCACCATCATCCCATAACTGAACTGCACTTATTTTTAATCTCTCTTTGTAAACACAATGTTTAATTTATACATGAGAAGTCTTGGCATCACTGCTTTGACCTAGAAATATAAAAATAAGTTTTCTCCATGTTGAGGTCCAAGTGCCACCTACAACCTCATCGGACAGGCTGATTTGCCTGTTGTATGCTGCTTGCTCTCCCCTTTTAACACGGAGCCCATTACATGATGCACAGGGACTTCTGGGAAGGCTCCGTGGCGAAAAGGGAGAGCAAGTGGTGCACACTGCCATGGCAAAACAGGGGACTTCCCATGTTGCCTTTGGAACAATGGGGCAAAGTCGGGTGTTGTCTTTGGAGTAATGGGAAGCCCCAGTTGAATGGGGGTCCAGGTAAGTCAGGCGATGCAGAGCATGGAGTGCCGGGTTCTCCACGCCTCCAGCTGGAGCCCCACAGATTTGCCATGATGTGTGGTGAATCCATAGCTCTTTGTGATGAGGTCCATAGGTTTCTGTGGGATCTGACAAACTGCATCTGTAATTTTTTCTTTAGCCAAGCTGCTGCATGCACAATAAAAACCATGCTACAAAATGCATTTGGGAGTGGGTGTGTGTATGTTTAGTTATAAACACCATCAATAAACACTGCTTGAAAATAGCTGTCCACATGGGATGGAGAAGCAGTAAAAATGTGTGCTGGATGCTGAGCCATGACTTTTTGGGAGTCATCCAGAAATCCATATTTACCAACCCAAACTTTTCTGGCTGGAAATTATTGTTAGTGCCGATTGGAATAGACCTCATGAATACATGTTAAATACATACTTACATGCATTCAACTAGAGTAGGGCCTACTCTAGTTCAAACAAACAATGGATTCAGGCTACTTCATATATATTTTTGTAAATCTTGAGTGGACACTGAATATCTAGTTCATGTAACACAATTCCCCCTCAAACACGCACACACAGAGCCAAATCTTAGTTTAGAAAAGGAAAAGAAATACAATAGCTTTGGTGGTAAAAGACAGATTGCAAAAAATTAACTAATATCCACTGTAATCTTTTTAGTGATTTGTGAACTTTTTGTGCATTCAGAAGAAATAAATCATTCATCATTTGGCATTATTGGTGATTTCATCATAGCATTTTCTCAACTGCATTGCAAACTATATTCTGCAAGCTTTTATATAGCAGTATCACACTGTAGTGTGATAATGCTATTATTCCACTTTAACTGCTATACCTGCATCCCATGGGTGTGTGTGTGTGTGTGTGTATGTGTGTATACATATATACAAACAGAGTTACCTGGAGAAGTAAACATATAATCAAACAAAACCTTTAAAACTTTCCATGGTTCTACAATGGAAGTATTTATATTACAAAAATATTCACAAATGGTAATAAATAACAAAGTAACAGAGACAAGACTCAGTAGGACACAGAAATTACATGAAGATGAATGTAGAGGAAGGTTAGTGCAATCTAAAGATGACTTATCCTGATATTACATAACAAGGAATAAAAAAACCCCTGACATTTTTGACATAATGTAGCACCTTTCTTATATAAACTATACTTGTGCATAGGTGAATTACAAGATGGATTTTAGTAATCTTTCAGAAAATGCATTAACATAAAGTAAAAAAAATGCATACTATTATCCTGATTATTCAAGAAGACAACACCAGAAATGTTCAAATGGATAGTCTTGGTCTTCTAGACAGCATGGTAAAACCAGTAGCTATAGGATATGTATATGGGAAAAATGATGGATTAGAACTGATTAATGTAAGATAGATAACTTGAATATACATAATCAACATTTGCATTTATGTTTTAAAGTGTGGAATAGTTTGATCCAAGGTCAAAGTCTTTTATTAGACACACACACACACCTAGTTACTTCTCCTGCAATTGTTATCCACTTCCTTTGCAACTATAATTATATTATACATGTGTATATAGATACATATCTGGACATGATCTTTGGAGTTATAATTATGATCGAAGCAATTTAGCAGGAATAAACACAATATAGAATATCAGCACTGAATGGTAGGCAGTGGGACTCTGAATGAATCTTGATTTGAGCTTTAGGTCTGAGATATCAAATACCATTGCATATATTCTGAGATATTCAAATGTCCGTATTCCAAAATTTGAAAAAACCTGGAGGACCTAGAAAATTTCGGGAGCGGTCATATTGTGTTAAATGCATGTAGATGAAACCACGGGTACCTGACCCACTGGTATGGGAGTTATAAAAGGGGGTGGGGTAGGATTTGAATCTCTTGATGTAATAACATCACTAAAGACCATCTGGCTTTAATACGGATATCTTCTTCAGCCATCACAGCCAACATGCATATTCTGTAATGGCATACTGCATTTTTTGAAATAAAAATATTATAAATCTAATGGTTAGAAACAGTGGCTACCATCTAATAGATCTGACCAGCTAACAGAAATCCTTTCACTTGCAGCACAAAGAAGGAAAGTGATTCCACATTCTTCCCCAAGGTGCTCTGAAATCCTGTTTCACGTGGCTAAGAAATTCTCTGGAGCAGGTCTGCTGGTAGCATATTTTTAGAGGAGGCCACCAATGGGAGAAGTCACCATGCCAGTAGGTCAGAAACTAACACAACAAAACAGAAATGCTATCATGAGAACTCAAACTGTTTGCAACAAATACAATATACATTTTGAAAATAATATTTTCAGGTGGAATCTTGTTGACTCTCCTGACATAGGTTCCTTCCACACAGCTGAATAAAATCCCCATTATCTGCTTTGAACTGGAATATATGGCAGCGTGGACTCAGATAAACCAGGTCAAAGCAGATGTTGTGGGATTTTCTGCCTTACTATTCTGGGTTATATGGCTGTGTGGAAGGGCCCAAATTTACATTGTCAGTAGAAACCAAAAAAAGAAGAAGAAGAAGAAGAAGAAGAAGAAGTAATATCAGCTGTGAAATAAAAGCCACTAGCACCAAGCAAGTGACAAAGAACTCAGTGGCTGTGCAGGCAGGAGGAAATGGCTGCTGGTTCTAAACTGACTATTTCTGAATTCCTGCCTTCCACTGTGAGTTGCTCCTTGAAGCCACAATAGTGGGATTTCTTATCGCACTACACTGTTGTAGAACTATTACAGTAGAGTCTCGCTTACCTGACCTTCGCTTATCTGACATTCCCTCTTCTCCAACGCTCTTCTCCGACATCCCCTTTTCCTCCAGCATTTTCATTCAATTAAAGGATCACTCCTCAACTCTCTCTCCATTCCCAATAAGTGAAAAATGCAAGACAAGGGGAAGGAGGAAGGAGGAAAGGAGGAAAAGAAGCAGGACCGGAAACAAAAGTGTTCTCCCTCCTTCCCTCTGTGATTTCCACGCTCCTCTTCTGCATCCGGGCACTTCTTGCTAGGCCGTTCTACTCCGAGGCATTACCTTGCCTTAACCCTTTGAGTCCCTGTTGTTAGTATTTTAGGTGGCTACCACCATGTCGGTCAGGTAATAGTAGGAGACTCCGTATTATCTGACATTTTCATTTATCCAACGTTCTGCCAGCCCATTTATGTTTGACAAGCGAGACTCTACTGTATTCCATTTTTACTGCCAGGGTAACATCCCATGGATCCTGGGATTTACACTTCACAAAGGGGCATTTAGGACTGCCAGACCCTGTCGAAGTCCGTCTTTCCCCTGCTTTCTCTTAGCTCCTGAAGATGGTCTTAGGAATCTATTTCCATGAGCACCAGAAATGCCCTTACATCATGTGATGGCCTCCATGGGACTCTCATGGGATTCTGTTTCCGAAGTGCATAGAAACAGAGTCCTAAGTCTATGGGATGAGGTCCTTAGAATCCTTTGGCTCCATTCACAACCCTCTAGAATCCAAGCATCCATAAATAGGCCGCTCAGAGCGGTAGCTATTTCTTCACACTGCTGCCATTTCTGCCTATACATGCAATAAAATATAGTTTTAAATGTTACCTAGTAACTCAACACAGAAGTTTCCAAATGCTGAAGTAAATCCGTACTAAAGTGCCAGAAATCCAGATATCTGCTTTGCAAACACAGATAAACAATTTCTTGTAAAAGCAGAGCAGCAATTTGTTCTGAATCCAAATAGTACATCTGGCAAATTAAGAATTCCTTTTGTGTATGTACTACAGCGCTAATACAAAGGTGTAGAGGCCAGTTGTTGTCTGATATAATGATTTAAAAGTAAGGCTCAGCTGTTGTCGTTTTATGATGATTGTTTGTATGCCTGGATGCCTCAGCCAAAGAACATTAAAAATACATTTAACTTTGGTACAATAAAGTCCAAGGAGCATTTTTTGAACAAAATAAAATATTAAAATGTGACAAATTTGATTCTACTGTATTGAGATCTATCAATAGAACCAAAGTAAGATCATAATTCGTATTTCTATTCATGAAAGTGTTCTTTAATAAATAGTAAAACATCTGCTACTTTAAAACCTGTACATTTGAAAATGTGTATGAATAGTGTTAAAGAAATGTGCTTTTGGATTTCAGTTAATTGCAGCAAGTGGTAGAACTGTTTCACTGTGAGTTGTTCTAAGTGTGAATTCTGCTAATTAAGCAAAAAAGACATTAATTACTGTTACCCAGGGCTCTTCCACGCAGCCCTATATCCCAGAATATCAAGGCAAAAAGCCCACAATATCTGCTTTGAACTGGGTTATCTGAGTCCACACTCAGATAATGTGGGATTTTCTGCCTTGATATTCTGGGATGTAGGGCTGTATGGAAGGGCCCCCAGAATATCAAGGCAGAAAATCCCACATTATCTGAGTGTGGACTCAGATAACCCAGTTCAAAGCAGATATTGTGGGCTTTTTGCCTTGATATTCTGGGATATAGGGCTGTGTGGAAGGGGGCCCAGATGGCTTAGCTATGTACACTAGGGGCTCTTCCATGCAGTCATTTAACTCTGAATATCAAGACAGAAAATCCCACAATATCTGCTTTTAACTGGGTTATCTGAGTCCACACTGCCATATAACCCCCTTCAAAGCAGATAATGTGGGATTTTATTCAGCTGTATGCAAGGGGCCTGTGTCTCCTGGCCTCAAAAACTGGAAGAAGAAAAAAATGTACTTCCTAGGATATAAGGCATATCACAATTGCCAATGTCAGAGTTCCATTAGAAAATTTTATGAACACAACGTATTACACATTTTCTGATGGAATGTGAAACAGACAGATACAAAGATGCTACAGGACAAAGACAAAACATAAGTAATGACTTCTGGGGGTGAGTTCATATCAAGAATCTCCCTTCCTCTTTCACAAATGACCACCTCTACACATCTTATTACTCCTGAAAACACTTATATACATTCTACTCACACAGAAGACTTTAGTGATTGCACAAACCTTTACTTATTCTGATTTCGAATTCGGAGACACCTCCTTTTCAGTGGTGGCTCCAGATCTTCTGGCCCTGTGTTGAGAATTGGCGTTGAGATAATGCATGGTGCAATAGCAGTCTTTTCCGCTGGTTTTGGCACAGGCTGGATGACACAGCCTGCTTTGGGTAGCATCCGCAAAGCGTACGCATGGTCCTCATCTGCAGGATTGTTCAGGTTGGGATCTTGCTTATCTCCCACAAACAGGGGCTCCTCCCCAGTCTTCTTACCAGACTCACCTTCTCGGCGGCAGTTTGGAGTACAGTTGTTCTCCTTAACAGATTCCAGCTCGCTCACTGGAAGTTCTTCCAGAGGTTGAGATTTCTTCTGCTCTTGGGGCTGCTCTGAGTTTTTAGAAACCTCTGGGCCCTTTGTGCCATTCACAATGACATTGCAAACTGCAGATGCGCTACTTTCTGGAGTGCCAGACGCCAGTGTGACAGATCCACAGTGCACTGGGTCACTGCAAGGTAAAGTTTTTGTTTCAGTGGGGCTGCAATTGTTCCTGCAGTCATTGCAGTTCCTTTTTTCTGAGCTACCAAAAGTTAGATTTGCAACACTGTTAGCTTCATGTTCAACTTTGACATGAGCATGTAAAGCCCTGTGGATAACATTGTGTAGTCTAGACCTGTGACCTACAGTTAAGTCTATCACCCCATCCTGTGGTCCCTGTAGTACTGTAGGGAGAGCACACTTCTTGTTCACTGGACTACTAGGTCTCACAGTCAAATCAACAACTTCATTTTTGCTGTGCTCCTGATGCGTTTGTGTTTGATTTAAGGACTGGCCTGAGCAGCTTGGTGTTGAGTCGGAGGATTTGGAAGGTCCTTGTTTTGAATCTCTGGGGGACACAGAGTTATTTGTTGGCTTTGCTCCAGTGGCATCACTGGATGTACTTGGAATGAAGCTCTCCCCATTGCTGGAGAAGCCATTTGGGGGCTTGGAATCATTGAGGTGAGGAATAGGGATTGGAATAGGGATAGGAACTGGAAGAGGAACAATGACAGGATATGGCACTAATAGGGTCGGGGGTGGCACCAGTGGGGCAAGAGATGGCAAGCCAAAGTTCATCATCTGAGGCATGGGCATAGGACCATTTGGCATCATGCTTACAGGAGGGAAGGGAAGACTGGGCAAAGGGACTCCTGGAGGTGGAGGTGGTAGTAAACCTGGGGGGTTTCCAGGCATGGTTGGAGTTGTTGGAGGGTGAATGTGAGGAGACAGCATTGGCCTGTGCATTGGACTGGAGTTGGGGCCCATATTTCTAGGACCACCTGGTGGTGGGCCGATTCCAGGAATCATTGGATTGGATAAAGGGCTATTTGGATTTGAGGCATGATGAGGTGGCCCTCGAATAAACGGCGGACGAATCTGCTGCAGTATTTGCTGTTCCATGAAAATGGGCAAGGGAACTGGCCCACGGTTTGTCATCACCATGGGAGGGCTTCGAGGTGGGACACCCATTGGAGGCCCAATGCTTCCAGGTGGCTGAATAGAAACTGGTGGAATATTTGGATTGTCACCGATGGACATAGGTTTAGGAACAGGCGTTGGGATTTTAGTGACAGAGCAGTTGGCAGTATCAGGCGGAGAGGCAGTGTTAGATGCAGATAGTCCAGGAACTTGAATTTGGCCAGCTGCAGAGGCTGGGGATGGGGCCTTTCTCCGAGCATCTGCTAGCGATATATTCCAAGAGTCTGGAGTTAGCAGCTGAACCCCAGTGCCTTCTGCTTTATTTTCAACTGGAGGATGTAATGTGCTGCAGAGTCCAGCTGGAAGATTGGCCTGTGTCTCTTTGTAGAAAATATCCATTTTGTATTGATTGAGACATTTTGCACTGCAGAACTGAAGCCTTCTTTCCCCGTCCCCAAAATCCAGATACTCTTTTGTGTGTCTTATGTGCTTACACCAGTCACATACCTACAACACAGTAACAAAATCAAAACAGGTAAGAAAAAAGTGATTTCTTTTTGTAATGTCATTTACATAAAGTTTTTCTTACTTTCCATTACTCTTTCTAATCATCTGTATTATCAAGGAAAAATATAGTTCATGAAACTTGTTTCAGTCCCAAATTATATTCCATCTAACTAGCACAATAAACAGTCCTAAAGTGATTGAAAATATGGCTGAAGTCACTAATATCCTGGTGCTATTCAAGTGTGCTCTGAAAGAGGCTGCCAATACATTCAATGGGATTCCCTCCCTAATATTCATATACAGGCAGTCCCCGAGTTACAAACATCCATCGAACAAATGACTCATTGTTAAGAACAAGAGTGAAATGAGAGAAATCTACTCCTAGGAAGAAAAAAAGGTGTCATGGGGAAAAGGTGTCTCCACTGAAGCCATTCTCACTAATACTTTTTCCCACAACAAGCCAATATTTTGAAAATCTAATTATCACAGGAACAAAAAGTGAGGTAAAATCTTCTGAACAGGGGCACAGACAGCAAAACAAACACCACAGGGGTGTTCACCCTTCCTTATATTATCCAAAGCCTCTGTGTATGTTTGCGTGTGTGTGTGTGTGTGTGTGTGTGTGTGTGTGTGCCGGGGGGGTGGGGGGTGGAGTTACACTTCAAAAATGTACCTGTTCTGACTTACATACAAATTCAACTTAAGAGCAAACCTACACAACCTACCTTGTTTGTAACTTAGGGACTGTTTGTATACTGGTACTATGCATTGCATAGGACTGCGGTTTAAGCACCTTTAGAGCTTCCTATCAGACATGACTGTTTTATACATAGCCAAAGGGGGAAAAAATATCTCAAACACTCTTAAGATTGAAATCTTAAACACACTTACTAGGGAACCTGGCCCATTAAACATAGTAGTATTTTTGAGCAAACATGCATAAAATATATTATAAACTTCAGGAGATGTTCTTATTATATAGCTAGTTCACAATACACTGTAGCGTTAAGCATACTTAAGTACAGTAATGGACCCAAACCCAGTGGTCCATAACAGCATTGGTTTACACATTAAGGTACACCAATATAGAGTGTCAAGATAAACTTCAGGCATTGTACATAAGACTTGGAAAATAACCCAATGGTTCAAGAGTACTATGGCAATAATCTACAACTTTCTATTGTATGTTACTTAAATGCTGTAAATTACAGAAAAATTGGTTCAAAAGAAATCCCAAAAGGAAACGAAATAACAAACAAATCACACACCATTAGTGTTTTATATCAAATGAAAAGTAAAAAAATAGTACTAGAATCTGGATGTTCTTCAAGTATTCTGAAACTATGGTCTTTGAACAAGATGGAAAGGTTTTTAAAGGATTTGCCACTCTTCTTCACCAGTTGCTTTTGTACAACTTCTTGGCACATTGCATTCAACAACTTTTCAGATACTAAAATGAAAACCTCTTTTTAATACAGCCTTACTGTACCAAATGAAAGTTAGACTGTATGTTTGTGTGTGTGTGCGCGCGCGTGCGCTACTGTTGGTGCAGTGATTTTTATTTTTGAATAAAGTAAGTAAATAAGGCAGCAGAACTAATTAGGCTGTGAAAGGTTTTCCCAGTTGTAAGCCACTAGAAATGCAAGTTCAAAAACTAGTCATTCTAGGTTTTAGAATCTATTACTTTAGAGAAATTATTATGATTTCATTAACACATTAATTTTGCAACACCAACAGCTCTCACAGATGGCAGAGACATGATCTACAATTCAAATATGACTCTTGTTTGCACAAATGCCTTTTCCTTCATATGGCATTTTAAACAAGAATTAAATTGAGTAATCTTTTCCCATCTATAAACAGATAAACAGATGTCAGAATTTTCAGTGTTTTTTTAAAAAAAATGACAGATTTTATACCCAGAGACGAAACTCTTCAAATATTCTTATTTATTAAATTCTTCTAAAATAAGCTAGACTTTCAGCCTATATGCTAAAATTACATTTTTGCTATTCAAAACTGAGACTACTTATCTCAAAAGAAACCCACAACAAGATACAATTGTGAAATGAACACTAAATAAGTACAGTAATTTAATTTTAATAACTATTAGCTATATAAAGAAAATTAAAACATATGCTTGAGAATTGATTGCTCATATAATTGACCCCTGTTTTACTCTATCAAAAAAAACAGTGATGACATTTTTTTGAAAGCATGTGAACAGTTCAGCTAAAATTAACCACTCTTAAATCACACTGATTTCAGGGAGCATTTGTTTAATTCCTATAGTCCCAAGCTTGCTTATTCAGTAGCAAGACCTACATCCCAAATAGACTACTACAATGCACTCCACATGGGGTTGCCTTTGAAGATTATTCGGAAGCTTCAAGTAGTTCAACAGGCAGCAGTCAGGTTCCTTATTGGTACAGGAAGCACACAACTCCCCTGTTGTGGCAGCTCCACTGGCTGCCAGTCTGCTACCAAGTACAATTCAAAGGGCTGGCTTTAGCCTATAAAGCCATAAATGGTTGTGGCTCAGCTTACCTTTCTGAACGTATCTCCATCTATGAACCATTGTGGAGGCTGAAATCGTTCAAGGAGGCCCTGCTCTCAATCCCACCCCTTTGGAGGCCCGACTGGTGGGCAAGAGAGACAGGGCCTTCTCAGTGGTGGTCCCTTTGCCATGGAGCTCCCTTCCCAGGGAAATTAGATCAGCCCTCTCCCTCCTTACCTTCAGGAAGAAAGTGAAGACATGGATGTGGGACCAAGCCTTTGGACAATTCCTAGTGCAAGAATGATCTCCCAGTACAATAATGAATAATGTAATTGACAACTGGAATGGCTCCTGGAATATGCCTTTGGATTGTGCGATTTTAATTAATTGTTTTAAGATATATATGTTTTAATTATGTGGTTTTAAAGTATATGTTGTTTTATTCTATTTAAGTATTTATGGCATCGAATTGTGACTTTGTTGTGAGCCGTCCTGAGTTCCCTTCAGGGTGAGAAGGGCAGGATATAAATGCAATAAATAAATAAATACTGCATTCAATTGGCATTTCTCTTATGGAGGCATGCATTAAGACTGTTTCTTTGGAATCCGTGGCATTTCATTGTATGTAAAAATTGATGAATTACACTTGATAATTTCACTAAAAGGAATTATTCTGCACAAAAATATTCATTTTTAACACAAAAAAACTGCATTTTCTGCACAGAAGCTGTTGTTTCCACAAAACACCACATATACTCCTGTATAAGTCAACCTCATGTAAAATCGAGAGCAGGTTTTGGGGGCACAATTATGGATTTTTGTATTACTCTTGGATAAGTAGAGTGTTGCTTCGCAGAGGGGGAAAGCATCAATGCCAATTCAGAGGCCAGCCACCCTGAGGTGCCACTGCCATGTCCCTACCCAGGCATTCAAAAAGGCCAGAAGAAGCACCAGATGGGAAGAGTAAAGGGGGTTGTTACTTCTTTTAGGTTGTCCTAGGATGATTAAGCTCTCACCTTTCACCACTTTACTCAGAGAAGTTAAGACACAGGACTCACATTGACCCAAGGATAAGTTGACCCAGATTTTTTGGGTTGATTTTTGGCTAAAATTTCTAGATTTGTACATGATTATATAGGGTAAGTTATTTGGGCAGAGTAAATCCTGAATTGCTTTCAGATGACAAAAACTGTGTGGATTTTGATAACTTTCTCACACAGAAGCAATGTGAGAAACTGCAAGTCACTTCTGGTGTGAGAGAATTGGCCATCTGCAGAGATGTTGCCTAGGGGACACCCAGATATGTTACCATCCTGTGGGAGGCTTCTCTCGTGTCCCTGCATGGGAAGCTGGAGCAGACAGATGGGAGTTCATCCGTGCTCTCCCTGGATTTGGACCTCCGACCTATCGATCTTCAGTCCTGCTGGCACAAGGGTTTAACCCAGTGGTTCTCAACCTGTGAGACCCCAGGTGTTTTGGCCTACAACTCCCAGAAGTCCCAACCAGTTTAACATCTGGGGACCCACAGGTTGAGAACCACTGGCTTAACCCATTGCACCACCACGGCTCCAATATTAAAATGCTAAAATTAATTGCTTTCTTTGAAAGAAAATGAGTCAAAATTAGCAGCTGAAAACACACATGGCAGTCTTGCAGATATGCCTGTGTGTGTTTATTCTCCAGGCATAGAGCCTTCCAAGGTTTCCCAGCACAACAGGACATTGGAGAGATCTTAATAATATGGGACAATGCTCAAGCTTTTTAAACTGGCAAGTCTACATTGCTACTTCAACAATAAATACATGCTTAGAACCAGTGTGACAGTCATAGTACGGTATGAGCTGACACATAATGTTATGCTGGCCGAGCATCATGGATCTATACGTGCAACTGTGTGGTTTCAAAAGAGTTGCAAACAGAAAATGTGTGAACTGGCCATCTGCACGAGCAAGTTATCTGAAGCAAATCAGACATTATAAAGGCTT
The DNA here is from genome assembly GCF_037176765.1 of Anolis sagrei. Lineage (NCBI taxonomy): Eukaryota > Metazoa > Chordata > Lepidosauria > Squamata > Anolidae > Anolis > Anolis sagrei. Next base: position 94,896,953 of record NC_090021.1, read on the forward strand.
TTTAGTATGGGGAAGATTTCTGGAGAAAACAAAATACCCTAACTGTTTTTCAGACCCTGCAGAGTTGATCTGGGCTATGTAAATCCCATTCAACAATATTCTTTCCAACAAGAAATTTTCCTAACATTGTTCATATGACAGAAAAAAAGAAAACTGTTAGATAGTGAGCTCATAACTATAAATAGATATTATTATGGAGCTAAAAGCAGAAGAAAGCACATACGGTAAAAGCTACAGATAAAATGGTTTACAAATCACATACAAAGTAAACATGGAAGTACTGATTTGTAGAATAATTAGCCTTTCCCAAATTAGGTCTGTCAAATCTGGGCTCCCAGATTATGTGTTCTCTGAAATATCAAAAGAAGGAAGAAAAATCTGAATTTGGGGGGAAAGCTGTTCTCATGTGTAGTGCAAATGGCTAAACAGTAAACTGTCATTTATCTTTCAAACCATCTCGAATTTTTGCTACACATGGATTTCCCTATTGCTTGTCAAAAGGGAACAAGTTAGCTCTTGCCATTCAAAGACACATGAAAGCACCTATTTTGTACTTAATACTATACACAATGCATTTTATTTATTTTATGTACTCTATTTAAACCCCAACCTTTCTTTACCCCTATGTAAGTCACAAGGTGACTTACATAGAGGCAATTATGCATGCCTCTAAAGCAAGGTGCAATATGCCTTAAAGCACATTAAGCAAAGTTGGATAAAACCTGAACTAAGCCCCCAAATGTGCTGCAGCACGGCTGCAATGTTAACCACATTGCATGATGAAATTGGCTCCACAGAATATGAAGTATATTGTGGATAGCCATTGCACGGATGTGCATTGTAAAATTCGGAGTATGGGTAGAGCTGACAAAAAAAATCCAAGGACATGGCTGGGCAGCAGGTGGCCAATTGACCCCTGGGATAGGTAATTGAATATTTCCACTGCCAACTGTCACTTTCTGCTTCTTCTTTTTTTTACCTTGTATGCTTCCAGAGCGCATTAGAGCAATCTCACCTGAAAATGGAAGAAAACCTGCATTCTTTGGTGGCTGTTAAGCTGTGGATGCTGCAGCTTCTGGAACAGTCAAGGCCACCTGCCATGATTAATGTAATCACCACCTTAGCCTCGAACCTGTTCCAGAAATGACAATCTAATTATCCACCCAGCAATATCAGTTTCTGCCAAACCAGTTCCAAAACGACCTAAGTGGTCAGTGTAGATGACTCCTATGTTTCCTATGATGCCATACAGCTTCCTCCATCCTCTTGCCCTCTCCTTGATACCCTTTACAGAAATTAAAAGAGCTTAACAGACAACACAAAGAGACACAGATAAGCTTTATTGTGATTGTGCTCACCTCTTTTGCTGTCCTCTAGAAGAGCCCATTCACAAGTATTTTGTTTGTCTAGCCAATGGGCATTGTACCCCTCCTATGGATTTAGCTTCAACGTGAGATATTACTCACTACTAAGAGCAATTGCTGGAATCACCCAACTGTCTTCCCAGTGGGATGTTCAAGCCTGGTAGTCATGAAATATGCTCCAGATTTTATGAGAAATGTGGGAAAGAGTAGGGAGAGGGTCTGTGAAAACACTCAGAAGCAGAACCTGTGGTCTACCATGTTGAGTGTATTTTCTTGCCCTGCTGCAAGTCTGCTGCTCAGACATTGTGATGACAGCCTGTCCAAGTTTGGGGCCTGACTGCAAAGCAAAAAACAATACCCACCATTAGAAAACACAGCAGCATGGGTCTAATATTCCATGTGTATGCATGTTTATTCAGGACCAAAATTTGAAAGCAACTTGTTAAAACATTAACAGTATCATATTGCAAAAAGAATTACCATACTTTTCAAAAGACTTATTGATATCAATTAGAGGGATTGGAGGGGGATCATTTTTCTATTTTTGAAGTGTCATTTCAAATGCAACTAAAAGGTATTATCATGTTATCAATGATGACTTAAATCACAAGCCTTTCCCAATTAATGAGGAAGTAATTTTCTAGGCACTGCACAGAAGTAATGCTACTTGTTCTCAGGTACGTGGGCATAGGTTTGCCTATATTTTACAAGCCTATATATGTTTTCCAGGAAGTATTTTTTACTGAACAGAATGTGATTTATATGTAGGTAAACAAATAAATTGTGCTGTAAATTCAGAAGGTGAGACATGCTCTAATGGTTTATTTTTATCAGATACTGCTTGAAAGACACATACCTTAATACTTACTTCTCTATTGATTTTCTCCCCTCTCGTATGATATTAAGGTTAGTAAACATTTTCTCTACTCTTGTAAAAATGTTTAGAAATCCTTCTTAGAAATTCTCCAGCTTTTAATGATTAAATGAGATGAAACAAATGTTGGTATTCCTTGACTTCCCTCACTTATTGATCACAGACTATTTTATTATTAAACAAAATTAATTAAGGATATTGAGGGAAACAGTAATAAATCACTCTATGAGAACATCTCTGATGAACTACATACGTTGTCATTATGCAGCTGATTTTATTCAGCCCTCTAAAGTCACGCATAACCAGGTTCCCCCCTCCCCCCTCTCCCTCTCTTACACATACATAGCACACAAGGAGTAAAAATTACTGGAGTAGAAATAATGCCACTTAAGAATTAATGAATCAGATCTGTCTTACAAGATTGATCATTTAAGATGAGGTCAATGAATTTATGATACCAATGGCTGCATACCTGAGCTAATAAAACAGAGCAAAATTATTCATTTTAGTTGTAGCTGATATCATGCTCAAAGTAATTACAGATTTCTCCTGTGAGCTCATACTGATTACTTAAGTCGTGACAGACAAAGGAGATATATCTTTCAGTTCAATAAAAACTTTTCCCCTGTTTCATGAAATGTAATGTAACTCATCATTTCCACACAGGGCAATTTCTATCGGTGAGGGCAATGGTTTTCAAGTTTTGATCCTACATGTGTTTTGGGCTTCAAGTCTGAGAAAGCTCAGGCAGCTTGACCAACGGTCAGGGATTCTGGGAGCTAAAAACAAAAACATCTGGTGGATCAACGTTTAGGAACCACTGTATTAAGTTATCCCCCCCCCCCCCCATACACACACTCACTCAAATTCACATACACATGAAGGCATGAAATTGTGTCCTTTTCTATTTTTCTATTTAATAGGACTCAATGTCAAGGTTTGTTTTATTATCCCCCCCCCCCCCCTGAATATTTTCAAGCTGTGGTAGGTTGAATTTGTGGGTTCAGAACCTATGGATATAGAAGGCCAACTATACAGATCTTTCTGCATGCTGGGGAGTTTATGTAGTTGCTACCATAGCCTTTGATGAAATACTAGTACAGCACTCAATCTACCTATGCCAGCAAAGCAGATGCGGGTCCCCCTAGGGGTGAGAAAAGTGGTATATAAATGCTGTAAATAAATAAAATATGCAGTAGTACCCCCATATCCATGTTCGATTTACATGACTTCACTTACCAAAAAAATATTTTCCAACCCCCTCCAGAATGTTTGTGGGCCTCTCTAGGTCCTTCAGTGTAATTTTCTGGCATACTTTTGGCCCAAGAATAATCAAAATAAATGCTTCACTATTATCCATGGCTTCAGGTATCCATGTGTACATCTGTTTCTCTCGGAATGTATCTTCCATTGATAATGAGTATAGCTTCCATATAATAAAACAATTAGATATAATCTCTTAGAAATGTCGTAATAAATCTAATAAAGCACTGAAGAGGAACTTGTTGCCCTCTTATTATACTAAACTGCAACCCCTATAATTCCTTATCAATGGCAGTGCTGGCTACGTTTGACTAGAGTAGTGGTTCTCAACCTGTGGATCTTCAGATGTTTTGGCCTTCAACTCCCAGAAATCCTAGCAGCTGATAAACTGGCTAGGATTTCTGGAAGTTGTAGGCCAAAACACCTGGGAACTCACAGGTCAAAAACCAATGAGTTAGAGCTTCTCCAACACAATCCTGATCCTCACACTTTCCCCAACCTGGTTACACTTTGAATGTGCACTTTAAAAAGAAAAGAAAAAATAAACATGTTATTGTATTAAATATGTAAATGTTGATGCAATGTGCGAAATTAAGGCAACGAGCCTTAATATTTTAGTAGCAGGAATGGCTCTAGGCACCTCTAGGCATCTGTGTTTCTCTTTTGAGATTTTTCACACCAAAGATCATATACTAAACTTATGCCTGAAGGAGATACTCCCTTCTGAGGCGTCTGGAAAGAGGTCTGAACAGATTTTTTGCTCACAGTCAGGTGAATGAAAGTGGAAACTTTTACATCAGAACTGGGCAGCTGTTGCTGCTATTGGACAACTCCTGTTATAATCCCGCATCAGCTGACTACTGATGAGAGCTGTAGTTTAAAAAACAAACATTTGGAGGGCTATAATTGTCCATCCTTGCTCTTGAAGATCAGACACCCTGCCTTATAAGGATTCACAATGCTGTGGGGCATTCACAGAATCATAGAACTGAAAGACACCACATAGGCCATCCAGTCCAACCCCTGACCATGCAATTATTTTAGGAGATGTTTCCTGTTTTGATATGAATTAAGGTACAATATTTACATTGACCCATGGATAAGTCAACCCAGGTTTTTGGGGTCTGTTTTTAATTAAAATTTCAAGACTTATACATTAGTATATAAGTAAATATATGGACTGATTCTGGATCATGATTTTAACTGGCAGAATTTTAAAATTTAATTTTAAAACTTCGAATGTTTATCACTGTTTTAATTGTTGTTTAATAATGATTGTTTAATTTGATGTTCAGCATCTAATGGTTACCTATTGTAAAGCCGCCCAGAGTCCCCCCCTTGGGGATGAAAAGGGCAGGGTACAAATGCTTGAAATAAATAAATAAATAAATCCTGTTGAATTTAATAGAACTAATTCACAAGTAAATATGTTTAGGATTGCAGTAGTACAAGATGCATTCAGCTACACATTTAATGACTTGATATTTTGTTTCATTTGAAACATTTCCAGGTTTTTTTTTGGAACAAAGCTGCCACTGAAATTATTTACGTATGCTCTGTGAAAATGAACAAAAACAAATCTGTAGAATTCAAGCCCCTCTTGTGTTTCTTAAGTATAGATTAAAAATCTATTTGCATAGCTGCAATGAAATATGCATTGCAAAAAACCATTTATTTTTATTTAAACAATACAAAATTTCCAAATGACTATCAGGTATTCATGGTGTTTCTGCTGTGTTGTTGTTGTTGGGATGATTTTGGCACTAGGTAAATTTTATGCTGTTGTCAATGTTCAGAGTGGGATTGTGTTATGATATAGCTCACCAATAAATTATAAATTACAATCTAAATAATAGTATGAAAATAAGAATAATTAAATTAATTAGATTTAATCAATAAAGCAAGCTAAGATCTGGGTGCTAATCCTCAATCCAGAGAAAATTAATCATGCACAACCCCTTTTGAAGGCAACAGAATTTGTGTTAAGGACTTGTTAGCTACTATGAGTTTCATGACTTTCCCAGATTTGCATTTCAGGTGGACTTTCCTTACAGCAAGTCCTTTCTATCCAATTTGCAATTTCTAAAATTAGCAGTTCATTCTTATTCATTGTGTATGGCCTCACTGCACCATCTGGCCTCATTTTAATATGGTCCTACGTTAAAGTTTGTTATGACCTGTCTATTTTTATTAATACATAATTATTAATTTTGATTCAAAATTCTTTAGGCTTCCATATTATCAATGATATCTAAGCTGTTTTGCAAATATTTGGATGATCTGGCTTTCACTAGCTAGTTTCGTTCTCATAATAAATTACATTGCATATTTTAATTTTGTGTTTCATGCAATGCCTCCATTGGAGCTTCAGTTTTCAAATATTTTACATATTCCTAAAATTTTAATGTTGCTTCTTAAACAAAAGCATAAGGACAATTTAGATTCTTTTGTATTTTGTTGCTATTTGAATAGATTTCTCGACCACCCCGCTTCTGCCTCACTCTTGGGGATGTAATATGTGAAAATGTCAGAAAGGACATCTGTTCAACTCAGGTTTGCCATGTGGAATGGAAAACAGAAGGGAGAAAAAGTGGTGAACATGTTGTAAGAGACAACAGCACATATCAATGTGAGACAGAAAAAGAGATGAGGTGGTTAACAGCGATTTCTGCCAGCATTTCACTGTTTTATGGTCACTCTTTGATGTTATTTTCTTAATTTTTGGACACCAAATTTCCATGAAAAATAGCAGAGTGATGGATAATTGAGAATAAAGCACACTACAGAAAACAGAGGTGTGCAAATATTTGCTAAACCTAATGACAATTATGGAAAATTCATGATTCTACCATGACAGTCTTCATGAATCAAAACAACCAAACCTCCCATAACTCTCTCAGATTTGTGTCTTCTGAAATAAAATAATGTATAAATTAGACAAGCAATGAGGGTGCAAGGATGAAGGTATTTGTATCAGCTCAGTGAAAGGAAACAAGTTGAATCAGGTAATTAGTTGAGCCTGCAGGCAGAGGCGGCCCTAGGTAATTTTCAACGGTAAGCAAACAATATTTTGGTGCCCCCCCCCCCCAAACCAATCACTGATATATATTTTCTTTTCGTCATGGGAGTTCTGTGTGCCATATTTGGTTCAATGCCATCATTGGTGGAGTTCAGAATGCTCTTTGATTGTAGGTGAACTATATATCCCAGTAACTACAACTCGCATATGTCAAGGTCTATTTCCCCCCAAGAGCACCTCAAGAGCGCCCCTGGGCATAATCAGCTATACTGCGAATGCTTACTTTGCATAATGGGTTGAGCTGCCCCTGCCTGCAGGGGTGATTTTTTGAGGTCCTATGCCATAAAACCATCCAAAACGTTTTGCATTTGATCTCCAGCATAGGATTATATGGAAACACCTAGCTCAACAGGAACCTCAGAGGACCACAGAAAAATAGTTACAGCTACTACTCATTAGTCTATAAAAAGTTAGAAAACCATCTCTGAGGATTTATGGCTCCATTAGTCCTCATCAAGCAGCCTACAATGGAGAAAATTCAAGAGCACAATTACTCTACTCAATAGCAGCCATCCTACCAAAATTTCTTCAAGTATAAATGGCTGCATCATCGAGAAACAATAAACCTTAAAAATCTATACATTTGTCTCACTTTGTCGAATGCATATGTTCATGACTCAAACATCAGAAAAAGACTGAATGGGAATGATGCTTATGGAAAGACAGCTAGAAGGACACCACTGGGCTCAGAAAAGAAAATGGATTCCTATCTGGATTTTAGTAAAACACAGCGATTGACTGGTAACATACATTACCATATATGTTACAAACATATTGCTAACATATATTATTGATTGGTAACATATTGGTCACATATAATAAAAGTTGCCCATAGTTAACCCACAATATGGTGTTGCTTGGTGATTTTGTCAATTGGAGAGCAACATGGATTCCAATCTGGATTTTAGTAAAACCACACAGATGATCCCCAAATTTTCTCTCTGAACAGCCAAGTCAAATATAGAACCTTTTAGTCTTAATGCCAAATATTATTTGGTGAAAAAGAAACAATGTATTCAAATGAACAAACCCCACCCCAATTCCCAAATCTATGATTCTATAATCATAGTGGTGAGAAGGTAATGCTTTGGATTTGCTTTGCCATCATTAACAGAACCATGAATTTTGAAGAATATCAGAAGATTCTAGAAGAGCACATAAGGCTGCCTGTATAAGACCTGAAGCTCATCTGAAAGTGGGTCATGCAAAATAAACAGAGCTACCTAAATATGAAATTTCATTCATTCATTAATTCAATTTTTATACCTCTTTTCTCTTGCCAAGGGATTCAAGCGAACCAGCCAAAAACAGCTTCAGAAGAAGGAATCCTATGTTTTAAAATGGCCTAATCCAAATCCAAACCTAGACTGCTAATGTAAGTAAATTTGCAAGTGTCACTGAACTAAAGCAATTCTATAAAGAAGGATGGGTCTTTGAAAATGGACATAAGAGACTGACAAACAATTATCGCTTACTTGAAATTGTTGCTGTTTGAGGGAATGCAACAGGTGTTGAATCAAAAGACTCACACATGGATGCATGGATATAGACTGTTGAATCAACTGTTGGTAAAAATGCTGAAAATTCATGATATATGTATGTCATTTATTTAATCAGGTCATGTAGTCTATGAAATTTACGGGGTCACTTTAAGTCAACTGGCAGCTTGAAAGCATGCACACACTCATTTTTGTTATCTAGTGTTACTGCATCCGGTTGAGATCTAAAAACATTTTACATTGCTGGAAATTTAAATCAAGAGATTATTCTCTTGATTTAAATGCTACTAAATCGGATCTGATGGAGGTCAGAAGTAAAGATATTAATTGGTTTGTTTATATGCAACATAAGGACAGGTTTTAAAACACAAAACACATAAAACACAAAAATTGACCATTTTCCAAAAACTATTTCATCATGTAATAGCCATCATCATGTAATATTTTCATACCCTTTTGGGGGTCCTGGTTTTGGTATTCAAGGGATTCCTTGCATAATAGTCACATTTAGGCAGCATCTCCAATGTAAACGCAGGCTGCCTTCCATGAATATTGTATACAGAAGTTACTTAGTAAACTTCTGTATACCATATTCATGGAAGGCAGCCTTTGTGATGTGAACACTCTTTAGTGTTCCCTCCATGTGTTTTTTTGCCCTGCCCTGAGACCTTTATTGCTTGCCAGGCCCTTTTAGCATTACTCACCTGCCCACCCATCCACCCTAAGCCCCACCCACCACTTCACTCACACACTTACTTGGATGCCCATTTGCTGCCCATTCTTACATCTGCCAGTCCACCCAAAGACCCACTTGCACACACACTCATGCATGAACACACTCACTTGAAGCAGCTCTTCTGGAAGGGGGTGAATCAATGGATGTTCAAGTGAGTGAATGCATGCGTAGGCAAGTAGGTCTTTGGGTGGGTGGGCAGATGGATGGGTGAGTGAGTGAAGCAGGTGGGTAGGTCTTTGGGCAGATGGGTGAACTCTACTGTTCAAGCTGAGAGTCATTGCTATTGTTGAGGAACATGCAAAAAGAGCTGCAGGAAGACAATTTTCTGTAAATGAGAAGTTGGTGCATGACTGTAGACAAAACCACCCTCATTCAGTGTACATTTAGAGGTCTCAATACAGGCAAATTTCAACAAATTGACAAGAAATTATTTGTGCATGTGATGGAGATGTGTGACAATGGCTGCAGTGTCTCTTATGATATGCTGCAGATGAAAGCACAGGAGATAGCCCACAAACAAACATTCCTCCAACTCTGTTGAAGGCAAGTCATGGTTGGGTCATAAGGTTCATATGATGACACAACTTGTCCTTAGAACTGATGTGCACATGGATCATTAAGAGTTGGGGCCTTATTATGTTGTAAAACACTTTATAAAAAGTTGGCATTTCTAATGCAATGGATGGATCAGTAGATGATGCACTGCGGAAGAGTGATGGAGAGGAAAAAACATCTAGCATGAGCAGTGCTGGGGACATCACATCAGAAAATTACAGCAATGACAGTAGCGTGAAGTCTTCCAATAAGGTAGATTAAAACGTTGAACTATGTACATTTGTTTTCTGGACATTCCTCTGTATGTCCTCAAGTTGTTTTCATCATCATTTCATTTAAAAGCTACTGTTTTGGAACTGATAAAGGGCTCCCCCCCTTGCATAATAGTTACCCCCCCCCTTTTTTTTAAAGGGGGGGGTGAGCCTATTATGCAATTAAATATGGTATATGCGTGCCTCTGTCCATTTGTAAAACTACACAGGTCCCAAAGATTAATTTAAAAATTATGTTTGATTTTTTTTAATTTGTTATGACTTCATATTAAAAATAGATTTTTTTTTAAAATGTGGCTCAAAATTACCCTTACAAAAATGAATTTACTCTTCAGGAATGAAGGTCTACAAAACATCTGCAAATTTGGTTACATTGTAAAAAGAGAAATGAATAAAAGAGCAAAGATGGAAAAGAGTCAAAGCTGCAGCTGCCAAAGTCCAGCTGTTCTGATTGCTGTTCTGTAATGCAAGCACCTGCCCCAAAGCTTTTAATATATTTCACATGGGTCCAGTTTGCTGCCAGAACCATTCCTATTAAAATCAGCAGGAACTTGCCATGGAGTTCAAGGGAGGCAGAATGAGGATTTTGTGTAATTGTGTTATTATTGTATTCACCCCTTCATACTCCTTATTATGAAATACACAAGGAACTTGGCATTTAAAAAATCAGCCATACATTTTTGAAACTATGGTTTTATTTTCAGACTCTCCGAGCCATATGCCACAATGGAAGACTATTTTTTGTTTGAAGAAACCTCAGATTTATATTAAGCAAACTGTAAGCTGCCCCCAACTTTTTAAATAGATGCAGCCCCTATCCCTGGAGCTTGGTAAACAGTTGCTTGGCTAAACAGACAAGGCCAAAGGAGAGAACTGATGAGCCAATATGAAAAGTGAAAACAAATTAGGAAACAAACTGGCACACACTGAGGGGTGGCCATTTGTTTTTGTTTTAAAAAGCCCAATGTGTTTCAGCCACTAATGGAAGGCTACACTTAACAAAAAAAATCCTGACAGACCTTGTCGTCATTTCACCTCTCCTTCCAGTTGAGAAACACAGCCAAGGAAGTGAGAGAAGAATAATGGAGGAGAACAAATGGCTCTGGAAATGGTGCTACCAGGAACAATCTGGCATCTCGGACATGGTATATGATTCATGAAGATGGACAAGTGATGGACTGTAGGTTCACACCAGCTGGAAGTAATATTTTTTATAAGACTCTCACAAACCCGATCAGGAGGGCTTTAGACTGAATTATGTGGGGAAAGGAGACTATTCTTGAGGGCATGAGTTCATCAAGTACTGGAAGTAACAGTCCATGTGTGATAAAAAGATCTCATCACATAGTACAAGAACGAAACAGTGGGAGAAAAAAACTTATGGCATCTAAAAAACTTTAATATGTCCTTAGATGTCTCCACAGTAATGAACAGACCATGTGAAATAAACAAGATGAGCTGGAACTCCTAATACAGAAAAATAAATATGGTATAATAAGCATCACTATTATACCATATTTATTTTTCTGTATCAGTGGGATGAGTCTTGAGATTGGAATATAGTAACAGAGGGTTATGATCTATTCCAGAGAAATAGACCAAACAGGAAAGAAAGAGTAGCATTATATATTAAGGATGTTTACAACTGTGAAGAGATCCATTATTTAAATCCTGGTAGCAAGGTTGACAGTATCTGGGTAAACATTAAGAGAAACAACATTGATGTGAAACCCTCAAGCCGGATTTAGGATCTGGATGGTGCTTTCCAGGAACATAGGGCCACACATTCAGAAAGGCGAGATGTAATAATAATAAAAGATTTTAGTTAGACACTCATACAAGACTTTAAGAAAACATATTTGCTAACAATTCACCAGAGAACGTTTCTCACCTTGCATTGATTTATAACTCTTCATGACAGGCAGCACCAATTAATCTTCTTAGAATTTTTAAACAGAAAAACAAATGATTATGTATTATGTCTAATCTTTTTTTAAGCTGGGAGGTGCCCTCTCCTCAGTACTTACATTAAGTTTCTATAGCCCACAAGATGATTGGTTTGAATAAAAATGTAATAATAACATGGATAAATAGGTACATTTTGGTTTATTTGTTTAGACGAATATGCTTCCAACCTTGGGCATGGCCCCAGGCCAACAGTTCCTCTGCTAGGCAAAAATCACCAGCTTTAAATGTTGCATTTCCTGGGACCAGTTAATAACATTTCAGTACAAGCTCATAGTATCTATTTAGGATGTTAGGGCCTTGGTGGGAAACACCAGCTAACTTCTTAACAAATCATCTTGATTGCTGTACATTGCTTTTAAAAACCACTCAGATTTACAACTACAGAACATCTCCATTTATTCAGTTACAAGACCAAGATGCTGACACTGGTGTTGTGGTCTTATCTATATACTTCTCTAAACACATGACTGGATACTATCCAAAACAATAGATATCTGTTTAACACCCTTCTTTTTTCATGCCAGGAGGAACTTGAGAAACTGCAAGTCATTTGTGGTATGAGAAAATTGGCCATCTGCAGGGATGTTGCCCAGGGGATGCCTGGATGTTTGATGTGTTACCATCCTTGTGGGACACTTCTTTCATGTCCCTGCATGGGGAGCTCTACCCACTCTTCCCGGATTCGAACCCTTGACTTTTTAGTCAGAAGTGCTGCTAAAAACTACTGGAATAAGGATTTAACCCATTGCGCTACCAGGGGCTCTGAAAAAGAAAACACCCTTCTGTCTCTTCTATTATATATTATGGTTATTGTTTGAAGGATAAGAAAATACATTTATATTTATGTTGGAGAATAATTATTATAATGATTTGATCAGAACTACAAATTCCACTTTAAATTATAATTTTATGTGTAGAGCTTAAATTATCCCTGAGCAGCAATGCACTGTTTGCATTATCAAAGCATAGAGCTGTAGATCTCAAGTTTTTCTTGTAATTTCTCAACACTTCTTCATTATTCTTTAATTCTGTTAAGAGTGTATACATTTGGGGCAGGGTGCAAAAGAAATCCACAACTACATGCTGGTAAGGGTATATACATTATTAGGACAGCCTATATGCCTGCCATTTTCAGCAGCAGATACGTATTTTATCTACAGTTTACCTAGCCAGTGGCTATCCACAAAGTAGTATTCTACAACTCATAAATTGATCAAAAATTGTATATTGTTGCCTTAAGATGCAATGTTTATATTATACATAACAAATGTATTTTGCAACTTTATTAAATTGTCTTTTCTTTTTATTTGAATTATACTTTAAAATATAATAACTACTTGTATATCATGTTTTTTTCTGAATGGATATCAAATAAAATAAATGTATACACTTAAAAAAAGTATATGTGTGATTAAGTGGCTGTAAATGAGATCTGGATAAAGCTTCTCTTACTCCATTGAGGAAGCCGTTTCCACAAAAAGGCTTTTGTAGTTAACCCAGGATGTAACACCTGAATATAATACCCTAAATTCCATGGTAAGTCCCAACTAGAGTAGACCCAATAAATCACTAGTAACTAGGCAAATGAACACTTATATTCATGCCTTCAATGGTTCTACTCAAGTCAGGGGCTGACAATTACAATGAGATCCTAATAACCAACATTATAAAATCCTCTTATGTTTATTTCATGCTTAAACAAATCCAGATGATCACTGCATTTTACATTTTAGCAAGCAACATTATTTTCTTTCTGCAGTGTAAGTGGTGGGTAGTTTGGCAGCAAGAGGCATACCAGTTAACCTCAGGCATTTGTCCAAGCAGAATGTGAGATCTAGAGGATGTGTTAGGGTTGAAATTCCATTATAGCTTTTTAATAATTAAACACTACATGTTTGTAATCTCTTTCCCTTCTATTACTTTTTAAATAATTAATCTGTATTTACATTTATTGAACTTCATGAAACTAAATACATAAAAAACCTAAGGCTGGGTGTGGGATGGGGGGCCTCTCATAATATGGTCGCATTAAAATGGGTTTCCTACATACATGTTTTTTTTTAATGAAAAAGCAATTCAGTTAAATTTTCTAGCAATGAAATTGACATGTACAGTGTGTGAATTTCTATTAAATTCATCTGGTCATTAACCCAAATAATTCTGCAAGTCTCCAAAGGGAAAAAATGCACTTGCAAGCTCTTAGCACTATCAATTCTAATAAAAACTACAGCATAGTCAGTTAAATGTCTTGGCTTCCTTCCTGGTGTACAGGTTTTCCTCAGCCATTATCTTATTCTTCATGTTGCAAAAATCACTGGATAACATTTCATTCATTTTTTTAATTCTCTGTCTTTTCTTAGTACCTAGGCTAAATATAATATTCTTATAGGGTTAGGGATTATGCCAGATGACTTTTCTGGAACCTACTTTGGTTTGGTGATTGAAAAAAGAGATGGGTAACTTAAGTTTAGGTGAGCAGGTTATTCTGTAAGGGAGACAAGTTGGAGACTCTTACCAACTGTTCCTCTTCTTCTCAAAGAACAACAAAAATCTGAATGGAATTAGTCACACAATCCAGGTAGGGATGATGGTACTTACTTCTGTGTGATGAAACTAGAGTTGCCGGTTAAATGCCCGATCACTGTCTCCCAAAGCAGTTACTATACTCTCAACTCAAAAATGGGAAACATAATGTTGGTGGACAGGAAAAGAGATTTAAAGATGGGCTTAAAGCCAACCTTAAAAACTGTGGCATAGACACTAAGAACTGGGAGGCCCTGGCCCTTGAGCGCTCTAACTGGATGTCAACTGTGACCAGCAGTGCTGCAGAATTCGAAGAGGAACGAATGGAGGGCAAAAGGGAGAAACGTGCCAAGAGGAAGGCGGGTCAAGCCAACCGTGACCAGGCCTGCCTTCCACCTGGAAACCGATGTCCTCACAGTGGGAGAACATGCGGATCAAGAATAGGGCTCCACAGCCACCTACGGACCCACTGCCAAGACACTACACTTGGAGAACCATCATTTTCGGGCTACGAGGGATTGCCTAATGCCTCTTAAAATAAAGGGCATGGCTAGTGTTCCCTTTCACAGTTGTGTAAAAGGAGGGATTTCATCAAGTAAGGAACAGTGGCTGAAATTGCCCATTCCATGCTACCCTTAAAGGAGCCCTGTTTCTTATTTCATCTAGAAACACTAGAAGAAATAGCAGTCTGGATGCAAAAGGGAACGAGACTAATTCAAAACAAAACTTGAATTCTCAGAGTACCTTATTGTCCCTTCAAGTAATTGAGCGGTAGACTATATGTGTCTATCATACAGTACTGAGCTGTGCTCAACCACAACTATATTTGTAAATATGACAAAACTCCATAAACTTCCAGTGACTTCCTTCTTCGAAAGAAATTGACCTCAGAATGAACGTTACACCCCTGGAAAGTCATTGCCTAGAGAATTAGATAATGCATAGCAATGTGAAACAAATCCAATCGCCTTGTAGTATGGACAGCAACCTTAGTATACCATCACCTTGTAAATTCTACAACATAAAATATTGCAATTTTATGATTCCTGTATAAAATGTTTTATTAAAACCATAAAAATAACAGCCGCAGGATAAAATTCTATGTCACCAACCCAAAATGAAGAATAGACACTTATTATTAACCAATTTTATGTGACATACAAAAGAGGTCCAACTAACATTCACTGTTCTCACTTATTTGCACAACCACACCACAAGATGTGATAGTTACTTAGTGTCTGCAATGGAAAGAAATACAGCTCCCAAAGGCCTGGAACCCCCCACCCTTGTTTTTGCTCAAATTACAGGCAGTCCCAAGTTATTATTATTATTATTATTATTATTATTAACTTTATTTGTACCCCGCTAGCATCTCCCGAAGGACTCGATGTGGCTTACATGGGCTGAAGCCTCAAAACACAATACAATAAAAAACATAACACAACAATAAACAAAGCAAATCAAAACAATTAAGCAAAATAACCGCAATGACAATACATCAATACATCAAGACACTATTAAAACTGGTTCGGCCGGCGCAATGGGGTACAGGGTTAAAAGTGCTGAGATGGCAGGAGGAACGTAGGATTAAAAGTGCGGTGTGCAGTAACATTGGTTGTGCTAAAGTGCTTCTAGGACTTGGGATGGGGATTCCTAATCTGCGAAGGCACATCGGAACAGCCACGTTTTTAGGTTACTTCTGAAAACTGCTAGAGTAGGGGCCTGACGAAGCTCTTTTGGAAGGGCATTCCAAAGTCGGGGGGCCGCCACAGAGAAAGCCCTGTCCCGTGTCCCCACCAAGCGCGCTTGCGACGTAGGTGGGATCACGAGCAGGGCCTCCCCGGATGACCGGAGCGAGCGTGTGGGTTCGTAGATGGAGATGCGGTCACGCAGGTAGGGTGGTCCCAAACCGTTTAGGGCTTTGTAGGTGAGCACCTGCACCTTGAATTGGGCTCGGAAAATAAATGGAAGCCAGTGGAGCTCCTTAAACAGAGGGGTAGACCTCTCTTGATAATGAGCTCCAGTTAGCATCCTAGCTGCTGCCCGCTGGACCAATTGAAGTTTCCGAGCCGTCTTCAAGGACAGCCCCATGTAGAGCGTATTGCAGTAATCCATTCTAGAGGTGACCAAGGCGTGGACCACCCCGGCCAGATCAGCCTTCACGAGGTACGGTCGCAGTTGGCGCACAAGTCTCAGTTGTGCAAAGGCCCTCCCGGATACTGCCGACACCTGAGCCTCAAGTGAGAGCGAAGAATCCAGGAGGACACCCAAACTGCGGACCTGTGGCTTCAGGGGGAGTGTAACCCCGTCCAGCACAGGTAGCCACCCTATACCCCGGTCCGGTTTACGATCGAGCAGGAGGACCTCTGTCTTGTCGGGATTGATCTTCAGCTTGCTCTTCCTCATCCAGATCGACACAGCGGCCAGGCACTCGTCCAGCACCTGAGAAGCCTCCTTGGAATTAGGTGGAAAGGAGTAGTAGAGTTGCGCGTCATCCGCATAAAGATGGCACCCAACTCCAAAACTCCGGATGACCTCTCCCAGCGGTTTCATGTAGATGTTGAAAAGCATGGGCGACAGAATGGAGCCTTGCGGGACCCCACAGGTCAAAGGCCGGGGTCAGAGCTGGCGTCTCCCAGCTTCACCATCTGGGTCCGTCCCTCCAGAAAGGACCGGAGCCACGACAGGACCGCGCCCCCGAGGCCCATCCCAGAGAGACAACCCAGAAGGATACCATGATCGATGGTATCGAAAGCCGCTGAGATGTCCAGGAGAACCAGCAGGGTCACACTCCCCCTGTCCAGCTCTCTGCGGAGGTCATCCACCAAGGCGACCAAGGCTGTCTCAGTGCCATGACCAGGCCTGAAACCAGACTGTGACTGATCTAGGTAGTTGGTATTGTTTAGGAAGCTCTGGAGCTGCGAGGCGACCACCCGCTCCAGCACCTTACCCAAGAAAGGGAGGTTGGAGACTGGCCTGCAATTACTCAGCACCGTGGAGTCAAGGGAAGCTTTTTTGAGGAGTGGATGAACCACAGCCTGTTTCAAACCAGATGGAAAAATCCCTTGCTCCAATGATGCATTGATAATCAATACAAACCAGTCAACCAACCCCTCCCTGGCTGATTTAATGAGCCAAGATGGGCATGGGTCTAGAGGTGAGGTGGTCGCCCTCACAGCCCCAAGAACCTCCTCTACGGTTCCAGGAAGAACAAGCCTAAAAGAATCCCACAAAATTGGACAAGCAGATGCCTCCGTCACCTCTTCAGGCACTGCGGTGGAATTGGAGTCGAGCTCAAGGCGTATCTGAGCGACTTTACCTGCAAAATGGTGTGCGAAATCGCGACACCGAGCTGCTGGGTCATCAGTGACCTCCTCCACCACAGGTGGGTGGAGGAGTTCCCCCACGACCCGAAACAACTCCGACGACCTATTTGCTGCAGACGCTATACGGGTGGTCGTGAATGATTTCCTGGCCACCCGTATAGCCACGGAGTATGCCTTAAGAGAGGCTTTAGCCCGTGCTCGATCAGACACAACCCGAGATTTCCTCCATTTGCGCTCTAGCCCCCTTCTCGCATGCTTCATCACAGTCAGCTCCCCGGTGAACCAGGGAGATGGCCTGTCACGACGCAACGAGATGGGGCGTACATACAAGATAGGTTCTGTAAATATGTAAATACACACACACACACACACACACACACACACATTTTTTGATAGTACAGGGAAGGGTTAATATCCCTATGGTGTTTTTTTTTGTTTGTTTTTTTTGCTCCCTGTGCCCCTGTTCAGAAGATTTCATCTCACTTTCTGTCCCTCTGAGAATTGAATTTTGAAAAAATTGGCTTCTTGTAGAAACAAGGATTTGTGTTAAAGTTTCAGTGGAAACCCCTTTTTCCCATAATAACTCTTTCAGGAGCGGACTTCCCTTTCTAGGGGTAGATTTCTCTCACTTCCTGTTGTGTCTACCACTACCCTAAACTATGAGTTGTTTGTAAATAGGATGTTTATGACTCGGGCACTGCCTGTCCACAGTTTTTTGTGCTTTCTGCCCTTGGCCAATTGTAGACCCACAGGGAAGTTTGTTTTTTTTAAGGAAGCAACTTCTGGTAGTTTTCTGTTTTGGAGAAAAGCTTCTTCCAGACAGGCCTGGGTACATTCCAAACTTGATAAAATTGCCCATCATCCCTATAGGCTGCCAGGGGGCATTTGAGTGATAAAAATGAATTCAAAAATATTGGGAGAAAAAAAGGAGGAATATATGGGACCCTAAGGTCACGGAGGGATATCCGCAGTTCTGGACCTCAGGTAGTTGGCCAACTTGAGTCCATATCCTGAACATCCAACATTGGTAGTTATACTTTCTTCTCTCCTTAGCACATTAACAGAAGCACAGATATATGGAAACATTAACTAAAAGCATTTGAATTTGCAATAGCCATGAGAATGTGAACACCAGTGAGGGGGAGGAATGATAACAAATAACCCTTTACTGTACAGTAATATTTTGCTAATTCCACGAGGAGAATTTTAGAGTAAATATTGCTTCAGCTTCCATCTCCTTTGAATGCTGAGACAGGTCAGCATGTCCTTCCTGCACCCTTCCTCTTTTGCTCTTCAGTGTACATTAATAGGCTGTTGCTGGTTAGGTACAAAACTCC
The DNA here is from genome assembly GCF_037176765.1 of Anolis sagrei. Lineage (NCBI taxonomy): Eukaryota > Metazoa > Chordata > Lepidosauria > Squamata > Anolidae > Anolis > Anolis sagrei. Next base: position 94,915,749 of record NC_090021.1, read on the forward strand.
CCTGTGATAAGAGTAACTTATCAGTCTGCTGTTAGCATTCCTCTTAAATTGTGGAGCTCATAAGGCTGGGAAAAGGAGATAATGCAGGAGAGAAACAAACACAGCTCCAGCTATGCAGTCATTTTATAGTCCCCCCTTCAATGATCCCATTTTCCCTTTTTCAGAAAAGTCTGTATTATACTTTCATTTAAAAAGGTGTAAATACAACCATTTTAAAGATGCAAATAGATATATCCCTGACCCAGTTTTCATCAAGTTTATCAGTACACTTCAGTGAGGTAAACATTACCACAGAATAGCAATAGATAACCACAACTCTGTCCTTCTGAAAGATGTGTTATCTCATATTTCTTACAACATGCAAGTACTGAGTTGAATTTCAGTAGAAAACTAGTCCATACTATCTGGAATAGGTATGACCATATCGGAGAAGTTTGTTTTCTGTTTTTGTTTCTTCTGTTTCTTTAATATATCATTCTGTTTCTCCTTGAATGGCTGCTTTCCACATCACACCAAATGCATGCATCAGAGGCACTCCAAGTGGCCAGCTACTGGTCAAAGGACATTTAATCAACTACCAAGCTTGCAAATTCTGTGTTTTGTCTGTCTGTTTGTTTGTTTGTTTTTGTTAAAAATGAAATACAAATGTCTGGTTGATGATGACACGATAAATAAATAAAATGCATCAAGTAAACATTTTTAAACTCCAGAAGCCACAAAGAGCACCTTCAATAGAAGAGAAGATTGCAAAGTTCTTTGATACTGCTAAAGCATTGCTCTTATAAAAACAGAATTAAAATCACAATTCCAAATAGGACTTAATAAAGTGCTATATAATCTGACAATGCCTACCACATGGGCACGATTCTTTTATCAGGTTATTCAGAAGTAAGTCCTGGTTCAGCAAAGGACACCTGGGAATGTAATCAGAATCTTCCTCCTTATAAGCTTCTGTCTCTGATTGCTTCCTGCAACATTATTAATGGCCCTTAATTGGAACAGCAGAACAGGAAAAGCTGCCTTACATATATCAAGCAAGACATTGGTCCACTAGGTTCAGTGCCATATTTTCGGAGTAAATGTTTTGTGCTTTGAACAGATTTTTCCTGTTCTTTACACATTATTTACCTCAGACTATGATCAATACCTGCTATCTGTAGTAGTGATATTTGCGGTTTAATTTATCCAGACAAAAAATGTCATCTCTAGGCACTTTATCGGTTCTCCAGAATTACCAAATGGTATTCTAGGACCCTTCATTTCAATAGGATTCTCTATTACCCACATTTTCATTAATCCATGCAAAAGTTCAGAAACATATCCCCTGGGAATATGGGGGTCAAACTGTATTTGCAAAGAGGCATATGCTTTGCCCTAATCTATGGGACCGCCTCTGAAATTGGCACTGTATCAGTCAGCTCCTGTTCTATCAATCATATGGCATTTATTTCACTAATGTGAGACTTGCACAGATTACTCTAAATCTCTTTGCTTATGTGTACATTATGGAATCTTAAACACTCAGAGAGAACCCACTGTCTGAGTGTAGAATCTTTTGGCATCATTACAGGGCCATACACCCAACGAAAGGGAATTAGCAACAGATATGCTTGCAGAAGTATACTCTTTTAAAAATTAAAAATACCTAAAAGAAAGAAGCACAGTGAAGACTCACTATACCCAATGGCCACAGAGTGGCAGGAAAGCTGGAATGGGGAGTGTGTGTGGTTGGCTTGTTCAATGAAGCATAATTCTTCCTAACCAGAGTGAGAGAAGAGGAAAAGCCATCTTAAGAAGGAGCCAAGTATGTTAGCCAAAGGAGGGCTCCAACAAGGAGGGAAATGTTCCTTCAATAGGCTGCAAGTGGCTATTTCTCCCAAGAACTCACAAAGTTTGTAGTTCAGCCCATAATCTTTTAGTAGCAGCTTTCTAGAAGCTTGAAACTACTACTCAGCACTCCTCTGCCTTGTATTCCAAGCTATCTATTTTGTTCTTCAGGGAAACGATTGGGAAAGAGAAATTTAGGGATAGTAAGGAATGGTTAGCAAAGAATTGGAGGTGTCAATACAATACAATACAATACCAAACTTTATTATGGTCACTGCCCAGCATTAGAGTTGTGAATAGAATCAAAGCCAGGGCTTGATTTTAGCCATTTGTGGATACTCTCACAGCCAACTTGAAGCAAAGAACAAGATGGTGGGCCCTCCCTGTTCCATACACGAAAGGCAAGTAGAATAGCTTCTGAATCTATCTCAACATTTGATAGGGAATAGCAGCCCACACTGCAGCAGGCTAGTTTAGAATATCTAGGGAAGGATAAGGACCATAAAGAGCTCTCCAGTGAAGAGTGGAGGATATTGTACCTCTGTATCTACACAGATAATCTCATTCTGTCTAATGATAGAATTGGTCCTCATGATAGTCAATATCTGTCACATACACATCCCACCAATGGCTACTCAATGGGAGCAAGGGTTATTTTTAGGTCCCTGAAACATTTGTTAAATAGAAATGCAGGCAGTCTCTGAGTTACAAACATATGACTTACATATGACTACTAGTTAAAAACAGAGGTGGGACAACAGGAAAAGAGATGAAACCTGCCCTTAGGAAGGGACATTCACTCCTGAAAGAGTTATCATGGGAAAAGGTGTCTCTGCTGAAGCTTTACCACCAATCCTTGTTTCTATGCTGAAATTTTCAAAATCCAATTCTCACAGGGACAGAAAGTGGGATGAAATCTTCTGAACCGTGGTACAGAAAGCAAAACAAACACCACAGGGATGTTAACCATTCCCTACACTATAAAAATGGATGTAGTTACACTTTAAAAATATACCTGTTTTGACTTACATACCAATTCAACTTACAAACAAATCTTCAGGACCTATCTTGTTAGTAACCTGGGGACTGCCTATCTATATCTACTTCTAAAAAGACATGTTTGATTGGTAGCGACAGGGTAAGTATTAGAATTTCCAAGCCAAGTGACTGAAAATCAGTTTTAAAAAGAAAATACTATTGGCCTTCCACATCCATGGAGTCAACCATCCATAGCTTAAAAATATTATTTTAAAAACCTTAATTTGGCCATTTTTTATGCAAGGGACACCATTTTACTGTGATATTGTATATAATGAGCATCTGCAGATTTTGGAATCCAGTGGGGATCCTGGAGCCAAATCCCAGTGGATACCAAGATCCCGCTGTATATTTGCACAATAGAACTGTGTTACTATTCTACATAAGTTGATTGTTTCACTTATGTCTGCTGAAAACCCAAAATATATTTCCTGTAAAAGGCTATTTAGCAATGAAGAGTTTAAATGCAAGAAACATAACAAATAGAAAACTATGGCGGTGAAACCTAATTAATATGTTTTGGACCTGTTATTTGGAATATAATAATTAAATCTAGATAAACTGACTGCCTAGGCACCTACATTTGCAGTATTATTGTAATTATACTACATTAGTGCTCTGAAGTATGCATCACAAAATGGGAAAGAAGTACAGTATTACTATTGTTTGACAACAGTAAGTATCTGAAAGGTTAATATTACTTCCCCCACTTCACTTGACTGTAATTTTTGTTCTTCTTTCATTCCTTTCTTTCTGATATCAAATAACATAGTGTGAGAATGTAAAATAATTCTTTATCACAAAGCCTCCTTATTATAAAACAAAAACAAAAACAATTTGCAAGGATTTTGTGCAATAAAATAACTGGATGTATGATGGCATTGAATGTTTGCCTTTTATACGTATGCAAACTACCCTGAGTCACCAAAGAGGAGAGAGAGTGTGGTCTAGAAATTATTATTATTATTATTATTATTATTATTATTATTATTATTATTATGCATAACTGAATGCAGGAAGGCAGCCAAAATTCATTCCGTACAGATTAAAGTGTTGCCATGGAGTGGTCCACAGACATATCGCAACCTCCTCCCCTCCAAATGACATTGATTTAAAATTAATTAAGGTAGCATTTATTCATGGACTAATGACAGAAATAGTCCTTGTTGGGATTCTAAAGATAATTTCTGTTACTATTCCATAAATATACTTTAGAATCACAATCCCCAATTGGGAACTAGAAATTTAATTTTACAGCTTGTTTCTGTAACTTGATACTGGAACTAACAGTGTATTCTATTAATGTAGACAGCATTCATCAGAAGTTAAGTTCAGGTAAATGTGCACAGGACAAAAATGGGATAAACATCTGGTAAAAGCGCTGCTTTATTAAACCAAGCACTTGAGAAGATTGCTGGAAAAAAATCTGTCCCTACCATGGATTAGAATCAGCACAAAAGTTTCAATCAATAGCATATGAAATTTTGAAAATAAAATCTTTAATGGGAATATAATTGCTACTTATATAATAGATGCAAGTTTTAAAAGCCTATTAGGGACAAATACACGTGAAACAATGGGCCAAATGCTGCAAAAAATGGACTAAAGCCAGGTGAAACTCAGCAATAATAGCCTGCCACGTAGTTTCCAATTTTGTGCACAGCTGTTAACATCTCATGTAACCATAGTTTTATTAACTGCTTTAATTAATGCAGAAAACCTTTTCTGCCATCTCGAGAAAGCCTGTAATATACAGAGTGATGCTTCAATACATTAACAAAGAATTATTTCTAAATGTATTTGAAGCAAAGCTTCTCGTGTAATACATTAAACGACACAGAAAACAGTGTACTATCGCAGATCTTTCTCCATTATAGCAAAAGACAAATGCAAAGAATAAACTTCCACAAATTCATCTCTTATATAATTCTAATTAATTCATGGCTACAACAAAGATTTGTTTCTTTGTGCCATGCTTTTTATTTCAGTTTGCAGCAATCAGTAAGAGACGTGATAAGACAAAACATTAAGTATATATAACAGGGGAAGGAGAAAGTGATTTGAAATTGTTTCTCATTACAAATTCCCTTTGATTGGAAAAAGGTTAATAAAAATATATGCCCACAGTAATATATTATAAAAAATAATACAAAGTAATGAGAATCTTAATTCTCCAATTATGGATTATTATATGGTATAGTGAAAATGGTATATGCACAACATGGGAGTATCAAAAGCCAGGGGAAAACCCAAGATTTGCAGAATAATCTCTAGGGAAAAAAAAATCTAATGACTCTGGAAGGAGATGAGAGCACAGCAAAGACTAATAGGCTCAGTGCCCATGGCGTGATGGCTGACTGTAGGTGGATAAACTGACCGTGGATGGAACAAAATAACCTTAATAAGGTCGTCTACAGCATCTTGTTGTAAGCCCCATCCTAATGAGGCTTTCAAGGTAATTTATGAAATGGGGAACATTGCCAACCAATTATTCTTTGTATTAGACCCCCAAGCATGTTCTGTTTATTTCAAAATTCAACTTCCGGTGATTAATATCATCTGAAACAATTACAAACCACTGTCTTCTTGTAAACTGCTGTGAATATATTTCCAGAGACTATATAGTTTGCCACTAAAACATAGCAGCTAAACCACTACCTGAAGTTTTTAATTGTGTATTTTTGTGAACATTGCACATCAAGACTAAACACTGGTAACAATATAAGTTAGGAATAATATCACAACCTGTTATTGCATTGTGTCTTTTCAAACATCTTTATATCTCAAATTACTGAATTACCAATAAGTTCCATAGCCATTCTACAAGGGTTAAACCCTTGTGCCGGCTGAACTGCTGACCAAAAGGTCGGTGGTTCAAATCCAGGAACTGGGGTGAGCTCCCATCTGTCAGCTCCAGCTTCCCATGTGGGAACATGAGAGAAGTCTCCCACAGGATGGTAAAACATCCAGGTGTCACCTGGGCTATGTCCTTGCAGACTGCCAATTCTCTCACACCAGAAGCAACTTGCAGTTTCTCAAGTAACTTCTGACACACAAGTTTTCCTACACCTGTAGCAGATATTTTTGCATACCAGCCTACGGTTCAGACACCATTCTACAACTCTGTAAATGAAATATTTCAGAGTCACTTAAAGTAAAATATAGCTGACCTCCAAACAGTTAAAATACTGAAGGCAGCTTCAGACATGCATATTCTGATTGATAATCCACCAGAGTCATCTGTGACAAACTTGAGGTAGTATTTCTTTGCCACACACTTGCCACGTGCTTTCCGCAAACCAGTTTTAATTTGCCACACAGTGCTGTATAAATATATGCTGCCCTGGCATTGAAAGCCTTGCAGGCTGCATAAAATAACATGGCAAGTCAAGTTTGGTTTGCGGGCTTTGCATTTGACACATGTGCCTTAGAGTCACCACAAGTCTGAAACGACTTAAAAGTCACACAACAATAACAGTGGCTACCTCTAGGAGTTAATGCAGAAAACCTTTCTATATGATTAAGATTATACAAATAAGAAAAACCACTTGTAATACAGATCTCTCGCTCTCTCTCTATGTGTGTGTGTGTGTGTGTGTGTGTGTGTGTGTGTGTGTGTATCCAGGGCTTACCAGGGCAAGGAAATGGAAGCATAAGCTACAAATCCACTTAAAGAAAAATAAATACTGTAGTATTGATCAGTTAGGAATTAACAAATTGGCCTCATAGCCTAAAGGAGTCATATATTTTTTATCTTGGGAGGCTTGGTGACACACATAGAGAACATATTTAATTTATGTTCGAAACTTTCTAAGTGAAACTCCTTTAATGTTCTATTGCTTAGAGTAGCAGCCAGACTCTCAGCAAGAAAAAGATGTATAACAAAGGAGAGAGTGTATGCAGCTCAGTTGGGAGCTACAAGATGATGATGAAGAAGATCCATTTATTGACACTGAAGCCCAAAGAGTAGAATTTACCTTAATAAATCCTAAAGAATAGAAAATGTTACCACATAAGGAAAAGTGTTTTAAAATAACCACATTCTGCAATAATTTTCACCACATCTTAAAAGTGCCAGCGGATCACGAGAAGCCATGACCACATGGTTTTTTTTTCCATGTCAGGAGCAACTTGAGAAACTGCAAGTCACCTCTGGTGTGAGGGAATTGGCCGTCTGCAAGGACATTGCCCAGGAGATGTTTTATCAGCTGACTGAGGGAGGTCATCCACACTCTCCCCGATTCGAACCTTCAACCTGTCGGTCTTCAATCCTGCCAGCACAAGGGTTTAACCCAGGGGTCCTCAAACTAAGGCCCGGGGGCCAGATGCGGCCCTCCAAGTTCATTTACCCAGCCCTCGCTCAGGGTCAACCTAAGTCAGAAACGACTTGAAAGCACACAACAACAACAACAACAACAATCCTATCTCATCAGTCAAAAGTAGGCCCACACTTCTCATTGAAATACTACTAAGTTTATACTTGTTAAAATTGTTCTTCATTTTAATTATTGTATTGTTTTTAAGTGTCTTTTCCATTACAAATAAGCTATGTGCAGTGTGCATAGGAATTCATTGATTTTTTTTTTCAAATTATAATCCGGCCCTCCAACAGTTTGTGGGACTGTGACCTGGCCCTCTGTTTAAAAAGTTTGAGGAGCTCTGGTTTAACCCATTGCACCACCAGGGGCTCCACCACATGAATGAAAAATAAGATCTCTATGAACCGAGAAGTACAGTGTTATACGCATCATCCTCTACCACAGATCATTACAGATTGAGCGTTTCTTATATGGAATTTAGAAATCTGAAATACTCCAAAATCCAAAACTGTTCACATGGATGGCTAAGACAGTGACACATTTGCTTTCTGACGGTTCAATATATGCAAATGTGGCTTCATGTACAAAATTATAAAAAGCATTTAGACAAACCTTTCTGGTTCCAAGCATTTCAGATAAGGGAAACTCAACCTGTGCAAACTCTTGACTATATTCTGACAATAAGCTATACAAAATGCTACAGCTGGGTATTCATGATAATTAATGCTCTTCCACTGGTTTTAGAAATTTAGAAATTTGGAAAACTTCCTACTGAGCACTTCCTTATGATTTATGTCAAAGCTGACTGAAGACCTCTACCAAAAACACAACTTAATCTCTGGTTGAGCTGGTTGGCATGGACATAAAGAGAATTCTGTGAACTTCACATAAATATCTTCACGTTGACAACAGACTTTTTGGCATGTTTACTAGAAGTAAATTATGCTAGGATGCAGCTAAGACTTTTAGGCTGGTTAAAACAAATGCCAGTATTTTTAACTGCACAGTTCAAGTAAACAACAAATGTTAACTATATTGCACAATAAATGCACAGATTTGCATGTGTTCAAAACCTGAAAGAAGAAATGACCAAAAATATCCCTCAGTGGGAGAAGAAATTAGGAGATGGCCGGAGCAGTTTTCAACCTTGTTACGCCATGTGTGTGAGTGAGCGGTATGTGTGGTAGGCCTAGATTAGAGAAGTGCATGTCATTACTCCTAACCTTTGGAAAATGAAGATGCTTATTGCTATAGCTTTTTTAGAAAAGCAGAAAACTCTAAAATCTCGTTTCTGTAATATAATAGTGTATGCCTGTCATCTTGCAGATGCGCTAAACAAGACAAGCGATCAATCATCTTAACTCAGTGTCACCAGTGAACTGAAAGGATTATGATGGAAGCCCATATAGCTTGTTCATAACAAATATAATGGATTTATTCATTTCAATTTGCATAGGTAATGTGTTTAAATATGAATTAGTTGCTTGTAGCCAAATTTTCATGACAGCAGCACTGTGGTACTTATCAATATTTGCAATGTTAGGCTTGCTAAAAATAGGTGCATTGTCTCCAGGTTGTTTCCCATTCTGCATCTGCAAAAGATGGGATGTTCCTCCCTTCCTCTATACTTCACCCAGTTATAGTTCTTCCTGTTGCACAAATTGCTATCAGGAAAATGGCAGGAATATATGTCACAAAGGTTTAAAATTGCATCCTTATTAAAGGAACCTGTGTTGTCAAAAATCTGAACTCCTCTAATTAAAGAACAGGACATGACCCCACAGCACGTAGCATTTTTAGGATCCCTTCAGTAATTTCCTTTAGAATACTGTGTTTTTTAAGACACAAATTTCCCATACCATTTTGGTAAATAAGAGGATTTAAGGTAAAGGTTTTTTCCTGACATTAAATCCAGTCGTGTCCGACTATGGGGGTTGATGCTCATCTCCATTTCTAAGCTGAAGAGCCGCCGTTGTCCGTAGACACCTCCAAGGTCATGTGGCCAGCATGACTGCATGGAGCACCATTACCTTCCTGCCGGAGCAGTACCTATTGATCTACTTACATATTTTGCATGTTTTCGAACTGCTAGGTTGGCAGAAGCTGCAGCTAACAGCAGGAACTCACGCTGCTCCCCAGATTTGAACCTGCGACCTTTTGGTAAGCAAGTTCAGCAGCTCAGCGGTCTAACCCACTGCGCCACTGGCGGCTCCTCAGAGGATTTGAAACACATGGGGAAAGATCACATAATGACTACTTCACATCTCATGATAGCACTACTTTCCAGGAGCCATGCAATAAACTATCCAGGAGAAGTTGGAATAACACAGAGAAAAACTCAGACTGAACCAGTTTCTACACCACTAACAATAACCCCAAGAAGAGGCCTCAATGAATTTGGAGCCCACTGAAATGACATAAATGATCCTTTAATGGTATGAATCCAAGTACAGGTTCCACTGTGTGGACATAATAGTTAGTCACCAATCAGATTTTGGAAATAGGATTTTTAGCCATACAAAATTGCTGTTGCTAGTCCTGCACTGTCCATCCAACATATTGCACACAGAATAAACTTTGACCTGAAAATCAACAGACTTGAAGGGTAAACCTCTCAAACGCAATGCTGAATTTGGGCAGTACTTGGAAGCAGTGTTGTGTTTGGTATTTCTCCCCCTACAGCTACACTTCTAATTAAACTGTGTGTATATGCACATGTCTTCACATCACCTGTCAACATGACACTTCCATGAATTTCTTTGGAAAGGATTATTCAAAGACGACTTTGCCATTGACATTCTCTAAAATGTAGCCTACAGCATTTGGTATTTGTTGGCGGTCTCCTATCCAAGTACTAACCAGAACTGAGCCTGTTTAGCAGACAAGATTGGGTGAAATCAAGTGCCTTTAGGTTATTTAGGTCTCCAAAATCAACCAAATAACAAAGCTTCCAAACTGTGAACATGCGGCTGGGAAACATAATCATGATCACAAACTTCAGTTTGGTTTAGTCAGTTTACTTCTACTGTATCTAATTTTGCTAGCAAAATGTACGAAAACTAGAGGAAATAGATCAGAACAGCTGGGGGAAAAAAGTAAATAGGGATGGAAAACATAAAAATCCCCATTCAACCGTTCTATGAAGAACCTTAAGAAAGTATCAGTGAATATTTGCAGTGTAAATGTTTTTACTGAACTTGAACCATAAAACCTTGTTTCTTAAAAGATTAAAGCTGTGTGCACAGACTTCTTAGTGCAGTGGTTCGCAACCTGGGGATCCCCAGATGTTTTGGCCTTCAACTCCCAGAATCCTAACAAACGGTAAACTGGCTGGAATTTCTGGGAGTTGGAGGCCAAAACACCTGGGGACCTACAGGTTGAGAACCACTGTCCTAGAATGAATCCTAACTGGAAGCCATTTCAATCACCTGGTTTCCTGGTTGGAAGACCTACATTTGGAACTGATCAGCATTTACAGCCTTTATGTACCTACAACACAGCTACACTCTGCATTACATCATTCACTGCTGCATTAAGCCTTGGGGGCAAAGTTAGGACAGAGGAGGGAAGACAACAGCACTGCTTTACTGCCCCCTTTGCAGCACTATACAGCAGTGTTTGACCTCAATGTTTGCTCTGTGTCTAGCACTGTTTAGAAATTGGTAGAGCAACCAGGTAAAAGAGTGAAATATAGAGCAATGGATACTTCTGCAAGTTTTCTTTGGGTCAGTGCAGAAAAATGTCATCCTGAAATATGATCCTTGCATTTTTATTTTATCTTCAATTCAAACATCTTCAGGAAGACTTCTCACCAAACCAGTCATTTTGGGCCAAATATTCGTTTGTTTTTTTAAAATAGAAAATTAGAAACACACATAAATCTAAATCCGATTGGTCCCAAAGGGACCTGGTTGGTTTTTTGCCCTGACTAGAACACATGCACCGAATCAATGGAACTCACGTAAGTGATGATTTAACAAGAGCCCAACGATTCAATGAGTTCTCTGCAGTTGGTACTAGCAGTTGGACTCATGCCACTGTGAAACATTTCTTTTCAAGTATAGAACACATTTGTTAATCTTAAATAAACAAATTCACATGTTGCCAAATACTGGACACAAGTTTATTTTACTTTTGTCTGTCAGAAGAATTATACTTAGTATCCCCAATATAATGTATTTGTAGAATGCAGGGCTTAAAATCCTGAAGATTCACATCTGAAGGCTGATAACCTGTTGCAAGGAATTTAATTAGATTTTTTTTTCTGCAGAATTACATTACATGCAACAGCCGTAAAAATTTAACAGACTGTTGTTCACAATTAGAGCCGACAGAAAGGGAATTGGAGAATGACAGGGAAAGTAAAGACTTACACACAATTTTTTGCATGTATTCAGCACTGTGCAGGGACATAGCAACCTCATAATATTTGAACTAATATTTCAAAATGTATTTTAATTCATCTATTTAACTGAAAAGCAGTGTATTGAGGACAGAATATAAGTGACAAGCCCTGCTGTATGCATTTTGAGAACTGGGTTCCTATAAGCAGTGATTCTCAAATGGTCCCCAGTGTTTTGGCCTACAACACCCAGAAATCCCAGCCAGTTTACCAGCTGTTAGGATTTCTGGGAGTTGAAGGCCAAAACATCTGGGGACCCACAGGATGAGAATCACTGCTATAAAGGGATAGATTGCACCCCCAAACTGGACATTTACTCGTAACTCTATGAAGTGCTGCATCGGTATAACTCTTCAGGAGCTGGTACAACATCACCAAATTTTAGAGCTCTGTGGCACACATTTTTAAGATATTCATAATTTCTCCAAGTCCCCCGTTCTATATATTTTTCCATTTCATCAATTTACAGTTTATGTTTCTTCTCTACTTCTGAGCCTTAACCATCTGTTGAGTTACAAAAGGCACTCCCTTTATGTTATAACAATTTAAGATAGTTTGAAAGGCTTTTTTTAGTCCAAGGGAACAATATCAGCAAGGTATCTAAATGAGATTTTTCTTTTCTACCTGAAAAACAAATCCCAATAGTTTTGAAGGCATAATTTCCCTACAAAAATATATATTAACCTAAGAGTGTCTGTAAATCAGATGGACAATGAAGTAGAGTGTGAAAGTCACACCAGAAGCGATTTGCAATTTCTCAATTTGCTCCTGACACAGAAAAAGCTAGAAGTTCTAATTGCCACAAGGAAAATGTATCTCATGAGCCTAATGGATCTGAACTGGCGATTCAAAACAAAGTCATGCAAAATACTGTGCATTAAAACCAAAATAGTTCACAATCATGTACTATTGATGCGGGAAATCTACCATCCACACCAATTGTGAAGGGTGCAGTTAAACTCAGAGGAAACATAAAAGCTAGAAGAGGGTTGCAAGCAATGGCATTGATCCTCCTAATCAAAAAGTCTCAGTACTCCTTTGAGTCCTGGTTAGAGTACAACGCTGCTGAAAGCTACAGTACTATTTGCAGCCATGGAAGCTGCAGTCTATTTGACTTTTATGGCATGCGGAGACATATTTTCTACATCCTCCATTAATCTTCTAGCCTTATCCCAGTGCTCACCAAAAATGAAACTAAATTGCTCTGGCCCCATCCCAGTTTCAATTATATGATTGAGACATTTTTCACATTTCCAGGTCCGTCCCCCTGTCCCCTTGAGAGGAAAAATGCTTTGATAATAGAGGACAATTCGGACTGTTGCCAAAACGAAAGACAGTGTGAGACTTTTGTCCTGAATCTGTCAAAGAAAAGGTTGTAATTCTTTAATGTGATGCCACCTTTTCACCTTGGAATGAAGCCAAGAAACATAGCAATCAACAGGTCCAAAGCTTACTTGGTCACAGAGCGGAGTGTGAGTTTTTCCTCCCTGGAGGTGATCAGTACAGGCAGATTTAGAGAAAAATGACAGGATAAACATCATTCGGATCCACTAAAAGTAATAGTCTTTGACATTACCTCTGGTTTTATTAGTCTGCTACAGTTTCAGTGTAACTATCTCAATGAAAGACACAGAATAAAATTATTATCTAACATATACTGAGCTGTTTAAGGATGAGTGAACAACCTGATCCCTACTCCAAAAGATCATTCATGCTTGTGGCACCAAAAGTCTCAAGACTATTCTTATTTTATTGTTCACTTTACAAAATAGAAAGGTTCAGGAATACTATTGAATATTTATACCCCAGTATGACTATTTTAACTACTCCTGAACTATTTAATGACTTGGGTGAAGGTGTAGGGGGCATGCTTATCAAGTTTGCAAATGACACCAAATTGGGAGGGATAGGTAATACTCAAGGAAACAGGATCAGAATGCAAAACAACTTTAACAAATTAGAGATTGGGTCACATGAAAATGAATTTCAATAAGGAGAAATGGAGGATACTATACTTAGGCAGAAAAAAATGAAATGCAAAGATACAGAATGATTGACACCTGACTTAACAAACATCCATGTGAAAAATACCTTGGAGTCTTGCTGGACAACAAGTTAAACATGAGCCAACAATGAGATGCAACAGCTGAAAAAGCCAATGGGATTTTGGGCTGCATCAAAAGGAGTACAGTGTCTAGATTGAAGGATGTGGTGGTGGCCCTCTATTCTGCTTTGGTTAGACTTCACTTGGTATACTTGGTCCAATTCTGGGCACCACAATTTAAGAGTGATATTGACAAGCTGGAAGGTATCTAGAGGAGGGCAGCTAAAATGATCAAAGGTATGGAGGCCAGGCCCTATGAGGACCTGGGGATGTTTAGCCTGCAGAAGATAAGGTTGAGAGGAGGAGACATGATAGCCATGTATAAATATTTAAAGGCTATCATAAGGAAGAGGAAAGAGGCTTATTTTCTGCTGCCCCGGAGATTAGGACTCAGAGTAATGGGTTCAAAGTACATGAAAGGAGATTCCATTTGAACATTAAGAAGAACTTCCTGACCATAAGGGATGTTCGACTGTGGAACTCTCTGCCTCAGACTGTGGTGGAAGCTACTTCCTTGGAGGTTTTTAAACAGAGGCTGGATGGTCATCTGTCGGGGGGTACTTTGTGCTTTTCCTGCATGGCAGGGAGTTGGACTGGATGGACAATGTGTTCTTGTCCACCTCTATTATTCTATTCAATAGGAATGCTCAGAGGACCAAATTGATGCTAGTCCTCTACTGCTTGCATGCCATCTCATTGTCTTCTTTCTTGAAGGAAGACAACCTAGAGAGGGAAAGCAGTTGCAAATAATGGAGAGCTTCAATGAAGATGGGGCAAGTCTCATGGAAGTAATGCAGGAAGCAGCTTTTACTGCCAAGGATAATCAAACATGGCGACTCATACTGACATCCTTGGCAAGAAATGGGATTGCTGGCCAGAATGGTCCTGTGGTTGTTGGAGGTTATTGGTGGTTGTTGTGAGGGGAAGTCATAGGGAGGAGGGGGCAGGCTTGTTTTCTACTGCCCTGGAGACTAGGACGCAGAGCAATGGCTTCAAACTACAGGAAAGAGGATTCCATCTGAACATTAGGAAGAACTTACTAACAGTGAGAGTGGCTCCTTCTTTGGAGGCTTTGAAACAGAGGCTGGATTGCCATCTATCTGGGGTTCTTTGAATGAGATTTTCCTGCTTCTTGGCAGGGGGTTGGACTGGATGGTCCATGAAGTCTCTTCCAACTCTATGATTCTATGTGGTGACCACTGTTCACCCAAAGTGAGTCTTATCCAGAATGGAGGGGTGTGATGCATTTTGGACTAAAAGCCACTATGACTGGGGAACTCTAGGAAATGTAATCCAAACAAGGAAGTTTCCCAAAATCTGGGATTGGTAAATTGTGAATGAAAGCATGAAAAGGTAAGTGGAAGAGGAAGGGTATGAAAACAGACTTGAGTTTGAATGGGGGCTGACTCTGGGGGGCAGGGGAAGGTTGCTGGCCTAGGATGTTGTACATATTGATCATCTTTGTTTCAAATTGTCACCCCACCCTAGTTTTGTCTCATGTCTCCACATTTATTTGGTGCTTGAATAAGGTATTCTGGAGGATTAGGTTCCAATGTTTCTAAATGCTGCTTGTCAACTCATCAAACTTTGAGGCTGAGGAAAAGCTGCACCCCCCACCAGTCTTTCTTCAACAAAAGTACTAACGCTGTGGGACCAGTATTACTTAGCATACCTTCCATCTTATATCACTGAGGCCGAGGAGATGAGAATGTAAGCATCCTAGAAATATGGTTGTAACACTTCCACTTCCCTCCTGAGAAAGCTACTTTACCAACAGTTACCATGATGCATGATTTATATGAGTGCTTTGTTTTGTTACTGTTGCTTTGAATATGGCCAGGAAATCATAGTCTGAGAGGAAAAAGGGGGGAATAGGGATGGCCAGCATTTTTTGTCTGGAGGAACCCTAATATATCAAAATAACTTTTCAGTGCATGTGGCAGGGAGAATCAGAAAACATTGACTGATGTCTTCCTGTGATTGTTCTTTGCTGCCATCAAAAGGCAATTTCAGTGCAATTTCTAGTTTTTTACTTCTCTGAATTCTCTGTTTAGAATCTGACTGAACCAATGATGTGGATTACGTGTCTTTTCTTAGTTTCATTCATTAGGCATAAATAAGATGGCAACATTGAACAGATTCTTAACTACAAGCAAAGCCTTTGCGTCTTTACATAGTAAATTTTGTTCTTTCCAGCATTTAAAAAAGGCACATCAACAAAACACAGTTGCTATGCAAACACTCAGAGCCAATGCATAGGGATCACTTCCAGAGTTTGATTTGATTTGAACGAAGCCAAGCAAATAGTGCCTGAATGTGATTTGACAAGGTTTTCCTGCTTGTCTGTTTCTCTCATTTGGAGGCAGGGAAGAAGAGCCAAAAGAGCATGTATGCTCAGTTTAGACTGCCCTTGGCTCCCCTCGGACACAGACTGCTACTTTACAAAAGTACAGATAGAATTGCATTTAGATCTGGCTCTCTTTTATCATTCATACCAAAGAAGTAGATTTATTATGGATGCTGGAAGAGACACTTTCCTTTTCTCTCTCATTAACTATTACAGGTGATTTAAAGTTAATGGTTATTGCCCTCATCTTCATTTAGCAGAGGCAGGAAAAAAAGAGGGAAAATGGAATCAATTTGCAGATCTAAGAACAGGTCATTATAGGTGTGTTATATTAGTATATTCATGAGCCCCTAGGGACAGGCATAACTGTGATATCCAATAACTTCTTAATGTGTAATTACACACCACTGGACGATAATTGATAAATTGAAAAGAGAATATGGACAAATGTTGGGCCAAATCATCTACTGTTCATTAGATGTCCTTGATTCTTTTTAATAAGTTAGATGAAGTACTAAAAAGCAATTAAATTGGAACTGGTATTCATTAAATTTTAAAGCAATTAGTAGAACATAAAGTGAGTTTGACTTTTCATTTTGTACAGAAATGCAATAATCCAAAAGGTTCATTTGAAAGAAAAGAAGAACTCCCATAAGTAAAGACAGGGTTTGGTCACAATCCAATGGACAGTTGAGTGCATTAAGTGATTTCAGTGTTTTTCAGAATGCTGTGCTGGATACGTGAATATTTACAGTATTCTCCTACTTCTTAGAAAATTAATGTTCCAATCTTGTGTCATGCAGAATGAAGTGCAGAAAACGCCAGGGACACAGACTACACTAGAGGATTAAATGACGTCCCCTGCCTAACATTATGGGTGTAGGCCAGGCATGGGCAAACTTTGGCCCTCCAGGTGTTTTGGACTTCAATTCCCACCATTCCTAACAGCCTGTAGGCTGTTGTGGAAATTGAAGTCCAAAATACCTGGAGGACCTAAGTTTGCCCATGCCTGGTATAGGCCGTGTGTCACATCTGAATCCAGCCTGATTCTATACATAAACCTGTGTTGCTGGATGAGGGAACAAATACATATTAACTGTTTCTGAAACAACTGTGTTTTTACTAAAACATGCTCCTGTGGGCTTCTCCGTATCTTCTAAGGTTTATACACAGGGGTCTATAACCTGAGAAGATGGTTTCGGGTGCAACCTGCCTGCTCTGCGGCACTGTAACATCCAAACCTGCACTTGTTTAGATTTATAGATTGCTGCTATTCTTTATGTAATCAATAACCTTTCCCTTCAGAGCATTTATTGAGCTTTTTTCTTTTTATACTAACCTTTTTTAATGCATGTAAATCTACAGAGACTAGATTTTTCAAAACCTATTCATTAATTTGCAATTGTACTCAGAGTGCCACACAAATATGCAGTCGTGATGATAATGGTAATGGCAGCAGCAACCACAACAACAGCAAGAACTGTGAAATTCCCAACCAGTAGCTAGCCTTTGAACATGAAATAATTACTACTAAGTGGCATCAATTTAAAACACTCATCAGGAAAAAGCCAACAAAATCAAGTTGGTCTTTAATAGTTTCAAAGACCCTGAGATTTGTAGCCTGTTGGCCGTGTTTTCCACAAATCAGGGCAGACAAAATGTGAGGAGCAAAAAATGGGTCAGAGTCCTTCAAGTGCTCAATAATACACTGAAATAACATGGTCCATGATCCATTCCTGCAGAATTCTGGGGTTTGTACTTTAGGGAGGAGCCTTGAACAGCATCACTAAACTACAAACCCCAGAATTCTGCAGAAGGCTGAAACTGGATTTTAAGTGGATTTTTTTCTCTAGTGTGATGAAGTGGAAAATGACTGATGGTATTCTACTCCCATAGGAGCCCCCGGTGATGCAGTGGATTAAACCCCTGTGCCAGCAGAACTGAAGACTAACAGGACTCTGGTTCGAATCCAGGGAGGATGCGGATGAGCTCCCTCTATCAGCTCCAGCTCCCCATGTGGGGACATGAGAGAAGCCTCCCACAAGGATGATAAAACATCAAATCATCTGGGCATCCCCTGGGCAACGTCCTTGCAGACGGCCAATTCTCACACCAGATGCGACTTACAGTTTCTCAGGTCACTCCTGAAACAACAACAAAAATTCTACTACCATACATCTCTGAGTCTATTAAAACAATAATGTCTAATATGGCATAGAAATAAGCCACTTTATCTGCAATATTTCCAGGAAATTGGTCACAGTGGAGTTTTGAAGGCTCAGATGTTTCCTTTTGAGGACCCACAAGGAAAGAGGTTTCACTATGTGGATGATCTCTACTGAACAGCACTGAGTATATACAGTGGTAGCAGGAAGCAAGATGTGTTTACTGCTTTGAGTGTTAAGGATAGATTTTACTGTATTTGATTGTATCCCTGATTACCCTTCTATTAGTCATCTAATGATCAGCTTTTCTGTTTCATTGTCTTCAGCTCCACAGAATACCAGGAAGCCAGCAAATCCTATGAGTGGAAAGATTATAACAAGACACACAATAATTCCTTTATTCCATGCAAAAACAAGGTCCTTGGTAGGACAACTGAATAAACTTCTATGTAAATCTTCCAAACAAAACAAAACAAAACAAAAACCAACGAGACTGGTAAATCAAATTAGATGCTCCATTCCTGTGGTTATAGCATGCCAAAAGGTCTAAGTATCAGGGGTAAGCAATGATTGTTGTGGGAGGTCAATATTTCAGAAGATTGTCCCCAATTTCTACCAAAACCTGAATTTTTAAATTTTTTCAAAAAAATAAACTCAAAATCCCCTAGTTCCCAAAAAACAATTTTGCCAGGCCCTTGCACATTTGTGCTTTTCCAATATGTTTTGTTCATCTGCTCCTGCCAATGGGGTCCTTTCTTGTTCTTTTACTTACAGACCATTATCTCCTAGCCCTCTCCTTAAAACTAAACACAGTGTATGTATCCTGCTACCTATGTTGGGACAGATATTAACAATACAATCCCATGGTGGTCATGAAATCTTGAGCTGCTTCCAATAAGGCAGTCTCGATATGAATACCAAATTCATCAAGATCAATAATCACGGATTCCTCAATTTCACTTTCTATACCACTTCTCCAACTCATGTGGCAAATGCTATTAGGCTGCAAAATAGTCAGTGCATTATAACCCAGGTGTGGGCAAACTTTGGCCCTCCAGATGTTTTGAACTTCAGCTTCCACAATTCCTAACAGCCAGTAATTCCTAACAGCCAGGTCAACCCTCCTGTTCAAGGAGCTCCACTGGCTGCCATTTACCTACCGAACCCAAGTCAAGGTGCAGGTGCTTACCTACAAAGCCCTAAACGGTTTGGGACCTGCCTACCTGCATGACCGCATCTTCGTTTATGAACCCACGCACTCCCTTCGTTCATCCAGAGAGGCCCTGCTCGCGATCCCACCTGCGTTGCAGGCGCGTTTGGTGGGGATGAGGGACAGGGCCTTCTCTGTGGTTGCCCCCTGACTTTGGAACACCCTCCCCAAAGATATTAGACTAGCAACTACATTGGCAGTCTTTAGGAAGAACTTGAAGACCTGGCTATTCCGATGTGCCTTCCCATAATAGGATAACCTCTAGCACTATGTCCCAGTAGCACTTTACTTGAGTTTAAGACTCTCTGCACATGGCACTTGCCCAGAATTCCAACATACTATCTCTCACGCCCAGCACTTTTTAATCTGTACCCTTCATTGGCCCGGCCCTGGTTTTATTGCGTGACAGTGTAATATTTTGTTATTGCTTATGTTTTTAATTTGCTTTGTATCGTATTGTTATTGTCTATTATTGTTGTGTTGAGGCCTTGGCCTTTGTAAGCCGCATCAAGTCCTTCGGGAGATGCTAGCGGGATACAAATAAAGTTTAATAATAATAATAATAATAAGTTGAAGTCCAAAACACCTGGCGGGACGAATTTTGCCAATGCCTGGTATAACCCTATTTCCACTGTCATTACCCAGTTATTAAAACATATTAACGGAAACATATGAAGTTACATATGAAGTCTGCTTTAGAATTCTCACCAGTCCTTTCTCTGCCATAATGACACATTTCATTCACTACTAAAAACATTTTTCTTACACCATTAAATACCTATTTTTTCCTGTTTGTTATCAACCTAGTTTTTAATATGCTGCTTTGTGAGTTTCTTAGAAACCTCCCAAAACAACTGCAACTGATATCGTTCAGGTACGAACTTACACAATTTTCCCACTTGGTCCAGAGTAATTGATGACTTTTAAGATTGGTGACCAGAAGGGGAGGTAAATGTGTGCAATCATAATGCTGGTAACATGTTACTTTTGCAAGTAACAAGAGAACAAGCCCAGTTTAAAATCAACATAATGGCTGGCAATATCATTACTTTTTTATTTAACAAGCAATAAGGTTTTAGCAGAACTAAACTATTATTTGGGGGGTGAGGAATTTCAACTAATTGCATAAAGTGTAATTTGTTTTTTAAAAGATGTTTTAAAGTAACAACAACTGTGAATAATGTACGAGTATCCAAGTCACAAGCATTCATGACAAGTTACTTTTTGTTGTTGTTTTTTTAAAGCAAATTACAAGCTGTGCTGGTAACAGTGTATAATAGGCCTGGGTAACAACGGAAAAATTTGTTTCTAAAATCGATTCGTTTTTTGGGGGTTTTTGCGTTTTGTTATTTAAAATAATTACAAAATTTTCCTTTAAAAAAGTTTGATATTTATGAAATTTCGTTAATATTAACGAATCGATTCGTTAATGGCGGACGTGATTGCGGAATATGCTAAAAAAAACCTCCAAACGGGACAGGGGGAACTTCTGAAGCTTTCCTCTCCCTCTGTTGTTGACTGTTGGTGTGATAAAACAAACAACAACTATATTATATTATATTATATATTATTATATAATATTATTATAATATTATTATTATTATATTATATTGTATTATTATTGTATATTATATTATATATTATAATATATTATATTATATTATATATATTATTATATTATATTATTATAATAATATTATTATATTATATTATATTATTATTGTATATTATATTATATATTATAATATATTATACATATTATATTATATATTATTATATAATATATTATACATATTATATTATATTATATATTACTACATAATATTATTATAATATTATATTATATTATAGTATATTATTTTATATATTATAATATATTATACATATTATATTATATTATATATTATTATATTATTATTATAACAACAAAAATAGCTAGAAGCACTTAATTTAGTGATCTACTTCTAGTATCAAGAACTAATGTCTGTAGCAAATTGCTGTGCCAAAAACATAATTTAGCAAATAATCCAGATTATCCTGTATATAATCTGGGATAAGAGCAGTTCAAGCAAACTGCTTCAGAATCACAGGGTTAGAAAACATTGGGTGGAAGCAAGGAAAAGTGTTCTCAAAAAACTGTCCCAAGCCCACACAGCATGCCCAAAAGCAGAAGATTAAGTCAGAATGAAATGTCCATCCAAAAACAATCCGATGTAAGAATCCAGTCTTTAAACCGCTTTGAAACGGCTTGTCTCAACCCAGCTAAAACTCTTCCTTGGCCAGCAGCTTAAAACTATTCTAATATAATATAATATAATATAATATAATATAATATAATATAATTATTATTAAGAATGGATGGACCTGTCAGGGGTGCTTTAATATACAATTATATTAATATAATACAATATACAATAATAATATAATATAATATAGTAATATAATATATATTAACATAATATAATATAATATACAATAATAATATATTGTAATAAAATAGTATAATATTATTATAGTATATTATTATTGTATATTATATTATTATTATTATCATTATTATTATTATTATATTACATTAAACCGTTTCAAACCGGTTTAAAGACTGGATTCTTACTTCGGATTGTTTTTGGATGTTTCCTTCTGACTTAATCTTCTGCTTTTGGACATGCTATGGTCTTGGGACATATTATATAGATATAATATGATATATTATAATATAATATATACAATTATAATATAATATAATAATAATATAATATAATAATACACAATTATAACATATAATATAATATAATGATATAATATACAATAATAATATAATATAATATAGTAATATAATATATAATAACATAATATAATATACAATAATATTATATTATTATTGTATATTATATTATATATAATATATTATTATATATATTATATTATATTATATTATATTATATTATATTATATTATATTATATTATATTATTATACTATATTATAATTAAGCTGTTCCTCCTAATCCTCCTCCTCCTCCTCATATAATCCAGTTTAAAGCCCGTTTTGGGGGATTTTGTGCTTTGAGATTCTGAGTTATATGGCTGTGTGGAAAAAGCTGGGTTATGTGAGGCCACACTGCCATATAATCCAGTTTAAAGCCCGTTTTGGGGGATTTTGTGCTTTGAGATTCTGAGTTATATGGCTGTGTGGAAAAAGCTGGGTTATGTGAGGCCACACTGCCATGTAATCCAGTTTAAAGCCCGTTTTGGGGGATTTTGTGCTTTGAGATTCTGAGTTATATGGCTGTGTGGAAAAAGCTGGGTTATGTGAGGCCACACTGTCATATAATCCAGTTTAAAGCCCGTTTTGGGGGATTTTGTGCTTTGAGATTCTGAGTTATATGGCTGTGTGGAAAAAGCTGGGTTATGTGAGTCCACACTGCCATATAATCCAGTTTAAAGCCCGTTTTGGGGGATTTTGTGCTTTGAGATTCTGAGATATGGCTGTGTGGAAAAAGCTGGGTTATGTGAGGCCACATTCCTGATAGTTCGGCTGATCGGCTGATCAGTAAACATATTCATGAATTTCCTGCTGTTATATTAAGACTCTTACCCATGCTGTGGCAGTAATCTCTCCCCCCCCCCCCCGTTTAAAAAGTTTGAAGACCCCTGATATATAGTAATAAATAATAGTTTGAAGCTGCTGCCCAGGAAGACAGCATGAGGAAAGAGGAGGGAAGCAGCAGAGCAAAGGTGGCTGGGAGGAGGGGAGAGACTGGAAGTGGGGCAAATGCGCTGCTTGCTAGCTTGCTACCGGGGAGGGAAACACGGGGCTTGGGAACTCCGGATTGGCTCCCGGCGCACCCAGCATCCTCCATCCTTAAACCTCATTTCCGAAACGGGTGGAAGCTCGTAAAAAAGATGGAGGATGCCGTTTCGATATTTAAAAACACTTCCGGGTTTGAAGATAAGTTTTGTAATCGTTTTGTAAATGTTAAAAATAACGAATAATTAACGAATTACAAAATTAACGAACGAAACCACCCAGCCCTAGTGTATAATCCTGTCTTTTGTTTTACCTGTCCAATTATTACTTTCCTCACTTGCCCTTTTTGTGCTTTGGTAAAACCTTTGAGCTGGGAATAATCTTGCTGATTTAATTGCTTCCTTGTGATTTTTTTTTTAAAAAAAACACATTACTAATCAGCCACAAGTGGTGCAGAAATGTGGACAAGAGGATTCTCCCCCCTGGATTTGCTATAGCAACATCAATACCGAGCAAAGGAAAGGGGCATGAAAAATAATGCAGATCAATCCTTTATTCCTATTCCAACCAATTGTAGGTTTCCCCAGTCAATAGGTTTCCCCAGTTTTTTTTTGCTAAAATTAGGTGCCTTGGCTTATATTCACATTGGCTTATACTCGAGTATAAACGGGTAAATTAGTAAACCTGGCCACCACGTCACGTCACACAAAAAATACCTCTCCAGTAAAGTATTTAGACTCACACAAGGAGGTATGATTTGCCAGAATTTAGAAACAATGTTCCTTTAAAGGGTAAAAGACACAAACTGTTTTTGCATTTTGCTTGGTGCTCTGTTTTGCAATTGGTCACTGGAACATAGATATGAGCTCAATATGTAAATAATTGTCAGGCATGTTGCTCTGAGAAGAAATATCAGTGGGGAAAATATGCTTATAGGAGACTTTTTCCTTAATATCTAGTTCAGTCCTAAAATACTATGAAGCATTTATAATGAGTAATTATTAATGCAATTGATGTTGAATGATTAAAATAACTAATTTTAAATTTGTCAAAAGTTCTGGTGACTTAGGCGCTATGAATTAATACTTACAAGGTATTTCCAAACTCTGTTGCAAGTAATTATCTGCTGATTTCAAAAGCAAATTGATGACTGCAACACCACATTTCAATTGGCATCCTCTACCAGCTTGTCACAGACCCTTATATCTGAAATATTCCTGAGGGACTGAGTGGATGACTAACCTTAATAAAAGGTCTGTTTTATGAAGGTACAATGAAAGCTCTTTCAACCCTAGTTTAAACCCTTTGACCAGAAACCAAACCTGAGTTAATATTTTTGTGAGTTTGACATGTGTGTGACACCAATCCATCCACTCACAGGCCTTTGGTATCTCCCCATAGACACCAAGATCCATGGAAGCTCAAGTCCAATTATATACAATGAGGGAGTAAAGTGGTGTCCCTTGTATGAACTGGCACAAACATGGTTTACTTTTAGGATTTTTTTCAATCTTTTCAATCTGTGGATTATGGAATCTGTGAATGCAGAGTCCGTGGAAACAGAGGGTCAACTGCATTTCCCCAGTCAAGGGGGCAAGGGTGTGCATTCAACATGATGAATGTCTTAAGGTTTTCTTAGGCAAAGAATACACAGTGGTGATTTTGTAATTTTCCTCCTCTGAAATATAGCCTACAGCACCTAGGATTCACTGGTGATGGTGATCCAAATACTAATCAAGGCTGCTTAGATTTCAAGATGAGGTAGGATCTGGTGCCTTTAGGGCCGGCTGTCCAGGTGTTTTGGACGTAAACTTCCAGAAATCCTAGCCAGCCTACCATTTGTTAGGGATTGTGGAAGTTTACGTCCAAAACACCTTAATGGCCAAAGTTTGCCCATGCCACCTGTAGGGTATTTAGGCCCTTTCTCAGTCAATAGTGTTAGTTGTATAATACTGGAAGAATTTCACATCTAATACTTCACTTGCTCAGGTAGCAGTAGGCCAAAACAAGATGCTTTGTTTAACATTTGGGGCTGTAATTCTGAGCCAGACAAAACTTTTAAAAATATTTTTACCAAGGTATCTAGTTAGAACCTCTGTCTAAAAGTTACTTATCATCAGGCAAAAGACTGCAATTTGTTGACCAATAGTTCAACAACTTTGGCCCCTTTAAAGGAGGAATTACAGACTTTTCGCCTTTTAAAATTTTTCTCCTCTCTTTTTCTTAAAGTTATCAAACAAGGCCTTTTTAATTCAACAAAGTGGTATTTTATATCACCAAATGAAAGACTTACAACTATAAAGGGAATGAAAGAGGGAAGGGAGAGAGACAGAAAGAAAAACTTGATACTAGATTCATGGTAATGTATCAAGCTGCTATCCAAGCCACCAGACTGGCCTAATAACCTGCTATAAAATATTTGTGTTATGTACTAGTTCCCTATTTTTATCACGTGACATTAACCATCAGGAAACCTAATTTTCCAAATGACTGAACTCACTAGTAATTCACAAGGAAAATTCTGCATCCTCACTGAATAAAGCATCTTAACCGCCAAGTTTAATATCTGGTTTCCTATGTTCTCTATTAAATGTTATAGCACATAACACATTTTGGATTTATAGTGGGAAATCAATACTGTAAAGTAGTCTCATAACTGCACAGTGGAATTTCTTTGTGGCTGTTTCAACTAGCCAAAACTGTAATTGTCACGGTTTCCCTAATAAACAGACCTGCCATATGTATGCCAGGGATTTGTTAAACAGCAGCTTATTCTTTTCCCAGGAAGCGATCTAGTGTTTTTGTTTAAAAGTTGTGAAGTTCTGCCTAACACGCCAAAATATATTCTGGTCAGAGATACAAACATTGCAGGGAACCATATGGTTTGTAACAGAGTCAGGTTATTTGGCTTAGAAACCTCTCCAAGTACTTAAGAGTTAAGGCTTTTCAATACTTGTCTGACCCAGGATATTAACATTCGAGCCATGTACTCTTGTTCTTCTGGGAGCTTGCTAGCAAACAACTTCCATCAGTGCTTGATCCCCTCGATCTATCCTGGCAGCGCCCTCAGAGCACAAGCATTTTCCAAACTAAAGAGTCGGTACTTTCTGCAGCAATCCATACTGGAAAATGGCATCTGAACCCTAAAGCTAAGAAAGCACTTTTGAGCCTAAGCTTCCAATTTCCTCTGACAGGCTATTATAAAACTTACTCTACACTGCACTAAAAGAACTCCAAGGATTTCCTGAGTCTCATAAGAATAAACAAGTTTCAATTTAGCCTTCATTTAAAGCCTTCAACTTTTGGTGCTGCTTTATAAAGAATCACCATCTGTCTCGGAACATTAATGACTGGTTAAGCTTTTCCTCAGAGACACAGTCATTCCTGTTTTCCTTATTTCTCTCTCCCCCCCCCCCCCCCCCCGCTTGCCCACAAAAACATTGCTAATGAAGACACAAAACGACAGAAAGCATTTATGAGAATGTTGGCTTTCTCCTTCAGCGCTCGTTACGTGTTAAATAAATACATCTTCCAAGCATCCAAAATATAAACAGAAATGGAATGTCTACTCTATTAGTAAAATATCCTTTACTTATATCAAGTAGCAATAAGTGCTCAGACCAATTTGTGGACATCTATGTGCATGTATCACCTTGCTGGATAAGGAATCTCAAGTATAAGCCAACTCTATTTCTAGATTTTCATTTAGTCTGCATCTCTACATGAATAGTATGGACCTCCAGGGCATTGCATTTAATGGGGAATGCATTCAAATATGTAGTTGGTCATGAAAAAATATTTTTAAAGCAAAATTAGAGCTGGATTGGAGCAACAGCATTCTACCAACAAAGCATAACACGAGGCACAACATGAAAACAAAATTATTTCTCCCTGTTTGCTCTCTATATCTGTGCAGAAAATCTTTCAGAAACCTACTTTCTCTACAATGCAAAGAGAAAAATAAGAAATAATAATCCACAATTAGTTTTGTAAATTAACCTTTTCTTCTTATAATATTTGTTTGTAGTGTTGTTTCATATATTGGCCTATTGCATGTCAAATATCACATAAGAATTCAGACAAAGCAATAAATGGATAATTTTTTAAATCTATTTTAATGCTGTCCTTGTTTACTAGATCCTCACCTAAAGTGTCAAGTGTATGCTTCCTTTGAAAGACAATATGAGGTACATTATATTTACAATTGCTTGAATTGTTTTCTAACCATTTTGAAATTATTCACACTGAAATCAAAAGAAGCCGTCTGCTTATTTAAATGGAAGCAAGTCCAGAGACCAAAATCCTTCCATTATGAGTAACTGAACTCACTGAACCTATACAAAGTAATCTGATGTAAGGAAAAGTGGCCAAAGGAAATTGGAAAATATCAGCCAAGTATCCAGTGATAGAAAAAAGCCTTGGTAGCTATTCCCAGGAATGCTGAAATTGCTACTAAGTGAATTCTTCCCTATTGTCCTTTCTGCCAGCAAACAAAGACCTTTTCCCCATTCAAGCAGGCTTTCAGGAGTTAGGCTCAGTTCATGAGGAGGTACATGGAACAAGATGTACATCTTGTATTGTACTTATTTTAAAAAATAAGGCGTTGCTGCAAAAGGGCTTTTGATTCAGAAATGTGTTGCCTTATATTTCAATTATTTTCAATTTTAGCTTTTGGTTGCTTGTTTTAATTGATCTGTTTTATGTTTTCAACTGGTAGTGTTTATTTATTTTAAAGCACAAATCTAATAAATAAACATCCTAGTTCAATAACACATGTCGGCATGAAATGATGTCTGACAATATATCCTGGATTTATGACATGGTGCTTAAAACAGTCCTCACAGACATCTATATATGGAAACATTTTGCTGGCACAGCTCCTCTGTGCAATTTGCTCATTTGCTGTAAAGCTTGAGACTGCACACTACCCACTGACCACAACATCTAGTACTCAGTTGTACGAGAAAGCAATAATTATGATTTTTGTTTAACGTCTTTGTAGTTTTTATATTACAGGGTTTTTTTTAGTTATATTGTTTTAATGTGGTCCCAAATGGGAGAAAAGCAAAATATAAATCAAATAAATATATAAATAATAAACCTATAGAAGGCAGAGAACAAAGCGTTCATAAGACTTGATAGACCCACTGCTGAATTATGTTTTACCTGATTTCTTATGTTTTACCTGATTTCTTACAATATTTTACTTTGTATTGTGTTTTTAACATGTTGGAAGCTGCTTTGGGTCCCTATTGTGTATGAAAGGCTGCATATAAATAAAGATTTATTATGATGATTGTTATTATCCTCATCATTAATTACTGTCTTCACTCTTCATGTACAAGCAATATGTGGGCACATGCTGCTTGACCACCACTCCCCTTAATGTGAAAGCAGCTAAATAAATAATTTATTTCCATCATATCATGCAAATTTGGGCATCTATCATCCTGTTCATTTTAGTTCCAGCAAATCAGAGAAAGAATCTATGGTTTGTTCCTGGCTTTGTCTTGTCTACTGAGTTAAACTGGGAAGGGCAGAGTGGGTGTGGGAGGCCAAGTCAAGTTGCTTTGAGTCCCCTTGGAGAGATAATATGGGGAATTAATAACAATAATAATAGAGCCATGGGAGGATATACACATAACTAAACAAGGAATTTTTTAAAATAAATAAATACATGTTTTCTGCATGCAAAACTAGCCATCTGAAACTGCTGTATGGAAGTGGACAGAATTGATGTTTTCTGTAAGAGTGTGCATGTAGACAGCACATTTCTGCACTATGATTAACAAGATTCTGGAATAGTTGTGTGTGCGCGCACATCCGTGTGTGTATGTGATGTTTCTGCTACTACAGGCCAAACACTGGCTAATTCTAGGTTCTGTGAAAATGCAAAATAAGCAAAAATAGAAATTACTTTAAAGAAATTAATCATGCAATCCTATGCAAGTTTAATCAGAAATAATAATAACTTTATTTTTTATAAGTCCTACTGGTGGAGCTGTTCCTGTCCCAGTGACATAGTGACTCTGTTTCGTTCATAATTTCAAAGGGCTTATCCAAGGGGTAGCACTCATTTTGGGGTTAGGGCTCTGCACCTTAGATAGTTCCTTTAAGTCTGGATGAAAAACCCAGAGAAAATGTATTCACCCATCAAAACAGGAGCCTCCAGTTATTGATAACTCCAAAGACTCTTAGACTCCTCAACCTGTGGGTCCCCAGGTATTTTGGTTTACAACTCCCAGAAATCCCAACTAGTTTACCAGCTGTTAGGATTTCTGGGAGTTGAAGGCCAAAACAACTGGAGACCCACAGGTTGAGAACCATTGCATATAAACCATGACCCAAGTGCCCTTTCCCATTAGTTTACTGGTGTAATTAGCAAGACATCATTTCTCAGCCTTGTCTACAAGCTGTATTATGTCTAAAATTGTCTTTACTTACTAGGCTGTTGTGAGGAAGTAATACAGGTTGGGTCTCCCTTTTCCCAAAATCCAAAAGATTCCAGAAATTAACTTTTTGTTGTTGCTATTTCCAGTTTTGAGGAAAGGGGGCTAGCTACACATCCAGTGCTTGCTCAGTTTTTCTCAGGGAGCTCTTACTCCACCACTGAAAGGAATTTGATAGAGGGAAAGGAAGAGTGGAGGGACTCTGGGTTCTGCAGCTTGACTTAAACATCACCCCTGTAAAAAAAAGCATTCAGCAAGAGAGCAGAAACTCCAAATTCCAGCTGGAAAATGTTGAAAAATTTCCACAGTTTGGCTAATCAACACCAGCCACTAGTAAGCTGCAGCAGGGCAGACACTCTCAAAATGAGCCATGAAGGGTGACCATAGTATGTATAGGGTAAGCAGCTATAGTTTCCCAACGTTCTCTGAGCCAACATCAACTGAATAAAATTTGAGTTTTCTTTCCCCTGAAATCTACTTTTTACAGAACCCAGCCCACCCACCTATCCCTTTGGCCCATCAAATTTCTAACAGTTGTGCAGTGGAGGATTCCTTGAGAAAAACTCTGCAGGAGTTGGATGTGTAGCTAGCCCCCTTTCCCCTCTTTCCCCCTTTAACTATGTAGATGCAAATACAACAATTCCAAAAGCCGAAAAATTCAAAATCCAAAAAACCTCTGATCCCAAGCATTTCAGATAAGAGAGACTCAACCTGTAATGACATCAAGTGATTCAAGCATTTAAGCAAAACATTAAGAAACACTGAATACTACCACTTTATTCCCTTTTCTGTCCATTTTTGTAGTGCTCAAACTAACCAAAATATTCAAACCAATGTCAATATTCAACACACACTATTGAAAATACTCATCACATTTTTAAACAATTTGTATAACACCAATATCTAGTGGATTAAGAGGGGAGAAGTCAAGTTTACATTTTAAAATATACACTCTCTTTCCTATTCTCGGCAAAAATACTAAAAATACATCTGTTTCCTAAAGTCTACTACTGATACAAATATAAATATTGGCATTTAAAACAATAAAACAGAAAAGAAGCAAAAAGAGAGTAGTAACCATGCACTCATCAACATCTTAAATCTCTTTTCAAGTAAATAACAATTCATTTTCTACTTGCTTTAAGTAAACAGGAGAGGAAATATTACAGCTTGAAGAGTTCATTTTACATCCTAATCAAAAGCATTAGCACCAAAAGCTTTTTTGAATAGAAATATAATAAGCATTTCTATTTGCTGTTAATTTTGCCTAGCTGCAAATGCTAAAATGAACAGCAAATTAACCCTGCCTTGGAACAGATATCTGTTCACAGCTGATATAATCTCTCTTATGGCTTCTAAACATTCTGGGCTCCTAGTTAGTGCTTTTCTAGCTTTTCTTCATTCCCTGCCAAACAGAATAAGAAAAAAAATCTCACTATATTTTTCAATATACTAGAATAGTTGGATTCTAAAAGGAGTAGTACATGTCAGTTATGCTGTGGTATTTTTTTAATGTTATCTCAAAGCTAGTAAAACACTAACATGGGGAAAGGGGAGCTGGAGAAGGGAACGTGGTTTTGTCATTAGGTATTGTTTCTCTATCTCTCTTCTTCTTTTCTTGCACATGCTTTACTAGTGATTTACTGAAAGAGTTCAACCAGGATATGTTCTATGACTATGACTACAATGCTAAGCATATTGCAGAGTAAGCTCAACTGAACACAGTGGACCTTATTTCTGAGTAAACACCCTTTGTTTATACTAAAATCTTTCTGTTACAAGGCCATAATAAATGATAAAAGATCTGCAAGTAAACTGAGAGCTCAGAATTCTTTGATCATATCAGAGTTAGCATTTGCAACTGGTACAGGTTATTATTTTAAACTGTAATATTTCATAATGTTATGTAATCAAGAACAAAAGCTTTTCAAAAACTGTTTTCACTGTGCTAAAGTAACAATCTAGACTTGTTGTAAGTATGTTATTCTTACAAGTAGTTCGCAGTTATTCTTGAAGGCAAGTCTTGGAGTTTCCTTAGCATAGTGCTGCTGGGGAAAATTTTCAGCATGTCCATCTTCATCTCTAGCCTGAAGGGAAATATAATGGCCTATTTAGGGACTTAGAAATAATGGAAGGAAAAAAAATAAGCTAAATGCATAACAACAAATGGGAATTCCAAAATACAACAATATTTAGAAACTTGCTTAAATAGGCAGTACACCTTTTAAATATTAGAGTGTTCTTTATACAATTTCCCCCCAAAAAACATGCAAATAGATTTTTGGTGTACGACTTAAAAATAACAAAGAGACAAGCCCGCAAGTGAAGCATTTCAGCTGGCTGTTTTGAATATTTAACAGAATGATCTATTCATGTCTACACAGAAGATAAGCAAGTCCCTCTCATCTCAAAGGAACTTATTTCCAGGCAAATGTGTGTAGGATTGGAGCCCAGGAGTTCAATTTAACTCTAAGGACTATATTACACATATGCTGGAGGGATTGCTTTTTAAATTCTTTAAAAAATGCTCAACCAATAATATGCTTTCAGTGAGTTGTTGTGAGTTTTCCAGGCAACCTCAGAGGTTGTGAGAATGACTACCATAGATGTGGGTGAAACGTCAGGAGAGAATGCTTCTGGAATATGGCCATATTGCCTGGAAAACACACAACAACCCAGTGATTCCAGCCATAAAAGCCTTCGACAATATGCTTTCAGTTTCATTTTTGAAGAAACAAGGTCATTCTTTTAAAAAGGTTTTTATTTTAATGATTTACCCATTAATGCTATCATTAAATGGATTTCTTCCTAATTCTTTAAGTAAAGCTCTGAACCAAGTGGTCATAAAAAGAGGGCAATCAAACATGTTAGAAAAAATATTTAATTTTTAAAATGCATTAAAAAGTTATGGGTTATTTTGATCTACGGTGTTAATTAAGGAAGCTGCAGTTTAAATGGAGATGTTAATGTAATCCATTAGCAACTATACCGCTTGCATGCAGCATTTTCCTTCTAATCTACAACATATTCTAGTTTAGAGTTAAAGCAAAGGAGAAGTAGGTGAAAGGAGGAGTGTCGGCAGCATGCTCATTACACCGTTCATTTGGATGACACTTGCACTTTGTTCCACTCTCATCTCATCTAATCCCTGACTGTTCGCTCTCCCTCTCTTCTGGCCTTCTGAAATTCACAGCTGAGCTGTCTCCCTCACATATGGCTTGCATATCATTATGCATATTCCATTTTACACTGTATTAAAATGATGAGCTTCTGGCTCTGGGCCAGCTTATTTAAATAAGACCCAGTGAACTTGGAAAGTCAGGGAGGCAGACGGGATACAGGCACACAGCAAGCAGCATGTAGTTCTATTCTCTGCTCTTAAAATTAAACCTGTGTCTACTCCTACAAAACAACAACAGAGAATTATATGATATATTGATCAAGGGTGTGTGTAGGAAAAAAATCTAATATGTATCCAGGAAACTATAGAAGCATTTAAGAGATTTCCTTTCCTTCATGCAGTGTGAATGTATCTATTTAATTCTTGTTAATATCGTAATTTGCAAGAGATCCAGGTTGAGTATACCTTATTAAAAATGTTTGGGACCAGAAGGGTTTGGGATTTTCTTTTCCGATTTTGGAATATCTGTACAGTATTTGAATACACAGTGTGTTCAAAATCTTGGAGATGTGCCTTACATCTAAGCACAGAATTCATTGATGTTTCATATATAGGGTATACATATAGCTAAAAGTAATTTTATCCACAATATTTTTAATTATTTTTGTGTATGAAACTTCATCACACTAGAGAATGAATCCACTTTAAATCCAGTTTAGTGAGGCTGTTAAAGGCTCAATAAACTATAAACCCCAGAATTCTGCTGGAGGCACCAACCAGATTTAAAGTGGATTCATTCTCTAGTGTGATGAAGTAGAAAGTTTGTGTATGTTGAACCACGAGAATGCAAAAGTATCATAATCACTTCCACTCATGTGGACGATTTTGGATTTCGGAATATTTTGGAATTCTAGATAAGGGATGCTTAACATGTATTGACATCTTTGTACCTCCCCCCTCCCCAGCTTTTTCCAAAAAAAGCTGTCTGTCCCCAAATGTGGAGTCAAGAGGAGCTTTTGGTGTGGTGAAAAAGGCAATTAACAATGTCAAGGGAATGAAAGTTTGATAAATTAGATGGTTTCTCAGCCAACTCATGACTAAACTTTGAAAATCTTCCATGTGTCTTATTTCTACAGTTCCAGTCAAGCAATAAAAACTGGAGGTTTACTGAATCTGAGCAATTGTTGAAGGAGGCAGCGAAACAAATCCCACTGCTACAGCGAGCTTTGATTCAGGACCTTAATAATTAATATTCATACAAAATGAACTCTTCGAGTCAAAAAAGCAATCATTTAGAAACTTATGTCTTATGAATCTTAGTAACTGAATACCTGCCCAACAAAATACAGGGTGTAAAATGTTGAAATCAGCAGAGTGCCATGGCCCCTTAAATATCACCGCATATATTTGTGTGGCTTAAAACAGTGCCAATTGATGAGAACAGCTATCTTATGATTATATGTATGTATTGCTGTTCCTTTTATATAATCTTGTAAATCAAAATTAACTGTGACAGGCAGTTCAATAATTCTTCCATGTATGAAAAACAAACAAACAAGCAGAATGCAAAACTGGAAGAGTGACATTTAGAGTAAAGCACCAAAGGGTGCTCTGCTTATGTTTGATCTTAAGATGGTTGGAATCAGCAGGGAGGGCTTGTAAATCACTTGATGGTTTGCCAACAAGATCTGGGCAAGCAACATAAGGCTGTCAGGAAAGACAGATCAATAGGGAATGTCAGCGGTGCCACTAGATGGGTGCAAACCACACCAGGCAACACTAGTAAAGCTGGTAATTGTCAAGACCCTCCCTCCAGTCACCACCACCACCCCTCTGCCAGCCAGGGTGGCTTTGCTGTCTGTCTGCTGTGACCGGCGGGGGGGGGGGGGGGGGTGCTGCTTGGCCAAGTGACCCCTTCCCTATCTGGAAGAGCTGCTGGTGAGGCCAGGGAAGGAAGATACAGCAGTGAGAGGAAAGGAAGTACAGGGCCACAAGAGCAAAGGAAGTCAAGCAGTAGTGGTGGCAGGCAACCCGAGGAGTGAGGTTGGGAAAGGACTGCACTGTGGGCAGGAGCAGGAGGGTGAAGGTCAAATGTTTCTCCTCACCTGCTGGCACTTCTCCTTCTGTTGCCCCACTCCTTCTGCACTATCCCCAGGGTTGTGCATACCAAGCATGGGATAGCCAAGGCACAGCAGCTATGCTGACTGTGGGAAGAAGGATTTGGCGGTGGCGGCAGCCTCCTCCCCTTTTGTGCGCCTCCCTCTCATACCCCTTTTGCAAGGCCCTGGTCTGGGACATCTGCTGCTGCTATCTTTGCTTGGGGAGGGTGAGGAAACCAAGACTGGATCCTTCCTTCTGCTAGTGAGTCCCACTCACCAGGCAGAGTGGTAGCCTCTCTGAGGATGGCATCATGGGTGAATACACTGAAGTGACACCATAATGCTGCCACTGGTTAGTGTCTAAAGCAGTAAGAACTGGATGCACTGATATCCTGGATGAGCAGGCATGGAGATTATGCAGCTTTGTGTAAAAGGCACAGCTTGTAGGGCTCGAGCTCAGGAGAGACAGGTGGACTGCACAAGAGGGCCAGGATACTTAGTCCTGGTTTAATATAACTCCCAAGGATTTATTCAGATTTTAGATGATTCAACTACTCCCTGCTTCCCAAATTCTGTAGTACTTTCTCATCAGAGAAGACACAAGGCAGGTCACTGCTGAAGACTAGGGTCATGAACGAGGGCAAGTCATGACCCCTGAGCAGAAATCTGGATCCTATTGCTACTTCCCATTAAAGTAGACTTCAATAATCAGGGGGATTTACCTATATCTTGACAATATTTTGGGCTATATGGCCATGTTCTAGAAGCATTATCTGCTGATGTTTCACCTGCATCTATGGCAGGCATCCTCTGAGGATGCCTGCCATAGATGCAGGAGAAATGTTAGGAGAGAATGCTTCTAGAACATGGCCATATAGCCCGCAACATCTACAACAACCCAGTGATTCTGGCCATGAAAGCCTTCAGCAATACATCTTGACAATTTATTGAATTAGTCAAGTTGTGATTAATCAATAGGATTTAAATCTTTGTTGGACTAAAGCAACCTTAGTCCATATAGCCAAGAGTGAGGGAGGATGGGAGTTACTTTCCAACAATACCTGAATACCACAAACTGTTACCTCCTGGCTCAACCATTTCTTTCATGCCCTCCCTGTGCTTATTCTGAATTTCTCTCTTTTCCTGCTACATACTTATTCCTGCTACATGGTGGTTTTTTTTCTTAATCTCTTTTCTCCCATCATAGGTGGAAAAGTAGTTCAGAAAGACAATTCTGAATGATCAAATAGGGAAACATTACATAGCTACCCCCCTTACCAATTGTGCATTCCAGGTTTTGCTGAAATATAATAATATATGTGTACATGAACTAGGGATAGTATAGGAATTCATCACTTTCTTGTCTGCAGCTCATGACCACTTGAGAATTTTGTGTGAGAAGAAATATGGCACATTGTTGTGGTTTTTAAAAATTATTTTCAGCACAACATGAACTGTGTAGGTTTTGAAATCTCTGTAAAAGTTTGAGAAACTACACAGTTGCAGTACAAACCTGTACTTACAGTATTTTCACAGTGGACAGAAAAATGCAGCTTTCTAAGAAAAACAAACAAGCATCTGCACCCGTTTACATTGTTCTTTGCTTGTTCTTGGTGAACGTGCACAAAATGCAAAACTGAATTGTGGCCTCAACCTTCGCTGTTTTGTGTGAAGGCAAAACATGCAGTTTTCAGGGAAGGTTATGCAGTTCTCAGGAAAAGTTACATAGTTTCTGTAAAACAATGCTGATTTCTGGGTAAGCTAAGCAGCTTTCATAGAAAATTGAGACAGTTTCCTATCATTACAGAGCTGTGTGTGTGTTTGTGCGTGTGTGTGAAGGGATCCAGGTCCTCTGAAGCTATGGGAGGAAAAACTGTTTCCTTGTTCTTGACGTCTGTCAGAAATATGAAAAATCAAGATGTATCAAACGTAGTGTGTAGCATAGGGAACTTCAATAACTTCAAATTAGATATCTATGTTCATTTTTTCCCCTTTGCTCTTTGTTTAAAGTCAGGGGAAAATATCAGAGAACAGATCTGTAATTTGATATTCACTTTCAGAACCAACAACAGTTGTAAAGGTCAGGGCT
Source organism: Anolis sagrei (assembly GCF_037176765.1). NCBI lineage: Eukaryota > Metazoa > Chordata > Lepidosauria > Squamata > Anolidae > Anolis > Anolis sagrei. The sequence goes on from NC_090021.1 coordinate 94,952,668, forward strand.
TAGTCAACAAAGATGAAACAGATGGCCAAATGGTGAACAAATACTTTGTATATGGAGTTGAAGGAGCTGAACTGCACCTCCCATAAGCATTGGTTGAGGCTTGGGAGCTATTGGGGTTTTGATTTTGTGTGTTTTGGTCACTTTCAGCAAGGGCAGGTCCAAAATCTGCATTGCCACTATCAGCAATCTGCTTTGGGACTTTAAATAGTACCCATCAGCTTCAACACGTGACTCAGACCCTTCCACTATATCTGGGGGCCTCTGTGCCTATAATGCTCCAGATCCCAGAGTGGCACCAAGGCAAACAATGTGGAGCACTGTGGAAAATAAAATCAAAATGGAAGGTTCTTCAGGAACTGAAGTGAATAGTAGTGATAAGAGATGAAGTTAAATCCTTTATTAAATAATTGAAATGAGCAAATGACTGCATTCAGATATTATCCACCTGGGACTACATGCATAACTCAACTGTTAAATGGGTCATTTAATCAAAATACATAGCTTTTCTATATGTTCAGCCTCAACAATCAAGAGTAGGGAAATGGCCATTTAAAAATTGAATCAAGAAAAGGGGGAGAATGCTGGAGTTATAGGTCAGTTAGTTTGGCACCTGTAGATTGGTGGAAACCATTTTTAAATATAGTGTCTGGAATTCAGTATTGAAGTTATAGATGAATAATATATCAAGTTACAGATCTGTAACTGATCCATATCCACAAACACTATGTGGTCACAATCACAATGCTATTGCCACAGTCATGAATGTTTTGACAGCCCTGTTTTATGAGGCAGCCAACAGCTCAGGTGAATGGCAATCAAAGTGCAGGAGAATGATGTTTTCACACACACACACACACACACCAGCCAGTCAGGCAGCAAAAAACAGACCCCTGCAACAAATATTTCTTACAGTCTCACTGGTTGGTGAGAGGTGAGGTAGAAATATCATCCTCCTTATAGTCCAAACAGGGGTTGAACAAGTCTCCTTCACTCAAACGGATAGCTTCCTGATAGAAGGTCAGGTCAACCTACTTTATGCCATTTAGTTACACAAAATGTAACTAAACAGATGATCATAGAGTTAGAACAGATCCCAAGGGCCATCCAGTCCAACCTCCTTCCAGTGTCATCAAGTGTGTAGAACTAAAAGTCTTGTTCAGGAAAAATGAGCACGCCTTCTGCACAGATAAATCTTACCTTAACTCGTTAGCCAAGGCTTAACAGAATTGCTCCTTTTATGCAAATTACAATTTGTTTAAAAAAATAGGAAGCAGAAAGTAGAAATAAATGAAAAATTATTACAGTGGAAGGATGTAAGAAATTGAGGCACACTAGGATCTTTATTTGTTCCAGTGCTTTGTACCTTTTCATACATGATATGTTCTAGAGATAAGAATGGCACTGAAGTGCAGAGATACCACAAAAACCACATTAAGTCCTTTGGTCTCCACAATTGCAGTTCCTCTATCTTCTAAGGCAGCGATTCCCAACCTGTGGTCCGTGGACCACCAGTGGTCCCCAAAAACTAAAATTTGGTCCACAGCCCCACCATTACTACACCATTATAACGAGAGTGACTAGGGCAGACTACCCATGAAAGGTATGACAACAAGCCTCCTGACTGCTGCTTATCCTCCTGCTCCCTCCCCCTGAGCGGAGCCATTCCATGTGGCACCTGGAAGCAGGGCCACCTTGGTTTCTTTGTTTTTAGGCCTGTTCCTGGGGGGTTTGGGGGTGCAGATTCATAAAATTGCATTGGATAGACCACATCAGCTCTAAATTATTAAATATGGTTTTCTGTGGATGAGCAGATAGTGACTATTGGATGGAATATGTTCTGTATCAGAAACTAGAGCTGATGTGATCTATCCAATGCAATTTTCTGAAACAGCATCCCAAATAACCAAACCGAATATAAGTTGACCAAAACCGATTAGTACCATTTTGGTAGAGCCCCCGGTGGCGCAGTGGGTTAAACCCCTGTGCCGGCAGGACTGAAGACTGATAGGTCGCAGGTTCGAATCCAGGGAGAGGTGGATGAGCTCCCTCTATCAGCTCCAGCTCCTCATGCGGGGACATGAGAGAAGCCTCCCACAAGGATGATAAAAACATCAAATCATCCAGGCGTCCCCTGGGCAACGTCCTTGCAGACGGCCAATTCTCTCACACCAGGAGTCACTCCTGACACGACAAAAAAAAAAAACCATTTTGGTACAAATGTTGGAGAGTGGTTCATGGTCAAAGTGGTCCCTGTTTTTTTTTTTAAAAAAAAGGTTGGGAACCACTGTTCTAAAGAAAATATGAGAAGTTGGGTGTGAATCATAAAGAAAACTGATTTTGCCCTACAGTAACAGCATTAAGTCCCCTTCCACACAGTCCTTATATCTCAGGATCTGATCCCAGATTATCTGTCTATCCCAGGTTATCTGGCATTGGGGACTCATATAATCCAGATCTTGGGATATAGGGAAGCATGGAAGGGGCCTATATGGGACCAAAATCTTACTGGAAAATCTGATTTGAGAGATAAGGAAAAAAAGAGTTGAGGGGATGAGATACAACAAAAGGAAGAATGCACAAGGACAGGAATGGATAAAGAAATATGGGAGAGGCAGGAAAACAGCATTCAAATGAGAAGCAAAAGACAAAGTGCCCACAAATGTGGAAGTGCCATAAATAATGAGACTCAAATTACTCAGGGTAGAAAAAGCAATAAGAGATTTTGATTAGCTACAAAAGGATCACTCCAAACTGTGTGACTGTTTTTTTGTTTGTTTGTTTTTTACAGTGGAAAGTATAATTTCATTTGGGTGCAGTTTGTAAGTACATACTACCGAAGTAAAGAAACCCTGACTTGTTGAAAAATCTGAAGCATCATTATGATTTTTTTTTTAGTATTTTAATGCCTTTATACAAATCTATGTTCAAAAATATTTGACTAGTTCCAGCTACAGGAGAGCAATTAAATCAATGGGATTTACCAAAATGTTAGCTTAGCTGATCTACCCTAATTTGGACAAGCAACTGATTGAGGCTGCTGTATTCAGTTTTGGTCTGTCACCACAGAAAGGATATTGCACAACTGGGGAAATGTTCAGAAAACAGCAAAGGTGCAGAGAAAACCGAAGGGTTGGATAAAAAAAAGATATGTTTGAGGCACCTTAACCTTAAGTGGAGGAAAAATTGGAGGGACACACAGCAGAGGGTTATAAAACTATGTAGTATGAGGGAGGTAAATGGATAGAGATTTTTTTCTCCACATCCTAGATCCAGAATTAAACTTTTTTTATCATGTCAGAAGTGACTTGAGAAACTGCAAGTTGCTTATGGCGTGAAGCAATCAGCCATCTGCAGAGATGTTGCCCAGGGGGTGCCGAGATGTGTTACCATTCTGCAAGATGCTTCTCTCATGGCCCTGCATGGGAAGTTGGGACTGACAGACAGGAGATGACCCTGTCTCGTAGAGCCGAACAGCCGACCTTCAGGTCAGTAGCTCAGCCAGCACAAAGGTTTAACCCAATCCTCCACCATAGCTCCCACCTGAATTAAACTGAAGTTTAATCAATGGGGTTTTACTTTGTTGTGACAAATCTATATCTGCTGTTTTCCAAGTTCTTTTCTAAGTAAATACGCAAAATATATTTGTATATTTTAATTATTTTTTATATTTTAAATGGTTATGATGTTGCTTTTATGTTAAGTTGTTTTGAGTCCCCCTTGGGGACTCAAAATAATAATAATAATAATAATAATAATAATAATAATAATAACAACAACAACTCTAAGTCTATATCCAATTTAACGTTCACTGATTTAGGCTTAAATCCAGCAGTTCTATGTAATGAATAAATATTTCCTGCCTGATTCCTATATAACCTAGTAGTTCTCAACCTGTGGGTCCCCAGGTGTTTTGGGCTACAACTCCCAGAAATCCCAGCCAGTTTACCAGCTGCTAGGATTCTTGGGAGTTGAAGGCCAAAACATTTCGGGGCACACAGGTTGAGAACCACTGCTATATAAGGTCCTGTCACACATTCCAATGGAAAACCCAATTGGAGATTATTCCAATAGGAGAGCTGCATCCAAGTCCATAATACACAAATATTTTTGGACTGTTGATGGTACTGTGAATCAACTCTGAAAGGCTGGATAATGCTCCTAATGGAGCAGATATTATTAGGTTTCCAAATTAGTACCCTTCTGAGATAAACAGAAGAATTTCACATAACGCCTGATAGCTTTTGTTTTCATTTAGCCTGGCTACAGTTGCAAATTGCAACAGTGCTTCATTTTTCATTGTGAAATCCATGTTTCCCGTTTGAAGGTCATGTAAAAAGGTCATTGGAATAAAAAACAATCATAATAGCAAAACTTTACAAGAAATCTCCATGTTTGGCTCATAGTAAATCAGGAGTGGGTTTTTTACACTGACTGTGTTAAAACAATATCCATTTATTCTGCATTTCCTCAAAAATATAAATATATATTTAATTATTTCTTTGGCTGCTATGATCCTTAGAAAAGCAGGATCTGAACTGGGAGGAAATCCATCATTGCTGGACTGAGACACAAGCTGAACGTGATGCCTGTTTCATAGTTGCTTCTTGTGCTTTGTGTTATTTTTTTATTTAAGAAATAACCTATATAGCAAACTGGCTTGGGATACTGGTAAGAAGGGGGATTGCGATAATATCATGGTAGTGGCAAAGATTAAAGCCCTGTCCCCTGATGCCACTGCCTCAAGCACTGCCATCTGCATTTCCAAAAAAAGTCCAAGTTATGTGAGGGAAAAACATTTGCTGAATATCGAGTTTATTCCTATCTCCAACAGCTCCAAATAAAGGGAATAGCACTAACAATATTTGAAGAATACAGTAAAATAGTTAGCAGAAGAAAGATAATCCATGCTGAATCATTGCAACCAAGGAGGACCTTTCCTGAGACATCTGAAGGAAGCCATTTGCTCTATGCAGAGGATTTTTAGAAGACAACCCTTTTCAGCTGCTCTTTGTTTGGCTAAGCATAAAACTCCAATTCTTGAAAGGTATGATCGAACTGCCCTGATTCATCTGAACGTAAGTCAGACTTATGTTTAAAAACGTACCCAACACAGGTGGATCAGTGGCTCACTTACCCAACCTCCATTAGCATGGTGCCGGAGCTCTCCTGGGACGTAGGAATGACACACCAGGAGTATGGGGGGAGGAGCGATCCCCCCCCTTTCTCTTTGTGCATCATTCCTACGTGCCAGGAGAATTGTGGTTACAAAATAATGGAGGCTGGGTGAGTTCTTTTATTTTTTTAAAGGCGTTTTGGGGAGGGGGTCAAAGTCCTGTTACATTTCCCAGGTCTGATTCAGCCTGGAAAACATAAGACAGCTGTGCAGATGGCCTTTTCAGAAGTCCCAGGACTTCTGAAAAGGCAGTCCACACTCCACCCACAGTGAGAAAGACAAAAGTTCTTTTCCAATAACAAATAATCTTGCCACAAAGCAGTTTTCCTGAGAAAGCATTTGGGATTTCATGGGGACCTGGGAGCTTGCGTGCTTTCCACCCTGTGTGGATGCACCCTCAGTGCTGTGATTACATCTATGTTAATGGCTTTGCATCTTACTGCCTCCCTGCACTTCCCAAAAATTATAATGGTAGGACTAACCACCGGGGACTATGTTTTCTGACCTCCCTTTCTCATAATGCTAGGTTAATTTACTTACCTAACTATTATTCTTCCTGTTTTGGCCCTGGTTTTGTTGTTATTGTCATCTATTTTATTCCATGCATATTTTGCTTCAATTGATGTTCTGTCTGCTTGGCTTGAGACAGAATGCTGTTTCCTAGAACAGATGGCCTTCTTCAGTTTGTTTCAAACAATGATTTGTACGTTTTGAATGGCTCTAGTCTTGATAACTTATGGTGAGAATTTGTATTTGTCTCTTCCAAGGTTTCAAGTGTTATTAATTGTATTCTAATTCCTTTTTCTTTAAATATGAGGGTTGGACTTTAGAGTAGCAAAGCATTCTGACAGTGATTGTGGGTTTTGCCAGGCTTGATATAGTTGGATTCACAGCACTGTTTATCTGCAAGAACCACTTCTGCTGCTAACACAATAAAGCTCAAATGATCCACTGGGACAGAGGAGCCTCATACCATATGACAAAATACATCATCCAAATTAAAGTAGATGGCAGACCTGAGTATGGTATTTTGACTCATGGGAAAATCATGCAGGTTCTGTATCCCTCTCTTCAGCTTGGAACTAACAATACAAATACCATTAACTTTCAGGCAGGTGACTTTAGGTGCTTTAAGTAACTGCATTCGAAGTCAGGACAGCCATATTCCAGCTAGTGTATTGGAAGGTCACATTTGTGTTGCTTTCAATGAGCCTTACATATCTAAATCAAAAAGACTTCATTTTTTGTCTATAGATGGCATACTGTGAGTGCTGATGTAGTTGAGGGACTATTAGATCATCTTAGGTCTGGCAAGGCTGAGCGATATGATGGGTGTGGCTGGTGGGAATGAGAGAGAGGCCCTTCTCAGTGGTGGCTCCTTGGCTATGGAACGCCCTCCCTAAAGACATCAGAATGGGTCCCTCCCTGCTACTCTTCAGAAGGCAAGTAAAAACCTTTCTATGGAAGGAAGCTTTTAGGGAAGGCAATGGGTAACCTGTTAAATGACTATTTGATTCGACTGTGATTTTAATACAGTTTAATACTCTTTTTCATGTTTATTATGTATTATAACTATTATTACTGGGGTGGTAATTTTATTCCAGCAGCTATCCAGGGTTTTAAAGCTAAAATTGTTCCATAGATACTTTTAGGAGCCCCAATTCGGACTCCTCTTACTAATAGCTGTTTTGAAGGAATTCAATCTTCTTTTCTTAGGTTAATATTTGGTGTCGCCAAGTGTGTTGTTGGACCTGCTCTTTACCTGGAGGTTGGCCTAAATTCCTTAAAATGTCTGTCATGGCAAAGCAACATTTTGACTTTTTAAAATCATCTTGGAGGAAGGAAAATGAGTGCAGTATTGCCTCAACAGGCTTATCTCCCTCCTAGTCCTCCTAGACAGGACTAAAGTAACTGTCAAACAGAGGTTAATGGACATTGATTATCAAGAGCTGCAAGGGGCCCCTGCTGTTCTCAGTTGCCGGGCTTATCCTGCTCTGCTTTACAAGGAAGGTATACCTTACTTACATTGTTCAACTATTTCAAAATATACAAAGGTTTTTACTAGGCAAGGTTTAATAAACTTCCCTCTAACGTATATACTGGGAGATTTAATAAAGCACAATTGAAAATGAGATGCTGCCCCTGTGATAATCAAAGCATTGAAACCATATCCTATATTCTTTTTCACTGTAGCTTTTATCAGGGACAAGGGAAGATTTATTATATCCCATTAATCTAACATTTTCTGGGTTGATCCCCGAGTATCTTATTATTATCCTGCTTCAGGGTTCTGACAAAGTCTTCATCCTGCAAAAAGCAATTTTTAAAATCTAACTATTTTAACCAGACTATCCTCATCTATGTAATATTAATTTATTTAATACTGTATTTTCACAATCACCTTTTTGATTATACTGTAATTTATATTGCTGCTCTGGCTTCTCACTGGAGTTGTTTAAAAATGGATTTAACATGTCGTTCCAATGTCTGGTGATGGTGCGCGCACACACACACACACACGAATGAGAGAGAAATAAGCAAACATGACAGAAGGGACACTAATAAATATGTAGCAGGGGGGTTGCATTTGTCATGGGAGGAAAGAAATGTGTCTATGGCTCAATATTGGGAACAATTTTCTACTAACGCCTAACACGGAGATGAGTTGACTACCTTAGAACACAAGATTGGCACAGATACAAATTGGATCAATATTTATCTAGCTATACCATCTTCCTAAGCTGATTGGGGAAGAGTGCTACTCTGTTTTAAATACTATATTAGGAATTATCAGAAAGATAGCCTTGCCAGTCCGTTCCAGTGTTAGTGAGGAAGTAATCTTATGGGACTCTTTTAAGACTTAAATACATGTTTAGCATGAGTTTTCATAGATTTGAATTCATTTCCTCAGATGCCCAATGAAGTACATATTCAAGCCTCATGGCATTTGGATAGCTTTGCCTTCAAAAATGGAGTAAGGCTAGATGCCATTTTGTACCTTTTAATTTTGTGGTTTTATAGTACAAAAGCATGGCAGCAGGGCCAATGTTTTGCATTCCACATTTATAGAAAAGAGCTTCACTGTTTTCAAGAAAAAAAACATGAAAGATGTGAAGAATGTCTTCTTTTTTTCCTGGTTGTTCATTTATAGGTCTAAGCAATTTCACTCTTACATCCTTTAAAAAATACATTTACTGTTCTATGTCTTGCATTATATCAGTACTGTCTCCATTTGGTTTAAAACAGTGATAACGTTATGAGAAACAGTCATATTTTTTCTGAAAGTTTTCTATTTCAAAATGTAGATCTAACAAAGTTGGCTTACCTTGTTAGGTGAAAGCCACTGCCTAAATAAAATAAAATGCAAAATCAAACCAAAATGGTTGTTTGACATTATTTAGCTATTAAAATTTATGTTACATGGATATGAGCTTAGGTATGTTGATTAACTATATGTCTCTCTATGTCTAACCAATAATGCCAGTTTAGATACTCAGTTGTTGATGCACCTAGTTATCTATCAATACTTTTCCTGCCTCTTAAAATTATTACATTTTCCTGGCAACCCTCCAGGGAAGAGGAGGTCTTTACCCTGGTTTTAAGGATTAACCTTCAGGTCTCATTGACCCATAAAATTAACATACATCAGAACTAATAAATAGTGTTCCTGTCTTTGCATCAACCATGTTTCAAATACCAGAATGACAGTAATGAAGAAGAGAAATTATTTCCTCAATTACTATGTTTAATGACTTTTAGATGTAAAAGAATTTTTTTTTCTACAAGAATATAATAAATTGTGATTGTGTGCCTGCATGTACTTGCCTTCAGCCTGTCAACATGTGGATTTCATATTAGTTTCGTCGGCAAAGAATACTCAGCGGCTGTTTTGTCAGGTCCTTCCACTGAATATAGCCCATAGGCAACTAGTATTCATTGGTGGTCTGCTATCCAAGTACGAACCAGAGGTGACCTTGCTCAGCTCCCAAAATCAGATGGAATCTGGTGTGTTTAGAGTATTTAGGCTCTTATATAATAAACATTAATTAAAATGTGCTTCTGGAACAAGGCCTTACAGCCTGGAAAACTCACAACAACCCAGTGATTCTGGTCATTAAAGTCTTCAACAATACATTAATTAAATTGTAGACAGTATTGGGAGGAGAGCAATGTCCATTCTCGATAAAATAGTGAAGAGTAGAGACAAAGATCTCTGGCAACAAAGATCCGCATAGTTAAAACAATTGTATTCCCCATAGTCACCTACAGATGTGAGAGCTGGACCATAGGGAAGGCTGAGTGAAGGAAGATAGATGCTTTTGAACTGTGGTGTTGGAGGAAAGTTCTAAGAGTACCTTGGGCTGCAAGAAGATCCAATCAGTCCATACTTCAGAAAATAAAGCCTGGCTGCTCATTGGAGGGAAGGATAGTAGAGGCAAAGATGAAGTACTTTGGCCACATCATGAGAAGAAAGGAAAGCTTATAGAAGACAATTATGCTGGGGGAAATGGAAGAGGGGTCGACCAAGGGCAAGATGGATGGATGGCATCCTTGAAGTGACTGGATTGACCGTGAAGGAGCTGGGGGTGGTGACGGCTGACAGGGAGCTCCGGCGTGGGCTGGTCCATGAGGTCACAAAGAATCGGAAACGACTGAACGAATGAACAACAACAACAGAGAGGGAAAAAAACCTGACTTGAAATCTTTACACACTATTTCAACCATTACTTACAACATTTGTAGTGTGCTGTTTGTAAAACTATAAAGTGAACAAAGCAAAACACTCAAAAGGGCTCAGGTCTTGTCAAACAATACACGATACTCAACTTCAGTTCAGAAAATGGAAAGAGTCCATTCCTGAACCATACAAATAATAAATTATGGATGATAAATCTATATCATAAAACATTTAACTCTAGAAGTACTCAATCTAATTTGAAAATGTCAAACTCTGCTTCCCTTTGGATTTCAGTATAATTGGCATTTCATTCAGAAAAATATAGTTGTAATTCCCTGTATAAAGGATGTGCCTTAGATTCATCGTAATTCCCAATCTCCTCCTCCCAATCTTCTGGAAATTTGTATTTTCTTGCCTTGTGATACACATATGTGCTATTGATGTGCAAACTGGCCAAAATAAGTGGAAATACATCACAAGGGGGAAATACATCACTTCCCATACTTCACCTACTATCTGTATGGAATTTACATAACAACTGCAGACAAAAATATGGGGAAATAATGACATCACCAAATTATGATGGCTGTTCTTACAAAACAATTAGTCTAATGAATTAAATGTAAAAAAGTGCTATAATCTGCCAATGTTAATTAAAATAATTAACACTAGGCTAATATGGATTTCTCTCCTTTCTCTTCTCTTTTTGGAGTGATTTTATATCCTTCCTTCCCAAATAGATGGATAGAAAACTGTGCTCATTTTCCTGAAAATTCCAAGTCATTTTCAAGTTGAAAAAGCCCTTATTATATTTTCCCTTAATACCAACCTTCTGAGATTATTATATAGCATTATAGAGCTTCAAAATTAGCATGAAACATAGGACTAAAATATAGAAATAATAATTCAATTGAAATAAAATGCAATTTAGCAGAAACATTTTAAATTAATAGAAACAGGTCACATGGTTCCTCACTATTATATTAAGATTCATCAGTGTCATGGACAGAATATAATTCCACAGCCAACCAATTCATAGCCTTCTTTGTTTCCCTTTATTTAATGTATGATGGAAAATCTCCTTTTCTTGTAGGAGGAAACATCCTTTTTATATAATTTGATGAAGATACTTCAGTAGATCATCTAATACAGAGGTCCTCAAACTTTTTAAGTAGAGGGCCTGGTCACAGTCCCTCAAACTGTTAGAGGGCCGGATTATAATTTGAAAAAACAAACAAACATGAATTCCTATGCACACTGGACATATCTTATTTGTAGTGCAAAACCCACGTAAAAACAATACAATTATTAAAACGAAGAACAATTTTAACAAATATACACTTATTAGCATTTCAATGGGAAATGTGGGCCTGCTTTCGGCTGATGAGATAGGATTGTTGTTGTCATTGTTTATGTTATTTATTTATTTCACGCATTTCTACCCCGCCCTTCTCAACCCCCGAGGGGAGCCTCAGGGCAGCTTACAAAAGGTACAATTCTATGCCTACACATTGTTGTTGTTGTTGTTGTGTGCTTGCAAGTTGTTTCAGACTTAGGCTGACCCTGAGCGAGGGCCGGGTAAATAAATGACCTTGGAGGGCCGCATCCGGCCCCCGGGCCTTAGTTTGAGGACCCCTGATCTAATACATATGTGAATTCCAGAAGCATTCTCTCCTGACGTTTTGCCTGCATCTATGGCAGGCATCCTCAGAGGTTACGAGGTCTGTTAGAAACTAGGAAAATGGGGTTTATATATCTGTGGAATGTCCAGGGTGGGAGAAAGAACTCTTGTCTGTTTGAGGTAGGTGTTTCAATTGGCCACACTGATTAACAGTTAATGGCCTAGCAGTTTCGAGGTCTGGCTTCTTACTGCCTGGGGGAATTTTTTGTTGGGAGGTGATTAGCTGGCCCTGATTGTTTCCTGTCGAGAATTCCTGTTTTTGAGTGTTGTTCTTTATTTACTGTTATGATTCCAATTGTTTCGATTGCTGTATGAGTTCAAGAGGAGTCATTCTTCAGCGGATGCATTCTTATGAAATAAAGTAGGTGTATGGGTAGCTGGAATGCTTAACCTTCTCGAATTATGAGGATACTGTGAAGGAGGATTGTGTTTAAGGGTTCCCCAAACCAAGGCCCTCTAAAGTCATTTGCCCGGCCCACACCCTAAGCTTTAGACTTAGGGTTGCCCTCAGTCTGAAATGACTTGAAGGCACAGAACAACAACCATCCTAATTAACTTGACTATCTCATCAGTGAAAAGTAGGCTCACACTTCCCATTGAAATACTGGCAAGTTTATGTTGGTTAAAATTGTTCTATATTAAATATTGTATTGTTCTTTCACATATTTTTTGCACTACAAATACGTGCAATATGCATGGGAATTTGTTTATGTTTTTTCAAACTATAGTCTGGCCCTCCAACAGTCTGATGGAACAAGGGCTGGCTCTTGGCTAAACAAGTTTCAGGACCCTTGGTCTAGAAGGTGTTGGGGTGTTAGAGGGGGTCAGTATTGGGGCAATGACAAATAAGTGATGGGGAGGGATAAATTTTAAATACAGAGGAAGATCAAGAGGGCAGCAGCTGCCAGTGTATGAAGTGTGTGTGTGTGTGGGGGGGGGGGAGCCATCAGCATTTTTGAGAAGGCAATATGGATAGAAGGCAACATGGAGTTTGGCAAGCACCAAGGTTTAGAACAGTAGAAGGAAGCTAGAAGAGGGACTGGAAGAGAAGCAAGAACCACAGTAGGGTCTGAAACAGAAATATGAGCCTTTGGGAGAATGGGACAAACAGTTGGAGAAAATAAAAGGTTACATAGTAACAGAGCAAGTGTGGAAAGAAGCCATTTGAAAGGAGATGGCAATAGTGACTAATACAAAGATTGGGGGGGGTTGTCTTTATAGCTATATTTCTCTTGTGTATGTCTCTGTATTTTCATTGTGCAGAAGGTGTCTGGATGTTTCGTGCATATGCATGTGCGTTTTGCTGAAAAGGCATACTTACTGCCAACATTTATTTGTTTTTGTGTTTAAATTAGATTTTTGTGTTTAAATAACATTTGTAATATTTCAAAATATTAAAGATAACTTGATTTCTCTTTTGAGTTAAAATCCTATAGCAATCAGTATGGGAAACCGAACCTGTCTACAAGTTGAGACCTCATTAGATAAAAAGCCTGAGGAAAGCCCAGGGACAGGAACAAGAAACCTGAAATCTATGTTCCTGATAGGGAAGCACTTTACATTAAGTGTAACCAGACATCCATTCTCTCAATACAAGATTCAGCACCTTAAAAAATGCAATGTCTCTATAACTATTAGGGCTGGGCAACCACGGAAAAAATTGTTTCTAAACTCAATTCGTTTTTAGGGGGGTTTTGCGTTTCGTTTTTTAAAAGAATTCCGAAATTTTTCTTTAAAAAAGTTCGATATTTACGAAATTTCGGAAATTACGAAACAGTTTCAAAACAATAACGAATCGATTTGTTAATGGTGGACGCGATTGCGCAATACGCTAAAAAAACCTCCAAATGGGACAGGGGGAACTTCTGAAGCTTCCCTCTCCCTCTGTTGTTGACTGTTGGTGTGATAATTTATTTTTTTATCACTGATAAAACAAATAACAACTATAAAACTTGCACCAGACATACGGAAATAATAACGAAACAATTTCGAAACAATTACGAAATAAATTTTAAAAATTCGTTTCGATTTTTAGTTTCTCCTGAATGGTTCAATATCGGATCGTAAGCCACTTTAAATACGAATTATTAACGAATTACGACATTAACGAATGAAACCGCCCAGCCCTAATAACTATTGGTTCCCACCAGGCTGCTGAGTTCTTTCTGTTAGGTCTAAAAGTATGCAAAGGAGTTCTAGGTGCCATCAAGCCAGGGTTTTGTGGACACTAACTTTGGCAACCACTTCTGCTTTTCATGGCATTTTAGCTCAGCATTCAAACTTGAATGGAGATACTTCTCTGGCTTGTCTTCCATGGAGTCAGAAAAAAATTATATATGGTTTATTGCAGACCTATTTTTCTTGCTTCTTGAGTGAGGGACAAGAAGCAAGAAAAATTCAAAGCGCTTGGACCCTGCTGAGTTTGGATGTCACACTGTAAACAAAATTACTTAGCTGTTGAATGTAAATGTCTACATCCCAGGACAAAAAGTTGAGTTCAGTTGGACATGCTTTGCCTGGAGAAAATTTTTTAAAGAAGTAAAATGATATGTGCCCTTAAAATTTTAAAAGATGTCATGTAATAAATCAGGTTTCTTTTCCTCCAGAGGCTTCAATGGTTTCAAATTATAACAAAGAAAAATATGAAAGGTAAGAAAGAAATTCCCGGTGACATGTCAATGAAATAAACTGCCTTGGAATGTGGTGCAATTTATTTTCATTAAGGAATTTTAACAGAGGTTGAATGGTCACCCTGTCATTGAATTTCCCAATTCAAAACACAGAAAGATGCCTCATATTGAATCATCGGTACATCTGGTCCAAGAGAGAGTGAAGTGCAGCGCTCTAGATGTTGCTACACTTTAATTCCCACTAGCTCTATAGCCATGGTATAGTGACAGCTGCTTTGAGTCTCATTTAAGAGAGGAAAGTGGGTATGAATAAATCTAATTATTAATAATATTGTTATTTATAATAATATTATGCATATATAAAACAATAATAATAAATAATAACAGCAGGATTGATGAGAAGAAACTGGAAAAGCTTATATGATATGAGGATTTAAAGACAGAAGTGCAAAGACTCTGGCACAAGCCAGTAAAGGTGGTCCCAGTGGTGGTCGGCACACTGGATGCAGTGCCTAAAGACCTTAGCCTGCACTTAAAAACAATAGGTGTGACAAAATTACCATCTGTCAGCTGCAAAAGGCCACCCTACTCGGATCTGCACACATTATTCGCTTGGGAAGTGTTCGATGTGTGATCAAATACAAAAGCCAGTTTAGTGATCTTGTTTGCTGATCTAATAATAATAATAATAATAATAATAATAGCTGCTGTCCAACAGCATCTGGAAGGATGCTCTTTTGATCTAGTCTGTTCTTTTTGAGAGCTCTGGTATTCTGTGATACAGAAACAGAATTGTGAAACACGTAGGAGAGCAACCAAACCTTTAAAGGATGCAGGCAATCCAGTGGGCTTTTAAAGGAATTCACAGAGGCTAATTCTTTAAGCTTGTCCTTTGATCTGAAAATTCTAGCTCAAGTTTTAATTAACTTTCAACTCAGTTCACATTTTAAGCGAATGCTCTAACTCAGTGCATTCTGAAATCTTCACTGGTTACTGCTGCCTATATATTATAATTTACAAATAATAATATTCACTGTGATTTATTTACACCTAACAGTATAAAACTTGGTTCTCTTGCAAAAACTTAGTTCTCTATGCCAGTTCATTGCACTAGTCCTCACTCAGCCCTTTCATAGCTGAACATGTCCACTTCATAATTCTGGCCATTTTGAATTCCATCTGATGGAGTAAACTGAAACTGGCTTTTAAATGTTTGTGATTGTTTTTAATAGGATGTTTATGTTTTATAATGGTCATTTTTGTATAGTTTTTGTATCGTTTGGCACAAATTGAATGCTTTGCCCTACATTGGAAACCACCCTGAGTCCTCTCAGATAGGATGGTATATAAAGAAAATTATTATTATTATTACTATTATTATTACTATTATTATTACTATTATTGAAGAAGTATTATAAATAAATACCTCAGATTTTATGTGAAAAATAAAATTTAAAAATCTAAGAATATTTTGTATATGCTTCTAATATTTTGAGCTCACTATCCTTTGAATTAAGAGAGAAGCAGGTGTGTTCTTGTCAATCTCAGCAGACCCAGGAAAATAAATTGCTGCAGCCTCTCATAGGTCATTCTCTTTATAATTCTTAGAATATTTGATAATGTTACTAATACAGTAATTCTACCTATGCTGCTGTTCAATATAAATATTCTAGGTCAAAGGACATAATAAAAGGATGAGTAAATAAATGATCAAGCAATGGTTACATGTGGGATAGCAGAAAGCATCTGCAGTAAAGTGAAGGAGAGTCTTTGGGCCCTTCCATACAGCCCTATCTCCCAGAATATCAAGGCAGAAAATCCCACAATATCTACTTTAAGCTGGGTTATCTGAGGGCCCTTTCACACAGTCCTATATCCCAGAATATCAATGCAGAAAATCCCACAATATCTGCTTTAAACTGAGTTATCTGAATCCACACTCAAATAATGTGGGATTTTCTGCCTTGATATTCTGGGATATAGGACTGTGTGAAAGGGCCTTTTGTCTGTTGCTTAAAAGTATTCAGCTTAGACAACAAGACCATCCTGGGAAGGCATTCTCCCTGCAATACTAATCTACTCTGAATGATGGCGGGGTAGCGAGACTGCAGCGTTCAAAGGTGTTCTCAGCACAGAACATATTAGGGATAGTGATAATTCTGGGGCCCAAATACATTTATGAGTTTAAGAGACCAGCTTTGGCACTATGCATTGTGCTTCAAAATGCCCCGGAAGCTACTCCTGCCAATTACGTATTGGTAGACACATGTACTGGCGATTGCATGGCTTCATGGTCACAATGGTGTGCCTTGTATAAAATAACTTTCTGTACTTCACCTTTTTACCTGATAAATTGTGTGAGTGTTTCATATGTTTAAAATAGAAGTTGTGAAGTTAATGGAAACTAAATGGTCTATATATAAAAATGTAGCAAAACCAAGCAAGGAAGCAAAACTTGAAGTAACAATGAAATAATCAAGTGCTACTTCTCGTTACAACAGCCAGCAGCATTTTTAATCCTCATATGACTTAAAAAGTGTACAAGCTTGTTTTCATTGCAGGCTTACAGCATTACTACCTTCTCCATGCTAAGTGCTGATAAGGTAATAAGGCTTGTATGTGTTTCTTCAAAGAATAAAGGCTCTGTGTGTGTCTGTATAAATAAAAGATCTCCTGCAAAAGTCTCTTTATTTCTTCAGGCAATCATCAATAATTCCAAGATGTTTAAGGTAGTTCTTTAAACAGAATAACTGGCAACAGCAAGAATGTTAAACTTATTGTAATATACAATGCACATTTTAGTTCGTGACCTAAAGGGTACACAATCCACAAGATGCAATTTAGGCCCTTGATTCAGCAATCCAGAAAACAGTCCCATTCAGCTTAGTCCAATTTGGATTCTTGTTATGTGTTTTCAATTGTTTCCAACATATGACAGTCCTAAAGTGGCCCTATCATGGGGTTTTCTGACCTTCAAAGTATGTGACTTGCCTAGGGTCACCCAGTGGGTTTCCATGGTCAACACTGGTCTTCAATAGCCCAATGATCAAACCACTGTGCCGTGCTAGCTCTATTTTGCTTTCTGTTTAAGTTTATATCTAAGTTTTGACTGGGAAACCCAGATATCCTTTCCCTTTCCCTTTGCTAACACAAAATCAATACAGTATAATAATGAATAGAATTAAGTTTCAGTCACAGGCATAGCAGCTCCTTACAAGGCTACTCTCCCTGCTAAATCAGGGGTGGGCAACTTCTTGTTGGAAATGACAACCTTCTTCAAACCTTCTCTAGTAATGTTTGTCTATGATCCTGTTGCTTACTGTTTGTATGGATAGTCTGGTATGCAGCTTCCTTTAGGTTCCTGAAAAGTTATGAAAGGGGCTGCAGACCACATGATCACCAGAGACTAAGACTGGCAGACTACTATAGACTACTTTAGATTTCAGATCACACACTTGTTTGCTGTTTTGCTGTAATATATGTCCTGGCCAGATGGCACAGAAAATTATCTCAAACATATCTGAAAAAACACTCATATGTTTTGTACTTGTGCATGATGAATATATGAAGGATGTGAATAAATGTTATTTTAAACAAAGTTTACATCATTTTTGTCTCTTGAGTGCATGACATAAAACAAGTTGTTTTATGGGAGAGTATAAATTTTGGGGCACTGGAAAAGCTCTGCTATTTTTATGCACTGGCAAATCTGTTTTCCTAACAGATCAGAGATAACAGGTTACTCAGTCTAACAACTGAAACCATTGCCTTGAGTAATTACATCTGGTTGTATACAACAAGAGAAGATTCTACTCTAAAGGGTTTTTGGCTCTTCTTCTTCCCTGTGTGAAAAGCTCATGGAGAAAGGCATCTAGTTTTGAGACACACATCTGTATCTTCCCTAAATCCAAATCACTAATGGACCAACTTCAAGGAATTTTAATTTTAGTTTATCTTTGCTTTATAATCTTGTATACTGCATTTCACCAAATCTAAGGCAAATGTTCTTAGAATATGTTTTAGAATTTTCTCTGTATGTACAATATCTTTTTTGTTTCAATGCAGTCTTATACTGCAATATTTTTGTGGGGTGAGGAGCGAGGGTCACTTTGTCTGCATAAGTCTATTTTATTAAGTCTAATAGGTTCAATGGAGAAGCAGTGGAAGCTTGAAGTGGAGCTTAGCTGAAATAATGGTCAACTGCCTTCTGACTTAGGCTGAGGCCAAAATGATGGGGCCCTTCTGCTCCTCCTCCTCTCTCGGGGGCAAGAGTTTTAAAAAAACAGTGAAATTAAGGCACCATCATATCTAAGATGCATCCTGTTTTTGAAGCCCGTAAATGAGGGGGGAAATATATCTTAGATCAATAAAATATGGTATTTTGATTATATACATGTCAGTTTGCTTCATATTATTTTCTATTTTTCTGTACTTTATCTGGATAATTTTTTTCCAATTGTATTGTATAGTTTTATATTTTTATTATTCCTTCTTTCCCTCTGTGTCTTTGTATATACATATATTTTGGATTGTACACCTTTGGCAGGACCCACTGTTTGTGGTTGTTTTACTTGTAAAGCACCATGTACATTGATGTCAGCAGCCAAACGTGATTTTATTCCATAGTCACAAACATATTATTTGGAGCAAGGTGGAACCTACCACTTTCATACAACACATAATTCTAAGAAGATTCAGAGCTACTTCACACATCAGAGACTTTTATTATGTATGCACTGCTCATTAATTAACCTCGTTTCGCATTGTATACACTGAAGAAGCATGAGCAAAAATGTGCAGTCCCATCTTGGTTCCTTGCAGAATTGCTATGAAATGTGCACCAGGTATAAAGATGATGGATATGCCTGTAAATGCCAGTGACATTTTGAAGCAGTCATGAATAAAATGTTCCTTTTTACTTGGCCTACATATAGTATGTTGGACTGTTGTTTATGTAAGTGTTATTGCTGTTCCTCGCAAAACAGCCACTCTCATAGTTTAATAAGACAACTGAAATAATGAGTGGTAAAAAAAAGATGAAAATGCAGACAATTGTTTAGTGAGAAGTAGCAGCAAATCACCCGTTTCAATGACAGTATGGTTGGTTTAACTCTCTGGAATTAACAATAGTTTCCTTAGGAGGATGCAGTCACAAGTTTGCCAAGATATTGTGTGGTATGCCTCAGCTCCAGAGCTTTGGCAGTGGAATATTATACTGTAATGTATACTGCTTTGTACATGGTGAGAATAACATAGCACAGCAGCGGAATGCACATTATACTGTATATATATTCTGTTTGATTTTGGAATACAGCTGTGCTATAAAGACTTACAAAATGTGAAGCTTTCTGTTAAGAAGCAACATTATCAGGAAGGGTTGGTTTAAAATGCATTATTAAGTTATTAAGAGACTATCCTGCTCTGGGGGGAAATAGTTGTAGCCAGCTCAGTTGCTAGCAAAGTACTGTTTTTAAATGTACAGTGGAAGAAGAACTAATTTAAAATGTTGTGGCAATACTAACTTTGTAGGTGCGGTTTTTGTTAGTATGTTTTAGAACAACAATAGCCAGTGATTTGGATACATAGTAGTGGGACTACTACATAGTATCCTGCTATAATAATTGTGCATTGGAGAGGGAGCATGCCCATCACTTCTGTTACAAGGCAGAGGCATTTAAAACATGTCAGCATTTCACAATTCTGTGAAAGGTAGGGGGGTTTTTTTTGTTTGGTTTTTTTTTTTTTTTTTTTTTGCTGTCCTCATCTGCTTGTCTGTGTGCATTATCATCTGTCTGGTTGTCTGATGATTTCATCCTTTTTCTGTCCCATTCCTTCCCTAAGGCACCTGGTCAATAAGAAGGTAACAACAAAAATATGTTCTGTTTTGTAATGACTAAACTGCATGGCTGCTCAAACAGGTATGATGCAGAGCTCTTCCAGAAAATATGGGCCTTTGTTGGATTTCCAGATATTTCAAAAATAATAGGCAAACCTGTGAAAGTTAAGGGTATCTTTTTGCTTTGCGCTTTCACAACTACTTTGATAAATTCAAAGTGCCTCTTGGCTGGTCTCAACAGGAAAGGCTCCGAGATTCATTTTCACTTTATCTTAGCATCTATAATGATTAAGTAAGATAAAGATAGATCTTAAATCTACATATGTGGTGCTCTTAGAGATCAGGAGCAGCACTTTGAATTCAACCTGAACACAATAAATAACCAGTACATTAATGCTTTCTTTGCCATTTGTTCAAGGGGTCTCTTTGATCCTGATGGCAAGGAGAGTAATCATTCATGACTCCTTAACCTATTTTTATAAGTAGGAGAAGGTCATTTAATGGATAAGGTGAAAAGTACACTCACAAGTGATTTAATTCTAATAATGATGGTGGGTCTGCGTAAAAGAGAAACAAAGAACATAACGAGACAGGGTGAACCCTGTTAAGAAAGATAAGGCTGGGCTTTTGTTTAAAATTCAACTAACCAGGCCTTAAGAACTATGACACAGAACTATGACAGCCACTAAATGTATTAAAATATACACATTCCCTAACATCACACACAACAAACTCTGAACTGCTGGCGATTTTATCAAGATAGTCACAGGTGAATTTGGAAACCACCTCCCCCTCTTTCCCCTATCATAAATTGATTCAGAAAACTGTTTCAGCCTTCCTAGTTTTTAGTTATATGAAAACTGCTTTTGCTGTGGGACAATTTCATCATTTCTCAATTTCCCGTGCATAAACATTTCCTTGGATGCAAGAATGGAAACAAAATGAACAGAACTACATCATCTTTCACAATCAGTTTAGGGTGACTCTGACAAAAAGGGTATGGAGATACAATACTTCCTATGGTGAAGCAAAAGAAGGATGTTTAGCAATTACAGATATTTTCACCCCTTAATTCTGTTTCTGTGTGGAACGCATCATGGCAAAGTGGTTAGTTCAAAGAACGCTTTGAGTCTCCCCATCCCCGAAAGGGTCAGACAATAAATTGAAAAGAGAAGGATAAGCAAAATCTAGAGATATCAAAGGTTTGGAGGTACTCTAAATCCCCCATTATCTTTGTTTGTTTCAGGATGAGGTATGGTGGCACATAAATTCAATACATTGGAAAGTATTTGCAGGGGACATGGTTTCTTTGAGGAAATGTCTCAGGAAGATCTCTTTCCAAGCTCATTTGATAAGACCACTTCCTTTGCCACTAGCAATTTAGCAGAGCACATTTGGAATCACAGTTTAATTACTATTTAGTGGCCACTCTATGCTCATTATTTGTATGGAAACATAAAACAGGGAAGGGCTCCGATATATTTGTAATGTAATTTATCACCTGGATACTAAATTGTGTGTGTCACGAGCAGCTGTATCACCAATATGTGTGCCAAAAACTACTTCCTTATAATAATGTCTTCATGTATTTGAACTTTGGCTTCAGTTCACCTTATGGTTGAATTCAAGAGAAGCAGTTCTAAAGCTGAAATTGAATGTGCAGCTCAATTGCAACTATATTTACTTGTAAGTACGGCTGCTACCTTCAGTATAACTTACACTCAAATAAAAATTCCAGAGCTTTATAGTAACGATTTACTAGTATCACTGCAAATGCTAACTAGTTACTTGAGGGCAGTGATGAGGGTGTAACCTATTTACATTTTTAAAGAAATGTAAGATGTAACCAAAGTTAATAACATAGCAAAATATCAGAGATTTAGTTAAACATTGCGATATATAGAATAAAGTTGGCACAATGAACCAAAGCAGAAAAGGTCATTTAAAAACTATCAAAGTCAACATTTTTTGCTGGGAAAGGAAAACTCAGATTGATTCAACATCCAGTCTGAGATAAGCAAAGTGAAAAACGTGCCCACGTTTATCAGTATTTATGTGGAGTTGCTTCACCTCTGGAATTCGCTCCCCAGAAATATTAGGCAAGCCCCCACCTTGGAAATCTTTAGGAGGAGCCTGAAAACCTGGCTGTTCCAATGTGCCTTCAATGACTGAATGTATGATAATCCCTGACCAAACTCTGCATAAAATGTCCTCAGAAGCACTTTATTCTCTGGCTTGTGCAATGAACTCCTACCTTATCCCCCGGATCCCCTTCCTGATATTTTACACTGCCCTATCTCCCAGTGTTTTAAAATTTTAATCTTTGAATTGGCCCTGCCCACTGTGATCATTTTTAGTGGTTTAATGTTTTGATTTTATATTGTTGTCCTGCATATTTACATTGGTTTTGTATTTTATGTTATTTTATTTTCTGATTTTCTGTTGTGTTTTTGTGTTATTTTGGGTTTTCTGTATCGATGGGCGTGGCCTCTCATAAGCTGCCCCGAGTCCCCTTTGGGGAGATGGTGGCGGGGTATAAATAAATAATAATAATAATTAATTAAACTTTTAAAAAATATCCTATATGCAAATTTTGCAAATTGATCAATATGGCTGCATTCAATTTGTTTCTAATATCAAATAATATACTATATCCTTAAGTCTCCAGTTTTACCTCCTGGCATGAAACAATGCCAGTGGGAAAACCTCATGGCAAGGAACTGCTTGGACTAGTGTAGAGCTGGAGCCTTGATCTAGGTTTGATGACATATAATGCTTTGCTAGATAAAGGTCTAGTGCTCTGTTTCAAGAGAGTAGTCTCTCTGGTAGAGAATAGTAAGTACTTCACCAAGCTAGAAACCCCAGGATTTCATCATGGCACTTCAAATCATATTGAACTGCTATAAGTATATGGTGCAGAAACACTCCAGGGATCAGGCTTCAATGGGTTCATATTATCTCCAAGGATGCCATTGACTTATTCCATCACATTTCCTTGTTCTTTATTAGCTGGAGTTAAAAATCACAAAGGATGAGAGGAGCATCCATGCTTGAATCTCTCCTTTCAAGAGTGGACTTTTCCATTTAAAGCTTTCCTGAAAATTACCATTCTGATATTTATTCTAGTTGACTGTAATTTAACACATGCTCTTTCATAGCTTATTCTTTACTTTAGCTGCTAAATGTTTCACGACTGCTGTGAAGACACACCAAAAAGGAAATATTAGGCCACAAAAGTAAGCAAATATGCCACAAAGGGAGCATACATGTCAAATGACAAGGCACCACTGTTGCATAATCGCCTTTTTTCTGTTTAGGCTGCATTATAAACAGTATCAGCTTGTCTGCCTTCTCCGGTGGGAAATCTACTATGATACTATCAGCACAAAAAAGCTATGAGATTTATACTAGAAGGAAGCTAGGGAATATATAAGAAGTTGGGTAAAAACTGAGCATTTAGAGTGCATTGCTTTTTGTAAAACAGATTCTAAGTTATATGAAATAGGAATTGAAATCTAATCTTCATAGCTGTATTTAAAATCTATAACCAAACAAGGTATTTCAAAACTTGTTCTTAGGCAATAATATTCTTTCCTATGTTTGCCTGTTTTTCACACCTAGCCATTGGTTAAAATGCGAATTAACAAGTCAGTGTTTTTTTTAAGACTTTTTACTTCAGTTGAAAATGATGAGGTTCATTATAATGTAAAAAAATGCAAAGCACGCCAACTTCTTAAAAATTAAATATCTGTAAAATAATAAGCAAAACAATTATTTTTAAAATATCTATGTGATTGAACAAATAAACATGGAAGGGCAATTCAAAACATTAAAGTAATCATTTTACCAGGTGAAAGAGCAGACAATAGCAGAGGTCTAATAAATGCAAGAAATAAATAAATAAATAAATAAATAAATAAGATCCATTTTATTAGAATCAAAGAATCATAGAGTTGGAAGAGACCTCGTGGACCAGTCCACCCCCCTGCCAAGAAGCAGGAAAATCGCATTCAAAGACCCACCCACCCCTGACAGATGGCACTCCAGCCTCTGTTTAAAAGCCTCCAAAGAAGCAGCTTCCGCCACACTTCAGGGCAGAGAATTCCACTGTTAGAAGTTCTTCCTAATGTTGTGGTATAATCTCATACCTGTAGTTTGAAGCCATTGTTCCATATTCTAGTCTCCAGGGCAGCAGAAAACAAGCTTGCTCTCTCCTCCTTATGACTTCCCCATATATATTTATACATGGCTATCATGTCTCCTCTCAGCCTTCTCTTCTGCAGGCTAAACGTGCCCAGCTCTTTAAGCTGCTCCTCATAGGGCTTGTTCTCCAGACCCTTGATCATTTTAGTCGCCCTCCTCTGGATACATTCCAGCTTGTCAACATCTCCCTTCAATTGTGGTGCCCAGAATTGGGCACAATGTGATTCCTGGTGTGGTCTGACCAAGGCAGAATAGAAGGGTAGCATGGCTTCCCTGGATGTAGACACTATACTCCTATTTATGCAGGCCAAAATCCCATTGGCTTTTTAGCTGCCGCACGACATTGTTGGCTCATGTTTAACTTGTTGTCCATGAGGACTCCAATATCTTTTTCACACATACTGCTGTTGAGCCAGGCGTCTGTATCTCTGCATTTCATTATTTTTCTGCTTAAGTGGAGTTTCTTGCATTTCATTTTGTTAGTTTTGGCCTATCTCTCTAATCTGTTAAGATCATTTCAAATTCTGCTCCTGTCTTCTGGAGTATTGGCAATCCCTCCCAATTTGGTGTTATCTGCAAACCCTTCATCTAAGTCATTAATAAAGATGTTATTGGTTCGATACATACCATTTTCACATAATATAGCTAAGAAGTTATTCTGGTGACAGTGAGACATAGGGTTAATCAGGCATTGTATGTTTTTACATCACGACTTATGTAATGCAAAATGAAACAATGTCACCAGGGAACTCCATTCCCCATAACATGATATGAAGACAATCTAACCACTTAGATAGACCTTTTTTATGGTGAAGGCATGGTCAACTGCCAATTCTGTGAAATACTCTCACAATCTATATTTACCACTGTACCTTGTTGAAAACAGTATTTGCTATGGGCAGGGAAGACGAGGGTAAGAATTAGCATTCCCACAGAAACTCCAGAATTCACTTCTGCATTTCCTTATCCTTGAACTAAGAAATTGAACATAATCTCATTTTCCCTTCAACACCTTTGAAGCAAACGTATGTATATCCTCTTGTATGCATTATGACATATATATTAAATGAATATTAAAGTTAAATAATAATTGCATAAAAATCTGTCAATTGTGATAAAAGATCAAATGTGCAAGCAGTTAGATTGATAGTTTACACAAAATGGATAAATAACCAGGAAAGATGGCCTTATCTAAAGGTCAACAGCAAAGAAAGTGACCTTGTTTGCGCCTGTCCTAGATTTTATTTTTTATTGCAAGCAGCCCTTCTGAGTACAGATGTGCTGAAGGTGTCAGATAAAAATTGATATGGTGTTTGACTTATTTAGTTGCATAGATGAGTGAAGTGTGAATGGGACAAGCTGCGCGTGAATGCAGCTGCTCTGATTCCTGTGATCACACTGATGAAGGCAAACTGCTTCTGAGGAGCCAGAAATGACAGGCAGCTGCATACTCCACTTCACACTGACATTTTTGCATGCAATCAACAGCACACACCGTTTATTTGAACTTGTCCAAACTTCAGCTAAAACCTAAATACTTACATTCAAATATAGGTCATAATGGAGATTAAAGAATCACATTCACAATCTGCTCTAATGACATTTTTATGGTTGGTATATTTTATCATTATTATATTGCATGGAAATGAAGCATTTGCCCTTTGGGGGAAAATGACATCATGCCAGTATTAAACAATACGTAATAGTCTCAGCAGCATATTCAAGTAATACTAAATGTGTCATAGTGGCTTAGCAGATAGGAAAGAGGTTGTAGAGATCAAACCAATAACATTCCTAATGGCATACAACCCATTTAGAAACAGAGTGATTAATTGCTCACAGCATTACCCTGAGATGAGTGAGTGAGAAATGGGCTTCCTCATAGTTGTGTTTGAGGACCAAATACTCTGATCCCAAACATATTCATTCGGAATAAAACGCCACTAAAAAATGTTAATTCTTTATACACTGTAACTGCATACCTGTCTAATTGAAAAAATGTTCTACAAATGTAGCCCCAAAAGTGCAGGTTGTGCATCAGAACTGCATCATTTTGGCTGCAATTCTTCATTACTTATGGATGTGAAAACCCTGCCAGCAGAATTCAGTGGAAAGAACATACAGAAAGCTACACATGATTTCCTGCTGTGTCTGATAGAACTGGGAGATCCTAGTGTTCTAGGGAACATATTTCTATTGCTATAGCTGTTATTTAGACTTACTTCTTATTTAAAGATGCATAAAATATCTTGCAAAGATGTAAGAATCATTTAGTCCAAACAGTTAAGACCAAATAGGTTTTAAACAGCTGTTAAAGTGGCAATGATGCTCAAGGATTTTTTTAAGGTAATAAAGCACCATGGGGAAGGAAAATGCAATTTGTCAATTAGAAGTACATTTTCCATTATTGGAGCCCTTGGTAGCACAGTGGGTTAAACAGCTGAGCAGCTCAACTGGCTGACAGAAAGGTCAGTGGTTCAAATTCCAGGAGCAGGGTGAGCTCCCACTGTTAGCCACAGCTTCTGTCAACCTAGTGGTTCGAAAACATGCAAATGCAAGTAGATCAATAGGTACTGCTCTGGCAGGAAGGTAACAGCACTCCATGCAGTCATGCCAGCCACATGACCTTGGAGATGTCAATGGACAACACTGGCTCTTCAGCTTAGAAATGGGGATGAGCACCACCCCGAGTCAGACATGACTAGACTTAATGTCAGGGGAAACCTTTACCTTTCCTTTTCCATTACTAGAAAATGTAACTTGTCATCTTTTGGAAACTATGTGGAAATCAATGCTTTTTCCACCTGATATATTGACTAGTCACATTTCCTTTTTTAAAAATACACTCAAGCACTGAGCGAAATATTACAGAGTTTGTGTCTTACTACTTCAGAACAAAAACATTGCAAAACATCAAACTGCAGTGCCAAGCTGTCTGTTTTCTAAATTCTCTGTACTTGTAGAACTGTGCTGGAAATGTTTTATGATAATGAATATTCAACCTGTAAATATCTTAAGATAGAAACAAGGTAATAAACTATAAACTATAGAAGTGAAAGTTACAAGAAGATAGAGAGGACAGTTAACAAAATTATCGTCCTTTTAAACATTAAGGCATATTTCTAGGGGTGTGCATGAGAGAGAGAGAGAGAGAGAGAGAGAGAGAGAGACTGTGCTAGTCCTGCTGGAAAAGGAGGTATGTTGGGGGAGGCAGGGAGTATGAGAATATCCTGTGACTGTTATATACCTTCCTCATTTGATAACCTTACTAGTCTACCTTTTAAAGGTAACTTTTAAAAGCTGTTGCGGGCTGCTTAGACAAATAAAGGCATTTTATGTTTGGTTTTGTACTGTCTCCAGTCAGCACTGGCAGTGAAATGACAGAATACTTGAAGATAGATTTTTTTTCTGTTTTGCTACCTGCAAGCAAACTAATAAAATCCAAGGTAAGAATGTAAGGGGTGGGGGGGGGGGGGGGGAAAGCATGTTTTGTGTATTACAAGCAAATAATTTACTGGTCAAATGCTGATTATTCCTAGTCTCTTGCCATTGTAGCCCCTTATCTCTTCAAACCTCTGTCCAACCTGTTAGGGACATGGGACTTTTTTTCTTTCTGTCCCAGGCAAGACTGGTGTTTTCTCTTAAAATATTAAATCAGACTGGTGGCATTGTATTTATTTTTTTAAGCCCCAATCATTTGCTGCTTTCAGTGAAAACAGATAGGAATCATGTGATCTACTCCCAATCTGAGACAATGCCTTTTCTAGTGAATAAGTCTACCTTTCTTTCAAGTTCACATTTGAGGCCCCATCTACACTGCCATATAATGCAGTTTAACTAGATGGGACATGAGTAACAACAACAATTAGGTTATAGATGGGAGGCAGGATAAATTTTGCTACTACATACAGTCATTAAAGAAAAAAATAACAAGAATAGCAGAGGCTTAAGTGAAGCTGTTAGAATGGAAATTAAAAGACTCAACATTCCGATGGAAATCAACAACAACCCAGTTCTTTTACCATCTGTTATAACTACCACAGAATAAAATGATGATTGATTATATAACTTCCGTGATTTCACACAATCCTACACCATAAGCTCTGTGACAGTAGAGAGTAGAGTGAAATTCTTGTCCTAAATTTCACAATATAGTTGTTATATTTCACAACTATATTTCTCCCTCTATGTATCATATCACTTGATATCTGATCTATCAAACCATGTTAGGACATAGTATTTGAGTTTCTCTCATTTATTTTTTTATATGAGGACCTACCAATCAGTCCAAAGCACCTCTGACTATGTCTATTCCACTCCAAAGCTAAATTGGACAATTCTGTTCCTGTCCAGAGCTAATACTACTTAGCCTACATTTGCTTGATTCACTTCATTATTTGGGATTTTACTAAATTGTTAGCCAGTTATAGAGATTTTCATAGACAAAGAATATTCAGAGATGGTTTTGCCAGTTTCTTCCTCTGAAATACAATATAGCCTACAGCACCAATGTACTAGGGGGAATATTCAGTAACTCATGTAAATAAGCCATATGATGATTTTAGGGGAATTAAGAATCACTACTTTTATTCGTAACTGGAATTACATACTCATACATTACTTCTACAGTAAACAGGGCTGTGTGGCCTCACTACCTCGATGTGTTTTGTATAGCCAGCAACTTAAAACATTCTGATTTCTTCTTGAAGTAACCATTTTTCACCTTTAAAATCTGTAGGTATGGCTGTAAAAAGGAGTGAGGCTTGAAACTGTAGTTACTTTTTTAAAAAGAACTTTCCAAGCCCTAGGAAAGAGCATGGCAATTTTGAATAACTTGTAGTATACTGGAATATTATTCAGAAATTGTTTGGGTTTTTTAAAAAGTGGTTTGGGAGGCATAAAAGCAGAAATATAGCATTAGGAGCATATAAAGGTAGAATGTTGAAACCAGACAGAGACCACATGGCAATGCAACTCCACTCTAGTTTCCTGGACTGAAGAAGAAAATAAGACAAATACATCTGCTAGAAAAATGGATATTTAACTTTGCTTGCAAACCTATAATGAAAGAAAGTATGTTATTTCCATTAGGAGATCTGGATTAATATAGTGGTTTCAGCATTAAACTAGAACTAAAGAAACCAGGGATGAAATCCCTGCTCATCCATGAAAGTTTACTGGGTGACCTTGAGCACATCACTCCCTCAGCCTTGGGGGAAGGCAAACCTCTTCTGAAGAAATCTTGCCATGAAAATTGTGTAATACAATAACCACAAGTTGAAGTCGACTGAAAGGTGCACAACAATAGTATCTCCATTGACTACTTGCTTATATATTTCAGAAACATTTTTCTGTCCAGGTGTGAGTTCCCCTTAGCACAAAATAACATATAATACACAGTATACATTTGGAAGAAGTAGGCCACAGCTTTCCCGGTTACAGCTCTCATCATTAAACCCGATCCTCAAGCCCAGTGCTGGAACCCTCAGAAAATTAATGTGGTCAGGAATTAGCAGAAGGGCATTTGTTCTGAGCCAAGCAAGACCCATTCTACTCTGCATCTCTGAGGCCTCAAGGGACCCCCATAATGCTACCCAGTGCCTGAAAGGTAGGTTGAGTCTCCCTTATCCAAAATGCTTGGACCAGAAACATTTTGGATACTGATTTTTCTATATTTAGAATACCCATATTTGCATATATTTTTAAAAAACTCTTAAGGTGATTGAACCACCAGCTCATGCTCCACATGCCCACCTGCACCTCCACAGGTCCCTCATAACCACAGCTATGGTCCCCTCATAGCCACACACCTGTTTGTATGCCTGGGAGTGAGTGCTGGAAGGCGGAAAAAGAAAATGTGAAACTTGAAATGTCTGTGAGGAGAGGCCTCTTTCCTGCCTTAACTATTCCTGGTCTGCAATGAGAGTGGTGGCTGCAGAATCGTCACCATCACAGGTGCCAACACCACTCATCTTTCCTGTTCCCCACTCCCCACTCCACAATACTTTGCATGTTTATACCCTTGGGTCTTGCAGGGGGTTCATATGTGCCAGTGGTGAGAAGAAGGAAGAGATGGCAGCAAAGGAGGAAGAGCCCTGGAGGGAGGGCAAAAAAGTAAGCCAAGTTCCTGCTTTAGTACCACCTCTGTTGCCACTACCATCTCCTCAGCAGTGAGTAGCAATTGTGAGTGTGAGGCAAGTGGGACCATTCTCCACCTGTCATCTCCAATGTGGTGACTTTGTGTGGGGCTGCTGTCAATGATACAGATAGGAGAACAGTAGCAGAGGAGGAGATGGTGGTGGTTGCAGCAACAAGGAGCAATGAGGCCCTCCGCATGACTGCCAGATGAAGGAGGGGGGGAAAGGCAGAAGCAGGTGACTGGCAGCAAAAAGCTTTGAATTTTGGAATACTTCAGATTGAGATTTTCTGGATAAGGGATTTTCAACCTGTAATAGAAATCCCGGATGCAAGACCTGTCCCAACTGCCTCCCCCCTCTCCCCAGCAAAAAAGTTGTAACAAGTAAAATTAACAGGACATAATTAGCAACATGCAAGAGCCTTACAACAGCAAAGCATGGAATCAAATTGTTGAACTCCACTCTTGCCCCAAACCAATGAGTCATGTAGGACCTTCCTAATATTTAACATATGTATATAAGCACTCCTGCAGGAACAAGACACTGAAATACAACACTGCCTGAGCTCTGAAAGTCAGCAAGCTGGAACAAGCAACGACCATCAGAACCACCGTAGGGAGACCAAGGTGCTTGTTTACAAAGCTATTGTCCTCCCAACCCTGCTATATGCCTGCGAAACATAGACTGCCAACAGACATCATGCTCAAGTCCTGGAACGATTCCATCAGCATTGCCTCCGAAAAATCCTGCAAATCTCCTGGGAAGACAGGTGAACAAATGTCAGCATGCTGGAACAAGCAAAGACTACCAGAATTGAAGCGATGCTTCCATGCCATCAACTCCGCTGGACTGGCCACGTTGTCTCAATGCCTGATCACCATCTCCCAAGGCAGTTACTATACTCCGAACTCAAGAAAGGTAAACGTAATGGTGGTGGACAGGAAAAGAAATTTAAAGATGGGCTTAAAGCCAACCTTATAAAGGGTGGCATAGACACCGAGAATGGGGATGCTCTGGCCCTCAAGTGTTCTAACTGGAGGTCAGCTATGACCAGCAGTGCTGCGGAATTCGAAGAGGCACAAATGGAGGGTGAAAAGGAGAAATGTGCCAAGAGAAAGGTGCGTCAAGCCAATCCTGACTGGGACTGCCTTCCACCTGGAAACTGATGTCCTCACTGTGGGAGAAGATGCGGATCAAGAAGAGGGCTGCACAGCCACCTATGGACCCACTGCCAAGACACTACACTTGGAGGATCATCATCATTGAGCTATGAAGGATCGCCTAATTTGAATTGAAAATTGCAGTAACAAATAGTTCTTCCTCATCTTTTTAAACTTTTCACAAATATTTTAAAACTGCTGCTAAATTCGTTCTTTTTTTTTTTCATGCAAAATATATCTCCAGCACACAACTAAGTTTGAAATCCAAAGATATCAGTATTCACATATCCAGATTGCACAAAGACTCTCGGGACTCATGATTCTTACTGTAGCTTCCGCAGCATTAGAAAACATTTGCAAATCAGAACTGTATAATTTCATCTAGTACTTGCCACCAAATGCTGCAATCAACAGAATAAGTGAGAGGATTTTTTCTAGTGTTGTGAGTCTCTGCTCAAGTGTATTTATTATGTATATTCATTAAAGTTCATGGACCCCATGAGTTTTTAATCGAACAGTCATTTTGCAGGTCAAGTTCTTAAGGTTATCTCCTTTTGCTATTATTTTGTAAGAGCATTCTTTCCTATTAATTTTCTATTATAAATCCATGGTGTAAAACCATATTAGACACAACATATCAGACACTAGCTTTCCTTCCTTTCCTACTGGATTTTAGGACAGAGTATGGAAACTTTATACATGGACAAGAACTTCACAACATAATCAGATTCAGCCTCATAGTGAGACATCTGTACACCATCACTGCCAGGTATCTACATCTATTCCAATAGCTATGTGAGCTAGCCAAGCTTACTAAATGTTTTGAACGCTTGATATCTTAGCAGTATAAATTAATATCCTGTAAATTGTTTTTTGGGGTTTTTTTGCTACAGCTTTTCCCCTTCTGAGCAGTAGCTCAGAATTCTGTCACATTTAAAAAAATTACATTTAACTTGCAGACAATTATTTCTTCCAACCCATAAGAGTGCACTGTAGATTAAGTGTTGTTGCTGCTTGTTCTGTTAGGCATGCATTAATGCACCAGGGGATCTGTAATTTATTCATGGTATTCTGTCAACCCTCTTTACACGAAAACAGGACTGGAAAGGTACATTACGTTGTATCACCATGCTCAGAAATACAAAAGCAAATCTCCTCTTAACTAGCCCTTTCCAATTCAGCCCTTTACTTATTGTAGGCATTGTTTATGCTCTGTTCTAATACATGTAGCCCTCCATTTTAAGCCAGATATAAATAATTCTATTCAAGCCCATAATTAGGACACTGGGACTGTAGGAGGGGCAGTCGGCTGCATAATAAAGTAGATAACTGCATTTATGTTTTATATTCATGTACCTTATTAAAACCCATCAAAAGGATGAGATACATGCAGTGGGGATGAAAAAGGCTTTCTCACCCCATTTCCCCATGGCAGCCACTCTCCACACACACAGATTTCAGTGCTACATTGAATGTATGGAAACCTCACAAAGTAAGGTTGGCTGGTACACCCCTATTATGTTCATAGAAGGTGCCTCCTGCCTAAATTTTGGGAGATTCCCTTCCCAGCTCCCTGTATTGATAGACTTATCAATATTCATTACAGTCTCCAGTCCCCTTGTGAACCATTTTCAGGGTCTGGAAAGGCAGCCAAGAAGCAAAGCAGCATGGAGAAATCCACTTTTACCATCCCTGCTGTGTGTATGTGCCTCAATCTAAGGGATCTTTCAAGGTATACTAACCCTGTGGATTACAAAGGGTTCTCTTTGGCAAAGGAGACTTAAGACCCTTCCACACAGCCATATAACCCAGAATGTCATGGCAGATAAACCACAATATCTACTTTGAACTGGGTTATCTGAGTCCACACTGCCATATAATAATCCAGTTTAATGTGGATTTTATATAGCTCTGTGGAAGGGGTCTTAGAGGTGGTTTTGCCAGTTCCCTCCTCTGAAATAT
This sequence comes from Anolis sagrei, assembly GCF_037176765.1. Lineage (NCBI taxonomy): Eukaryota > Metazoa > Chordata > Lepidosauria > Squamata > Anolidae > Anolis > Anolis sagrei. Next base: position 94,986,128 of record NC_090021.1, read on the forward strand.
AGCCTACAGCACATGGTATTTGTCTGTCATCTAAATGCTAAGGCAAGCCCTGCTTCACTTTCAAGATAAGACACATATCTAAATTTGAATTCCACAGCATTCAGATTTCCTAAGCAGTGGCTAATTGAACACTCTTCACAGCACTTTGTTTTATGCAGAAACTACAATAACTGCCAGAATGTTCTTTTTTGTATTGTCAAAGGCTTTCATGGCTGGAATCACTGGGTTGTTGTAGGTTTTTTGGGTTGTCTGGCCATGTTCTAGAAGCATTCTCTCCTAACATTCTGCCTGCATCTATGGCAGGAGCATGGATGCCTGCCATAGATACAGGTGAAAAGTCAGGAGAGAATGCTTCTAGAACATGGCCATATAACCCGGAAAACCTACAGCAGCTCATTTTCTTTTTTCCCCTTAAAAAAACCTTTTATTTGGTCCTTGGATTTTTAGCAATGCATAAACAGCCATGCTTAGCCACAGTTTATATAATAGATCTTGAATTCCATACATGGTTGAAAATGACTATTGCTAAAGCTAAAAAACAAAAACAAATTTAAAAAAGAATTAAATGGACCCTTAGAGCAAATGCTTTTGCCAACACAGACTGTGAAAGTTTGACTACTTCTACTGAAGTTTGACTGATTGAGTTTCTTTTTTACTTTATGTACTGCGATGCAAGGTTACCTCATTCTACCACCCACAATGATATGAATACAATGATATGAATGTAGCTCATTTCCATTTATTTTTTATATGACAAATAAGTAAGAAAAACTATCATGGCCTTTTGCCTTAAATCACAATGAGGTAATAACTAAATCTTTGCTACAGATTTTATGTTTTGGATATCTGATTAAAGACAAGAACAGAATGGGGGCAATGATGTGATTTACTAAGTGGCAATAAGACCGGGCATTTCTGCTTTCCAGAACAACAAGATTTCTGGTCTGCTCTGCCACTTGATTCCATGGCAACATTATAATGTACGCAGCATGGGCCATTTAAGCATGTCTGAATGCAAAAAAGATGATTGACTGAGGCCCCTTCCACACAGCTAAATAAAATTCTACATTATCTGCTTGAACTGGACTATATGGCACTGTGGACTCAGATAACCCGGGTCAAAGCAGATATTATGAGATTTTTTGCCCATAATATTTTTATCAAGCTGTCTGGAAGGGGGCTGCGTTGCTGTGAGTTTTCCGGGCTATATGGCCATGTTCCAGAAGCATTCTCTCCTGACGTTTTGTCCACATCTATGGCAGGCATCCTCAGAGGTTGTGAGGTCTGTTGGACGCTAGGCAAGTGAGGTGAACTGTCTAGGATGGGAGAAAGAACTCTTGTCTGAGGCAGGTCTGAAAATTGCAACTGGCAATCTTGATCAACATTGAATAACCTTGCAGCTTCAAAGCCCGGATGCTTCCTACCTGGGAGAATTCTTTGTTGGGAGGTGTAAGCTGTGAAAGCTTTCATTCATAAAATGTAACCATTGAAAATATAACACATCATACCATTGTTTGCTTGATGTGGTTCCATATAGTATCAACTTTACAAAACATTAGAGGACAGACTCATAACATATGAATTGACAAAACAGAGTAAGATTACACAAGGAAGTTTACCTTCCATATTTTAGTGAGAATATCAATTGTATGGTTTCCTTCTAAATGCTCATTTGTGTATATTTAAGATTCAATGACCTAGAGATGTGTATATAAAAACATACATAAAATGTTGCATATATACTGTTTTTAAATGCTTTTTAATTGCTGATTGTGAGCATTGCAGATACTTGTAAATATAAAATATGTATTTGTTTACAGGGATTGGAAAGCATATGAGTTCTGCCACTTCTTGCAGTTTCACATGAGTGCTGTGGAAAAGGACAAGAAGCATGATGAACAAGGCAGCAGATGCCCTGGGTTATTTTAAATAATTTAATCATGTGACTAATTGGTCTCTGCTGGGTTTCTGTGGTAACTGCTTCCTAAGTGCTGATGGCAATTGTGTTAAATGTAGCTTGGAAACAACTCATAGGGTGTAGTACCTTCTAGAGAGCATAGGGAATCCATACAGCTGGGCTTGGAAGTTACTCCTGCTGAGACCTAGCTTACCAAACATCAGGATGTTTATAGCTGTGACTGAATTGCATTATTTTGGTTTTCCAGCACAAAGGTTGTGGGCAGAATGACTCTATTCCAGACCCTCTCCCCTATGCCTATGTTTATCTGAATTTGAAACAGCTAAAAGATTTACTATACACCAACCATCCTTGAGGGTTACTTTAATCTCTGATAGTTAACCATTCTTATTTTTACAGCATAAGCTAGAGTATCTCTCTTCTGATTGTGAAGAGACATCAATAAGGTATTAGTTCCTTTTCCTTATACAGGCAGTCCCTGAGTTACAAACATCCAATTTACAAAAATGAGAGAAATTCACTCGTGAAAGAGTTATCATGGGGAAAAGGTGTCTCCATTGCAGCTTTATCTACTTGTTTCCACAAGTCAATTTTTACAAAATCCAATTATCGGAAAGTGAGAGGGTTTTTTTTTCCCATCTCAGGAGCGGCCTGAGAAACTGCAAGTTGCTTCTGGTGTGAGAGAATTGGCCATCTGCAAGGATGTCGTCCAGGGGATGCCTGGATGTTTTATCATCCTTGTGGGAGGGTACCCTCATGTCCCTGCCGGAACTGACAGAGGGAGCTCATCTGTGCTCTCCTCGGTCTTCAGTCTACTGGCACAAGGATTTAACCCATTGTGCCACTGGGGGCTCCAAAAAGTGAGGTAAAATCTTCTGAACAGGGGCATAGACAGCAAAACAAAACCCACAGAGGTGTTAATCCTTCCGTGTGCTATTTAAAACACACACATACGCATCACTTGAGCTAAGTTTTTAAAATGTGCCTGTTATGATTTACACACAAATTCAACTTAAGAACAAACCTACAGAACCTATCTTGTTTGTAACTTGACAGCTGCCTGTATTAAATGGTGTCATTACTCTAACTTAAGAGCCTCAACTGGATGAAGAAATTCATTTTTTATCTTCTAGCATGTGAGAATTTTTTCTTCTTGTATAAGTCATTTCATAAGTGTTTTATAACTCATCACACTTTCTTTAGGTTTGGTGATTCTTGAACTAGCAGCTCATACTAGTCTTTGTGCAGAAACCAGAAGGCAAATCATGGTGCCCTCCTGACACTGTCAGGATGCACTTCCCAGCAGCCCTGAGCAGTCCAGCCAATATGCTAGAAGCTGCAGTCCAACATCTTTATAGTTATATGATTAGCACCCTTACAATGGAGGAACAATGTCACATCTTGTACCTTTTCTGTTGGCCTTACACTAGACACAAATTGTTTCTAATAGCTGATTTAATACTATTTACTATTGTGAGATATGCCCACACTTGTGAAGATGGAGTAACCTCTGCAGGCCAAGAAAATCTTGTTCACTTTGGCTCTCTAAAATACAGAGTGGAATGGCATGCATAATATACGTAGATGCAGATGCACAGGAGAACATACATTTCCTAAGAGAGCGTAATTACTAATTTACTGAAAATACTAATTTCTAAGTTGTGGATGAAGTGAGAATGACTGTTGTGCTCCCAGAAACCCTGTCTGTGATAATGGAGATATTAATCCCAAATCATATAAACAGCTTTCATCACATCAGCTGTCAGTTGACTTATCATCTCTACCCACATTCCTTCATTGTTTGAAGTTTGGTCCAGATTATTGTTTCTTTAGAGCAGTGGTTCTCCAGATGTTTTGGACTGCAACTCCTAGAAATCCTAACAGATGATAATCTGGCTGGGATTTCTGGGAGTTGTATGTCAGAAAAACTGGGGACCCACAGGTTGAGAACCACTGCATTAGAGGCTTCACACTGTTAATATTGTTACAATTTTGGGAGGTTTTAGTGTATATAGACCCCTTGCATTTCCAATAAAGGCTCCTTGAGGGTTCAGGCAATCAAAAGCTGCCCAGTTTAGGGGCAGATGGACCTGTCTCATGTCCAATAGCTTATGTCTGAGTTTGTTGTCACCTCTGTCATTCCAGTGCCACACAGCAGTCAGGCTGGGTGAATGGGTTGCCATCAGCTTGCAGATAAGTCAACGATTGAATGGATATTCATTGGCCAACTGGCTGGTCAACCAAAGCCTAAATCCAGACCTATGCTGCAGGCCAAGCCTATTCAGCTGTAACCAATATAGTTACAGCTGAATGTGCTCTGGGTTCATTAATGTTAAGCACCTGTCTATAGTTGCTTCTGGGTCAAAAAATGGAATAGATTATATAAGGAACCTTAAAATTGGCTTTTTGTTTTCGAGTAATGTTCTTGGTTTAACCTTCAGTTTGCACAAATAGCTATGTACAATACCAAACTTTGGCCAGCATCAGAATAATACATAATCTGTCTCTTTGCTTGTTTGAAATGAAAATACTCCCAGTAAGGGAATCAAGGGGCGATAATGATGGACATGGATCATCTTTAGAATAACCTGGGTATAACAAAGAACAAAACAGTGGCAGTATGTCAAACCTTCACTAGAATCATAGAATCATAGAATCAAAGAGTTGGAAGAGACCTCATGGGCCATCCAGTCCAACCCCCTGCCAAGAAGCAGGAATATTGCATTCAAATCACCCCTGACAGATGGCCATCCAGCCTCTGCTTAAAAGCTTCCAAAGAAGGAGCCTCCACCACACTCCGGGGCAGAGAGTTCCACTGCTGAACGGCTCTCACAGTCAGGAAGTTCTTCCTAATGTTCAGATGGAATCTCCTCTCTTGTAGTTTGAAGCCATTGTTCCGTGTCCTAGTCTCCAAGGAAGCAGAAAACAAGCTTGCTCCCTCCTCCCTGTGGCTTCCTCTCACATATTTATACATGGCTATCATATCTCCTCTCAGCCTTCTCTTCTTCAGGCTAAACATGCCCAGTTCCCTAAGCTGCTCCTCATAGGGCTTGTTCTCCAGACCCTTGATCATTTTAGTCGCCCTCCTCTGGACACATTCCAGCTAGAGAGGAACATTTCTTAAAAACCCAACACTTCTGCAAGGCCTTCTTCCATAAGGTCTGAGCCCCCTTCCACATAGTTTAATAAAATCCCACATTTTCTGCTTTGAGCTGAATATAGTAGTGTGGACTCAGATAATGCAGATCAAAGCAGATATTGTGAGATTTTCTGTCTTGAGATTCTGGGTTATACGGCTGTGTGGAAGGACCCCTAGTCTCTTGTTCTGATGACAGCTATCATCAGAACATTATCACATAGGGCCCTTCCACAAAGCCATATAACCCAGACTATAAAGGCAGATAATCCAGAATATCTGCTTTGAACTGAGTTATCTGAGTCCACACTATTTCCCAGTTCAAAGCAAATAATGTGGGATTTCATTAGTGTTGTGAATCCAGAACTCTGAATCTATATTTTCCCAATACACTGTGACCACGGACAGAATCCTGGGAATTGCAACACCAAAAAGTAACTTGTAAAGCTCAGCTTATGTCCTAACTTTATATGAGTAAAAGTCTGCTAAAAGATGTATCTGAGCAGATACAGGGTGTCTTTCTGAAGAAATACTACTCTCCTTCCATTTCTAGTCAGTCATGATAAAAAGGAGGGATAGAACAAAGTGTACTTCTCAGGGCCCTTCCACACAGCCATATAACCCAGAATATCAAAGCAGAAAATCCCACAATATTTGCTTTAAACTGGGATATCTGAGTCCACACTGCCATATATTCAAGTTCAAAGGAGAAAATATTTTATTCAGCTGTGTGGAAGGGGCAGAGGCAGCCCTAAGTAATTTTCAATTGTAAGCAAACAGTATTTTGCCGCCCCCCTCCCAAACCAATCACTGATATATATTTTCTGTTCGTCATGGGAGTTCTGTGTGTCATATTTGGTTCAATTCCATCACTGGTGGAGTTCAGAATGCTCTTTGATTGCAGGTGAACTATACATCCCAGTAACTACAACTCACATATGTCGAGGTCTATTTTCCCCCAAGAGTGTCTCAAGAGTGCCCCTGGGCAAAATCAACTATACTGCAAATGCTTACTTTGCGCAATGGGTTGAGCCGCCCCTGGGAAGGGGCCTTAGTAGACTACCTGCATCTTACATTATCAGACCTCATATCCTGGGAATTCTGACTTAGGAATCACTCCCATGTAGTAAGAATTTGGGATACAAAACTTTCAGATATTATCTTCTGTATCCATTCTTGACATTTAAGCAGAGTATAACTATTTCTGAAGTAACTTTTTGTAACATTTCAGAATTCTAAAGCCTTTCTTTAAAATCTTTTTTTTTTCACTTATTAGGAGATGTATCAAAGCTATTATGAGTGATAGCTATAATGAGCAAAATTACAACTTAATTAACTTAAATCTGCTTAATAAGTGTAGATTTTACAATATTACACTCAGTTTTTATTCATGAATTCAAAATTGATTTGAAATTTATTGGCAAATGTAACTGCATATAAATCTATTTCTAAATACATTTCTACCAATTATATTTTTAAATAACCTTTTTAGTTTCCTAAAAATGCAGACTTCTTGACATTCTACTTTATATCACACTAATGATCACACTACTAATATACCATTAATATAATACATTAAGCTATATAAAAGCATACCACCTCTAAATTAATACTATGTTTTTTCAAACATTTTGTGAAGTAAAACCCAAACATAAAGCAAACAATATTCACAGGTAATATTACATTTTTAAAGAAAATCAGGAAAAGTAAATGGATTTTTAACTGCATGTACCAAATTGGATGATTACTGAGATTTCATTCCCAAAGTCCTTCATGGATGATTAAAAAAACCAATACACTGAAACAGTACTAATGAATTTCTTCAAAACTGACATAACAGTATTCAGTGTGTCAAGAAGTAACTCAACAAATAACTGTTAACAAAATCAGTAAGAATCAAATGCAAATATAGAAAGGAATCCCGTTGTGCGATGTTTTCATACAGAGGGCCATTTTCCTTACTGTTGTCTTACAGCATTCACTGGACTACATTTTGGCACAAATACCCGATACGCCAAAATTTGAATATTGGTGGGGTTGGAGGGGATTGATTTTGTCATTTGGGAGTTGTAGTTGTTGTCATTTATAGTTCACTTACAATCAAAGACCATTCTGAACTCCACCAATGGGCCAAACTTCCCACACAGAACCCCCATGACTAACAGAAAATACTGTGTTTTCTGATGGTCTTTGGCGACCCCTCTGATACCCCCTCGCAATGCCCCCAGGGGTCCCGATCCCCAGGTTGAGAAATGCTGTTGTGAGGTGTTTTCCTGCCTTTTATCGGTTGTTAGTAGTTTACAGCTCCAATTATTTTTCATATTCCTTTAAAACTAATAGTCTACGTGGTAACTATTACAGTGAAATATTTCCATATATGCAGGTAATCTAATCCAGTATTCAGAAAAATGATTCCAGTGTCTTTGGATTTTAGCCAAGTAAAGAAACCGAACATAAAACATATTTGTTAAAAACCATTTTCTTAGAGCTTTTGCATTCAGAGTTATTACTTGTCATAGTAATACATTTTCTTCAAGAGGTGTGATATTAGTTGACAATGTCCCTTTAAACTTCTAAATCTCCATGCCTAACTATGGCATATTTACTCTCCCTTTTATACTTCTTTGTTCAGAGGTACATGGACCATCTGTGCATCTAATATGGTGTTCTTAAACAGCCTCCAGCATGATTCAGTGTTTCTTTTTATCACTTTTGGTTTTGTCAACCTTTCTCTCCATTAACTCTTCTGTTTCCTATTTAAAGTTATCCATTCTTTGATAGCTGTAACAATCACTATCTACTACAAGATTCTGGATTAGAGACAACTCCTGTAATCTCCTCAATAGGTTAGAACCTGAAGATCTTATTACAAATAGTATCTGCATGTGTAGGAACTATTACCATATAGACAACATGAGGGAATGGGAATCATATTGCCCTTCAGTAATGGTTGAGCTACAGCTTTCAAAAACAGTGATGAAAAGTACTGCCACTTGCAAGTCAATAGCAACCTGTGGAGAGCTCCATGATACCCACTCCTCTATTATTGTTATTTATGATTGAATTCTCCTAAACAAGGTATTGGAAGGACAAAAGAATGCATATACTGGAGACCGTAGAAGAAGGTAGGAAAACTATATACAAATATAAAGAAACTAACTTACTAAAAAGAGACCTGGAAATTTCAGTGAGACGGAACACAATAAATATATCAGGAAAGGGGATGGTCACAATAAAATTGAAGTCTAGCATCAAGACCAAAAACTAGCCAATTCTTACTTACTGAAAAGTAAGAATTGGCTACCAAATGAATTTATAATTTCTAGTGATGTCATCAAAACTGGAATAAACTTTTGATAAGACTTTGAAGGGGTGCAACAGAAACTGAGGAAAGACTAATATTTCTTAATGTGGGGGGCAAAGCAATAAATGAATTTATAAATACCTTGCAACTTTACAACACTCAAAAACTGTGGTTTGAGAAAGTATGAAAAATATCGCCCCAACAACAATACAATGAGATTTTTGGATGCTACACACCCAGAAAGAGAGAGAGAGAAAGACAACTGTTTAGACTTTTAAAAGCTGATTTTAGACTCCCAATCATGGTTTGCAACCACAGACAGTTAATTAAGTTCTAAATAAGATACTGTCTTATATTGGAAATTAGTGAAAGCAGCATTGGGAAAAGATTGCTATATAATAAAGAATTTAGACTTTGAAAAGCCTTCAGCATAAATACTTGGTCCATCATTTTTACCTCTGGAGCCCCTCCATGCAAGTCCCTTTTTCCTTCTGGTAGTGAAAGGGACAGTAGATAAATGTAGCTAGATCAGTTAAACTACCCATACCCATGTGCCATTTCTAGGCTTTATATTGCACCCACTCTGTGTTTATTATGTTGTGTATGTCAATTTAGTCTGCTGTTGTCAAGTACAGTGTGAAACTCAGATAAAGTCTCTTTCTGATTGATCTGTGTATAATATGTATCCCGTTGCTTGAAGGAGATTGTCAGATTTTAAGTCTTAATAAGTACATCCATCTTTATAGAGTCAATGATGCCAGAAATACAACATGACTGATGTAATACAACTTAATAGCTATAATTAAAAGGGAACACGCCTTTTAATTGCATTGGATACCTGCTAATCAACTGGACAATGAGGATTTGATTCAAATTTATGGTATTAAATGGCAGCAGATGGACAATAAACTGTCCACTAAGCATGCACACACCGATGAAGCCTCCATTCTGCCATTTACCTCCATTAAGGTTGTGTTGGTGGAATCAGTCAGTTCCCCAAATGCTATGTTTTGTGTTGAACCAACTACTGATAGGGAAACCTAGATATTCAATTTCAAAATAATGTAATATGTCTTTGTTGTCATTGCAAGAGCGTGAAAATGAGAATCCATCAAATTTAGACGTGCTGCAAAGACATATCTCAAACACTGCATACTCTTATCTATCATGACAGTTTTATCCCAGACCTTTAAAGGTTTTCCAGAAACAGACATTAGATATTCATTTGGGGTTTGTCTCAAGATCAGATCAGCTTTTTTCCTTTGTCAATTCATTTCTGAATAAACCCAAAGCAATCTGAGTTGTCTATTCACTTCAATAGGTTTGCAACTATTCAGATTAATTGCAATTGTCCCTCCATATCCATGAATTCTGCATCCCACAATAACCAGAATATGGGGATGGAGGGTGGAACGAAGCTAGAAAAGAACTCTGCAGTTTTCTGGCAATGAGCCATTTTTATTATAACAAAAGAATTATAATCCCATTGATCATATGTTTCATCCAGTCTTGTGCAGCATTTCAGAAAATGATTTCTACCAATTTATACTGCATCTTTTTTGTTATAATAAAGGAATTATAATCAAAGTGCTTAAGTGCTATAGGAATTTTACATTAAGTAAGCACCAGGATCATTGTGTTTTATGCTGACATTCCTCTTTTCATTTAATCTCTGTGGAATCTGCTACCATGGGAATAATCACTATTTTTTCTTACAGCAACCATTATAGCTCCAGGATAACATGGGCCCCTTTCACACAGCTGAATAAAATCCCACATTATCTGCTTTGAACTAGGATATAGTGCAATGTGGACTCAGATATTCCAGTTCAAAGTAGATATTGTGGGTTATTCTGTATGGAAAGATCCATAGACAAAAACCACTGAATCATGGAGTTGGAGGAGACCACAAGGGACATCTAGTCCAAACTCCTTAATGAACATGTGATTTTTTTCAGGAAATACTGGCCTGGAAAGGGGAAATAAATTACTTTAAAGTGATACAGGGAGTGGGAATAAAAAATCCTTGTAAGTGCTGGGAATTCCCTGGGAATATTTTAACTGCATGTACCAAATTATATTTCATGATGTGGAAAATGCCCTGTTGATTCAAACAAACCAAGAAACAAACAAATAATAAATAAATAAATAAATGAGAAAGAAAACCAGAGAGTCTTGATTTTTCCAGTCTATCTGTACAAAATATACTTCGTCTCATTTAATATGGAGCCCCCGGTGGTGCAATGGGTTAAACCAGTGATTCTCAACCTGTGGATCCCCAGGTGTTTTGGCCTTCAACTCCCAGAAATCCCAGCCAGTTTACCAGCTGTTAGGATTTCTGGGAGTTTAAGGCAAAAATATCTGGGGACCCACAGGTTGAGAACCACTCAACCTGTGAGTTCAGCAGTGGAACTCTCTGCCCCGGAGTGTGGTGGAGGCTCCTTCTTTGGAAGCTTTTAAGCAGAGGCTGGATGGCCATCTGTCAGGGGTGATTTGAATGCAATATTCCTGCTTCTTGGCAGGGGGTTGGACTGGATGGCCCTTGAGGTCTCTTCCAACTCTTTGATTCTATGATTCTATGATTCTATGATTCTATGCTGGCTGGACTGCTGACTGACAGATCAAAGGTTTGAATTTGGGGAGAGGGGTGAGCTTCTGTCTGTGAGCTCCAGCTTCTCATGTGGAAATATGAGAGAAGCCTCCCAATCCTGGTAAAGCATCCGGGAGTCCCCTGGGCAATGAGCTTGTGGACGGCCAATTCTCTCACACCAAAAGCAACTTGCAGTTTCTCAAGTCACACCTGACACGGAAAAAAAAATTCATTTAATCTGAGTAAATGTTTTTACTGCTGCATGCAAATTTCTGATTTGCACTTTGTTTATGATCTGAGAGCTACTTTAGCCCAGGCTGATGATAGGTTTCAGAGATGTTATCTCAGCCAAGAAGACTGATCAGTTATAAATGTATGAACATTTTTTTTATTTTGGTGGACCTAGCTGCAAAATCATGTAACCAGTAAAAGACCTATTCTGAAAACTCCCAGCAATGGATCTACTGAAAGCATTGAATACTGGAATAGACTGAGCCTAAATGAGTAATTCCCAAGAGTACACTCTAAAATATTTATAACTCAAGGCAGATGAGCCTGTTCTGTTTTAAGATGTAGTGAGCAAGTTTGTGTTGGGAAGGTGGATATATTTAGACATTTTAGTTGGAATCTTTGCACAAAGAGTACTTTACCTGAATGAAGGAAGATCAAAGTTTTTTGGTCAGGGAAGACCCATATCAAACTCAACACACAAGAATAGGCAGAAGGAGGAAGAATGAAATATAAAGGGAAAATGAAAGGTAACACTTTGGCATCAGAATACAATCTACCAGAATCTTGTGCCATTCCACAAGTCCTTTTGAAATAAATGGACTTGTGGAAATATTCTGCCAATTATGTTTTAATCTATCCTTTTATGCATACGCCTTTAAAAACAAACTTTGGTTTTTAGACACATGGTTCTTACTTCAGACTATAAGACACCATGTAAAACACATTCCTTGTATTTTAAAAAGGTAGCTCACAAATTACACCTTCACAAGATTTGTAAAGGCAATTCCATGAAAAGTAGGCTGACTACTTTAACCGCACTGTCCATTTCTAACATTTAATTAAAACAGAGCAAAACTAGAAGCAATATATTGGCTTGTGCTCAATATATCCCCAAGTATCTGAAAAACTTAATTAACAAAGAAATCCACAGAAAGCCCTAAAGATTTAGGGTTTTTTTACAGAGAGATTACCTGAGCTATGGCTACAATTGTCCAAGTTCTTATGAAGCATCGCCATTTGCAAATCAAAATATTCAATGTAACTATGTCCTTATCCAGTTCCGGTCCACTATTTATATTAGGGGTTCTTAATGTCTGGTCAATGGGGAAAGAGTATTTAGACAGATATCTGTGGGTCCCTGTCTCTCATCCCCACCAACTGCACCTGAGAATGAGGTGGGTCTGAGAGCAGGGCCTCTGCAGACAATCTTAACCTCCTAGGACAGTTAAACTGGGCTTGAATCATTATGTTATGTCCTGTACCTGTGTGGCTCCATTTGCAGCATCCATAATTGTGTAACTGGAAGTGTTTTAAAACAATGTCCAGGTGGTTGACATAAATAACCTGATTCAAATTGCTATTTCTAAGCAGACACAACATGTTATACAGATTCTATATCCTACAAAATCTTACAAAATGTAGATTAAGATCTGATTGCCCACACATTTGTTCATAATGTAATTATCATTTTTATTATTTTTATTTCTGAAATACTAAAAATATTCCCTGTCTGATCTTTCTTTCTCTCAGACTAGGCTAAGTGCTTATTGCTGTACTTCATCATCAGGGTAGGAAAGGGAAGTCTACCTTGTACAATCCATTAGGAAATCCAAGCCATAAATGAAATGACCACAAAGACATATCAGTTAGCAGAAATGCAGCAGCTGTACATATTTATTGTAACACAACACTATATTGTTGGAGAGATGTACTGTTTAAAACATGCATAAGGCAGGTGAAATGTGACCTTTTTATTTCTCTGTTTGAAAAATGAGAAGGTGTAGAATGGCGTAACCTCAAATACATAAATAAACATTAAAGTAATGGGAAAGACAGGTACACAACCAGTTGGGTAGTTAACAGTTTAAAGGTCACCAGTTAAACCTGAAACATTGGTCGCCTTGCCTCTTTGATCTCCCACCACACATACACAGTGTCATAATACAAAGTGCCCACACGCACATGCACAGCTGTTGAACCCAACAGCAAGCATTCTACCTTGACAAACATAGGAAAAACTGTCTGATACCCTGCTATTAAATATGTAACCAAAGAGTTCAAAGATGATTCCTATCATGATACATCAAGTCATTTTGATATGGCAGGGAAAGGAGTATTGAGGATTTTGCAATCAAAAGTGTGTCTTTCATTGCAGATGCAAACCTACTGAACATATGGGAGTTATTTCAAAGTAAAGGATTATGCTTTAAAACAATGTAGTGTTCCAAAATACTTTTATATACTATGTCACTCACTCTTTGCTCAAATAAGAGTCAGGTGACCTGCCAATAAGCACGTTCCTTAGCAAGGTGGTAGCTGTTTTGAGTACAAGAGAAATATTCAACAGCTGGGTTAAAGAAATTTGTTCAAGGCCCAATGTCACATGAACACACTTTCCCATGTGCCAGGATTTTCCATTCCCCTTATTATTTCTGCTTCAGAAGGCTCCCAGTCATGCAGAGCAAAAAATATGAGGAGCAAAGGGCCTCAGAGAGAAGGTGGCTCATCCTTTTTCCCATTCTTCTGAAAGAAGCCACTGCCAGCTGAATGGACTAAGTATTCATGTCACACACTGTCTTCAAGAAGGAAGCAGTTTAAATAGTACGGTTGTTCTTGTTGTGTGCCTTCAAACAATTCAGACTTATAGAGACCATATTGCAAAGCTATCAAAGGGTTTTCTTGGCAAGACTTTTACAGAGGATGTTGCCTTCCTCTGAGGAAGAGAGGGTGTTGCTTGCCCAAGGTCACCCAGTGGTTTCTCATGGCTAAAGGGACCTGAACCTTGGTTTTCAGAGTCCTGGTCCAATGCTCAGACCATGGTATCACGCTGGCTCTCATAAAATATGGATGCTATTAGAATGAATAATGAGTCCAACAGTGAGGTTCCTGTGAAAATATGCATGGCCAGCATAGGAACTTAAAGCCAACACTGATTAATGTTCCACTTTATAGAATATCTATATAGTGAAAGAGACTGCATTTATATTCAGTAAGTTATTATATAAGTAGATACTGCCTCCACATATATTATTCACTCATAACAAGGTTATTTTAACTGGCATATGTTGCATTCCATTCACTGTGTTTTATCCTCTGGCATTAAGTCATCTTATTCTCACTGTCACAAAATCAAACATATCAATCATGTGATACACACTGTAGTCAGAAAACCAATCTAGGAGAGAAGTGTGTGTATGCCTCTCTGCACACAGGAGACTAACCATGTGAAATACATGAATACACTAGCCCGTATACAATCATGTCATTACTTGAGCACAGGTCTACTAGTACGTATGTGTTTTCTGAGATAGCACAAGTGTGGTAGCCAACACATTTTTACTATGTTAGTAGTTCTGCGAAATGATTGTACAACATGTTGTGTGACTGATTTGTACAACTGCTTCTTCTATTTGTAATTCAGCACAAGAGTGTGTGCCGAAATTTTCATTCCACTCACATAATCTGCTAAAGTGTTGACTAAGAATAGTTTATGAAAGTATTCCTTGATTCAGCAGGAGACATCCTTTTGAAAATTCTTTTCACCTGTGGATTCCTGTCACTATATTTAAACAATTGTATTTAGCAAAATAATGTGACACAAACAGAATAAATAAATTTAAGTTTGCAAATATTGGCTGATGGCACCGAAATCTTCTCTAGTGATATATTGAAGTAGTGGTAACAATCAGTTTTACATATCAGAAAAGACTGCATTATTTTGACCTTTTCACCAATTCTGGGGTTTGGAGTTTAGTGAGTCTGTTAAAAGGCTCCTTCCTAAATGACAAACCCCAAAACATTATATTGAGTTGTTCTTTAATTTGAAGGAATTGGGAAATTTTGAAGAAGTATCTCAATATATTGCAAGATATTTAGAGGCCCAACATTCTGACCCAGAGAACCCACACTCTGGTCATTTGAACACCTCCGTATGTGCATCTTTTTAAGTCATTAGGACATGATCTTATTAAAAGTGCGCCTTCCAGGGTTAAGTCCATGAGAAGTTTCTTGCTAATTAATTTGTTGCACTTTCATTCAGTGTTTCTAACTCACTAGCAGCTTGTTAGTTGGATTGATTGATTGATGCATTTTCACACTTTCTCCCAAGTAGGCACTCAAGGTGGCTTGTAGGGTTTTCTTTGAATAAGCCTCAGCTATTTTCAGGTTTTTATTATTTCAAGAATTCTTTCATTCTGGCTACAGACACTTTCTCACTTTGCTTTTATTTAAGGCAACTTATTTTAAATTTATTTATTGTATTTCTAAAGTCTTGCCCATTTTGAACAGTGCTGCTTGCTTATGAGCTTTATCCCTCAACATTCAACATTTTCTCACTTCACTATTATTTTTCATAACTGTCTTCATTTCAAATATATCTTTTTTTTTAAAAAAAATTATATGATTCCCCCCTTTCCCTATTAAATGTCTCTGCATTGTATTATGATTTGCTTTTTACTTTCTTCAGTCTTGCATCTCCCTTCTTTCAATTTCCAGTGGCATTTGATTGGAACACTTTGTCTATAGATATCAGAGCTCTCCCTCAGCTAAATCTTTTCCAACATCTACTGATGCATTATTTGTTTACCCAAACTTTTGCTGCCTAATTGTCTCCCCCACTTCCTCTTCATTTCCTTTTTCTCCTTTTTTTCTGGTCTTATTAGTTTTTGAACCAGTAGCAGAATTCATTTTATCAATCGAGGTCTTTCATAGTGCTTTTATTTTTGAAGCATTTCATGAAGTATTGTTACATTACTCTCATATTTACATTTTTGTTATAGTTTCATTTTTATAAACAGCCTTGAGAATATAGTAAAATACCATAGTAAAGTACATAAATAAAACATTTTTGTATAAACAGTCTGCTTTTCCCAAAATGAGTAAAAGCAACCAACTATGTAAACAGCTCAAACTGAGGTGTTGTAATCAGACTGATAAATATTGAAACTTAGGACCTCTTTTTATCATAGTTACATATATTTATTCTAAAAATTCACTTATTTAAAATGTTTACAGCTCCAATTTTAATACGTTTTTTTAAAAAAAATCCTGTCAGGAGCAACTTGAGAAACTGCAAGTCGCTTCTGGTGTGAGAGAATTGGCCGTCTGCAAGGATGTTGCCCAGGGGACTCCTGGATTTTTACCATCCTGAGGGAGGCTATCTCATGTCCCCACATGGTTTGCTAGAGCTGACAGAGGAAGCTCAACCCACTCTCCCTGGATTCAAACCACTGACCTGTTGGTCAGCAGTCCTGCCGGCACAAGGGTTTAACCCATTGTAACACCAAGTATGGAAAACAATGAGTGGTTCCTAACTATCAGTTATTTACTTAATTAAAGCTGATGGCATTGTTTAAAGGAAGTGCATTTAGTCTCTTTTAAACCATATCTCTTTACCTTAAGGTTCTAAGTAAACAGTAGTAATTTTAATCACTTTTCTTAATAGGCTCTTTTTATAAACTTATATTGCAATTACATTCATGTTAAAGGCTAAATGAAATGTTAGCTCAGAGCAGTTCCTATGATGGTATAGGTATTGATAGCGCCACACAGATCATAAACTATCTGAAATGTTTAGCAATGCACACAAATTCATGTAAGAGGGGGAGAAAGAGAAAGAGGAGGAAAGAGAAAGGGGGAACTTAAAAGACCGCTGGTGTCAAAGGAAAAGAGTCAAGCTCTCTACAGTGTGCTTTAATCCACATTTTATATGGCTGTGAACTACAGCAGGTGAGAAAAAACTTCACTGCGATTATTTAGGTGTAAATGTTTACATAAGATTTATACTCTTGCTTGTTTCTGACGTTACCGTATATGCTCGAGTATAAGACAACCCGGATATAAGCCAAGGGCCCTAATTGTACCACAAAAAACTGGGAAAACGGATTGATTTGAGTATAAGCTGAGGGTGGGAAATGCAGCAGCTACTGATAAATTTCAAAATAAAAATAGATACCCATAAAATTACATTAATTGAGGCATCAGTAAGTTAAATGTATTTGAATATTTACATAAAACTGTAATTTAAGATAAGACTGTCCAACTCTGATTAAACTATGATTCTGACTTTCTTCAATGTAAATGTGATTACACATTATTCCAATAATAATAAATAAAAATAGTGTAAATGCAATAATAATGTAAAATAATAAATGTAATAAAATAATAGAGTAAAATAATGTAAATTTAATAATAATAACAATAATAATGTAAAATACTAAATGTAATAATAATAATAATAGTAATAGTAATAGAGTAGAATAATAAATAATCTTGACTCGATGCATTGTCGAAGGCTTTCATGGCCGGAATCACTGGGTTGTTGTAGGTTTTTTCATGTTATATGGCCATATAGAGGCATTCTCTCCTCTAGAACATGGCCATATAGCCCGAATAAACCAACAACCCAACCTTGACTTGATTATAAGCCAAGGGGGGCTTTCTCAGCCTTAAAAAGGGGCTGAAAAGCTCGGCTTATACACCAGTATATACGGCAATTTTATCCTAATTTCTGCAAGAATGTTTAAATGTAATTAAAATGCTTGTGACTGTTATTTAGTAAGGCAATATTAATATCTTAGTGGCCCATCAATACATTTTCTTTACAGAACACACATGCACATGGTTGGTATAAATTGATAGGATATGATCAGTTTAATCAAAAGTTGTGGTAGTCCTATAAATAGTGAAGAAGGGTGAAAGCTGGATCGGGGGGGGGGGGGTTCTAAACATAAAATACCACTTGATATCTCAACATTGGGATGGGTTCTCTGTGTATGTTACAATCACTTTCTCTTACCTTGTTTCTCTTGAAATACGCTCTTCGGCAAGCTGCAAAGCATTTCTCGCTACAGAAACATTTCACTTCACTCCCCATACTCAGGGAATAGCGCTTGATTCCCACTTTCTGGCACCAGGCACACATTATTTGTACATTTGACACATCATCTTCTGCAACACAAAGAAAACAACAGTATTTATATACCAGAATGAGCAACCTGTCAAACATCCATTCACTGTATCTCAAAATGTATTTCAGTCGTTTTTCTTCCTCATATATCTTTGCCTTTGTGTGTTAGACACTTGTACATTAATGTTTATCTTTGTGCTATTAAAGCACTGGTGACAAGTTGCATCACTCTTCAACTGCCGGAAAATGGTAATTCATTTGATGAAACGCTTTAATCCACTGAAATTTGGTGATTTTTAATACATTCAAGAAAATATTGGGCTTTCTTTATATATTAAAAAAAACTGCAGAGAGTGCAAAATCAACTACATTTGCTTACAAAGGGGTAGGCAATTTTCAAGGAACTGGGAGCCTCGATGATCCCTCCAACCCAGGCATGGGCAAACATCGGCCCTCCAAGTGTGTTTGGACTTCAACTCCCAGAATTCCTAACAGTCAGTAAGCTGTTAGGAATTCTGGGACTTGAAGTCCAAAACACCTTGAGGACCGAAGTTTGCCCATGCCTGCTCTAACCCCATCAGGGCAAGATCTGCGTTCTTTCTGAAAATTTCTACTCCAAATACGATGCATGACAAACATATGGATGTCTTGGTCGGAAGCAGTTTAACACTTCTGCATGGCAAGACTCCCATCCTCCTTAATTTAAAGCAGAGTTTCCAGGATATTCTTTTATAATCCTGTGTCAATCAATTTAAAAGCAAGGCCATGTGACAAATTAAGGAGTGGTGGCTGTTATCTGTGAGGATCGGAAGACACTAAAATGGTCAGGTTGCCCCATGTGGTCCATGGGGCACCTCTTATCTGCTCCCAATCAGACCTTGGGAAGTTTCCTAGAAGCATCATGACTATAATGATACACTGAAGACTTTAATATGAAATCATGGTAAAATTATGCTCTGGAGTCTAGAGCGTCATCCTACTATTGCTGTATTATGGGGCTTCTGCATGTCCCTGTGTGATGGATCCGACTTACCTGGGAAAATTGATACGTGACCTACCTCGCAGGGTTAGTGTGTGAGCAGCCATTTTGTAAAATCAGGAAATTAGGCAGACCTTTTTGTGGCTCTCATCATGAAGCAAAGCTGGGGGAAGCACTATTTGCATAGGAGCGGCCTCATTGGCCAGATGCAAATGAGCAGGTGCTAAGGCATGAGAGATGGGCGGAGTCAAGAATGGCAGTTAGAGGAGGCCAACTGAACATTCTTTTTAAGTTAGCTGGGGGTAGTTAATGCAGTTGCCTGGTATGAAGGAGCTGGGAGAGGACAGTTAGTAGTAGAGAGGTCTTGAAGTGCAAAGTAGTCAGGATTTCAGTATCCGGTTAAGGAGTGTAGGTTTTCTTTTAGAAATCAGTTTTTAGGAGTTATTATAAAAGCCTTTTAGGAAGGAAAGGTGGAAGAAATGCTTGAACGAAAGTCACACAGAAACTTTGTTTTTGTAACTTCTTCATAAGAGATGAACTTGAAGGAGATTGGAAGAGTGGATATTTCCCAATGCCTCCTAAAAAGCCAAGAGAATGGATCCCCAAAGGAAAAGCCAAAAGTGGAAACTCTAACCCTGTCAGGTGGGGCACCCTCATTTCAATGCCAACAGAAAAATACTTTGTTACCACTGTCAACAAGAATGCCATATCAAATCTACAAGTCCAAAGTTAGCCAGTTTCAAGAAACCAACTTCCCCTCCAAAAGCAGTTAACGTCATTCAACAGTCAAAACCACAGAGTGAGAGCAATGCCCTAACAGAAAGTACAGCTAAAGTATTCAGAGTATGGAGTGTTGGAGAAAAGTTCAATATAGATTTTATGAGGTGGTTAGTGTGAATGAAAATAATTGGATTGAGAGATACAAGGGCACAGGTTTCTCTAATCCAATCACAATAACACCAGAACAGATAGCACATAATCAAAGGAATACATGGGCCCCAGTTCGAAGTCCAAGTGGCTGAAGTACCTGTTAAATACCACCAGTTTGTAGACCTTCTCTGTGGTAGCCCCCCCCCCCCCCGGACTCTGGAACTCTCTGGAACTCTCTCCCCAAGGACATCAGACAAGCCCCAACATTGGCAGTCTTTAGGAAGAGCTTGAACACCTGGCTGTTCCAGTGTGCCTTTCCAGAATAGGAAATTCCTAGCATCATGTCCCAAATACACTTTATTAGAGATTTAAGATTGTCTGCACATTGCACCTACTTCTAAAATCTTTTACATTTCACCTGTCATGTCCAATACTTTTAAATTTTATTTATTACATTCGGCCTGGCCTTTAGTTTTAAATGCGTCATGGTGTTATTGTTTTAATGTTTTACTGTTATTGATTCCATGTTTATTTTTTGCTTTATGAGTTTGATTGTTGTATTTGTTATGCTGTTGTTTTATTGAGGGCCTTGGCCTTTGTAAGCCGCACCGAGTCCTTCGGGAGATGTTAGCGAGGTATAAATAAAGTTAATAAATAATAATAATAATAATAATAATAATAATAATAGGCACATAGCGGATGGGAGTGATGGAAAGCTTAGACATACCTGTCATTATAGGAAATGACTTGGCAACACATTGCAACAAAGTAAATAGTCACCAGAAGGCAAGAGAGAGAGAGGGATGAAAGAAATTTTACCTCAGAAAAGGTTCCTGATTCCCACCCTTAACAACACATTAGAAATCCCATTCCATTTGGACATTGATCATGTGGGACAGTTTCAAAAGGCTCAGGAAGATGACGACGACGGCAAAGACAACCACAGGCTGGACGATGTGGCCAAGAAAATGGTAAAGAAGGTCACCACAAAATGCTTCCCAGAGGAGCAAACAAAGCAGCGGTCAAGAACCCCAAGAGTGAATTGGGGCTCAATTGTAGATGCCAAACTTCATCCAATTTAACCTGAATTCTGACTGGTTTGGTCCTGTTGATATTTATGTCATATACAGAAAACCATCTACAAATAGGAGGATGTTACACAATATTACTTGTACAGGGTAATACGTTTACTTGTAATTAAGTTCCACTGAGTTCAATAACTTGCATTAACAAGTATATCTGAATAGCTTAATTGTCTAATTTACATTGCTATGTTAATATAATATTCACATTACATTTCAGATATATTGTTTATGTATTTCTATAATACTTTCTAGAAAGTCCACCTTCATCCCACAAATTCAACAGTCTTGCAACATAATTCTTGTGGAGTACGGGAACCTCATTCCAATGCAAATGCATCCTGTATGATACTTCTTCCCCATTTCAATTTCCGGAAAACCTTAGAATCTGACTTTCCACATTTCTGACAAGTGCATGTGTTACTCAGAAATAAGATTAATTGAGTTTAACAGGCACTGTTTTACAGTAAGAAGGAAAACAATCACATTGGCACTTAGAAGAAGCATTACAATGTTTGTTTTTAAGTATTACCAAACAATGATTTTAAAAGCATTATCTCTATATGTAAAGCACAAGTTAATGTTATTTTTTAAAGCTGAGGAGTCTGGTTAAATCTAACAGTTTATTGTCAAGGAACTTTTATTGATAAATATAAATCACAACATTGAGAGTAGTGGAAATGTTATTACACTGGCAATATTTATTCTGTTAACATGAATCAAATGTGGCACATAGCTTTGAATTATGGTAGCTAGGGAAAGGAGCCAAATGCCTTTAGTACAAATTAGTTTGCCAATAATTCTGCAGAATTATGACAGCACTGCTACAAAGCAAATCCTTTGCAGGGGAAATGTGATAGTTTTATGACAGACTCTGTGAACCTTAAATTGTTCACAGTGCATGGACTGCAAACTGGATTAATAATATTTTGGACATCTTTATAGCGATCAAACAATAAGTAGTAGGATTGTAAAAGTATAACAAACTAAGTTTTGGAACACTACCTTGGGTTCTAAATACTATCTTGTCATGGACTTGCTGCATTGCTTTTATCCAAGTTGATCAATAACCCACTCCTATTCCATCCAACCCATTAATGGAAAATAAAGTTACTTTGCAGAGATGCCACAAACATTAGAAGTATCATATAAGAGTATAATCAATGCTTGCAGAACCTGGTTAGCAATTGAATTCACCCACAAGGAGATCTTGGAAATTTCTTTAATGCCAGGTTACTACTATACTGTAGGGGCAATGAGCCATTGCCCCTACAATACAGCAGAGTTACAGATGAAGAAAACGTGGGCAAGTTTCTCAGGTCTTCCAGTATAAGCCATTTCTTCTTATCAGGCTCTTTCCCATGCAGGGCCCTAGATGTTTTTACTATGTTTTTATTCCTCAACCTTGGCTGTGAACTAATGGCATGGAGGTGTTCTGGTGTCTTGAATACACCAGATACATGCACATAACAGAAGGCACCATCTGAGCTGTCCTGATGCAGTGGCTGAAGGTGTCCGAATAATCCAGTAAAAAAAAACCCATAGGACAACTGGTAACCGGAAATGCATTATAGCACTGATGCAAGAAACAGTGAACGTCTTTTCCAATTATTTTTTATTATGCAAATATTGTATTGGGGCAGGAGAAAGAAAGACAACCAAAGTGAAAACAAATGAATTCAAAAGAATAAGATAGCAGATGTGGTGCTGGGGGAAAATACTGAGAGTGCCTTGGACCACAAGAAGATCAAACTAGTCCATACTCCAGGAAATAAAGCCCAACTGCTCACTGGATATTACAGACAAAGTTGAAGTACTTTGGCCACATAATGAGAAGACAGGAAAGATTAGAAAAGACAATTATGCTGGGAAAAATGGAAGCAAAAAGGAAGAGGGGCTAACCAAGGGCAAGATGGATGGATGGTATCCTTGAAAGTCACTGGCTTGACTCTGAAGGAGCTGGGGGTGGTGGCGGCCAACAGGGAGTTCTGGTGTGGGCTGGTCCATGAGGTCACGAAGAGTTAAAAGAGACTGAACAAATAAACATCAACAAACAACAAAGACAGCAGAGAATATACTGAAAATACATTAATCACAAACCATCTAGAAAAGATGACCAAATTAAGATATGTGTACATATAAAGTTGACAACTATGTGTTATATGTTCAAACAGTGATGTTCAAACCGTTATAAGATCCTCCTTTCCTTGAGAAATAGTGGCAGGCACTACAGATCAAATTAAAGAATCAATTCTAACTGACCAAGTCAATTTCTAAGATGTGAACCGATAATTCAGGAACTAAATTTGCAATATCCAAAGATTACTGGAAAGCAGAATAAATTTGATGTATTATTATACTCTATCGTGCCACTTTGAGCTTCCTTGTGAAGAGAAAAATGGGGTTTAAATAAACAGAAGAAGAACAGGAAGACGTAGTCAACTCCAACTTATTGTGACACTATAGTGGTGTGTGTGTGTGTGGTTTTTGTTTTGTTTTGTTTTGCTAGATTTATGAAGAAGGGGTTCACCACTGCCTTTCTCTGAGGCTGAGAGAGAGTGAACTTGCCCTAGGTCACTGAGTGGGTTTCCATGACTGATTGAAATCCTGGTGTCTCAGAATTCTAGTCCAACATTCAGTCCACTACACTCCATTGGTTCTCCAAAACTGAATTTGATTAAGATGAAATATCCATATACTTAAATAAAATGAGAGTTGAATACAAAAATGGGAACCCTGAAGAACAGCTGTAATAGGCATTCACAGTTTGATCGATGTGTTGTATATTGAGTTTCTATTTACTCAGTTCAACTGATAAAAACAAGAAGAGAATACAATGCAGGCTCAAACAAGTATTTTTAAAGCTCTAGCTTCCAGGCGGAACACATGCATTTGCTTTGTATTGAGAAAACAGGGTGACAGATACACTTTGTCAGATAAAAGGGAAACAGATATGAAGTCAAGTGATGTCAGTTACTCAAGGAAAATACAAGCAATAGGAGCTAAATCACATTTTCTTCACTTAATCCATTCCTTTTCCATAATGTACTGCAGCAATAGACATAAACTATTCTGAGGTATTAAAAATTTCCCTTACAATAGCTGAAGATAAATACAACCCAAAAGTCAGAATGCATCCCAGAAATTGAATATATAATGTAAATAGACAACAATACCATAGAGCCTAATAGCCACTCTTTCTTATATTACCAAAGCAGTACTGTTCATCAACAAGAAATGTGCAATAGAAGGGTAAAACATCAACATTTGGTCAATAAAAGCAATTACAAATCAAATTATCAGGATGAGCATGCTCTGTGGTCAAAACAAAGAGCCAATTTTGTGAGCTATGGAAAAATGAGGAACGGTCTAAATCAGGCATCCTCAAACTCTGGCCCTCCAGCTGTTTGGACCTTCAACTCCCAGAATTCCTGGCAATTGAACAAGTTCGTTAGGACTTCTGGGGGTGCTGGAGGCCCAAATAGCTAAAGGGTCGCAGTTTGAGGATGCCTGGTTTAAATACTGTAAAAGATAATAACAGTAGGTGACATTGGTATTATCAGTCAGATAAAATGAAATGGGAGGCAGAATCATGCCAAAACATATCTGCTCACAACTGCTGAAAGACTACAGGTTTTAGGGAAGCAATAAAAATACTGCTGAAAAGGAAAGGAAGAGATCATTTGATAGGCTAGCTCTTTGGTCCAGCTTCCTCCTAACTAAGGAGGGACAGAATATCTTTGATCACAGACAGATGAGTTTCACCAGCTAGATATATAGTGTACTTTTGTCTCTCAAGAGAATGGGGGAAACATTTACTGTCACTTATACTTAAGCGAAAATATTTATTGTCAGTTATTTAAAATCCAAGAGAACTTTCCCCAGGTATTTGTCCAAGTCCTTATACAACTTTCAATTCGAAAGACCTATGACCCTTCTTCTGATGCAGTTGAATTTCTGCAGAAGAGACATGGCTGTCTGGAAGTCTGAATAAACACTTAACACAGAAAGATTTGTTAGTTGACATATTTGTTTCTTCTTATTCCCCAACATAGGAATAAACGAAGTCCAGTGCAGGGTAAGAACAAAGACCAATCTGTTCCAGCATTCTGTCGCTACAGCAACTGACAGCCCTATCCTCCATAAATTCATCTAATCTCCTTTAAAGCTGCCCAGATTGGTAGCCATCATTATTTCTTTACAATGGCAAATCTCATAGTTTAACAGTGTGAAGCGTACAGCATGACCCGCTGGACCAGTACCTGTAGCTTTGCCTATCCACAACCAAAAAAATATGTCCTCTGGGGTTTTTCTAGATCCTTCAGATGATTCCATAGTATACTTCCAATAGAAGATATTTATTTCTTCACTCCTGGGAGAAGCAAACTCATAATTCATGCTTCTCATTACTCACAAGTATGTGAGTTCTTTGAGATCACTGCAATAGATTCTACCTGGGCCTGGAAATGTGTTTGTTTTTGGTGTATTGTTAAAATTATCTGTTATTGCTACTATCTATTTCAACTGAGGTATGATATCTGACTAAACAACATCAAACAAAGCAAATAACAACAGACACAAACATTTTGAGCATAAAGATGAATAGTTTCTGATTTTTGACAAGAACTGGTATAAGCCTGAAACCACTTTGTCATTATTACAAATAAGTCAAATACTTCAGATCTGTATTTTCCACAACTTTATCATAAATCAGTATGTCTACTAAACCCTCTTGAAAATCCTTCAACTCTAGAAATGTGTATGAGATGAGGCTTACTCACAGCAATTTGTTTGGAATCTCATATATCCAACCATTCAGCCAAATGAAAGGCTTCTAGATTGGTTTAAGGTTCACCCTTGATATTAAGTCTAGTCATGTCTGACTCTGGGGGATGGCGCTCATTTCAATTTCTAAGCCGAAGAGCCGGCGTTGTCCATAGACACCTCCTAGGTCATGTGGTCAGCATGACTGCATGGTGCATTTTTACCTTCCTGCGGAAGCAGTACCTATCGATCTACTAACATTTGCATGTTTTCAAACTGCTAGGTTGGCAGAAGCTGGGGCTAACAACAGGAGCTCACCCCGCTCCCCGAATTTGAACCACCAACCTTTTGCTCAGCAAGTTCAGCAGCTCAGAAGTTTAACCCACTGTGCCACCAGGGGTCCTAGAGTGGTTTACAAACCATTAATTTGCATTTCTTTGCCTTCAAGCTTGCAGAGTCAATAGAACAGGACATGAGAGGAAAAGGGGGTAGTAGTGAGGGGAGGAATTAAGGAGATCACTCTTTTTCTCTTTCAGAAGCCAGTTGGAAGGTGGAGGGAGCAGCTCACATCAGTATCTGGGACTAAGGTACCATGGAGCTCTATCTCGCTGTATTCCATTTCTGATTATCATTGGCTATATATTAGAAGAAATATACAATATAGGTTGAGAATTCCTGATCGAGAATGCTGAAATACCGCAAGATCCAAAAGTGTTCATATGGGTGGCTGAAACAGCAACACGATTGCTTTGTTCAATGTACACAAACTTTGTTTTATGCACAAATGTAATTAAATATTTAATTACTTTCAGGCTGTGTGTACAAGATGTATATGAAACATAAATACATCTCATATTTAGAGTTTGATCCCATCTTCAAGATATTCTGTGTCCGTCCCCCCCCCCTCTCTCTCTATATATATGTAAATGCAAATACAAATATTCCTAAACAAAATCCAAAATACTGAACACTTCTGATACCCAAGCATTTCAGATAAGGAATACTCAACCTGTACTATTCTGTCCTGAAGATACAGTACAGGATATATGTTCATGAGAAAGCTTTAAGCTTTTATAGGGCCAGAGGGAGGAAACATCTTTACCATTGGTTGTCATTGCTGTGTATTTGAAATTTGCCACAACAAACTTGAAAGAGAACAAGCATTCCAGGTCACTTTTATGTCAGGAATGGATAACTGACAAGAATTTAGAGACTCCACTAGGTCTTCATGGGATCTTAAAAGAAAGCAAAGCTAATTTTGTTCTCGCCTCAATTTTTTCCCCTTCAAATAATGACCCAAATGCCAACCCACTGCCTAAGGCATGTAAGGTGCAGTTTTGCAATACTTGGAGGGAAAACCATGGTTGAATTCTTGTTGATTCTAACATGTTTGGGGAGAGCAAAATTGGCCAAGCTGTCAAAAATGGGCTCTGGGAGGCCCTCAAAATGACATTCGCTGCAGGCCACATTTCTCCTACCCCATTTTATGTTAACACTCCCAACATGAGCAACTTTTATTAGGTTAGTCTTATTAGATACTTTCACATATCCCATGGTGCTATAAAATCATAATGCAACAATACAAACAGCTTTGGAAACACAACAAATAAAATATCCTCACTGTATATCTCAAAAAACATCTGCAGAGAGCAGGTGTTATTAAGACAAACTCCTTCGTGTCTTGTCATTCATAGAGCCAACAATTATGCAAGGAGTTCCAGGCTGTGTTTTCGACTCCACGGTTATATTGCCATAGGTGGAAACAGGACGTGCCACAACTGTTGTATAGAGAGCACTTATACATGCTTCCTTATGGTTTGCCAGCCTGTGTACATTTCATAATGAACAATGCAATAAACACAGAGCGTTCACAGTGTTAAATCATGCTCCCAGTGGGAACAGTTTGTATAACAAGATAAAATTATCACATTATAATAACTAAATATGCATCAGGCAAAAGCATACTCCAATTAATCATCAAAAGTTTGCAGTGCCATTTAAAGTCTTAATTAAGAAGATTCTTTAGTGACTCTCCACCCCCCCCCCTTATTCCCCTTCCTATTTGAATTAACTACAAGAAAAAACTTGTGATAACATATCTTATAAAAGCTTATACAGTTAACGATTGTTAGTTTAGCTAACCTTTCACTCATGTTGCCACCTTTTATGAGACCAAGCCTTTGGACAATAATTCTCAGTGCAATAAGTGTTTGTGGAACAATGCAATTGATGACCGGAATGGCTCCTGGAATATTTGCTTTTAGGTTGTGTGATTTTAATTAACTGTTTTAAGATTGATATGTTTTAATTATTGGTTTTAATGAATATGTTGTATTATCCTGTGTGTGTATAGATGGCATCACATTGTACCTGTTTTGTGAGCCTTCCTGAGTTCTCTTCAGAGTGTTAATGCAATAAATAATGCAGTAAATAAATAAATACATTTATTCTGCAAGACAGAAATGAATAAAATGCAGATATTCAGATATTGATGGGCTGCTATTCTCATCAGCTTTAGCTAGCACAGTGCAACAATAATGATGGGAATTGTAGTCTTGTCCCTTCCTAGTTATTAACCACGGATTTCAACAGTTTATTAGCAGAGATCAACACCAGTTGGTAGAAAATTCTTCCTATTGGGACCTGTGACTGGGTATATTTTAATAGCTACTGGGCTTCTGGTATGTTGCTATAATAATGAACAAACATTAAATATTTGATTTAATATTTGTCTTGATAGTTTAATAAATTGTGTGTCGTCACACTCTTCAACATCTCAAAATGCAACTAAACTGAAGAAACAGTAACATGCAAATACCTTATAGTTAATGAATTAAAGGGTTAAAAAGAAGCTGATTAATCAACTAAAAAGTCTTTCAGCAGCTGGCAACACTAATTAATAGCTAACATGGCTTCTCCCTATTAGATTTTAAAAAAATAAAAAATAGGTGAAACAGTAATGAGCAGGTCTTCTGGGTATTTTGACTGTTACAAGATCTAATTACCTAAAATGTTCATATCAGCCAACCTGTGGAAACAAAAGTCTTAAATCCAATTAAGTCCCAACTGGAGTATTCTCATTAATCAAATGGGGCTTACTTGCATTGACTTATTAAATTTCCATTGATTCAATGGGTCTACTCTGAGACTAACCATTTGTTTTATGCCGATATCATTTCACTAAATCTAGATTTTAGTCCTAAAAATGTAATTCTTTATACAATATTGTATTACTAAATTCAAAGCTAAATACCAATTTTTTCAGCTGTTACGATGGGAATTCTCAGATGCAATCCACAGAATGCTGCAGGAAGTTGAAATTTGGTTCTCTTCCATTGTACTCCATTGTGCTTCACCATGATTTCAGTCTTTTTTCTTCTTCAAATGATCACATCCATTAAGAATATCATTGAAAAAGTTCACAATGCAACAATGCTAGGAGGCCTCCATCATAGTATATAAAGTAACAAATCATATGAAAGGAAGCATCCTATGAAACAGTGATTTGTTACTGAATATCAGCTTTAGCTAGAGTGGTCATCCTCTTGAAAGAAGTTTCAAGAGGATTTCATATGGAAAGCTTATTACATCTCTATTAGTCCGTTTATTATTGCAATTCTGTAACATTTCTTTCAGAAGCTAAGCTCTGGGAGGAGGTTCATCACTTAGTAAAGAACTCATTAACTGTAAGGCATAGCTTTTGAAGAACAACCACTGAAAAATTTCCATTCATGTGCTATGAAAATAGATAAGACCCAACAGAGAGCGGGCACCAGAATCACTGTAACCTCCTTCCTCTTGTAGAGTCCTGTTCATCCTAAAGGACAGGATCCACCTGGATAAAAAAAATTATGCTACCCAAGGAAGACTGTAAGAGGAGACGGGAAGAAAATGTCAGTTCCACTGGTATCAGATATAAAAACTCAACATTGCATCTTGGATTATCTTCTGATGCATAGCTCAAAGGTTCTGGACAATATATCTCTTTTTTTTTTTACTCATAATCTACCTCTAGGTCAGAGGTTCTCAACCTGTTGGTCCCCAGGTGTTTTGGGCTACAACTCCCAGAAACCCTAGCCAGTTTACCGGCTGTTAGAATTTCTGGGAGTTGAAGGCCAAAAACATCTGGGGACCCCAGGTTGAGAACCACTGCTCTAGGTAGACCAAAGACATGTTGCTGCATAAATGTCACCCTTCCTCCTCCAAGTCTTGGTACATAATGCCTAAACCTTGGTCCTCAAACTGCCTTAGGCCAACCTCCTTGGATTAATGCATGTCTGCAGCTGCATAGACACAAAATGTTTGTGTGGACAGTCAATGAATGATGACTTACTCTTTCTGTTACAAACATTCAGTGTATAAATTTTAAATTCTTGATAATTGATAGAGGAAGGTCTGCCTAGGTCTAATTCAATTATCCTGTTCAAATCAATGAAGAAAAAAAAGAGAGGGCTTGATAGATTCAGGGAAAAGCAGTGTGCAACCATGAGCATTAATGGGAATTCTACTTACAGCTGGGACTTGATTTCTCTGCTCCTTCCTGAGCTTAAGATTCCCTACTACATGTGAAGCAAGAGTAGTTTACCAAAATCTGGATCAAGTGGAGGAGAATCAAGCTAGATTTTTTTTACAGCAAATCAATTTAGAATGTAAGTGATGGAAATCCTCCCTGGGAATGCAAACTGTTACCTGGTAACAGTCTTAGAGATAACAATATGAACTGCAAGAGGACTGGATTAGGCCCACTGATCAGAAGTTCCTGCACTATAACTATATAACTCTTATTGCTGTTGCGGTGGTTGTTGTTGTTATTTCACATCTTCCTATGTATCAAGGCAAGGAAGAACAACAGATTAAATACAACATCAGCGAAAAACACATAAACTAGTTAAGGCACACAATCGTCTATACAAGACTAATACATCAGTTTAAAAGAATATATATGACCATTACAAGCCATCAGTCCATACTTTAAAATTCGTAATCTAAAAATCATCTGGGCAAGCCTGCTAGAAGAAACAACTCTTTAATGCTGTTTTAAATTCAGACAGCATATCCAGCTGTCGAATTTCTTCTGGCAGGCTGCTAAAGAAAAATACTCTTGGTGACAGTTGCCAACCTAGTCTTGTCTGACTTGAGTAAATGCCTCTCCTCATCCAGGACCTAACTGTAGCAGGCAGATTATAGAAGAGAAGGTGATCCTGTACGTAACCTGGACTCAAACTATGGGGTTTTCAAGATAAGAGCCAACCTTTTGTATCTTACCCAGAAACAATTTGGCAGCCAATTGAGATTTTAATATATGTGTGCTGGTACGGTTGTACCAGGAGCTCCAACTTTATTTTCTTTCAGTTATCTGTTTTGCAGTTATAGGACAGGCCTCCTGTCCATCATAATTAAGCTTTGATTCCGCCCCTTGTTCTGGGCTTTGGGAGGGAAAGGAGCCATTTTTTTGGGCAGTCTCACACAAGGTAGCTAAGCTATAGGACGTAGACCAGCTCGTCCCGTAGAAAAGCTTCCTTTCTCAATAACCATCCAGGGAAAAAATAACATCTGAGGATACAGAAGCAGAAATTCCAGGAGAAAGGTCCCAAAAGCTCTGGCTGAGAGCTCACAGCCTCTCAGCCTCACAGCATCAGAGGGAACAGCCCGGAAGTTTCTAAGAATTCTCGAAGGGAGAACAGCATTACAGATCCACAAAACTCCAGCTGAAATATCTTAAAGCCTCGGCTGGCAGGTCTACTCGATACCCAGATGCATTTGGAATCGCTAGTAGGTCCCACACCGATGAGGCATAGATAGAAAGCAACCTGGGAGGGGTTAAAAAGGGTTTTTCCTACGGAGAAAGTTTAGTTAATCAAAGTCAGGTACCAGTCCATTGAGGACTAGACTAAGAAAGCCTTGAAGTGTTGTTTGAGCTATTGAAGATTTGTTGTTTGTTCCATAATAAAGACTTTGTTGTATCATCAAAGACTCTAAAGACCATCACTTCAGAAAAATCCCTGAGAACCTCTCTTTGAGGCACCCCTGGCTTCCCGCTGGGCTTAAATATACGTCCTATAGAAAAGTACAGCTATTACAGGCCCAACACGTAACAGAACAATATGTATAATATGGTCACTTCTAGATGCACCAGTATCTAATCTGGCTACCATGTTTTGAAGTAACTGAAGGCTCTCAATTTGACGCAGAGGTAGCCCAATGTAAAGAGCACTCCAAAATTCCAGCCTTGAGGTTACCATGCACTGCCATTTTTACAGCTCTAAGAAGAAATACAGATGGCATAAGAGCCAACGCTGATAATACATACTCATGGTCATTGCATTTATTTGAGCTAACATTTTCCAGAAGCACTCCCAGAACATGAACACAGTCATTCAGAGGGAGTTTAACCCTACGGAGAACTGGTTTGGACTTTAACAGCAAACACTTCTATCTTATCTTGAATCAGCATCAGTTTGATGCTGAATCTAAACCATTACCTCCTCCAGGCATTCTTTCACGCTATTCTTAGCTGGGGCTGCTTTCGAAGGCAAAGACAAATATATTTGGGTGGCACTAGTTAGCTGTTCTAGGGATTATCCCAACACCAGCAGAACAATTAGTATAATTAATACAAGGAATAAGTCACATAAATACTGAGATGTCAAAATGAATGTACAATGTATTATACATGATGAGCACTGGGACAAGGAGTACACAAGTACTGAATCACACATTTATGCAAACTTATCAAAATAGTGTTTCTACAAATGATACAAGCTTTGCATTAGCAAGAGGACACACTTCAATGCAACCTTTGACCACTGTCATTTATGTATTGCATAGAAACTCATGAATTGTTATAATTTATGTCACACGTATTGTTATCCAGACCCCTCTCCCCCACAAAATTCCAGGTCATGCCTAAGACATCTTGAAGCAATGACAAAATGTTATTGCCAACATTTTTAAAGTCTTATGGAATCATTCAGATACCAGTTTCAGCATTTTCTACTCTGCTTCTCATAATACTGCTTGAAACAGGTTGCTTCATTCTGCTACGCAGCAGGGATAGTCTGAAATGATCATGGCCTTGAACACAGTCTGTCAATTACGTAAGGGCAACACAAGGAAAGGAGACCAGGCAGTAAGGGGTTAGCATGTCAAAAGGCGAACAGGAAGAATAATGAGAAGTAAAAGTAATAGAACTAAGATAAGAGAAGGGGGCCCTTCCTTTGTGATGGGAGCACATTCTAGGCATTGGGGAAAACAGTAGAGCGGAAAGGGCACAGCCAAGAAATATGACTTTGGAAAGAAGGAATTAATGCAAAGATTTATCTAAAAAGAAAAAAAGAGCATTAGAGAAAGAAGTAAGATTCAGATGAGTCAAAGTTTAAGTCATACACTAAAGCAAGAATAAAACAAGCAGAAAAACTGGGTAATAGAGTCTTTTGGAAATAATAAAAAGCTAGGGATTGAAAGAAAGAGAGATGCCAAACAGGCACAAAAGCGAGGGTCACTGAATCCACTCTCTATCAATTAATTCACTTCCTGCTGCTTTCCAAAGAACTGAAGGTTTTAAAAAAAATCACAGGGTTGGAAGGTGCCATTAGGAGAAAGGAAGAATGTATAACAAACAAATGAATGAAATATACCCCCAAATCCTTCTGTTTCAACTCTCTCCCACCATACACCCTTAGAGTTTCTATTTCCCTTTGACAGTTCATTGTACAGTATTTTAATGCTCTTTACATTTATATCTTACCCTCATTCACTTAACCTTTTTGTGGCATGGTTGCGATTTCATTGTGTTCAAAGGAATCCTGAGAGATAGACTAAGTTCAGGCAGTGACTACCTCAAGGTTGCCCCGTGTGGTCCCCAAACTTTTTTAGTCATGAAACCTTTCAGAAACCTTTTTTCCCCATGGAACCCTAATTCTGTCCCTGATTTTCCCATAGAACCTTACTTCTATTCCTAAGTATTGTAAACCCACAATGTTCTTCCTTCTTTCTTTAGAGCATTAAGATCAGCCAAGGAGCTTCTGCTCTCTGTCCCGCCGCCTTTGCAGGTACGATTGGTGGGGACGAAAGACAGGGTGTCTTCTCAGTGTGGAGCTCCCTCCCTAGTGAGATCAGATTGCCCCCCTCCCTCCTGGCATTCAGGATTGTAAGCTGCATTGAATCCCCTCTGAGTTAGGAAAAGGTGGGGTAGAAATGAAGTAAACAAGTAAACAGCTCAAAACTTGGCTGTTCAAGTAGGCATTTGACAAATGATAGCAATACGCAAGCAGCTAAAGGAAACTACAGGATTCAGGCAATGTATAAATGTCTTAATGTTTAATGTTTTATGGTTACATTTGATGGTTTGTATAGTTTTTAATTATTTTAATTTATAGTTATATGTTATTGTTTTTAGATTGGTAATGTTTTTGCTTTATATGGATGTGAGGCATTAAATCTTTGCCATTTGTTATGTGGTGAACTGCTTTGAGTCCCCCTAGGAGGTGAGAAAAGCAGTATATAAATGAAAAGATTCACATTTTGTTTTTAAAGCAAGGGCACATTGAATTTCATTAAAATCTTCATACTCTAGTTTGGACATTTTAAAAGTTTTTTTAAAGAATTTTAAAAATTATTTATGGAACTCCTATGATGCTTTTGCAGAAACCTAGGGTTCCATGAAACACAGTTTGGGAACCACTGGCCTAGTGAACCCAACTGTGGGTTAATGGTGGAAATCCACACCTCTTTTGCCAAAGTCTTGCACTCTACCTACCATATTGTATTATTGTCAGCTAATTCTGATGCAGTGGCTGTTAGGCAGGCTTTGTACATGTGCACAAATGCACATATGGGGGTACCATCACCATTGGAATCCTTGGAGATATAGTTCTGAGGCCATTATGATGAGCACCTTCAAAACATATCACTATACCATTGTGCAAGTCTCAGGTAAGAGGGAGAATTTAGCATGTCTAGTCCATGCACCTTAAATTTCTGCCCGCACTGTCACTGGGATTAGAACATGTCTAGATTCACTGCCATATCTCTATGCAAAAGATTAGTTTTAAACCATTCGCCTCTTTGATTCTCCCTGTGGAGAGAAAAAGTGGAGTATAAATAAATATCATCATATCTTTTTCACCCAAATCTGGCGCTCTTACCATCAGAATACCCTGAACGTTGTTTATATGGGATTGCCGAGAAGACTGTTGCCTTATATGGTTCCCACATTCTTTCACAAAGCACTAGCGGTGTTCTTTGCTGAATGTTGAGTCTACATTAGCTCTCTTTCTGCCTTCAATTAATTCAGTAGCATGCAAAAAACTCCCATTGACTTAAACAGATACACAGTTGAGCCTGCTGTTATATAAATTCAGCAATTATTGCAGTGTATACAACAGTAAATAATAACACAGCAATTAAACAGCCTACTGCAGTCGTAACAGTTATTTTGCAGCTTATGAAAGGCAGCACCCAATGCAAATGAATCATACCTCATATAAACCTTGAGGAATGCCGTACAGAAAAAAAAAAAACAGCACCAGATAAGTAAATCAGAAAAGGTTGGCCCTTTTTCTCCTCTTTCACTCATTTTTTACAGGTTGAAATTTTTACTTGTGCAAGACAAAATTCATTTCCATTTTTCAGGTAGTTTTATCCCCTACCTCTTCCATATACCGAAAGGTGGCATAATACTCCAATGCTTATTTGGATCCTGTGGGGCTCTGCAGGATGTAGGGGAATTGCCCACTCCACCCCCCATTCTGCTAACAGAAGCTATTCAGATAGTGAGAAACATTACCTGAACACAACCCATAGCTATTTCAGAATAGACTCAATGGGGAATGTATACAGTTGATCATATCTAGACTTTCAGTATGAACAGAGACAGAGAGTGCTCTAGTAGAGTTTATCAGCACAAGTGGACATGTAATAATTTCACTCCTATGGTTGTTCAGCTATGTATGATTTTAACCCTGACAATCAGCCCACCAGTTGATATGCTCCATTGTTGGAAACCCCACTGCAACAAATTGGTCTTACACCAATGGGTTATTTTAAGTATTGTGAATGAATAATCTGTGTGATGAAAAGAAGATTTTGTGCAATCTGCACGACATTTATAGCACTCAAAAGAAACTAATCAAAGCAAGTTAATAAATACTAATATGGTTGGGTTGTTGTAGATTTTTCAGGCTGTATGGCCATGTTCTAGAAGCATTCTCTCCTGACATTTCACCTGCATCTATGGCAGGCATCCTCAGAGCTTGTGAGGTCCTCACAATCTCTGAGGATGCCTGCCATAGATGCAGGTGAAACGTCAGGAGAGAATACTTCAATAACATGGCCATACAACCTGAAAATTTTACAACAATCCACTGATTCCAGCCACGAAAGCCTTTGACAATACTAATATGGTTGTTATTGCCCTTGTCACAAAAGGTCTCCCAGTGAGAACCCACACACAATCTCCCAGATGTATTCTGTTACAAAAAGAAATGGCTGTCAAGGTGTGGGTAACAGAGCATTTCAGTTGCTCGCTTCTACTCTAATAGGCTTGGATTACTTCTTATTGTTTTCTGGATAGGTAAGATCTAGCTAGATTGATGAGGAGATTAAACTTGTGCTGTAACTAAAACAGATTCTACCAGGTTTTTAACTACAGTAATGCTTTCCACATTAGTTGCATCCATATTAAATTAGATGAAGTTTAAGTATCACTGAAAAGAATGAGACAAATAGGACATTAGTATTCTTTTATCTCAATGGTTTTAAAATGCTATTCTACACACTTTTTTCAGGAGTAAGCCCTGTTGAATAAAATAACATTTCAGAGCAGGCATGTATACAATTGCACTATTCACTTGAATCCAGTCCAGGTTATCTAATTAAAATAGTAAACATAAAAAATAGAACTTGCTCTTGAGAGCATTACAGTTCAAGTAATTTACCTGCTGGTGGTTTTATGAAAGGTGGTGGAATTAATGGTACAATAATGGGTACGTTCCCATGTTCCTTTGATCCTGCTGGTGAATCTGAGAGTCCATTTCCTGTGGTAAGCCCTGGATAGTTTGCATGTATATTGTATGGTGAAATAATACTGTCTTCAGGTAATTTTGGTTTTGGCAAAGAATTTTCTGTGAAAGAAAAACAGAATAAATTACAAAACATACTGAAACCATTAATCAGGTACACTTCTTTGGGGCAACACATGTAACCACAAATCATGTGGCAAGAGGTTCTTTGGGCAGAATGGGTTGAATAAGAGTAAAAGTATTTCCTACCTGCCTCACCTCATGGCTCGAGAAGGGTTACAACATTGCTAAAAATACATGATCATCTAAAAACATTCCATAAAATACACACATTTCTACAAAATACATATTAAAATACACAGAACAAAGGTTTAAACATAAGACACAAGTTTAAAGTTAATTATTGAAAACTGGATGGGTAGGCCTGCCAGAAGTGATAGGTCTTCAAATGTGTTTTAAATTCCAACAGCTCATTTAGCTGTCAGAGATGTTCCAGCAAGTAGTTCCACTGTCTTGAGGCAGGCAATGAAAATATGGAATGTCCATGTATCCCATGTCAATGGATTTGGGAATTTCTTCCCCTTCTGCTGCCAACTATAGCCTTGAGTTTTGCAAAACCTCTTCTCCAGAAAGTTTCCCAACCTTCAGGACTAATTTGTAGGATACACAACAAGTTGCTGGAAGAATAAGAGATTTCTGACTCAGAGAGAAACAAGATGCAGTGATACTGCACTACTGGATCTTGCCCCATTATGGACATATGTACTAGTTCGGTACATCACTACATAACATCCCATTGCATTGACAGAGAACTCCTATACATATCTTCTCCAAAAAAAACAAGACCACTGGTTTACTCTCAGGTTGATAGGAACATATACCCAGGTCAGTGGATGTCTAGTGTTATGCAAAGAGATTCTGTAGCACCTTTAGTTTCTCTACAATACTTTTATCAGACGCAGTGCTCTGTTAGTGGTGCAGGATTAAGATATAATATGAAACAATCACAAACTTACATGTAAACTGCAACCTGGATTTTAAAAATCAACAGCAGGTGGCCACAGACTTACCAAATATAGCCATCACAGTGCTCAGTCTTCTTTCAAAATAACTTATATCCCAAAAGAAGACGTTAAAAATAATATCTAATTAGAGCAGACTCATGAAAACCATAGAACATTCATAATCAATGGAATCAAAATGGCTCCCTCAATGCTGTCCTTTAAAAAACAATTGAAGACCTTTTTGTGCACGCAGGCATATGGAGAGGAGGATACTTGAAATATGTTGCACAAAATGGACAAGAAGAAGTAGAATATGAATTAAATGCTTTTAATTTAAACTTTTTAACTCTGATTTTTTTAAAAATCTGTTAAATACAAAATGATTGTGAATTTGTTGGGTCTGTCTTCAATTGTCTGATTGTCTTTGTTGCTTATGTAAATGTAAATTGGGTTTTATATTTTGGATTGTGTTATTTTTCATTTTTATACGGAATTGAATGTTTGCCTCTCTATATATTGTAAGCCACTCTGAATCCCCACTGGGGAGATAGGGTGAGATAGAAATGAAGTCTCATTCATTCATTCATAAGTGTTGACCTCCATTGTTCCTGATTATTCAATTGGATTACTCTGACTGGAACCAGGATTCGATTTACGCAATATTATAGTAGGTAAAAGTAAAGGTTTCCCCTGACATTAAGTCCAGTCATGTGCAACTCTGAGGAGTGGTGCTCATCTCCATTTCTAAGACAAAGAGCCAGCGTTGTCCACAGAAACATCCAAAGTCATGTGGCCATTACCCTTCCTGTAAGCGGTACCTATTGATCTACTCACATTTGCATGTTTTCAAACTGCTATGTTGGCAGAAGCTGGGGCTAACAGTGGGAGCTCATGCTGCTTCCCAGATTCAAACCACCAACCTTTGGTCAGCAAGATCAGCATATTTTTCAGTTAGCTTTGAACTGAAGTCAACGTTTAAAAACATTTGTTCTCAAGGCAACCTGCTTTTATATTGATACGAGCTGTCCCCTGCCACGCATTGCTATGGCCCAGTCTAGTGTTCTAAAAAATAACATAATTAGAAAGTGTTGGTTTCTAATATATGTAATTTCTTTATGCTTGTAATTCTTGCTGTTTCTTTATTAGTGTTGATGTGAAGATTGTCTGGTTTGCCTACTCTGGAACATGAAACATATAATTGTCCTTCTTTAGAGGTCCCTTTCAAATCTATGATACTATATCTCTGTGTGTGTGAATCATATATATCCGTCTATATCTATGGCTGGATGGCTCTTTGCTACGTTTTCTTGTCCTGGTGATGGGAGTTGGACTGGATGGCCTTAACTATGGGGGTTCTGTGTGGGAAGTTTGCCCCAGTTCTGACATTGGTGGGGTTCAGCATGCTCTCTGATTGTAGGTGAACTATAAATCCCAGCAACTACAACTCCCAAATGTCAAGGTCGATTTCCCCCAAACTCCATCTGTGTTCATATTTGGGCATATGGGATATTAGTGCCAATTTTGGGCCAGATCCATCATTGTTTGAGTCCACAGTGCTCTCTGTATTTATTTATTTATTTATTTCACGCATTTCTACCCCACCCTTCTCAACCCCCGAGGGGGGACTCAGGGCAGCTTACAAAAAGTCACAATTCGATGCCAACACAGACAATAAGATAAAAACATATATAACAGCAATTATAAACAGTTAAAACAATCCGTTATACATCACAATCAATAAAACCAATCCTATGCTCAACGTTTGCCAGCTCAGAGTCCGTAAGTTCATTCCACATTGTCCAATCCTATCAATTCTGGTTGTCCTTGTCTGTAGGTGAACTACAACTCCCAAACTCAAAGTTAATGCCCATCAAACCCTTGCAGTGTTTTCTGTTGGTCATGGAAGTCCTGTGTGCCAAGTTTGGTTCAATTCCATCATTGGTGGTGTTCAGAATGCTCTTTGATTGTAAGGAAAATATAAATCCCACCAACTACAACTCCCAAATGACAAAATCGATTTTTTTGAGTGATGGTCACTCCTTGGGTTAGTAGGTGTCTTGTGGCCAAATTTGGCGGCAATTCGTCCAGTGGTTTTTGAGTTATGTTAATCCCACAAACGAACATTACATTGTTATTTATATAGATCTAGATATAATTGGAATGGAATATTGTGTTCCTCACACCCCACCCAAGTTGTTCCCATTAGCATTAAAACTCCCATTAGCTTAACCAGCATAGCCCATGCAAAAACATCTGCATGATTATGATCCATGTCAGAGCCAGAGAGCTTGTTCAACATATGGAATTCATAGCCCTCAAAATGGTGAGAGAGGGGAGGAAAAATTGGCCAGTGTAACTGGTATTGATTTACCATACTTTCTGACTTAATTATTTAATGTATTTCTGTATCACTTCCAAGTCCACAAAATGCTCCTGAGGTGACAAGTAAATGCAAACCAATTGAAACAATGCAAAGATATAAGAACATTTTTAAAACACATTAAAATGTTATTTAAAAGTTCCTGAGCACAGACCCTAAATTCTTAAAAACTAGCCGTTTGGATTAGATGAGAGTTGTAGTTAGAATATCTGAGGAAAAACTGGGGAGAAATTTAGAGTTCAGGAAGAAATGGAAATCATTGGAAAATGCAGCATGAGTGGAAAATAATATGGCAGCACTGATCTTTGTTTAAATTCTACCTCACTGAACAGCATCTCAGCCATGAACAAACAAGGACTCTAAAGAACGCACACGCCTGTCTATGTTTGGAGCCACTTCACTGTCTCCATTGGAAAAAATAAGGAAGGGTTTAGAGAGAAAGTAAGATGGATGAGAGGAACCCAAAGCTAAATAAATAGTGAATTACTTGAAAGGGGCATGCGGTCACAAAGATACTTTACTTTCATTCAATCTGTTGAAATCTATCTTCAAATATCCATTTCTCTTATAGAAATATGATCATAAAACTATCTGAGAAAATGAAATAAAAGTAGGTAATATTTGAAGGGTTGAGCAGGCATCAAGACTGCGTTTCTCTATGAAAGATTATTCACACAGATAAAAAAAATATTCAGTATAGGTACAGTAGATGGATTTTACACAGAAGTGAGGCCCTACTTCTCTGGATATAGCAACGTTTGTCTCTTGTCACAATTCATATCTATCCAGAGCTGGTAGTTAGTGAATTGAAATTGACTGCAGAAGAATTCAGAACATCATGCCACATGTAATTAATGAAGTTCTATTTCAGATATTATATCAAGGAAGAGAGAATTGAGATAGGAGTGTCAACCATATTCTGTCACAGCTGACAGGATTGATAAGATTGATAGGGTTATACTCCTATGCTAGGTAGTACATAAAGCAAAGTAAACTTGTTGAAAGGATTTAAATCCTTATTATGGAGCATTTTATCCCATTGTCTTAATGTCTTCAATCATTTGTTTTCAGCTACAACATATTCAGATGAGATTAATTTACACAAAAATATATATGTATATTTAATCTATCCCCAGTATCATTACAGTATATGCACATTAGTTACCATCATTAATATCTAAAAATAGCAATAAAATATTAAATTTTAGACATCCTTCACTAATGTATTCATGTATATATTCCTTTGTTTCTCTTAAACTTGGATTCAGCCTGTGGGAGTTCATTAAAATTGTATCTGTGCCTCTCTTTATGTCTGTAGTCTTAAAATAAGGTCTATTTTTTAATCATAATACATGTTTTCTTCCTTTCACTGTGTTCTATTCCATCAAATGAGTGCTTCTATTAAGTCTAGGTGTCCAATGTCTTCATTTGTAACAAAAAAAACCCAATTAATACAGACCATATGTTTTTAGTGGTACACAATGTCAACCCAGTTTAGATTATGTACAAAATGTTTTCTGTTGGTAACATTTTGGACTTTATTGGTTATATTTAGACAGTGACCTTGTAAAAACGAAACATCTTGAAAATTACTTGTAGTTACTTTCTTCTTTCAGGTTAACACACAGACACTCACGTACATTTACAGAAAGCTAAATACAGACTGTGTCACTAGTAAGCCAAAGTATTGTTCTGGTGATTT
The DNA here is from genome assembly GCF_037176765.1 of Anolis sagrei. Lineage (NCBI taxonomy): Eukaryota > Metazoa > Chordata > Lepidosauria > Squamata > Anolidae > Anolis > Anolis sagrei. The sequence goes on from NC_090021.1 coordinate 95,028,016, forward strand.
TCCACAGTAAAATAGGCCAGGGCGCACATTATTTGCAAAATACCTTCTGAGAAAACTTTTGTATTTCATCTTCTCTTTATGAGTCTGCAAACATTGCAGCCAGAGAAGACGTGAGTTGCAAAAAAGACTGACAGGAGGAGAAATCACCAGATTGTCCAGGTAACTTAGCATTTCTTCCCTCATATCACTCTGTATTCTGGTAACTCGCATATACTGTTCAGGAAACCTTTCCAGCATTATGTTGTAGACAAAATGATAGTTGGGTCAGCAAGGATCACTGTGATGCAAGTTGTAATAGAAAGAAACTGAGAACAGAACTTCCCTTTCTTTCATTCCATGATAGCTCTTCCCAATCCTGCCTTCATCCAGGGACAATTTTTTCTCTATCATCTTGCAACAGACAGGGCAACTACAGGAGCCATTTCTGCTGTCCTGGTGGTACTTGTAAGTCATATATTTTTGGCAGTAAATCAAAGCCAGAGTTTCTGGGTTAGTTGAGCTATTTTTTGTGATTTTGAGGGTGGGTGAGAAATGTTTTTCACAAATGATTCATTTTTTTTTCTGGCATTTTCCCCCCTGTATACATCACATAGAAGCCCCCAGTTGCCCAGCGGACTAAAATGCTGAGCTGCTGAACTTGCTAACTAAAAGGTCAGTGGTTTGAATCCGGAGGGCGGAGTGAGCTCCTGTTGTTAGGCCCAGCTTCTGCCAACCTAGCAGTTCAAAAACATGCAAATGTGAGTGCAACGGGAAGGCAATGACACTCCATGCAGTCATGCCTGTCACATGACCTTGGAGGTGTCTACGGACAATGCTGGCTCTTTGACTTAGAAATGGAGATTAGCAGCAACCCCAGAGTCGGACACAGCTAGACTGAATGTCAATAGGAAACCTTTACCTATACATCACATATAGACCATACCATCCTTATCCCTGATCTTCCCTGTGTTATGTCAAAACACTGTTGGAAAATGGAAAAAGGCATAGAGTCTCCTCTGAATACCACTTTGCCCTTCTTTTAAGCCCCTTTCCACAAAACTGAAAGAGAGAGTGGTTTGTTTTGTTGCTAGCAAAGAAGGTTGGAAACTATAGCTAAAGATTCACATCACAGCAGACAAAGACAACCCTAGTTACAGAGCATGCCTGAAGTTCGGTTTTGCTGGCTTCAAATCTGTAGCATCAAAACAAGTCCCCTGATGTTGTTAGATACACTGGTGTTGGAGGTCTTACACTAGCCTAGTGTGCTATCATCTGCCCCACCATCAACATAGGAACCCAAAATAGATACTGACATAATTAATCTGGGGAAGTGGACTCTTCTAGCTCATGCCAAGTAAATGTAGTGCATGCAGGGTAAATAAATGCCAGAAAAATGTGAATGATCATTCTCCACCCATCTTCATAAAAATAGCTTAACTTTGGTAATGACAACAATATTTAAAAACCCAGGTTTTTGCACAGAGGAAGAACATCAGAAACCAAAACAACATTGGCAACATTTTCCATTTTTTCCAGATACTCTGGCTCAAAACTCCAGATTAAAAGATTTGGCAAGAATTCCCACTTACTCCTCTCACTGCTGATACAAGCACAGTATAAGAAACAAGGAAGTGCACTGCTCATGCCTTAAGTGTGTCTATTGAAAATGTTATCCATAACTATCTTTGAAAGATACAAAAAGGTGTATTGGCTAAACAACGTTTTTTCCATTGGTGGGGACTTCCTACTCAAGGGACCAGGACAAGTATATTATGTAAAAAAAATCAATCCCACATAGGTATGGAAGTTTCCACCATGACCCAGTAAAGAAAATGGGAAGTACAAATACTGCTGCTGGTTAATATCTAGCAAACTCATCCCAACCATTTGTTACTTTTACTGAGTGTCTCATACACTTGTGCCTTTGAGAAAGAGAGTCTGGCTACACTGAACAGACAAAACACAGCCATTGCAAAGTTCTACTGAAATTCCCAAAAGAGGGCAGGAAAGCAACAATAAGAGCTCCAAATACAAATTATGATTTTTATATTTTTATTTATATCCCGCCTTATCTCCCCAAAGGGGACTCAAAGCATTGGTATCCAACTTAAAATATACGAATATACAAGTATTAAAATAGAATTAAACACAAACAGCATTTTAAAAGTTCAGTTAAATACCATCAAAACATATTCAGAGTCAAAAACCATAGTATCTCCTGAATAGATCTTAAACATCTTCATCTTTAAATGCCTGCCTGAATAAAAAGGTTTTAGCCTGCCGCTGGAAGGACAGCAGGGAAGGGCTGTTCTGGCTTCCTTAGGCAGGGAGTTCCAGAGCTGAGGAGCAGCCACCGAGAAAGAAGGCCCACTCTCTCATTCCCACCACCCAAGCTTCAAATGGCGGTGGGATCAAGAGAAGGGCCTCTCCTGAAGATCTCAGGGTCCGGACAGGTTCATACAAGGGGATGTGGTTGGCCAAATAGCCTGGACCTGAAACATCTAGGGCAGTAGTTCTCAACCTGTGGGTTCCCAAATGTTTTGGCCTTCAACTCCAAAAATTCATAACAGCTGGTAAAGTTGGCTGGGATTTCTGGGAGTTGTAGACCAAAACACCGGGGACCCACAGGTTGAGAACCACTGCTCTAGGGCTTTAAAGGTCATAACTAGCACTTTGAATTTTGTCTGGAAACAGACTGGCAGACAATAGAGCTGCAGCAGCAGGGGGTTGTCCACTCCCTGTAGCCAACCATGTTCTCTCAACATGGAAGGGAACCTAAAGAAAGAGCCCTGAAAAAGATCCTAGGTAGGAGCCCCCGGCGACACAGTGGATTAAACCTCTGAGCTGCTAAACTTTTTGACCGAAAGGTAACAGGTTTGAATTTGGGGAGTGGCGTGAGCGTCTGCTATCAGCCCCAGTTTCTGCCAACCTAGCAGTTTGAAAACATGCCAATGTGAGTAGATCAATAGGTGCCACTTCGGCAGGAAGGTAATAGCGCTCCCTGCAGTCATGCTGGCCACATGACCTTGGAGGTGTCTACAGACAACGCCAGCTCTTCGGCTTGGAAATGGAAATTAGCACCAACCCTCAGAGTCGGACACAACTGGACTTAATCTCAGGGGGAAAAGCTTTACCTTTACCTTAGCTCTCATTATTACCTATTGGTTATCTTAGCAAACCTTGAAGAAGCGCAGAACAAAGATTTCCTCATTTCCAAGACAGCATTATCAGGTAAGAGCTATAGCAAAACCGCCTGCAAAAGTGATTAATATCCTTTGAGCTGGTCCTAGTGTAGGACTGCTATATTTTTATTCTCAATGTATACCTGTCCATTCCAAGCGCATGATAAACAGTTCTAGATCTGTCCTCAGCAAAGCATCAGAACAACAAAATGATACTGTAACTGTGCTGCCTTATATCTATTTGTGTGTTCATGAGGATTAGCAGATAGGTTTCCTTTCTCATTCTGTGCTTGTCACTCACCCTAGTTTTACCCAGGAGACATCTTTGAATGAAAGAAGAACGTTATCACCTCACTAATCTAGGTGTTACTAGAGGAAATCTGCCAGTAGTGATTTCTTTCATCATTGCAGCATTGTGGACAATGAGAGCTGAAAAGCTATGGAAAAGGAGCACTTTTCATGCACTAATTTTAATCTAGTAACCAGTTTTTGTGGTTGCTTTTTTCTAATAATAAAACCTCTGTTAATTCTTATATTCAAATAAAAACTTAAGATTTTCTACTCCTAAATAGTTGCACTACAATATTGAACAGCTGTTAGCAAGATGGGAAATATTGTATTTGCTTTTTCTCCTGATGTGTAAACTTCTATTGGTAATTGCCTGAGTGATAGCTTAATGAGAATTGATTATCTGAAGAAAAAAACTATTGCTATTACAAAATGTGCACAGTAGCTAATATTTTGTCCAATACTGCCTTGAGCGAGTCTAGATTTTGCTTGCTAGAAGTCAACCCTTTAAAATAGTGCCACAATAAACAAGAACGGCAGCATAAGCAAATATCAGCAAGTTATCACAGCTAATCCTGCTTTGCATGAACAAAGGGACAATAAATGTCATTACCTTTGAGAACAGAAATGTGCTGTCGGCTCTCCCCATCTGTGGGGTAGTTCCTGAATTCAATATCTTCTCCATCTTTTAATTCAACCTTATCATAACCATACCAGCCAAGGAGCTCATTCATGGTGTTTTCTGCAAAGTTCTGAAAGAGAAGAATTGCCTACTTATTTATGCAATCAATAATCATTTGGAACTAAGAGATGAATGCATAAATCGAAATCTATTTTCACTGTACCATGAAATAGCAGGTTTGTCCCACCTCCTCCAGACTAATGTTCATTTATCAAGTCACGTACACAGAATGTAATGCATTTAAATCTTTGAATGACATGTGTAATTATGACAGACCTTCATGAATTTCCAATTTAAAGAAAAATATGAGAGGGAAGAGAGCTATTTATCATTTCTTACACACAAATTGATAGTTGGTGATATATTTAGTACACATTTTTTTTTTACAAAACTTTATATCCTGTGGTACCATAAAGTGTTTTAAAGCACATCAGGAAAGCAATAGAAGGACAAAGATGCTTTCCCGGGCACTAATCAATCTCACTACGTTGTTACCATTAAAATTAGTACAGGCTACTGCCTCAACTGAGGGTTGTTATAAACCATGTAGAATAAAATTACAGTACAGACACATTTAGAAAATAGTGCTAACAAAACCCAATTGCTTTTACGTTTCCGACATTAATCCATCTTGTTTCCTAATAGCAATCTCAATACTATCTAGTCAACAGCATAGGTTTTATGGTGATGTTTGTATCATAAATGCTTAACTGGATTGCCTAATATAATTAGAAAATGAGAGAATTGTAGAATCAAAGAGCTGGAAGAGACCCCAAGGGCCATTCAGTCCAACCCCTGACCAAGAAGCAAGAAAATCGCATTCAAAGCACCCCCGACAGATGGCCATCTAGCCTCTGCTTAAAAGGCTCCAAAGAAGGAGCCTTCACCACACTCTGGGGCAGAGAGTTCCACTGCTGAACAGCTCTCACAGTCAGGAAGTTATCCCTAACGTTCAAGTGGAATGTCCTTTCCTGTATGTTAGTGTCTACTGTAGAGATATATTTTGTGAAAACCATTGGCTTTTTATAAAACGTTCAAGTTTATTAAAAAAACTTCAAATAAACATGAGTAGAAGCTCCATTTAGACTTTCCCCACCAATTCTGATAAAGTTAGGGAAATAACAGATAGATGCCAGAAGAAGAGTTTCCATAATGGGCTTCACCACCACCTCATCACTACCCTTCTAGTAACAAGCTGAACACCTGCATAGGATTACCAACAGAGCACAAAGGAAGATCAAGGCAAGGGCTATTTGGATCCAACTGCTTTAACCTACTATGGTAACAGCAGTTTTCCTAAAGTTAATAAAATGTTTATTGCCCAGGCCTCTTTATTTAAAGACAACATTTGGCACCAAGAATGGAAGTCATAAATTTCTGAAAGACTCGGAGAAGGGAATACAATTAAAATGGCAGCTAGTAAACATTTCACTTGAATTTATACTTGGGGGGGCAAATGTAACTCTGGCCTGGGAAAAGTTGAAGCAAAAAGATGAACTGCATTTTAAAACTGTGGGAGTCATTAAACTGAAAAATGAACAGATAATAATAATATAACAAACAACTATAATATGCAACTACTGTGTATTCATAACCTCTAAATATCCTTTGACAGCAACAGGCTCAGGCCCCTTCCACACACCTGAATAAAATCCCACATTATCTGCTTTGAACTGGAATATATGGCAGTGTGGACTGAGATAACCCAATTCCAATCAGATATTGTAGGATTTTCTGCCTTGATATTCTGGGATATAGGGCTGTGTGGAAGGATTCCCAGAAACACTGGAAGTATTAATACATTTATTTATTCATTTATTTTCCACATTTATATACCGCCTTTCTCAGCCCAGAGGCGACTCGGAGCAATTTGCAATTGGCAACAATGTGATGCCTCAACAATTATAACAAATAAAACAATCATAAAATACTGTTAAAAACATTAGCATACAATATAAGAATATAAAAAACATACAAAACCTTACATGTGATATCTCTGGATAAGGGCTAAAGAAGATGATTTGAGAACACACATTATCTGCATAGAATTAAGCCCCACACAAACATTATCCTGAGCTATACTAATAGTGAACCCACTCTTCAAGTAGCTGCTCATGTGTAGTTGAAACAGTGGAAAATATTAGAATAGTTAGGGAAAGCTTATATTTGTGGCACTCCTCTCCATCTCCAAAACAATGGGCTTAGAGAAAAACTATGGTAGAAAAAACATCTTAAAATTGACTACTGTGGAATGGGCCTATGCAAGAATCAAAGATTGCTCACTTTATGGTGAGAAGCAAATGAAAAAGTAAGAATGAGGATATAAGGGATGGAATATCATTCAAGACTGAAAAGGTGTGCTACAGAGAACAATATTTTGTTGCATATTCCAAAGGAAGAGAAACATTGAGAAAGTTTATTAGAGACACAAAATGAAAATAAATTATGTGAATGTAGAGCATTAAATATAGAATAGTTTGAGCAGCTGCGTAGGCCCCTTTCCACACAGATGTATAAAACCCTACATTATCTGCTTTGAACTGGGTGGGGACTCAGATAACCCAGTTCAAAACAGATATTGTGGAATATCTGTCTTGATATTTTGGGTTATATGACTGTGTGGAAGGGCTCTAAGTGTGTGAACATGACTAAGGACATTTATCTGTCTGTTTACTCAAGCTAATTATGTCATGTAAAGAAAATATGCATGTTCTGAAAGACATCGCATCCACACAGTGCACAATTGCTAATATTATTGGCAAGTAAGAGCCATTTTGAAGATAAAGCTGCTAAAATCAATAAATTACAATAACAAAGACCAGAAGCAATATAACAATAAAAGTTGCCAGCTTTATATAACCTCTTACAGGCCTAAGCATTACTGAGACATACAGTGAATATTTTTGCACATGATGACTACAAAAAGTATTTTTGAATAAAGAGGAGATGCATTTTAAAATATCAACAGAAAGAAGTCCCACAAAAATTAATGTTTGAATCATAAAACTAACCAATAACGACAACAATGCATGACACAATAAAAGATGGCAATAATAATAACCAGAACACAGAAGCATAAGCAGCAAGCAAATATGGAGAGTTAAATATGGCTCTAATGCCTTTTAACAAAAATAATAATTCCATGCTGGGGAGAATTTACTTGGGCTGTTCAAATGGAAACAAGAGTTTGCCAAGGCACCCAAAAGCAGCCAGACCTTAACATTTATAAAAGGCTTGCATTGGTTTTGATCTATTTAAAAAAAAGAAAGAAAATACGGTACTGTTGAGGATGTACTCAAGGATGTATGCTGGTATAAAATATAGTTGAGGCAGGTGTGAATTTTTCAATGGAAAAGGTCATACACACCCATTCCAAAAATCATCACTAGGATCACCTGCAAGTACAGTGGGAGGAAGCAAGAAAATTAATACCAATATGTGACATTTGCCCCCATTGTCTACAAGAAACTCCTGGCGGGGTAGAATCAGCACCTCAGACCCACCAAAGGGCTTTAAAATATTGAAAATTTGTACGCACAGGAAAAATATTATATGGATGCCAGAGGAACTCTTCCCCTCCCATTTCCCATGAGTACATTCCCAAAAAAAAAATTACAAACCTTTTTGGCCAAAATGAAAGAGCGTTCTAAGGGTCCTCCAGACAGGGCCCAAAATGCCGACCATGTTGGACTTTTACCTAACACCTCAGGTAAAAGAGGATTAATTTGGGACAAACCCTGCTTTCTTGCAAATTAAACAGATGCCCCATTAAGACTGGACCTTGCTGAAAGACCCAGTTCTAATGGGGTATGGATCCTGTGGGGGCAGACTCCTGGGACTGCTTCTGCAGTCCCAGAAGTCTTTCTCCACAGCCCAATTTGCTTTTTCAGGCTCCATGAGCCCCAAGAAGCAAAGAGGGCACTCACCCCCTTCCCCAAATCCCCCAAAAGCCTTATTTTTTTTTAAAAAAAAACCTTACCAGGTTTCTGTGAGGCTGCTCTAGTAGCTCTCCTGGTGCGTAAAAATGATGCGCCAGAAGGCGGGAGGGGGAAATTGCTCCTGTCCATCCATGGCCCCCATCACCTCCTGGCATGTCATTTTATGCACCAGGAGGACTGCCAGAGCAACCTCATGGCGACCTGATAAGGATTTTTAAAATTTTATTTTAAGGGGTTTGGGGGGGGGGGGGTCGGGGGCGCTGGAATGGGCCAGCTTTGTGGGAAAGCCCTGGTCTTTTTCTGAAGGGTGTGGGGACTTAAACCCACTCCGAAGCGAGTGTAAGCTCTGTCTGGAAATGCCCTATATCAGCTGTTTTATTTTGGCCACAGTGGTCTCTTGCAACTCTGTTGTCCTATAGCTTTTGTATTTCCTAGCTTTGTGTATTTGTGTATGTGTGTGTGTGTGTGTGAACTATACAACTTGCTTTAGGCACAGTTGGATTTTAGATTTCAAAAACAGCTTCATAAAAATCCACATTTACTCATCATAGTATTATAAGAGTGTACAAAGTAACAAATTATGTGCCACACTTGAAAAATAAGGAATTCCTATACTTTTAGGAATCTGTAAACCAACAGATAAAAACAGTTAAAATATATTACTGAAGATCCCTGCATGACAATAGAATGATTCTACTGTTAGGCGTAGCAAGGCATCTGTCAAGCAATTTTGCAAAATGGATAGAAACAAAAAATCACCAGAAATAGGACTAAATATAAAAATTAAAATCAGTCAATGATAGTAAGGAGGGAAAAAAATGTCAAATACAAAGCAGGGGTGAAAAAATTAAAGAAAAACCACCAAAAATGTATTCCTTAGTCACAGAGGAAGGCTGTTTGGGCAAACCAGAAGCACCTGCTTTAAATTCCTGCAAATATATCACAGATGTAAAAAGTAACAACATTTGAAAAAAGGTACGCCTGCTAAACACCTTTTTGTTACTCCTCAGTGACTTGTATTGACTATAATTGTGCTGGTAGCGGAACTCATGGTTAAACTGGGTGATGGAGGATTGTTGAGGCTGCCGAGAAATTCAACAGAGATGTGGTAACTTTCAGCATTAACTATTGAGTTAAAAATCAGCTATATAGAATAATTTGTGCCACATAATTAAGAATTTATATTTTGCTATAATTATTCGTTATAGTTATTCGTATAATAACCAGTCTGGATCAGATAGTCAGAAACAGAAAAACAATGGCAGAGACATTAAAAAGTAGCTTATGGGGAAGAAGGCTCATCTATCTCTAAAGAGTGTAAGAACTTATCTTTTCTCCAAATGATCTATAGCTGATAAAGTGTTTGCCCTTAACTGACCCTTTCTCATAATAAGACAATAAGAATACTATCCCACAGTTTCTATGATGCCAAAATGATTTAAGATACACTGTAAATTACAATTCATGACCCATCAACTGAATATGGCAGAAATGAATCTTAATTTAAAAAATGTAATATCCTCTGAACCCTGAAGATAGAGTTGGGTAACAAAACTGTTTAAAAGCAGGTATTATTTTACTTAATAGTTAAGGCTATTACACACACATTCTGTGCAGAATTTACTTCTCTTCTGTACACATTAGTTCTGGTGCCCTCTTACATATATGCCAGACCTTCACTCATGAGTAGCTTCATACTGCTTACTGCCAGTACTCAGTCTTAATGTTAAACATGTGTTTAGCAATGTTGCATGACCACAGATACAGTTGTTGAAGGATTAGATTTACAGAGAGCTACAGAAAGCAGACATGTAAAATAAATACAAGTTAGGCATAATCTTCCACCAGCATCACCTTTACCAGTAAGCTAAATACATCCTTTGCTGAAGAATTTAACAGTCATACCAATGCAACATTTGTATCTTGGCACATCTCCAAAAGCCAAAAATATGTGATGTATGAACTTGCAAAACATCTTGTCATACATTTTTTATATACTTTGAAATTGTTGGTGAATGCAGGTGGTATTCGCCACACTCTAAGGCCCCATCTACACAGCTGAATAAAATCCCACATTATCTGCTTTGAACTAGAATACATGGCAGTGTGGACTCAGATAAACCAGTTCAAAATAGATATTGTGGGATTTTCTGCCTTGATATTCTGGGTTTTCTGGCTGTGTGGAAGGGCCCTAAGATATTTTGCCATGTAGTTGTTTAAGTATTTATGATAACATAATAGCCTTTCCCCCCTTCATTTACATATTCTGTGTATGATAGCATCTAAAACATATCTATGGGTAAGGCTTTCTCATATTTACTATTTGGAAACCTGATAACCTGTATAATCTGTTCAATGGGAAAATTTGATAATATTGCATAAGAAACATGCAATGCCTTAGCCACAGAGCTTCATGACAAATACTTATTTAAGGAATCAACTGAATGGCTTATGTTATTTTTCTTATGTCTTTTTCATCTTGTTAGATCTCAAATTCAGATTTCTTTCCAAACCTGGGTTTAATTTTTTTTTAAAAAAATATTAAAGAGGTTGTTATTGTATTCACTTAACATCTTATATTGTGAAGGATGAGCTGTTTCACAAGAAAATGATATCACATCACTGAAGTTACTGTTATTTATATGAGTGATGAGAGTGAGAAACCCGGGTGGAGTATGGCTATGGATTATATTTATCTTTCCTAACCTTAGATCATTTTGCTAGACATACACATACTGCCATGGGAAAAAATTAAGATGGAAAAATACCTAATACAATGTCAATTTTACAGTTTAAAGTCAATAAAGAATGTGCAGGTTTAAAGCAGCATGTTCTTGTTTAAAAGCCAGAAACGATAAGAGATTCACCATCTACTCCCCTAAACAAAGAACTAGGAGTCTGTGGTAACTGCAGCAATGCACAGAAGGATGGCTAGGTAGAGTGAATGTCTTCCATAGCAACAGAACTAGTCAGTAACCAGGACTGAGCAGCAGCAAAATCACAGAATAGTTCAAGACCAATCATGGTCATTTGTATTGCTTTATTTTGGCAGCGTGTTTTTAAAGTGGGAAAATGTCTCTCCATGTGGGAAAAGCTGTTGCCTGTATTCACTTAATTTTACTATCGCCTTTCCACACTATTACCAAGCAATCAAGACAGTAATAAAGAACACTAGTAACAAGCATTAATAAAACCAATAACATAATTGCAAACATCATCATTAACGAACAACAAAACAATCTGGAAATCACTAAATAGGTTATAATGTGTAAGTCTCCATGGTTGTTGTGTGTCTGTATATGCCTTCACATTGCCTGGCAATTTATAGTGGATTTCATAGGGTTTTCTTAGGCAAGGAATCCACAGAAGCAGTTTGGATAGTTCCTTCCTCTGAAATACAACCTACACAATGCCAGGTATTCTTCGACAGTTTCCCATGTCAGTACAAGATCCAAAATCAAATGGAATTTGGTATCTTCTAGTATTTCCCATCACCAGGTTAGGTATAAAAGAAGGGTGTGTTATTTATCACCAAAGCAATAGTCATATTTCACACAGTTCACAATCATATCTGTTTCAAATTGAAGGGTTTTTACATTTGAGAAGATGTGATGATTCAGTAACATCAAAGTACCTCCAAAAATTCACATCAGTGCCCAAGAGCCATCTAGGGACAAAGACTATTCCCTTATTTCTGTCTGCCTGTTTCATCATGACTTTAATTTAGAACATAAGGATTCAAATCTTTATATACCCACCATTATCAGTGAATACTCTGGTATATGTTATAGGCTGTTTAGGACACGATGCGTATTGTGGTTATTGCTACCACCAGCAGCTTTACTCATATCCCATTTCTTACCCAAAATAGGGACTCAAGGCAGTTTATAATTTAAAACAAGTAAAATAGAGTAAAAGAACCAGTGTCATGTAATGATTTGAGTACTGGGCTATGACTCTGGAGACCATAGTTCTGATTTTTTCTTGGCCATGGAAACACATTGGGTGACCTTGGGCAAGTCACTTTCTTTTAGCCTCAGAGAAAGGCTAAGGTAAACTCTCTCTGAACAAACCTTGCAAAGAAAATGTCCTGTGAAGTTGCCATAGGTCAGAAATGACTTGAAGGCACACGACAACAATATAACTAAAACCATATAAAGGTCAAAATTAAAATAGCATTAAACTATTTACAATACTGGAACAACTTCAATCGTACACTTCAGAAGGATAAAAAAACAGATAAAAATAGTTCACTAAAACAACACAGCAACCTCTAAAAGCCTTCCTTTTTTAAAAAAAAAAAATCAATTCTGTAAGCTTGTCAGAATTTAAAAAAAGCTTTTGCCCAATAACAGAATGTCCAATCTGGAAAGTTAGGGTCTGCCACTAAGGAGACCATATCTTGCATCCCCACAAAGCATGTCTCAGGGTCTCTCCTGAGAATCTCCAAGATCAAGAGTCTCATATGCAAGAGAGAGGGTGTGTCAGATAACTTTGACTTCAGCCATATAAAGCTTTATAGACCAAACCAGAAGTTTGAATGTTCACCAGAAACAGTTTGACAACCAATAGAACTGCTACTAACATTCTAACTGCAGTTCTTTTTACCACCTGAAGTACTGAAACATTCATCAAAAGCAACTCTGTATGTGTGTGTGTGTGTGTTTTAAGTCATCTAAACAGGATATTCCTAAGGCATGTACCACCATGGGCAGATTAGACATCTCAAAAACCAGGTGTAATTGGCGCATCACCTTAAAGTATGCAAAAGTACTCCAGGCCATTGCAGAAACCTGGGCCTCCTGGCTCAAGGCTGAGTCCAGGGGTACACTCAAACTGTCAACCTGCATCTTTAGGTTTGTGCGTCTATAGGCCTCAGTGTACAGGACTCTGGAGACTAGAGTTTAAATCCCTGCTCAACCACAGAAGCACAGCACTCTCTCAGTCTAAGAAGGTAAGGGTAAACTCCCTCTGGACCAGTGGTTCCCAACCTTTTTTTGACAAGGGACCACCTGAACAGGGACCACTTTGAACAGGGACCACTCTCCAACACTAGTACCAAAAGAGTAACAAATCGGTTTTTGGTCAACTTTAGATTTGGTAGACTACATCAGATCTAGTTTTTGATACAGAACATATTCCATCCAGTAGTTGCCATCTGCTTGCCCACACAAAACCCTATTTAATAATCTAGAGCTGATGTGGTAGTAGTAATCTTTTGTACGTAGTCAGCCTATCCCCTCATGATATCCCCGTTGCCTCGGCACTATAAGAGGGTTTCACAAGACCATTCACTCTTGTTGCCGTGTGGTTTTAAGGCAATGGTGTAGTAATGGGTTGTTGTAGATTTTTTCAGTCTATATGGCCATGTTCAAGAGGCATTTTCTTCTGACGTTTCGCCTGCATTTATAGCAAACATCCTCAGAGGTTGTGAGGTCTGTTAGAACTAGGAAAATTGGGTTTATATATCTGTAGAATGACCAGGGTGGGACAAAGAATTCTTGCCTGTTGGAGCTAGGTGTGAATGTTTCAACTGACCACCTTGATTAGCATTTGATGGCCTGGCAATTTTTTGGTGTGGCTTGTTAGTGCCTGAGGGAATCTTTTGTTGAGAGGTGATTAGCTGTCCCTGATTGTTTCCTCTCTGTTGTTTTGCTGTTTTGGTGTAGTAATGGTGAGGCCGCAGGGCATTTTTTCATTCTTGAGGACCACTGGTGGTCCATGGACCACAGGTTGGGAACTACTGCTCTGGACAAATCTTGGCAAGAAAACTCCATGATATGGTTGCCCTAGGATCATCATGAGTTGGAAACAATTTCAGAGCACACAACAACAATCCCATCCAGCACCATTTTAATTCTTATTCTCTGATCTGCCTTCTGACTGAACAGCTTTTTCTTGTCTAGATTAACCTTTGATTTGTACACCTTCAGCCCAGTCCACAGCAGATGCCAGGTACTGGTTGAAACAGTATCCTTAGTTTGGTGGAGGGAAGATCTATAATGGGTTGTCTTCAGTATATAGGTGACATTGAATTCTGGCCCTCCAGACAATCTCTCCTAGTGGTTTCCTATAGATGTTTAATAGCAAGTGGAACAGAACAGAGCCCTGAGGAGTTCTCTAGGTCAGCACCCAAGAAGTCAAACAGGAATCTCCAAATAATCCTCCCAGAAAGAAAAGTAACAACTATAAAATAGAGCTACAAAGCCCATCCCAGCAAGGCAGCTCAGAAGCTTATCTAAACCCACCAAGAGGTTCAATGGTTTAAATTTTAATGGAAGAGCATAAAAGCTAGAGTCCATTAAAACTTATAAAATGCATTAGTCTTTAGGGTATAGCTTATTGTATCACTGATTATGTTTATCAATTAGATTTTGAGGGGAAAATACGGGGGGAGGGGGGCTAATATGGTTATAAAAATATGTCTAGATACTAGTAACATCCAACTGTATATGAAAATAGCAGTAAAAGCTGAAGTGTAAAATAGTAATTGGTCCCCAAAAGCCATTACGTAAACTCAAAAATGTTGAGCATTCATGTAAAGTGTTTGGAGATTCACTGGAAAGTGAGTCAAGAAGATCACAAGAGGGAAGTAAAAAAGTGAAAGGAGGGGTTACAGGTATAAGGAAAATGTGTTAATTCTGATACCTGAAAAAAACAAAACCTGATATGTGAACCCAAGAAGCAGTCAGAAGTAGATTGTATGTACTATTGGGCAGTTGTAGTTTCAGGTGGTCACTTCAAGAAGTATATGTTAAATTAATATAAAATTCTGTTTTGTTATTTGTCTAAGGACCAACATTTCTTGAGCCTTTTTCTGAGTAGCGGTTGAAGAAAGGAAAGGAGAATCAATTATCTATTGTCTTAAAACAATTTAGAAAATAGTATCAACTATTTAACATTTGGTTTGGATATTCGCCTTTAATGACACAATTCCATACAGAGAATCCATCAGAAATGGTTTGTTGGTGTTCTTGCCACACTCAAATGAGTCTTCAGTAATAATCCAACTGTAATAATCCATATTAACTGTAGGATTCTGGGAGTCACAGTCAGAAACCTTAACTTTTCTACTCTTTGGCAAAACAAATATACTAGAGGAACACAGGAAGCTGCTTTTACTATGTCAAACCATTAGTCCAGTATTACTAACACTAACTGGGAATGACTTCTTTAAGATAACACTGGTAGATAACACACAGTAGCTATAGATTTGTTTTTAAATCAATTTATTCAAAGTGACCTAGCATGAACCTAGCATTAAGAAAGCCACAATTTTCACTGCTCTACCCTTATCTGCAATATGGGGATAATAACACTAATCCACCTTAGAAAGTGCTTCTAAGTTTTAGCGCCCCATGTGTTGATTTATGCTTCTACAAGCTATATACAAGGAATCTCAGACAGACACTGACAAGATTAAGATCTGCTTAGCTTTAGAAAGGTTGCTATATCATCTCCCTACCACTGTACATGTTTTACACATTATTGCTAGCACCATTGTTCTCAAAATACTTTACCTTAACCACCATTTATCAAAGTCACAAATATTCTATGTACTTAGCACTCAATGCTTCAATGCAAACTCAGCTGGGCTTTGACTTGAACAACATTAGGATATGCATTTATTCTTTTCACCATTACTTCTCACAATGACATTTAACAAGTGTCTAATGAGGACCACTAGACCTTAAGAAATTTTCCAGCAAAATTAGTTTCTGCTAAGCATAATAACAGCTTCACAATGCCTTGTGCATACCTAGGAAATTTTAGAGTGTATTAAATGTCACTTGATCAACAATATGTTCTATAACTTCTTGTGAACATGCTCTGCACCCTGAAAGCAATCACACTCGCCGTTCTCATTTTAAGAATCAGACAACCATGGTTATTCTGCTGCTATTAGTACAACTACTTGCATTTATTTTTCACCAGCTATATGACCTGCATAGTGCAGAAAAAAAGAAATGATAATTTTTTGCAGAATAGACAGCTGGAAAGATAGAACAGACGTGCCAAATCATTGATGCAAGAAGTGTGTCAGCACTTACGAAAGAAAAATGCAATTAAGGATGGGATGAAGGAAGAAGTTCTTCATGGAATAAGTAGAGTTTCAGGATAGAGCTCTGACAATTAGAAAGAGCAAACTCCTCACTTATCAGAAGTAGCATTGAAGGCAGGTAGCAAGTGGGGAGAGAAGGTGGCAAACAGGCTGGCAGCACATTAGTTAATGAACAGTGGAAGAACAAAATGCAGCACAAAGTGATATTAAAAAAAAACAGCTTCCCATACCTTCAGTGTATGTTAATGTTTGCACCATTACCATATTTTTGGTATATTTTTCCTATGTCTTGTCCCTAGCCACTTTTGCACCAGTTTGTTGAAAAAAAATATGATGGCAAGCATGCAATCTGGACTTCTTCCCTGTAGCCCAAAAACAGTACATCTTTGTGTATGGTGAATGTATGAGAATCAAGAATTAAGAGCAGAAAGAGTTCAGACAGTAATTGATTGGAGAAAGAAATAACAAGAGACGTCTTCAACATATAGGAAGGACAAAATAGGAGAATAAAGAATATTTATGTAACAGTAATTACTCAGTGTGATATACCTCTAAGTAATATGAAAAAGACCAGGCTGAATATCAAGAAGAACAATAGTAAAGACCGAGTGTCAAAGAATGCAGGCATATTGACAAGTATGAGCACTGAGAGAACAAAGAGAGCAACCCTGGAAACTGTAGATATAGCCATTCCAATTGAACAGAATGCTTAGAAAGCCAATTTAAGAGAGCCGAGAAAAAGACTGGCAGAAAAAACTAGAAGCAACTTATATAGGCCACTCACTTCCCCCACCAAAAAGCAAAACAGAAGAAGAAAGGGAAATGAATGCATGGTACGTGGATGAAGATGAAGCATCAATGAGGATTTAATTGACTTTTAAGGATGGACAGATGTGAGGAGATATTGTATATAGAAAGGCTGAGAGGAAAGTAGGGCAAGAAATTAAAGACGACAGACATAAACACTGAATTGTTTCACAAAACTGTTCAATGAAGACTTGGCAGATGGGGGCTATTGCACATAGACAGCAGTAATAACAACAATGGAAAAAGTCCAAATGATTGGGGGGGGGGGTTACTTTATAAAATGCAGTAGGGGGCATGGAAGGATTAGCTATACTTGATTTTAAATTTGTCTGAATGTTTAGGTAACTATAGATGCTTTGCTGCTTCTGTTTTCAGACTTCAAGCTTTCAGAAAAGTGATCATAAAAACTCCTATTGATATAATCAAGTACTGAAAGCTAAGAAACAATTAAAACCAAGTTACTTGGACTATGCGAACTGACAAATCAAGTGATTAGGTGCTATTAATTGCTAATAAACTAATTTTAAAATGCTTTTGCAGAATCTTCTGTTCAGTTCCTCATAATATTTAAATAATTTATTTGATCATCATTATTATTTTTCACCCTCTTTGATGATTTTGACTTGAAAGAAACCAAATAAGAGCACTTGATTTTAAATGCATCACAATAGTATCTTTTATTAGGTTGCATAATACTCAAAGAGACAGTCTACGTGTCTGGCCAATAGAATGATCATTATAACATTGTTCTGTATGTCAAAGCACATTTTCATTTTCAATGGCAAACAGAAGATTTACAGATTTTTTTTCTGTAAAAGCCTTTTAATGATTCCTAAGGTTTTAAAGCTGTATGTTCTATTTTCATGTAGACATATATTGTGTATGGAATATATTTTACTTTTCACTTCTTCATGTAGAAAGCGCAGGATTTCAAGTTGCATAATAGAAAATTCCCATTTCTTAAACATATATACACATCCAATTTCTTTCCTATGTATTTTAATGCAGAAAATTCTGTATTATATAGCCTTCTGTAAGCTATAAAGCAAGAAATAAGACCAGGCAAATTCAGCCCGGAAACACAAAAGAGGGTATGTCTGTCAGACTCATTTTCTGCTAGTTTTATGTTACTGAATGCTTATTTCAAATTTGGAAAGTAGAGTGGATTCTCTCTCTTTGGATTTCATTATTGACCTTAGATACAAAAGCACAAAGGAAAAAAGTCTGTCTTAAGCTAATAAAAGAAATTAAAAAGCTGCATCTATAATATGATCTCATCATTTATGTCTCCTTTAATCCTGTTTTAGGGTTAAAGTTTGGAGGCGATGAATTCACACTAGCCTACACAAAGCACACCCCTCCCTCCCTCCCTCCCCCCCCCCCCCCCCCCCGTTTCCCAGGGAATAAAGAAAATGATTGCCTAATTGAAATTTATCCATCTCAGATAGATAACTCATATATATCCTGAAGAGCTATTGCTATACTGCTATATTGTATATATTGTAAAAAAAAAAACTAAAAAGAAGAAAAAACATATCTTGAAGAAGGAAGTATTTCTCATGTACGGAAACAGTTTTATAGTGGTCTTTTCTTTTCAAAATCTTTCAGATTGGAATAGTAAGGTTTTTTCCTCTTAAATCTGCTTTTAAAATATCTATCAAACTCTCTTTTTTTGCTATTCACAAGAATCTCCTGGTGCCACCCCAAAATAATATTAAATACTCTGAGCACTGTTGTGCAATGAGATCCATGTGGTTTGATGAGAACTAAGGGTTTCTACACTGTAAAATTAATACAGTTTGACAACACTTTAACTGCTATGGCTATATGCTATGGAATCATGGGAATTATAGTTTGGCGAGACACCAGCACTCATTGGTAGAGAAGGCTAAAGGCATTTAAGAACTTCAACTCCCATGCTCCCATTGCACTAACCAACAGCAGTTAAACTGGTACTAAAGTGTATTCATTTTAAAGTGTAGTTACACCTTTCGTCACACTTGGTATAACTAAGGACTTTATCACACCAGCCTGTAGTCTCACAGCAACTGTGTTGTTTAAGCAATCAGAAACATGCCAGTATGGAAACAACAACTTTTACACTTCTCCAGGAGCTCGATGGTGCCATTTTGGTGATGCATATTCCTTCAGTCAGTCTTCCACTTTGCCTCACTTGACCCTGCCTTCCTATCTGTGTTTGCCCTACATAGCACATCCACACTGATGAATGTTATGCTGCAATCTTACAATTACACATTTTCGATGCCTCTCGGAAATGGAGGGTGCTGTCTTAATTGCATGATTTCAGCATACTGGTGAGCCCCCTCCCCAGCATTATAATAATGCAATTATGGCAAAACCTTTTTTTCAATTAAAGAAAACCCAGGGAGCAGAGGAAAAACAACATGACTCCTTCCTGCTTGGAGATAGGGAGGGGAAGAAGAGAACTACACCCACTTGCACCACATGACTGTCAGAATATTGGAACGACAGCGGAATGGAACCATCACACCAGAGACAGCTGGAATGGCGCCACTGACAGATTTCTCCCATCAAGGAAAACATGAGATCTGATGACGATGGAAATGCAACAATGGGACAGTCAAACATGGAAGAAACCCAGTACAATTGTGCAACAAATCTATAGCCTGATAAAAGTCCAAACTCACATTCATGACTAGCTCAAATTCAATTTATATCAATGCTTTTAGCCTAAGTATGATTATATTGAGATTAAATCCATTGTTTCCATAGTTCACACAGTGGCAATTATGTGTTGGAATATTTGGAAGGAATATTGTTGTGTTATTTTACTTAATATGGAAAAACACTGCAAGCAGATGGTGACAACTGTGTTACATTATAAAATAAGCAACTGACAAAGTACATACAAGTGTTAATGCTCCAGTATAATCTGTTAAGAGTAATCACATTTATTCTTATCTTAACTGTGATTTCAAACACTTGTATTCTTGACTGTTGTGTCATTGTGTGATAAACTTGTGAGTGACCACAATCGATTTATCCTGAATAGGGATTTCTCCAGAGCAGGCATGGGCAAACTTGGGCCAAGTTTGCCCATGCCTGCTCTAAAGTAATTAAATAGAGTCCATAAAAGTGTCAAATTTCTCTAACTGGGCACATTGGCTAAACAATAAAAAGTGGAATTTCCAGAGTGGAGACCATAATCCAGTGCAGCAAAAAAACAAGGGAATTGTGTAGCTTTATAAAGACTAACAAGTTTCAATGTGCAAAGGCTTTGTGGACTGAAATGGGCTGCAGTGAAATTTGTTAGGTTTTTAAGGTATCTAAAGAATCTTTGTATGTTTTATAAAAAGATAGTTTTGTTTTCAGATTATGCCAGATTATTTTGATAGCAAGCAATGATCTTTCTGCCTCAAACATAGTTATTATTTGATATTGTCAGAACCCCCGATGGCGCAATGGGTTAAACCCTTGTGTCAGCTGGACTGAAGACCGACAGGTCAGAAGTTTGAATCCAGGGACAGCATGGATGAGCTCCCTCTGTCAGCTCCAGCTCCCCATGCGGGGAGATGAGAGAAGCCTCCAACAAGGATAGTAACATATCAAAACATCTGGGTGTCCCCTGGGCAATGTCCTTGCAGACAGCCAATTTTCTCACACCAGAAGCAACTTGCAGTTTCTCGAGTTCCTCCTGACATGAAAAAAAAAATGATATTCTCAATATATCCTAAACAGTTTATAACCTAATTGAATCCAGTGAATCCTCACCAGGAAGGAAAGAAAGACAGATGGGAATACAGACATAGAAACTGGGAAAAACAAAGAGAGTAGAAATAGAATGAAGGCCACAACTGAACAAAATGATGGCTGAAAATCTCATTGTAGTCATGTACTTTTTGGATACAGTGTTGTAGCAGCCTGACATTTGTAACAACTGGCATGTACATAAAGGTAGAGATAGCAAAAATGTAACCTAATATCTGCCATGATGAAGCAACAAACAACATCAGTTTGCAGCCCTATTAAAACTGAGCAGCAAGTGACAGGACTGATATGACAAGGAAAGACGAGCAACTGGGTTACTCTTCATCATTGTTGAGAAAAATATCTGGTTCTATCAAATAACCACTCTTCAAGAAAATCTGTGTGATGAGGTAATTTTATTACTCATTCATAGTGCCTTGTATTTGCTGTACTTAAAATAGACACTTGTACCCAGTGGCTTTTTATTACTGGAAAGAAGGGTGGGGAGAGGGAATCACATACACGCTGGCCCTTTTTTCTTACTCCTAGCAAATGGAAGCAATTCAATCCAACAGAGTCTGAAATCTGAGTAGGTCACTGTACACCATGATAAAATTCCCTAATCCATGAGCCAAATTTCCCCGAGGGGGCCCTCCTACTAGTCCTTCACTTTTCCAAGCTGACTTTTCCATTCCTAAACCCTCTGCCTTTCTCTCCCCTCTTTCCCTCCCCTTCATCTCTTTCATTTCCCTCTACCTTACAGCCTTGATATCTGATCTGCTGACGGGATTCAGGTTACAGTTTTTACAGCTTAGGCTGTCTATTGCTGTATACATTCCTTTCTTTCTGCTCCGTCGTGATTACTTACCAGGGCTTATTTTACACGGGTCCAGATGAAAGCAGTTCAGAGGAAGGGAAGCAGTCAAGCTGTTTGAATAGTACAGATATGTACCTACACAAGGACACATTGTGCTCACTGTGACATTTTGTTGCCTACCTTTTATACAATGTGATTAATTTCTTACTTTACTGTACTCTTTTGACTTTTGTGAAGAGGAGGAAGTCCCTCAAGTACACTGTATATTTATTTTGAGCCAATGAAGAAGTGCTGTTAGAACAACAAGAATGTCTTTCTACTCAGATGAAACAAAGGTACAACCTGCATGAAACTTAAGTTATAATAATTCACCAGTCCTATTTAAAAAGGTGGACTGTAGGTGCATCACACTAGAGAACGAATCCACTTTAAATCTGATTTCTTCCTCTACAGAATTCTGGGGTTTGTAGTTTAGCAAGGCTGTTAAAGGCTCCTCCCTAAACTACAAACCCCAGAATTCTGCAGGGGGCAGCAACTGGATTTTAAGTGGATTCATTCTCTAGTGCGATGAGGTCCTAATAAAGCGACTTGTCCTGGTATACAGTCCAGGTTGCCTTCTAACCTTTCAGTCATGCATTCTATAGAAACTGTCTCCAGATTTGTATCAACCCACAACTGTGGACTAAATTATGCAGCGAAAAACAAATATAATTACCTTAATATTCAACCCACCAACAGAGATTCAAGGAAAGGAGAAATGTTTCTGCACCAAGATTAACATTACAGTGATACTCAATATCTTGGCCTTCCCAACCCCGCCCCCCTCCCCCAAAGAGTGTAATTTTCCTCCTTTCACACACAGTGTTGTTTTTGTTTCTTCCTCACCCTTTCAGACAAACATCTGTTATACTGCAGAAGAACAGCTATCTCCCAAACCACCAAGTGTGCCTCCAGCCAAAGTAAACAAAACAAACCCAGAGGATCCAGCACAGTCAGCCTTTATATCCAGCCAGGATAACATTTCACATGTTTTGATTAAAATTAGCTAATTTGTAATCCTAGAACCTATGAAACTTAAAAACTGCAGTCCAGATAGATCACATGAGGAAATGTCTTAAAGGGACAATGTGCAGTAGAGCAGACTTGTATACCCACCGGCCCCTTTCTCCTGCAGCCTTCCCCACCTCCTAAAAAGATCTAGATGAGTAGTAATTATTTCTGGGGAGGTTTAGGAGTATATTATATCCATCTCAAGATAGAAATGGTTGTGCACATCCCAAGGAAATAAAGCTGCTTGTAGAGAGGATCTAGAGACTGAATAAATGTTATTGAAATGCAGGGCAGTTGGCTCTTTATACACACAACCACCTTTGTTCAAATGCCCATCTGTCTCCTGTTGGAGAAATCGCCAGTAACCAAAGGAGGAGAAAGAGCAACAAAGCAAACAGAAAACAGCTTCCTTGACAGTTATGTTTATGGAATAGAAACCAAATGTTTTCCTTTCAGTTAACTTTGGTGAGAACAATAAACACAATAACCCCGTGGATCTATATGCCTAACTGTCCCTTCACACAGAGGCACAGGCTCCATAGAAATACATATTTCCTGTCACACATAGATATTTTAGCACTGAACACACTGTATCATCAAAGGCTTTCAGGGCCAAAATCACTGGGTTGTTGTGCGTTTTCCGGCTGTATGGACATGTTCCAGAAGCATTCTCTCCTGACATTTCTCCTGCATCTATGGCAAGCATCCTCAACCTTTGAAGATGCCTGCTATAGATGCAGGTGAAACACCAGGAGGGAATGCTTCGGGAACATGCACATACAGCCTGGAAAAGTCACAACAACCCCCTGAACACACTGCTTGAGCATTTAAACCAACGTACACTCTCGTCAGATCCCAATAAAATGAATGTCATCATTTCATCCTCTATCCAAAATTGTAGTTTTCATTATTTAGAAGCAAAGTACGTTCACTTCAGCCTTCCTTGCAACACGTGTGATCCACAGGGAAATGAGAAGCATAAACATAAATGGAGTCAGGGGGCTTGCTAAATAATAAACATACAGAACAGAGGGCTGTTTCAGCTCAGCCAAAGAAGACCTGAGGAGAAAGGAAGTCCAGAGCTGTGTTTTTCGTGCAACCACATCTGGAGAGCCAACCCCACCGCACTACCCCTGGAGCACAGCTGGACTGGCACCCTTTCCTGTCAGGACATTGGCTCCCCGCCCCCTAACCGCTCCAAACAAACCGGTATTATGCCAGATGCACACACTGATGCATGTGTGCAAACACACACATACACACATAGAGAGAGTTGGTCAGGCAGAGGGATCCCCTCCAAGACAGCTCTCTTTCAACACAAGGCTCTGCTAGCTTTATTAACTGTGAAGTGAAGCATGGAAAACAGGCGGAGGAAGCGGGAAAGAGAAGGCAAGACAAGAGCCCCTGTGTCTAAGTGCAAGAATGAGGTGCAGTTCAGACCATAACATTTCACTTTGACAATTTAATTACACAGTTGCAGCTGGCTGGCTACTGGGGAGAAGGGGGCAGGGAAGCAGGCAGCCCTGGAAAGGGAAAGCAAGGCACCCCAATCTTGGCTAACTTTGACAGCTTTTCCATAGGATTTTGGGCACCGGAGGGGGAAGGCGCACTGCTGGAAGCTCTAGGGAAAGAGGTGATGATGGTGATGATGATGAAATCAAAGCTGGGCTTTATAGTAAACAGATCCCAATTTGTAGTTCAAGAGGAGACACATTTCCTTCCCCCTGTTTTGTTTGTCGCCTTCTTTCAAGGGAAAAGAGAAATCAAAACAACAGACTCTTTCTTCCTTCCTTCCTTCCACATCCACGCACGAGTGGAGGGGGCTGTTTGCACAGAGGCTCCCTCCTCCTCCTCCTCTTCTTCCTCTTCCTCCTCCCTCTTTCCCCCCTCCAAGAGCAAAAACACACACACGTACCTTCATCTCCTCATTGATTTCCCTCTTCACCGGGTGAGCCGGCTTCCTGCTTCTTTTATTTTCCGGAGGTCTCCCTTCTTTCTCCATTTCTGCCATCTCTCGAGGGTGAGTGCGTGCGCGTGGGCTGCGTGGGTGTCCCCCCCGCGACCGCGCGCCTGTGTGTATGTGTGTCTCTACTTTGGTGGAGATGAAATGGCTGCTGGTATTATTTGGGGAGGAAAGGCAGGAGACCGGGTTTGGGAGGGGAAGGGGAAGGGGGGTCACAGGCGGTGTGGGGGAGAGAAGGAAAGGGAAAGCGGGAAAGCGGGGCTTCTTCAGGGGAGGGGGGCGGGGGTCAGCGGGGAGCGCGGCTGGGCGGGGGCCGCGGAGGGGAGAGGAGGAGGGAGGGAGGCGGGGTGGGCGGCGGGGCGCCCGGGCCAGTCAGCCATCTTCTGCTGCCTCCCGCTCGCCCTGTCTGCCTCTCTCTCTCTGTGTGTGTCTGAGCGGCGAGAGAGAGGCGCGCGTGGGGAGGGAGGAGGAGGAGGAGCGGGGAGCGAGAGAGTGGGTGGGAGAGAGGGAGAGAGAAAGAGAAAGAAAGGAGCCTGTCCAGCGCCTTCGGAGGCGGAGAGAGAGGGAGCGAGGGGAGGGGGAGCAGGAGGGCCCTCGGCTTGAGCGGCGGGCGGGGCTTCCACTCTCCCCACAGCCTCCTCCTCCTCCTCCTCCTCCTCGGATTCAAACGCGGAGGGATGTCAGGAGGAAAGGGAGGGGGGGGGGCTTCTTCTGCTTCAGTTGTCACCCTCCTCCCCCGCGGGGATGGTTGGTCATCCATGAGGAAGAGGAGGAGGAGAGACCAATGTAGACAGTCTCTCTCTCCCCCCCCCCCCCCCACCACCCCCGGGCACTAATTTCCCTTCTGTCAGATACATATACGCCCGCCCTCCACGGGAAACAGAGGGACACAAAAGAAAGTGGCCGAGGGTTGATGTGTTGTTTTGTTTCATTCTCGCTCCAAACGGAACGCCTCCCCGATGCCTTGCCTCTTGTCAACACGCGTGCAAGCGTGTGAATATGGATGCGAGAGAGAGAGAGAGAGGTCCGTGTTCAGTGGAATCCTTTGGCCCGAGGAGAAGGAGACAGGGCAGCTGGCGAAGGAGGGAGCTGTGGAAGTGTGTATGCATATGTGTGTGTGTTTACACACACTTAACACACACACACACACACACACACAGAAAGCAAGTGTGTGTATATACACGCAGATACACATGACTTATGAAAAGCATATATATAATATATCTACTATATATATATACACACACTTAGTATACATATATATAAGCGTGTGTGTATATATATATATATAGTAGATACATTATATATGTGGTTTCATAACTTTCATACTAAATACACACACACACATATATCCTTATATATATATATGCTTTCATAACTTTCATACTAGACACACACACACATATATATTCTCCCCAGTAGCCAGCCAGCTGCAACTGTGTAATTAAATTGTCAAAGTGAAATGTTATGGTCTGAATATATGTATATCTTTGTATATATGTATATCTTTGTATATACATGTATACACGCAGATACATACATGAGCTATGAAAGCACACACACACATATATAGAAAGCGATTGTGCCTTATATACATTATATATATGCTTTCATAACTCATGTGTATCTGTATGTATATACTACACACACTTTCATATATATATATATATATATATATATATCCTTTCTTAACTCTGTGTATGTATCTTTGTATGTACATGTATACACGCAGATACACACATAAGTTATGAAAACGCGCACAAACACAAACACACACACACACACATAGAGAGAGAGTATATTCCAGGCCTGGGCAAACTTCGGCCCTCCAGGTGTTTTGGACTTCAACTCCCACAATTCCTAACGCATGCCTGAAATATATACACACACATACACCTACTCCTATATGAGTTATGAATGAGTATTAAAATCTGTGTATATATACACACGCACACACGAGTTAAGAAAGAGTGCGTGTGTATATATAGGCAAGTGAGTTTAAAAGCGTTTGTGTCAACAAAACACACACACGTGTTAAGAAAGTGTGTGTCAACACAAAACATTTTTCTCCCCAGAGCATCGCCAGGCAATTGAATCTTACCTGAAGCATCCACATACATATATATGCATATATGTGTGTGTCTGCGTGGGTGCTTCAGGTAAGGTTCGATTGCCTGTCCTCTGAGTTAAGAAAGTGCATGCAGATCGAGAGAGAATAAGTGTGTGTATGAGAGAGAGGGGTGTCCACGATAGGCTGGGGGATGTTGTGTATGTGAGGGGGGGAGGGGTCTGCCTGGCCTCCGCCCCCCTCCCCCCCCTCCCTTCCTCCTTCCACGGCGCGAGTCCGCCTTGAGGCGCGAAGAGTGGGAGGCCGCGCAAGAGCTCCCCGCCCCCTCCGCTCCGAGGGAAGCAAGCGCATCTATCTGCACCCACCGTGACGCTGAAAGCCCTCCAGCCGAGGCGGAGTTTGACGCTGACACGGGTGGGCGGCTGTTTCGGAAGTAGGCCCGGCCGCACTGGAAAGCGGTGCGCGCGCTTCGTGTGGCGCGCTCGCGCTGTTGTTCTCCCTCCCGTCCCTTTCCAAGCCAAATGGGCGCGAGGCGTTCTCTGTGGGCGGGCGGGCGAGCCTTCTTTCCCTCCGCCTCTGTGCCGCTAGTCCTCAGCAAAGCCATCGCGTGGTTCAGACCTGAGTGAGATGTGTGGCTGCCATCCCTCGACGTTAGGGCATGTTTCGGATATTCCTTAAGGACCAATAAGAGGGTCCCCGTTAAGAAATGGGGCCACAAAGTGGAGTCCACGACATACCAGTGTGGAGAAGAACAAACCACAGATCACCTATTACAATGCAGCGTGAGCCCTGCCACATGCACAATGGAGGACCTCCTTATAGCGACACCAGAGACACTCCCAAGTGGCCAGCCACTGGTCAAAGGACATTTAGTATAATACCAAGTTTTTAAACTTTGTGTTTTCTCAAATGCATCACGACTGTACCCTTGGTTTGCCCCTGAGATGATAAAATAAATATATAAGAGGGTGTGCCTGACAACATGCAGCAGAGTGCCTTTAGGTATGTCCACACTATAGATTGAATGCAGTGTGACACCACTTTAGCCACCATGGATCAAGGCTCTGGACTCTTGGGAGATGGGTTGTGATTTTTCCAGGCTGTATGCCCATGTTCCAGAAGCATTCTCTCCTAACATTTCACCTGCATCTATTGGCAGACATCTTCAAAGGTTGGGAATGCATTCAGGAGAGAATGCTTCTGGAACATGGCCAGACAGCCTGGAAAACTCACAACAACCAAGTGATTCCGGCCATGAAAGCCTTTGACAATACAGTGTGTTAAATGCTAAAATATCTATGTGTGACAGGATATATGTATTTCTATGGAGCTTGTGCCACTGTGTGTAGGAACATCATCTATCGGACATATGGCAAGCTATTTAACCTCAGCAGATTGAAAGCCAAAACCAAGGTTACAACAACATCTGTTATAGAACTCCAATATGCTGATGACAAAGTCGGTGCGCATTCGGAAGAAGACCTGCAAGCCACTCGAAACACCTTCACAGAAGCATACGAGAAGCTTGGCCTGTCATTGAACATTGAGAAAACCAAAGTGCTCTTCCAGCAGTCACCGGCCAATCCCGCTCCAATGCCAGAGATACAGCTTAATGGTGTAACATTAGAAAATGTTGACCATTTCCGCTACCTTAGCAACCACCTCTCCACCAAAGTCAACATTGACACCAAGATACAACACTGCCTAAGTTCTGCGAGTGCAGCATTTTTCTGAATGAAGCAGAGAGTGTTTGAGGACCGGGACATCTATAGGGATACCAAGGTGCTTGTCTATAAAGCTATTGTCCTCCCAACCCTACTCTATGCCTGTCTACATATGGACTGTCTACAGACATCACATGCAACTCCTGGAACGATTCCATCAGCGTTGCCTCCGAAAAATCCTGCAAATCTCTTGGGAAGACAAGCGGACCAAATTCAGCATGCTGGAAGAAGCAAAGACCACCAGCATTGAAGCGATGGTCCTCCGCCATCAACTCCGGCCTCGTTGTCCGGATGCCCGACCACTGTCTCCCAAAGCAGTTGTTCTACTCCGAACTCAAGAACAGAAAATGTGGACAGGAAAAGAGTTTTAAAGATGGGCTCAAAGCCAACCTTAAAAACTCTGGCATAGACCCTGAGAACTGGGAAGCCCTGGCCCTTGAGCACTCCAGCTGGAGGTCAGCTGTGACCAGCTGTGCTGTAGAATTTGAAGAGGCACAAATGGAGGATGAAAGAAAGTTTCTTTCGTGCCAAGAGGAAAGCGCATCAAGCCAACCCTGACTGCCTTCCACCTGGAAACCAATGCCCTCACTGCGAGAGAAGATGCAGATCAAGAATAGGGCTCCACAGTCACCTACAGACCCACCAGTACACTGATCTTGGAAGACTATCCTACTCGGACAATGAGGGATCACCTAAGTAAGTAAGTAAGTGTAGGAACAGTTACACATATAGATCCATGGGGTTATTTTATTTATTGTTCATGACCATACAGCCTGGAAATAGCACAACAACCCAGTGATTCTGGCTATGAAAGCCTCCGACAATACATCTTGGGAGTTGTCGCTTTCCAAAACCCTTAACCTTCTCTGCAAAAGAGCATTGCTGCCTCACCAAACTACAACTCCCATGATTCCATACAATTAGAGCCATAGCAGTTAAAGTGATGTCAAGCTGCATTCATTTTACAGCAGGTAGAGGGGGGAAAGCGGCTGGGGGGGGGGGGAAGGAAAGGGCCTGAGGCTATTGGGAATGGTAAGAGTTGAAGTCCAAAACACCTGGAGGGAGGGGCCAAGTTTGCCCTTACCCAAGTTAAAGTGATGTCAAACTGCATTAATTATCCATTGTAGATGCACCCCAGGCCACGCTCTGAAAGGAAACCAGCTGCTATATAAGCCAAGGCGCCCCACACCTTTATCTGCCCTCTTTCCTCCCTCCTGGTTATGGATGACTTCAGCCAGCTCTCTCTTAGATGTTGCCTGCCTGTGCCATTGAGGGGGTGAGCTCCCTTTCCTTTCCTTCTCTTTGCTGCACAACCGAAAGGAGGTGGGAGAATGAAGGGTGTGATAGGACAGCCTTGCGAAACCAAGCGCTGAATTACGGTACACACTGAAGAAGGATACACTGATTATTCCTGGTTCGTGCTTTCCTACTCTTTGGCAGTTGATAATTACCTGATACAATACAATCTGGGGGTGTCCATTGTTCCATTAGTCAAAATTGCAATTGTGAAGGAATTTGTCATTATGACTGCAGCTGAGCTTAAAATTATACACCCTCTTCTTTTTTGTAAAAGCAAAATTAAAGACAGAATGGGTTCAGTGAGGAGGTATGAAGAAGTTACCCAGTTTTTTAAAATCTGTTTAGCTTGTCACAGCTCAAGTTTTGTTTTATGTGTTGCAATATCTGATTTACATTTTTCTTTTGTTTCTTAAGTTTAGATCACTGCCATTAGTGGGCTGGAGAAAAACTCCTTGGTTCTTGAAGCAATGAAGATGAGCACAAAACCCTTTGGTTATGCAGTGGAAGTGTTCAAGGGTACATGCTTAAAATAAATTCATGACAGATGTCCTTAACAATGTGGTTCTATGTGTTGTCAAAGGCTTTCATGGCAGGAATCACTGGGTTGTTGTGAGTTTTCCGGGCTGTGTAGCCATGTTCCAGAAGCATTCTCTCCTGATGTTTTGCGGTTCTATATTATTATTGTTGTTGTTGTTGTTGTTGTTATTATTATTATTATTATTATTATTATTATTATTTCTCCAATACCAAGTCCCAGAAGCACTTTATTAGAACTAAGATTGCCACACACTGCACACTGCACTTACCCTATAATCCTTATATACCACCTGTCACATCAGCACTTTTAATTCTGTACCCATTACTCTGGCCCGGCCCAGTTTTATTGTGTTTTGGTGTATTATTTATTTTTTGTTGTCTTGTTGTTTAATATTGCTTTAATTGGTTTTAATTTGCTTTACGTTTTGTATTGTTATGCTGTGTATTGAGGCCTTGGCCTTTGTAAGCCGCATCGAGTCCTTCGGGAGATGCTAGCGGGGGGTACAAATAAAGTTAATAAATAATAATAATAATATTTATACGCCACCACCATCTCCCCTCAGGGACTCAGGGCGGCTAACATGGGGCCAAGCCCAATGAATACAGTAAACAAATGAAATACATACAGCAAATAATAATACAAAGTGAAATTAAAATAAAGTACAGTAATAAAAACAATAACGTGCAACAGTAAAAGAAAATTAACACAATGGGACATAATACGGGTATGAGATAAAATAAAAATTAGGGATATATATCATTGCTTACACATAAACTCCTTGAATTCCGTAGGGGTCATTTATAGGTAAGTTTTTTAGGGGATTGCAGGCTAAGGCTGAAATATTCATGAATGGTGTTGCACAGCTATCCATCTGCCAATGATGCTACCTTATGCATTCCTATACTGGATACCAATATACTAGGTACCAATGTATGTGGATCAATGGTCTATTTATTTATTTACACAATTTCTCAACCCCAGAAGGGACTCAAGGGGGCTTTACAACATAGGCAGCTATTTGATGCCATTTTAAAAAAAATGTAAAATTACAATAACATTTAAAATACATCAGAACATTTAAAACTTTAAACCAATATAATCACTGTTAAACCACGTGATTCATAATTGTAATCTGGGCCATTCCAATAGTTCATGCACATAATTCTGTATTTGTCTATTGCATAGGTTCTGCAAAGGCTTGATCAAAGAGCTATGGTTTTACTCTTTTATGGAAAGTAAGGAGGAAGGGGGCTGATCTGATAACCCCAGGAAGGGAATTCCACAGCCGAGGGCCCACCACTAAGAAGGCCCTGTCTCTCGTCCCTGCCAACGTGCCTGTGAAAAAGGTGGGATCAAGAGCAAAGCCTCCTCTGATGATTTTAAACTCTGAGATGGTTCATAGGGGAAGATAGATTCGGACAAGTAAACTCGGCTGGAATCATTTAGGGCTTTATAGGCTAAAGCCAGCACTTTGAATTGTGCTCAGTGGCAGATTGGCAGCCAGTGGAGCTGACATAACAGGGGGGTTGTATGTTCCCTGAACACCGCTCCAGAGAGCAACCTGACTGCCACCCACTGGACCAATTGAAACTTCCTAACAGTCTTCAAAGTCAACCCCACATACAGTGCTTTGCAGTAATCTATACAGGATGTAACCAGAGTGTGGACCACCATGGCCAAGTCTGACTTCCCAAAGTATGAGCACAGCTGGTGCACAAGTTTTAATTGTGCGAGGGATGGCAAGGGATGGGGTGCATCTCACACAAGTAGGAAAACACCTTTTTGCTCACAGACTCGCAAACCTCATTAGACGCACTTTAAACTAGGTCCACCGGGGGAGGGGGACAACAGCCTTGCGAACACTACTTTACCCATAATGTTTGGGAATCGCCAGAAGGCTAAACGGAAGGCTGCACAAACACAACAAGGACCAAGTACCAAAAGCACAAGAACCCCAATTAAACAGCTCAAGGGAAGATCCCAGGGGCTCACATGTCTTTACACTAATGCACAGAGCATGGGAAATAAACAAGACGAACTCCAACTTCTAGCACAACACCATAAATATGGTATCATAGCCATCACTGAAACCTGGTGGGATGACTCCTATCGCTGGAATGTAGATATCGAGGGGTATAACCTCTTTCACAGAAACCGAACAAAGGGGAGAGGAGGCGGAGTAGCCTTATATGTCAAAAACTCTTATGCTGCAGAAGAAATTCAAGACAGCAATCTGGGAAACCAGCTTGAAATCATCTGGATAAGAATCAAGGGAACTGGGACTCAAAAGATGTCGTTGTAGGCGTCTACTACAGACCCCCAAGCCAGGAGGAAGAACTTGATGAAGTCTTCTGCCAACAGTTGACCAAACAGGCACAGAGAAGAGATGTAGTAGTCATGGGCGATTTCAACTATCCCGATATTTGCTGGAAAACAAACTCGGCCAAGAGTACAAGGTCCAACAAATTCCTCGCTTGCCTTGCAGACAATTTCATGGTCCAGAAGGTAGAAGAGGCAACAAGGGGATTGGCTACTCTTGATCTCATCCTAACAAATGAGGAGGACCTGATCGATGCGGTCGAAGTGGTAGGATCCTTAGGGGCAAGTGACCATGTGCTCCTGCAATTTGAGGTACGAAGGAAGGCCGAAACTAAGACAAGTCAAACCCGCATTATGGACTTTAGGAGAGCTGATTTCCAAAAAATGAAGGAAACGCTGAGCAGCATTCCGTGGACACAGATACTAAAAGACAAGGGAGCTACGGATGGATGGGAATTTCTCAAGAGTGAAATACTCAAGGCGCAATTGCAAACCGTGCCAACAAAGAGAAAAAATAGGACAAGTGCAAAGAAGCCAGAATGGATGTCCAAAGAACTTCTAACTGTGCTAAGACACAAAAGAGACATGCACAAGAAGTGGAAAAAGGGAGAAATCACCAAAGAAGAATTCAAACAAATAGCCAACACCTGTAGGGAAAAGGTCCGCAAAGCCAAAGCAAAAAACGAGCTCAGACTTGCCAGGGACATTAAAAACAATAAAAAGGGCTTCTATTCTTATGTCAGTAGAAAAAGGAAAAACAAGGAGGCGATAGGACCTCTTCGAGGAGAAGATGGGGCAATGCTGACAGGGGATAGGGAAAAGGCAGAACTACTTAATGCCTTCTTTGCCTCGGTCTTCTCACAAAAAGAGAGTCCTCAACCTCAGCAAGATGGAGTGGATGAGGGATTGGAGGACATCCAATCCCAAATTGGGAAAGAAGTCGTCCAGGAATACCTGGCCGCTCTTAATGAGTTCAAGTCCCCAGGGCCAGATCAACTACACCCCAGAGTATTGAAGGAACTAGCGGAAGTCATTTCGGAACCATTGGCAACCATCTTTGAGAGTTCTTGGAGAACAGGAGAACTTCCAGCAGATTGGAGGAGGGCCAATGTGGTCCCAATCTTCAAGAAGGGAAAAAAGGATGACCCAAACAACTACCGTCCGGTCAGCCTCACGTCGATACCGGGCAAGATTCTGGAAAAGATTGTTAAGGAAGCGGTCTGCAAACACTTAGAAACAAATGCAGTCATCGCTAATAGTCAACATGGATTTATCAAAAACAAGTCATGCCAGACTAATCCGATCTCTTTCTTCGATAGAGCTACAAGCTGGGTAGATGCGGGGAATGCCGTGGATGTAGCGTACCTGGATTTCAGTAAGGCCTTTGACAAGGTCCCCCATGACCTTCTGGCAAGGAAACTAGTCCAATGTGGGCTAGGCAAAACTACGGTGAGGTGGATCTGTAATTGGTTAAGTGGACGAACACAGAGAGTGCTCACTAATGCTTCCTCTTCATCTTGGAAAGAAGTGACGAGCGGAGTGCCGCAGGGTTCCGTCCTGGACCCGGTCCTGTTCAACATCTTTATTAATGACTTAGATGAAGGGCTAGAAGGCATGATCATCAAGTTTGCAGACGACACCAAATTGGGAGGGATAGCCAATAGTCCAGAGGACAGGAGCAGAATTCAAAACGATCTTGACAGATTAGAGAGATGGGCCAAAACTAACAAAATGAAGTTCAACAGGGACAAATGCAAGATACTCCACTTTGGCAGAAAAAATGAAATGCAAAGATACAGAATGGGGGACGCCTGGCTCGAGAGCAGTACGTGTGAAAAAGATCTTGGAGTCCTCGTGGACAAGAAGTTAAACATGAGCCAACAATGTGATGTGGCGGCAAAAAAAGCCAATGGGATTTTGGCCTGCATCAATAGGAGCATAGTGTCTAGATCTAAGGAAGTAATGCTACCCCTCTATTCTGCTTTGGTTAGACCACATCTGGAATATTGTGTCCAATTCTGGGCACCACAATTCAAGAGAGATATTGACAAGCTGGAATGTGTCCAGAGGAGGGCGACTAAAATGATCAAGGGTCTGGAGAACAAGCCCTATGAGGAGCGGCTTAGGGAACTGGGCATGTTTAGCCTGAAGAAGAGAAGGCTGAGAGGAGATATGATAGCCATGTATAAATATGTGAGAGGAAGCCACAGGGAGGAGGGAGCAAGCTTGTTTTCTGCTTCCTTGGAGACTAGGACGCGGAACAATGGCTTCAAACTACAAGAGAGGAGGTTCCATCTGAACATTAGGAAGAACTTCCTGACTGTGAGAGCCGTTCAGCAGTGGAACTCTCTGCCCCGGAGTGTGGTGGAGGCTCCTTCTTTGGAAGCTTTTAAGCAGAGGCTGGATGGCCATTTGTCAGGGGTGATTTGAATGCAATATTCCTGCTTCTTGGCAGGGGGTTGGACTGGATGGCCCATGAGGTCTCTTCCAACTCTTTGATTCTATGATTCTATGAATGCTCCATGGTCATCGCCAAAACCTGCGGTTCCAGGCTCAGCAATGAATCCAGGAGAACTCCCAAGCTGCGAACCCGTGTCTTCAGGGGGAGTGTAACCCCATCCAACACAGGCTGTAACCCTATACTCTGTTCAGCCTTGCAACTGACCAGGAGAACCTCTGTCTTGTCTGGATTAAATTTCAATATATAATTTCAATATATGTGGCTGACAACTCATACTACAGCTGCAGTTTCTTCATCCAGAAACTAGACTTAAAAATTGGGCAGAAATTATAAAATAATACATAGCAGTTGCCACCCAAGCAACTGTGGCCATGCGTTGGAAAAAGCATAGAAAGTGGGAAGTAAAAAAAAATGATTTGAATATCTAGCGGGCTTAATGTTCCTTGATAACTTCCTTGAAAGGAGATATCAGACCAGATCAAGAAAAACTGGGATCTGAAAAAGGGGAAGATTGATAGATAAAGGAAAAGGAAAATATAAAGAATTGAACCATATTCTCTACATGACTGAGCAATTAAAATAATAATTGAATGAAGGAAAGTACTGTTCCCGGAGAGTGGGGGGTGGGGTGGGGTGGGGTGGGGGCGGTGAGAAGGGAGGGGAGAAATATTGGAAGACACAGATAAATGTGGAATTGGCAATGTAACAATGGAGTCCATGGATTCCAATGTGACTTACTTCCCTGCCATACACTGTTAATCATTATATAATTTTTTTAATATAATTTTGGTGGCTGTTTCTTTTAAACCATTCAGTCCATGGAGGTTTCCTTATGATGATAGGCAGGCAAAGCTTCACTAAAGTGCTTGGGACCCCTGAACAGCTCCATAAACAGGGCCTTCTTTGTACATTTCGGCAATCTGTTCTGTGGAAGGGTCAGCTTTGCATTGCAGCCAATAAGGTTGGATGGCACTACTGGTAAAGAGACATCTGCTTTGATCTGAAACAATAACTTCCAGGCTTTAGAGAAGAAGATAGCTGTGTACCTCTCTTTGACTTTGTGCCATCCACCATAATCGAGGTTAGAGGTGGCAGCTCCATTGCATCAATTGCCTCTTCACTCCTTTGCAGTGAGAAAATGGATGGGTGATAAATGCTACCAGCTCATGGGGAGAAGGGAGAACAAGAACTACAGCTCCCCTCCCCAGGAACACTTCTTTCTTCAACAACTTCCCAGTACAAGAAACTTGTGAACATACATGTAGTATCATCAGCCATATGTGCTATTCAGGTTTACCTTGCTCTAATTACACCATTGATACTTAAATTTTGAGGGTAGGTCAGGTGAAAGCTAAAGAAATGTTTCTTTCTGGACTAAAGCAGATCATGATGATTGAGTATTCTGGAAGAAGCAGTCCAAAAGAGTAGCTGGATTGCTATGAGTTTTTCAGGGTGTGTGGCCATGTTTCATTAGCATAATGTTACAGGAACATGGTCATGCAGCTGAAAAACTCACAGCAACCCAGTGATTCTGGCCATGAAAGCCTTCGACAATCAAAAGAGTAGCTTTTGCAAGCTTTGACTTAAGAATATATGACCAATAAACTGCTCCAATCAAAGCTGATGCTGTGTACAATACTAAGTTATGAGACTTAGACCTTGTTTTACTATGTTTATGAAAATGTAAGTATTATCAAAGAAACTATCAGCTTTACATTTGTTTCATGCAATGTCAGTCAAACACTTCTGACAAGCAGTACAATCTTATCCATCCACTAATTTGAAACTCAAGACAAGACTTGTAGACCAGATCTGGTAGAAATTGGTCTTCAGTGTTTTCTAAATTAAGTAGTATATACCTCATGCTTTAGAAGAGATTTTCTGTTTCACTAATAAACTAGTTATTAGCCTACACCTAGGAAACATTCATGACTTCATTGCAGTTATCAGTATAAAAGGTGCAGAATCATAGAGCTGGAAGATACCACATGGGTCATCTAGTTTAACCCCCTGCCATGCAGGAAAAGCACAATCAAAGCAAAGGCTCTTCAATATTTATCATAAAGGAAATGTTTGGTAAATGTGTCATGTTTTTTAAATGAAACTAAACATCTCCGTATCCACTTGTGGACCTTTGATATATCTCGTAACGCCTGTTGTATAGTTCAGTCAGGAATGGCAGATGTTTGAGACCAAATAGCCTTGAATCCAAATATTTCATCTTAACAGGTTTGTGACTCACTCTGTTTATTGTTCTTTTCTATTTTAGGTATGAGTGGAGAGCATTTTTCTCTTATGCCCAGTCCTACTACACATGAATCACTGAGGTTCCTTCTGGCTGCCTATGTTAGTGGCTGTTTGAGTTTGATTTATGGCAACACACTGTATTTTAATATACTCTATTACATAATAGCACATACAGAGCAAGGTGGGCATAGATACAGAGGAATTATGAGGACTGAGACTATGGGACTCCAGCCCCAAATCTATTTCCCAGGTGCTGTCCACTGGTGCCAATGGAATGTTTTCATCTCATTAATATATTGCTGGTATCTAATGTAAAGCTTCCTAGCTTGCTCTTCATGACTATACATAATTGCATTGTATCTCTCAGGGGCTTTCATTAATGTTTCCATGACACTAAGACACAATATTAGCAAAGAAAATCAGAGAAAAGGAGAAAACACCATCCTTCCACCACTAATCAGTCTCTCCTCTTCATGCATCCAGATCCTTGGTCCATTCATTTCCTCTCTTATTTCCATTGCCTGAACCTCCTGGTTCCGTACTTCTAGCGTCTCACTGGAGACTCCTTCCTTTTTTGGCTCCTTTCCTTTGCCTCTTCTCTCTCATTATCCAGTTTTCTCCTCTCACCCGCCAGAATGTTAAACCCTGCACCATGGAACTATTCACTTTTTTAAAGGAAATTTATACAGATGGTAATAGGGAAATGGATCAAATGTATTCAAATGTTGAATAGGCTCTTGGTTGCAAATAGTAAATTAAAAAGAATGAACCCCAACTTGCTTTTCCCTTACTTCAGGAGCAGAATCCTTTCAAATTTTTGAAACTCTGTTTTGATGCAAAAGTTTATTTTTTTAGTTTAGTATAGGAGTATGTAGCACATAGCAATTAAAACCATTTTAAAAACTACTAGCCAGTCTCAAGCTTAGCCTGCCCCCCTCCTCCATTCTCCCTGTCTTTCTGAGTCCCCTTGGGGAGATAGGGCAGAATATAAATAAAGTCTTATTATTATTATTATTATTATTATTATTATTATATTCTCTCTGCATTTTCCCACCACACCATTCCAAATTAATAGCAACTGAACAGGAACTACATATCTTGAATGTTTTGGGTCAAGGTGCAAATCAATTCAAGAGCTCGTTTTACTTAAGGGAATTTGCACAATAATTTAATTGATTGGCTTTGCCTGCTGTGAAATTTAAACGAACTCTGATGTTTATTTCTGAATTTGCATATATGCAAAATATATGCAGATTTATGCCTTATAGGCCTGAGCCCCAAATCTTTTGTGTGTCTAGCAACATCCCTGCATCTCATAATGCATTTTTGCATCTCCCCCCTGCTGTATAAGAATTGTGAAGTCCAGACCTCAGAAAATATATAGAAATGTGTTTCAACACCTTTATTGTTTGTTCTTCACATGGTGCAATGAATGACTAGAAAAACTGTAGCATTAAGTTTTCCTTCCCATAAATGTTTTAAATTTAGCTCTGCTCATGAGTCTAAAGCAACAATCCTGTTTTCTTCCTTTCAGTTAATTTCAGTGCCTTATGTCTTCTTTTATGTTCTCTCTGCCACCTCAGGAACTGCAATAAGCTAAACATTACCATAAAACTGAACATTACCACGAAGCCAAACAGAACATATGAAACAGCCACTAGCACATTGGCTTCCTGGAAATGACATGGCATGACAACTGCGCCACAGGACAAGCTATTCAAGTGGAATGGCCCATGATATGGATTTTTGACATCACATGTGTTTTTTCCTGACACCACCAAGGTTTTACAGCTGGAAAGAGAGAAGCCACATTGTGGCAGCTTGACCACATGACAATGCACTTAAACAAATCATTATGTTTGAACTACAGGTCTTTTCCTTTGTTCTTCTTATCCACTCAACTCAGTAACACAGATTATTTCCTGAAGCTAACAGAACCCTATACTGATCAATTATCAGGTGTTACCTGAAGCTGGGACTTTTTTCTCAGAGAACATCCCTTTCAACCTAGAATCTAGAATTTAGCTTCTATGAGCTTTAAAAAATACATTATTTCAAATGATCTCCAGGTTTATCAACATAAAATGATCTAGTTTTACTCTCCACCCCCCACCCCATTTACCAAGAAAATGTCTATTTTGAGTAAGAATGGGACAATTTTGAGAAAATAGCAGGGTTATATGTTTTTCATAATTAATGTTCTTGTATTGTATGCTTCTTGCAGTGTTTGCACACTTGCTTCTCCCCATTCCCATCTCAGCAACCTTAGGAAAGTCTCAAGTGTACTCTGAAATTGTCTAGGTGCCTTATTTGAATGCTGGTTTTCCTGGAGGAGTGGGGCAGCTGCCTCAGAGGAGGGACTGGCTCTGGAAGGAGACATTTGGGACTTGGAAGAGGAGTGCTGATGGACTTAGCTCTGAGATTTCACATCACCCTTCAGTAATGAAGACTGCTGTTCTATTGACAGTGCTGAAGTAAAGTTTAAATGCTAGCCCTTTTGGCTTCTGTTAGCAACTCCTTCCTCTTCTCCATCATAAGACTGTAATCAAACATACCTCCCATTTTCCTCCTTACCCATCCTTTTTCCTTGCCTACCATCTTCCCTGAGGAAGAACTATAAATATTTTGCGACCTTTCATCTGGTTTAATAGACATGTTGTACTAATATGTGTTTTAGTGTTTTCTTTCAGATTTCTTTTCTTGGCAAACACGGCAAACTTAACTTTAAAAATATATTATATTGCTGTTCTTGCTATTGTTATTGTCAGAATTTTGACTAGAAGTAATAGCCAACATTAGCATGTATTATAATAAATTGATCGTTAGGTATTATAAAAAGCACTGTTTCCTAAACTCTGGTTCCCAACCCCAAATGTTGGGGTCATGAAAACCTTGGCAATAGTACAATCACAGAATAATAGAGTTGGAAGAGACTACATGGGCCATCTAGTCCAGCCCCCTGCCATGCAGGAAAAGCACAATCAAAGTATCCCTGACTGATGGCCATCCAGGCTGTTTAAAAGTTTCCAAAGAAAGAACTTCCACCACACTCTGGGATGGAGAGTTCCACTGTTGAACAGCTTGTATGGTCAGGAAGTTCTTCCTAATGTTCAGGTGGAATCTCCTTTCCTATAATTTGAACCCATTGCTCCAAGTCCTAGTTTCAAGAGCAGCAGAAAACATGTCTGCTCCATCTTCCTTGTGACACCCTTTCAGATTTTTATACATGGCTATGTGTAAAATGTCCCTGAATGCCACCCATTTTCACAAATACGTTGGCAACAACGTGTAAGGTTTACTGTGGATTTTGCAGAAAATGCTTTAGGTGGACTCCACAAAAAGTAAAATCAGACTATTTAGCCAGCCTTGCAAATGCTGGTTTATTATCAGCAAATGTTTGGTTTTTATACCTGTTTTATATGCATATATATCTGAGGTCATATAAAATATTTCTGGAATGGAAAGAGGTCACAAGTGGAAAAAGTTTAAGAAGCTCTGCTATAAAGCACGTATTAAAAACAGCACAGTAAAAACATTCATATTAAAAATAATAATTATTTTACAGTTTGTGATATGAAATATATTGCAACAGTCATAAACCTAAATAATTTTAAATGCTAAAATAAAAAAGAATACTGTCTTTTTATAGCAGTTTAGAAGACACCTTGTAATAACAAAACTAGACACTTTCCCCACCTCCTCTACTCACAAACACACAAACACTAAGTAGTCTGCTTTAAAACATTTTTTTTAAACCACACCAGTTCTGGTACTCTACAAGCCGCCTTCTGGTTGTTTGTATTAATTGGAAGCCTTAGAAGGGGAATGAGGAACTGTCAGAAGCTAGAAGGACAAATCCATCCAACATAATAGCTAAAATGGCTGACTTTTTGGTCACAATTTTGTACTCCCAAACACATGTAGCATTATTTTGGAAACACTGTTTATGAAATCCAGTTCAGCCTATCCACCAGTGATCAGTATTACTCATAAAAGAAGATGTCTCTCTCCTACTTAGCACATCCTAAGTCTGTTCCAAGGTTTTGCCCGGTGTGGGGAGATGCAGAGGAGAGAACACTGAATCGAAGTTTTGAGTAAGTATTCACAAGTTCATAAATGTTTCCTGAACCAAATCAACAGAAGCTTGATTGCATTTAAGCTCTGTTAGAAATCAACATGACAAATTAGTTTCTGAAAGTGTAGTTTAAACTGCTTTGAAAATGGGAATACAGAACAGGTATGAAGAGAAGAAATGGAGTAAATAAAATGTCAATTAAAGCAGCACAATTTAGTCAATTAAAGCAGCACAAATTGGTATGTAGCATGGTAGTCTGCGGCCACACTGTTAACACACCGTTGCAGCAAGAGCAACTGGTCTCAGGAAACCCTCTTATAGTGCTGAGGCTTATTAAATATGGTTTTCTGTGGGCAAGCAGATGGCGACTAATGGATGGCGTATGTCCTGTATTGGAAACTAGAGCTGATGTGGTCTATCCAATGCAATTTTCTGAATCAGCACCCCAAATAACCAAACCGAATCTAAAGTTGACCAAAAACTGATTTGTAACACTTTTGGTACTAATGCTAGAGAATGGTCCCTGATCAAAGGGGTCCCTGATCAAGTGGTTCCTGGTAAAAAAAAAAAAGATTAGGAACCACTGGACTACAGGGTCCAAACCTTCATTTGGCCATGGAAATGCATTGCAGGACCTCAACCAAGTCCCACTCTCTCAGTCTTATAGGAAGACAATATCAAACTCCTTCTGATCAAATAGTGCCCAAAACCCCAGAAATAGAATAACCTTGGAGTTGCTATAGGTTGGACGTGATTTGAAGGCACACAACAGCCAGTCTGCACTGAGGGAGGAAGACAAGTTACAAAATAAATGAAACAAATAAATACTGACTTCACCTTGCGGT
The DNA here is from genome assembly GCF_037176765.1 of Anolis sagrei. NCBI lineage: Eukaryota > Metazoa > Chordata > Lepidosauria > Squamata > Anolidae > Anolis > Anolis sagrei. The sequence continues at coordinate 95,070,089 of NC_090021.1, forward strand.
ACAGAACTTCACACATACAACTTGCGGTACAGAACTTCACACATACAGCCTTTCCCTCCATGACTCCTATGTGCAATGTGCTCTTGACAGCAGAAGCAATATGCATATTTGATTTCTCCCATTAGTTGCACTGAAATTGTAGGCCTCCCCACTTTTCTAAGCAACACTAGGTACAATACTAGTCCATTTGCTCTTCAGAGTTTATCGAGAAAATATAATTTTCCTGTCACTGAGGAAAACTGCAGGTTTGCTGTTTGCCTCTATGAAAGTTTCTATTTAGAGATGTCAGTAGCTACAGAACTATGGAACTTTAATAATTTGCTGGTCACTTTTTAAAACATAGCAATTAAGTATATACATTTTGCCCTCTGTTTCTATGGATTCAATTTGAAAATGTCAAACAAAAGAGCCCTATCGTGCTACTCCAACAGGCAAGGGCAAACTTGGGCCCTCCAGGTGTTTTGGACTTCAACTCCCACCATTCCTAATAGCCTCGGGCCCCTTCCTTTTCCCCCTCAGCCGCTTAAGTGGCTGAGGGGAGAAAAGAAGGGGCCTGAGGCTGTTAGGAATGGTGGGAGTTGGAGTCCAAAACACCTGAAGGGAGGGCCCAAGCTTGCCCATGCCTGATATCTATCTAATCTAATCTATCTAACCCAAATAAAAGTTCGGGTTGAGAGAAGGTGGGGAAAGGTCAACCAGGGAAAGCCTCTCTTTAATAGGTTTTACATTATTTTTTTTACAGCCCTGAGGACATGTAATTAATTCTTACTTATTCTCGGGTCCTACATTCAGTTGATATCCTTCCAGTTCTTTATCTAGAAATGTATTGTCCAAGGCTTTCTTTCATGGCCGGAATCACTGAGTTGTTGTGGAGTTTTCCGGGACCCCCCCTGAAAAAAATTCAGCCCCCCCCCCGAAACGAAATCCTGGCTACGGGCCTGGAAATGAAGCATCGTTTGGAATCAAGTGTAGTTCTCGTCCTTGTTTTATGGAAGCCTTGCTTGGAAGATTCTTGTCTAAGTATTTCTTGTTTCATGGTTTGGATTCTTGGATTGTATGACTGCATACCCAAGCCTTGGATTAATGTTTCCTGGTTTTCTGGATTATATTAGAGAAGGGTGGCCTTTGTTTTTATGGACTTTGCTGAACTTTACTTTGAACTATTTTGCTCCTGCTTATCTTCTTACCTAATTGGATTTACCTATTTCTTTTAAGTGCTTTTTACTTGCTACTTTTTAATTATCTTCAATAAAAGGATTGTTTTCCAATCAACGGCGTGGTGTTCACAGTCAGAGGGTTTTTCCTGTCCTGGAGTGCAACACTGCTGATAACAGGAGGAAATAAAGCGTTGATTTGTTACCAAACTCTTAGGGAGCTGTCAGAACTTAAGTGGCTGAGGAGGAAAAGGAAGGGACCTGAGGCCGTTAGGAATGGTGGGAGTTGAAGTCCTAAACACCTGGAGGGAGGATCCAAGTTTGCCCATGCCTTATCTACACTATCTATTGTGACCTTATCTACACTGCCTTATCTGCACTGTGGGATTAATGCAGTTTGGCTGAGTCCTTCCAGGGATTATGTCTTCTTCTTAGGCGACCCCTTGCTGTCCGAGTAGGATAGTCTTCCAAGATCAGTGTACTGGTAGGTCCATAGGTGACTGTGGAGCCCTATTCTTGATCTGCATCTTCTCCCACAGTGAGGGAATCAGTTTCCAGGTGGAAGGTGGTCCCGGTCGGGGTTGGCTTGATGCACCTTCCTCTTGGCATGTTTCTCTCTTTTGCCCTCCATTCGTGCCTCTTCAAATTCTACGGCACTGCTGGTCACAGCTGGCATCCTGCTGGAGCGCTCAAGGGCCAGGGTTTCCCAATTCTCAGTGTCTTATGCCAGAGTTTTTAAGGTTGGCTTTGAGTCCATCTTTAAATCTCTTTTCCTGTCCACCAGCATTCTGTTTTCCGTTCTTGAGTTCGGAGTAGAGCAACTGCTTTGGGAGACAGTAGGCAGGCATTCAGACAACATGGCTGGTCCAGCGGAGTTGCCGGCGGAGGACCATCGCTTCAATGCTTGTGGTCTTTGCTTCTTCCAGCACACTGACATTTGTCCTCTTGTCTTCCCAAGAGATTTGCAGGATTTTTCGGAGGCAACGCTGATGGGCTCGGTCCAGGAGTTGCATGTGACGTCTGTAGATAGTCCACATTCAGGGGCAGCTCAACCCATTATGCAAAGTAAGCATTTGCAGTATAGTTGATTTTGCCCAGGGGTGCTCTTGAGGCGCTCTTGGGGGAAAATAGACCTTGACATATGTGAGTTGTAGTTACTGGGATGTATAGTTCACCTACAATCAAAGAGCATTCTGAACTCCACCAATGATGGAATTGAACCAAATACGGCACACAAAACTCCCACGACGAACAGAAAATATATATCAGTGATTGGTTGGGGCAGGGGGGGAGGGGCAAAATACTGTTTGCTTACCGTTGAAAATTACCTAGGGCCGCCTCTGTCCACATATCACAGGAGTATGGCAGTGTTGGGAGGACAGTAGCTTTAAAAACAAGCATCTTGTTATCTCTACGGATGTCCCGGTCCTCAAACACTCTGCTTCATTTGGAAATATGCTGCACTCGCAGAGCTCAGGCAGTGTTGAATTTCAGTGTCAATGTTGACTTTTGTACAGAGTTGGCTGCCAAGGTAGCGGAAATGGCCAACTTTTTCTAATTATGTGCCTTCAAGCAGACTCTGGTTTAGGACAACTCCCTCAGAGGGTTGGGGAAAACAGGTGCCTTGAAGACCTCAGCTCCAAAAACCACCCACAAGGCACAAGAAGAAGCTCATCAGCCTGGCTCTCGCCTTGCCCGAGGCGCCCCGCCCCGCCCCGCCCGCCAGAGGGAGCCGTAAAGCAAAGCACGCGCTCTTCGCCTGGCTTTTGCGACACTTAAGATGGCCGCCTCCATGGAGCGGAGGTGTTCCCTCAGCAGGAGTGAGGAGGGCTGCTAGGACGGAGGGAGTTTGGTCAAGCGGCGCCGGCTAAGATGCTGCGCTGGAGTTTCCCCCGCAGGCCTTGGTGGCCCCTTCTAGGAGGAGGAGGAGGAGGAGGAGGAGGAGGAGGAGGCAGGGAAGCGAGGCAGGCCCGGCGCCTCTTCTCGGGCTCCCCCCGCTCGGGCTCCCACTGGAGCAAAGTGGTCTCGGAGGCGGAGAAGATCGTGGGCTACCCGACCTCCTTCATGAGTCTCCGCTGCCTCCTCAGCGACGAGCTCAGCAACATCGCCATGCAGGTGCGCAAGCTGGCCGGCACCAAGCACCCGCTCCTCGACACCGCCAGGTAACCGAGTCACGGAGGGGCAAGCACCAGCCCCAAGCCGCCCCCTTGGCAGGTAGGAGGCCACAGCCAAAGCCCTCCCGACAGATGGCCACCCAGCCAGAGAAGGGCGCTCTGCCAGGCTCCCAGACAGCATAGTCCACAGTTGGTTCCAATGTCTAGTGGCCCTTCCACCCTATATCCCAGAATATCAAGGCATGAGATCCCACTCAATTTCTATGGATTCAATTTGAAAATATCAAACAAAAGAGCCCTATGGTGCCTCTAGAACTGGCATGGGCAAACTTGGGTCCTCCCTCCAGGTGTTTTGGACTTCAACTCCCACCATTCCTAACAGCCTCAGGCCCCTTCCTTTTCCCCCTCAGCCGCTTGACTCAGATTTTTTTTTGGGTCGTGTCAGAGTGAGTTGAGAAACTGCAAGTCGCTTCAGGTGTGATGGAATTGGCTGTCTGCAAGAATGTTGCCCAGGGGATGCCTGGATGTCTTGATGTGTTACCATCCTTGTGGGAGGCTTCTCTCATGTCCCCTGCATGAGGAGCTGAAGTTGATAGAGGGAGCTCATCTGCACTCTCCCCGGATTCGAACCTGCGACCTGTCCTGCCAGCACAGGGGTTTAACCCACTGCGCTGGGATTATATAGGGCTGTGTAGAAAGGCCCTAGGAATCCATTGCTACTTTGTGTCCTGGGGTGCCTTCCACACAGCCATATTTATTTATTTATTTATTTATTCACTGTATTTGTATACCACCTTTCTCAGCCCGTAGGCGACTCAAGGCAGTTAACAGGGAAAAATTCAATGCTTACAAATATACTAATATGCTCATAAATATACTAATTAAAAACATAACATATAATAAAAACTAAACAAATCATTGAAATATAAATTCATAGTGTCTCCTTGTGAAAAATGCTGTCCGGTATTGTTGTCTAGGCATTCCATTTTCCTGTGTCAGTTAATCTGCATTTGCAAATATAACCCAGAATGTCAAGGCAAATAATCCACAATATCTGATTTGAACTGGATTATCTGTGTCCACACTGCCATATAATCCAGTTCAGTGTGGATTTTATACAGATGTGTGGAAGGGGCGCTAGTCTCCAGAGCAGCAGGAAACAAATCTGCTCCCTCCTCATTGTGACATCCGTTCAAATACAGACAGTTTCCAAGTTATAAACATCTGACTTAAATCATAAAGTTAAGAACAAAGGCGAGACGACAGGAAGTCAGCGAAATCTCCCACTCCTGGAAATGTTATCATGGGGAAAAGGCGTGTCTGATGAAGCTTTCCCACTAATCCTTATAGTGGAGCTCCTGGTGGCACAATGGATTAAACCCTTGTGCTGGAAGGACTGCTGTCTGAAAGGTCAGCGGTTTGAATCCAGGGACCAGGGTGAGTTCCCATTTGTCAACAACTTCACATGAGAGAAGCCTCCCACAGGATGGTAAAACATCCAGGCATCTCCTAGGCAATGTCCATGCAGATGGTCAATTACCTCACACAAGAAGCAACTTGCAGTTTCTCATGTCACTCCTGACATGGAGTTGTGGATTATCGTCCTTGATATTCTGGGTTATATGGATGTGTGGGAGGGCCCCGAGTCTCCACTACCAGATAATCTGGGATAAGAAGATAATCTGGGAGCGGATCCTGGAATATGAGGGCAATGTGGAAGGGGCCAAAGTGAGACGAAATCTTCTGAACAGGGGCATAAATAACAAAACAAACACCACAAGGGTGTGAAGCCTTCTCTATGCTAGTCAAAGCTATAGATCAGTGGTTCTCAACCTTTGGGTCCCCAGGTGTTTTGGCCTACAATTTCCAGAAATCCCAGCGAGTTTACCAGCTGTTAGGATTTCTGAGAGTTGAAGGCCAAAACACCTGGAGAGCCACAGGTTGAGAACCACTGGCCTAGAAGAAGGTAACATGATAGAAAGGTAGTAATCATACAAACGAGCAAGGTTTTATGATATATTGTGCAAAAACTACACAGCTACATTCTAGAGTGCATCTACACTGTAGAATAAATGCAGTTTGACCCCACTTTAACTGCCATGGTTCAATGCTATGGAAACAAGGGAATTGTAGTTTTTACACGGTCTCTAGCCTGTTCCACCCAAGAGTGCTGCTGCCTCACCAAACTACAACTCCCATTATTTCATAACATTGAGCCATGGCAGTTCACTTGGTGTAAACTGCATTCATTGTACAGTGTGCACCACTAGTAGCTACTACAACTAACTGTATACTACTGTTGACTACTTTTGACAGCTGCCCCCATCATTATTGGGAAAAGATAATGGACAAGTCCCAATATTGCTTGAAGTTGATCAAAGACTTCTCCTTAACCAGCATGGTCAGTTTGTCCATCTCATCTAGTTCATTATCTTCATGGTAAATAAAATGTTATTTTTTGAAATGAAAAAGCATGATATTAAGATGGAAAATATTTATTTTTTATAGCTCCACTTTTTTATATTTGAAATGTCTTCTCCTTACTCCTTTTATCTTCAAAGTCTTTTATTGTGGCAGCCTCTCTTTGGGGAACTTGATTGAGTTGCCGGTAAGGTAAGATGGCTGGGAATTCTGGGAGTTCAAGTCCAAAACATCTGGAAGGCTGAAGTTTGCCCATTCCTGATTTAGACTGAACTAAATTTAAAAAATGTCTGAATTCAGTGCTAATTGGTGAACTCTGCAGTCTGTAGTGTAGAGTTTTAGTTGCTACTTATATAGAGTATCAAGGAACTATGCCAGAAACAGGAGTTTTTCTGCTGCTCCTCAAAATCTTGTTTAGTAATCTCTGAGACTTGTCTAGCCAACTGTACCAACATAACTGTCAAAATGCACAGAAACAGATTTTTAAAATTACTATCTTAGGAAAATAAGGTATGTAGTGTGTACAGCAGGAGTGTGGAAAATGTGGCTCATGGGTCTCTTGTGGCCTCAAACTTTGACTAGTCACACTCTCTCAGCATCAGAGGAAACTAAAAGCAGCCTATCACTTAATAAATGTCACAAACTCTGACTCCCAAATACCAGCAGAGTTGTTCATCAATAGTCCGAGGTCAAGCTGATAGTCCAGCAAAGAGGATAACACAACAAAGAAGATGCATGTCTATTCCAGGGTTGTAAGCTGAATGCTAGAGTGTCCAGAGTACAAGGTTGAATCAGAATCCGTCAGCTGAGGTTCAAGGTAAATCCAGATTTCAGAAACACAAGATAACAAGAACTAATGGTTCAGCCAGCAACAAGGTGCCATCCCTGAGCTCCTTAAATCTTAAATTCACAGTGTTAGCTTTTGATGGATTTCTTCTCAGCTAATCTCAAGGATCTGCACAGCCAAGACCTCTCTCTTCGCAGGTCTGCAAAAGCTGAAACAGTTAACTCTTCCTCAGCTTGCTCAGAGGAACTTGCGTGCACTTGTTATACAGGCTGAGAAGTAGTTGCTCCTTCCATGGGGACTTTTTCAAAGCTTGGGCACTGCTGGGCTCCAGCTCAGCTGCTGAGCCTTCTACCAGCATCTCCTCGTCATTGCATTCTAAGTTATCCATGACAAAATCTTGCCAAAAAATCTCCCACAATAGAGTTGTCGTAGGGCTGCCATAAGTCAGAAGGCACACAGCAACAGCAAATAGGGAACTAGCATGGTGTTAAACTATTTTGATTTCTTCATTGGCTTCTGCACTAAATAACCCATTGGTCTTGACCATGGGATCGCCTGGGTAAAATTTGTTGTGGGGTGGGGGAAATCTACCTTTGCCTTTGGGGCCCATCAGTGAAAGGGCTTGAATGCTTCTGTGTTGTATATTGTCTCTGAATTGTTTATCACCAATAAAGTTTATGCTGCAGCAGTCATGTATGTCAGTATATAGTACCGAAAGAATTCTTGTAGATGCCTAGAACTACACTCAGTTCTGGAACCAGGTATATATTAATTACCTCAACTACTTCTGGACAGGAGGTCTTTGTAGAACTCTCTTCTAGGACATGTTAAACTACTTGATTTTCCCCCCCTGTCAGTCAGCTGGTGTCACTGTCCAACTTTTACAAGTCCATAAAGAAATTGACAATACTATGGCTTGGATGATTTTGCCTTTAGTATTTAATTATATGTTTTTACACTTGAGGATCTCATTCACTTCCTTCATGGCTTTCTGTTCAAATCCATGTCCTTCCTTTCCTAGAATGAGACTAGCAGTGCGATCTCAAGCAGGCTTTTTTGGTGACCACTTAGAACAGTGTTTCTCAGCGTGGGGGTTGGGACACCTGGAGGGGTTGCAAGGGGGTGTCAAAGGGTTGCCAAAGACAATTAGAAAACAGTATTTTCTCTTGGTCATGGGAGTTCGGTGTGCCAAGTTTCGTTCAATTCAATCATTGGTGGAGTTCAGGATGCTCTTTGATTTTGGTTAACTATAAATCCCAGCAACTACAACTCCCAAATGACAAAAACAATCCCCTGCCCAACTCCACCAGTATTCAAATTTGAGTGTATCAGGTATTTGTGCCAAATTTGGTCCAGTGAATGAAAATACATCTTGCATATCAGATATTTACGATTCATAACAGTAGCAAAATTATAGTTATGAAGTAGCAGTGAAAATAATGTAATGGTTGGGGGTCGCCACAACATGAGGAATGATATTAAAGGGTCGCGGCATTATGAATGTTGAGAGCCACTGACTTAGATGCTTTGAGGACAGAAAAGAAAAGCTCTGGTGTGCCTGCCTGCCTGTAAGTCACCTGTAGACTTGTGGTGATCTCATTAATTTTACAAGATTTTCCTAAGCAGGGAAGACACAGAGGTAGTTCCTCATTTCTTTTCTTTGATATATAGCCTACACCTCTGGTATTACTTGATGGCCTGACTCTGCATAGCTTCCAAGATAAAACAGGATCTGGTATCTTTAAACTATTTAGGTGGAAAAAGTCAGGTAGCTACAATAAAATCTTTTCCTGTTGTCTAGGAATTAAATTCTGTATGCTCTAATGTTCTCATAGGAAAGTATTATGTGTCATTGCCTGGAATTCTCTTACAGATGAACAATAAGGCATAACAATATATCAGGTATAAAATAAGTCTTTCCATCTCAAAGCCCTTCCAGACAGGCTATATATCCCAGGATCTCACCCCAGGTTTTCTGTTTATCCCAGATTATCTGGCAGTGCAGACTCATATAATCCAGTTTAAAGCAGAAAACCTGGGATCAGATCATGGGATATAGGGCCTGTCTGGAAGGACCCTCAGCTTAAAATAGCATTCAGTGAACCATGGGGACATGCATCTCATGTGGTGGCAAAACGTCATTTGGGCAACCTTTTTGACAGCAAATATCACATCACTGCTGCCATATCTCTAATTGCATGCAAGTGTTTCAAATATTTATGACAGAAAATATTTATGACAGAGATAAAAGTTTATATTAGAGATCAATTTCTCTTTCAAAATCTTGTTGAAGTCCTAGACTAATACTAAAATCAGGAAAAATGAAAATAAGGCAATGTATATTCATTAAAGGTGAGTTAATGAACCACAGCTGTAAAAGGAGAGGGCATGTTGCTGTTTTGCCAAAAAATGTATATTCTTGACAAGGGGAGACCAGCATAGAGATACAGTTGCGCAAGAAATGGTCCTTTAAAACCAAAATAACACATCCATGGTTGGAATAGATTTAATTATCTTTTGCTTGAATTAAACAGGAAATGAATAATACTGTGTTGATAGTTAACAAAGTTACTTACTGAAAAAAACGATTTAGTTAAAGACTACAGCCTGTTTTAGGTCACTATTATTCTAGGCCATAACATTTTGTCTATTGTGTGGAATAGCTGCACTAGTCTAGATTTACATTTGGCAGTTAAAGAGAGGAACCTTTCCTGTTTGGGCATCTCTGAAGTTACTTGGCTCTTGATACAGCCAAATTCTTCTATGATAAGCCTAATTTTGCCTTGTATTCCATTCCCACCCTAGAGACATTCCAGATCTTGCAAAGCTGCTTGAAGTTTTGCAGTTGTGTTCTTATATTATGGTAGCAGTTGTGTGGAAAGTTTCAGCCAAATCACTTCTGACAGCTGGCAGATATTAGCTTTCTGTAAACTAGGTGGCTTTCTTATTTTGAATTTCCCCTTACTTTTTCCTGTTATGAACTCCTAAAATAGACAGATTCTGTTCCTTGCAAAGTTAAACTTGTTTTACTCTGTGGAGCCTACTCAGAACTTGGTGCCCTTGGCTAGCTGTGTGCATTTTGAATGATCTTTTCATGTTCATACAGAGATTTGGTTTGTTCAATGACTTAGGAGGGATTTAGAAGGCAGGCACATACTGGCACATTTGAGGAAACCTTCCATTAAAGCCTTCATAAAACTGCTCAGCTCTAAAATAAAGTAGCTATAATGCCACGGGAGGAACAAAAGTGGGGAAGAGCATGCTTAAATGAATAATAAGCACAACATTTGGTGCAATATTATTTCACTTTTTTGGAAAGGTTAAAATGGAACTCTCAAAATAAAATAATACTTCATTTTTTAAGTATAGGACAAACTATAATTTTAATAAATAAGATATTTTTTTCTTTTAAGCAAATACTAAATTAAACATATTCAAGTCACAGAAAGAAAACTGGAGTGTATTATTGATTGTGATAACCGTACCTATAATTTTGTTTTGCTTGATCTGCATGTTGCTCTTTTCCATAGACAGAATTGTGGTTCAAAGAGCTTCAAAACTACTTCCTGGAAGCTGTTGGGATTGGCTTAAAACTGGTGTTTAATCTCAGTGATGTGGATCAATGAAACTAACATGTGTTTTTCTTTTGGCACTTAAGGCATTTGCACTCCCAATATATCTTTGTCGTTCTCCATCTTTTGATCTCATGTTTTGTACTTGAGTGAGGTTTCCATAATAGTTTTCCTAAATTGTAGGGATAATAGCAGAACAATTTAATGGATTTGTACTGCTTTAGAGCTTTCCCAGTTGTTGGGGGTGAAAATACACTATCACCCTTAGAGAATCACAGAACTGTAGAGTTGGAAGAGACCAAACGTGCCACCCAGTCCAACTCTGTTCTGTCATGTGGGAACACACAATCATAGCACCCCCTATAGATGTCATCCAGTCTCTGCTTAAAAACTTCAAGAGAAGGTGACTCCACTACACTCTCAGACAGAATATTCCACTTAGATGGAATTCTGCTTTAAAGAGGTACTTTTCAATTTAATGTAAATCAAGGACAAAATTACACAAGCCAGCAAGTATTTTTCATCAGATATAATTTTAGGTCATTCTGTAAGATTTTTTGTGCTGAATTCAGATCTGTATTTATTTTTTCTCTATCATTTGTAGTTCTTGTGATGAGGCTAATTGAGTAATTAATGCATTTATGCGTTGATATCAATAGAATCTAATTGATATCAATGTGTAAATGCATTAATTATTTGTTTAGCCTCATTGCAAAAACTATGTGATAGAGAAAAATAAACACAGATCTGAATTTAGTGCGAAAACTCTATAAGAATGATCAAAAATTATATCTGATGAAAAAAAAATGTTGGTTTGTGGTTAATTAGATTCTATTGATATCCGTGCGTAAATACATTAACTACATTAAATTAAATTAATATTCCAAAAGAAATCCCAGAAATAGTACAAATGTACTAATATGCCTTCAACTGATGTTAAACCTGGATCTGTGGAAATATCAGTTCCTCATTTATGCTTATTTTCAATATAATTTTCTTTTTCAAGTTTGCCAATTGCTGAAACAGATTTTTTTTTTACTTTTCTAAAAGGTATGTCTCCTCTAATCTTTTTCTTCTCTCTCTCTCTCTCTATATATATATATTTAACACCAGAAATCTATATTACCACAAAATAATATACATTCAAAATATAGGAGAGGGAAAAGAAAAAAATGATTATTCCACCAACACAAATCTAATAAATAATCTCACTAAAGCTGGTAAAAGCCATAACCACAGCTTAATTACATCATTAGAGATTCTCTTTCTTGCAATATTTATGCATTTTTCCAGCCTTCAGAAAGTCTTCACCTGGCATCTTTAGAAATGACATTAATTTGTCCATTTGGCTGAATTCAGCAAGTGGAACAATCCATTCTTCCATCATCAGCACTTCAGTCTGTTTCCAAATTTGAGCAAAGCATAATCTTGGTGGTGTTATCATTTAGAATCCAAATCTTTAATAATAATACTCAGCAGAAATATTTCTAGTAACATTACAATGTCTAGTTTTAATTTTTGGAATGAACAAATAATTCTTAAACCAGTAATTTTTCACCTTATTGCAAGTTCATCAGATTCCTCCTCTAATCTTTTCAGTCATTTTCCTCAAAGGGAAATTGCAGGGGCTTTGAAGGGCAGAGAACTGTTAAAGACCACTTTAATGTAAAAAAGACAAAGATTCTTGGAACAAGATTGTAAATATCAGGACCAGAGTGCCAGTGCTTGTAGTCCTGGAAACAGATGAAAATGAACTGGATAAGATTTCAGTAATTTAGGAGCCAAAGAAGCAGTTGCTGAATTTTCAGGTTCCTCCAGGAGCTGTATCTACTGTGGGAAAAATCTAGAAGGATCAGAAGTCACTTCTGATTTTTAAAAATAAAAAAAAATGTGTGTGTGAGCATGACCTGCATGTAGGTGCATGAGATCCCATGGTGGGAGTCTCTCCCTCTATTCCTTGTGAATGAAAAAAGTGCAGGCCCCAGAAGAACATTAATGCTTTCTTGAGATTTTATCTTATCATGTCATGTACTTGTGGTGGTATACAGTAGGTCCCCCATTTTCATGGAGGTTGGGGCACAAGGTCACTGTGAAAGTGAACAAACTGCAATTTTTAATGAGTGTTTTTCTTTTCTTTTCTTTCTTTCTTTCTTTCTTTCTCTCTTTCTTTCTCTCTTTCTTTCTTTCTTTTGCCTGACAGAATGCCTCCCTAGGAATCCCTAGGTCTTCCAGTTGCCCTGGAGGACCTACAGAGTCCCAGAAAGAATATTTTAATCAAATTTGTTGATAATAAAATCTGCAAAAGTAAAATCGGCAAATGCAAAGGGCCAACTGTATAACCAATATAAGATAGTGGTCATTATCTTTCCAATGTCTTGGATCTGAACATTTGGAAGAACTTCCTGACTGTGAGAGCCATTCAGCAGTGGAACTCTCTGCCCGGGAGTGTGGTGGAGGTTCCTTCTTTGGAAGCTTTTAAACAGAGGCTATCGGGGGTGCTTTGAATGCAATTTTCCTGCTTCTTGGCAGGGGGTTGGACTGGATGGCCCATGAGGTCTCTTCCAACTCTATGATTCTATAATTCTATGATTCTAGGATGTGTCACATTGCTAGGACGCTACCGGCACACAGGCAGAAATGAAGCAAACAAACACCCAGTTTATATCAAACTGTTTAATTAAAGCAGCACTTATTTCTGGCTGTTTTAATAGTCCAAAATACAAAATATAAAGATAGCACTCAGCCACAGAATATAAAACAAAAACTGATAGCAATCACTACACCGTAGTCACAGAGTCCAGTCAAATGCCAAGAGTTCAATGAGTAAAGTCCAAATATCAAGAGTAATCAAAAGCCAGTACAGAGATTCAAGGTTCTGGAGTTCCAAGAGTTCAGGAGAAGGTCAGGATACTGAAAATCCACAAACCTGGGGGAAAACCAGCAGCATCTACCACCAAAATAAGACAAATACTTTTCTCTCAAAGATCAGTCCCAAGGTTACCTCCTTATCCATTAACATCTAGCTGCAACCTATCTCTTGCATGCCTCTACCCTTAATTTCTTTCACCCGTAAACTCTGATTTACAGATTACTCAGCCCTTTAGAACTAAGACTTACATTAACACTTCCATCACCAGCTGCTAGGCCTGCCACCATCACCATCAACTGTGGAGCATGATACATGATAGGATGCACTCTTCTTTAAGTTCCTGATATGCAGACTAGAGTCCTCCCATATTCTGTATTACATGTGAATGTGCAAGTATGGCTAGGTGGGATTTGGCTATCTTTGTTTGCTTTGTCAACTGTAATTTTATAAAGAAAAGAGGTCTCACCTCACTGACTGTTGTTTATGTCTAGGCTATATTACTGTAATGTGGGCTACCATTTGCTTACAAATGGTTTAGCTGCTCCAGTTCAGAATGCAATTGTGAGAATACTCATTAGAGCTAGATATTCTGGATACATTGTCATCTATTCCATGCTGGTCATGCTGGTTATTTGTGTCTGGTCCAGTTTTAGGGCACTGAATGGATTGCCTTAAAGAAAATTTATCTTCCTGTATATCAGTCTTACTCTTATGTTCAGCATTGGAGGCCCTGTTCTCTTGCCCACTAATGGGAAATATTACCTTGATGGATACCTTTTTATGTATGTGATCCCCATCTGTGGAACATTTGCTATGGATCCAACCAAGTATATCTGTGAGCTGTTATTTGTTGTTTTTTAAACAAGACTTAAAGACTTTTTAAAATTCCAGTCTGCTTTTAAGCGATTTTATGATGTTGCTTTTATAATGGTATTATCTGCAGTTTATGTTGAGTTCTATTTTTTGATGTAAGAATAATATATAATCTCATATTGTTAGTTTTTAGTAATTGCAATATAACAGCCTATGTACACGGGCCAAATGAGGTGAGGTGAAGGTAAATGGACTTAATGGTCTGATGTGGTCTTGCCCTACATTACCATGTTACTCAAAGTCAGGTTCCAGAGCTCAACTATATTTTGGCAACATGTAAACAGTTGGGCTGTCTCTGATTTGGGACCCTCTGCCATTTTCCTGGCACTCAGGTGATCCCTCCTTTCCGCCCTCCTCTCTCTGAGTTGTGCTGGCAATTTAGCCAGTGTCAGTACTACGGATGAGCAAGAACCATGAGCAATTTTCTGTCCCATGGTTGCTACTACAGTGGAGACAAAACAGTGAAAGAAATGATGGCCAGCCAGTACTACTGAACTGGGCTTAGCGCCACTGGGCAGTGTAGACGTTCCCCTGTTGCTGAAGTGGCTGGAGGGCTGCAATATGGACTCCTTCCCATCACCTGGTGGCCATTCGTGTGGACTTCCCAAGGGCTGATTTGAAGTACTCCATTCCAGAGCAGCCTTGGCATAAGTGGCATGAGTAAATGTATCCTAAATTGCATAGGATGGATTACCACCATAGACGTATGGAATGAATAATCAAAATAACATCTTGACGTTTTATGTGAATACAGAATATTATGGCTTGCCCACAAACAAGGACCACAGATAAAGAGTAAATTCTGTTTTATGATCATGATGGATAGCAAAACAAAACAACTAGGCTATATAGTAACATATGCTGGTAAGCTGTGGTTTCCTGAGAAAACAAGGTTTTTCATAAATCACAGCAGACAAAAAAGAAGGTAAAGAAGGAATAGATCATAAGCTTGGAATTGCTGTTCTTCCATGTGCTGTTGCACATGAATATAGCTAGTACTTCCTTTCTAATTTCAAAATACTGGTTTAAAAATGTTGTTTATAATGATATTTATAGCTCATCCCACAAATATTCTGGTTTTTTTCCCTTGTTCTGAGAGGATTTGAATTCAGAAATTATTTCACTGGGCAAAATTAAGTACAAAAGATACATAGCAAATAAACTGTTACAGCTGCAATATGCTATTTTACTTCCAATATGTACAAATGCGATTATATCTTGTATGCCAAGTGGTAAATGGATGTCTTTAGTAGTTTTTCCAAAGAAGACTGTGAACAGAGTGAGCCTGCTCTGTTAGAGTTGTATGTATGAAAGAAAATACAGATGTAATTGTATTTGTCTAGGATAGATTCTGTGGCTAGCATGGCTAGATTATTTAATAACACAGCAGTATTATGTAGGACTAAAGTTTTCATTGACAATCTGGGAAAGAAACAAACGTGGCCACTTTTTTTGCCATCTGTTGATAATGCTATATAAAGAAAATTATTCTGGTTGCTGTGGAAACTAACATTTCCAAAACCGCAAGTTACTTAAATTTTCCACCTTTGAAAATCTTGCTCTCTCTCAGGGAGGAATATGCACATGAGAAATATATCAGAAATGTTGTAGTTGGGTTTTTTTTACCAGTTGTTAACTGTAAAAATGTATTAAAATATATGCATTTTCCCCACAAATGGTAACTTGGTCATTTGTGTGTGGGTATGATATGGTGTATAGTATAGTCATGTAGATAGCTACTTTGCTAGCTGTATTGTGGGATTCCACAGTGCAGTAAAAATATAATTATGTAGGTTTTAGGAAATGAATATTTATTTAAACCTTTTCTGGAATTATTTATATTATCCCTTGTCTTCATGTGTCTTTAGTGAGGCACAGCTTGTTTGCTCTTTGTAGCATTCTGTAATCTGGATTTAGTGGGGGGAAAGTCAGAGTGTACAAGTGTTGAGGATAATGCTAATTCCCAGAAACAGAGTGATATGCATTATCATCCTAAAATTCTATCATTCCTTCCATCCAAGGTAACTAGAGTTATCTAAGAGGTAAAACAGTAGGCCCTTCCAATCCTTAGGCTCTTCACCTGTGATGTAAACCAATTGCAGATCATTGTGACCCATATCTTAAATGGTGGCATCTGGATGTACATGGATATGCTATTGCTGTTCAATAATATGGGGCATGGCGACCTGTGTTTTTTGCCATCTACAAGGCCCTTGAACCTAAACCCCTGAAGATCCAGAGAGCCGACTGCATATTTGTTCTTTCAGATAGAGGACATTGTATAGCTATTCAATTTTTTATTTAACATTTTTTCCTCATAAGAAAAAAAGATAGAAAAAGCAATTGCAAAACATGACAGAGTGGAAGATGGCTTTGTTGCAAAATTATGAATGAAGCAATCTCTCAAAATTCTGTGAATGAAGACTGCCACTGCCGTTGTGCCATAAAAGGCTCATTTCGAAGACCCTATGAAGTCCCAGATGATTTTGCTTTAGAAGTTGGAGTGGGCTTTTATGATTAAACAGAGGCAGTTGTGTTATCCCAGCCTTCTTCACCAGTTCCAGGACAGTAAACAATTAATATAAAACATGTACTAAAATCAAAACTTAGAAATATCTAAATATTTATATAGATTCATCTTCTGGAAGGGAGTTGCATGGCAGGGAGGGGTAAGTCCCAGATGGAGATGGTAAGCATGGATGTCGTGCTACTCCATGGCACTATGAAGAGGGAATACTTTGCCAATCTTAACATCTAAGGAAATCCTTCAGAAATCATTGAATGTTCTAATGTGAATTCAAGAAGGGTCTGGGGAAGAATAGAAGAAAATGTCTTCATGTTAAGGACAGGTAGCCCATGGAGCTTGGGTGTGGGAAATCAATACCATAATAGCATCTAACATACATAGTGCTGCTCTTGGATAATCATGATGATAGCATCGAAATCATGCACCATATTGGATGTATGGAAATGTTCTACAAGTACTGCCATTTCACTAGGAGAGTTTATTTTCCCCTGTATTTACGTGGTTTAGATCTCACTTCCTCATGAAGTTGTAAAGTCCTATTGGATTTTTCTACATTTCCCCCTAAATAATTCCCTACTTTTCTGTCTGCTATAGAAAAGAAATGTGTTTTGCCACCAGATGTTCTGGATTGGTTTTGTCTGATACATTGTAAATACAATATTTTGGAAAAAATATATTTGAAGAGTCTATTGTCAGTAGGACTCTGCCTCCAAATTACTACCACTATTTTTTTTCATTCTGGCAAAAATATTTCAGCGCAGAGTGCAGCTAAATCACTGAAACTATGGATTCATCTCTTATCTCTAGTTCAAAAGTGAAATGGCTGGTTGTTAGAAGTTGAAGTGTACACATTTTTAGTGGGAATGCTCATGTTTGTGTGATTTATTCTTTTAAACAGATGGACGGTAGTGGGAGGTGTAATTCTTTCAGCACATAAACTATTAGCCTGTGTTACAGCTTGTGTGGGTGGTGCGAGTCTTATCTCAACATACCATAATAGTGTATTTGTTTCAGAGCTAGACTCTCCTCCCCCCCTCCATCAACAGGATTTTTTTTAACAAAAATCAGTTTTGCAATTAAATCTGTCTGTTTTTTTTAAAAAAAAACTAGTTTTGTCACATGAATAATACAGTAATTGGACATCACTTTTAGTATTCTTTCTTGTTCTGTAAATCTAGATTTGCCAAGGCACATTGTACAAGTCTAATTTTATTTACCTTGAGGGTGCTCTATGTAATAATTGCAAGATGTACGAAACAGAAGGGGCATCATAATCTTGAGAGATTTATATTTATGTTTATATACTTGTGGTTCTACTTTGCCCAAGCTTTTAATAAATAATCTGTCTGATACAGATGTGTGTGTGTGTGTGTGTATTTGTGCACCCAATTTTACTTGGGCTGCTTTCAGTTCAGTTTTTCTCCCAGAGGCACCTGTCTTCAGCTACATACCCATCAAGAATAATTGCACCATCTGGAAGTCTTTTATGTACCTGTGACTAGGATTCAGTATCTCTGGGGAACTGGATTTAGGTAGAATGTGAATGTGACCCCCGGAGCCATGTCAAGTGACTGCAATAGCTTCTAGTTGCTAAAGGATGGTCACCTTAGGCTTTATTTGTTTGAAGTCTCATGTAATTTGCTTTAGTGAAGATTGAGTACATATCACCAATATCATTCTGTTTGCCACTTGGGGTATAAAAGTACTTCAGCTTTTACTTAGGTCATAACTTGGGTAAAGAAACCATTAATAACTATAGAATACTTAATAGTAATAGTCATGTAAATGAATACTGCATTATTTATCATTCTCCTTTAACAAGATTCCTCCTTTGTATTTTATCCACTGACATTTTTCTGTCTAGAAATGCTACTGATTAGCAGCTGTTTTATCAGTAAGTTGGGTTATTTCACAGGTTAGCATCTCTTCACTGTTTCTTCCTTGGAATTCTATTTTTAATCTAACTCCTGTCTTACCTTAGTAGATTTAATTTACATTTTATTCAGCCAAAATGAGGGTGACTGTGGTGACTGAACATATTTTCTAACTAGGTTTGAGCCTCTAATTTAAGTATTGATTTTTTTAAAAATCGTCATATAACTTGCACATTATCTTTGTACTTAACTGAATATATTCTTATGGCATAGCACAGGAATGTTATTTGTTTCTGTATACTATATACTATATGTGTTGATTCTTCCCCTGAATATTGTTTCTTCACCAGAGAAGGCAATGATATACATGTCTGTTTTCATCATCTTCAAAATTTGTGGAAATCAAAGATTTTGAAACAGAAACTTTGCTAAGAGCTTAAGATGAAAAGAATGTTGTGACTTTCCACACAATCCAAAGCATATCTATCAATGATAAAGATGTTTTCCTTTAATAATACGTGTGAAAATATAGTTGGTCTACCGATCCCACCAAAGATCGCACACATTTAGGCTGTGTCACCATGGTTTGTTGGACCTGGAATTCATTCATTGTCCTCATGTTTCTTTCTTCCATCTCCTTGTTTCTTCCTTCATTTCTTTCTTGTATTTCCCACCTGTCAGACACCCATCTTAAAATAATGATTTGCAGAGATTGTTAAAAGCAGACTAGTTCTTGCCAGTTGAAAGAGCAAGTTGTAAGCAGTAGCCTCACTTGGTACATTAATGAAAAATTATTACAGAAGTGGAAAGTGTAATTTTTAGATCTTTTGCTCTAGCCTGTTTCAGTTTACATGTACTGGGCCTAAGCAACTTTTGTATCTCAAGTAGTTTGTAGGCCTCCTTTTGATGTCACAGAGCAGTCTATCCAATCTTAAAAAGTCCTCTGCAAGCTATCAGTTATGGTCTATTCTTCACCATCAGTCCATTAGATGGAGAAGAAGAGGAGAGGAAGGGAGGCATAGCGAAGGGGGCAACACAGAAAGAGAGGGTGTTCAAAAGTGAGATATAAAATGGGGAATGCAAGGGCAAGGGAAAAAAAGAATTAGATTATCTAATGTTAGCTTTCAGCAAGTGCATACCATTTGGCTCGTGCCATATCTACTTTTGGATTTTTTCTTCGACCCTACCTACCACCGTCATTTCATCCTCAACAAGCTACTGCCAAGGGAATGACACTTTCAACAGATCTAAATAATTCCTAAACTTAAACATGGTTTAGGTCTGCAACTCTGAGGCATCTGGGCCCCATTTCCCGCACTTGTTCCACCAGCCAAACCAAATAATTGACTGGAAGCTCATTTCCTTTTCTAGCCAGAGAAAATGCCCCCCCCCCCCCAAATGGGAGAGGGGGACTTTTGTCATAGGATTGTGGTTGCCAGAAACTTCTGGAAGTACAATTCCCTAATCCTCCACTTTTCTTAAAAAAAAAAAAAAAAGGTTGCTATTTGGGGTCTGTGATGGTTCCAGAGACTGAACAGATACCCTTCAGAGACCAAATTTCACTCATCACCTCTATGACTTTCACCATTTATTTAGGAAGCAGGAACACAACATTACGGATTCATTTCCACTAACTGAAACTATTATTTAGATGTTCATCTGAAATGGCATATTATGATGGAATAATTTGAGGAAATACTGTTCTGACTTTATTATTTTTTTTCCTTTACAGAGGTTTTGTGTCTGATAGCAGAAACAACCTGCAGATGAGAGGTCTGGTGGTATTACTTATGTCTAAGGCAGCTGGGCCTAGCATAACAACAGAGAATTCCCTTCAGAATGATATGATCAGTGGGATATACCCCAGGTAAGATTTTGATAATATCAAAGAACCATACAGTGAGCCTTCCACACTCGCTGGGGTTAGGGGTTCAGGACCAGCACGAAAGAGAAAAACTACAAGTAAACAAATTGCTACTTTTTTACCTAAGAGAATACCTCTTTAGGGGTTTCCATTTCCTCTAACACAACTTGGTGATTAGCTTCCACTACAAGTTGACAGTAGAGTTACGCTGGAGCACCTGGAAATGATATTTTAATCAAAGCCACAAACAAAAGTAAAACCTGCAAAATATATTGATTTTTCTTAACTGTTATCTTCATATATGGTTTCAAGTTTTATTTTCACCTGTTGTGTTTGGTTTCTTTGACATTTGTATGTTAATGTGTCAGTAATACAAATAGCTGTAATGGTGAGAAACCAACTATGTTAGCTGATTAGTCTTAAATGTCCCTTGTGGCAATATTTAAGGCAAATCATTTAGCATATTTAATGGTTCTGATCTAGAGAAATGAATAAGAAACTGTGCATCCAGCAGGGTATTTTTAAAGCTTCTCTTTCATTTAGCATATTAAAACTGCAATCCAAGTAGGAATTACCAGTTCCTTTACCTGCAGATTTAGAACTACTTTGTATCTCCCTTGCATCTTGCTTTCAAGTTAGTCCTTTACACAGCCTCTAATCCCACTGTATGTGTTAACAGTAGAAATCCTAGTGTAGCTATCTGACTGAATGTGTAGCCACTGTCAAATGATTGACAATAATCCCTATCATTTGTTGAGGAAGGAAAAAAAAGCAATTTAAGTCCCCTGTTTCAAATCTGCAAAAATAAGACATGGCTGCCAGTGATCTGACCTGAGCTACGTGCCTTCGCTACCGCATCAGAATTTTTAATATCAAGGGCCACATATGTACTTTTTGTACACAGAGGACCTTTGTTTGAAGAGATGCTAACAAAGCCCGTTTCCATATGCAAATGTCTCCAGATGAGTCAAAGTGATAGTGTTTTCTCATTTCTTCTTTATAGTCATGTTACACTTTCCCAGCTGTGCAGAGGCAGCAATTTTACTGGCACATGTGCTTACCCATGTGGTGTCTTCTTCGGTTTTATGGAGGAAACAGCAGAGCAAACCTGATCTAGCAGCACTGATAAATACAGCCCAGCAGATCTGGCTTGTGTTCATGCTTGTGTCTGAACATTATGTAGACTTGCATTTGAATTTGGAAGATTGGTGAAGATAAATGTATCATTTTTAAAAGAAACAAATGGACTAAAGGTTCATTCTCATCAATCATCAAATGGAAATATTGCTCAGGCATCCAGAATCAATTACATCATTTTTTGCAAGCATTGCAAGCCATTTTGTTGGTTTGGGACATTTATCTGTATTTATTTGTATCAAAAACTACTTTTATGTCAAATATATTAATTTCTGGTGTTTCCACTAATGGATCCACTAATACAAAAATGGTAATCTGGTAATCCCTTGGATTTAATAGAAGTAAGATGCGAATACCTAGAAGAATTTAAGTAGTATAGTTAGAATTACCTTTTATGTTTATCTCATTCTATTTGTTGTAGATATTTCTCAAAAATATGCCACAAACTTTCCAAGGAATCTGTTCTTCTGCAACATTATGTATGACCTTTATAATTGCCATGTATATTCTGTGTGATTTGTGTGTGTACCAATTATTCAGTACCAAAACACATGAGATTTGTTCTTTAAATTCTAATTAGCCTTTCAAATTTTACACTCACTTTATCATGTTTGCATGATAAAATAATAAAACAGCTTACCTCATGGGTGCCTCAATAGGTCACTGTAAATCTACAGTCACTATTATTGATTATTATTTGTCTATTTTTAGAACCTTAGTGGGAGAAGATAGTGGGTTCCTCATAATTCATAGGAGCTGTGGTTTTGGCTAGCTTTCCAGAACCTTGAACCATGATCAAATAACTTGTATTTCTCTGAATATTATCAAAATAATGTGTGGGCTGATTTCAAATATGAAAATGTCCTATGTCAAATAATAAAGGGATTGTTCAGGATAGTCATGCGCAACATTTCCCTTATATTTCTTTTAATGAAAAAAAGAACAGCAGATATAATCTTGAGTGAAGCTCAGTGTGGGTGGGGAAGTTTGGTTTTCTTTCTTCTTGAGCAGGCCTGGAGCCCAGAATTTCACCCCCTGCTACCTTTCCTCTATAAAAGTAATCGGGAGAAATACGAGGTTATTTGGGCTTGTGTATTTTCCATACACAAGGTTCCCTTTCAGTTCTTAGTGTCTTCCAATGATATATTAATATTTTGGTACACTTTTGTCAGTGGAGCAGACAGCTTCAGATGGACTTCATTTCTGATCTCTTAAGTGTATATGGATCTTATGTGAGTTAGTGTGGGAGAAAAAGTGAATTGTTCTTCTTATTGTATGAAGTAGAATGCTTTTCTCTGCAGAATTAACATATGTAATGTAGTTCAGCCAGATGGAGATGAGAGGTTTGGGGGTATAGGGCCTGATGGTTCTCTAGGTGAGCAAACAGAGGGGTTTTTAGAGCAGGATGGTTCTCCAGTGGAAGCAATGGAGGGGTTTTTGGAGCAAGATGCTGTTGCTGAGACAAAGTGTGTGAGAGAAACTGTTTTGGAAGCCAACAGGCAGGGGGAGGAGGATAACATTAGTTCATCTGAGGAAGCAGCTGGCTTAAACAGAGATACCAGGCTGCTTCTGAGGAGACAGAGATTCAGGTGCAGGAAAACTCCTGAGAAAGAAAGGCAGAAGCAGGCCTCTCAAGGTCAAGTTCATGTTTTACCGTCCTTAAATGAGAGAGAGAGACTGTTAGAATTTTAGATCAAGCAATGTTGCTATTGGAGTGTGGAACTCCTGCCTCGTTTCTGGTTAATGCCTTAGTTCAAGACCCAAGGTTCATGGTCAAGTTTTGCTCTGGATTCATGCTCATGTTTTACTCTTTGTTTCCTGGATTAATATTTATGTTTTAATCATTGTTTTCTGGATTTACCTATTGCATTTGGGGCTTGCTTCTATTAACTCTTGGATTTTTACCCTTCTATTTGCTTAAGGTGCCTTTGGCCATTTTTATCTATGTTTTATCAATAGTGTATTACCATGCTTGGTTGCTTGGTGAGAGCTGTGAGCAAGGTGAACTCCTGCTGAGGTGCATCATAATGGCTCTCATGACCTTCCCTGCTATCACTATATGCCCCTTTAGGTAGCCTTATCTGTGAATACTCCTTATATAGCTCTTTAATGCAATGATAGAGAATATATGACTTCCCAAAGTTGTTGGATTTCAGTTCTTATAAGTGCTATGCTGAGAGCCAATAAACATTTTTTTAGCAATATTGGTAATGCTGAGTTGCAGTCGCACAGCATTTGGAGAGTAGGGGATTGCACAAGTGACATGGGTTCTCCGTACCAGAAGTAGAAGAGAGAGCAGTCATCTGTCTGCGATCTCAGCCCAGGTGTTGTTTTTATAACTTGTGTGATTTGTGCTGTTCTTTGCTTTCTGTTATACAGACAATTTTAAATTCTGCAATTTGGGCAAGTGAAAATATCAAACTGAAATCAAAATATCATATTTAACTAAGCTGCTATAAACTTACTCTTTTAAACTGTGAAAAGGTTTTGGAGTGGCACAGCTTTACAGGTTTCTAATTGAATTCTCTTCTGCCTCAGCACACTCTCAGTTCCTCGCTCACAGTCAAAAGATAGTCCTGTAACTGGAATTTTGATTTCAGAATTTTTATCATCAAGTTTCCAGATCTATTTTCCTGCTCATAATCAGAACTCCTGAAACATGTCACATTATGGAAAAATGTTGCAACAGCATAGCTAACCCTTGCCCATGTTTTAGGATTGGTGAGACATGTATGTGTTAATATAAGAACATAAATTTTATACCAAGAAAATGCAGTACTAAGCCTAGGGAGATTCCAATGCCATCATTTACACAGGCTACTCACATTTACATAAAACTACTTGATTTGGTACTTTTTTGTTACTGCTGATTAAAAAGCAATTTGGAAGACTTCAGATAGATCTTATTTGTGGGAAAGAGCTGGGACGAGAACAGAAGGTATTGAGTAAGATTGGTAGTCTAGAAGGATACAGAAAACGTATTATGACTTCAAGATAACTTTATTTCTGAGTCTGCAGAAGCCAATACACTTCTATATTTTTCTCTACAGATGTAAGTATAAGAAATTAGGTCTCAGACTTTGGAGGAAATGTCACTCTTCAAAAAAACATGGTTTCTGTCACTCAGCATTTCAGAATTTGATGTAATTAAAAACATTTAAACATCCCCTTCTATATTTCTACTTAATGCAAAGAGCCATAGTAGTTGTGAAATGATACCCATTCTCTAAGAGCACTAGCAATTCATCTGAGTGGTTTATCTGTAAGATTTGGGAAATGGATGAGAGGGGAGGTTAGGGTTAGGGCTCTGTTACAGTAAAATAATAGCACTACATGATAAAAACACTAATAATACGTTTTTGAAAAATTAAACTATGAAGAAACCGCTGCAGCTCTCACAAACAAGATCATTTCAGGAAAAGCCAGTTGTGCACAAGGACTAGGCTGGCCTCAGCTGCATATATTGTGGTAATACATCTTATTAATGGGATTGTTAATTGGTCTTTGACTTTCAGTTATAGGAATGACAGGCCATAACAATGAATTCTAGCCTGTATTGCTGCACATTAGGTCACTGCCATGCACATTTCTTCTTGTGGTGCTTGATGGCCTAATCCACCTCTTCAGCAATGTTGGAGTTTAACTAAGATATATGTTGTCTGTAGCATACATCTTGAGGCAGGGATAATTATAAGGGGCAGACATTTTTAACCCTGCAACTTCCCCAAAATCCAATAATATATTTCAGTGGCATGGTTGCTCTCACAAAATGGCTTCATTGGTGAAAATGTTTGTATTATTATTATTATTATTATTATTATTATTATTAGCCCTTAGAGAAGAGATAATGCAGCATGGAGCTGCTCCATAACAGTTTTCATCCTCTAGCTAATATGAGTGTTTGATAAGGGAATATGTTGCAGCTTTGTCAAGAATGCAGGAGAAGAGATATGAAGGGTTAAGACCCCTTCATACATCATTTGTTCTGATCAGGATCACCTTCATAGAATCATAAAGTCATAGGGTTAGAAGAGACCCCATGGGCCATTCAGTCCAACCCTCTGCCAAGAAGCAGGAAAATTGCATTCAAAGCACCCCCGATAGATGGCCATCCATCCTCTGTTTAAAAGCCTCCAAAGAAGGAGTTTCCACCACACTCTGGGGCAGAGTGATCAACTGCTGAACAGCTCTCACAGTCAGGAAGTTCTTCCTAATGTTCAGGAGGAATCGCCTTTCCTATAGTTTGAAACCATTGTTCCTTGTCTCAAGGGAAGCAGAAAACATGCTTGCTCCCTCCTCCCTATGACTTCCCCTCATAAATTTATGCATGGCCATCATATTTCTTCTTAGCCTTCTCTTCTGCAGGCTAAACATGCCCAGCTCTTTAAGCCACTCATCATAGGGCTTGTTCTCTGGACCCTTAGTTATTTTAGTCACTCTCCTCTGGATACATTCCAGCTTGTCAGTATCTTCCTTAAATTGTGGTCCCCAAAATTGGATAAAGTATTCCAGATGTGGTCTAACTGAGGCAGAATAGAGGGGTAGCATGACTTCCCTGATGTACTGTTGGGCTTGGCCTCATGTAAGCTGCTCTGAGTCCCTTGGGAGATAGTGGCAGGGTATAAATAAATTTTTATTATTTATTATTATTCCCTGGATCTAGATACTATACTCCTATTTATGTAGGCCAAAATCCCATTGGTATTTTTAGCTGCTGCATGACATTGTTGGCTCAAGTTTAACGTGTTATCCACAAGGACGCCAAGATCTTTTTAACACATACTGCCATTGAGCTAGGCATACCTCATTCTGTATCTTTGCATTTCATTTTTTTCTGCCTAAGTGGAGTATCTTGCATTTGTCCCTGTTGAACTTCATTTTGTTAGTTTTGGCCCATCTCTCTGATCTGTTAAGATCAGTTTGAATTCTGCTCCTGTCTTCTGGGGTATTAGCTATCCCTCCCAATTTGGTGTTGTCTGCAAACTTGATGATCATGCCTTCTAATCCTTCATCTAAGTCACTGATAAAGATTTTGAACAGGACCGGGCCCAGGATGGAACCTTTGGTTTTTTTTAAGAGGAAGAAAACCATATTAACATGTGAATATGTGTAATCTATTTCTGTTCAGGATATAGCAACCTCTCAATTTGCAGCAGGCACTAGTCTAGTATTTAAATGCGAGGCTTCTCTTACTTATGGATCTTTTTTTCCTTAATGTAATTATCTATTTAATTAAAAATACACTCATCCCTCCACATTTGCTGGAGTTAGGGGCACAGGCCTGTATATAAGTGAAAAACCATGAATAAATAAATTACTATTTGTTACCTGAAAAGAACATCTTTCTAAGAATTTCTTCCCATGTAACTGTATGGTCAACCTTTGCTGGAATCTGACTAGAATCATATCTGAGGATGCAAAGATTCCTAGAGGGCTGCTCTCTCTAGAAATCTCAAGGAGTTCCAGCATGACTCGAGGAATTTGACCACAGAGTCAAACTTTGGCATCTAGATATTTCTAGAGAGAATATTTTAAATCAAATCTACAAAAGCCTAAACTGCAAATGTTGAGGGAAAATTGGAAATAGCATTACTTGTATTTTCATGTGAAATAGAAATACATACGTTTGGATGGAGGGTTTCCTACTAAAAATCAGTTTGTGTCCTTCCTGACATAGCTTCCATGTACTAAGCGAGACTTTCACAAGTGCTGAACAGTTTCCCTCCCCCTGAAAAAGAAATGCCAGGGAATCAGCCTTAATAATAGAAATTAGCTGACTACGACACTCCAAAATGCATCTGATTAGTCTGATCCTGTCCCAGAGGCGAGGACAGCTTTTGCCTGGCTCCTAAGAAGTTTTCCTCTTCCTTCCCTGCTGCTGATTATAGCAGCACACCTGGTGAAGGGGCAAGGGCACAGAGGCAGCTTGCCATCTCCTTTAACTGTTTAGCATCACGGCATGTACATAGCAAGACCCATCTGCTTCATGGTTATATTTTGCCAAAAGCAGAAGAAGCAAGCACATGGATAAGGTGAATTACCATGGGGAGAGGGGGATGGGGATTGAAGAAATCTCTTCAAAGCAAGTTCAAATGTTAGGGGGTTCAAAGTGTCACGAAATAAATTGGGGGCACTCCCAATATCAATGCTCTCCCCTCCACACACTCCTACTTACTGTCTGTGCTTTGCCTACTAATGAATGTGCGCTCTCTCAAAGCTGTTATATCCTTCATCATTTACTGATTATTTTCCTTAGTATTTCACGTGTTTAACTTTATTTTCTGAAATGGAACCTCCCATTAGTATTGTACATAATATATTGTATGTACATATAATGTTGATCATAATATTATAATGTAATACAATATAATACTAATAATACAATATAATAATTTTATATTAATAATATAATAAATACAATATATAATTTTTATTGTGATTTGTTTTTATTTGGTTTTGTTTTGATGCTATCTTATTGTGTTACGTTTTTAACTTTGTGCTCTCTGGGCTTGTCCCTTTGTAAGCTGCCCCGAGTCCCGTAGGGTAGATTGAGGCGGGGTATAAAAATAAAGTAATAATAATAATAATAATAATAATAATAATAATATAACTATATATATATCATATATTACATGTAATATTACTAATAATACTGCATTATAGTGGTATAGTACAAGATAGTAATATATAATACTAATATTGTGTTATGCAAATAATATAATTATTTATTTATTTATTTACTTTATTTGTATACCGCACTATCTCAGCCCGTAGGCGACTCAGTGCGGTTTACAACAGGACAATATACAAAGTGCATAGCATTAACATCTAAACAGTCATTAAAGCAGTTAAAACAATACAACAATACATCAGCAAATGAACAAACATCAGTACATCCAATAACTAATCCGTCACGTCTCATCAGTAAAATCACAATCCGATCTCCTCATCCATTATTCCAGTTCCAAATTCAGTCAATTGATTGCACTGCTTAATTGAACGCCTGTTCAAAGAGCCAGGTCTTCACTCTTCTCCTGAACACCAGTAGGGAGGGAGCCGATCTAACGTCTGCGGGAAGGGCGTTCCACAGCCGAGTGGCCACCACGGAGAAGGCCCTGTCTCTCGTCCCCGCCAGCCGTGCTTGTGAGGCTGGCGGGATCAAGAGCAGGGCCTCCCCGGACGATCTTAATGTCCTAACTGGTTCATAGGGGGTGATGCGTTCGGACAGATAGGTCGGTTGTATACTAGCTGTCCCCTGCCACGCGTTGCTGTGGCCCAGTCTGGTGATCTGGAAAATAAAGTAATGAGAAAGTGTTGGTTTCTAATATATGTAATTTCTTTATGCTTGTGAGTAAACAGTATTTCTTGTTGTTTCTTTGTCAGTGTTGATGTGGAGAGTGTCTGGTTTGCCTACTCTGGAATATGCAACATATCATAGTCCTTCTTTAAGGGTCTCTTTCAAATCTATGATACTATATCTGTGTGCGTGTGTGAGAATCATATCTATCTATATTTATGACTGGATGGCTCTTTGTCAGGAGGGTTCTGATTACATTTTCTTGCCCTGGTGAAGAGAGTTGGACTGGATGGCCTTAAGTATTTTCTGTTGGTCATGGGGGTTCTGTGTGGGAAGTTTGCCCCATTTCTGTCGTTTGTGGGTTTCAGAATGCTCTTTAATTGTAGTGAACTATAAATCCCAGTAACTACAAATCCCAAATGCCAAGGTCTATTTCCTCCAAACTCCATCTGTGTTCATATTTGGGCATATGGAATTTTTGTGTCAAGTTTGGTCCAGATCTATCATTGTTTGAGTCCACAGTGCTCTCTGGATATAGGTGAACTACAACTCCCAAACTCAAGGTCAATGTTCACCAAACCCTTCCAGTGTGTTATGTTCTGTTGGTCATGGAAGTCCTGTATGCCATGTTTGGTTCAATTCCATCATTGGTGGAGTTCAGAATGCTCTTTGATTGTAAGTGAACTATATATCCCAGTAAGTACAAATCCCAAATGTCAAGGTCTATTTCCTCCAAACTCCATCTGTATTCATATTTGGGCATATGGAATATTTTTGTCAAGTTTGGTCCAGATCGATCATTGTTTGAGTCCGCAGTGCTCTCTGGATGTAGGTGAACTACAACTCCCAAACTCAAGGTCAATGTCCACCAAACCCTTCCAGTGTGTTCTGTTGGTCATGGAAGTCCTGTGTGCTGAGTCTGGCCCAACTCCATCATTGGTGGAGTTCAGAATGCTCTTTGGTTGTAGGTAAACTATAAATGCCAGCAACGACAATTCCCAAATGACAAAATCATTTTTTTGAGTGGAGGACATAAATTGGACTGTTAGGTGTCTTGTGTCCAAATTTGGTTTCAATTCCCCCAGTGGTTTTTGAGTTCTGATGGTAGCACGAACTAACATTACATTTTTATTTATATAGATACATATAACTTTTAAGCCACTCTGAGTGCCCTTAGGGGTGAGAGATGGTAGGGTATAAAATAGTAAATACATAAATAACTTAGTGGAATCAGTTTTGGGCTCTCAGAAAGTTAGAAAATGTATGTTGCAAATGCGTTTATACTCTTGGAGTGGGAAGGGGGTTCCAGTCCTGCCTTTTGCTTTGTATGAACTGAAAAAAAGGTGTTTAGCTATTGTTTCCCTGTTATATGGTGAAAAAGATAGGCATTTGAGATAACTTCTCAAACTAAGGAAAGAAAAAAAAATCTTTCTACACCAAGTGCTGTTATTTATTTTTACCTGGGAAGGAATCCCACTGGAGCGTTGCAGCACAACCAAATACCTGGGAGTTATCCTGGACCATGCTCTGACATACAAGAAGCACTGCTTGAACATCAAGCAAAAAGTGGGCGCTAGAAATGATATCATACGAAAGCTGACTGACACAACCTGGAGATCACAACCAGATACAGTGAAGATATCTGCCCTTGCGCTATGCTACTCTGCTGCTGAATATGCATGCCCAGTGTGGAACACATCTCACTACGCTAAAACAGTGGATGTGGCTCTTAATGAGACATGGCGCATTATCACGGGGTGTCTGCGCCCTACACCACTGGAGAAATTACACTGTTTAGCCAGTATTGCACCACCCGACATCCACCTGGGAGTAGCAACCAATAATGAAAGGACCAAGGCAGTGACATCTCCGGCCCACCCCCTGTTTGGGTATCAGCCAGCACGCCAATGACTTAAATCAAGAAATAGTTTTCTAAGATCTACAGAGACACTTGCTGAAACACCTCAGCAAGCAAGAGTCCAAGTGGCAGGCTCAAACCCATAACCTCAATCAATGGTTGATACCAAATGAGAGACTCCCTCCTGGGCACACAGAAAACTGGGCAACTTGGAAGACACTAAACAGCCTGCGCTATGGCACCACAAGATGTAGAGCCAACCTTAAGAAATGGGGCTACAAAGTGGAATCCACGACATACTATACAGTTCCGGCCCAGTGTATTTGTCTGAACGGATCTCCCTCTACATCCCACCTCGGAGTTTAAGATCTTCTGGGGAGGCCCTGCTCTCGACCCCGCCTCTATCACAAGTGAGGCTGGCGGGGACGAGGAGCAGGGCCTTCTCGGTGGTGGCCCCTCACCTGTGGAACTCACTCCCCGGGGAGATTAGATCAGCAACTTCCCTTTTTTCATTCAGAAAAAAATTGAAGACCTGGATGTGGGACCAGGCTTTTGGACATTCTGGCAGCTAAAGGAAAGACCTTGATGATGGGCAGGAATTGACGGAACGGAATGGATTTATGGAACTCTGAACACTGAGCATGAGATTGTTTACTACTGTGTTATGTATTGATGTTTTTAACCTGTTAACTGTTTAATTGCTTTTATGTATGTATGTATATTTGATATAGGCATCGAATTGTGCCTTTTTTGTAAGCCGCCCTGAGTCCCCCCTCGGGGGTGAGAAGGGCGGGGTAGAAGTAACTGAAATAAATAAATAAATAAATAATAGAGCAAACCACAGACCACCTACTGCAATGCAACCTGAGCCCTGCCACATTCACAATGGAGGACCTTCTTGCAGCAACACCAGAGGCACTCCCAAGTGGCCAGCTACTGGTCAAAGGACATTGAATAGAATGCCAAATCTGCAAACTTTGTGTCTTGTTTGTTTGTTTGTTTGTTTTTAATGCACTACAACTGTTCTGGTTCGCTCCTGACACAATAAATAAATAAATAAATTGAACCCCTTCTCCTCCCCAATATATTTGCACAAAAGTCCACAATCAGTTAATGACTACCACTGTAATTTACTGGAGTAGTGAAAGCTTTCATTGTTTAGAAGAAGCAAATTTTCATTGCAAAATGTATAAAACATTTTTTTAATTTACTGATCTCGTTCCTATCATGTGTTTACCTCTTGGAATATCAAATGATTTTCGGTGATCTACTTGAACTAAGGAGTGAAACCAATATTTTGAAATCGGCTCCCACATATATTTGAAACCCCATTTTTTCTTCATTCATTGTTAGAATCGAATCAATTTATGTTTTCACTTTTCAGCTACATTGGGGTAGCTATATATATATATTTAAGCTGTGTAGAAATATTTCAGGGAAACACTTGGACAGATGAGCATCTGTTCACAGGTTTGGTGGTCTCTCTCCATAATTGGCAATGCATATTAATGGGAATCTGTTTACCTTCATCCAGTTTGTCTCATATAGTCACTGAAAATACCATATATCTAGCTGAATTTTGAAGGCATGAGTCTAAAATGTCAGTCTGCCTAAATTGTACAAGACTGTAGTTGTCGTCTAAATGTGGCAGCTGACTGACTCATTTTTCTTTCTTTTTTTTACCTTTTAGAAAGTAAGACAAATATTTTGTTCATATTATCCAGGTTTTTCAAGCTGTGCTGTGTGTGTCTTTGTAGTTGTTTGGTCATTTTCAGAGTCCCAATTTTCTTTTGATATCCTGAAAGTAATAATGAAAGAGTTTACAATCAGCTGCAAAATATACATTTCATAGGAAACCGTCCATAGTACATGTAATTGTACATTGTGTATACAATACAGAGTTTGAAAATATGTTTAAACTTTTTAGTGATAGTTTTGTCCAGAGACAAGTCAGTGGCTGAAACTATTACTGTATTTCTGAAATTATACACTGATGATGTAAAACTGCTGTTCTAGGTCAAGTTCTTAGTCAATTTAAAATATTATAAATATTTAAAAGTGCAACAGATTGATGGCCATTGTTGCAAGTGAATTGTGTAGCCTTTTCCTAGTTCCCCAGCCCAAAATTGAAATGAACTGAATAGAATGGAATGAAATAATGAAATCAGGTTTTATATGAGTTCACTGCATTTTAAAATGACGTATAGTGGGTACAACACCATCACTCCCCAACACACACACACACACACACACACACACATCCATAAGTTTCTCTCATGACAATTATTATCTTCAAGATAAGCCTCAGTTTCTGCTTCAGAAAGGGCAAGGCTATGCATATTTCTATCACAATTTACATTGTGGTGACAGTGACAAATATTGACGGGAAGAAAATCAACTCATTTGAGGCCCTTCTGCACTGCCATATAATCCAGATGATCAAAGTAGATAATCTACATACTCTGCTTTGAACTGGATTATATGAGTCTACACTGCCATATAATCCAGTTCAGAGCAGATAATCTGGATTTTATATGGCAGTGTAGAAGGGGCCTGAGATGTGGTGCTGAAGAATTCTATGGATACCATGGACTGATAAAAAGACAAATAAATTGGTCTTAGAACAAATCAGGCTTGAACTCTCCCTAAAAGCTGGGTTGACTGAACTGAGGCTGTCATACTTTGGCCATATCATGGGAAGAGGTAGCTTACTAGATAAGAAATAATGCTTGGTAAAGTAGAAGGCAGTAGGAAAAGGATAGAATTGATCAAGAAAGTCACAGTCCATAGTCTGAAAGACCTGTTGATGATCGGTCTCTCAATCAGGTCATAAGTCAAAATTGACTTAAAGGCAGTTAACAGCAGCAATAAAGGGGATGTCCTGTCAGGTTTTACAATGTATTGCAATATAATATAGCTGAGTCATGCACTGCTAATTTATTTATTATTTATTTATTTACGGCACTTGTAGACCGCCGTTCTCAACCCTAGGGCGACTCACGGCGGTGTACAACATATAAAAAACAATTTACAATAAAGGTAATAACACAAACGACAATAATAACAACACTCTCAATAATACAAATTACACTAAATCATTCACGACGTCTCATCATAGAATCACAATCCAATCTCGTTTTCCATATTCCGTTCCAATCATCATAGCCAATTGTTGTAGCACTAATCAAATGCCTTCTCAAACAACCACGTCTTTAGTCTCTTGCGAAATGTCATAAGGGAGGGCGCCTGTCTGATGTCTACAGGGAGGGTGTGTAATTGTATAGAATTGTATATAAGGAAGTCATGTACAGTGTATATCTCTCCTTGTGCTGGTGATGTTGTTCGTCGAAGGCTATATGTAATTAAAAGAACCTGTCTGCTAAGACAAGATATAACTGTATGCTGTGGTAAGTTTGCAATATCATCTAGACTGGGGGAAAGACAATGGTAAAACTGACAATAGCTCAAGTGTCTGTAAAAGGTTCCAGAGTGACTGCAGGCTGTGGAAGCAGTTGACTGAAAATACTGTGCAGGAAGAAGCTACTGGAAAGCGCTGAAGTTGTGCAACTGATCTGCTGCTGAATTGTGAAGTTAATCTCAACACGGCCTCTGGCAGAAAACGGTACAGAAAAAAGGTCTTCCTCTTGTGTTGTTCTGCCATTGTGGATTGTGCTACCCTCAGAGTTGCAATCGGTTCCCATTCTCACAACCTCTGGAAAGAAAACTCAACTCCTTTTTTTAATGTACTGAGCTCTGCATTTTGCTTTTGGAGTTGTGTTTTCAGCAACCTTGACTGAATTCTTTGCAATTGTCTTTGTGTGGGAGGGTCTGATTAGCATCTTTTAATTAGTTCTTAAATTATGCAGAATGGCAAAGTGATCCACTAGAGTGGAAATAGCCCGTCAAGTGCTTCCCTAGTTTTAGAATCCCGTGTTTAAGGAGTAGGAATTAGGGGTAATTGGAAGCACCCATAATCAAGCTCAGAATTAGTTTTCCTGCTGTGACTACTGATGCTTTTGCCATTATTCTCAAAGACCGAGAGTTTCAACCTTTCATATAAAAGTCTGAACCTGATATTGGGTTTTATTTAATGTAAAAAAAACTGCACATAAAAGCTTTTTCCTTATTTGCTTTTATTTAGGTTTACATTTCTCTTTGAGGTAATGCAAAGCCAGGTAATGAACATCATATTACCATGCTGCATATGTCACCTGTAGCACCGAGTTTGAGCATTAGGTTTTTATTTTTTTCTTGAGTGGCACAAATTTCATCCTGGTACTGTCTCATGCCAATCTGGGGTGAGTCAAATTCTGCAGTTAAGGGTTTTTAAAAACAAACAAAACCTACAAAACAAAACAAAAACAAACAAACAACTATTTAAGTAGTAATGCAGTAACTTCCAGTTCATTTTGGTTAATTTCTGGCCTCAATAGTTTCAAGGTACTTTGTTAGATACAAATATTGTGTATTCCTCTAACAAAGTGCCTTGAAACTATTGAGTTTACATTTATTGGAAAAATGCCATTCAGACAAATGTAATGTTGCATATAAGGAAAAAAATCCAAAAATTGTATTAGTATAATAATACCTTTTTGAAGCCAGCTATAGCATTGCAAAAAATGTGCAAGATTTCAAGTCCTGAGCTTCTTTTTATCAGGCCAGATGTTACAAAATGCAGGCTGATAGCATGGTAATTGTGTGAATGGAAGGCTGTTTATTCTACAACTTTGAACATAGAGATACCATGACTTCAGTATGTAATCAGCCTTCTATTTAATCTTCTCCCCACCTCCATTTGTTACATTTTGTTTCTTGGAGAGATCTAGAGACCTTGAAAATGTGCACGTTTTAATGACCTTAGCCTGATAAAACCTACCAAGTGGCCTGATAAATATTTTATTGTAATATAAATTTTGGTATATTTCCATTTTACCTCTTTTGGTAATCTTTGTTGCATAATACATTTTAAAAGAATAGATTTTAGTGACCTTTGATCCACCATTTCTATAAGATAAAATGGGAGTAATAATTTTATTCCTGACCATAATGGTTTTAACCTTGTATACTAATTTGAATATGTGTGTGGAAGTAGAATCTGAAATGAGACACAAATGAAGGAAAAATTGCTAATTCTGGCACAGTATATCTAATGAGTACTGTGTAATAAACCATAACCTCTTCAACAGTTCTGTGGAAAACAGTGTGATTATTTTGGATGGATGGCTCCTTGTGTACGGCTCATTACCATCTGGCATAATCTGTATTGATATAGTCTGTAATTGTGAACTATTTGACATGCTGCTTTTAATAAATGTGACTTGCCTAGTTGGGATTCGTATATAGGAAACTATAACAAGGGGATTATAGACTGTCACACGTGCTGCACATATTAAGAGGCGAGATGAATGTCTTTCAGATCTGGGTCCTAATCCAGATCTCCTTGTGTGTAACAAAGGGCCACCTACACAGATCCTCCCCCACAGAACAGATGGTCAGTTCTGACAGTGAAGATCTCAGTTTTGGAATCGTATGTGTATTTGGAGGCACTTTGGAATTGTCTTACCCAACAGGTAATTGTTAGTGTTAGGTGTAAGGGACTGTGGCAACCATCTGTTGAGTCCTACACCTACAGTGTGACTTATCTCTTGGATTCATGGACTTCCCTATAACACTTAATTATGTAACAGTTGAAATTAAGAAGGAACAATCTGTATGAGATACCTGATTCAATATGAGGGTCTCACTTTTGGAATGAGAGCAGTTTTTCCTTGTGAGATATTCCAGACACCACTCCCTCTTTTCTGTTTTTTCATAAGCATTTTTATGGAATGTATCCACACCAAATTTCCCTAGGTCATTGACATTTTGATGGCACTAGTCTAATAAGGAAGGCTGAGCGAAGGAAGATAGACACTTTTGAACTGTGGTGTTGGATGAAAATTCTGAGAGTGCCTTGGACCGCAAGAAGATCAAATCAGTCCATACTTCAGGAAATATTGCCCAACTGCTCACTGGAGGGAAGGATATTAGAGGCAAAGATGAAGTACTTTGGCCAGGTAATGACAAGATAGGAAAGCCTAGAGAAAAAAGTCTGAGTCCTCCCCCCCCCCCCCGGGGGTGAGAAGGGCGGGGTAGAAGTAATTGAAATAAATAAATAAATAAATAAATAA
Source organism: Anolis sagrei (assembly GCF_037176765.1). Taxonomy (NCBI): domain Eukaryota; kingdom Metazoa; phylum Chordata; class Lepidosauria; order Squamata; family Anolidae; genus Anolis; species Anolis sagrei. Next base: position 95,106,606 of record NC_090021.1, read on the forward strand.
ATAAAATGATGCTGGGGAAAATGGAGGGAAAAAGGAAGAGGGTGACCAAGGGCAAGATGGATGGATGTTATCCTTGAAGTGGCTGGCTTGCCCTTGAAGGAGCTGGGGGTGGCAAAGGATGACAGGGAGCTCTGGCATGGGCTGGTCCATGAGGTCACTAAGAGTCTGAAGTGATTGAACAAATAAACAATAAAAGTCTAATAAAGTGGCCTCTCCAAGCTCTGTTTCGATCCATCTTTGTCTTTCTATTGTGGAACAACGGGGAGAATGCAGCCTTCCATTCTTCTCTTGAGGTTTGGGAGACCCATGGAGTAGATTTGGAATGGTTCGTGAGATTGTAGGGAAAGGGGGCTGAAGAGGAAGACAGTGGAAGAACCCTGTGCTTGGAAGTAGGATGCAGGCTTTTTCATTGACACTTTTGCTCTTACTCTATTTTTGATTATACTTGTTAAATTAATCCAATGTTTCTTAACCTTCCTAATGCTGCAACCCCTTAATACAGTTCCTCATGTTGTGATGACCCCAATGATAAAATTATTTTTGTTGCTACTTCGTAACTGTGATTTTGCCACTGTTATGAGCCGTAATGTAAATATCTGATATGCAGGATGTATTTTCATTCACTGGATCAGTTTTGGCACAGATATCCAAAACATCCAAATTTGAATACCAGTGGGGTTGGGGAGATTGATTTTGTCATTTGGGAATTGTAGTTGCTGGGATTTATAGTTCACCTACAATCAAAGAGCATTCTGAACTCCACCAACGATGGAATTCAACCAAACTTGGCACACAGAACTCCCATGACCAACACAAAATACTGGAAGGGTTTGATGGGTATTGACCTTGAGTTGTACTTCACCTGCATTCAGAGAACACCGTGAACTCAAACAACGATGAATCTGGACCAAACTTGGCACAAATACTCAATTTGTCCAAATATGAACACTGCTAGAGTTTGGGGACCTTGACATTTGGAAGTTGCAGTTGCTGGGATGTATAGTTCATCTACAATCAAAGAGCATTCTGAACCCCACCAATGATAGAATTGGGCTAAACTTCCCATAAGGAACCCCCATGACCAACAGAAAATACTGTATTTTCTGATGGTCTCTGGCCTCTGACACCCCCTCATGACCCCCCCCCCTCCCAGGGTCCCAACCCCCAGGTTGAGAAACACTGAATTAATCTAAACCCCTATTTGGAGATATTAAACAGACCAGTAGCATCCAATAATAACAATAACACCTGATTCTCAAAGCAATTTCCCCAATATCTGAACTCTTTCCACTTTGAAACGATATCCAAATAAGCATTCCATTGAAAGTATAGATAGCATTAATGATTCAATGGACATTCTGATTCAGGTTTTATGCTAATATTTCTGATCTAGTAAATTATTGACCTTGGGCAACAGAAAGGGTCTGATAGCAAGTTATTATCTAGAGCGATCCTTGACTAGTTGGTAGGTAGGTGGCCAAAGGCATTCTCTGTAACACATGTCAAATGTAGAATTCCCACCCAAAGAACAGTGGGTAATTTGATGGAATGGGGCTCAGTGTTCACCATCATTGATTGCTTTTCGTTTGGGAGATTAGTGATTTATGGCGTGCTAAGGATTCTACCTGGCCTGGTATTGTTCAGTCTTCACAAATGACTTTGCTGAGGAAAGAGAAGCCATGCTTATCAACCAGATAAGAGGGAGATAGCAAATATTCCAGAAGACAAAATCAGAATTCAAAATGATCTTGAAAGTTTGGAGAGCTGAATCAAAAATAACAATGAATTTCAGTAGGGATAAATGTAAGGTGCTCCTTCAAGGCAGGAAAAATGAAATGCACAAATACAGAATGAGTGATACCTGTATTGAAAGTTAAACATATTGAAAAGATCTTGGAATCATATTAGACCACAGGTCAAACATGACAGAGCCATGTGACTGAGGAACCAAAAAGCCAGTGCAATTCCAGGCTGAATCAGTTAGGAGCATAGTGTCCAGATCAGGGAAAGTATTATTGCCATTGTATTTTGCTTTTATCGGACGTCCCCCAGAATACTGTATCCAGTTCTGGGAACCACAGTGGAAGGATATTGGGGAGCTGATGTTTGTTCAGAAAAGACTGATCAAGATGATCAAAGATCTGTGAGTCATATCAAGAATGGCTCAAGGAATTGGACATGTCTAGCTGGAGGAAGAAAATACTAGGTGACATTATATGCATATCAAAATATCTGATGGTGTGTATGTAGAAGGTTGAAGAAGTTTGTTTTCTGCTGCTGCATAGACAAGAACAAGACCCAGCAGATTAGTTTACAAGAAAAGAGATTCCAAGCAAACATTAGGGAGAAATTCTTTAGTGTAAGAACTCTTTGATGAAGGAGCAGACTGCTTTGGAGGGTAATGGACTCCTCTTCTTTGGAGTTGGGTGGGTATATTTCACAGGTGCTTTAGTTGTGTATTTGTGCATGATAGTGGGTTGGACCAAATGACTCTTGCAGCCACTTCTAAGAATCTATGATTCTATGAATACATAAATTGCATGTTATTTTGCTATACTAGTACAGTGTTTCTTAGACTTCATGAAATCACTTAGTGGTTTTAATCTTGCTTTATCCTTTTCGTTCATTCAAAGCCTAGAAACCCTTTTAGGTGTACTGTACATTTTCTACTGCACACACACACACATTATCCTGCCATTTTAATGGCTATTTTTATGTGCCATTATTTTGTCATTGCACTCAAGGGACATTACAGTTTAAAATAATGGACTATAACTTCAAATACAAAATTCAAAAAGAAAAAGGGGCAGGGAAAGGGAAAATAGGCAGATGCAAGGAATTACCATTTCTGGAAAGAAGGGGCCTGGTGGGAATAGGATTCAGTCTGGCTAATGGGAAGGTTGAAGGAGCATTCATTCTCTCACCTCTGCCTCAGATTCAGTAAGGTGGAAAGGTTGGCCAAGGCTAAAATAGAAGATTTTATCACAACTTTATCACATATGTGTGTAAACAGTTATACAGTACAATTTAATGTTCAAGATAACAAGCTAGAGAACCTATGAATCAAAATCTTCTTTGTGTGGAAATGTAGTATATGGCACTCAATATGTTCATAGTTCTGCATTTTTGGAGAAGTTGGTGAAGGAAAGAGAGAGGCTGTAGATAATGTGATTGATGTCTAAGGTGTAATTTCAGTCCCCTTTTGTTAAGAAACTATTTTTTTTAATGAAACTATTTTAAAGTATGGGAAGCATGAACGTCAGCTTTGAATACCTGGTTTCTTTCTTTTCTCAAAAAGAGATTTTAATTTTGTTATGCAAGAGTTCAGATCTACTTTTTTTGTGTTTATAGTTTTGTTTTATTATTGTTACACTGCACTGATTGTTTCACATTTTGTTATACTGTAATGTGGTTTCCACAACGCTTGCTGACATCCCCGCAACACTTGATCATCGTTATTATAAATGCCCATTGATTACTATGTAATGTGATACTGAGACAGGACAGTGCCCTTCAGATGCAAGGGTCGAGTTAATACTGAGACAACATAGACATCTATAAGTAAATGATGCGTATTTGGAAAAGGCTGCCTACTGCAGTCGGTCCCTTTCATGGAGTGTTATGAGGTTCTTTCCTAACTCTAAAAATGTGTACTATTACATTTTTACTCAGTTGAACATAGCAAAATTAGTTCAAATAAAGTCTTGCTGTTGGGAACGGATGCTCGAGAATATGATCTAAGGAAACGTGAACATGCAAGTGTTTTGTGGCTTTTAATGCATTATTCCACAAATGTCTTCAGTCTCTCAGGATTTCTGCTGAAAATGATACATCTGGTATAGTAGGAAACTTTATTTTAGTCATTTTGAGAATAAATTTTCTATAATACATAGATATGTATTGTTGTGATACATTCAGATGATTAGATCCAAGCTAGTAATAAGCAAAGATATGTAAGAATTCAGGCTGAGACAGTGTCTCCTTCCTTATTTCTCTGTTCAAGTGTGCAAACAAACTAGGAAGTTGCTGTTAACTCTGCATACTGATATGTCCAGAAATAATGTAGGATTTATTACTTCTAAATATCAGTTTTCAGAAACGAACTGTAAAACGAAAGTTCATATCCTGGTTTATATGGACACCAATAACTGTAGTTTCCTGGTTCTAGTGTAATGTGAAGCTGGGGTTAATCCTGTGCTTTCCTGATTTTCTCACTTGTGCAAATAGGGAGTAGCAGGACTCTTATCTGGGTATATGAAGCTTATGAACATTCTGGTTTATTAAAACTAGAACTTGATCCTAATATTACATTGTGATGCAGGATAATAATAATAATAATAACTATTATTATTATTATTATTATTATTATTATTATTTACTATCCCCCTTTATCTCTACTGCAAGAGACTCAACACAGCTTAACATAAAAACATCAGTATAGAACTTAAAATATATCAATATGCATACATTAAAACAGAATTAAATATAAACAGTATTTAAAAATTCCCAGTTAAAAACCATTAAAACATATTCAAAGTTTAAAACTACAGAACCCTGTGACTTAAACATCTTCATTTTTAAGCACTTGTCTGAATAAAAATGTTTTAACCTGCCGCCAGAAGGACAGCAGGGAGGGGGCCATTCTGGCTTCCCTGGGCAAGGAGTTCCAGAGTCAAGGGGCAACCATGGAGAAGGCCCACTCTCTCATTCCCACCAACCGAGCTTGAAATGGAGGTGGGACCAAGAGAAGGGCCTTTCCTGAAGATCTCAGGGCCCAGACAGATTCGTTCAAGAGGATACAGTTAACCAAATAGCCTGGACCTAAACCACCTAGGTCTTTAAAGGTCATAACCAACACTTTGAATTGTGCCCAGAAACAGACTGACAACCAGTGGAGCTGCTGCAACCGGGGGGTCATCTGCTCCTTTAAAGGTTAATAGTTAGCAACCTGTCTGCAGCTCTTTAAACAAGCTGAAGTTTCTGAACACTCTTCAAATGCAACCCCATGTAGAGTGCATTACAATAATCCAGATGGGATGTAACTAAGGCATGTACCATTGTGGCCAGATCTGGCTTCTCAAGGAACAGGTGCACTTGGCGCACAAGTTTTAGTTATGCAAAGGCCCTCTTGGCCACAGCTGACTCGGGGGCCTGCCCAGTTCAGGAGGACCCCCAAACTGCGAACTTGTGTCTTCAGGGGGAGTGTGATCCCATCCAGCACAGGCTGAATCCCTACTCTCTGATCTACCTTCCAACTGAACAGGAGTACCATTGTCTTGTCTGGACTGAGTTTCAATTTGTTTGCCCTCATCCAGTCCTTTTCTGATGACAGGCACTGGTTTGGGATCAAGACAACTTCCTTGGCATTAGGTGGAAAGGAGTAGTAGAGTTGTATCTCATCTCCATATAGATGGCACCATACTCCAAAACTCTGGATAACCTCTCCCAGTGTTTTCATGTAAATGTTAAACAGCATGGGGGAATGCATGCAGGTGCTTTAAATGTGGCAGTATATAAATTTAAGGCACTTATATGCATATAAGTGTTACATAACTATTAGTGTCCGTAGGGAGGTAGATAACAGTGGCTGCTGTACAGGGCATGACAATGTCTGCACATTCAGAATGTATATCTTTAATCCAATCCCTGACATTCACTCCAGTTGTTTGTTTTTCAGATAACTTCTAGTCAGATAAATAAAACAGTGTTTTGTGTATTTTCTTATCCAAATTAACAGCTGAACATTTTCTAAGAGATGACTAAGCTATGATATTTGAGCTGTTGACTTAAAGAGTTGGGAATCTCATTTGAAGATAACCTTGAGCCTTTCTGCTTTTCTTTTTCTGTTCAGATTTATGAGGCAGCTTGCAGACTAGAAGAAGGGAAAATGACTAAGCCCAATCTAGAAAATACCATGACTAATCAGACAGTAGAGATGACTATGATAGAGAAGTTGAATTGGAAGGAGATCAAGAAGCCAGTGATGGGCTTAAACTTCTCTTGCACTGAAGATATGAGCACAATTGTTTTTTTAATCCAGTGTAAATTCTGATCGGAGTCTTCTATAGCTAGCTAGATCTGGATACAATTCTGTTTCAAAATAGTTGTTTCAAAAACTAAATGACTGTTTAGTCTTATGGAATATGTATGTGAAAGAGATAGAAAAGGGGGGGAAAGGTAAAAGCTGATAAGGGAAGAGTAGATTCTAAAAACTGGTAAATTATATCAATTTAATTTTTTTAAATCTTTTTTAAAAAAATATTTCCTTTTCAGTGTACTGCCTTGGCACATCTGAATGCAATGGTTTATTCAAACTCACCGTTACATAATGCAATGTTTGATACCATATACTTTTGTGAGGTTGTTTCCTGTGCAATTAGTGTTTGGAATTTGCTGGTGATGGCTTGTTACTGTCTGTTTATACCACATTAGCACAGTGGAGAGGTAGTACATAAGCCTGCCTATAAACTCTTCAGTCTTGCCAGGTGGCCCTGCTTCTAAACTAAGCTGTGTGAGAGGTGGCTGTGGCTGCTCACTGATAAATAGGAAAGGCACACAGCACATTTTCAGATGTCCTTCTCTTTGACCACATTCCAGAGTTGGGCATTAATACTACAGACATAGTGAAGTTGCCACTTCTTTGTCACTCACCTGACTAATGTGTAAGCCTGTTGCTTTGGGCAATAGATTTTGATCATTCTGACCATTTCTTCCTGAACATTTCTGTAAAATATCTGTTGTACTGCTGGGCAACTTGCATCCATTTTTATGCAATTATTTCTGTGCCCACAGGCAATGCACATTGATTTGTCTAGGAAATAATAATTCAGCAAGGCTGCAGTTCTGTGCTCACGTTGCTGGGAACAAGAACCTTTGACTAGGAGTGAAACTATCCTCAGAATAAGGATGAATGTAATATTTATTCAGTGAAAACATTTCCCCATGCTGTTCAGCCAAACAAGACCCCCATAGTGGCTTAGCTATTAGTCCATAATAAGACAGGCCCTTAGATTACAGCTTGAAAGACATTACACAAAAAGAAATGAATTGGGTGCGGAAGGGGAAAATGCAAATTCAAACACAAGTTCTTTGTTATAAAATGCTTTCTGTCAGGGAAAAGAAACACACACTTGCATTTGGTTCCTTGTCTGACTGTTGGGTGGGACTGCTTTGGTTTTTCCCTTCTCATGATGTTCTTCTTGAGAGGCATAGTGTGCAACATGCCAGTGGCCTTAGGGGACATCTTCACAGTAGAATTAATGCAATTTGACACCACATGAGCTGCCAGGGTGCAATGCTTTGGAATCATGGCAGCTGTAGTTTTACAAGGTTTTATTTATTTATTTATTTACTTACTTTACTTCTATACCGCTATTCTCAGCCCGGAGGCGACTCACAGCGGTTCACAACACATAGGAAACAGCAAAGTTCAATACACCAATATAAAAACAGTTAACAACCTAATCAGTACACAGTTAGTATACAAATTACTATAATAACCAATCACTAGCATCTCATCACTAAAAACACGATCCAGATTCGTCATCCATTGTTCCATTCCTATGTCATTACCAGTCATTGCACTAATTATTCGAACAGTCAAGGTTTTTATCCTTGACTGCCAAAGAGAGCTGATGCCTCACAAAACCACAAACTCCGCGGAGCCCTCGGTGGCGCAGTGGGTTAAAGCACTGAGATGCTGAACTTGCAGACCAAAAGGTGGCATGTTCGAATCCAGGGAGTGGCATGAGCTCCGGCTGTTAGCCCTAGCTTCTGCCAACCTAGCAGTTTGAAAACATGCAAATGTGAGTAGAGCAATAGGTACCGCTCTGGCAGGAAGGTAATGGCGCTCAATGCAGTCATACTGGCCACATGACCTTGGAGATGTCTACAGACAATGCCGGCTCTTCGGCTTAGAAATGGAGATGAGTACCAACCCCCAGAGTCGGTAAAAGTAAATCTATACCTTTATCTACATAACATGGTTTCAAATAGCATTGATTTTACAGTGTAGATGCAACCTCAGTTCCCTGGTAAATACAAGAGGCCAATTGTTTTGTAGTCCAGAGAATAAGGGCTCTCTCTCTCTCTTTCTCTTTCTTTCTTTCTCTCTCTCTCTCTCTCTCTCTCTCTCTCTCTCTCGGAGGGATTATGTGACCTCCCTGTAGCAATCCCTTCTCTACCTGACATTTATTTGATTAGGCTCAGCCTATAGTCCAGCTAGAGTTGGGGAAGTTACATTTCAAAAAGTATTTTGCATTGGGTTGTTGAAGGTTTTTTTCGGGCTATATGGCCATGTTCTAGAGGCATTCTCTCCTGATGTTAGGAGAGAATGCCTCTACAATATGGCCATATAGCCCCAAAAACCTACAACAACCCAGTGAATTCTGGCCATGAAAGCCTTCAACAATATATTTTGCGTTGTTCCTCATTGCAGTGTTTAAAAGTAACCCGTTCCCATTACTCCTGATGAGGAGGAAAGTTGTATGTTATTTTACATGCTATACTACTAATTCCTTTTCTGTCACTTTTTGAAATTGGAAAACCTTATGATAAGAAAATGGAATGACCCTTAAAAATAGCCAGTTACAAGTTGAGTATACCTCTTTGAAAATGATTGAGACAAAACATGTTTCGGAATTCAGTTTCTTTCTTCAGATTTTGAAATAATTCTGTTTGTATATATAATACCTAATCAGATAGTTTAGAAATGGGACCTATGTCTAAATAAGAAATATATTTTTGTTTTATATATCCGTTATACACATCACCTGCAGGTAATGTTATGCGCAATATTTTAAATAACATTTCTCTCTCTCTGTGTGTGTGTGTGTGTGTGTGTGTGTGTGTATTGAACCATCAGAAAGGCTAAGTTGTCACTTTCTTAGCCATCCATGCAGATAATTTTTGATTTTACATTTCCAAATAAGGGATGCTCAACCTGTAATAATGCCCTTTGAAGAAACTTCAGGAAATAGCTAAAAACTGTTACGCATCACATCAGTATAGAAATTTTGTTCTTATTTGGTGCCTTGTTTTATTGCAGCATCAATACAAATTGTTTCTAGTTATAGATAAAAACATTACTTACAACTCCTTATTTTCAAAGCACTGGGTCCAGATGATACCTGCATTAGAAAGATCTATAAATATTCATCTCTACTCAGATTGATTTCAGGGAGCTGTTTTCATAATAAATGAATTTTGTTCTCTCTTTGTGTCTTTAGTGTATTTTAACGTGTGTAAAGGGGGGTGTTAAAAGTCCATTGTTCATTAAGCTTTTACAAGGTATCTACTTATTAATTGCTCTTACTTGAGCACTTCGAGATTGTATAATTGGCATGTTTCCCATAATACACTGATCTGAGAATTGAGTCTGCTTAAAAACCTGCTATAGTGATGTCCTCTAGGAGAACTCTGAATTCTTGGGAAATGCCTAAAGCTATTCCATAAAGTGAGACTTTACCCAAGTTGTATGTTACTTTAGTTAAAGATTAAGCAAGCTCTGTTAGAAGATATCCTGCAGGGATCTTCGCTCTGAATATACGAGACGCATGAAGTATAGCCATAATGCAGTTGGCTAAATAATATAGGTGTTATTTGGAGAGCAAACAAAACATGGAAACCTACGGGGGAAATGGAAATGAAAGTTTGGAAAGTCTGACACTGATGTATTTGTGTAACCTTTCCGTAGTGAGTATTGCAGAGAGACTTTTGTTTCCTTCATTAAAACCTTATTAGAGGGAGAAAAGGGACAGTGGAGACTTTACTTCAATAGCCAGGGGTGGGGTGGATAGGTCAGGGAGGAGAGGCTGCTCTCCTCCAGATATTAATGTTGTTCCTTCAGCCAGGGGAAATGAGCCATTGCTTAAGTAAGCTGGAGTTTTATGCATTCCTCGCCACTAGGGATACCCATATGTCCTGGGATCTCCAGTAGTCAGAAATGGCAGACCTTGATTGTGGAGAGCAGAGCGCTCTCATTGGTATTCACAGCAGGTATCTCTGCTCAATCTGCCCAGAGCAAGTCTGTTTAATGTTGATCAGCTGTCCATCTGATAAACTGAATTGATATGGACATTTCCCTCCAAGGGCTGCCCTGACAATGACAGCAGGAGCATCAGGATGTCTTGTTAGTTTCTGCCTCCCTCTGTCTCTCCCTCCTGCCTCTTCTCCCGCTCTACAATGTGTGATTCCTTCTTTCAAGCAAAGGTTGTGGCCATACACAATTACTGCTGCTGCTTTGCATTAGTGCTACACATCTGAAGAATAGAGGAAAATTAGCACACTTTAATTTCTTTCTAAACCACTGTATATGCTACACACATTGCTTTATCTATATAGTTATCTTCATTAGTAAATACAATAAAGATAATGGAAATGTCACCAAAGGGAGCAAGATAAGATAAACTCATAATACCGTCTCTGAGTTTGTATGACTAAGAACCCCCTCCTGCTGCCTGTTTGAGCATTTTTCTATCTTGGACTTGCATGTTATAGTTACTTTTTTCAGCTAATTCAATTATTTCCGGTCTTTGCTTTAAAGCCAGCGCACTCTGGCAGAGATTACAGAGTTGATCCACACCGCTTTCCTGGTACATCGTGGGATTGTAAACATTGGTGAACTGACATCTTCAGATGGCCCATTGAAGGACATGCAGTTTGGAAATAAATTGGCAGTCTTAAGTGGTGATTTTCTCCTAGCAAATGCAAGCACAAACCTTGCTACACTACAAAATACTAAGGTAATGCCATTTTTATTACTGTAAAGGAAGGTGTTAGCTTTGCATTTGTTTTATTTTGGTAGATTTTACTGCTTCTGCTTTTTGCAAAGTAATTTTGTTTAAAAAAACCATTTCCCTGGAGGAATTAGATGTCATATAAAATTGTACATGCAGCCCAGCTGTCTGAAATTTTACCAGACATAAAGCAGTTACTGTATCAAATGAACAGAGTATATAAAATGTCTGTTATAAAATTCATTCGCTCTTTCCACATGTATGTCTGACTATATCAGTAGTGAGATTAGCTGGCAAACATATGGCCACCAGAAGTAGCCCAGTCAATTAAGGTAAATGGAACTTTGTCCAGTGAAATTCTGGAGTATTTTCCTTGTAAACATTGAGAAAAATATGCAGTATATAGCTATTTTTAAACAAGTATCACCGTTTTATCTAGGCCTTATCTTACACCATCATTTTCTATCCCAGAGTGGACAGCCATAATGGGAATGGTTTCCACTGCCTGATCTACCGCAGGCTCTATCAGGTTCTTCTGATGAAAAAACAGAAATAACTAAAAAGTTACTTCCATTTCCTGGATATGGGATGAGTGTGTGTGTAACTTGCTTTAACTTAGACTTGTATCTCCTCATAGCTTCTATAAACACTCTTCTCAATCTTTTTTCAGTTTTTGAGGTCTTGACGAATGTGATGCAACCACATAATTCCCAGCCCTACTTTGTATGTTTCTCTAGTTGATTCCTGGGCACTCTGTACAATTTTTTTTAAAAACAGTGGAACACATAGTTTGTGTAATCACCAATGGTAGGCCCACCATATCCATGTGAGTTCAGTTCTGAGACTCATCATGGATACAAAAAAACACCATACATGATATCTTACTATTAAATGGCAGCAACGTGAGTGCACAGACTTCATCTTGTCCATCATCTGCAGAAGCTGCAAAACTGTAGGGCCACATTCCATGCATCAGGAGGGCCCGTTGTATAGCTGGCAGCAGTTCTCATGACTATAATATTTTTTACTGTAGCACCAATCACAGGAAAGGTTCTCTGGCCATATTGCCTGTGACAGGTTCATATACTGTATAGGCTTATCTGAGCATGAACAAAAAGATATTGATTATGGATGTTTTCTGGTTATTCTTTGAATTAGTCCTTTGATAAAACTGGTTTCTTCTTCATGATCTTCGTGAATCAGACAATGGGGCTATCCTGCACCTGTGCAGGCCCTAATGGAAAGCTTTGTCAGTTCAAATTTTGGAGGCAACCCCACCCCTCTCCCCTGGGCATAAAGGTGCCTGCTCACCCGCAGGCTCCTTAGTTCATTTTCATCTGCCACTGCAATCGTAGCTCTTTGGATATCCTAGTTTCACCTAATTGCTTCATGCTTTTTTTTGTCTTTCTCATGCACCAACTTCCAGACAGCTTGATACAGTTTTTGCCTCCAACATGTCAACCCCCAGATTCAAAAAAAATGTACTCAGTGCAGCAGTAAGATGCCAGACTCTGATGCCCACTCCAGGTGCCTTCTCTGTCTGGGAGAGAGTCATGTTGTAGGGTGGTCCTATGTTCACTGCCAAGTCTTCACCGCCCAGGCTTGGAAGAACAGCTTGACCTGTACGCTGCTCGAAATCTGCTTTGGGGGTGCCTGTGGGAGAACTTTCTGCTGGACTGTTTTAGGAAGTCTGTTTTAGACTGGCCAGGGACCCTTCCCTCTGATTCCTCTAATCACCAGAGTAATAGAGAAAATCACTCAGCAATTGACTTCATGCATCCATGTCACCCTCACCAGAGTGAAGGGCAGGATCCTCTACCCGGACATTTCGTCCCTCCACCTGATAGTGTAGAGAATTAGAACCTCTCCTGCTCCATGTTTGAAGAATAATTCAAGTAGTCCATGAACCTGCTACGACACGGTCATATACTTGCAAATGGGCCCACTTCTCCACTTTTCTCTGGGATCAGGGAATCACAATCGAAAAGGCTTCCACCCCAATCACCCTTTCTTTTTTGACTGAGCACTCAACTGACTTCTCATTAACGCAGTCAAGTGCTACTTGGCCACAATATCCTGACACCTCCAATGCCATGGACAACCCTCCAGTTTTCCTCACCCACAGGTCAACTCATTCTTGCAAGGGTACAAGAATTTACATTCTCCAATGACACTTCTGGCTCCAGGCTGGAGCCTAGAACTTGTACTCTTACAACTGTCAGGTCACCCCTTTAAACCCTTGGCTATCTATGACCTCCACCTTTTTTCTTGGAAAGTGGTCTTTTTTGGTAGCCATCACATCGGGTTGGAGGGCATCGGAACTGTGTCGACTCACCCTACCTCATTTTCCACAAAGAATGGGTGGTTCTTCACCCAAACATCTCTTTTCTCCTGAAGGTCATGTCAGTTTCCACCTGAACCAGGTCATTGTACTACTGACATTGGCAGAAGCTCCATTGTCTAAATGTGCATTGGGTTCAGCTTTTTTTATCAAAAACGCCATACCGGTGTTCAAACAAACTATTTCTCTGTTACTCTGGCCCTGGACAGGGGAACCCAGAGTCATCTTAGAGATTTCAGCTTGCTAGTCTCTAGTGTTATTCACAGAGACCATGAAGAAGGAGGACAGGTTGCTTCTTCATTTATTCGTGAATTCCCACAACCCTGCCCCCCCCCCCCCCCAGCCATGCCATATCCTCAAGGTTGAAGATGGCGGCCTGGAACCGAGGAGCCTGCCAGCAAGTGGGCACCTTTATGCCCAGGGGAGAGGGTGGGGTTACTGCCAAAAATTGAACATTTAAGGCTTTGCAAAGATCCGTTTGTGTGTGTGTGTGTGAGAGAGAGAGGAATGACTTGAGAAACTGCAAGTGTGAAATAATTGGTTGTTTGCAAGAACGTTGCCCAGGGGATGGCCGGATGTTTTGCCATCCTGTGGGTGGCTTCTCTCATGTCCCCACATGAGAGGCTGGAGCTAATAGATGGGAGCTCACCCCGCTTTCTGAATTTGAACCTCTGACCTTTTGGTCAGCAGTTCTGCTGTCACAAAGGTTTAACCCATTGTGCCACAGGGGCTCCCAAAGATCTGTTAGGCCTGCACAGACTCATTATAGCCCAGTTGTGTGAAGTCACAGATGACCACTAAAGAAACTCAGTAAGCAACCTGTCAGTTTTTTTAAAAGTCAAGTCTGAAAGTAGCCTCAAATAATTTTCAGTTCTTCTATTGAGTTTTCGCTATTCTCTTTTTAAATACTTTGACTAAGAGATGTAATTATTCCAAGTTTGTCACAAATCAAATCTATAGTACATTGAAAAACAGTAGCATAAAAGAACTGCTTGATTTATCAAGCAATTAAACTGCATGTCTGAAAGCTCTGCCAAAACATGTTAACACTTTCCCACATTTTTGACACCTGAATATTTCAAAAATCTCCTATATACCATAAGTAGAATAGAGCCAATTTATTTATCAGTTTGGTCTCTCTTGTGTCTTAAAAGTTTGAACAGTTGGAATATAAGCTGTAAAAAAATGACAGATACATTTACTTGATTTGGCATTATTTTGAAAGGTAAGGCTTTTGTTTTTTATATATGCGTGTACATTTTATAAGTATAAAAAGCCATGAAGTCATTACTTACCCACCCCCAATATTTTTCCTCCTTTCCTCAAATAATGCTGCAGCTAAAATACTAAACTTTATGGAATTTCATAGCAATGTGACTGGGTTAAGCCAGTAAAAACCATTCTGGAACACAATAAGCCTGTGATCTTAGGATACCACAGTCAGTGGAACTTGAGTCTGAGTAGGAATATTCTATAGGGCTATAAAAATGTTTTGTCTGAGGAAGCAGCCAGTTCCTGCCACTTCAGAAGCAGGTTCCTAACTTTTGAAACATATTCACTAATCACCTTTTTCACGTGGCTCTTTGTCTGAAGCAGCACAACACTTGACGTGAGGTGTCCTATTCAAGTTTTCAGTATCTGTTCTCCTTATACACGGAAAAGGCAAGCAAGATGTCAAAAGTCTCCTGATACAACCAGAACCCCTGTTCAGGCATTAGCCTGAACACATATAAATAAGGTTAAAAGAATAACAAGGTCACACTGAATGTCCACATACATCCATCAATGTCAGAGATCTTCCTTTAACTGGGAAGCCTGGCATTATCAAGATTCACACTCATAGGAGGTTTGTAACTATGAAGGATTCTGTTCCCAATGGCCTTTTTGGCATTCTGCTTGTCTTTTCCATTCTGGTTTGTGATCCTTGGGTAATTTGGGGAGTTAATGGAGCCATCTCCTCCTTGGTTTGTCTGGATATAGACTTGGGAACAGATACAACTTCAGGATGCATAAATAAAAAAGAAATGATTCTTTGTTAATGTTTTGTTTATAGTTTTGAACTGCATGGTCATATCTGAACTTGAATCACCAGGCTCTTAAGTATTTGAACACAGTGTGCTAAAAGCAGATTTTTGGTCCTGCTGGTTGAGGAATTGTGGCAAATGTAGTCCCAAAAGTAACTATTCCGCATAACTTTTTTGAGCTCTGGCCACTGAGTTGCTTTAGACAGTAAGTGGCTTTCCTAATACTTAGAGCTGCATGCAAAGAGATCTTGTAGCAGCTTTGATACTGAGAGAAAGAAGCTGGTAGAATAAGCTTTCGTAGACTTAAATCTACTTCATCCGATGCATGAAGTGAACTACCTACTAGGAACAGACCCTTATAGGCAGACTGGGTGTGAGAATACCATAGAAATGCAAAACCTGTGCTCATGGTGATGAAGTGACAAGCTCAGTTTTAGCCATGGTTCTTGGGAGCAAAGGCAGGTGGAAAGATGTTGCCTACAGCCAAGTTGAGTAGATAGCCATGAGAGGTGAAGAGAGTTATTGCAATATTGTGCGTTACTGGCCAGGAACCATAAAGGCAATAATAAACTGGCTGAAAAGGCCCTCATGAAGTTGAATGTTGAACTTATGGGTTCTGGTTATCTATACATATAATAAAAGTAAAATTATGTGTATGTGGCAGAGGTGTCCACTTACACAGCCAGCCTCCTGCCCCCACAAACAGGCTATAGTTCCAAGTGCTGAGAAGCCTTCAAAGGCACGCCCTCAACTGACATTGCAGGTTATAGTGAGCATCATGAACATGTAGCCCGAATGCTGCCAGTGTCCTCCCCAAACACTACAGCCCACCATCCAGAGAATGCTTTCATTTGGGGAAAATTTCATCCTAAATTTGATGTGTTTGCTTCACCACAGACAGGCATCCTTGGATGGAATTTGCATGATCCTACCCACTGCCTCTCTCTTAACCCTTTCCTATGGCACATAGCAACTGAACAGAATGGAAGGATTTGGGGAAAAAATAGAGTTACTAATTAACTAAATGATATTATTTAACACCCCAAAACAAACAATGCCTTTTTCAAATAACCCGGGCACTGACAGGTACCCAAGCTAGTACATAATAAAGGGCAGAAAGATCAGAGATGGGTGGGCCTGATACTGCTGGCTGTTCCTATGTCTTGCAATATATTAACACAAATAAAATCAAATGCAGCATATTAGCAGATTTAAGAGCCATGAAATACTTCTTCAAAGTGATTGAAGAAGCCCATATTTGTTTCAGCAATTGCAATCATCGCATACAATATAATTTGCAATCCGAGATTTTTAGTATTATTTTGCACCATTAGTCTCAAACAAATTCTAACATGGTCTTATGGCCAATTGTCTGTTTCTGTATCATGCATTTATTGTTGTACTTCTATCAAGGCTGACAATTAGATGTGAGAATTTGCAGTTATAATGAAATGCAAAGCTATTTTATAATTGCCAGGGGTAAAATTAGCAAAGTCAATTATTTTCCCCTTAGGCTTTTCCCTGTAGATATTAAAAGGCTGCAAGATAATTGCCTTAGGTAACACTTTGATTCTTAAATAACATTAAATATAGCAATTGCTGCTAATCTTGTTGCAATTTACCTCTTTGCTGTGTACTGCAGTTTAACTATGGCACTGTCATTGAACTGAACCTGTATTGAAATGCTGATTATAAGACTGCAAAATGTGTGACTTCCTTAAATGGACAGTTATTCTTTGACCAAATTAAACAGATTTGTGTCACAATTATCTAAGTTCTTGCTGGTATAAACAGTCCATTTTGCACTAGTAACCAGTAAGGAGCATGTTCCCATTAAAATCATTATTTCAGGGGAAAAATCTCTAAATTTAACCAAAGCCAAATTATTTTTTTCCTGGGATCCTATTCTCTTTCTCTTTTTAGGTGCACTGTGTACTGAATTAATATGATGCAAAGCTAGTGTTTAGTCAGGGTTTTCACATTCACTGTTTCATGGCAAAAGTATATGACTGATTCACTTGCAACTCAAGTGTCTGGGAATTGCATTAAATCCTTTATTAGTGGAGTGCCATGGCACCATTTATTATTATGTGATTATCGTCTTCTGAGGCTTCTCTATTAAAAAAATTAAATGTTCTTACTCTTGAAGATATGTTGTCAGATATGCCTTTCTGTGCAGATGGGCAAGCAGTTTCAAAGTGCAGCCACGAATGTGAGGAAATACCTTGACCTAACTACATAATTGAGAGCTGACAATTCGGTATCATAGAGCTAAACCACAGAATGCAATTGTGTTACATTACATTTTTAGCTGTGGCAGCTTTTCATTAAATTGTTCAGTCACTGCGACATAACCTATGATTGCCCTCTTATAAGACTAACTGTGATTATGGAAAGGTTTTAAGGGAAGTAGCCTTAAAAGAACAAAAGATGTGCCCTTTTGGTAAAAAAAAAAAATCATGTTGCCATTTTCCCCAGATTTGTATAAATAATGCAGGAAAAAGGTAATACGTTTCAAATCTGCTTGGAAGTCTGACCCTTATGATCTTAGATGCAAATGTGTTACTCTTGACTCAATTGCAGCTGTATTTTAAATGTTACACCCTAACACTGCGGTGGCGAGGCGGGGGGCAAGATTTCATTTTTAATATTAAAATGTAAAAATTCCAACCTGAAGTTCAAAATGTGCAGTTTCATGTATGGCAAATGTTTTCTATACAGTCAAATATGTGATGTGTTATTTTGGGATTGTACAAAACATGCATGCAATGTGTGTGCCCTGCTTGTCAGAAAGAGGGCATATTGTTGTCACCATCTTGACGTTCCTTGGATGAGAGGCACTTTGTGTTCTTGGTGTGTCTTCTAAGCATTGGTCTATGCATATATAAAATGGGAAAATACATGTTCATAGCGGTCTCATTTGAGGGGAGGAACATACGGTACATATTTGGATAATTTAATTATGATATAGCTATATTTCAGTGAAATTGAATTTAATAGGAATGTTCTGTGTATCATATTTGCTGAGATTATATAGACAAGTTCTTTGACAATACAGACCCACCACCATTTGGAGTATGGGGGAGATATATTTTGGATTATGGGTAGATGAAACTGGATATTGAATCCTTGGATAAGGTGATCATGCTGTATTGCCTAGACCAGGGTGTCAAACTCATTTTCATTGATGACCTCATCGGTCTTATGGTTGCCTTCAAAGGACTATTTGCAGTAAGACTGCATAACTGTATCTATGTTGCCTTTGTATAGAAAACCTTATGGGACACATAAAATGACATGGCAGGTCGAATTCAGCCCACAGGTTTTATGTTTGGCATGTTTGAATAGATCTTGATGTTTGAATAGATCTTACACAATTCAAAGAACAGGCATGCTAATGGATCATCTTTTGTCATCAAAACCATGCATTTCTTCAACAGACTCCGAAGAGCTGAAAAATCCTACAGAGCTTGGGATTGTGGCTAAGCATACAGGGAATGGGAAAAGAAGAATTTTCCGTAATGCTAGTGGATGGCAATTTTGGTATGTCAGGCAATTTTCTACCCATGGGGCTGTCGGGGCAACAGAAATTACCATAATGCTCTCAGCATCAAATAGCAAGACCAGCAGTGAGCGGAAGTCTGCTTCTAGTTCTAAAAAGTATTGTTATTGCATTGTTATTGTGGCAGCAGGTTTCTATCACTTATTTGAGTTGCCCATACTGGAGGTTTCCAGAATAGGCAATTTACTCATTTTTTCCTTTCCTAGAAAAAAGGGTGGCCAAACAAAGCACAGTCCTGTTCTAGACTGTAGTAATTACTATGACAGGTCCTGATTTCTCTGGATTTATATTTTCCAAGTTTCTGGTATCCAGTGTTTTCTAAACAATCAAGGGATGGTTTCAACGTTTTACCTTGCAGTTTGGTGCCAGCAAAACCAGGCAGCCAGTTGTGTTCTGCTACTCTTTAAAATGCATAGGAATGTAGGAAGCAGTCCTGTACCAAATCATGCCACTAATCCATCTAACTCGGGTGGGGAATACATTTGGTCTGGCCCTTGGTCCCCCACCCAACAGTCCTTGTAAAAAGTGAATCTCTGATGAAGATTAAGAAAATTATAGCACACAGAAAAAACTTCAAGTGTCGATTATATGAATGTTGGGTGCCTTCCAAATCCAAAATGCAGGATTAGAACAGTAATCAAAGCTAAATAATTCCACCCAAGTTCTGCCTTGTCTGCTGTAGGTGAGGGAGCACATTTGATGGCCTCCCTGAATGGAGACCAAGGTTAAACTGCCTGGTGTGTGTGAGCTGAGGCAGATCACATGGGGATGCCAGGGGCATAGGTTTTCTAAGCCCTGGCTGCCCCATTCTGGCCCTCTTTCTGTTCTTTCTGTTCTGATCTGTGGCTGTGACCTTTTGCCTGGTTTCTTATGGTTCTTATAGCACAGGAATGAAGATGAACTGTAGAATTGATAGTACTGCAGGAGGTGGTACTATCAATTTGAACTAGGCCTTTCCCTCTTTGCTCCCTCTCTTTTCCTGTCCCAGTGAACAATATGGTTCTAATTACTATATCTTTACCTCTCAGGCAATTCTCTGCCCACGGCAATTTTGGCATCAGTTTCCCAGCAGGGCATAATGCAGAGGTTGAGAATGCCTGGCCTTCAAGCCTTATATAGTCTACAAAAATCATTTGATCTGACCCAGTACAGGGAAGAGCACCTAACCCACTCCACCCACTTAACCCAGCTCCTGTTGCTCCCCCAAGCTGCCACACTGACCCTTCTGTGGGCCAGCTGCTTCCTATTTAGACCCGAATCTCTTTTGGGTTCCTCTCCTCGTGCAGACACATTCTGCTTCTTCTACTCTTGTTTTTGATGGCTGAACTGAGGTCAGTAGGCATGTGTGCCACGCAATTTTTGGAACTTCCATTTGATTTTTAAAATACAGTTTTATAATAATATACCAGAAGTAATACTGTATGTGATTGTATACCTATCTAGCAACAAATAAACATTCACACCTAACTGCAGCAGGGAAGAGCTCCTTGCCACACCCCAGCCATTCCACAGATATATAAACCCATTGTCCTAATTCCAACAGATCTCACTACCTCTGAGGATGTTTGCCATAGATGCAGGCGAAACGCCAGGAGAAATGCCTCTAGAACATGGCTCTATAGCCCGAAAAAACCCACAAGAACCTAACAAAATAAATAAATAAATAAATAAAGGTATGGCCCACAAATTATTTTATACATATCCAAACTACTCTCAGCAGAAAAAGCTTCCCCACCCCTCAGCTAACCCAATGCTATCTAGATGGAGTGGCAACTGCCCCTGGGGTTGTTGTTGGAGGTCTTGCCTTTTCTGAAGATGCCAGGGATTGATCCTGGGATCTTCTGTATGCAGAACATTTCCTCTATTGTTGACTTAGATACTTTCCAAAGCTTAATACTTGAACAGAAGTAAAGTGTTTCTTTCCAACTGATCTCTGACACAGAAGTCTTTTCAGACAATTACTGGGAGCATGAAAAGGTTTTAGGGAAACTAATATGGAGGAGATAGCAAGGAACAGAACACTGTTGTTCATATTGTCCTGAATATTAAATGACCCACTGCAAGTCTTGGATATGAAAGTGCTGGGACTTCAGTGAGGATACATGTGTTTGGTATGTTCTATGATGCACTAATGTTTGGCGCTTGGGTCGGCCAGTTGATGCTATATCACAATACAATACTGCTTTCTTAAATATTAGTTGTTTATAAATAACCAGTGGCACAGATGCACTACTTACATAGTGAATGAATTTCCGTATGCTATATTCCTAAAATATGTTTCTAAAATCATAAATATGTTAGTTACCAAATAGGCAGTTTGTTTACATAAATATCACTAATTATGCAGGATTCATTCTGTGTAGAATCTAATAAACCATTTGATTCATTGGAGAAACTGACTGTTTTGAGCTAGTTTTGGTTTCCTCAGTTTGAGAAAAAGTGGTTTTTTTAAAAAAAGCTTTATTCTGGGAAGGGTTCTCTTTCTATCTGTGAAGCTGTTTATGACCCAGGTGTATTTTTGAACTGTGTGTGGGATGTGTTACCAAAGACCAGTGTAGATAAAACTGGCAGGACATGTCACGTGTACCATGGTGAGTTGGTTTGACTGTGAAGCTAAGAGAGAGAGCTAAAATACATTGTATGCTGCTTCTTACATTTCTCACCATATATTGATATTGACTTAAGAATTGGCTAGTGCGTCACTTAATCAAGGCAAAACAAGCTGAATTTTTAAAACTCATTTATTTTTAACCCTCTTACATATACACATCTACCATATTTTCCGACTTATAAGACGACTGGGCATATAAGATGACCCCTAACTTTTCCAGTTGAAATATAGAGCTTGACTACCCCTCTTCCAAAGCACACCAAATAATTTTTTTAAAAAACATCAGATTTGATTTCAGTATGGTAATTTTCCTATTACCATACTTCCTTCTCTGCCTCTCAGATCTCACACATGCATGCCTGCGCCGTTTCACTGCAGTCCTCAGGAGCAATATCTGAGAGGCAGAGAAGGAGGTATGATAATAGGATCCAAGGCGGGCCAGACAGGTGAAAGAGGCATGTTTTTCTGGGCACAGAACTGCTCTATCACTTTTTTTCATATCCTGGGCGCCCTGGATGCCTGCAGCTTGTTCTGTCCTTCCCTTACACATTCCCAATGAGGCACCTCCTCACCTCGTCATTAGACTGTGTTAAGTCACTTCTTTCCACGAATCCTGGTGAGTGGATTTTCTTCTACCGTACTTGTGCAGCGCCACCCTTGCTGCTTTCATATGGTCGCCACATATGGCGGGAATGTGGCCGCGGCCATTTTTTAGCTTCCCCCACCATATGCGGCGTCCGCAGGTTCTCCAGACCAGCTCGGAAGTTCCAGCCCCCGCCCTATAAGACAACACCTGGCGTATAAGACGATCCCTGAGTTTTAGAAGATTTTCCTAGGTTAAAAAGTAGTCTTATACACCAGAAAACACAGTAGATTTCCTCCACATACACACATTCATAAACATTCAGTTTATTCTTGGAGAAAGGACTCTGGAGGTTGGTAGTCTAAGCATTTGAACTATCCAGTGTCTCAGCTGACCCCATTTATTGTTTAAAAAAGAGGAGGGTGGACTATGGAATTGCTTCCAATTGCTAAGAGAACCCGATAAGAGGTTCACCTTCGGGTCACTATAAAATGGAAACAACTTGAATGCAAACACAAACAACAACAGCAAAGGCAACAACAGTGATGAACTTTACATCCTGCTGTATGTACCAGGAACACCATTAAAGAGAGTTACCATTGACCCCGTCAGAGAAGTAAGCTTCCTTCTAGGATAGATTTCCCAATGCCCTCACAACACAGCACACATGATTTTGGCCATTGTAGATCTAACAGCTTTATCAACCATGGAAGAAGACTGAAGAAAGCTGTGGCAATATTTGTAGCGTCATTTACATTATAGTGCATGGGTACAGATCACCAAAAATGCTGCATAGGTCCTTTTTATAGAAAGACTTTGCATTTCAGTGCACTCTTCAGTGGCCAAAGCACAGCCACATATAGATACCACAAAGTGCAAGTGGCCAGTCAACAAAGAAACTTGATTCTGTGTTCTGTGTTCTTCTACATGTAGGTAGCATATCATACTACACAGCTAAGAAGCAAACCACACTAGAAAATTGCCAGTACTTTCTTGTGGGGTTTTTTTTTTTTTGGTTGTAGGGCAAAAACATTTTCTGTTCTCCAAATTAAAGCTTTGTCTCTTCAGAAAATGACAGAGGGCAGATCTCATTATCTGCCGGATAACAAGAGTTTTCAGTGCAGCTTCCCTGATTTTTGAAATGCAGCTTTCCTGATTTTGCTTTAGCACTGTTATATTTGCTAAGAAAACGATTGCTGCATCTGGTAGCTGTGTGCTGAATTTTAATTCAAGCTAATATATTTCATTTGAGAATGAAAGTAAGTCATGTGTAACGTTGAAATGTGACTTCTTCCATGTTGAATGTACAATGCTGTCAAATAAATATTAGATTTTAATTGGCCCCATTGAAGGGATTCTAAGTTGCATACAATTCACCATTTGCAGTAATGACATATTGGGTATTCCCCTGGTGCACATCATACTTCTACTTTTGAGGTCAGCTTGTGTTTGTTTATAATAACAGCAGATTCCTAATAAGAGTCACATTAGCAGCATGTCAGATTTGACCTGAAATTTATTTTTCTTTGACCTGGGTGGCCAAGAATTGAATTTAATATAATCTTACATTTCTCTCCATGGTGTTTAGTGGCAGTATATAGAAATAGGAAGATAAGCACTGCTATCTGATAAAATGAAAATAGTGGCACAGCCATAATTAGCACAGTATACTGACACCATTCCAGTGTCAACAGTAACTCAGTTATATCATCAGTTTCATTATGTAAATGCAATTCTCCTAAATTAAGTCTATCCTCTTTTTTAAAAGTATTTTTGGAAAAAGGTAGAAAATAAACTCATGATTTGAAACTATGTAGAACACACGAACTTCAGTAAATTTACAAATGAGTAATAGTAACAATGAAGTCAGTGTTGTATAGTGGTTTGAGTACTGAACTACAACTGGAAACAAAGGATCGAATACTTGCTCAGCCATGGAAACCAACTGGGTGACCCTGGACAAGTCTCTCTCTCTCAGAGGAACGCAAGGGCAACCCCTTCCGAACAAATCTAGCCAAGAACACCCCATGATAGGGGCCTTCTGGTCAGCATGAGTCAGAAACAATTTGAAGACACACAACAAGAACATTAACAATGAGGGAACTGTGGGGAAAAAAATGGAAAGCACCATATCATTTAGAAAATGCAAATGTTTTTGCAGTTAGTATTTAGGTGAAGAGTCCATATTAATGACTCTGAATGGTACCATTAGTCATAAATAGAAAAACTGTTTCAGATTCTGAGAATAGTAGCAGAGTTCTGCTTCCTGAGCAGGCTTTCCTACTACTTTCTAGCTTCAGCTTTTGCATCATTTTTAAAGTTCCTGTTGAATAGCCTTTAATTCTTTACAAAGAGGTGTAGCCTCATTGAAAAGAAATACTGGTAGAGAATTTGCCAGAAATCTGAAAATTATGCTCCACTACTACATGAGCAGTTAATTGTGTGGGTGCAAAGTTTCATTGAGACCATGTTGGTACTCTCTAGCAGAGATCATTAGAATACTCTCTGTTACAGTTTTGTCTATTGATCATTGATCTTCTTTCACATGTATATAATATTATTCTCTATTATTAGACTTGATCAGAATGTAACTACTGGGGTGGTGAAGGCAGCCCTCCTAAGAATTATGGCCCACACCACAGTTGGGTCATAATCCTCAAATTTCTAGCATTGAGGTAACTTAAAATTTCAATGTATTGTCGAAGGCTTTCATGGCCGGAATCACTGGGTTGTTGTAGGTTTTTTTGGGCTATGTGGCCATGTTCTAGAGGCATTCTCTCCTGACATTTTGCCTGCATCTATGGCAAGCATTCTCAGAGGTAGTGAGGTCTGTTGGAACTAGAAAAATTGGGTTTATATATCTGTGGAATAACCAGGGCGGGACAAAGAACTCTTGTCTGTTGGAGCTAGATGTGAATGTTTCAACTGTCCACCTTGATTGGCATTTGCTGGCCTGGTAGGTTTTTGGTGTGGCTTGTTAGTGCCTGGGGGAATCTTTTGTTGATAGGTGATTAGCTGTCCCTGATTGTTTCCTCTCTGTTGTTTTGCTGATGTAATTTTAGAGGTTTTTTTTAATACTGGTAGCCAGATTTAGTTCATTTTCATAGTTTCCTCCTTTCTGTTGAAATTGTCCACATGCTTATGGATTTCAATGGCTTCTCTACATAGTCTGACAAGGTGGTTGTTAGTGGTCCAGCATTTCTGTGTTCTCAGATAATATGCTGTGTCTAGGTTGGTTCATCAGGTGCTCTGCTATGGCTGACTTTTCTGGCTGAAGTAGCCTTTCATGTTCCTTGATTCGTGTTTGGGTGCTGCGTTTGGTGGTCCCTATGTAGACTCGTCCACAGCTGCATTTGGAGCCATGGAGAAAAAGAACTAAACAGGTTCCTGGACCATCTTAACAGCATCCACCCAAACATCCAATTCACCATGGAAAAAGAAAATGAAGGAAAACTGCCTTTCCTAGATGTCCTAATCATCCGCAAACCAGATCAGCAATTGGGTCACACAGTTTACAGAAAACCCATACAGGGAAACCATGAAAATGAACAAAATCTGGCTACCAGTATTAAAAAACTCTAAAATTACAGCAGCAAAACAACAGAGAGGAAACAATCAGGGACAGCTAATCACTTCTCAACAAAAATTTCCCCAGGCACTAACAAACCACACCAAACAACAGCCAGGCCATCAAATGCTAATCAAGGTGGTCAATTGAAGCATTCACACCTAGCTCCAACAGACAAGAGTTCTTTATCCCACCCTGGTCATTCCACAGATATATAAACCCGATTTTTCTAGTTCCAATAGACCTCACTACCTCTGAGGATGCTTGCCATAGATGCAGGCGAAACGTCAGGAGGGGATGCCTCTAGAACATGGCCATTTAGCCCGAAAAAACTTACAACAACTTAAAATTTCAGTTGAACAATTAAAAATACATTTTAGATAACAAAAGAAACAGGTCAGGCAAAGTGACCAAAGAAATGCAAAGAGAGCAAATATAATGTTGCCGTGAATGGTTTTCAGTGTCTTGCCCTGCAGTCCTAGACAGTTGGAAACTGAAGTAAAATTTCATTGGAACAGCAGAGCTTTTACTGGTGATGTGATATGGCACGGCAATGCCCCATTTCACTTTCCCATTAGCAGCACCCCTGGATTTTCTAGATTCAAGCTTTCTTCATTCAGATTAAACACTTTCAGTTATATGCCAGTGTTCCTCTTTTGATTAGCTCTCTTCATATCTTTAAACTTGCAAAGAGTATGAAATTCAAACAAAAGGCTTACAAAAGGCTTACTATTGACTCTTGACTCATGAGTTCATTGGCAACCCTCAGTGTCAACAAAGCTGTTTTTCTACCATCTTTTTCAGTGTTCCGCAGAATGATTTTTTTCTCTCCTAAAAGTGGAAAATTATTTTTTCTGTCAGAAAGGCAATGTGAATGATGGCTGTTAGACATCCAATTTTCCAAATGCTGTAAAAATGGAATGTGTTTGTCTCTGAAAGTTAAAACTCTTCACTTCCTGGACAAGGAAGTACCTTGCTCGAAACCCAATTATTTGAGTCTAGTCTTGCTCAGGCTGAACTGAGGAACAGGTGGCTTCAAGTAAATCTTGGGGAAACCATCAAGGAATATCTCACTCCACTTAGTGGCTGGAAAGAAGAAATGTGTGACATGTTACCACATCAGTGTCGCATCAGCTCTCTTCTCTTCCAGAGTTTGATGAGGGAAGGCAGAAGAAAAGAAAAATCAAAGAGGCAGCAAGACACCATTCAGGGCAGATGTTACTAGCTCACAATCTGGCCATGGGAACATGTGCTTTGGAGCCTGGCTTTAGTGAGGGTTTCTAAGGGGTGGGTTTGGTTAATATACAAGCAACTGAGTCTACCATTTTGTCTTCTGAGGATGAAAGCATTGCTTCTCATTCAGGAACTCTGAAGGTCAACCCACCTTAGGTAATACTGTCGCACAAGACTGCCTTTCACCCATATGTCTATCTCCACTCTTCAACTTCTATCCAAATAAGAAGGAATCATGCCCCATCCCTGGGTTTACACAAAGGAAAATCAAAAGAGTAACAACCAAGGAGAAGTTGGGGAGGCACTAGTTCAGAAATTAATCCTAATCTTGCAGCTGCAGCTAGCATAGCCCTAGTTCTGTGGAGGACAACAGCACCTTCCCAAGAGCAAAAAAGCTTCTTCTCTTTCCCACCTCTCCTGCTGGCATGGTTTCAGACACCACCATTGGTAAGGTGGTGAGCACTGATAAGCTGCTTCCAGAGCCAAATATGTCATTGCTTTGAAGAATGCCCCGTTGAAATTTGCTCCACTGTACTTCCTCTCCATTGCTCGACTACAAAATGATGGTCCACTGAAGTGCTTCCAGGAAGGACAGGGGTAGGAAATTGTGTGGATATTATTTAAGTGCAGCTCCTAGCAATCCCAGCCAGGATAGCCTGTTGTGAAGAGTGGCGTCCCCATTCTAGAATTATGTCGTATTGTTTACAGTGCTGAAAATCAAACCAACAAAAATTGATTTCCGCACTTTTCATTGCTACAATTCATTGTAGTTTATAAGAGGACCTAGTGATATGTAACTGCCATTATTTTTCTTATAAAGAATGTATATAATGTGTATCTGATTGTTGTTGTCTAAAATGTATATGTTAAATAATAATAATTTTTAAAGATAAAAAAAGAATATATGTAATCTTATTTAAGCTGATTTTTGTAGTCTGGAGAAGAAATACAAGGGGTAAAAAACCTTTAGTGTATAGTTTTTTGAATACTGAGGTTCTTGCTGGAATATATTTCTCATCTATCCAGCACATAAACAAGCTAAATTCCCCCACAAAGTATTCTGTCTTCTACTTCATGGTTTTAATTGTGCTTTCTAATTCAAGAAAAATAAATAAATGTGTGTGCCCTTGCTTTTACTGCTGCAGCAAATGCTTGAATGGCCAATAAGCTAAGAATCGTCCAGAGAAGCTGCTATTAGGGAAGATTAAGATGTCTTTGATCACCTTCTATGTAAAGTGACAGAGAGATCTGTAATGTATTTCCCTGCTTTATGGATAACAAGCCTTAAAATATTTTCTGGAATTAGGTTTTAAGGAAGGAGGACTGTAATTTGTAAATTATTCACGTATCTCTGCTTGGAACAAATGGAATCTGACAAATAAACTTGCAAAAACTTGTCAACATGGAACTTCATATTTTGTAATGCCCTTTATATTAGTGTGACAGCCAAACAATATTAATAATGCTGGCTTAGTTGATTATATTTTAACTTCAATAATAGGAAAATAAACTGCTTAGCATGGAACATTAGATTGCTGATCAACTCCGTATTGTTTTATACAGGTGGACAACAACTCTCTTCAGCTGTAAATTCAAGGTCTTTCTTAATCCTACCTAGAAAAACCAGGACTTGATTAGGGGCACAGGGCCCCTGTGAAAGTGAAAAATTGAGAGTAAAGAAATTGCTATATCTTTTACCTGGATTTCTGGGTCTTTTAGCTCAAATGTTTGGTCGACTTCTGCTAAAAGCTGAGCACATAATCACATTGGAGGACCTAGAGTTTTCTAGAGAGGTTTTCTCTCTAGAAATCTCCTAGGTTCTCCAGTATGACTGCAGGAAGTTGACCATAGAGTCACATTGGAGGACCTAGTGATTCTAATGTCCTTTCTTTATGTACTGTGTCTTTAGATTACAAGCTTAAGGGCAGTGAATTTACTTTTCACCAATTTCCTTTTGGGAGAAGACTGAGGCAAAGAAGGTGTTGAGCAGCTCTGCCTTTTCCTATCCGCTCTTAGCATTTCAGCACCCTCTCCAGCCAGAGGCCCTCCCATTTTCTTTCTTTTTCTATTCACATAACCAAAGAACCCTCTTTTATGGTTTTTAATCTCTTTGGCAAATCTGAGCTCATTTTGTGCCTTAGCCTTATGAACCTTTTCCCTACATATGTTGGTTATTTTTTATGCCTCTTTGGTGATTTCTCCCTTCTCCATTTTTGTGCATGTCTCTTTTAAATCTTAGCTCAATTAAAAGTTCTTTGGCCATCCATTTTGGTTGTTCTATACTTCTATTTTTCTCCTTGCTTGCACTGTTTGCAATTGTGCCTTCGGTATCTCACTTTTAAGAAACTCCCATTCACCATTAACTCCCTTTTCTTTTAGTATTCCTGCCCATGGAATCATGTTCAGTGTTTCCTTAAATTTCCTAAAGTCAGCTCTCCTAAAGTCTAGAAGTCCCAAAGTCTATATTTTCCTATGTTTGTTATACAAAGGAAAGAGACAATCATTCACTATGAGCTTTAAGAAATCTGATTACTTTTACCATAGGTCCCATCTACACAACCATATAATGCAGTTTCAGAATGCAGTTGAACTTAATTATATGAGTCTTCACTGCCATATAATCCAGTTAAATGCAGTTAAACTGCATTATATGGCAAGGTAGATGGGGCCTTAGGGTAATATAGGATGGGATCCTATGGTCATAAATGCACAACAAGAAGTCAGTGGGAGTTTCTTAATAATGAGATATTGAAGATACGGTTTCAAACACTTCTAATGAGAAACAAAAGTAGGAAGTATCTAAAGCAACTAGGGTGAATATACAATGTGGTCTCTCTCTATATGGGGATATATTCCTACATGCCACATGGATGACAGTGAAGGCTATATTTTGACCATACTTGGAGCATACCACAAAATCACACTGAGGGACCTAGAGAGCCCCCAAACACTTCAGGAGGGATATTTTGTGGAACATGGATAAGTGAAATTATGGATATTGAATCCCTAGATAATGTGTCTGTGCTATACAAGGAACTTTCAGGTGAGCTGAGGCTTAAAAGAGGTGCAAACAAATAAAGGAGAAATCACTGAAAGGACCTACAAGCAAATAACAGTATTTGCATGGAGCAGGGCAGAAAAGTTAGACATCAGAATGAGCTCAGGCTTGGTTGAAAGACTAAAAGTAATAAAAGAGGAGTTGCAGGAGTTGGGAAATCCTTCAGAGTGCCTTCTTCAAAATGTGAGAGACATTCTATCACATTTTGCCCCTGCTCTGGTCCATTTAGGCCAAGGAGAAGCTTTTTAAAAAACAGAAATGTACCTGTTTCTCCTTTTACAGACGAATACTGATGAAAGCATTTCAAACAACGACATGAGTTATTCCTTAATTATCGATATAAACACACTATTATAGGATTAACCTCACAACGCAATTGGAGGACTTCCCCATATTCCAGAAAACTGTTAAGTTACACATCTGAAAATTCCAGATGTCTCATCCAGCCCACAAAGTATTTAGTGAATGACAGTAACTGAATACCTGCACTTCTGGATACTTTTCAATTTGGAAGATAGTAGACATTCAATGCAGTTGTGTTCAAAGAGCACTTGTTCCACAAAATTGTAAATCTGAGAGAAACTGGAGGTATTTTTCTTTTCTGAATGGCCTGAACTTTCTTGCAAAATGCTATAAGTAGTTTATTATCTGGTGCGCACTTTAGGGACCCCATATCAGTGGTCTTGTATCAACCATACTGACATCTGATTTGCTTCCAAACGCAATACAAATGCTGGGTTTGACCTACAAAATCTGAAATGGCATGCAGCCAGGATTATCAGAAAGACTGCGTCCTCCCATATGAGACTACCTGGAATATGAGATTTTCAGTGGAGGCCCTTTTGCACGCAAAAGGGTTGGTTCCTGAATATATGAATCAGGGCTTTCTCTGTAGAAGCACTTTGGTGGTAGAACTCTCTCCAAGGAAAGTCAGACTGGCTCCTTCGTTCTGGCAGGCAGCTCAGCCTGCACTATTTTGTATGTCCTTTGAGCGATAAAATCAGGGTTAACTTTTGGACTGTTTTAATTTTGTGCGTTTTTTAAATGTTGTTTTGATTAGTTTTTAATTAATATTTTTGTCTGTTGTACATTATCTTGGTGGGGTGAGAGATGATAAACTAATATTTAAATAAATGATAATTCTTATATAAATAAAAATAGCTTTAAATCAAAAGTGTTAGCTTGACCTATTTACATTATGTCCTTTTTCTGTGATGATGGCAAACATTAATCTAAATTCACTTCATTGATCAGCAAGGATAGGCGGTCACAGGATGGGGTTGGGAGGACCTTGGTAAATGAAACTTCCTGGAAGAAAGTAAAACATAAGCAGTATTTATTTCAGAAGTTTAATACTAATCATATAATTTACATGCTTGCAGAATCTCTGATACATTACTGCCTTGGGCTCCACTATCAATATAGCTGTATAACATATCAGGTTCTCTTTTTCCAAGAAGGCTGCAAGATTTGTGCCAGACAGATGGTCATTGTGGAGTTTTGCTTCATGTTTTTACTTATGATTCAACTACTGTGAAAATGGGCAAAACAAGGAGTAAATAAGTACTGCTTTGTTTTGCTCTTTTGGGCTTTTTAAAAACTCAAGATGTCTTTGTACAATATTATATAGAAGCATGTTTCTCATTTTTGAGACCTTGTCGAGCACAGCATACAAACTACCTGTTTCTGTAGTAACAAAGTCTGATTCCTAATAATGCCTATCAGTACATTTCTATCTGAGAACTATTTCTAGCCTTTCCTGAAGGAGGTTTTTTTTTTTTTTTTTTTTTGCAAGACAACCAAGAAATAAAATACAAGATGTATTAAAAGTTTTAATAGTACATGAGTTCAGAATAGTTTAGGTAAAGATCATGCCCCATATTTTGTAGACTGTTTTCTGAGTCCCAAATCTTATATGGTTTTATATAATTGGTTTTCAGATTGTTTAGAGATATCTGGATTTCAACTTTAATGGAAAACGTAGTACAGTAGATAAGCAGCAGGAAAATGTAGCTTTTCCTTTGTTATTTATTTACTTGCTTGGGTACCCTGTGTTAACCGAGTTATTGGAAAAAGTCTTATTTTACAAAATGCATAAGGTTGTGGGTGAACTACAATTCACTTCATGCCAGGTTAACCTCTTGAAACTCCATCAATATTTAAGTTTGTCATGTTGGGCAAATTTGCTCTAGATTCATCATTGGTGGAGTTCAGTGTGCTCTCTAGCTGCAGAATGAATTACAACTCTGACCATGGCGGGTCAGTCCCATCAAATCCCTCCAGTACTTTCAGTTGGTCATGGGGGTTCTGTGTACCAAGTTAGGTCCAGGTCCATCATTGAGGGGGAACAGAGTGCTCTTTAATTTCAGGTGAACTATAAATCTGAGTACCTACAACTATCACATGCCAAGGCCAATTCCCCCCAAAAACCACCAGTATTCAAATTTTGGCATATTGGGTATAAGTGCCAAATTCGGTGCAAATATTATTTGCGTTCACAGTGCTCTCCCGATGTAGGTGAACTATAATTCCTATAAATCAATGATGAAGTCCCTCATAGAGGGCCATCCAGTTTGAATTTCCTGGTTTTTCTGCCCACAGGGATATTCTTGCTGTTACTGGAGGAATATTAAAATGGGTGGTGGTTCCCATGAAACTTTTCTTTCTGGGAGGAGGCTGATAGCCATACAGTGGGTGGCTTTCACTGTGTTCAATCTTCTTTCTTGCAAATGGCCATTCCTCTAAAATGCATGGCTACCCTGTTCTAGACTGAGCAAAATCTGTGCATCCTCTAACATTATTTCCAAAATTTTCACTGACAATCAGAAATTCACCAATAATGTTACAGGGATAATGTCCCTGAAGGTAGAAAGACTAAAAATCCCCTTTTATCTGGGGATTCATTTGAAACTATTGTACAAAGTGAGATCAGACATGGTCCACCTGTTGACTGATAAGCAAAAGAATCTCTAAAAGTCCAGTCCTACCATGATATGCCAGTCATGTAGTACTACTGGGGAGGTGACTGAGGCTTCTGCTTGTCCAATTTTGTGGGATTCTTTTCGGCTTGTTCTTCCTGAGACCGTGGAGGAGGTCCTTGGGGCTGTGAGGGCAACCACTTCGGCCCTAGACCCTCGCCCATCTTGGCTTATTAAATCTGCCAAGGAGGGGTTGGTTGATTGGTTTGTGTTGATCATTAACGCATTGTTGGACCAAGGGATTTTTCCATCTAACTTAAAACAGGCTGTGGTTCGCCCACTCCTTAAAAAGTCTTCCCTTGACTCTACGGTGCTGAGCAATTACAGGCCGATCTCCAACCTCCCTT
The DNA here is from genome assembly GCF_037176765.1 of Anolis sagrei. Taxonomy (NCBI): domain Eukaryota; kingdom Metazoa; phylum Chordata; class Lepidosauria; order Squamata; family Anolidae; genus Anolis; species Anolis sagrei. The sequence continues at coordinate 95,139,647 of NC_090021.1, forward strand.
TTTTGGGTAAGGTGCTGGAGCGGGTAGTCGCCCTCCAGCTCCAGAGCTTTCTCGATGACATCAATTACCTAGATCAGGCACAGTCAGGTTTCAGGCCTGGTCATGGCACCGAGACAGCCTTGGTCGCCTTGGTGGATGACCTCCGTAGAGGACTGGACAGGGGGAGTGTGACCCTGCTGGTTCTCTTGGACACCTCAGCGGCTTTCGATACCATCGATCATGGTATCCTTCTGGATCGCCTCTCTGGGATGGGTCTTGGGGGCATGGTTCTGTCGTGGCTCCGGTCCTTCCTGGAGGGACGAACCCAGATGGTGAAGCTGGGAGATGCCTGCTCGGATCCCTGGCCCTTGACCTGTGAGGTCCCGCAAGGCTCTATCCTATCTCCCATGCTTTTTAACATCTACATGAAACCACTGGGAGAGGTCATCCGGAGTTTTGGAGTTGGGTGCCATCTCTACGCAGATGACACACAACTCTACTACTCTTTTCCACCTAATTCCAAGGAGGCCTCTCGGGTGCTAGACGAGTGCCTGGCCGCTGTGTCTATCTGGATGAGGACGAACAAGCTGAAGATCAATCCCAACAAGACAGAGGTCCTCCTGGTCGATCGTAAACCAGATCGGGGTATAGGGTGGCAACCTGTGTTGGACGGGGTTACACTCCCCCTGAAACCACAGGTCCGTAGCTTGGGAGTCCTCCTGGACTCATCGCTCACGCTTGAGGCTCAGGCGTTGGCGGTGGCTGGGAGGGCTTTTGCACAACTGAGACTTGTGCGCCAGCTACGACCGTACCTCGCTAAGGCTGATCTGGCCGGGGTGGTCCACGGCTTAGTCACCTCCAGACTGGATTACTGCAACGCGCTCTACGTGGGGCTGCCCTTGAAAACAGCTCGGAAACTCCAATTGGTCCAACAGGCAGCAGCCAGGATGTTAACTGGGGCCCATTACAGAGAGAGGTCAACCCTCCTGTTTAAGGAGCTCCACTGGCTGCCGTTTATTTTCCGAGCCCAATTTAAGGTGCAGGTGCTTACCTACAAAGCCCTGAACGGTTTGGGACCACCCTACCTGTGTGACCGTATCGTTGTCTACAAACCCACACGTTCACTCCGGTCATCTGGGGAGACCCTGTTCGTGATCCCGCCCGCGTCACAAGCGCGCTTGGTGGGGACGCGAGACAGGGCCTTCTCTGTAGTGGCCCCCCGCCTCTGGAATGCCCTCCCGAAAGATCTCAGACAAGCCCCTACATTGGCAGTCTTCAGAAAGAATTTGAAAACCTGGCTGTTCCAATGTGCCTTTTCAGACTAGAAACCCCAGTACCAAATCCCAGAAGCACTTTAGTTAGAACCAAGATCACCGCACACCGCACACCACACTTATATTATAATCCCATATCCCTTCGACACATCAGCACTTTTAATCCTGTACTCCTACTCCGGCCGGCTCAGTTTTAATAATGTCTTGTTGTACTGCTATTGTTATTGTTTTTGCTAAACTGTTTTATTTGCTAGGTACTGTATTGTTGTATTGTGTGGGCTTCGGCCTGTTGTAAGCCGCATCGAATCCCTTGGGAGATGCTAGCGGGGTACAAATAAAGTTATAATAATAATAATACTGAATATATTCCTCCCCATACTCCAGAATATATCAGATTTCAGAAGTGTAGTTCTAACTGTGGCACATTGTTGTTGGGAGATGATGGGGAGACAGAATGTGAACTCTGGAAACCCATGCTAGATACTTTGGTCAAGGATTCAGAAGGACTATGCCATAGACATAATGTTCATCAAGCCACTTTAAAGTCGCTTTGAGTCTCCTTGTGGAGATAAAAAATGGAGTATAAATAAACATAATAACAATAACAACCGTAGCTATCTATTTTCAACTGAGTTAGGACACTACCAGGCTTGGCTTGCGTAGGGGCCAGCGGTGACCTCGTATAATGTCAAAATAGGGAAATAAGAATGTGCACATAAGGAGACAAATGGAGAAGAGTACCTATTGCTAATCTGCAAAGCTTAGATAAATTTGACAACCAGTATGAATCATGTGTGTGGAGGAACACTGCTAGGAAGAAAATTCTTTAGATTCTGCTTGTAATGGACACAAAACATAATTACTTCGGACAAAATGTATACGAAATATTAGTTAAACAGTAGTATTTTTATAAGAAACTGTGAGAAATATTAGTCAATTTATACTCTGCTATTATTCCAATATGGAGCCCAAGTCAGCTCAGAAAACAAGTTCAGAAAACTACAAAACTTATTATCGTAAAAAAGGCATTATTCCATCACATAGTATAGTATTTTAATTCATATTGAGTTGGCTTTGCCATTGTATCAAGCTGCTACAGTTACCTGTTTACAAAAAACGGCGGGATAAATCTAAAAGAAATTTAAATTCTTCTAAAGCTCAATCAGTAAAGCCTGCCCTTTCCTTATATATGTGTTGGTGAAAGTGAAGGCTCTTTCCCTGACTTGTGTTTGGCTAGAGTTTCAGGGGAGGTAGGGTCGGGGTGGGGAGAAGCTCTGGCTATTCACAGCTAGGTGCATTGTTAAATCTCATACTATCACTTTGACATTTAGAGGTAGGACTCAGTGTCTTTGTAAATTCTTCTTCTTCATATTACTGCCATGTCTCTGGGCTCCAGCCGTTTCACAAACCATAATATTTTTTAGTGAGTGATTGATCTGTATTATGTGTCTCGGCCATCAGAGGAATCTTGAGATGTTTCTTGTATAAACTGTAATACAATCTGACACTGGGCATTTGGTTACAGGCTTTCATAGACCTATTGGCGATACACAATCCTCCTGGATTTGGGCATAAGGCTTATCTGATACTTTCCCAAAAAAGCCCCTCTTTTTCTCTCTTCCCCACTTAAATAACTCAACACATCTGGGTTAACACTGTAGGATCATTGTCCTTTCAGTTCTCCAGCAGCTCATATTGCTACAATATTTCCTTAGGTATCTGATTACTGAAAGGGCAAGAAGATATTTTTCCCTTCCAAAATGAGGCTGTTCTTTTATAGTGCAGTGCAAATTAATTCCTAGCATCTCTTTTGAGAGCATTACTTTTCATTGGTACAATTTGCAAGGGTGTGTGTGTATATATATGTTTTAAGAGTGCAAATCAGTGCATGTTTACGCTGAAGTAAATCTCATTATTTGGGACTTTCCCAAGAATAAGCTTTAGCCTAACCATAGTAAGGTTGGGAGAATTTTCCAAAGAAAATGTAAGGTTTATCAAGAATGTTGAGAGGTTACTGTGGAGACAGGAATTTATCTTCAGTTATGAGAATGATTGAAAAATGAAATGCAATCATTTAATTCAACAAGAAATGTTGGAATTGGGTGGAACCCCAGTTATGAAGAGGATAAACCTGTGAATCAGGAATGATAGCCTAAGTTGTACCTGCTTCATACGCTTATATATATATATCGAGAGAGAGAGAGAGAGAGAGAGTCATGTCAGGAGCGACTTGAGAAACTGCAAGTCGCTTCTGGTGTGAGAGAATTGGCCGTCTGCAAGGATGTTGCTCAGGAGACGCCCGGACATTTTAGCAATTGTGTTGTTTTAAATATATAAATCCTAGAATTGTGTTGCTGTTAAGGGAGTTCACATACATACCTCTATTTTCACCAGTAGTTCTAGTGAGGCTATGGTTGTTGTTGTTTTTCACTTGTGTGAATATAATTCAGGATTTGGGGCTTTTTGGCTTTATAGTGCGAGCCATCTGAGAGTCATTTGCTAAATGGGATCTGTGTAGTCCCATATTGCTGAAGCTTTCATGTTTTTGTTGTTGTTCGTTCGTTCAGTCGTTTCCGACTCTTCATGACCTCATGGACCAGCTCACGCCAGAGCTCCATGTCAGCTGTCACCACCACCCAGCTCCTTGAGCATCAAGCCAGTCACTTCAAGGATACCATCCATCCATCTTGCCCTTGATTGGCCCCTCTTCCTTTTTCCTTCCATTTTCCCCAGCATAATTGTCTTCTCTAAGCTTTCCTTTCATAGCAGAGCATTATTGTTGATCTAGAGGGCAAGCATCTAACGATAACTGTGGTGTATTGCCAGTGTGTTAGAATGAACTGTATAGATTAACTAATTATGCACTCTGGTTTTGTTTTATTTTGCATTTGTTTGTTTTTTTAAAGACTCCCAGAGAAAGATATTATAATATATACATACCTAACAGTTGATTTCGTTTATGCTTTTTTAAAGAAAAAAGGGGGCATTACATTAATGCTGTTTAAATTAAATTGAAATGTGGTAGGAAGGGGAAATAATATGCTTGAGGCTTCAATATAAAGGTTCTTCTTTGTTAATGCCTCCTTCTGCTCTTTTAGCTTAGAGCACTCTAGCAGATCTGTAATTAATCATCCCACTTAAAACTGCTCTTTTTCTTTCAGGTTGTAGAGATCATTTCAAGTGCCATTGGTGATTTAGTACAAGGAATATATTATGAGAATTCATATTTAGCAGAGGTAAGTTTCAGCCTTCCACCAAACTGTATTCTGATATATATAAAAACTTTTACAAAACTGAATTAAGCTAAACTACAACAGAAGCTGAATTGATATTGTATTTATTTATTTATTTATTTATTTCGTATATTTCTATCCTGCCCTTCTCCCCACAAGTGGGACTCAGAGTGGCCTCACACAAGCATCAGAAGATGCTAGCAACATAAATACCATAAAATACAATTTTCAATAAAATCATTTTAAAACATTATACAACATCATCAATAAATTTAACGTACCAGTAAAACCAAAAACCAAGCTGGGAGAATCCATGTCACAAAACCCAAAATTCCTTTTCCTATTGCAGCTGGCCTCTAATCAAATGCCTGGCCCTAGAGCCAGATCTTCAGTTGTCTTCTAAAGGACAGGAGGGAGGTGGCTAACCTGAAATCCTTAGGAAGAGAGTTCCACAGACGGGGGGCCACTACCGAGAAGACCTTGTCTCTTGTCCCCACCAACCGCATTTGCGAGAGTGGTGGGATCGAGAGCAGGGCCTCTCCTGACGATCTTAAGCTTCGTGATGGTTCATAGCAGGAGATACGTTCGGACAGGTAATCTGGGCCAGAACCTTTCAGGGCTTTAAAGGTTAAAACCAGCACTTTGAATTATGCCCAGAAGCTGATCAGCTGCCAGTGGAGCTGGCGCAACAGAAGAGTGGTACACTCCTGTACGCCACTCCGGTTAACAACCTGGCTGCCGACTGCTGGACTAATTGGAGCGTCTGAGAAGTTTTCAAAGGCAGCCCCATGTAGAGAGCTGGGCTGCATGATTTCAGAAACTACAGATAGGTGCATCAAATGCTGAATGTTTTGCCTTATAAAGTATGTTCATCATTTTCTCTCTCCACATGTATTGTATTTGTAAAGACTTTGCAGGGGAAGTTCATTCATTCTGTTCTGCTTGTATAGTAACATAGAAGCAGCTGCGTTACAACATTTCAGTTATCTGTACTAGTATTCAGATTAAACAAATAGAGTTCCTGTTGTACTCCAGAGCAGAATCACCTCTAACTTTAAACACCACATCAGCTGGGTAAAATCAGCAAGTGGTTTATTTAAAAATATAAGAAGCCAAAGCAGTAAAAAGTAATCCACAATAATAAGTAATCCAATTGATATAAAAGAAGACAGGAACCAAGAGTCCAAAGAAATCCATGAAACTAGTCACATGATCCATCAACAGAACAGGAACATAAGCACTTGAATAAACATGAGCCAGGCAGACCTTGATGCTGGAAACTTAGTGTTAATCCAACGTTGCAATGTCTCTCACAAATCACTTATAAACCCTGCCCTAATTCCAAAACAGCTAGGAATGGATTCTTTCTTAGTTTTAGTTTCACATCCAACTTCTGTTGGCGTTTAGCTGAGAGTTTTAATTGCTGCCCGTTTGTCTCTGTTTACTGGCCCATCTTTTCCTATTCAAGGTCTCACTCCCCTCATTAACTCCTGCACTTGGGACCTCAAAATCAACTTCATTCTCAGATAACTGATCAGGGAACTGCTCAGGACCTTGAGAATCCTCTTGCAGCAACTCAGGCCTCTGTGACCTGTTTTTTAAACTCCATTCAGGCCCTTGCAGTAACTAGGCCTTTCTGGCCTCTCATCCCCAGACCCTGGCCCAGAAGCTGAATCAACACCCCTATTCCCTTCAGGAACATTGGCATGCACATCACCCCCATTCCCATCATGAAAATCAACATGAATGTGAACATCATCCCCAGTCCCATAATGAAAATCAACATGATCATTAGACACAATCACAGGCTGACACACAACAGTTCCATTCTTTTTCCTCATATGTGTTAGAGGTCTATTGGAACAGTTGGCATGCTTAGCAGTCCTTGAACCAGCACTGGAAGATTTGGGTAATTCAGGAAATGACTAGGAAAGAGGAAGAATCAAACTAAACATTTTGCCTTTGACACTGTTTATTTTATTTATTTGCCACATTTATATCCTGCCCTTCCCATCCTGGAAGGGGACTCAGGGTGGCTCATAGCAAAGGCACAGTTTGATGCCTTAAATACATATAAAATAAACAACATATACTTTAAAATCACATAATTAAAACATATCACTTAAAAACATTTCTTAAAATCACATAATCCAAAAACATATTTGAGGGGCCATTCTGATCGTAATTGGCAATGTTCATTATTGCACTAAGAAATCATTGTTGCATTGGGAGTCATTGTTCAAACACTTGGTCCCACAGCTGGGATTTGACTTTCTTCCTGAAGGTCAGGAAGGAGGGGGCTGATCTAATTTCCCTGGAGAGGGAGTTCCATAGCAGAGGGGCCACCACTGAGAAGTCCCTGTTTCTCATCCCCACCAGTCACTCCTGTGAGGGAAGTGGGATTGAGAACAGGGCCTCCCCGGACAACCTTAACCTTCAGAGCTTGTCTCAGGGTGGTTCATTAGGGGAGATACGATCAGACAGGTAAGCTGGGCCGGAACTGTTTAGGGCTTTATAGGCTAAAGCCAGCACTTTTGAATTGTGCTCGGTAGCAGACTGGCAGCCAGTGGAGCTGGCATGACAAGGGGGTTGTGTGCCACAGGTAGCTGCCCCAACTTAATTATTAGCAATCCATCTCCCAGTTTGTTTTACACTGAAACTATAGGTCTGTGTAGCTCAATATTGTGCACACAATATTAGACAGTTGGACCATGTATTTTCTGCATAAAAAGCTTGTGGTTATTCACATAGCATATGATCTAGTTCACAGTTTTCCTGGGAAATTATTTTATGTCACTCAAACCCCAAGTGAGAATTACAGGTCTAGATCAATAGAATGGACACAAATGTGGGAATGTGGTATTTTTGCAATTTTTGACACCAGCATCCAGTGCAAACAATAACAGTGATGCTCTTCTGCAGACTAGCTTGATAGTCTCTTGGAGCTATGAAACAAGAGGTTTTATGAGAGTTTTAGTAGGTATATATTATGCTTTATTTACTCAGAAGAATTATATAAACTCTGTATATTAGGTTTCTGAAGTATCTCTTTGCCAAAATCACAATAAAGGTGGATGTGTCTATTAGTTAATAGGGACGCTCAGTGATGTCCATACATGCGGTTCCCCCATTAAACAATTAGAACTTACGAATCTTACCAGGATAACTTTTGTCAGACCTCCTAGGAAGAACACATCTCTTTCTGAACATTTACATTAGATCTTCCCTTCAAATGACTTCAGTGTTATAGTGCAAGATAAAAGCATTTCAGACAAAGCTGGAGTTTCATAATGTGTTTCAGTGGTTGACTGGAAAGGAATGCAGAAAAGATCACATGGTAAGAGACAGACACAATAGAAGGTAAATCTAAACCGAAGTATATCCCTAAATAACACTGTAATAGGGGAAAACATCCCTTATTCATCTCTACCAGGTGTATTCTGCAGTGGAAAGACAGATTCCTTTCTTCATTTAAACATAGTTTGCACTGAAACTAAGTAAAATAAAAGTGTTAAGGTGCTCCAGGGTTTGTTTTACAGGCCCATTTATTCTAACCCTTTTTCATCACAAACATCAAAGGCATATATTAATAGACCAATAAAATATGTCCTGTCATGTTCAACAAGCAGTAAGACATCTGCTAAGTGAGACATCAATCACACGCAAGATGCTTGCAGGGTAACTGTGTTGCTGCTGAAGACTCATAATTTTACTGGCTTCTTTCCTACACAGATGGGAAAATAAAGATTGTTGAATCATCTCACTTATAGCTGAAACAGTGAGTGATCCTAATTGCAATTTTAAAAGACTCTGTATTGTTCTGACTGAGATTTAACTGATGTTTGCAGTGCCAAGTTGTCTGTGTGACAGGGCGGAATGAACTATGATATATCAGAATTAAAATGTAATGCAATGCATCTAGATATTTTTTATTTGAGAAACTTTAATTTATAGTAGTTCATGCATTTAATTCAAATAATTACTTTGTTCTGTTGTTTTGTAACTCAGTGGGTGGTAAGAAAAAGAATAGCGCATTTGAGTTTAATGGTGTATATTTCATTGGGAGAAATGAACTAGTTCAGTTGGATAAAAAAAATATGACAGTGGGATTCCTAAATATTTACGGTTGTCTTAGCTAACTACTACAAATGATTTACAAATAGCTTAAAAAGAAAGAAGTATTTTATGGTATTTCTCTGCTAGATGTAAAAGAATTAAGCTCTTGTCCATAGTGGATGAGTTTTTCCTGAAGGTCGCCTGTGCATCTGAGAGAGTTTTATTTGCCTCCAATTCCTTTGTCAGTTCCTTACAAAGAAATTGTGCATACTGTTTCCCTGGAATGGAAACTATAGTTACTAGGCTCTTTTGGAGAGCCTTTCTTGCACATTGGAACTGTAATTGCCTGTTTCCAACTCTCTGGAATTTTTCCTGAAAAGCAGGGATCGGAATCAACCTGTAGGTTTTAGTCTGATTTCTCCAAATGAGATTAGGATTGTTTCATTTACTTAGGTTTTCCAGTAGTCGCACAATGCTGAATTGAGGCATGGAAGGTTTAGGCAAAATTTGCAGAAGATAGTCTGTGTGTTTCATTTCCAGATCCTATACCATTGTTTCAAAGAATTAATCTAGAGTAGAACTAGTTGGCACAGTCTTAAACATATATGTTAAATTACATTTTCAAAAGTTGTTTCCTTTCCATTACCAGCCTTTTTCATTTTTATAACCCCTCTTAGTTGCTTCAAAGGGTTGGATTTTTTTTTCAAAATTGGGAGTAGAATAGAGTAGTGTTTTATAATACTCAAGAAACACTCTGAAATACTATTTTAAATGTGGTGGGGAGAATGTGACAACATAACTCTACAGATAATGTTAATCTAAAGTGCCAATCAGCCTTGGCCAGTATAGCCATTAATGGTGAGCTGAAATGAGCTGCAGTCCAAAAATACTGGAGGATATGAACAGGGCACTGTAGGGGTTTACCACTTCAATCATCATTTTTCTATCAGATATGAGGCTCTACTAAACCTCTATTGCCACTAAATGTGAAGACACCCACAAATTTCATTAATACCAAGAATGAGAGCTTTTCCTTGTTCTCACCTCTGCCCTCACTGTAAGGACCAAGGGGTGGGCTGTGTCTAAAAAAATTGTTTTCCAGAAGACAGAATGGGGCACCCACAACTATAAGAAATACATCAAAATAGGTAGATAGATAGATAGAAAAGGTACAATTGAAATTATTGCAAAATAAATGTATATTTTTAGTAATTATAGTGTACATATTATCTGCAATATGCAGTAGATACTAAATGTAAATACAGATTATTTTAATTGAATTTTTAATTTCTTTAATTTGAAATAAACGGTGAATTGTCTAATGTTTTTGGAGGCCCCCAAGCTGGCACCCTGGTAAGGACTTATTCCTGCCCTGCTACTATGGCCACCAGCTGTGGTGTCACCCAGATAACTGTAACTTGAAGACTGCCTGTGTGTATGTCTTTCTATCTTCTTCTTCTTCTTCTTCTTCTTCTTCTTCTTCTTCTTATTATTATTATTATTATTATTATTATTATCCCACTTTTTCTGTCCATACAGACTTAAAGTGGCTCACATCTGAAAGCATTTCAGTACAACTTAAAATATAGACATATACAAATATTAAAACAGTATTAAACAACATTAATGTTAAAATCAGCATAAGGCTCATCACCTTCCCAAACTACATTTCCCAGAATTCTGTGCTATCTCAATCTCTTTCCCAGCGAACTCTGCTTTCTCTCTGCTGCTTCTCTCTCCTAATGGCGAGAGGCCATAATTTAAGGAGGAATGGCAACCTTTTTGGCTTTGCTTTGCTTGCTTGTGCTGAAAATGAAACTGACTTTGAGAGGCTACTGAGGTTTACAAAATTCAAATCAAAAAGTATTGAGTAAGTTTCAATTCTTAAGTTTTTGGTGCGGACCATGCTTACATGTCGGATACGTCATAATTATGAATTTAACCAATTTGATCCAACTTACAAGGACCAACAATAATTTTGCACAGCCCTACTATCTGTCTGTCTATCTATATTCAATTAAACAATGTGTTACTCTTATTTTATTTTGTGTCAAAAGCATTGCATAAATAAATTAATATAAAACTGATAAAACAGAGGGAACACAAGGAGCTAAATAATTTTAAACCAAAAACAGGCAACCCTAAAAAATTGCTCTACAACATTTTACACTAAATGTCTGTGACATCAGAGCCCCAACACTGAGAATGGTAGTAATTATAAGTAATGTTTATTGCATTTAATTACAAATAATGTTATTTAGGACTCTGATATTAAGAGGTTTTTGAGAAGGATACAGATTTTTTTTGCAAGACCCACGACTTGACTTCCAGATATACAGGCAGACAGTTATTACATTTGATCTAAGTGCAGTTAACCAGCTGAGGGGTGTGTGAATTGAACAACCATACAGGCAGAGTTATTTCACGGGATTTTCTCTAACCAGTAATGTTGGGCAGATTGGAACATTTCCTTATATTATTGGGTCCTCCACCACGTTTTCTTAATTCTCCCAGTGGAGATGTGAGGCGACATGAAGAAAAAACAGCTCCCGGATCTTGTTTGTCGGCCTGTCTACTCCGTCCCCATTGAGTGCAGGACCTACTTTGAAGTGAATTATATAAAATTAAGCCGTATTGGTAGATTTTCATTCCTTCTTATGGGGTGTTTAAATCTAACTACCACTTTGGCAGCAAACCCTCTGTTAATACAGCTAAAAATGTACATATCAAGCATGCCATGTTTTTTCAGGTGGCCCAAATAAGTCATAGTATACATATAAAAGTTAAAAAAAATTGAAAATGAACATGTACCTCACTTGGAAATCAGGGAGCTCCTTTCAACCTGTCCTTGTCACGTTGCTTTGTAGATTTTTGCTAATATTATGCTTCTTATCTCCACATTAATGACGGCTAGGATTTGGTGGAGTTTAAGTAGACTAATATTAAATCAGGTTTTGAGCTGGCTGTCTTGTTAATGGCTCATCAAGCGTTTAGTATTTGTAATCAGGTTTTTGTTCCTTAGCCACAGGTTTCTCAACAGTTCTATCTTGAAAACTCATTTTAAAAGGATTGGTAGTGGCCAAATCATTAGATTTGTTTGAATGTATTTTCTTATCATCATCATCATCATCCTGGGAACATTCAAAATGTTCAAAACAAATGGCATTGCAGTAAACCTGGCAGTTAAATGAGTCATAACTGAGGTTCTGGTTGTGTGTGTGTGTGTGTCCTCATATATGGTGGCAAATGTGTGGTTTCTCTTCCCGCACTCTTCTCTTTCTTGCACGTAAATGCTGTATTTGAAAGCAATGAATTTTGATACAATGTTGAGCCGGTTGTTTTTGCAGAATTGTACTACTTTTCCCATCAGTCTCATATTATCTCTTCCCTTGCAACCTAGCACTCCTTGGCAGTAGCCACAAGGGAGGAAGATTAGAGCTGAATGGAAGGATTTGATTTCATTCGTTACCAATTTCGTGACAGATAATACCTTGCTAGAAAATTATGGTGTCATGCAGATTTAGTTCTTACTTGTTTCTGAGTAATTTAATTGAAGTAATTCACAGGGACCGAATTGTTTTAGATGGCATGGACTTTTTCTTGCAGCTACTTTTTTTCTTTTGTTTGGATTTTCAAAAAACACTACCTCTAGTTTAACCTGAAGACTTTTCACCTGAAGTTCACCTGAATTTTTAGTAATGCAGCTGTTTGTTTGTGTGAAAGCCTTGGTTTTTAAAACTTCTTTTAGAGGTGCATCTACACTGTAGAATGAATGTAGTTTGACACCACTTGGCTCAAGGTTGTGGAATCTTGGGAGTTGTAGTTTAGTGATTGTAGTTTAGTGATATTAGGTGATAAATAACTTGCGAGATTAGTCATTTTGTGTAAAGCTATTGTAACAAATAACATAATTTACCCAATATAGGTCTAGATTGATGACAGTTAAAAGTATGGTGTATTTAGCTCATGATTTAAGGATATTTGGTTAAAAATATTTTCATATTAATCATGTGAGTAATTCATGTCAATTCACCTGTGCCAGAGCATTCCCATTTATATTGGTATTTGTTAATTTATTTCTATATCACAACTTAAAGGCACTGTTTTGTTGTGACTCCCTTCATAGAGGAGCAAATCCAGAAGATGGTATTTGTTTGGGAATCACGTTCAATTCCTTAGCTGCAATTCTGTGAAGCCCCTTAGCCCTCTGTTTTGTCCACCATGCTATTCAACATCAACATGAGACCACTGGAAAAATGGTCTGGAGATTTTGTTGCCGACAATATATTGAAGACACTCAACTTGATTTCTCCTTTCTGCCACACTTTTCAGGAAGCTGTTCTAGTGTCTGGGATCTGTAATGGATTGGATTAGACCAAAGGAAACATAAATCAAGACAAGTCAGAGGAAAGTTGATCACAATGTAGGGATTAAACCTATCTTTGATGGAGTTGCACTCCTTCTGAAAATGCAGGTTGATAGTTTGGATGTACTTGTGGACTTCAGCCATGAAATGGGCAAATGCATTCCTGTAGCAGCCAGAAGTACTTTTGCCCATTTGAACCTAGCTGCACCTATTCCAGAGACACCTCATTAGACCAAGTATATTTGGAAATTTCAGCTAGTACAAAAAGTTGCAGCCACTGTGTTAATTGGGGCTGGTCCAATGGACCATACTGCCATACTGCTGCCCTGTTTTAACAGCTCCACTGACTACCAGTCTGTTTCTGGGCATATCTCAAGGTGCTGTTTATGACCTTGAAATCATCATACAGTTTATATCCGGGTTATTTGATACATTTCCATATATGAGCCTGCCAGTGCCTGGGCCCTCACATCCTATAAGAGGTCTAACTCATATCGTCCACTTCCATGGATCTTGCTGATGGAGGCCCAAGATGGTGGCTGCCTTAGGCTCTGGTAATCCTTTCCTCATTCCCATCCTTCGCTTAACAGGAAATGACTAATTTGTTCCAACAAGCTTTTGGGAATTGAAGCTGTTTAAAGAAAGGGCTTTAAATATATTTTGTGCTCTTTTTATTTTATTTTATTTGGAATTGCCTTTATCAATTTGAATTGTATGATTTAGAATGTTTTGAGCGTTTTCAATAGTTTAATTCCATGTTAATATTTTTTAAAGTGTTTTAACTGTATTATATGAATTCTAGTTTGTAAGCTTGTTTGAGTGCCTGTCTTGGGGAAAGATAGGTAGAAATGATGTTGTTGATGAGTAGAAGACAGTTTGTGTCAGGCGTCATGTCATCTTTTTCTTTAACTCATAGCCATTGTTGGTCCTCCTAAAATTTCTCAAAAGGTTGAAAGGATTTACAGGTTCTCGGAAATAGTGTAGGATATGGCATAGAAGATTGCTATAACAAAAAAATGTGTTCAAGGATATGTTGTATGAATGGAGTTCTCTGTCACCTGATTTATTTAAATAATAATTTAAAAAATTACTTATACCCTGCTTTTCTCCCAGAGGGGACTCAAAGTGGCTAAAAACTGCACACTTTAATCAATTTAAAACAAGGCAAATACAAAAACAAAAACAAAAAACAATTAAATAGTACTGTGTTTCTGGTTAAAAATATAGTTAAAACATAATAAATGCAATTAAAATGCATTTCACATTCTGATTTTGCCACTTAGGCTTATAAGTCTGGGTAGATCACATGCTTTGCATGCAGAAGGTCCCACGTTCAATCTATAGCCCTTCCAGTTTAGGGATTTGGACAATAACTGCTTCTCTCTACATGAGATCTTCCCTCTGCATGAGGTCTTGGAGTAGGCAGTACTGATTTAGATGGGTAACTCCATATCAGGGTACATCTGCACTGTAGAATTTATGCAATTTGACATCATTTCAGCTGCCATGGCTCAATGCAATGGAGTCATGGCAGTTGTTTGCTGAGACACCAGCACTATCTAACAAAGGCCTGTCAAAACACAATTCCCTTTTTTTCTGTGTCAGGAGCTCCTTGAGAAACTGTAAGTCGCTTCTGGTGTGAGAGAATTGGCTGTCTGCAGGGAGGTTGCTCAGGGGATGCCCGGATGTTTTGATGTTTTGCCATCCTTTGTGGGAGTCTTCTCTCATGTCCCTGCATGGGGAGTTGGAGCTGACAGAAGGAGCTCATCCTCGCTCTCCTCAGATTCGAACCTGCGACCTGTCAGTCTTCAGTTCTGCTGGCACAAAGGTTTAACCCATTGTGCCACCAAGGGCTCCACAATTCCCATGATTCCATAGCATAGAGCTATGGCCATTCAAGTAGTGTCAAACTGCATTAATTCTACAATGTAGATGCACCCTAAGACAGTTTAGTGGACTAGATGTAACTGTTAATAACAACTAATATAGACTGTTGAATCAAGTGGGAGATCTATACTTTCACTCTACCCATTGATTTAGTGAGTCTACTCTAGTTGAGACTAAGATTTTCAGGCCAAAACGTATATCTAATTATGTGTTTTGAATCGTTGGTTATCACATCATATATATTTCAGTTAATAGTTTGGTAATTACTTATTGACTGTATGGGAATGGTCAGATAATTCAAATATAACAACCTGTAAAAATCACAGGAATCAACTGTTTAGTTAGTGTGTTAGAAACAAGCACTTGTTGAAGAAAAAAAAGTGGAGGGGAGAAATTGAGTAAGTGCAAGGTACTAGTACTGTTTATGCAGGGCAGAAGCCAAAATGTCTTCATTTTTTTATCTGTATGCCAGGCAGTCATCTTGTTTTCAGAGTTCAGTGTTGTATCAACTACATTAAAGTCCACAGCTGTAGAATGATTGCTTTGTTGTGTGCCATCTTGCCTTGATTTTTATGATATTAAATTTACCCTTCCACATGTTTGTAGGAAAACGGTTTGACAGATGACATTGGAATATCAATTTGGAAAGAACACGTTTTCCTATCCCATAGTTCTTTGCTGGCAAAGAGCTGCCAAGCTGCCATGGAACTGGCAAAACACGACGTGGAGACTCAGAATAAGGCCTTTAATTATGGGAAGCACATGTCTATGAGTCGTAAGGTATGCTTTTTCCAAAAGTTGTTTTAGCTTCATGCATTTCTTTCTATTTTACCTGTATAGATCACACATGAAGTTAAAAACCATAGTACTGATGTGCAGCTGTTGGGATTCTGAAAGGCATATTCCATGTTAAAAGACAGGTATATCTGTAGTGTTCATTTGGTATTACTCTTGCAATTCTAATTGCTTTAAAATTATCAACACGGTTATTGTAAGTGCATACTTATGTTTATTTTGGCATGCAATATCTTTTTCTTATATCAAAGGTCATGCAATTGATTGAGAAGCAGCCATGTTCTCTTGAATGCTATATTTCTCATTCCCAAAGGAAAGCAGAAGATGTTACGTACAAGCCATATTAGAAGGCTTTCATATGTATTGCATAGGGCGTACATGTCCAGGGAAGCAAAGATCACCCTTCTTTGGGTGGAGGAGGGGCATATCAACTGAGAAACACTGACATGAGACAACATTACAAAGTATAACCCATTGGATGTAGTGAGATTTACTTTGGACTCCATGATTAGATTACTAGGTTTTCCATTTATAATAACCAAATTATACATGCCAGGGCCCAACAGTTTTGTCACAGTTCAGTATGACTGAAAGAAAGAAGTGAGGATGGGTGCTAATTGAAGCAGGTTGGGTCACAAGGACAGACAGGAAGTGTAAACCTCTTTGAATCATACCTCAAGTGACTTTTTCTCCATGTGAAGCATTGTGATTCACTTCAGAGTAATGGCTTTGAAGACACTGTAATAAGAGCAAAATCTGTCCTCCGCAATGGGTCATCTCTTAATTCACCAAAAGGATAGCACAGGAAGCAGTCTTTGGGCTTAAACATTTTTGTTTCTCCTCAGATGATATGCATTCAATGAAACAATTGCATCTATCTATATATATAGATTCACATTTCAAGAATTAATTAAATTGGTCTGCTCTAGCTGTGAATATCCAATATGATTCAGCCATTTGTATAGCGGTGTATAAATGCAGGCTTGCTCTTTCAACCAGACACTCATAGTCTTGCCAATCTATCTCCGAATATAGATAGTAAAAGGTTTGCTAATTACAGCTAAGATTCTTCTGATATGAAATGGGTTTGATCCCGATGAAACAGTCAGGAACAGCTTAATCCTGAGTGGTGTTTTTTTGGTTGGAGTTTCTTTGTGTGACTACTTCACATCTCTTAAAATGTATTCATCTCATTATTGATGAAATTAATTTTACTATAAAGAGTGGTTTTTATTGAATGCAATGTTTTGATCCATTATCTTTCAGCTAAATGTCGACATTCAGCCATTTCTTAGTGAAAGCTCTAATGACTCTCTGGCCTTCAATTTAAATTCTGCTCCTGTTATCTTGCATCAGGAATTAATTGGAAGAGAAACCTGGATTAAGCAAGTTAAAGAGGTAAGCAAAAACCCATCCACAGAAATGAATTGACTGCTGTGTACATAACACTAACAAACTGTAAACTGGCTTGTTGCAAACAGCCATAATTAACATTAACCACAATTTGTTGCTTCAAGGCTCTTCACAATCAGCCTAAAAGCTAAATACAAAGTGCTGCTCATTACCTTTAAAGCCCTGAACAGCTTGGGTCCAGACTATTTAATCAATCGCATCTCCTCTTACAAATCAGCCCGGGCACTGCGGTCATCGGAGGAGGCCCTACTCTCAGTCCCACCCCCATCTAAAGTACGGCTGGTGGGAACGAGAGAAAGGACCCTCTCCGTGGTCGCTCTCCCACCTTTGGAACTCCCTCCCTAAAGAAATAAAGCTGGCCCCTCCCTCCCTTCCTTCAAAATACAACTGAAGACTTATTTTTGCTCACTAGCATATGGAGAGGAGGAGGATTAGATGGTTGAGAGATCCCTGCCAGGCTTCTGGTTGAGAACTATTTGTATTTATTATTTTTTATTATTTATTAGATGCACTTATTGACCGCCATTCTCAGCCCTTACGGGCGACTCATGGCGGTGTACAGTACACATCAAAAGACAGTTACAGAGGCCAGTATCAACAACATATGACTATACAACAAATACAAACTACATAAAAATCCGCTTCGTCTCTTAGTAGAATCATAGCCAGTCTCATTTTCCTTATACCATTCCAGTTCTCATTACCGTAATGTTGTTGCTTAGCACTTAATTAAATGCCCTCTCGAACAGCCAGGACTTAAGGCTTTTTCGAAAGGACATGAGGGAGGGCGCCTGTCTGATGTGTGCCGGGAGAGTGTTCCACAGCCGGGGGGCCACCACCGAGAAGGCCCTCTCCCTCGTCCCCGCCAGCCGTGCCTGTGATGCAGGCGGGATCGAGAGAAGGGCCTCCCCAGACGATCTCAAGGTCCTCGTGAGCTCGTAGGCCAAGATGCGGTCAGAAAGGTATTTTGGGCCGGAACCGTTTAGGGCTTTGTAGGCCAAGACCAGCACCTTGAATTGGGTCCGGTAGCAAATCGGCAGCCAGTGGAGCTGGGACAACAAGGGCGTTGTGTGCTCCCTGCTACCCGCTCCAGTTAGTAGCATGGCTGCCGCACGCTGGACCAGCTGAAGCTTCCGGGCCGTCTTCAAGGGCAGCCCCACGTAGAGAGCATTGCAGTAATCCAGGCGGGATGTGACAAGAGCGTGTACCACCGTGGCCAAGTCAGACTTCCCGAGATACGGGCGCAGCTGGCGCATGAGCCTAAGCTGTGCAAATGCTCCCCTGGTCACCGCTGAAACCTGGGGATCCAGGCTCAACGATGAGTCCAGGGTCACACCCAAGCTGCGAACCTGCACCTTCAAGGGGAGTGCGACCCCGTCCAGCACAGGCTGTAACCCTATATCCCGTTCGGCCTTGCGACTGACCAGGAGTACCTCTGTCTTGTCTGGATTTAATTTCAGTTTGTTCGCCCTCATCCAGACCGTTACAGCGGCCAGGCACCGGTTCAGGACCTCGACAGCCTCCTTAGTAGCAGGTGGGAAGGAGTGACAGAGTTGGACATCATCTGCGTACAGATGACACCGCACCCCGAAACTCCGGATGATCTCACCCAGCGGCTTCATGTAGATGTTAAACAGCATGGGGGACAGTATGGAACCCTGTGGCACCCCACAAGACAAAGGTTGTGGTGCGGAACAGGAGTCCCCCAATGACACCTTCTGGGTGCGACCCTCCAGAAATGACCGGAGCCACTGCAAAGCAATGCCTCCAAGACCCATTTCCGCAAGGCGCCCCAGAAGGATACCGTGGTCGACCGTATCGAAGGCCGCTGAGAGGTCCAGGAGCACCAACAGGGACACACTCCCCCTGTCTAGCTCCCGGCGCAGATCATCCACTAAGGCGACCAAGACCGTCTCGGTACCATGCCCCGGTCTGAAACCAGACTGTGCCGGATCCAGATAATCCGTGTCTCTCAAGAATACCTGGAGTTGTGAGGCCACCACGCTTTCCATGACTTTGCCCAAAAAGGGGAGATTGGAAACAGGCCGAAAGTTGTCCAATTTAGTGGGGTCCAGTGATGGCTTCTTCAACAGCGGCTTTATAATAGCCTGTTTTAGGCTCGCTGGAATCTTGCCTTCCCGAAGGGAGGCATTCACCACCACTGTTACCCACTCGGCCAATCCCCCTCTGGCCTCTCTCAGAAGCCAGGATGGGCAGGGGTCTAGGATGGACGTGGTGGGCCTCATTCCTCCAAGTATCTTGTCCACATCCTCGGGTTTCACAAACTGAAAAGAATCCAACAAAATAGGACAAGCAGGTGCTCTCGTTACATCCACAGAGTCTGCATCTAACGCGGCGTCCAGCCCAGAACGGCTCAAGGCGACTTTGTCTGCGAAGAACCGAGCAAATGCTTCACAGCGCGCGACCGAATTGTCAGGGCTCCCACCTGCAGAGGCGGGAGTTAAAAGACCTCTGACAATCCGAAACAGCTCCGCCGGACGGTTCTTTGCAGACGCAATAGTGGCCGCAAAGAAAGTTTTCTTTGCGGTCTTTATTGCCGCGGCATATGCCCTAAGAAAGGACACAAACCGTGCTCGGTTTGACTCGCTCGGTTCCGAACGCCACACGCTCTCTAGTTCCCTCTTCCTTCGCTTCATAGCTGCCAGCTCCTCAGTAAACCAAGGGGCTGGTTTAGCTCGGCTACTTGAGAGGGGACGTTCCGGAGCAATCATGTCAATAGCCCTGGTCATCTCCCCATTCCAGAGAGCCACCAAGGCTTCGACATGGTCACCTACCGAGGTGGCGGGAAAATCCCCAAGAGCCGTCAGGAATCCATTCGGATCCATCAGTCTCCTGGGGCGGACCATCTTAATGGGTCCTCCACCTTTGCAGAGGTTAGGGGGCGCAGTGAGCCTAAATCTGATCAGGAAGTGGTCGGTCCATGGCAACGGAGAGATGGACAACTCCTCCACACCGCCACCCTGTTCCCATCCCTGACAGAAAACCAAATCCAATGTGTGTCCAGCACAGTGGGTGGGGCCAGATATTTGTTGGGACAGCCCCATGGTTGCCATGGCAGACATGAAGTCCTGAGCCGCGCCTGTGAGGGTCGTCTCGGCATGGACGTTGAAGTATTTGGCCTTTCCTGGTCCATGCCAGCCCCATGGCCTCATTTGACTAACCAATTCACACTGTTTTGTGAACCCTAGCTGGCTGTTGTAAATAATGTGGATGTTTTGTTTAAAGTTTATGTTATTATATAAGTTTGTCTGACTACATGTAGTTTAATTTACTGATGTTAGGCTTTAATTTGATGTTAAGTTTTAATGTTATTTTCATATGTGGGGTTTTTCTGGGAATTCATTTCAGTGTATGTTTGTTTTATGTAAGCATTGAATGTTTGCAACTGTATGTTGGAATCAGCTCTGGGGAATAGGGCGGAATACAAATAAATAAATAAATAATGGAAGAACACAAACACATTAACTTTCCAGTTCCATTAAACTCTCATACAGTATGGATCTGAGTATTCACTATTAGAAAAGAGTATTATTGTTATAATTATTCATTTTTCTCACCAACATACGGTGCCAAATTTAATAATAAAGTATTTATTTATTTATTTCATACATTTCTATATTAAATAAATAAAAATTAGAACATGTGACTTCTCTATTGTTTTTTGAAATTTAGGACAATTTTATTAAGTTCTTGTCAGAACTCATGACAATAGATTTTACTGAATTTTATGAAACTAGGTGATTAAATTTTATTTAAAATAAGTAAGTGTTCTGTTCCACTACTCAAATAACAATGGTTGTAGTTTTCCAACAGCTAAGTGCTTTCTAAACACAGGGTAGGAAAAAACACAGGGGAGAAGATGCTCATGCATTTATGATGCATGAAATACAACTTTGATATCCCCCCTTGATTTATATGATTGTTACATCTTCCAAAAATGTTCTTTTAATACACCTGCTTATATTTTAATGAACATAATCTTTATGTAAAGGGGATGTTTTAACTTTGAGCAACACTCTTACAATTTGTCCTTTGGGAAGTTTTGGAAAAGATTGAACGCTTGTGCTCCATGATTGGTATTGATGATTAGCACATTGGATTGTTTTTCAGAGTTGTCTTAGCATCTTCCTCCCTCCTTTTGAAAAGACAGAGGTAGAGTCCCACTGTTCACAGGCATTGTACAATTTATGGAGGACAAGGCTAGCATGAGCAGAAGACAGTGCTCATGCATTCATCCTCATTCTCCCTCATGCAGTCCTAAAGTAAACATATTTAAACTGTCCATAAATTTATCACAGTCACTTTCTTGTAGGCATAGGAGAGAATCAAACACATATAATGGTACTTAAACCATCTTACTTGTACTCCATTTTCTAAAGGAGGCTGTCAGCAACAGTGCTAAGCTCCTGACAGACAATGTGGAGCTTTGTTTCGATCTTTTCTGGTGTTTGGTTTGGAAGGTAATCCCCCCCCCCCCCCCAAAAAAAAAGATTCTCATACAAGTGCAGATTCTTCATACTTAGCTAGTGAAAATATGTTTAACTTTTGTTCTTTTGTTATTAAAGGCTCGAACTAAAGGGAACTTAATAGACTACGGTAAGGTAAGTGAATATCATATTGATTTGGATTTGGTTTTATATTTTGATATATACACTGGTAGACAGACTAGATGGCATAGTAATTTCTTAAGGAACTTGCCGGGTGGGCCAGGTAAGGAACTCCCCCTTTATTCCTGCACAAATACACACTTTGCTCCAGATCCACCTTCTCTCTCTCTCCCTCTCTCTCCTTTTTCTTCTCTCTCTCTCCTCTTTTTCCTCCTCCTCCTCCCTCTTCTATCTCTGACAACCTTGCAGCAACCTATACTTCTGGCCTTTTTCTCCTCCTTCTCTTCTAACCCAAGCAAGGATAATTAGAGGCATAGGATGCTAGAAATGCAAGAGACCCCCTCCCTTAAGAGGCTATCCAGTCTAGCCCCATTCTGCTTGGCTGAAAGGCACAAACTAAGCCCTTCCAACACATAGATTCTGGAGACATTTGACCAATAATAGTGTTTAGCAAACTGTGGTTTTCCAGTGTTGCCATTCCTCTATGCTCAATATGGGATTCTAGAGATGGTTAATCTACAATATATCAGTGTGTTCCCAACTCTGGTCTTGCAGGTGTTTTGGATTTCAAACATGATGTTTTGGTGCTTAATTTGTAAAACCATAATTTGACGTTTAATAGGCTTTTCCTTAATCCAGCAATTTTGCTTATCCAACATTCTGCCGGCCCATTTATGTTGGATAAGTGAGACACTACTGTAATAGTAGTAGTAGTAGTAGTAGTAGTAGTAGTATCAAGGAGGTTTTCCAATAACCTTGGATGTTCCAGTGCAATTAGGAGAGTTCACCATTCCAGGAAGCGTGAGAAGGTTTTCTAGTGCCTTATGATGTAAACCATTTCTGCACTGAGAGGTATTTGAAACTCTAGTTAGTAGGCTTCCTCCAAGCAATCAGTGCTCTTTGTAAGTGTTCAGCCATTATGCATGAAGAGACTGTTGCTGTGTGAACAGACAACTCAAGTGTGGTATTCAAGCAAACCTATTATGAGCCGGGCTTCGACATCAATACATTTATAGACTCTGTTTTTATGTTCTTGGAAAGGGATGGATTCATTATTGTAAGCCCTCCAAAGACAAATTATGATGCCATATGAATCTGCAGCACAAGCAATACTCTCATGTAGTTAACACATTGTACATTGCAATGAGAAAGCTGCTCTTCAGGAAGATTACTTCCTTAAACTATAGCATGAGTGCCTTTAGTACATGTTTTTATGCTGCAGAAGTATTTCATGAATAGGTTATTAACAGTGAAAATAACCGTTGTATATGACATCTTCAAACTTGTTGTGTTAGTTTAACTGCTTTTTAAATACACCATCATATATGTGAATTCCAGAAGTAGAGTGACATTGACTTATTGTGTTACTGAGATTGTGTTACTGAAGAACTCATCATATGATCTAATTTTATCTTTGGTCCAGATCATTTTCGTATCACTGCTCAAACATTTGAAAATATCCTTCAGTCCTTACTGCTAGGCACAAATAAAATATGTTTACTGTTTCATTGCTATATCTTGAGAATGTGATCACATCACAAAAATAATCCTTTATAGATCATATGTATAGTTCGAAGCTGGGGTGGAACTTCTTTAATATTGCCAGGTTTTATTGATGCTTCTCTAGAGCTTGATCTAACTGAAGAGAGAGCAAGAGGAAAAAATTATAATTAGGGAGTGCAGGTTTAGTGCCATGATATGATAAAGATTATAAGACTTGAATTGATTCTGCAGTTCAATTCCAATTTGATATAGATTAACATGTTATGATGTTAAGTTACTGTATACTATACGTACACACATTTTAAATTTGCAAGTGAATGTTCTATTTTATGCCCCCCCCCCCCCCGCCATTCCCAAAGCATTTTGGTAGCATGTGTATTACTGTCATAGGTCCCCGTTGCCTGAAAAGTTCATTGCATCTTGTAATATCCTTTCTGCGTAGTCACCCCCCCCCCCCCCAAAAAAGGTAACATTTTAGAATTTGCAATTAGAAGCCATTTACTCGCAAGCATTTAATCAGTATCTAAATACTCCTGTCTTATACTGGAAGTATGGTGACCACATGCAGACAGATTATTGATCCATCATCATGCTGTTTGATGGCCTGTTCCAAAGACTAAAGAAGGGAAGGGAAGGGGTATGGGGATAAGGATTATGGCATAAATCTTTGAGGGCGTGTATGTCATCCAGCTCAGAAGCTTGTCTCCTTACATAATCCTTTCTTCTGATCAGATCAGAGAAAGAGCAAAGCTGATTTTTGTTATAGTGCGTTATAGTGTTATCATGCAAAGAATTCTAGTAAGTGTACTGTAACAAATACAGCTGGATTTGGATTCACAGAGTTCCCTAATTTGGAAGAGCTCTATTCCAAAGGAAACTCAGACATTGCATCGTTATGTGCAATGTGTTATAAGGCTTAACAAGTAGCAGTTCGGCTCTACCATAAATATCAACATGCACTTTGCTATCCATCTGATCATATCTGCCCTTCTCACGTTTGAAATGTAATGCTGTAGTTAGTACATTCCTCATACCACATTGCTGTTGGCAAGTGGACACTTCTCCCAAACCCTAACAACATAGGCAGGAATCCTAACAACAAAAACAACCAACAGCAGCATCATTGGCCTAGGAAAATATGTAGTCAGTGATGTCTCCCACTATTGCATTAAGTCAGGCAGAGGCAGAAGGAATAGTCATTCACAAATGTCAAAGTCCAGATTCAAGCTAGCTTGTAATTTTTTAGGGTTGGGGAAAGTTATAATCTTTGTATTATCATAAAGAGGTCAGTTGATAAATAGATAAGTGTTTACAGTATCTTTCCAGTTCTGTGCTTTGCCAGGAAGAGCTGTGTTATACTGTAGCCAAAGAGCTGTGTAAAGTGAAGGATTTAAAATAAAGAGTTGTCCAGCTGCCATTTTAAAGAGAGAAAGAGACTAGCGTGCAGTCACTGATCAAATTTATAGCAACTAATGCTGACACCTTCAGTAACAGGGAAGTGTAAATGTATTAGCTATGAAGTGCATTGGCCCTATTTCAAGGTAACATTTTGATAGTTTAAATATCAGCACTTAGTGAGGCAGAATGTTCCCCACAAGAGAAAACAAATTTAGAAAAGCCAACACATAACATGGCAAACACTTAATGCATTAGTTAGTTCCTTGACCACAAATCAATGTTGTGTTTGCTTTTTGCTTTTGCTTTTTTAAAGTAAGTTATGAGGGTAGCTGTGGGTTAGCTTCTACGAGAAAGGCACCTGATTTTATGAGAACCAGAACAAAGCATTTTAAAAATTGTTAGAATGCTTTTAGTAAGAATGAGAATTCTGATAACAACAGGGAAATTATTTTTGTTATGAATAAGCTATGAGGCTTTTTACTTGGGTGATAGTTTAAAAATCATATGTTTTACTCTAAAAATAGGTTTGGCATGATTAGGTCAAAAACCAGAGTGATGGATAATTGTATTTGAGAGATTATAGCTGTATATGTTTATTTTCCTGAGTTTAGTAAAGGGCTGAAATGGAAGTTTCAGACCTTGAAATGTCATGATACACATGATACAACCAAAATTGTTCTCTGTGGCATTTTTTTCTGTTGTTGCTCATGTGCTGAAACTTAACAAGTGTTCAAATCATCCTGTTTAGGCAGTCATAGTTGTTGGAAAGCTGTCATTGTTCATAATTTTGATTCTGGGTTGTTTTTTTATTCTGTTTTAGCCTAGTTGATTTTAAAGTTTGTCTTATTTTATTTATGCCAGTATATGGCAGCAGCCTTAGGTTATTTAAAACGAAATTGAGTGTATGTAAATAGGTAAAAGTTTGGTGTATATTCATTCAAGCACATTTTGACAGAGAAGTTACAGAAGACTGGGATGCTGAAATTTGTAGCTCACTGTTTGTGCTGAATGTGATCCTCTGTAAGTGTTTAATGAGTGATGGATATTTATCACCTCTTTAAAAGTGATATTTCTAATCCACTTCTTATTAACACCAGATGACATATAATGTTCTCATATGTTTAACAAAATAGCAGTTTATTGCAAAATTTGAGTACTTGCTAATTGCAAAAATGTAGAAAACATTTGTGGTATCAAATTGGCTGTTTCTTACCTGCTTCCATATATCTTAAGTTAGTGTGCCTAGATTTAAACACTTTGAAAGAAATGCTTAATTAATCTTGCAACATGCTTATCATAAAACATATTTTCCCCCAAAGTGTAGTGCTAAGTAGTGTGAGAAATTAAATGTTTTATGAATTGGGACATGAGCACTTAAGTACTATGCCATGCTAGGAATTGAGTTCATCTTCAAATATACATAATTAATTCATTTAAGTTACATGTTTAGATAAGAAAAAGCATTTATTATACATAACCACTACTACTGATTTAAAATAGATGGCTCTTTCAAACGAGTGTAGTTTCTCAAGTTGTTTTCAGATAGACATATTATCCTACTGAAGTGTATTATCATATATACTCATGTATCAGTCAACATCATGTATAAACCAATTTTGGGGCCAAAATTGTGGATATTTATATGACCCATGGATTAGTCGAGTGTCATTCTGCAAAGAGGGGGAAGCACCAGTGTTGTCTCAGGACCAGTTGCCCTGGCTGCAGTCACTGCCTTTTCTCCATCCGGGTATTGAAAAGGGTCAGAAGCGTCACCATGGCAAAGAGATTAGACTGGGCTGGTGCTTTTTTGAGGTTCTCCCATTATGGACTAAATTCTTGCTTTTCACTACTCTACTCAAAGAAGGAGCGGCCACATTTGTTAAGAAAGGTGCAACCCATGTCTCCATGATTTTTTTTACAGTTGTTGGTGCACCACAAGTCTCCAAACTTCCCAGACTCCTCTGCCCTTTTCCCTGGGCCATTTTTAATCCAAATGAAACCTTCAAAGATTCACAAGAAAATGGTTAGAAATGAAAACAGAAATGACACCATTTCAAGAGGAGCACTGTGGCTCGCAGGGATTGTAGTGGCATATTTCTTAACTCCTGTTTTAGTGTGGTCAAAAATCTGGAAACAGTTGCACAGTATTTTGTAATCTTTGAGTTGGTCTAATAAAGGAATTATGCTAAAATGGATTTAACAAATTTTCTAAGATACCAAGTTGGCAAAATATTTATTTTTCTTGTCCTCAATCTTGATTCCTTCACTATGGTTTAAAGTTACAGCAAGTTAAGTAAAGGAAAGGATCCCAGATATGGTTAGCCAGGAATCTTTTACTTCTCTTCACTCCCAGTTATGATTTCAAGTTAACTGATATGTAATCAGATTTGGAAGCGTTATCAATATGCAGGCATTCTCTTCTGCTTGGCCTATACATTAAATATATAGTAAACAGATGGGTTGGTTGATGCTTTGAGATCCACAGTTGCAAAGGACCACGCTTATGTGTTAGAGTAGCTAGACTAATGGGTTTTGATGGGGTGAGAGAGGTTTAAATCTCCACTGAGCGATAAATGTCACAGAATAAATTTGGGGCATTCATTAGCACTCAACCTGTATCTCTGCATTGCTGTAAGGGGCAAGTAGGCCATGTCCTCTTTGAAAGAAAGGTAAGATATAAAATGTGTGGCATAATGTAAAATAAACCATGTGTAGTTCATGTTTGATCAGCCTACACACTGCCTTGCCAGAGAAAGAAAATATGCCATGCAGGTGAAGAGTAAAGAACAAGTAGTTTACTCTTCTTAGCTCAGAACAACATATGTGCAATGTGATCAGTTGCACCAACTCACATAATGTCATTTTATGAGAGGTTTTAAATAGTCTTTCTTTGTCCATTTGGATAAACTCCTTCAGCAGCTATTGAAGCGAGAGCACAGTCCAAACCCTGTCTCTCTCTGCTTCTCTCTTCTTCTCTCCACCTGCACGGCTCAAGCCTGTACAAAAATGTAACAGTAACCAAAAGTCCCAGGCTCAGCCATCTCCTCAGGAATTGCCTGACCAATCAGCTTCATGCATCTTATTTTACAGTTGACACACACACACTCACTGATTCCTTGCATGATCCAACAAAATGGATATAGGAAACAGCTTGTTACTTGTTTGCAAGAGGGGGAGTACACTTCTCTGTTGTACGGGCACAATACAGGGCAAGTAAGCTTCTTTAAAGTTCATTTATTTCAACTAAATATGTTGGCATTTCCTGGAGGCACCAGTAGTAGTTTTGCTGTTTCCTGTTGATTCAGTTGGAAATCTATCCCTAATTAGATTAAAATATCTGAGTAGGAAGATGTTCATAGATGCTGTGAATAACGTGCTATCATTCATGACCATTGGCCACTCTGGCTGGGGCAGATGGGAGTTCTCCTCCAGAACATTTAGAGAGCACAAGTTTGCTTACCCTTCTGGCTTATAATAAATCCAGAAATACATTATTGTTCATTTATTATTCCTGGTTTTGCCATTGTTTCTTTATTCTTTGGAACTGTACAGTCGTTGACGGCATGCAACAACTTTGGTGAGCATAGTCTAAAAATGCTGCCGCAAAGTGCCTGTTCCTCTACATTAGAGTGGTCCAGAGGGCCTTGCGATTCCCCTTGGAGTAAACAAAGATTGCACAGTAAACCGGGTTTAGTGGATTACTCCTGTGGGCTGAAATCTGCAGCCTTTTTGCCTTCTGGTTAATCATATTAAGGTCAGAGAGCAGAGAGAATGGCACTCCAGAGTAAAATGTTTCTGGATTGCAGCCATCATGTCAAATTTATTTTGAAAATCTATTCCAGTGTATAAGCAGAGTCGTTTACATTGCCGTAGTGTCTGTCTACAACATGAAAAGTAAATGTGCCTATTAATCTCATTGCTTATGGTGATGTTCAGTTCAAAATGTGTGTTTGTAAATTCATTAAGTACAAGATTATTTGTTGGGCTTATCCCTATTAGGAAAGCATTACGGACATGATTATTTGAAAGCTTTCTATTGCCGTTATATACTCGTCTTGGCATCTTGAATTCTCTGTAACTGGTGGACTTCATTACATTTCCTGGGATTGATCATTGATTAGGGGATTTTGAAGTCGTGCAGTTAAACTGTTCTCTGAAGCCCAGTCCACAACGACAACGCTGAATCCATAATGTTTTTTTGTCGGCTTCTGTATATAGATATTTCTGTCAAAACTGACGATATTGTGCCTGTGTTTTCTCACAGTTGCGAGAGGCAATCAAGGCTGGCAAAGGTGTGACTTCAGCTATTGACCTATGCCGTTTCCATGGGAACAGAGCGCTGGAGGCTCTGGAGTGCTTCCCTCCCTCTGAGGCCAGATCTGCTTTGGAAAACATCGTTTATGCCGTGACAAGGTGGTCATGATGTACCACCGGAAAAAAAGAAAAAGAGGCTGTTCTTCATTTTGCAGAAATGAGTGGAACGCGTAATAGTTCTGCAAGAGCCATTGCTAGGCATCCAAATGTGTCAGTGGTGAGCTTTTCTCTCTCTCCTTCTCTCTTCCTTTAAGTGTTTCTGTTCCACTCACCACATTCCCGAATGAACATCTATCCTTCGGAACTGCTACAAACAAAATTAGGGAAAAAAAGGTCAAACAGTTTTCACTTGTCATGCCAGAAGCACACTTGAGGCTGCACCGGTAGAAATAATTAATGAGACTCACTTCTGTGACCTCAGCAAATGGACAGGAAATAAGTCCTTATTGATTGGACATAGCCAGGGATGGCGCCAGTGTGGTGGCCTGTGGTTTTCCTGCGCTGGAGAAGGCAGAGGGGGGCCTGAAGCGGCAGGTGTCGGGAGGGAGGCTTTCCAAACCGACCAGAGAGAGAGATAGATGCCTGTTTGAAACCAAAATTAATGTGCCAGTTTATCAACATGAAGGGCAGCTCGATAATTTAGGCAGGGAAAGGAGGGGGTCTTCTTTTTTATCTTAGCGATACGCAGCTCTGTCTCCTCAGACTGTTTCTCTATGTATTTAAACATAAAATTACCCCGCGGTTCATGTGCTGCATGTTTGAAATGGTATGGTAAGAACTCTGCAATATTAATTTTGATTCTGTATAAAAGAACAATTTTGAATGTCGAGTTTGTCAAGTCTTCAGTTTGGCTCCAAAGAATGGAATTTTAAACTTCCAAGCAAGTGAAATAGTTGCCTTTTATATATCATGTCATTTCTTTTCAACAGAAGCAGGCGCTACAGTTTTACTACATTTACAAAACAATGGTTTTGTGCACACAAAATAAATGCGTCTTCGTAAGGCTGTGTGAATTGTCTGAAACAAAGAATGAAGTTCTCCCCGCCGCCGCCTCCTTCGGTGCAAGATTTCATCCTGAAGAGATGTATATTACATGAGAAGTTTTTTAACCTTACTGCGTCGAATGTTAAAAGTCCAATTATAGGGAGAATACAAGGTATATCAGAAGCCTGCAATCTGACACTGTCTCTATTTTGTTCATAGGAGATGATTTTTGTGGTTTGCATGCTTGCAATCTGAGAACGTCGTTGACAAGAAGGCTGAGTTTACATAAATGATCCAGATTGAGACTCAGCTACCTTTCTTCCTTCTGTGGTGTAATTACAGCCCAATCTGGAGACAGCTAGCACAGCAAACAGATTTCATTACATTGCTCTCTCAAACACTAAGTGGAGTTATTTCAGTTAACTTTCTTCTTCTTCTTCTTCTTCTTCTTCTTCTTCTTCTTCTTCCCACTTTCTTACACGCATGCCCACATACTCACAGACCTTCTATATAATGAACCACTATGTGATTTTCAACTTTTTTTAAGCCTCACATTTAATTATAATTGTAACAGAAAGAGGAACTGAAGCATCTTGATAACCTTAGTTAGGGCTAAATTTTTAATGGGGCTTGTCCCCGTATAAGCCGCCCTGAGTCCCTTTGAGGAGATGGTGGCGGGATACAAAAATAAAGTTATTATTATAATATAGTAATGCATTGCTTTAAATCAGGACAGTACATAAAAAGAAACACTAAAAAAGCAGGGGAATTCCAGACAAGAATCAGTCAGTGCCAGCTAACACCTCTCAACAAAGGATTCGCCCAGGCAGCAATGAGCCAGGCCTTGAAACTGCAAGGCCATTAAATGCTAATCAAGGTAGCCAATTGCAACATTCCCACTTGCCTCAAGGAGACAAAGAGTTCTTTCTCCCACCCTGCCCATTCCACAGATATATAAACCTCACTTGCTTAGTTTCCAGCAGAATCCTCAACCTCTGAGGACGCCTGCCACAGATGTGGGTGAAACGTCAGGAGAAAATGCTTCTGGAATATGGCCATATAGCACAAAAAACACACAGCAACCTATTGATTCCGGCCATGAAAGCCTTCAATAACACAATGCATTGCTTGTTGCCAAAAACATTATTAGACTGGATGAAAACAGAGATCAGACCAGTTAAATCCTCTTAAACACTGGAGAAAAATCCAGCCCGAAAAGAGGACATCAAAAATTATGTAGGGAAACTGTTCTCAGTTTCAAAGTGTATTTTTAGCATCTTGAATAGTCTTGGATGACACAATAATACAATTCACAAAATGACAATTTCCTATTTTCTTTCCCTTTACCAAGTACTAGTCTCTGTAATAAAGATGAGAAATTTTAAAAAAGAAGAGAGAAAGGATGAAGAGAGGAAGGATGACAGAGAGAGTTATAATATTGCTTGAGGTAGATAGCGAAAGCTGCGATCGGTCACCAAAGAAATCCAAGAGGTTATTCCAGGAAGAATGTTCTCTATGTTTTTCTCTGACACACACTTTTAGCAAAGACGGCATTCTGTTTAACTGCTTAGTCCTACAAATCTTTCATCCACTGCTTGATCTCCGGACAACTTGTGGGCTATCAGCATTGTAATAGCCACCACTTAGCTCCCAACAGCCCTCAGGAATCATATTCTGTGTCCAGTGGATATGCCCCACCTCTGAAGAGAGCACCTTAGAGAACATTTTAAGACCTAGAGCTATATGTCATACTAGGAGTGCTATTTATTCTGACATCTTTTCCAAAAATAAGTCAAGTTACTGCACCACTCCAGAAAATATGAACTAGTTCTACTCTCAACTGTTACATCAACATTTATTATCTGATAGTGAAAAATGAATGAGGATTTTATTCCTGCAGACTCTGAAATTCTGCTGAATCTAAAGAATAAATCTGAAGTATAGAAGCCTTTATGACAGTTCATCCTCTCATTCTGAGTCTGAACACGTTGGGAAATGTGGCACAGAGAACTCCTACTTAGATAAGCAGAATGCAAAGTGATCTTGTGGCACTTTGGAATCAGAACAAAGTTGGTTGCATAAACTTTTGTAGATGAAGTGTACTTTCTCAGGTGCCTCTGGAAGTGGATTTAGTCTAGGAATGTTTCTGCTACCAACTTCTTTCTCTCAGTCTCTAAGATGCTACGAGGTCCCTCTGAATACTTCTATTCCAGGTTAGCACAGCCCTGCCTGAATTTTATAAACGGAGTTGGATTATAGAAGAGATCGATATGTCTTTGAATTTCATGGTAGAGGTGTTTGCCATTCATGATGTTATAATAATAATAACTTTATTTTTGTATCCCACCAGCAACTCCCCAAAGGGACTCGGGGCGGCTTACATGGGGACAAATCCCAGGCAAACGGAGATTAAAATATAACACGGTAAAATTACAGATACAAACATAAAGCATAAACCATCAACAACAACCAGCAGCCGAGCATAGTGGCCATATACTAACTGAGGGGTGAGGACGGGGCTTGTGCAATACAGCTGCAAGAACAGGATTGATATAAAAGTGCCGGAGCTGGATGATGATAAGTTTGGGCTAGAAGGGCCAAGTAAATTAGTGCAGTACAACTACAGGGACAATAGTGAAGTGAAAAAGCCAGATATTAAGTTATGGCTATAAGGGCCAGCATTAACTAATGAACCAAATTACTGGTACTGTATAACTATCATAGGCACTAGTATTTCAGATGCTTTAACATATTTTCAACGAATTATGGCATGTCCTAACAAAACAATATTTGCATCCAACAGTAAGAAGAGTAGCGATCAAGATGTCTGGAGTCTATGAAATAACACGTATTCATGTGCTAGTGTCAGTGTTGCTAATTGCATAAACCTGTTTGAATGGAGAATAAAAAGGTCATACTCCGACATGGATGTACAATGTTAAGTTTCAGATATATTCAGTAAAAACATTACCATTTAAGCAACATGAGCATGAAGATGAAAATATTCACATGTTTGAATATATCAAACATTTTAAAACAAACAATTCAGATTATAACAATGGAACATGAAAACTACATTTTAGAACATGGCCATATAGCCTGAAAAACCTACAACAACCCAGTGATTCCGGCCATGAAAGCTTCAACAATACATTTTAAGTATCTAAACAAAATCAGTTGTGTTTAAAAGAGTTTGAACATGATTGTCCTGCTTCTTGGCAGGAAGTTGGACTGGATGCCCATGAGGTCTCTACCATCTCTATAATTCTACGAGATCTATCCTGTGACAAAATCATATCTAATTATAAACTGAAGATTACAAAGGAGGTTCCATATGCACATACTGTATAAATGATAATTTCTTAAATTGTTCTTAATTTCTAACTTAGCATTTCTTCAAAGGGTATTAAGTTAGAAAACAAAGAACCTTGAGGGTTGCTCAATAAAAAAAAGTCAGACTCGATCAGCTAGAAACAAGCTCTGGGGAAGTCTCATTGAAATACAGTAGACTGTTAACTGGCACCCATGGGGATAGGTAGATGCCAGATAAATGTAGCTTCTGGTTGCTTGAGAGTTACTATTAATAAAAAAATAGGCCTAATACTATACCCCATACTATGCCGTATCATAAATTCTGTATTGATTTGATATTAATATTGAGACATAGTACTTAAAAACAAATTAAGATAAATACAAACTTAATGTAACATAATTTTGCTATATTATAAAAACAGCTTTGTGAATACAATATTTTTCTTAGATTTTTTGCCAGTTGCTTGAGACTTCTAGTTGCTTGAGTTCTGGTTAACTGAGAGTCTACTGTAATTGAAAGCTTTCAGGTTTTGCCTCAGAGAATGGGTTTGTTTCCTGGTGAGGGCACTGGAATCTTAGAGATAAATCACAACCTAATTCCCCCCCCCCCCCTAAATTTAACAATAATCTGTTTCAGCAAGCTACACCCTATCAGGAAACATTCATTTGCTTCTGTCAGATTGTTGAGTGATTTTATATAAACCACTCAATCTCCTGGTTTATATTTTCAGTCTCTTATAGTGATATAAGCTATCACTAGTGTTCAATGAGATTGTGAAACCTGATTTATTGTGTAACACCTGAAATTGTCAGCTGCAGATAATGCAGTTATTTGCTGCTAGTATGTGTACTGTGCATTTTTGTCTACCACAAGAATTCCCTTGTCTCTAACGTAAATATGTTTTGGTAGGTGATAATAACTGTTGCAAAACTTCAGATGCTATTCATAGTTCCATTTGCACCTAATGCTCTTCTTGATTTTTATCTTCACTTGTAAGAATAACTTTGTTGTTTTTTCACACTTGTATATTGGAGTGTTTTCCCCATTAAGAATAAGGCAGCATACTTTGACAGTCCTACACTTTTATCTTCATAAAACTCAAAGAGAGTGACTTCCCAAAGGACATCCAGTGGGTTTCATGTTTCAATGCTAGGCTTAAAGCTGAATTTCTCGAATCTAGTTCAATCTTCTAACCCAGGCAAGGACAAACTTTGGCCTCCAGGTGTTTTGGGCTTCAACTCTGGTAGGCTGTTAGGAATTGTGGGAGTTGAAGTCCAAAACACATGGAAGGCCAAAGTTTGCCCATGCCTGTTCTAACCACTATGCTATAGTCATTCCCAGAAATTAACATACTTTCTAAATAGTATTCAATATGTAGAGTACCATAAATTCATGTCTTTTTAAAATTCTCACAGACTGCCTGTATAGAAGTACTTTAGCAATGTTGATAAGAGTTTGTGACATCCAAAAATCTATACACATATATCTGAATTAACAAAATTTCCCTGGGCTTTACATCATTTACATCAGCAAACCAACACCGGCTCCTACAAAAAGCAGGCCTTCCCCATGATCTCCAAAAGGCCAGAGCATTTGTGAATGAACCTATGACGAAATCAACAATCATTTCCTCCCCTTCCCCACGTGGAAAAGAATATATATACATATATATATATATATACACACACACACACATACAAACACACACACACACCTATTGGTAACAGACATAGAAATAACATGAAAGGAACAGGGATAGGACCCGACACCAAAGAAAAGAAGAGCAGTTCAACACGTTTCAACAAAACAAATATTCAAAACTAACATTATGCAAACATGAAATGAAACAACCAGGTCAGTTAGGCCTTGCCTAAGTAAAGGTTTTGAATCTTCTAGAGACCAATTAAAAACTTCTTAAAAGTGCATCCTGCGATGTGATTTTTCATCTTTTAACAAGCCTCCATTTTTCTTATTATTTCCTTATTGGTGGAAAAACTATAGATCTATTTTTTTCAACATGCCTGGGTAGCTGTTGAGGCAGGCTAATCTATCTTCTTTTGTTTGCCCTTCATAAATTCTCAGAAAATAATTTTGGAGGCAGCTGTTTTCTTTTCATTCTATAGGTAAGTACCCTCTGGTACTGTAGTAAAGGTAAAGGTTTTCCCCTGACATTAAGTCTAGTCGTGTCCGACTCTGGGCATTGATGCTCATCTCAATTTCTAAGCCGAAGAGCCGGTGTTGTCCATAGACCCCCTCCAAGGTCATGTGGCTGGCATGACTGCCTGGAGTGCCATTACCTTCCCACTGGCACGGTTCCTATTGATCTCACATTTGCATGTTTTCGAAGTGTTAGGTTGACAGAAGCTGGGGCTAACAGCGGGAGCTCACTCCGCTCCCTGGATTCAAACCACCAACCTTTTGGTCAGCAAGTTCACCAGCTCAGTGGTTTGACCAGCTGCACCACTAGGGGCTCTGCACAGGTAAATTAAGGTCACCAAAATAAAATCCCATTATTTCCAAGATCAAGCTTTGTTGCATTGTTTACTGCAGACATATTGTTGCAACCCATCACTGAAAGTCTTTCTACCTCTCATTTACCATCCTTTTGCAATGCTGCTAAAGACTGAGCTAGATGGAAGACAGGAAAGTCATGGAGGTGGACCAGGCTCCCATAAAATGACTTTGTTAAAAGGACCTTCTTCGTCAGAGGCTTTATTAACAGATGTGCCTGCATATGGTCTGTCACTTTGAGCGCAGCACAATCTCTTGTTATTAAGTCAACATACCTACTGCCTTCTGTCTAACAGGACGCTAGTACTCTTGTTCCTCATTGGATTTTTGTTAAAACATTGAAATATCCCTGCAAGCATTGTCTATAGACAATTCTCTTATTCTATAGATCTGCTTCACATCATCCACAATCTGGCCATGGCTACCATATTTAATGAAGTGCACAATGTTTGTAAACCAAATAAAGATAAATTGTATATATAAGAATAATTCATCCTACTTCCTTTAGTTTTTTTAAAAAAAGATGGTGTTGCTCATAATATAAAGGCTTTGTAATGTCTTTTTCCTTGGTTTTCTCATTATTACCTCAACATTAGTTAGAAGAGTACTTTGGCTCCCCCATGTGTAAGAGATTTCTACAGAGGTCTGAATCCCATTTTTTCCAAAATGGATTATTTCAGGGGTTTTGTGCCTGTATTTGAGGGAGATTTAGCAATTCTTTGCTTTCTGAAATAAAAAATGAATTTTCTAATATTTTAAGTAAAATTGAAAGTTCATGATAAATCTGTCCAAAATTTCAAAAGCAATTCCACTACTGCAATTAGAAAATCAACTGTTTTAAAATGCATTTCCTGCTGGTTCGTAACTTTTCCACAATAAAACTAATTTAGAATTATAATGGTACTTAAAGGCGGATATTTATAGTGTTGTATGTATCTGATTTTTTGTAATTGTTTACATATATAGAGATGTGATACAGTAAAAGATTCGACCAGCAAACATCTCTCAAGAATCTTCACCTTTATTATCCTTTCATTGAAAGCAAACCGTGTTCATCATAACTGATTACAAACATTAATTTAAGGAGCCATAACATATAACTGAGTTAAAACTATCTTATCTATCTATCTATCTATCTATCTATCTATCTATCTATCTAAATATATAACATAGAGCCCCTAGTGGCGCAATGAATTTAACCCTTGTGCCAGTAGGACTGCTGACCAACAGGTCAGTGGTTCAAATCTGGGGAGAGCAGGTTGAGCTCCCTCTGTCAGCTCCAGCTCCCCATGGAGGGACATGAAAGAAGGCTCCCACAAGGATGGTAAAACATCCAGGTGTCCCCTGGGCAACATTCTTGCAGACAGACAATTCTCTCACACCAGAAGTGACTTGCAGTTTCTCAAGTTGATACTGACACACACACGCACGCAAATGAGTTGTGTTGTTACATGCTGCCTTCATGTCATTTCCGACTTATGGTGGCCCTTGGGCAAATGTATAATGGGGGTTTCTTGGCATTATTTTTTCAGAGGCAATTTTCCTTTCCAGTCTTCTGCAGCTGAGAAAGGAGGACTTGCTCAAAGTCACCCAACAGATTTCCAAATGAACAGGAATTTGAACTCTGCTCTCCAGAGTTAAAATCACTACACTATGTTGGCTCAGCATCCTTTCATAGGAATACGAAATAAACTGTGTTTTGAGTAATTTTCTACAAACATCCACTGTACAAATTGCAAACATTTTCATTTATCCACAGTATATAGAGTTTTGGTTAGTAAAACAATCACCACTTTCCTATTTCCAATCAAAGGTCAGCTACACCTATTGTTTTCATTATAGTTTTCATTAGCTTGAAAGAGTCAAAAGTTTTCCCTTGCTAAACAATATGTATTTATTAGTCTTTAGGAAACCTTTAGTGGTCCTTTGAGGATTTCCTGTAAGATATGTTATGATTTTTATGACACTCCTGTGATGCAAAAATAGAATGGAGTATACTATCGAGTGCCCAATAATATTCATAATTTACTCAGCAGTACAAAACCTGACCAAAGTTCAATGGAGAGAATGTGGGTCCTTGAAGATACCACCAAAGTTTCAATGATGACACGCTGGTCGTAGCTTTGGTAGTGTTATTGTGACACACAGATCTTAAAATCAGTCTATGATAATACAAGCTGGTCCTAATCAACCAGTTGAATGCTAAAGGCTTAAATGATCATTTCCTTTCTATCGTTTCCATTCTGTGGTTCATTCATTTTTACAGAGAGTCAAATACATGTACTTATGGTCCTTTCAATGTAGCCCTTTTTATGGAAAGCATGACTGAGAAATAAACCACCCTTCCCTCCCATCGCTGGTTTCAATGAAAACTCTCCAGCATTGTCTGAATAGCGCATCCTTCCTTGCATATGCTCATCAGAGACCATTTTCTATTTCACTCACACATTCAGCTCCACTATTTATAATCTAGTTAAACAATGCCAGCATGCAGCAGTAAAAGGTGTGCATTTCATATGCAAATCAGTGGCAATAATTTTGTACAATTGCTTACTTGTTTGCATCATTATGTTCAACAGCAGTGTAACAAAGCAGATGCCACAAAGAATGTTACTAAAATGTGGCTTTGTCTTGGCGATTCCATCCTCCCTTTCACATTTTAGCTAATGAAGCAGTTTATTCATAGATGACAGAAGTATGACAGGAATATACAGACTGCTCATTCATTCATTTAGACTGCAAGTGCAAATACTTCCATTAGCACCCAATCCTAAATGGTGGGTGCCAGTGTATATCCCTGCAATGGCAGAGTGGGTATAGTATAATGATAGGAAATAGGTTACTCTGTCTGAACTGCATCTCTTGCACAAATAGGCAAGCAACAGCACCTCACTCATATCTTACAGTATTAAAAGTACAGGAAAAGAGATTTCACCCAAACATTAAGAAGCTCCTGATGGTAAGAGCTGTTTAGTAGTGGGATATGATGGCCCAGAGTGTAGAAAGTCTCCTTCTCCAGAGGTTTGCAAGCTGAGGCTGGATGGCCGCCTGTCAGGAGTGTTTT
Source organism: Anolis sagrei (assembly GCF_037176765.1). NCBI lineage: Eukaryota > Metazoa > Chordata > Lepidosauria > Squamata > Anolidae > Anolis > Anolis sagrei. The sequence continues at coordinate 95,178,365 of NC_090021.1, forward strand.
AATTGGATGTTCCTGCCTGGCAGAATGGAATTGGACTGGATGAGCCATCCAGCCAATTATGTGATTCTATAATTCTTTCAAAACTAGTTTCAAATAAATTTATTTATTCTGATATTTTAACCCCTTTTAGTCATTACACACGATTCCAGGTATCTTAAGTGTCTGAGAGATATGGTTCTATGCTAAAGAAACATTTTAATTAATAAATAAATACACAGATAGCACTACCAACCACAATGGTGAAGCGACTTTTAAAAAATAGAACAGAAAGAATCTTCCGAGATCTGCTTATAAAAGGGAGAGTATGTATGAATCCTGCAAAAGTTTTGTCAAGTCTTGACAAGTTAAATCACACTTTCAAATAAGTGTGTATAGGGTTGTAACTAAAATTGTGGCATCAAGTGGAAATAAATAATAGGATAATACTGTAAATTCTTTGTAAACATAACTGCAGCATTCAGGCCTTCATGGAAGAAAGTTTTACAGGTCAGTTCAGAATGATGTATTCTGCATAAGATGTGGTATTATGTAGACATTTGTGAGACATAAAACAAGTTAGTGGATATTCCTTTGGAATTATTTGAATCCTTCTAATAAGATCTCACACATTTCTGTTGGACAGAGATGATACTCCTCACATTAGCAAAGCTAAAGATTAATTGTACAAAATGCACTTCCAGGATCAGTTAATGTTCCCAGGCTTGAACTTATTCTGTTAAGAAACTGCTCCCTGAAACATTAATGGTGCTGACACACAAACATAATATACCTTATCATATATAAGCCTAGAACCCCAAAACAACATATATACTGATCAATTTGAGTACCTTAACTATTTCCTTCTCTGAGTGGAGCTGTGAAAGGCAAATGTTTGGTCCATCGCAGGAGAATGTAAAAGAGGCACTGACCTGCTCTAGTTTCTCTGCCATGGCATTGCTTCTGATCTGTTTAAATGCCTGGGTGGGAAAATGAAGGTGGTGGCAAGGGCAGCTGGCCCTTCGAGGTGTTGGTGATTTCCCCACTCTTTGGAATGGCCCTCAACTTATCCACAGGTCATATCCAAATCCATAATTTTGGCCCCCAAATCTGCCATCAGCCTATACATGAGGTCAGCTGATGCACAAGCATATATAGTAGTTCAGGAAAGGAATTTTCAAAATCTAATTGGTCAGTTTTCATCCAGATTTTGTCCCTCTTTCCTCCAGCCACAAAATCTCTCAGATCACTAACTGAAGATATGAAATTCCCACTCTTGCTGCAAAGCCTCTCAGAAAAGTAATTAATTCCTCTTGCAACCAGGATTTTTAACAGCTTCCAATGATACCAATTGAATAAAAAAAATGCTTAATTGCAGCAAGGGGAAGATTTTTTTTAGAAGGGAGTTTGTGTATGTTCTGTATGTTGTAGGAGTGTGAACACAGCCTTTTCAGTTGTGCCAGCATTAGAGTGGCTACTCATATTTTGGGACATGCTGATATTCTTGCTCTGATGCAATTTCACTCTTGGACCAAAACAGTTGCCCTCTCCCAGTCAGAGGACATGCAATATGCTAAAGTGGTGCACTGTACTAGGGGAAATCTAGAGAGGTTCTAAGTTGGCCTGAATCTCTTCAGTGGACTAAACATGGAATTAGTATTGTGTGCCTTCAGTCATTTCTGATTTGTGGAAGTCCTAAGATAATCCTACCAAGATGTTTCCTTGGCAGAAATTGTTCAGACAGGGTTTGCCTTGGCCTTCCTCTGAGGTTGAGAAAGTGACTTGCCCAAGGTCACTCACTGGGTTTCTACGATCAAGCAGAAAGCCTGGTCTCGAATCATAATCCAACACTCAAACCACTACACACACTCCCTAATTTTCTCAAAAAAGGAAATGTTTATTTATTTATTTACAGCATTTTTACCCCACCCTTCTCAACCCCCGGAGGGGGACTCAGAGCAGCTAATACAGGCAGCAATTTGATGCCACAATATCAATAGACACCAGTATAAAACTATAAATACATAAAAGGTTAAAAATAAGTAACAATTAATTATATAATCACATATCTGTTTCCAATTATTATAACAGTCATCAGTTCCATGTTCAAAGTGCTGCTGCGCCCACTATTCGAAAGCTTGGTTCCAAAACCACAATTTTAGTTTTTTTTCCTGAAGGAAAGGAGGGAGGACGCCAATCTAATCTCGCTGGGGAGCAAATTCCACAAGTGGGGGGTCACCACGGAGAAGTCCCTGTCCCTCGACCCCACCAGGCGTGTTTGTGAGCCCAGTGGGACCGAGAGCAGGGCTTTCCCAGCAGATCTTAGACTACGAGGTGGACTGTAGAGGGAGATACATTCGGATAAGTAAGCTGGCCCGGAACCATATAGGACTTTATAGGCCAAGACCAGCACTTTGATTTGTGCTTGGAAGTGGACCGGCCCAATAACAGGGGGTTAGTGTGCTCCCTGTATAGTGCTCCAGTGAGTAATCTGGCTGCTGCCCATTGGACTAGTTGGGGTTTCCTAACAGTCTTCAAAGGCATTTGTATATAATCTGGTACTTTCCAGGTGTTTTTGTTTTGTTTTTAGTAAAATATGCTGCAGCCAGCATGGCTGATTATGGAAAGTGTGACTTAAACATCTGAAGGGCAGCAGGTTGTCTGTTTTTGATCTTGAATGTGTTGTTAATTGTTGCTATAATTGTTCTGTTTGTGCCAGATAATGGTTATTTAAATCCTTACCACTTGATTTACCGTTGTATGTAGAGCTAATATAATCCATGTGCCCCACAAATATTAAGATTTCTCTTTAATTTTCAGAGTAATATTTTAGCTAAAGCTTTACGTAAGGAGCAAAGTGCATTTCTGAATAAATGAGTTGTGTAACACATGTCAAAATACTTCGTAAATGTATGGAAAGCCAAACTAATCATCTGCAGTTAGTTGTTTGCAATGGATATTATTGTTGCCTTCAGTCTGTAGTTATAAGAACAGTCAACTCATACTCCGGAGTGTATAGCTGAGACCCTGCAGGGTCCCTTCTAGGCTTGGGCCCCCTAATAGCAGCTGTGCCTGAGGCCAAGTGTACACAAATATTTTCTCATTTCTGAAACAGAATCAGATCTGCACAAGTTTGGTTCTTCTTACTGTTTATGTTGTAAACTCTAACACTGTAAAGCATTTCCAGGTAACCAAACCCTCTGCATTACTAGGCATATACTAACATTTTAATTACATATTAAGTAGCCATGCAGATGGATGAGAGATCTGAACCTGTAGCAATTGGGGAGAAGAAATCCCAGAAGCATACTGTGTAAAGCTCATAGAAATAGCAACCACTGGCATTTACTCCATAGAAAATGCATTCCAGATTAGGCTGTCAGTATTTACGACCTGATCACTGATTAGGCATAAGTCTAGTTTATAATACTGCATTTCAATGTTTGTAACAGTTTTCCTAATTGGTGTTTATCACACATATGCAATAATGTTTTCCAGACATGACCCCAAGACTCCCACTTTGTAGTAAATGGAGACAAATAGATATATTGGAAGTTTTTAAAAAGAGGACAAAGGCAATATTTAAATTAATAAAGAGACATAAAGAATATTAAACAACAGATTTATAGGTTATAAGTAACAAAATGATGCCAAAGAAGCACCTGGACAGAGCTAAGAGACAAAAAAGGAACTGCTGCATAAACCAGTTGGAAAACAAAACAAGATACTGTAAAAAAAATGCTAAAAAGGGGAGAGATCCCTCATACCCTACAGGCATGAGTTATGATTATCACGTATCATCAGAAATAAGTTATTTTCATGCATTTAAATTTTAAATATCCTGTATAAATGCCATACTTTGCAAGCAGGGAAGCTGTTTCATTGTACTTTGCAGGCAGAAACTTGGGTAAAACAATGCCTGAAGTCGTAATTACAACCAGCCTTCTTTCTGTTTCAGTCTTGCCTATTTATTTATTTATTTGTCGTGTCAGGGCAACCAGTAAATTATATTACATTTCTAACAGAACAAAGCAAACAGACAAAATACAAAATTTGTGAGTTTGGTAGTTGATTAAATGTCCTTTGACCAGTATCTGGCCACTTGGAGTGCTTCTGGTGTTGCTGCAAGAAGGTCCTCCATTGTGCATGTGGCAGGGCTCAGGTTGCATTGCAGCAGGTGGTCAGTGGTTTGCTCTTCTCCATTAGGTTCTTGCCTAATGAACCTCCTTTGCTCCACTCACTGCACTTAGCCCAGGTGCAGGAATCATGCAACATACAGATGCAACACAGTGATGCCTCAAAGTTTATATTATCCTTTACAACATTGACAAAATGTAGCATTGCCCCCCAGAAGCCATCATAAGACAACTCCTTACCCACACCTTGTCACATAACAGGAGCTGCAATGGCACAATGGGTTAAATCGTGTTGGCTGAACTGCTGACCTGAAGGTTGGCGGTTCGAATCCGTGAGACTGGGTGAACTCCTGCCAGCCTTAGCTTCCCATGGGGGGACAGGAAAGAAGCCTCTGACAGGATGGTAGCACATCTGGGTGTCCACTGGGCAATGTCTTTGTAGACGGCCAATTCTCTCACACCCGAAGTGTAGTTTCTCAATTTGCTTCTGACACAATTTTTTTTAAAAAAACTTTGTCACATGCTTGAGATCCGTTTTGGGAAACGGGTTTCTGATTCGGTTTTCCTTGAAAGGCTGTATGTAGCCCACCGAATTCAGGAAATTACAGATGTGATGGTTACATCTATGCATGCAAAATCCATGGATACAAAGAGCAGACTGTACCAATATGAAACCGTGCAGATATGCCTAAGTGTTAATGCTACCATATTTTCCAACTGCTTATATTAGGCATGGGCAAACTTTAGCCCTCCAGGTGTTTTGGACTTTAACTTCCACAATTAGAATTGTGGGAGTTGAGGTCCAAAACACCTAGAGGGTTTATATGAAACAATTTTACCATTCGGTGTATCTGTTGGGGTCATAAAAAAGATGTGCTGTTGTGCCCCTGGTTCCTTTTAAAGCAAAGCAAAGCCTGGAAGGCTACCTCTCGGTTTTGGCTGTGTAGTTCTGTATGGCATTTTTTTCATGTCAGGAGCAACTTGAGAAACTGCAAGTCACTTCTGGTGTGAGAGAATTGGCCATCTGCAAGGATGTTGCCCAGGGGATGACCGAATGTTTTACCATCCTTGTGGGAGGCTTCTCTCATGTTCCCGCATGGGGAGCCGGAGCTGACAGAGGGAACTCATCCGCAATCTCCCCAGATTCGAACCTACGACCTGTTGGTCTTCAGTCCTGCCGACACAAGGGTTTAACCCATTGTGCCACCAGGGGCTCCTGTATGGCAATGGAAAAAGGATTAAGATGGTCCTTGTGGCCCATTCCACATCTACAATTCCATTATTATAACAGGAACCCAAAGATATATTAAATCAGACCATGGAGACTCCATGCAGATAGGACAAATCCAGATCTTTGCACATCTCTTCTCCACATGCCACCAATCTGTTTTAAGGAGCAGGAACAGAAACCAGTTTATGACATAAAGCAGCCCTGGGTGCATCTACACTGTGGAATGAATGCAGTTTTGACACCACTTAAAATGCTATGGCAATGATTGACCAATGCTGACTGCTCTCTTCACGATGGTTGTTGTTGTTCATTCGTTCAGTCGTCTCCGACTCTTCGTGACCTCATGGACTAGCCCACGCCAGAGCTCCCTGTCGGCCGTTACCACCCCCAGCTCCCTCAAGGTCAGTCCAGTCACGTCAAGGATGCCATCCATCCATCTTGCCCTTGGTCGGCCCCTCTTCCTTTTGCCTTCCACTTTCCCCAGCATCATTGTCTTCTCTAGGCTTTCCTGTCTCCTCATGATGTGACCAAAGTACTTCAACATTGTCTCTAGTATCTTTCCCTCCAGTGAGCAGTCGGGCTTTATTTCCTGGAGGATGGACTGGTTGGATCTTCTCGCAGTCCAAGGCACTCTCAGAACTTTCCTCCAACACCACAGCTCAAAAGCATCGATCTTCCTTCGCTCAGCCTTCCCTAAGGTCCAACTCTCACATCCGTAGGTTACTACAGGGAATACCATGGCTTTGACTAGGCGGATCTTTGTTGCCAGTCTGATGTCTCTACTCTTTACTATTTTATCGAGATTGGACATTGCTCTCCTCCCAAGAAGTAAGCGTCTTCTGATTTCCTGGCCACAGTCTGCATCTGCAGTAATCTTTGCGCCTAGAAATACGAAGTCTGTCACGGCCTCCACGGTTTCTCCCTCTATTTTCCAGTTGTCAATCATTCTTGTTGCCATAATCTTGGTTTTTTTGACGATGGATTTGTTCTTATTTGGGTTTATAAGACTTTCTGACACCATAACTTATTTTGCTTCATCCCAACAGTCCTCAGGTCCAGTACAGGTAGTCCCCGAATTACAAACATCCAACTTACAAGCAATTCATAGTTAAGAACGGGGCTGAGACAACAGGAAGTGAGGGAAATCTATCCCTCGGAAGGGAAATTCACTCCTAAGAGTTACCATGGGAGGAAAGGTGCCTCCACTGAAGCTTTATCATCAATCCGTGTTTCCACAAGCCAAGTTGCTCAAAATCCAATTATTACAGGTACAGAAAGTGAGGTGAAATTTTCTGAACAGACAGTAAAACAAACATAATACATAAACATATTATGTTTTTATGTATACTGATTTGTTGGAAACCGCCTTGAGTCGCTGATTGGCTGAGAAAGGCAGTATACAAATATAGTAAGTAAATAAATAATAAATAAACCCTTCCCTATGCTATCCAAAGCCACCTATCAATTTGGCTGGAGTTACCTAATTCAACTTAAGAACTAATTCAAACTAATTCAACTTAAGAACAATCCTACAAAACCAACTTGGGGACTGCCTGTACTGTATTTGAGTTGTGTGGATGCCGCTTGTAAGGCAAAATGGCTTATTATTACTATTATTATTGTCATCATAAGTTATTGGGTGTTGTTCTGAGTTTTCAATTGTTGTTTTATATGCTATATGTTTTACTTTTTTGTATTGTACTGTGTGTTTATTTCATGCTCTGTTTCAGGCACTTTGTGCCATATGGAAGTTGCACCAAGTCCCTTCGAGGAGATGGAGGCGGGGTACAAGAATGAAGTTATTATTATTATTTGAATCACAAGATTAGTACACGGCAAACAAGATCACTCTGCTGGTTGTTGTATTGGATCACACGTCGGACACTTCCCAAATGTCTAGGACTGTGTGATGTATTGGCAAAGGATCACACGTCGGACACTTCCCAAGTGTGTGATGTAGCAGCGAATAATGTGTGCAGTTCCCAGTAGGGTGGCCTTTTGCAGATGGTAATTTTGTCAGCGCCAATTGTGTTTAAGTGCAGGCCAATGTCTTTAGGCACTGCACTCACTGTGCCAATCACCACTGGGACCACACTGACTGGCTTGTGCCAGAGTGCAGCTGTATCTTTAAATCTTTAAATCCTCGTATCGTGTCAGCTTTTCCAGTTGTTTCTTTTCAATTCCGCTGTCACCTGAGACTGCAACATTGACGATCCATACTTTTGTTTTTTAATAGGATCGTGAGGTCATGAGTATTGTTCTCCAAAAGTCTTGTCAGTCTGAATTCGGAAGTCCCAGAGTTCATTTTGACGTGTTCATTTTCTGTAACTTTTTTCAGGCTTGTGATCCCACCACCATCATCCTCATTATTACACTGGCCAATACGGGTTTAGATGCCTAAAACGTTAAACCTGTTTCTGGGCATATCTGACCTCCTGACTCCCAAAATGGCACTAGTTTCCTCCCCTTTCCGCTCTAGTTTCTAAAACAGAACATATGCCCCCTGGTCATCTCCATCTGCTGCCCCACAGGAAACCATATTTAAGAATCTAGAGCTGATGCGCTCTATCCAATAACATTTTTTGAACCTGCACCCCAAATAACTCCAAGATCAGGCCTAAAAACGATGACACCAAGAAAAAAAAGTCCTTTTTCTTTCTTTTTTTTTGGCTTGGGGTGTGTTATTATCCGTGGGTTCGTGCAAAAAACAACAAACTCCAAAACCCAAGAAAGTGTCCCTGGGGGCTTTCTCTGGCGTCCCCTCCCCTCTACGGGCGCACGGCCACGAGGAAGGGGGCGTGGCCCGTGTGTGTGCGCGCGCGGGGAGGAGGAGGAGGGGAGAGCGAGGCGAAGGAGGTGGGGGAGGGGTGTGGGGCGATGCGCGCGCGAGGGTGCCTCCAATTGGTGCCCTCCCCCCTCCTCCTCCCCCCGTCTCGGGTGGCCGCCGTGATTCCTTCTCGGGGGGCCTCAGTTGGTCCTTGTGCGGAAATGACACACACCACGGTCCCGTCACGTCACGCGAGAGCGTCGCGCGCGCGGACCCACAGAGGCACACATACACACACGCACATATATATACAAAGCGCTAAAGGGGGAGGAGGGGGAAAAAAGAGACACGGGAGCCCGCGCCACAGCCGCTCCGAAAAGAGGAGAAAACACCCACGCGAGACCAAGGCCCCACGGGTGAGCCCTCCCCACGCGGCCACCCTCCACCTCCCTTCCCTCCTCCTTTCCTTCCCCAGTGCCTGTGGAGGAGCACCCAGGTAAGCCCCTCTCCCCCTCAACTCCCCTCGCAACTTTCTCTCGCGTGGAGCTCGTGTCCGTCCTGCGGCAGTGAAGCGATTCCCCCTCTCCTCCCCATGTGGCTCCTTTCGGAAAGAGTTGTCGCTGCCGCCGTTACTTCACCCCCCCCCCCCGGCGCCCCCTCCCTCCCTCCCTCTCGCGGTTTGTGCGTGCACGCGCGTGCGTGGGGGAAGTGAGGGAGGGAGGGGGAAACCATGGCCGCGCGGCCTTTCTCCGGACCACGCAGCCCCGGGCGCCTCCATCTCGCGCGCGGAGCGTTGGAGGGAGGGGGGAGGGAGAGGAGGAGCAGGACGCAGAGCGCGCGCTCTCGCAGGAGCCCCCGCTTCCACGCGCCACATAGAACGGCTCCACTCAGGGGGATGGGGAGGTTGTTAGAGCGCTGTTTCTTGTGGGTAGAATCAGCCTTTTCGCTTCTCTACATCCCGGTTGCCCAGGCGCTCTGAACAGGGTTTCGCGAGACTTGGTTGCCGCGTGGTTTCGAGGCCACGGTGGATTTCCTTGAGGGAAACGGGGAAGAGCGTGGCCCTCGCAGACTCTCTTCAGCCAAGCCATTCCACTTTGGAGAGGGACAGAGAGCAGGGCTCACGTGACCCTTCGATCCTCAGAGCTCTGCTGCCTCGAGACGGGTGCACGAGGGGAGGGGGCGGGGCCGAGCTTCCTCGCGCGCGCAGGGAGAGACGGGGGGGGGCGAGGCAAGCTTCCACGCGCGCGCAGGGGCCTCCGCCTCTGATTGGATGGCAGGGGCAGGCACAGAATGGCGGCAGCGCCCCTTCACTGTTTGCCTATCTCTCGTGTGTCTCTTTCCTCCATGAGGGAGGATGGCCTGTTCCCCTTTCCCATGCCAGACCCACATCCTCTCATAAGAATATCAAAAAAGAGAAAAAAAATCGGTATTTGAGGTAAAAGTTACTCATAAGGGCTCGTTCAGGATTTGAGCAAGGAGGCGTTCTTGACATCCTTCCTCCTACTCACTCTCTGGAGATGAAAGTACTGCCTTCCCTTGCCCTCCCTTGCCCTTATTAGCTTGTACTTTTAAAGAGAACTGGCCCTTGCCCCCCTCACTTTTTTGGGGCAATAAGTGGAAGCCATGTTCTTCAGATGGACAGAAAGTAGGAAAATGGCTTATAGCTAAGTGTCCATACATGAACTGAATGTGGAAGAGGCCTTGCTCTTTGAAGGACTGCTGTTATACCTGGGCCTCTACTTTTTTGTGTGTCAGGAGCAACTTGAGAAATTGTAAATCACTTCTATTGTGAGAGAATTGGCCGCCTGCAAGGATATTGCCTAGGGGACATCCAGATGTTTTACCATCCTGTAGGAGGCTTCTCTCATGTCCCAGCACGGGAACTTGAAGCTGACAGACGGGAGCTCACCCCACTCCCCGGATTTGAATTGGCAGGAGTCAGCAGTCCTGCCGGCACAAGGGTTTAACCCATTGTGCCGCCGGGGACTCCTATGGCCTCTATTTAAATTATACTTTGTTATCCAGAGAGAGTGATAGTGAGGGCATGCATGCATGCAAGGTGTTTGCTTCCAGAAGTAGCTGCTGCCCCTGCCTCCTTGCTTGCCCACCTTCCGTATGGAGGGTTGTGTATGCTTCCAGCTGTGCACTTACCTAGAGAAGGAATATAGGTAAGCAAATTCACCTGGTGACACCTTCTAATCACCAGTTTCCTCACTGGTAAACTCGTTCAGAGATGCCGTGATTGTGCCTCATGCACCCAGTCATAGCTGTTGCACTGCCCATCCTTGGCTTCCGTGCTCACAGGTAGTCTCTTCTACCCAGAGTGGTGGCAGTTATGAAGTTTATTATTTATTTATTTACAGTATTGATATACCACCTTTCTCACCCCCGGGGGGACTCAATGGCAAGATTCAATGCCTTACATTGGGCACCGGTATGATGCCAATACAAACAATTACAGTAGTAAAACCACAATTAAACATAAATCATAATTAAAGTAATACATTAACAAGCATTAAAAAAATAAAACAGTCTCGTCACGTTGACCTGTTTATTAACTGTAAGCAACCTTTGTTAATAAGCGTACCTTCTCAAGTTATCTGAAGCAGCAACTTCTTGTGCCTTGAGTGGGAAGAATGCACTGTTGGAATTTAAACTAGGAAGGAGGTAGGATATTGGCGGTAACTCCAGAAGTTTGGGGGGTGGATGGGGAAAGAGCTACTTCTCAGAGATTTACATGGGTGGCAAAGCATCTCTAGATGGGTGCAAGTAGAAGTGTGAATGACATGACAAAGCTAGCTGATGATAAACTCACCCTCGCCAAGCTGTTAATGCAGAAGAGTATTGCTTATGGGCCGGCAGAATGTTGGATAAGTGAAAATGCTGGATAATAAGGAGTGATTAAGGAAAAGGCCATTACATTAGGATTTTACAAATTAAGCACCAAGACATCATATTTTATAACAAATTGACAGAAAAAGCAGTTCAGTACACGATAATGTTATGTAGTAATTACTGTATTTACGAATTTAGCACCGCAACATCGCAGTGTATTGAAACAAGTGGATCTGGGCAGGAGGCAGAATATTGAATAATACAGAATATTGGATGAGTGAAGGTTGAATAAGTGAGACTCTACTGTACTGGGTTGCTGTGAGTTTTCCGGGCTGTGTGGCCAAGTTCCAGAGGCATTATCTCCTGACATTTTGCCCACATCTGTGGCAGGCATCTTCAGAGGTTGTGACCTCACAACCTCTGAGGATGCCTGCCATAGATGTAGGCAAAACGTCAAGAGATAATGCCTCTGGAACTTGGCCATACAGCTCAAAAAAACTCACATCAGTCCAGGGATTCCAGCCATGGAACCCTTTGACAACAAGCTGTTAATATTTAGCTCTTCTGAGTTTAGTAGGGCTTACAACCAAGTAAGCATGGTTAACTACTGCAGCTATACTCAGAAGTTATCCTTCCACTATGTTCAGTGACACGTAGTCTTTAAATGTACAGAAAGGACCGCAACATAACAAAGGCACAATACATCAATAAATGCTAAAAAGATTTAACAGCAACTGAAGAGAGTTGTTGGAATGTTTTGTTAAGCTTGTATAGTATTGCACCATTTCTTCATTTTAAGGACCTATCCCATACTACAATGAGATAGGTTGCTTGACAACTCTGGTTAGTCCAGGCAACCAAAAAATGGATTTTGTAGGAATACCAGCTGGGGGTGTGGGGTAGTACACCTTTGTTTGGGAAGATTGCCCTCTTTAATAGGATTGTCTGTATTTCTCTTCAAAGGTGTTTAGCTTTTTAGTATGGGTTGAGTATCCCCTACCTGATTTCCAAAATACTTCCAATTCCATAATTGTCCATATGTGTAATAGGATAGTGACGCTTTTGCTTTCTCATGGCTCAATGTAAACTTTGTTTCATGCACAAAATTATTACAAATTCTGTACTGGGTATAAAATTATCTTCAAGCAGGGTAACCCCTCCCCCAGAGATCATGTTTGATAGCACACTGGTTTAATAATTTCATCCTTCGGGCTGATATGGGTGTTGTAAATAAATAAATAAACAAATAGCGTTTTCAAAGGCTTTCATGTCCGGAATCACTGGGTTGAACTGTATGGCCATGTTACTGGAGCATGGCCATATGGCTAAAATTTACAGCAACCCAATTTCTTTAATTGTTTCAAAGATATATGCTAAAGTTGACTATATGAGCAAACTGTTGGTCACATGCTCTGATAATACTGTGTAACAAAATTTGGAAAAAAAATATGTTCCTGGATTCAAAGTGTTATTCCTGTTTAATTGTGTGATACTTACTTTGAAAATAGTTGTTATACTCTAGAAACTTCATTTTTGTGGCTGCCACAAACTATGTAGAACTGGTTGAGATCCAATGAGATACTCATTGAAAAACAATAGCAAAATGTTCTGAAGGATGCCCCAGAAAAACAAAGTTTTTTTGCACTTTAATAAACCTTTTCCAGCCCTCCACATTCATTGAGGTTAAGGAAATCATAACACCTGCGAAAATGCTCTTTTTTAATTTGAGAGAATACCTCTCTAGAAAACTCTGGAAGTTGATCATAGAAGCACACTTGAATACCTAGAGGTTTGTAGGTGTTCTCTACAGGAATCTATAGGTCCTTCAGCATGACTCTATGGTCAGTTTGTGGTGGAAGTTGACCACTGAAGGGGACCTAGAGATCACTGGAGGATTAGAGATCCCTAGAGAGAACATTTTAATCCAATCCTGAATAATCAGATCCATAAAAATCAAACCTGCAAATGTTGAGGGCTACGTGTAAAGCCATTTAGAAGAGATGAGAGTAAACCTAATAATTAATTTGGGATGAGGTTGAATTAAACTAGGAAAAAATGGGAAACTAATCATTTATACAACTAACTCATTCTGGCTACATAATGTGTTCTGAACAAAATGCACAGTTTAAAGAGATCTTCAGATTTACTATTTTACGAACTGCCAAAGGAGAGGTTCTTAACGTGTTACTTAGCCTGTTCTCAGGGATCAATGAACTGGATGTCAGGGAAAAATCCTTCTTCAACATCCTTTTCTGTTACTTTGAAAGTTATATTTTAAGTATGTTTTTCTTGAGTGGGGGTCATGTTCAGTCTGAAAACGGGAATGGGCTTGTGGAAGCTGTATTCCCCAGGAGTAATCTTCCAGAAGTTTAACCAACAGTCATTAGAACTAGAGTTTTGCACTGAGTTGGCTGGGAGTAAGAGCATTGAATATCACGAGTGTGCTTAAGTATGTTTAAGCATACTTAATACTACAAGTTTAGGTGTTCACATAAGCATCAGAACTGATATTACAAGGTCTGTCTGAAATCTCTTGTTTGGATCCACTCATGTCTTGCTTCGTTTCTTAACACAAATAGTTCAGAGCTTCAAGCAAGAAGTGTGGCTTGGATCCTAAGTTTTATAAATGGAATTCAGCTCATAAACAAAAATTATTTCAGCTCCCTGTTATCCCCTGAAATGTAAAGATGTATCACCCAATAAGTTTAGGATGCGCCATGCTGATAGGGGAAAAACCTGATAGGAATAAGATCAGTTCATTGGAGATTATGTGCTGCAGAAGAATTCTGAGGATCATGTGGACTGCAATAAAGATACTTTCACAGTGGATTCTTAAGAAAGCCTATCTAGTCTCAGACTCATTCCAATTTTTCCTATGTACAGTATTGCATTCAATGTCTTAAGACCAAAATCTGGCAGTGTACTACCAGCAAAGTTCAGAACCCTTGAGTCCTCAGTCGTGCCTGAAAACTGACTCTGGAGGGTCAAGAATGTTTGTACAGTGGTGAAATGACCCTCCCAATCCCAATCAGTTTTATCAGCTGATTTCCCAGTTGGATCCTGGCCAGTATTTTCAGCAGTGTAGTAAATGGGGCAGATCTTTTGTGTTCATCCTCCCTTCACATGAGGTAGAAATTGTGGTTTTGGAGAGTTGAGTAATATGGTTGTTGCTTATGCCTCTTTTATGATTTGATATGTTTGATTTTTTTTCTCTTAATGCAGAGAAACAGAATATGAATTCATCTGAATTATATGATGAAGAGAATACAGAAGGTAGTGTTTCATCTTTTTAATATATTATTTTATCAGACCAGAATACTTTAAAAATTGTACCAAAATATATTTGATATATTGTGCTAACAAATTAAGACATTTTTGTTAATCATATATGTCAATACATATATTTTACTAACTGTACCATAGGTTTTGTTATCATTACTGTCTTACCTTTAGAGATGTGATTGTTTTGGAGAAAGAACTGTTCCTGAATAAAACTATTCACTACTGAATAATTAGAGGTCAGCATTTTAAGAACTGAGGGTGCTGATGTAATTTTAAAGTTTTAGTATATTGAGTACAGTTATTTCTACATTTATTGTGGTATGATAATTTTTTGAACTAGTCTCAGTAAAGATTGATGTGAATTCCCTCATGAGTAATATGTTATCCAACAGAAAACTTTTGCTTGGAATCATAATAGTTAAATGAGTATCTTGTCTGCAACTAATTTGTTACACTTTTTCTCTGTATCAGTTACCAAAAATATTTTGAAAATAGAAACAAATAAAGAAGATGAAGTGCTAGACTGCTCTGTGATCCCAAAACCTGCGAAAAATTCACTTGAAAGTTTGGTGAATTGCCTGCAAGACACCAACAAACGAAAACGGACCTCGCTTGTTTGTAATGGTTCAGCAAACCACCAAGAAATTCAACCTAGTGTGAAAAAAAGAGGCCTTACACAAGAGGTAATTCCTTTATATGTGGGTAATAAACATATTTTGTTTATGCCTAATTCTTAAGGATTGACTAGCAGTTAATCAAACCTGGTCAGTATTTGCACTTATATCTTTTGGTGTTTGAGAATTTTTTTACGGGAAGTTTTGGGCTGTACCAAAGTCAAGTCAACTTAATTATACCCCATCCCATCTCCCCTTGGGAACTTGGGGCAGCTTACAGCATAGGTGGCAGCCATCCGATGCCACACAAATACACAATAAAAATACAAATATTAAATACAGATAATTAATACATGTAATATATCATAACTAAACATAACAATCAATAAAACACAATTCACAGCAACATTAAAAGCAAGATTAAAAACCTGATCAATAGATTAAAACCATATCTGTCTTTAAAGCCTTGTTAATAAACCATTCATTGTGTGGAAGCCAGGTATTCAGACATCTAATTCTCCATAAGCCTGGGAGCATAGGTAGGTTTTTTTTCTGAAAGAGGTGCATGGTGGCAGTTTTCACCTCCTTTGGGAGAGTTCCAGAGGCGGGGGGCAGCTGCACAAAAGGTCCTCTCTCGTACCCACCAGCTGAGTTAGAACGGGCAGAACCAAGAGGAGGGCCTCGCTTGATGAATACAGTGACCGGACAGGTTCATATGGGAGAGGCAGGTGGACAGGTAGTCTGGACCTGAACCATTTAGGGCTTTAAACGTAATGACCAGCACTTTAAATTTCACCCGGTAGCAAACTGGAAGCCAATGAAGTTGCCATAACATGGGAGTTGTTTGCTCCCTGTACAGCGCTCCAGTTAGTAACCTGACTGCAGATCTCTAGACGAGCTGAAGTTTTTGAGTGCTCTTTAAAAGCAGCACGTGTAGATTGCATTGCAGTAATCTAGTTGAGATGTAACTAAGGTGTGGACTGCCGTGGCCAGATCTGGCGTCTCAAGGTATGGATGCAGCTGGTGCACAAGGCACTCTTGGCAACTGCTAGCACTTGAGGCTCCAGGGTTAGCAATGAGTCCAGGATCACACCCAAACTGCATACCTGTGACTTCAGGGGGAGTGTAACCCCATCCATTACAGGTTGCATCCCTATGCCCAGATCTGCCTTACAACTGACCAGGAGTACCACTGTCTTGGAAAGATTTAATTTCAATCTGTTTGCCCTCATCCAGTCCATTACTGTTGACAGACACTGGTTCAGGACCAGAATGGCATTCTTGGTGTTTGGTGGAAAAGAGTAATAGAGTTGGGTGTCATCTGCATAAATATGACACTGAACTCCAAAACTCTGGATGTTCTCTCCCAGCGGTTTCATGTAGATGTTAAATAGCATGGGTGATGGAATGGATCCCTGAGGGATCCCACAGGCCAATGACCAAGGGGTCGAACAGGAGTCACCCAGCCCCACCTTTTGGGTTCGGTCCTCCAGGAAGGAACAAAGCTACTGCAAAACAGTACCTCCTAATCCCATCCCAGTAAGATGACCCCCAAGGATGCCATGGTTGGTGGTATCGAATGCCACTGAGAGGTCCAGGAGAACCAACAAGGACACACTCCTCCTATCTAGCTCTCTTCGTAGATCATCTACCAAGACGACCAATGCAGTTTCAGTTCCATAACCAGGTTTGAAATCAGATCCAGATAATAAGTTTCTTCCAAGAAACTCTGGAGCTGAGAGGCCACCACCTTTTCCAGAGCCTTACCCAAGAAGGGGAGATTTGAAACTAGCTGATAGTTGTTTAGTTGAGTGGGATACAGTGCTAGTTTTTAAAGAGGTTTTACTACTTCCTCCTTAAGGCTAATTGGCACTGAGCCTTGTGCCAAGGAGGCATTCACCAACACCTTCTCCCACTCTTACAGTCTCCTTCTGACTTGTTTAATTAGCCAGAAAGAGCCAACCCAGCAGTTCAAAAACATACCAATGTGAGTAGATCAATAGGTGCTGCTCTGGTGGGAAGGTAACGGTGCTCCATGCAGTCATGCTGGCCACATGACCTTGGAGGTGCCTATGGACAACGCTGGCTCTTCTGCCTAGAAATAGAGATGAGCACCATCCCCCAGAGTCGGACACGACTAGACAGTGTCAGGGGTTAACTTTTAGCTTTTATACACTTGCATAATTTGTCCTTGGTACCTGATATTTTCTTAGTAAAATGCCCACTCAGGCAGGATAGGTCAAACAAATATTACAGAAGAAAATCTCAGAAATAAGTGTGTTAGTTGTATTCATGTATTTTTGAAACCTATTTGTTATTACAATAAACAGGTATAACAAATTACTGGTTGAAGAAAATGACATTTTAATGCAATTGATTATCTGAGATTGTTCGTGAAGATGTGAACCTTAAGTCATGTGCCATAATTCTTAGAGGGATCATGATTTAAAGTTTACGAGTTTTCATTTTATAAAAAAAGCGTTTAGTCCTTGCCTTTTTTTCTTTGTAGAATATATCTTTTACCTTTATATCTTTTGCCTACTTAGTATTTTCAACAGCAAGCTGTAAAAATACAACATAATCACATTTTTAAATTGTGAATTCTTGCATGTGAATTAAATTCCCATGCATTGCCATTTATATTTATTTTCTTGCTTTATGCTACAAAAACAAAAAAGGAAAAAGTCAAGGACTAAATGAATGCAAAATAATACAAACCTTTTGTGTAAATTGGTGCTTAAGATTGGTTCTTTGTTTATGTTAACAAGGTGACAATTTTCAGAACTGAGGATATAGAAGAAAATAGTATGGATACATGAATTACAAAATTGGTCCATTGTTTTATTATGACTACTTATTATTTGAATATCTGTTAAGATGTTTGCTACACATATTAATACTGATCTCATTTCTATCCTGTTGCACATGAGTTAATTAATTTGAGTATTTCAGTCTTGGGGGACTAGGGTACAGAACAATTTGTTTATGTATAGAATATTTCAGGAAAATACAGTCAGCCCTCCACATTCACTTTCATAGGACTTCTGCAAAAATAAAAACTGAATAAGAAGTTGATTTTTAAACCAAAGAGTACACCTCTCAAGGAATATTTCAGTTCTCCAGAACAACTCTGTGGTCAACTTCCAACATATGTTAATCATAGATTTACCCTGGAGGACCTATAAATTCTTAGAGAGAACATTTTTAAACCAAATCTGTGAATAATAAAATCCACAGAAGTCAACCCTGGATTTTTTTTCTCATGGTGTTAATAAATAACAAATTGCTGCTAAAATATGATCCAATATTAGATTGTGGATTGGGTCCAAGTAAGCTTATTACATGGAAATTACTGAAGAAAGTTAGCCATGACTAAGCAAAAGTCCCTTTAATTTAAATTAATATGAAGTTCAACTAGTCTGGATCTAGCCCTTTGACAATATTGTATTAAATCAATTCAGTACTTAAAATCAGGCAATACACACCTTATTTATTTCTTATTTAATGAATTATGTTAGAAATAACATCTTATATTAATATTATGTGTATTCATTGAAAGGGCCTTATTTCAAACCTGAAGCACAGAGATGGGTCACCTACTCAGGAAGATGTGGAACAGCTAAACAGGACTAAGAATCCCAATGTAACATGGATTTGTGAAGAAGAAAGCTTGAATAACACAGTCATGCCATCCTATAAGAAGCCTCTGTATGGCATCTCACATAAAATTACAGAGAAGAAGACTCTGCCAGGAACGGAACAGTTCGCTTCTTATGACTTGTTTGATAAAGTTAATCCTAGCAGTCCCTCCAGTCTTCGGAATTTGAATGAGCAACGCAAAAGAGATGCAAGTAATCTTTCCGTTCTTGCTTCTGAGTCTGATCCAAATATATATTCTTTGATACAAAAAATGTTTTACACACTGAATACCTTAAATTCCAACATGACTCAGCTTCACAGTAAAGTAGACTTGTTATCACTAGAAGTCAGTAGAATTAAAAAGCACGTCAACCCAATAGATATTGTAGCAGATTTCAGGCCTCCGCCTGAGTATCAACTGACTGCTCCAGAACTCAAGCTCCTCATGGATCAGAGCACATCAGGTGCAGACTTGGCTTGCCGATTATTGGTACAGCTTTTTCCTGAACTCTTCAGTGAGGATGAAATGGGCAGGGCCTGTAGTACTTGTGGCTACCTTAACAAAAAGAAACTTGAATCACTGCATCTGCAGCTCATCCGAAATTATGTGGAAGTCTGTTACCCTTCTGTGAAGAATCCTGCTGTTTGGCAGGCAGAATGTTTGCCTCAGGTCAATGACTTTTTCAATAGTTTTTGGGCTCAGAGGGACATGGAAAATAGTCAGCCAGATATACAGGCCTCCAGTTTTTATGACACTGATCAGATCCTTGGGGATAAGGAAGACGAAGAAGTGCTGTCCATGGAGAGAAGTAACTCTATTGTTTCTGAATGGGTATTTGATGCTCAGGATATAAATGAATTTTTAGATGAGGCTTCCTCTCCAGGAGAATTTTGTGTCTTTTTGCTGCACAGATTGTTTCCAGAACTCTTTGATCACAGGAAGTTGGCCGAAAGATACAGTTGTTATGGAGAATGTGGGAAACAAGAGCTTGACCCCCAGCGACTTCAGGTAATCCGCAGGTACACAGAGATTTATTTTCCTGCTATGCAGGAGAGAAAGGCTTGGTTGCAGCATTGTGTTCAACGAATAAACGATGAACTTGAAAACATGTATATGGATGACAGTGAGAGTGAACAGTTGAGAGACGATTGCTATGATTCTAGTTTGCCTGACGATGTGTCTGTTATAAAAGTGGAAGACAGTTTTGAATATGAAAGGCCAGGTAGAAGGTCAAAAAAGATTTGGCTTGTACCTATAGACTTTGATAAAATAAATGTCCCTTCCCCCGATTTTGATGTCCCTATTCCAGACTACCTGTTAAACAAGGAACAGCTTAAAAATATTTATGAAAGTAGCTTGTCTATAGGCAATTTTGCTTCTCGGTTGCTGGTTCACTTATTCCCTGAATTGTTTACTCACGAAAACCTAAGGAAGCAATATAATTGTAGTGGATCTCTGGGCAAAAAACAGCTTGATCCAGTTAGGATTAAGTTAATTCGACATTATGTGCAAATGCTATATCCAAGAGCGAAGAACGACAGAGTGTGGACCTTGGAATTTGTTGGAAAGCTTGATGAAAGATGTCGTCGCAGAGATACTGAGCAGAGACGCACGTACCAACTACAGAGAAAGATTCATGTGCCGGGACCGGAAAGGAGAGACTTTCTGACCTACGCAATAAATGCAGAAAGATTTAAAGAAGAATTTGAAGGGCCACCATTGCCTCCAGAAAGAAGCAACAAAGATTTTTGTAAGATACCACTTGAAGAGCTTGTTGTTCCTTTACCAGACTTTCCTGTGCCTTCTCTGTATCTGCTGTCCGATAAAGAAGTAAGAGAGATAGTACAGCAGAGCCTTTCAGTTGGTAACTTTGCTGCCAGACTTCTTGTAAGACTTTTCCCAGAACTCTTTACTTCAGATAACTTCAGACTGCAGTACAACCATTCAGGAGCTTGTAACAAAAAGCAACTCGATCCTATCAGACTGAGACTAATCCGTCATTATGTTGAAGCTGTTTATCCTGTTGACAAAATGGACGAAGTGTGGCATTATGAATGTATACCCAGCATCGATGAAAGATGCAGGCGCCCCAATAGAAAAAAGTGTGACATATTGAAAAAAGCTAAGAAAACAAAAAAGTGAGGGAATCTTTTATGTTTCCAAAGATGTTGTTGACCACTTCAATTATCTGAAGCAAGTTGAAAAGTCAATCTGTTGTAGACTCAGCACTAAAGCAATTGACCCTGGAGCATTGCTCCTCCATATGTGATTATTACATATATGGGAAAGGACAATATGGGCAGCAAGGGAGGTAAGGTCCAGTCAAGTATGAATGTCTTTTTGAAAACAGTTGAAATGAATGCAAATTGTAAAATATATTCTATATATTGCAATTGGTTTCATTATGCCTGTATACAGGCTAGATTCTTAATAGATAGTGCCCTTACTACCTGTATTGGTTCACAACATGGAACTGTAAATTGTTAGAGATGACCCTACAATATCTTGTTTAAATATAACCTTCACTAGTAAAAATAGATTACATCGTTTTTAAATTCTTAATTGATTTTAACAATATGTATTCTTGTGCTCTTTATGGCATTTTTCATTAGGTTCTTTTAATCGGTCATTTGGAAATTAACAAGTTTTAAATTTTTTGAAACCTGTAGTTTTTGAAATGCCATATTGTCTGAAGAAGAATGGAAAATCAAGAAAAGTTTGTGCTAATTACAGTTATTCTTTGTGTTGGTCTGAATGCTGGAAGAGTGAAAATACTATAAAATCAGTGAACAGAAGAGTCACCATTTTCCTTTGGCATTTTTTTCATTTTGTAACTAAGTTGGTGTAAAATTTAAGATAATAATGACATTATTTAACATATGTGTTTATAGTAAGATTGTAGTGTGGATGCTTCCCTTTTTTATTCATCTAAGTTATTTTACTGTCTTCAATGGTGTGAGCTCTCAGTTTAAGATTTACTGGTATGAGTAGAGATTGTGAAAGAGAATCCTACCCTTTATCAGTAGAACATGGTGCTATTACCTGTTATTTTCACTACTTACTGAACAAATACTTGAATTGAAGAATGTACAAAACATTTAAGCCTGTATTATTTTTGTTAGTAAAATTTCTGCAGACTTTAAATATTAAATGTCTCATGTATCTATATATTTGGTTATTTGGAATGGCATATAAAATAGCTCTCTGCATCATGGGATTTTATATTTATATCTTTAGGTACAGTGGCTCCCTGGTTATTTCATTATCATAAAGGTTATGATTTTTTCACCTTTCTACTAATATTTGCCTTTGAATTACCTGAAGTCTAAGGTATTAAACTTATTGATGGTGTGTTTCTGTTAATTATACCCAAACACTAGTGAAGTGTTAGCCTTTTTGCCTTTTCATTATATTCCCATGATAGAGAAAAATAAAATTACTTGCAGGAACGGGATTGGATTCAGATAATGTATGTCATACATTTGTCTCTTTGAAGTCAGCCTTCATTTTAAAAAAAATCCCATTAATGTGTTGCATTAATTCCCTTGTGACTAAAACATGACTATCTCTGTGCCCAATTCGTTGGATTTTTCTAAAATTCTTCTGAAATGCTCTATTGTCTAGTATAGTGAAGGAAACAATCCCTTCCTGTGGATCTATTATATCCTTGAATATGGCAAACGTCATGGATCTCCATGTGCACACTGAGTCCTGTGTCAGGCTCTGGACTGGGAAGCTTAACTTGTCTGACGCTAATGTCAGTAATTAATGAATATTAACATAGTACTTCTGCGTGTTTATTCTGTCATATAGCCATGTAAATTTCTATCTTGTCCAACAGAATCCAGTATTTTAATTCAGTTTTTTAAAATACATTTCCCCCAATTACTACTCCCAATCTTGCACATTGCTTTCCTAATTACATAGATTTCAGTGCCAAAACTTGGCCAGGCTGTTTTTGAAACCATTTGCTTATAGACAGATGCTATGACTGGCAGCTTCCTGCAATGATGCATGGTGAATGCATGAATAAAGTATCTGCATTTTAATTATGGCTAGAATATTTTACCAAAGATAAGTCCCCAAATGTAAACACTTATTCAGCAAAATGAATGTATCAAATGAAGGGGTACTTCATTGTTTCTTTTATTTGTATACTATCTAGTAACACCAACACCTCTATCAGGAAAATGGCAAGTTATTGAAAATAGTGAGATTTTTCCTGTACTTCAAAGTAGAATTCAGTATACAGATATTTCATACAGTTTGCTTTGTCTCTCAACTAATAGAATATATGAACAACTGAGGCTGGCCGATGGCTAAATAATAGATTGTAAAATAAAGTACATTTTTGTGTAGTATATGGTTTTAATTAAAGGTAACATACAAAAGCTGATTTTAAAATGTTAACAGGTTTGAAAAAGTGGCAATGATGTCCTTATCTACTTAGAAGCAAGTCTATTAAGCTGTATAGAATTTGCTTGGAGGTAAGTATGGGTAGGACTGCAGCCTCTCATTCAGCTGTCTCTATTAAAATAGGTGTCACATTGACATCCCAAATGAGAATTTATATCGTTTAAATAGTCTCCATGTCATAATAATATGAGAGATAAAGTAGTCCAGCCATGTGGATTGCCATGAATACAGCAACTGAAAACAATACTACCTCAGTTACAGAAATAACGGGAAATGCTGTAGCTCTATCCATTGAAGTTTTGGGTTTTGCATTATACCTTCTGGGTCACATGAGCATTCCCACATCTTAAGGATAGCTTGTGACACCTGCTGAGATACTTCTATATTCATCTAAAAGCAACTCAGTAGAAAATGATCAAAACACAGCTTCCCTATAGGAAAGAGCAATGGTCATAACATGCAGAACTGAACTATTATACATATGATCACAGGAAGAGTCACAGTGATCCATTAGTTGTCCTTGGCATGCTGTACATACGCAGATATATTCAACATAAGAAAAACTTGCATTTGTGAGGCTTTTGCATAGGGTACTACAAAGAGAATTGTGCCACCCACCTACCAAATCGGGACTGTAAAGCTTAATTATCCTTGTCTAACAAGCATTATATAAATAAATCTCCAATCCCATGTTTTTGAGTCAGGATCTCAGCAAACTTTTTAAAAAAGAGGTTCTTGATATCTTCCAAATGGTGAAGAACACAAAAGGTGTAGTCAAAATGAATAAGAGAACTCCTACTCTAACTGTCTCTGACCATAGAAAACTAGTATGTTGCAGAAAAAGGTTTACGCCTAGCCTCTCTTCTACCGTATTAGTATCTCACATGCTCACAAAGCTAAACATAGTGCTAAATGCCATCCCTTCTTGTCTCCCCACCTTACCTTTCAAAACTCTGTGGCTTGGTGATGGGCACAGGGGCTGCAACAACGTATTTTGTCAGCAGGAGTTTATAATGGATATTATCCCTATACTTGTTGCATAATTTTAAGCCATTTCCAACTTGGGTAACCCTTCACCAATCCTAGATTGGCAAGATTTGTTCAGAGGGAGTTCTTCTTGCCTTCCTCTGCAGCTGATCTTACACAAGCTCACCCAGTGCATTTCGTTGGCTGAGTAGATTCAAACCCTGGTCTCGGGAATCCTAATTCAGCACTCAAATCACTACACCATACTGGCTTGATATCCACATATTTAAGACACCCAGATCAAGCATAACTGACTGTTACTTTTTGTAATAATGTTTCCGAAATGTACTAGTTATTGCACCACTCAATACTGATGAGAGGATTGGACATAGCTAATGCATCCCATAGGTGAAAAAGCTTCCATCTGCTGTGAGCTTTTGATCCAACCAAGCTTTCCACTGCCTTAATAAGTTAGGAACTATTTGTTATTAATTCCTCATTCTTGCTGCTATTCTGTTATTCTCTTCCCCCAAAACAGTGTATGCTGGTGTATAGTATGGCAGTTCATAGGCTGTAGAAGGAAAGGGAAAATCATCACAAGTCACACACTTTATTTTCATAGGTAGACTTTTCTCAGAGTAGCAATGCACTTGGGATGCCAGAATAAAATCCAGTGGTGTAAACCCAACATTACTCTGGTACTGCAGCACCAATGTGACAGATCAGCTCTTCCCTACCCCGCAACTGAGCACAACCCAAGACTATAGGGACTTTCCAGCCTCCTAAAACATGTTCATCAGTGATACAAAGTCCTGCAGAGGAAAGGGAGCTCACCCTTACTCCAGTTACAATTATGAAAGGTTTGTCCATGAATGCCTCTTTCTGGATTTTGACCAATTATCTTCATACAGATTTCTTCTACTGGATTTCATTAACTACAATTGCCCACCAGTTACAAACAGAACTACCTTTAGCTTGCACAGAAATATGAACCACTGAAGTCATTTTATACATAAGCATTACATGCAAACCCTTTGAGAGTTATGCAAGAGAAGTTATTCCTAATTTTGTAGGGTTTTTAAAAAGCGTTCCTTTCTTGATTTCCAGCAAGACTTCCAAGATTTTGATGTGAATATCTCCTTGCAGCCAAATGAAGTGCAATTAAAACTTTTTAATTGCTTGCTTTATAAAAAAAATTAACTAAATTGATTGTGTGTAAATGATTCCCGGCTCATTAGGCTAGTCTCAACTGTTTTGTTTATCCAGTTTATGTTAACCAATATTGCCAGCATCCTGTATTTTTTAAAAAATCAATTATAAATAAAGAATTTGCTCTTATGGAGTCCAAAGCCTAAGAGTTTTTATTTTCCCAAGTTTAACTTGCATTTTAGCAAAAGTACATACTCATATTGTACTGGGTGCAACATTGGCCAAAATCCCATTTTAGTGCTATGATGTGTAACTTTACAGTTTTTTTGTCGTGTCAGGAGCGAGCGACTTGAGAAACTGCAAGTTGCTTCTGGTGTGAGAGAATTGGCCGTCTGCAAGGACATTGCCCAGGGGACGCCCAGATGTTTTGATGTCTTACCACCCTTGTGAGAGGCTTCTCTCATGTCCCCCCATGGAGAGCTGGAGCAGAGAGAGGGAGCTCTCTCCCTGGATTCGAACCTCTGACCTGTTGGTCTTCAGTCCTGCTGGCACAAGGGTTTAACCCACTGCACCACCGGGGGCTCCTAACTTTACAATGATAGAGCTACATCACTAACACATATTAGAAAATTGCAAATGTGAAATGGGATACCATACAAAATCTGTTGTTAAATCAGGGCCTTCCACTGTACAACATGGCAGTATGAAGGAGAAGAGGGCATTTTCCCTATCAGGCATAATACAGTCATGATTTTCTATTGCATTTTGGATTACCACTGCCCTATAACCCTGTTTGGACTGCTCTCATCCTTGTGCTCTCATTGCACATGAGAAAACTGTCTCACAAAGTGCCATACCATTGTACATCATGACTGTTGATGTTTGCTCCACTTGTGCAATGGTCCAATTACGACAATAATCACCCCTCCAAAAAAGGACTTTCACAATGCTGCCATTCTAAATCATACCTCATTATTTGGTTTATGATAAAATGCCCTATAGGATACCACAAATACTTAATATGGTCAGTGAGTAATATGCAGGATCCCTACACTTAGAAAATTATTGCAATTTTAAGGAATGTTGGCATGGATCCAAAGTTATTTTTCTGAGCAACAGGCATTAGTGAAAGATGTTTCCAACTGTTTTTTCTGACAACTTCCTTTCCCCAGGACTAAATCACACATAATTTCCGTTTTATCTTTGTAAATAAATATTGCAGTGTCTTGGAATGCTAGTATCTCTTGCTTCCTGTCTATTAGGAAACTATTAGGCAAGAATTGATACACCAATGAAGTATATTTCAATAGATAAAGAGGCTACGTTTTTTTTTTCATGTCAGGAACGATTTGAGAAACTGCAAGTTGCTTCTGGTGTGAGAGAATTGGCCATCTGAAAGGATGTTGCCCAGGGATGCCTGGATGTTTTACCATCCTATGGGAGGCTTCTTTCATGTCCCCACATGAGAAGCTGGAGCTGAGAGACGGGAGCTCACCCCACTCCTCGGATTTGAACTGCCGACCTTTCAGTCAGCAGTCCTGCCAGCACAAGGGTTTAAATAATTGTGTCACTGGGTGGTACAATTAATGAAGAAAGCCTAAACAAGTACAATTCCAGGGGCCTTTTCTTGGCATTAATAGATTGCACACTGTTGTAATAAACCCTGGAGATGCACAATGAGAATGTGGCAGGCATTTTTCTCTGTTTCTGCTATCCAATGTTGTATTGCTCACTGATTCATTGGATGATGAGAACCAATTTACTCTACAACATTACAAAATCCTATGGCCAATGTACAAAAAGAGGTCCTTAGCAGTTAAGTATGGCTGTAGACATGAAATTTGAAAGTTGCAACTTTATATTTAACTGTGCTTTAACAACGGTTTTACTTCCACCAGCTTTGTTGGCCTAAGTAGGTTAAACATTAAAAGGCTTTCTAACTAGTGATTATTTCACTACATCCATAATAATGCTTTTGAAATCCACTTTCTTGCTCTTGGGGTCACAAAAACAGACTTAAGACTGATTCAAACATTTTGTCGGGCTTTATTAAAACTACTGTTCACACTGGGTTTTTTTTTTAACATGGCAACAAGTGGATAGGAAGGCAGCCACAATTTTGAACTGACAAAAATCATTAGACTAACCAAAAGTATTTCCAGGGTGACATACTATACTTACCTCTACAGTGGAAGCCTTTATTTTGATTTCCTATATCATATAAGGAGATAAGAAGACCATTATCTTTTCACTTCATTTTCCCTATACTGTTTACTGCACTTCTTCAACTGACTACTAGTTCACATTGTCTATGGGAGCCCAGGGATTAGTATAGGTGTCTCCTCAAGCTGCTTGTTTAAAATAAATCATGGAACGAAAGCATAAGGATGAAATCCAACAAATATCTCTTTAATGGAAACAAGGCATTCAGCTGCAGCAGAACCGGGGTGGGGGGTTCCTGCTACTCCTGCAAAGCATTCCCTAAAGTCAATCTGGATGGTTAAGGGAACAATTTAAGAGTGGGGCAAGACAAAGCTCTTTTACAGGACTCAAGTTTCACACAGCGCTGAATAAAACCCTGAACCGCCAAACAGTAAAAAAAATTCACAAAGCTAGTGCACATTAAAGTGCATAAATGCATATACTTTAATCCAGAACACCGTATATTTCTGTCTCCATTGGAACGGCTGTCTTTGTCTGCGTAAGGCGGAAGTGAATAACATGACCTTCCAGATGGTGGACTGCAACTTCCATCAGCCTTAACCATTATACCCAATGATGAGGAATGCTAAGAGCTCCAGTGTAACATCAGAGGATCACATTTTGCCTAACCACCAAAAAAGACAACACCTATGTCTACAGCATCTCTCAGTGAAGTGAAAAGAGCATTTTGTGTATTCCTCTATTGCAGTAGTTCTCATCCTGTGGATCCCCAGGTGTTTTGGCGTAGAACTCCCAGAAATCCCAGCTAGTTTACCAGCTGTTAGGATTTCTGGGAGTTGAAGGCCAAAACATCTGGGGACCCACAGGTTGAGAACCACTGCTCTATTATCTTCCTAAAACAAATACAAGGCTTTCAGTTAATGTGTATAGGGCTATAGTTTTCTAGCACTCTTGAGCTGGATTTCCTGAGACAGTTCTAACATTCATCCCCTTTGCTTTTACCACACTGTATCTATAGTTTACAGAATTCTACTTTATTATCACAAACTCAGGAGCCAGGGATGCATCCATATGTCACACAGGCACAAGAAAGCTTGCATGAAGTGTTTTGTGCATTTTGGTTGGCCAATAAAGGTATCACTCTTTTGTGCATTTTGTTTTATTTCACAGGCACAAGATGCAAAAGGAAATCAAGAAGGCTTCGAATTTGTGGATTCACTTAGGAAAATTTGCACTATGTATCTAACATAGTATTTTCTCTTTCAGGGATCAGCTTTCTGCAATTTCACAAGACATAAAAAGTGAAGCAAAGTCCAGTTTTTTTCATTCCTAAAATGTTGTTTAAACAAAAGCAGAGACAATTTCAGAATAGCCTTCCCTTTTATTCCTCAGTTATGTCTCCTGGAGAAGTATTGTTCTCCCCTT
The DNA here is from genome assembly GCF_037176765.1 of Anolis sagrei. Taxonomy (NCBI): domain Eukaryota; kingdom Metazoa; phylum Chordata; class Lepidosauria; order Squamata; family Anolidae; genus Anolis; species Anolis sagrei. Next base: position 95,206,965 of record NC_090021.1, read on the forward strand.
CCAAGTAAAACAAAAAGCAGCAAACTGACAGACAGAATTGATGCTTATGGTAAGGAAGGTGGCATGCCATCAAATACCCTTTAAATAATTAAAAGTGCAAGAATTTTGTTTAACCAAAATCCATATATTGTGTTAACAAATGGGTTGATCACAGGTAAATTACCACCACATGCAAATCATAGTTCATTTAAATACATCCTGCTTGGGCACCTTTAAGTTTCTCCAGCGCCTCAAAACCACTTTATATTTATCACCATCATCCTTCTCTGAAGCTTTCCTTAACACAACTCTCATAACGACAACAGTTTCTGTTTCTTTATCTTCTCCAATTATGAGGTCCAGTGTGTCACCAACTTTTACCTAAAAGAAAGAAGAGTACCATCAGCTTTAATTTGCTTACATCTATGTAAAAGGTAAAGGTTTCCCTTGACATTAAGACTAGTCTTGTCTGACTCTGGAGGGTGGTGGTGCTCCTCTCCATTTCTACACCAAAGAGCCAGCATTGTCCATAGATGTCTCAAACCAAGGTCATGTGGCCAGTAGAACTGCATCGAGAGCTGTTACCTTCCTGCAGAAGTGGTACCTATTGATCTACTCACATTTGTATGTTTTCGAACTGACTCAGGTCTACCCAGCTTCCCTACTGCATCAATCCACCCATATTGAGGTCTCCTCCTTTTTCCTACCTCCTCCTTTTTCCTACTTACCTACTTACTTTGCCAATCATTATCATCTTTTCAAATGAGTCATGCTGTCTCATGATAAGTCCAAGATAGCTACCCTACTGGAATGGGTTGTGCTTAACTGAGTTATTAAAAATGAGGGACGCCTGGCTCGAGAGCAGTATGTGTGAAAAAGATCTTGGGAGTCCTCGTGGACAGCAAATTAAACATGAGCCAACAATGTCATGTAGCGGCAAAAAAAGCCAATGGGATTTTAGCCTGCATCAATAGGAGCATAGTGTCTAGATCTAGGGAAGCAATGCTACCCCTCTATTCTGCCTTGGTTAGACTACGCCTGGAATATTGTGTCCAATTCTGGGCACCACAATTGAAGAGAGATATTGACAAACTGGAATGTGTCCAGAGGGTGACTAAAATGATCAAGGGTCTGGAGAACAAGCCCTATGAAGAGCGGCTTAAAGAGCTGGGCATGTTTAGCCTGAAGAAGAGAAGGCTGAGAGGAGACATGATAGCAATGTATAAATATGTGAGAGGAAGTCACAGGGATGAGGGAGCAAGCTTGTTTTCTGCTTCTCTGGAGACTAGGACACGAAACAATGGCTTCAAACTACAAGAAAGGAGATTCCATCTGAACATGAGGAAGAACTTCCTGACTGTGAGAGCTGTTCAGCAGTGGAACTCTCTGCCCCAGAGTGTGATGGAGGCTCCTTCTTTGGAGGCTTTTAAACAGAGGCTGGATGGCCATCTGTCAGGGGTGCTTTGAATGCAATATTCCTGCTTCTTGGCAGAATGGGGTTGGACTGGATGGCCCATGAGGTCTCTTCCAACTCTATGATTCTATGATTCTATTTTATCAAATTGTGGAAATGAGTATAAAGATTTAGATACTTCATTCACATACACCATGAAAACTCTTATTTTTTATCAGGACCAGTGAGTTAGAAGCAAAAGAGAAGGAACTGAAGGATGGGGCTAGAGGTATAAATAATTTATTACTTGTGATCTTCCCGAATTTTGTTCAATAAAATCTATCCAGGTCCTTCTAGTGTTGAAATGGCTTTCTTTTAAAATCCAAATTCATCATAGTGTTGGGTCTACAGGCATGTAGTTTTTAACTTTTATTTAGTGCTACATTCATGAGCTGGAACAATCCCAAGCAAATCCTCACGTTCGTCTGTTCTCTCTACCCATTTCTGAGGTGAAGAACTGTGTTTATGTTTAGTTTTAATATCAACTATCAAATAATTCTGGTTCATAATTACATTTGGATCAATGGTTGTGGTTTAATCAAACTGGTTTGTTAAACAAGTTGGCTTTGTAACTTGTGTGAACATGGCTTGTTTAGAAACTGATTGAGCTGGTTTTCAACCACTGTAGCTTGTTCATAAAGCTGGATTTTGTTGGAAGTACAACTAAATGTTAGTTCTTTCTACTAGAACATAGGAAACCAGGGAAAGGAAGGAGGAAGTTCAAAAGCCTGAGGCCTTGCATGGGTTCACTGAAGTTCATGCATGTAATGCAAAACTTTAATCAGCCTAAAGTGGAGCCTACGACATATGAGTATGGAGAACAAACCACAGACCACCTATTACAATGCAACCTGAGCCCTGCCACAGGCACAATGGAGGACCTTCTCACAGCGACACCAGAGGCACTTTAAGTGGTCAGCTTCTGGTCAAAGGATATTTAGCATAATGCCATTTTTTAACTTTGTGTTTTTAAATACATTATAACTGTACCCTCAATTCACTTCTGACATGATAAATTTTAAAAAGTCCATAAGTTTCTTGTTGCTATGTGCCTTCAAGTAGTTTCCAGCCTATGGCGACCCATTCTTTATAAGATTTGTTCTTAATGCACTGCTAATTTAATCAGATAAATTAATAGCAGTGCATGTGAGAAGTGTTTTATCAGTTTTAGATCAATGTTTTACCATGTACCTTCTTATCAGTTTCAGTCAAAAATATATTTTGAAAGGGCCTTACCGCTCTACTTTTCTTCCACAGCTTCTCTCCATTCAACCTGAGTTCACCATTGTAGAAGGCATCTTCCACTTTGCTTTGAAACAAAAAGTAATGTCTTCATACCAATGCCATAACCATTACTATCCAATGCTTCTGTTAAATGACCACAAAGGAGCCTTCCCAGGTCTTCCTAATTCACTTTACCATAGAAGCTCTTTACTGACTGTTCAGAGTTTACCAAACACTCAAGTGATTGTTGGTGCCTATTTGGGCAGGACATGTGCCTGCATCACAGTGCCTATAAACCAGTGGTTCCCAACCTTTATTTGACCAGGGACCATTTGGCCAAGCCACTCTCCAATATTAGTACCAAAAGGATTATGAATCGGTTTTTGGTCAACTTTAGATTTGGTTTGGTTATTTGGGGTGGTGATTCAGAAAATTATATTGGCTAGACCACATCAGCTCTAGTTTCTGATACAGAACATATGCCATCCAGTAGTTGCCATCTGTTCGCCCACAGAAAACTATACTTAATAATCTAGAGCTGATGTGTAGTAATCTTTTGTGGGTAGTCAGCCTCTCCCCTCCCAACATCCCCATTGCTTTGGCACTATAAGAGGGTTTTGCGAGACCAGCCGCTCTTGCTGCCATGTGGTTTTGAGGCAATGATGTAGTAGTGGTGAGGCATGGACCATTTTTTTTCGTTCTTGTAAACGACTGGTGGTCCATGGGCCACAGGTTGGGAACCACTGCTATAAAGGAATGGTCTGGAGACAAGATATGCTTGAAAAGTATAATCCTATGTATTTTTCCAAAGCCTATGTTACAATATTAGCTTGCATTCTGGTTTGTTTTAGATTTTAACTGCATTGTTCATTAACTGAGATTACTGTCTGCTGAATAGCCAAATGGTAACTTTCCTTTGGACTTATTCTTGCTGGACAAAGAACATTATAATATATTTTTATCTCACTTATCCTAGCAATAAAAGGCTTATTTTAAGAGACCACATTCATCCAATCCCAGACTTGCAAGCCACTTTGAACCTTTATACTTACTTTCTTGCAATATCTAGCCCAGATTTCATGATTACATCAAACCGGAAAGACTGTACTACTTTTTCAAGATCTTTGTAATCTTTCTCTATGGTAGAATCATCTTCAAATTCATCTTCAGAGTCACTTTTGTCCTCTTCTTCATCTTCCTCCTCTTCAGTATCTTCTGGCACAGTTTGTTTCATGTTCTTCCGAGAACTTTTGTTGCTTTTGAGCCGTACAGAAATCCATGGTGTATTTTTGGATGAGGGTATTAAAAAGACATGGCATTTAATGGGAGAAATGCAGAAGTGGTTCAGGGAGATTGCTGTCGTGGGTTGTTGGCTTGCAGAGCAAATAAACCTCTTCCAAGGTGTGCAATGTCCATAAGGAGACTTCTCCAAGAGTCCAAGCCAGACATGAAGATGTCTAAAAGTACCAAGAGACAGCCTGAAACACGTCATAGCATACCCTGGAACAAGAAAATAAAAACTCTGGAGACACATCTATTGCTCGCGCCTGCTTCATAGCTAGTCCTGAAAAGTCTTTAACCAATCACTATCACGTATTTGTTTCTCCTGCTCCACAAGTAGAATGTGCTTCTAAATGGGAGGGGGTAGAATGGGTGTTAATGTAATAAACTGGGCTTTAAAAACCTTTTACATAGTTTTCACTGAATATTTTATGTCATGTTTACAGCTGAATTGTATGAGTAAAGCACTATACTGTGCATTCGTATTTGTAAAGTGACATGCTGTGACATGCTGATAATCAGGATTCCAGTTGAACCCTAGATACTGTAATTTGGAAATTAATCCTAGCGAGTTCAATTAGTGAGCAGTCTGACTACAAAAAACATTGGCCAGAATACTGTGTAGCAGAAATGAGATGCCACCTAAATATTAGAAAGGGCTGTTGTTTTTAGGTTCTTGTGGGTTTTTTCGGGCTATAGGGCCATGTTCTAGAGGCATTTCTCCTGATGTTTCGCCTGCATCTATAGCAAGCATCCTCAGAGGTAGTGAGGTCACCTCACTACCTCTGAGGATGCTTGTCATAGATGCAGGCGAAACGTCAGGAAAAATGCCTCTAGAACATGGCCCTATAGCCCGAAAAAACCCACAAGAACCTAGTGATTCCAGCCATGAAAGCCTTCATCAATGCTGTTGTTTTTACTGTAAGAGCTGTTCAACAATGGAATAAATTGCCAAAGGCTTCCATGGCCAGAATCACTGGGTTGCTATAAGTTTTCTGGGCTGTATGACCATGTTCCAGAAGCATTCTCTCCTGACATTTGGCCACATCTATGGCAGGCAGCCTCAGAGATTGTGAGGTCTGAAGATACCTGCCATAGATGTGGGTGAAACATCAGGAGAGAATGCTTCTGGAACATGGTCATACAGCCTGGAAAACTCACAGCAACCTAGTGGCATGGACTACTTTGAAGAGTGATGGAATCTCCATCTTTGAAGATCTTTAAAACAAGTTGGATGGGTATCTTTCAGAAGTATTATAGTTGTCTTTAGGGCCTCCTGGTGGCGCAGTGGATTAAAACGCTGAGCTGCTGAACTTGCTGACTGAAAGGTTGGGTGAGCCTCCGTTGTTAGGCCCAGCTTCTGCTAACCTAGCAGTTCGAAACCATGCTAATGTGAGTAGATCAATAGGTACCATTCCGGCAGGAAAGTAATGGTGCTCCATGCAGTCATGCTGGCCACATGAACTAGGAGGTGCCTATGGACAACACCGGCTCTTCGGCATAGAAATGGGAGTTGAGTACCATTTCCAGAGTTGGACTCGACTAGACTTAATGTCAAGGGAAAACCTTTGCCTTTTATAGTTAGTAATTACACTTTTTACCAGGGTCATGCAGTGCGATGTTGATGAGAGAGAGCTAGAAATCTTTGCAGGCTCTCAAAAGCCAATATCTCCTACACTTTAGTTCATGCCTGCTCGTGTCCTTACTCCAGCATAAAGACACGGACAGGATGTGTAGCCCAACTGTTCAGAAGTATGCACAGAATTAACACCAGGGTTGTCATCCTATCCCCATTTACTTAGGAGTAAATCCCATTTATCTCAGTTGATCCACTTCCTTGTAAACACATATGGGATTCTGCTGTAGGTTCAGCACATTTTAAATTCTATTTTGTATTACTCTTTATGAAATAAGTATTATATTTTTTCTATCATCCTTTTTCCTTCAGGACCCAAAAAGTGGTATATGACTCTCCTCTGTCAGATGAAAGAGCGAGTGCCTGTGCCTGTCATGTTTCATAAATAAACGAGGTTTTGTGGTGCATCCATACTACACAATTATAGCAGTTTGATACTACTTTAACTACCACGGTTCCATTCCACAGAATCCTGGGATTCAAGACAATAATGCATGATGGCCTTCCCTAATTCTTCTATTATTTGATAGCTTTAGCATACACAGGAATTGAAGTTTTGTCTCTTTTGTAGCAAGTCTATATTTTTGTGTTTTATAGGAATAGATCCCAAGACTCCACAGGATGGAGCCACGTGTCAATACTTATGTATTTATTGCATTTCTATGTCGCCTTTCTCAGCCCAAATATATATTGAATATATTCCAAAATCCCATTCTAAGCTTTTCCAGCCTGTGCCTTCTGGCAAATCCCTTGCAAATCTTTCTATTTTTCAGCACAGTGGTTCTTAACCTGTGGGTCTCCAGATATTTTGGCCTCCAACTCCCCAAAATCCTAACTGGCTTGAGTTTTGGAGTTGTAGTTCACCTACAACTAGAGAGCATTGTGGACTCAAAGAATGATGGACCTGGACCAAATTTGGCACAAATACTCAATATGTCGAAATGTGAACACTGGTGGAGTTTGGGGAAAATAGACCTTGACATTTGAGAGTTGGAGTGGCTGGGATTTATAGTTCACCTGCAATCAAAGAATCCCTTGAACTCCACTAACGATAGAATTGGGCCAACCTTCCCACACAGAACCCCCATGACCAACAGATAATACTGTATTTTGTGATGTTCTTTGGTGACCCCTCTGACACCCCCTTGCGACCCCCCCCCCAGTCCAACCCTTTACCATATAACGAAAGCATTCCCGAGAGATGCTCATCCAGCCTCTGCTTAATGACCCCAGAAAGGAGTGATACATCTCTCAAGATGCATCTACAGTGTGGAGCAAGCATGGGCAAACTTGGGCCCTCTAAGTGTTTTGGACTTCAACTCCCACCATTCCTAACAGCCTACTAACAGCCTGCGAATGCAGGCTGGGGGCTTCTGGGAACTGTAGTAGGCTGTTAGGAATGGTGGGAGTTGAAGTCCAAAACACTTAGAGGGCCCAAGTTTGCCCATGCTTGCTCCACACTGTACAATGAATGCAATTTGAACCCACTTCAACTGGTATGGCTCAAGATTGCAGTACTCTGGAACTGTAGTTTGGCAGGGCCTTGCAAAACGACCAGTCCCGGGATTCCATAGCCCTGGGACATGGTCATCAAAGCGATGCTAAACTGCATTCCTTCTGCAGCGTAGATGGGCCCTCTATTCTTTCCATTGGCCGGAAATGAAGGCCCCTCTCTCTCCCGCCTCGCGCCCCGGCGTCTACCTGGTCCCGCTGCCTGCTCTTCGTCCCTGCTGCGCGAGCCCGTCCCTTTCCCCTTCCCGCTCCGCTGCCCTTCCGCAGGCCCGCCTTCTCGCCGCCGCCGACAGCGCCCTCTGCCGGCAGGAGGACGCTCGGAAGACCCGCCACTAAGATCAATAGCGAAAGAGACATAGAGGTAGATATTAGACAAATCGAAAAACACATCACAGGGATCTCTAGGGAAATAGATAAATCAGAGGGAGGGATGGATGGGTGGGTGGATTGATTGATGGATAGACAGATAGACAGATAGATAGATGTTTCATGGGACCAGAGATTTAAAGATGGGCTCAAAGCCAACCTTATAAACTCTGGCATAGACACTGAGAACTGGGAAGCCCTGGAGCGCTCCAGCTGGAGGTCAGCTGTGACCAGCAGTGCTGTAGAATTTGAAGAGGAACTAATGGAGGGCAAAAAAGAGAAACGTGCCAAGAGTAAGGCGCGTCAAGTCAACCCCGACTGGGACCGCCTTCCACTTAGAAACTGATGCCCTCACTGCGAGAGAAGATGCAAATCAAGAATAGGGCTCCACAGTCACCTATGTACCCACTACCAGTACACTAGTGGTTCTCAACCTGTGAGTCCCCAGGTGTTTTGGCCTACAACTCCCAGAAATCCCAGCCAGTTTACTAGCTGTTGGGATTTCTGGGAGTTGAAGGCCAAAACATCTGGGGACCCACAGGGTGAGAACCATTGCAGTACACCGATCTTGGAAGACAATCCTACTCCGACGAGGGATTGCCTAAGTAAGTCATGGGACCTCCTTTGCCATAGAACCTGCCACTGGAATCTCTAGGGAAATAGATAGACAGACAGATAGATGTTTCATGGCACCACCTTCCCCTAGAAAACCTGCCAGTGAGATCTCTAGATAGATTAGATAGTTTAGAAAGATAGATACAGTAGAGTAGTGATTCTCAACCTGCAGGTCTTCAGGTGTTTTGGCCTACAACTCCCAAAAATCCAAGCCAGTTTGCCAGCTGTTAGGATTTCTGGGAGTTGAAGGCCAAAACTTCTGGGGAGACCCACAGGTTGAGAACCACTGCAGTAGAGTCTCGCTTATCCAACCTTCACTCATCCAACGTTCTGTATTATTCAACATAGTCTGCCTCCCGCCTGGATCTACAGCTATTTCAATACATTGCAATGTTTTCGTGATAAATTTGTAAATACAGCAATTCCTATACAACGTTACTGTGTATTCAACTGCTTTTTCTGTCGATTTGTTGTAAAACATGATGTTTTGGTGCTTAATTTGTAAAATCATAATGTAATTTGACGTTTAATAGGCTTTTCTTTCATCCCTCCTTATTATCCAACATTTTTGCTTATCCAACGTTCTACTGGCCCATTTATGTTGGATAAGCGAGACTCTACTGTAGATAGATAGATAAGGCCGGGCTTTAGCACAGTGGTTTAAACTGTCAGCTGCAGTAAATCTTGCTGATAAAAAGGTAAACAGTTCAAGCCCGGGTTGAGGTGAGCTCCCATCAGTTGGGGAGAGCTCCTGCCATCAGCCCAGCTTCTGTTCACCTAGCAATTTGAAAACAGCAATGTGAGTAGATTGATAGGTATCACTTTGATGGAGAGGTAATTAAAGGCGCTCGTGCAGATATGCCAGTGATTCGATCGGGAGAGCCTAAGGACAACAAAGCTCGGCATGGAAGATGGAGCAACAGCACCTCCCCATGGCCAGGGTTGAACACAGCCTCCAGATGCTGGAGATGGAAAAAGATGTGAAGCCTTTACCTCTGTTTCTTTACTGTCTGTATTTGTTAATTGTATCACAGCACTGAATGTTTGCCGTATATGTGTACTGTAATCTGCCCTGAGTTCCCTCGGGGAGATAGGGCGGAATATAAATAAAGTATATTATTTATACTTTATACTCTGTCTCTTTCTGAGGGGATTTGTAAAAAAGGCACCATGATGTGATGAATTGACTGGAAATGCATGTGTCGGCAGCTGATTGGCTGAGTATGTCAGAAGCCAGAATTTGGATTGGCTACTGTCTCTGACGTGCTGCTGATACAAACTGTTTTAACTTCCATTTTCACTTCGGAGAGTGAAGAGAGCGCTGAGTGGAAACAGCCAGGAAGAAAATGGCTGCCAACCCTTTGAAGCCTGATCATTTCTAAGGCATGAATAAAATTCTGTTGTCGGTAAAGAATTCAGAGAGATTGCTGTATATACTGTTGCTCTGTTTGACCTTTTGAACTTTTAGTTACTTTAGTTACTTTTACTTGTTACACAAATCTGAGTGACACATTATTATACTGCAAAGTATATTTTGATTCCGAAACTGTGGTAAAGCTTCTATTTATTTACATTTACAACCTCCAGCACTTTCTAGGGAAAGAGAGAAGCAGGTATTAGACAGATAGAAGAAACCACAGGGATCTCTAAGGAAATAGATAAATCAGAGGGATAGATTGGTGAATACATGATAGATACTTTCTGTGGCACTGCCCTTCCCAAATAAGCCATCACTGAGACCTCTAGGAAAATAAAGACAGATTGGACAGAGCTGTCCCATACCAACTTCCAGGCCCGTAGCCAGGATTTCGTTTCGGGGGGGGGGGGGGGGGCTACAAAATTTTCAGGGGGGGTTGGGGGGGGGCTGAGTTTCGAGGGGGGGGCTGAGTCTGAGTGAAAGAGGGTCTAGCCTAGCAAACCTTTTGTATCATTACCCCAATACCCCCATACATATGGGATATATTGAGAACGGTGATCAAATCATGATATTAATAAATATAACAGTTTAAATAATGCACCAGTAAGGCCTTTTCGCGAACCACCATGAGAATTTCGGGGGGGGGGGGCTGAAGCCCCCCGAGCCCCCCCCCCCGGCTACATGCCTGCCAACTTCCCTAAAAAAGCTCACCACAGGGATCTCCAATGAGAAAGAGAGAAATGATAAGTAGATAGATAGATAGATAGATAGATAGATAGATAGAGAAATAATGTTTCATGGCACCACTTTCACCAAAGAACCTGCTACTGAGATCTCTAGGGAAATAGAGATCTCTTTTAAACAGAGGCTGGATGGCCATCTGTCGGGAGTGCTTTGAATGCAACTTTACTGCTTCTTGGTAGGGGTTGGACTGGATGGCCCACGAGGTCTCTTCCAACTCTATGATCCTGTGATTCTATGATTCTAACTCCTGAAAGGGTCAGGGTAAGCTCCTGGTCTTTAGCCCAGTTTCCACCTACCTAGCGATTCGAAAGCAAATGTGAGTAGATAAATCAGTACCGCTTTTTAAAAAGGAAAGTATTTTGAGGCACCCATAAGAAATGTCAGCGATTTGATCAAAGGAGGAAGCTGACGAACAAAGCTCTTCGGCAGGGAGACAGAGCAATAGCACCCCTATGGTCGGGACTGAGCACAAAGCCTCCAAGATGCCAAAGAAGGGGGAAAGCCGAAATATTCCCCTATCTATCTACGTCTGTCTTGTTTGTGTATAAAAACAGCATTGAATGTTTGTCGCATATGTATGTCCTGCGATCTGTCCAGAGTCTCCTTTGAGGTGAGAAAGGCAGAATATAAATACTGAAAATAAATAAATAAATAAATTCGGCTGCCCACAATAAAAATTTAATTCCTCTTGTCCTTTCACACTGCAGAATTATAGCACTGGGATTCTACTTTAATGGCCATGGCAACATCCCATGGAGTGCTGGGCCTGGCTATTTGGGGAGGAGTGCACAGGATTATCAGGCAGAAGTTCCTCTAGTTCCTCTGCCAAAATTGTAGCATTACAATTCTCAGGATTCCACCGTTATGCAGTCATAGCTGTTAAAGTGGAATCATCATGCTATAATGAAACAAATGAAACAAAAACTGGAAAGTCAATTCTCTCTGGATTCATCCTGAACAGTAAAGTAATGGCTGAGATTGGCTTGAGTAAACTGAATGTCCTGCTTATTAAAACTGTTCACTTTAAATCAAATTAGCAGCAATAGTTCCCCTGCCTTGACTCATAAATGATTTTTATGGCCAACTTCATTATCTGGCAATGAAGGTTTAGCAGAGTCTTTAACAGGCATTGCTATAGTCAAATAGCTTTCAGAATGAATTCTCATTTCATTATTTCTCTGTGTACCGTGGGACATTTGTGCCATTCTCTGCACATTGGATATACCAAAAACTGAAGGAAAAATGGGGCATTTAGAATGTGAATATGGAATTATGGAATATACGTGTGTGTGTGTGTCAATCAGTGGAGGAAAAATAAATATTGCCCATTGTTTCAGACAGCAAAATATTTCATAACACTTAATAGAAAAAAAATGATTGAATGACAAGGATGCATTTCATCTTCTTCTAGGGTGACTGAGCGATGTTAGATATGGCAGGTATCTCCCACCCAACAAAGTGGTGTCTCTTTCCTGCCCCAAAATAATTATTTTATCGTGTCAAAAGTGAATTGAGAACATAGTGCAAGTCGCTTCTGGTGCGAGAGAATTAGCTGTCTGCAAAGACGTTGACCGGAGATGCCTGGATGTGTTACAATCCTGTGGGAGGCTTCTCTCATGTACCTGCTTGGGAAGCTGGGGCTGACAGACAGGAGCTCACCCCCATCTCGTGGATTCAAACCACCGACCTTCAGGTCAGCAGTTCAGCTGGCACAAAGGTTTAATCCGTTGCACCAATGCAGCTCCTCCCAAAATAATTAAGAGTGGAGGATTGCTTGGCTTAGCTTCTTGAAAAATTCATTCTTGATTTTTCTTGCTAATTTTCTCTTTCCAAGGCATTGCACTCTCCTGCACCATTTGTGTGTGTGGTATGCTATTTCATAAATGCTGCAGAAAATCTGCCCTGCATGCCTTGCCTTTGATTGTTGCCCTGGGGGCTTCTCTAGCTCACATTAAGCAGGTGTTGAACGCAGTCAAAAAGGAAATAGCAATGGAATTAAGTGCCAGTTATTTTTAATATCCTTATTAGCTATGACAGATACACATTCCATCCGCAAATGTTAATTAGTTTGAATTATTTGCTTACTTTTGTATTCTCGGGTGTTTTGCTTCTGATTAATTGCTTTACTACTTGGAATGAATGCTCTTCTGTCTAATTAATAGTGCTTAATTCTGTAGATCTGTGCTGGGTTAATACAGTTAGTTTTCAATAGGGAAATGCAGGAAGGTTTTCCCATTTGTGTGCTCAAGAAATGTTATTTAGATTGTATTTGGGATTACAGTGCAAGGCAAACTCTCCTGGGAAAGCAGTCCACTGAATGCATTTCTAAGTACCTAAGCCCATTGCAGATGTGCTAATTTTAAAAGAAATTTAAAGTAAGCTCATTACTGCTGAAAAGCAACATTTGTTTATGGCTGTAACACAATATGTTAAGTACACACATGGAACTAATAGTACTATAGTTGCTGATGAACTATTACTCCTATCATTCCACACCATTGGCCAGGTTGGCTAGAATTTATGAGAGCTGGAATCCAATAATATATGATTACTCAGGTGGTCCAGAGAGGCTGGATCTATACTGCCTATAATCCAGTTTCAGAATGCAGATTTAATGCATTGAACTGGATTATATGAGTCTATATGACATTAAGTCTAGTTGTGTCTGACTCTGGAGGGTGATACTCATCTCCATTTCTAAGCCGAAGAGCCAGCGTTGTCCGTAGATGCCTCCAAAGTCTTGTGGCTGGCATGACTGCATGGAGTGCTGTTACCTTCGGAGCGGTACCTATTGATCTACTCACATTAGCATGTTTTCAAATTGCTAGGTTGGCAGAAACTGGGACTAACAGCGGAAGCTCACGCCACTCCCCGGATTCAAACCTGTGACCTTTCGGTCAGCAAGTTCAGCAGCTCAGCGATTTAACCCACTGCACCACCGGGGGGCTCCTATGAATCTACACTGTGATATAATTCAGGTCAGTGCAGTTAATCTTCATTCTGAAACTCATTTTATGACAGTGCCAGCCAGAAAGACATGATTTATCTTTAGATTAAGAGTACATCTATTCTGTACAATTAATAAAATTTGACAGCACTTTAACTGCCATTGCTCAGTGGTATGAAATCATTCAGTTGTAGTCTTTCAAGGTATCTCTAGCCTTCTCTGCCAAATAGAGCTAGTGCCTCACCTCATGGCAGTTAAAGTCATTTCAAAATGCATTACTTCTATAGTGTAAATGCACCCAAAGTAAAAGGGCTCCAAAGCATTCTGAAAAAGGATATTATTTCAACCAAATTTTCATTGTGTTTTGCATCTGACATAATATGAGGCCACAAACTCTGTCTAACTTGGATTGTATGGTATGTGGCAGCCAATCATTTCCCAGCAGAGTGAGCATAATTTTCAGGTTCTGAAACCCTTCAGGTCTATATAGACATTGCCAAAAAATCTCCGTAACATTAAAAACAAGCAGTGGGGGGGAAATGGATGTGAAAAACATGTCCTTTTATCTTCATGCCAGGGAATGGTTGCAAGTCATACTCTTTTGAGAGGCAGAAAAAAAGAGTTTGGAGCTACTGAGAGCCAGGGAAAAGAAAACTCCATTCAAGGCTCAGTGTGGCTTCAGAACCATATATAATTCACCCTCGTTTTAAATGGTAGATTCAGCCTTCCTAATTGTTGTCGTGGGCAGCAACATGCATCCAATAGCTATAGCCATTGCTGCCATTCTTGCCATTCTATTATTTATTTATTTATTTATTTATTTATTTATTTACTTTGCTTATATACCGCTGTATCTCAAGCCCGAAGGCGACTCACAGCGGTTCACAAACAGTAAAACAGTAGAAACAGCAGTGGTTCCATACAACATATAACAATTGACTTAACACATTATCCATAAATTACCAATAAGCAATTACAATGCACAATTATTACAAAAAACAACCGTACCCAATCTTCTCATCATCCAAGCGTAGTCCAGGTTCGTCGTCCATTGTTCCATTCCTATGTTCCATTACCAGATTGCACTAGATTACTCAAACGCCTGCACAAACATCCAGGTCTTCACCTTTTTGCGGAATACCATTAGAGATGGTGCTAGTCTAATGTCCGTAGGAAGGGCGTTCCACAGCTGAGGAGCCACCACCGAGAAGGCCCTATCTCTCGTCCCCACCAGCTGAGCTTGAGAAGCAGGCGGGATCGAGAGCAGGGTCTCCCCGGACACAAGTTAATAGACTTTTTCCACAGTTGGTTCAGCACCGCTGCTGGGGGTTGTGGAAGACTCACTACTAGCCCTGGGGGACTTTTTCCCCTTACAAATTTTGTGCAATTGCTTCCAAGGTTTGTTCAACAATTTGAGACAAGGGTGTTTACACCCCATGAGTTGCCTGCCGGTCCTAAGTCCAGTCCCCTCTTTCCTTGACAAGTACCCCTAGCCTTGTTGGGGGAAGCAACCTTCTCAAGTGTCCTCTATATGATGTTTGTATTTATAATGAGTCATTTTATAACCTGAAGTATATGCCTTATTTGACTTACAGTTTCCTTATCTCTATATACCTACAGCAGTGGGAGGGGCTGCAGGTCACATGACTGAATATGGCAGAAGAATCCCAATTAATCCACCGGCACCAGACTTTTGAAATGCTTGTTTCTCCTCCTTTCCCGTTAACTCCTCCATTGCTAAAAGTCCAAAAGTCAATTAACTCAGCAGGAAGGGGGTGGTGGGCAGAATCTCACCCTTACCGATAGGCTTGGGCAAAAGCAAACAGTTTCAGCCCCTCTTAGCAGGTTTGTTCTCCTCGTTAATATTTTAAAAACTATTTTGTATGATTAGTATAAAACTGATAAGAATAGAAGGAGCACAGGCGGCTAAATATCTTTTGACAAAACCACTCTGCATCTGTATGCTTGTCCGCAATGTCCTGCCTCATGTACCGAGGAAGAATTGTTTGAGGCTACAAATAATGCTGTTGCTGTTGCCCGTTTTTGGTCAAAAGATATTGTGCTCCTATTTTTATCAGTTTTATACTAATTTATGCAATGTTTTTGATACGAAATAAATAAATAAACCATTTTGATTACACTTTGATGACACTTGGCCACGTGTGGAAGATATATCCATATATCCACACCTTCACAATGAGCCAGAGAGCCCCAGGACCTGCTAGAAATAGGTGTACAAGGGTGCTGCAAACCTTAAGGCCACCCTGAAGGGGACTCAAGGCGGCTTACAACATAAATTCTCCCATCTTCCAGGCTATTTCCAGATTTTTGAGTGAGATTTGGTGAATGTCCAAGAGCCAATAAGGAAGGGACATAAAGTTCTCCGGAGCTGTGCCAAGCAAAGATACTTTACTACTGAAGCTTCAAGACACGAAGATATTCAATATGCAGAAGCCAACAGGAATTGGATCTCATGTTTAAACTGAGACTGATCATCAACCTTCACTGAGCTGGAGGACAGCAGGCTCCTTAAATGCAGGTCAAATGGACACTCTGCCCTTCTACATCTCCCCCCTCCTTAGGATAGGCCGGCAGCTGCTCCACTTTTCCTAATGCCAGGGATGGACATGTTCCCCAGAATTTGCAATTTCCCTATCACAATATGGAGAGCAGCTCGTGGTTTCATAAACTTGAGCAGGGGAAGAAACTGTCTGAGATAAAAAATGTTGCAGAACATTTTACAGACATTCTTTACAACAACTCTAGCAACACTGTCTTCTTTTCATGCAATTGTCTCATTTTGGATAATAATAAAACATCTTGGGAACACATTTTGGCCACCAGATAGCAGCACTTTCCCATGAACAGAATGAGAATGAGAATTGAAGGTCTGATCCCTTAAAAGGCACCGGATTCTGTCTTATCTTATCTGAAGGTTAAGCAGAGTTAGCGCTGGTTGGTACTTGGATGGAACACAACCAACAAATACTTGTAGGCTATATTTCAGAGGAAGAAACTGGCAAAACTAACTCTGAGCAACCTTATGAAATTCACATAGACAGGTTACTTCAAAGTGTATAACATGTGTTAACTTTTCTCCATTGACTTTTTTTTAAAAAAAATAACACAAACAATCTAATTCACAATAGAAGTAATAAAAATATATAAAAAGACAATGCAAAAAAGGGACAAAAAGAAAATAATGAAATTACACATACACACACAGAGCGCTAAAACTAAACTAAAACTAGCTGAATGCCAATTAATAATGAACAGAAACACAAAATCCAAACTGTAACGAAAGATGGGGGAGGGAAGAAAAAATCCACCATTACAGATTCAGCTAAATAATCCAATTAGAATTATTAGTAACCATAGCCACATTAAATTTCTTATTGCTCAAAAAGTCCTAATATATGTGTTGTTGTGCAACACATATGGCCATGTTCCAGAAGCATTCTCTCCTGACGTTTCACCCACATTTATGGTAGGCATCCTCAGAGGTTGTAAGGTCATGATTTCATAAACTTCACAATCTCTGAGGATGTCTGCCATAAATGTTGGTGAAATGTCAGGAGAGAATGTTTCTGGAATACGGCCATACAGTGCAGAAAACTCACGGCAACCCAGTGGTTCTGGCCATAAAAGCCTTCAACAGTCCATATATAGCTTGTAGTGTTCAAAAATGTTCAACAATTCTTTGTTGACTCTTGATCAAGGATACGTTAGCAACATTTCAGTAAGAATTCTACCGGGTTTATGTTCTCAGATCAGTCCTTAGTGTCTTTTCCCTGCTGTTGAGGCTGCAATCCCATGGCACAGTATATACTTCCTATTCGAAAGGTCTCAGATTAAGTCTTCAAAAATCTCCAGTACTGCTAAAACTGCCTCCTGTCAGAAACCCTGTAGATCTATTCTCTGGAAGCATAGACAACTAAGATGAAGACCGTCTGACATAAAAAAAACCCCCAATATTGTTAGTTGAGAATAGTGCATAAATATCACTAGTATTTATTTATTTCAGGTGATACAGAAGGCTTATAAGTGTTGTTGATGTAGCTGAACTATTCTGCAAATAAATATGGAAAAGGTCAATGTCAATTGGAGGATGATGTGAAGAAGAATTGGAGCAGCTATACCAGTAAGTGTGCAAACTGTTGTTGCTGTCGTTTATTCGTTCAGTTGCTTCTGACTCTTTGTGATGTTATGGACCAGCCCACACCAGTGCTCTCTGTTGGCCGTTCCCACTCCCAGCTCCTTCAAGGTCAAGCCAGTCACTTCAAGGATACCATCCATCCATCTTGCCCTTCATCTGCCTCTCTTCTTTTTTTCTTCCTGTTTCCCCAGCATCATTGTCTTCTCCAAGCTTTCCTGTCTTCTCATTATGTGCCCAAAGTTCTTCATCTTTGCCTCTAATATCCTTCCCTCCAGTGAGCAGCCGGAGTATGGACTGGTTTGATTTTCTTGTGATCCAAGGCACTCTCAGAATTTTCCTCCAACACCACAGTTCAAAAGCCTCTATCTTCCTTCACTCAGACTTCCTTATGGTCCACTCTGGTTGTACTGATCCATTTAGTTTTCATGGCAAGAATACTGGGGTGGGTTGCCATTACCTTCCCCAGGGATTGTATTTGAGTGTTCAAGCTCCAGTACCGCGACACGGTAACAATCCTTTGCAGGAGGTACAAACTGTGCAGACAAATTAATATAACAAATAAACCCTGATTTGATGTTGTTGTTGTTCATTTGTTCAGTCATTTCTGACTCTTTGTGACTTCATGGACCAGCCTACGCCAGAGCTCCCTGTTAGTCGTCACCACCCCCAGCTCCTTCAAGGTCAATCCAGTCACTTCAAGGATCCTATCCATCCATCTTGCCCTTGGTTGGCCCCTCTTCCTTTTTCTTTCCATTTTCCTTAAGCTTTCCTTTCTTCTCATGATGTGGCCAGAGTATTTCATCTTGGTCTCTACTATTCTTCCCTCCAAGGAGCAGTCAGGCTTTATTTCTTGAAGTATGGACTGGTTGGATCTTCTCAATGTCCAAGGCACTCTCAGCACAGTTCAAAAGCATCTTTCTTCCTTCACTCAACCTTCTCTATGGTCCAGCTCTCACATCTCACATTGCTTTAACTCTGTGGCTCTTTGTTGCAGTGTGATGTCTTCACTATTTTATCAAGATTGGTCATTACTCTCCTCCGAAGAAGTAAGCGTCTCCTGATTTCCTGGCTGCAGTCTGCGTCTGCAGTAATCTTTGCACCTAGGAATACAAAGTCTGTCACTGCCTCCACGTTTTCACCCTCTATTTCCCAGTTGTCAATCATTCTTGTTGCCATAATCTTTGTTCTTTTGATGTTTAAAATCAATAATTTGATATTATTGATTTTAAATTATTCATATTTTATTTGTAGTTACATTGATCTGCATACATCATAAAGATAATTCTGTTCACTGCTGCTGTTCTAGAAATGATGCTGTCCAGACCAAAAACATTTTTCAGAATTTGCTCTGTAACATCAGTGCTTTGAATTCATAGACTCCCTTGTTATATATTTGGAACAATCCAGAAGTTTGTAGCAGCAACAACCACACTATTGAATTGATTTTTCCAGAAGTCAGCCCTGCTGTTTTAAATTGAATCCGTGCTTGAACTTAACGCTTCCAGCACAAGTCCTCATAAAATTACAATTAATAGAACAATAAAGAATAGCACAATGTAGCTCCTGGGGTGTTGTGTGGTTTCCAGGCTGTACGGCCGTGTTCTAGCATCATTTTCTCCTGATGTTTCACCTGCATCTGTGGCAGGCATCTTCAGAGGATCTGCTGTGCAGCCGTAAATGCATTTGCTGTGAAGTAATTCACATTGGATCCTGTGTGCATGCATAATAATATGTACAGTTCGGGTTGCATATGAGGAAATCACATATGTATGTCCCCCCACATTGAAAAGAGAAATTTAACATTGGAAGGGGGAGACTTGCTAAGAGAAAGACCAAAACCAGAGTTACATTTAAAGACTTCAAAAGAACATTGTGCTATTTAAAGTGGCAGAAAAAGAGCAGTAGACCATCATAATTAGACTGTGGTGGTTGTCAACAGCCTGGGCTAAATATGGCACAGGGACAGCCAAAAATGGCCCTCTGCAGTGAGAGCAAATGCCTCTTTGAGGTGGTGGATCTCGCCATAGGTTCCAGAACATAGCATATACTCCACCACAAACAAATTATAGACCTCTAGCTTTACTAAACTGGTTTGAAGACTGGGGCCAGTTCACAGCCATGTTCAGGAGTCTCAGTCTCCATTTGGGAAAGGATTTTTGTAAGTTGCTTTTATTTTTCAGATGTGGATGTTATTGAAATTGCAATGGGAAACAGGAGGTACTAATGAAAAAGGACACTCCTTGGGCGTACTGAAACTTTTGAACCAGGAAGGCTCTCTCCCCCAAATAATTCAGATGAAAGGGAACGTCCTTGAACACAGGAACTTCAAAGGGAGAATGCAACATGAAACTATTCAAATGTAATTCATCTAGCAGTCACATCACCTGCATCTTGAATAGGGCTAAATTGTTTTCTTTTTTATCATGTTACATGTGTTCAATAGACTGTCAGTGTCAGAATGTCTCAAACGACATTCTCCAACTTTGTAAATTGGCACTGTTAATAATATAAATATCACGGTGTGCTCATTCCAGATTAGACAGAATTTTATTTTTTTTCTTAAAAATTAGGAAGTAACTGTCTAAAGTAGCTCTTAAAGGGCAATCAAAGTTACTATAATTTCCTTCAAAGCTGTGCCATTGTTAACTATCAGGCACTGTAGATCTCCAGACTGTTAGAGCCCTTTTACATTATGCATTTATATTGTGATGATTCCCCTTAAACTGTTATGTTTCTGTACGGTGGGATCCTGGGATTTGCAGTTAAGGAGGAACATTTAGCATTCTCAGCTAGAGAGATTAGGATTCCTTTGGATACAGCCATTAAAGTGTAATCGTAGCACTATAACTGCATCTTGTGAAAAGCCCTTAGAATGAGCAGCTGTATATCTGAAACCACAAAGTGGAGGCTTAGAAAACTTACTTCTCTCCATCCAGCTCTTAGGCTACTTTCCCCGGTCTAGCAATGAAACATGCGTGCACCCAAAAGAGTAAATTACCTCTGAACCCCATGCCAATCTGCAGTTGTAACTACTGAGTATTTAAAATAATAATAATAATAATAATAATAATAATAATAATAATCTTTATTTATTCCCCGCCACCATCTCCCCACTGGGGACTCGGGGCGGCTTACATGAGGCCAAGCCCAGACAACAAATTACAGCAGAATAAAACTGAAAACGCAAACAATAAACAACATCATAATTACATAACACATATGAATACATAACAATATAAAATTACAATAAACACAATCACAATGACAGTGGGCGGGCAACATGCAATGATGAAAAAAAAATGAATTAAACACTGATTAAAAACTCTCCAAGGACAAGGTTGCTCCTGTTACTTTGAGCACGATCCCCTACCACCCTTGTTCCCAAAATATTTTTCATCAAAGTATTTCTGTATTAGTAGTTTTTATTTGTTTATTTACAGCATTTATATTCTGCCCTTCTCACCCCAAGGGGGATTCAGGATGGACCACAGAATACATACACGGCAAACATTAAACGCCGTTAGACATACAGGACAAATGGACAGATAGAGGTAAGTGTCAGCCTCGGCATCCTGGAGGTTATGCTCTATTCTGGCCACAAGGGGTGCTGTTTTTCCATCTTCTATGGTGATGAGTCTTTTATGATCACAGACTTTTCTCCTGTTCTTTGATCGCTGGATTCTTATCGTGCCATAAAATACCTTCCCGCTTAAGCAGTGCCTAATTTCTCTACTCACAGCTCACAGCTGTTTTCAAACTGCTTAGGTGGACAGTAAGCTAGGTTGAAGGTTGGGTGCTCACCTCGATCTGGACTCGAACTGCCAACCTCTCAGTTGGGAAAGGTCTATTGCTGCTGGTGATTAATTAGCTGTGTTAAAGCCCTGCCCAGTATTTTATTACTGTAAAATACAAAGTAGTGTTACTGATAAAATGCAATTCCCTATCCATTTCCACTTTGCATTTCCATTGTGATTGCCCTTGCTTCAGATATTCCTTTTAAATTGTGCCTGTAACATGGACTAGTGATAGGCTTGGACTGAAAAAAAGATCACAGAATTCAAAGCTTTTAATGTGTTCATACTTTTATGAAGCCATTAAGAAAAGTAAATACTTTATTATGCAAGCTTTCAAAACACACAGTTTCTTCTTTTTTTGGGGGGGAGGGGGATTGAAGAAAACACAGTCATATTTCTACATGATATTTTGAGATACAGTGGACCCTTGGTATCTGTTGGCATTTGGTTCCAGAACACCCTGTGGATCCTGAAATCCATGCTCATGTCTTATTAAACACAATGATATAGTAAAATGGTGTCATTTATACAAAATGATGAGTGCTGGAGAGAACCTGAGAATCTGTGAAATGGCAGGAGGCTGTAGCAAAGTATGCCGATGCATAATAATAATAATAATAATAATAATAATAATAATAATAAATTTATTTATATTCTGCCCTCTCTCCCTGAGGGGACTCATGGCAGATTGCAGTACACATATACGGCAAACATTAAATGCCATTATACAATTAACAAAGACAGACAGTACATAAAGAGAGGTAAAGGCTTCTCATCTATTCCCATCTCTGGCATCTGGAGGCTATGCTGGACTCCGGCCACGGTGGGTGCTGTCACTCTATCTTACATGCCAAGGACTTTGTTGTCTTTAGATGCTCTCCTGATCAAATCACCAGCGTGTCCGCATGGGTGCCTTTTATTACCTCCCCGCCAAAGCGGTACCTATTTATCTACTCACATTACTGTTTTCAAATTGTTAGGTAAGCAGAAACTGGGCTGGTGGTTGGGAGCTCACCCCAACCTGGGCTTGAACTGTTGACCTTTTGATTGGCAAGATTTTCTGCAGCTGACAGTTGGACCCACTGTGCTAAAGCCCGGCCCTAAATGTTAAGCATGGCATACGGCAAAATTAAGCTTTGCTTTTTGGTGTTTGTTTCCAAATATTTTTAGTTGTGTTTGGTTGAATGAATGGAAGCAAAGCTCATATATATGAAGGAACAAATGTGGTTATAGAGGACGTAGAGTAGGCATATCTGGCCCCATCTCAGATTATTCTGATCTCCCTGGAAAGAACAAACGCAGTCAATGAAGTGTCCAAAACAATTCAGTTCTCCATTTAAAAGTGCAAACTGTATGGTTTTCCACAACGCATACAGATGGCTGATGCAATTTCTTGCAGCGCCATGCCTATTAGCCCAATTGACAAAAAAGAAAAAGAAAAGAAAAAGAATTAGACAAATTTAGGGGCAATACATGCTTCAGAGACTATTATGGTAAATTAACTACACTATCACGTTTATAGGCTGTGTAAATCAGATCTTGGAAATGTAGGGTTTGGAACAACAATTTTCAGAATCCCTAGCCAGCATGATTACTAGGAGCTATAGCTTAAAAATGTATTTCCCCAAAGTCTTCAGTTTCTGATGCTAGAAACCTCTATTTGCAATGGTGCAGTTGATGATTTTACAGGAAAGTGTCTTTAAATGACAATATCTATTTCATTTTTTTTTCATGTCAGGAGCGACTTGAGAAACTGCAAGTCGCTTCTGGTGTGAGTGAATTGGCTGTCTGCAAGGACATTGCCCAGGGGATGCCAAACTGTTTTGATGTTTTATTATCCTTGTGGGAGGCTTATCTCATGTCCCCACAAAGAGCTGGAGCTGACAGAGGGAGCTCTCCCTGGATTCCGTGCTCTCCCTGGATTTGAAGCTCAGACCTGTCAGTTTTCAGTCATGCCGGCACAAGGGTTTATCCCACTGTGCTCTGTGTATTTCATGAGACGACATGATTCAGTGGGAAAGATAAAAATGCTGAGGAAAATTGAATGCATGAATGGGGCCCTAGACACATGCCCCAAAGCCCTGTTGTAATGATATATTTTAAAGAGCTTCATGTTTATGTGTGCATGTCAGCTGGAAAAAGCAAGAATAAGGGATCTTTGACCTTCCATAAGTCCCACTCAGCACACTTAATGGTAAGGAACAGTTGGGAGTTCTATTCCAACCATCTCCACATGTTCTCCACTTGCTTTCCATTCCATTTTAAAGGTTGCTAGGTTCTGAAAAACAGAACATTTAACTTTTCCTGATCAGCAAAAACAATTAGTATCAATAATGCAGTGACAGGCAAAGTGTGCTCATCCAAAGGCTGGTTTTGTTGTTGACAACCATTGCAGAGTCCACTATTTTTTTCAGCCAGCCTCTCATGGAAACCTCCAGAAGAAGCCATTTACAAATACATTGCAGCATCCCATTCCTTCCTAACTTCCCCTTTGTCCTCCATTCTTTTCTAGTCGAATGTTCAGGGGCTGAAAGACAGGCTGTGGACCAACCACAGCCTGTGTGGAAAAAATTCCCATGGACTACACAAAATCCCTATATATGCTTTTTAAAATGCTAATAGTGTTCTGAATATTTATTTGAAGCTCTGCCAATTTCACTTACCAGATGTCTTAAATGTAAAAGGGTATTAACATAAATTGGCAGCCAGAGCCTCTGTTGGCATAGAGGTGGGTGGGTAGTATATACTTTACCCGCTCACATGACTCACAAGCACACAACTCAGTTGAACCACACCGCAGGAAGACAATCCTCATCATGTGGCTCTCCTTTCCCCCCACTGCTCCTGCACTTCATTTAGCGTGCCCTTCTCTTCTTACAGTACCCTTCAGCAGGAAAACAAATAGGCTCAGCATCGTGTGTCCAGCCTACGCACAGTTGTCATGGCTCTCGTCCTGATAGGAAGGAGCACACTGAAGAAAGTGACTCTTGGGATCACCCAGAGGATTGGAGGAGGAGTGACGTCAGGCACAAGCCGGGAAATCTTGG
This sequence comes from Anolis sagrei, assembly GCF_037176765.1. NCBI lineage: Eukaryota > Metazoa > Chordata > Lepidosauria > Squamata > Anolidae > Anolis > Anolis sagrei. The sequence goes on from NC_090021.1 coordinate 95,231,136, forward strand.
AACACAGGACCAGAAAGAGGACCGAACAACAAGAATACTTCCAAGAGGATGCATGTGCTGAAGGGAAATTCTTTAATGAGATATCTTGAATGACAAAAAAGGAGGCATGGTAGAGGGCAAAAATCAGTGTTATTTCAAGAAATGTTCTGCTGAAATTGCCTCCCACTGAAACTCATTAGTCGCTACTTTCTACAGGTTTGCCATGCTTCCAGGATTAAAATTGCAATGGCGTTAACTTGAAAAAATGTGGAGTATTTCCTCGGCATGGAGACAAAAAAGTGGGGAATCCAATGTTCTCAAAACCAGCAGAATTCGCCCTGCTAGTAAGCTGGCAATGCTAAACAAGAGGATTGGTAGGCAGTGGATTAAATGCCACAACTGGAATATAGGATGCACGGGATGGCACCTTTAAGAACATAGAAACCACTGAAGCAGAAAAAGAAGAGCCCACAAGCTAACAACATTGGGTTTGTCCATTATTATACATCCAGGTCCCCCATTGCCTGCTATTTCCAGGCCAGCGTGGTATAGTGGTTTGAGTGTTAGACTAGGATCCTGGAAGACCAAGATCTGAATTCCTGCTCAGCTACAGAAACTCAGTGAGTGACCTTGGGCTAGTTTCAGGCTTAGCTAAAGCCCAGCAAACACCTTCTGAATAAAACTTGCCAGAAAAGCCCCATAATAGGTTCACAATCTATGGATGATACACAATAACAACAGCATAAAAATATTTACAGGATAAGTACAATGGGGGATAAGTCTGAGATTTTAAAAAATAGTAAATATCAAACTTTCTTTCTGTTACAGGCTAGAGTTAATCTGTCAGGAGCCACATGCTGGCAATAGACACTCACCAAACCAGTGGTAGTACTATTGTGGTGGTGGTGTGTCTTCGAACCATTTCCTTATAGTAAATGTAAGGCAAATCTTAACCATAAGCCACCCCGAGTCCCCTTAGGGCAGTGGTTCCCAACCATTTTTTTTGACCAGGGACCACTTTGACCAGGGACCACTCTCTACCATTAGTATGAAAAGGGTTACAAATCAGTTTTTGGTCAACTTTAGATTCTATTTGGGATGCTGATTCAGAAAATTGCATTGGCTAGACCATATCAGTTCTAGTTTCTGATCCAAAACATATGCTATTGTGAGTGACAGGGAAGGAGTGGCTGGCGGTGCAAAAGAAGCAGAAATAAATAAAATATAAAAAAATGTAGAGGAAGGAGGCTTGCGGACCATATTTTCATCCTCATGGCCCACTGGTGGTCTGTGTCCCACAGGGGTAAGAACCACTGCCTTAGGGAGATGGTGGTGGGATATAAATAAAGTTATTATTATTATTATTATTATTATTATTATTATTACTACTACTACTACTACTACTACTACTACATGGGGATTTATTTGTAAGAGCCATTCAAATGGGGCTTGCTTTTGCCACTGAGGCTGAAAATATAAGACTTTTCCAGGGCCATCCACTAGGTTTCCATAGCGAAGTAGGAATTTGAACCTTGGTCAAAAATGCTCTAATGCACATGTTGGCTCTCAACCATTGTGGCTGACAGAGGAAACAAGTGGGAAAGAAGCCACTCTCCCCTCACTAGCCACACTGCTTTCTCTCTTTTCCTTCCTTCCTTCCTTCCTTCCTTCCTTCCTTCCTTCCTTCCTTCCGTCCGTGCAGTGATTCTGAGGATCAAAGGGCAAAATGAGTTACAAGAGCCCAAGGGCTGGAACTGATTTATTTAATATATTGAAATGAAATGCTTACAGAGGGGGCAGCATAGAATTATTTTAATCAAACAGGTAAAATAAAATAAGCCAATCAATTTAACTTGTGCATGGAATATGCTAGACCCATACTATTCAGAGCTATTATACTTAAAAACAGCATTTTGCTCAGATAACATTTACTCAGATAGGACTCAGAAGCTGATGGGCTGCAGCAGCAGCTTTTGAAGCAGCAGGATATTCCTGTCGGGAGGTTCAGAGAAGCCTTCCAGTGCATGTGTGACTTTTGAATATTCTCCAAGTGCATCTCCACATTACGAATGCTGTAATAGTAAAACCTGGAGGTCACCACAGCATGCCTAATAATATCATACTTCAAAGTGTTCCTCATTTCCGTCATCCTCTGAGAAAGGAAACGTAAACCTGCAGTACCGTGAATGCACGCATTACAGGTTGAGCATCCCTTATTTGGAATTCTGAAATACTCCACAATCTCAAATTGTCCAGTGGGTGGCTGAGATAGGGACACTCTTGCTTTCTGATGGTTCACTGTTCACAAACTTTGTTTCATAGCCAGCATCTTTTAGTTTTGTAAGCAACAGGGGCAGATAGTTGAGATCTATTGGCAAGTTTCTAGGATAATTGTACTGCACAAAACTGGGAATCATGTGATCCTCAAAACGTCCCTGGACATTTCCCATCATTTCTCATCTGGCAAAGTCTACAGCACTAGTTCCCAACCTTTGGGCATCCAGGTGTTTTGGACTTCAACTTTCAGAAATCCCAGCCAGCTTACCAGCTATTAGGAACTGTGGGAGCTGAAGTCCAAAACACCTGGAGGCCCAAAGGTTGGGAACCATTGGTCTACAGGGACAGCAAGCTCTGGAGATACTCATAATTCCTATCTGAACCTCAGAACAATGTTTTGAATTGAAAGACGTGCCAGTATTTGAGAAGTTAGGATAAGGAACAATACAAGCTTCTTTGATGAACAGAAATTCCCTTTTTTCTAGCAGAACCTTTCTCTGGTAGGGTGACCGCAGACATATAACAGGGCAACCTGCCAACACAATACCAAAAGGAACAAAGAAGGGATGGAGCTGGGGAAGATCCAAGTTATTCCAGATCTAAACGTCCACATCCAAACCTCTTGCAGTCTAGGACAAGTCCTGCAGTCCTGTTTATAGCATCCATAAAGCAAATCAGAGTTTTCTTGGTGAGATTTGTTCAGAGGTCGTTTGCCTTTGCCTTCTTCTGAGGCTGAGAGAATGTGATTTACCAGTCTTGTGAAAAAGGGTTTCCATGGCCAAACAGTAATTCTAACCCTGGTTTCCAACACTTAACCCATTACTCTACAGTAGCTCAGTATGTATACATCGCACTCAATATGTGCACATTATCAATCAGTCTTTTTTGTGTATGTGTCAGGAGCGACTTGAGAAACTGCAAGTCGCTTCTAGTGTGAGAGAATTGGCAGTCTGCAAGGATGTTACCCAGGGATGCCCAGATGTTTTAATGTTTTACCATCCTTGTAGGAGGCATCTCTCATGTCCCCGCATGGGAAGCTGGAGCTGACAGAGGGAGCTCATCTGCACTCTCCCCGAATTCAAACCTCTGACCTGTTGGTCTTCAGTCCTCCTGTTGGCACAAGAGTTTAACCCATTGCACCATTGGGGGCTCCTAATCAGTCTCTGAAGGGGGCCAATGGAAATTATGCCAAATAACAAGTGTGTGTGATATTGGACTCTTAGAAATATAAGAACTGTCTTATTTGTCCTATTTGGTTCAGGTCTGGCCAGGTACAGACAACACTTATTAGCCACACCAAAGCCAGCATCCACTCTTCTGCCATTTAAGGATATACTGCCAATTAGGAACGTGGTTCTCAAAAGTCTGATATGTAAGGTGGCACCTTGCAGCCTTCAGTTAATCATAGCTGCTCCCCTAAGCACAACATCCTTAAGAGCTTTTCAAGTATAACAAAGCCAAACTGTGCAACATGGGCTGAGTGAGTATCTACTAAACTTGGGCATAAACTCAAACAAACGGCTAGACTTGCTTTCCAAACATACCTATAAAACATTGCCTTGAACGGTGTAGGATTTATTTATTTTGGAGCAAACACACATACATTGTCCCATTGTAATACATAAAGGAAAAGATAAAGGTTTCCCCTGACATTAAGTCTAGTCATATCTGACTCTAGGGGTTGGTGCTCACCTCCATTTCTAAGCCAAAGAGCTGGCGTTGTCTGTAGACACCTCCAAGGTAATGTGGACAGCATGGAGCACCGTTACTTTCCCGCATAAGTGGTACCTACTGATCTACTCACACTTGCATGTTTTCAAACTGCTAGGTGGTAGGAGCTAGGCCTAACAGTGGGAGCACATCCCACTCCCTGGATTCAAACCTCAAACCTTTCGGTCAGCAAGTTCAGCAGCTCTCCTGTTTAATCCACTGCACCATACTGCTCTCCTGTTTAATCCGCTGCACTGTAATACATATTTCTCCTTAAATGTGACCTGTTTCCCTGGTGCCTTCTCACTTCCTCTCCACTTACTCCTGCCCATAGTCTAGGCTACTCCTTGGAATAAAATATGCTCATTACAGCTGGAGCTTTTTGCATATATATGGGGGAAGAACGTGACTAAACATGAACAAGATTCCTGCTTTATTGAATTTGGTCTGACATCATGAAGAAAAAGCATTTTAAAAATATATCTGCAGTGCAACTTTCTTTCATCCTACAGTTTTGCAAAATCTGGGCTGCAAAATACTTTTGAGCACTTTCGCTGAAGCCCAAAGAACAGCTGGTCAGAAAAAACTGTTCCAAATTAGTAGCTACCCACAGTCGTTTTCCAAAAATGTAAATTAGGCAAAGTGGTTTAACTTTAATTGCAGTTCTTTCTGTTACTGGAGACTGAAAAAGCCGAAAGTATTCATTGTGGAAAGTTAGAGCACAATATATATATACACACAGAGAGAAAATAAGTCATTTTAAATTATGTGGAGCTTATTATCAGGTGCAGGAAAAGGCAACTTCCTGTATTAGACTCAGGTTAAAACTTGCCATGTATAGATTTGCAGTGTTTTACCTTTGTTCATGTGCATCTAGCATTATGCTCGTCCTGCTTTTAAGTGGTCTTATCAGTTTATGAATCTGCCGTGCACTTTCTCCACCAAACAAATTGGGTCTTTGGACTGTAATAAGGATTGGTTGATTGAGGTGCAGTCTGAAATACTTCTGGACTACAACTTAAAGACGTGGTCCACATTGTAAATCTTCATTACTTTTTATTACACATTTTATTACACATTATAGGTTATTATATTTAGTAATCAGTGTGGTTGAGATAGTTAAAAGCCTAATACTCATACATTAGATTCAGTACAGCCACCAATCCTAGCTATCTGTTTTGTTAAACTGGTACTGTTCCATTATGTAGTTGGAGGCCAAAAAAGGGTGCTAGACAGAGAAACATAGTCCATTTGGGGGGGGGGGGGAATTGAAGGAGGAAAACCATTTCCCCCATTGTCACTGGTTATTCCCGCACCCCACTTCCCATATCATAAATGAGGGTTGTTTCCATGAGGACAACATGGGTGGGGGAAATGACAGGAAAACAGGGGGAAATGGTTGTACTCCTTCAATTCCCCCTCCTAAAATGGACCATCTTTCTTATCTAGCACCCCCTTTTGGCTTCCACCTGGATAATGGAACAGTACAGTTAAACCAAATGGAATTTTTAAGATCCTCAGGAAAGGTCCTTAAACAGTGACATCAGATTGTGTGTGTGTGTGTGTGTGTGTGCGTGTCAGGAGCAACTTGAGAAACTGCAAGTCGCTTCTGGTGTGAGAGAATTTGCTGTCTGCAAGGACATTGCCTGGGGACACCTGGATGTTTTGATGTTTTACCATCCTTGTGGGAGGCTTCTCTCATGTCCCCGAAAGGGGAGCTGGAGCTGACAGAGGGAGCTCATCTGCACTCTCCCCGATTCAAACCTCCGACCTATCGGTTTTCAGTCCTGCACCTGCTCCTCTGCTATTATTGGAAACACATTTGTAGACAATTAGTACATCTACATTGTAAAATCAACACAATTTGACACCATTTTAAATGCCATTGCTCAATGCTATGGAATCATAGAAATTGTAGTTTTACAAGGTCTTTAGCCTTCTCTGCCAAAGGGTACTAGTGTCTCATAAAAGTCCAAATCTCAGGATCCTATAGCATTGAGCCATGGCAGTTAAAGTGGTGTCAAACTACATTCATTCTATAGTGCAGATGCACCACTAGGCAGCTAGAAGGTTATCCCAGTAGTTGCTGGCTTTGAAACTGGACAGCCAAATTAACTTCATTGCTTACCATCCTTCCATTGGCAAACAAATAAAAGCTTTTAAAAAGTATTGGTGGACTTTTGGGCATTTAAGATGATGTATTTCTAAATAGGGTTTAATCCACAAGTGCTATTTCTCTCTCTCACTGGTGCATTCAAGTGTTGATTGTTGTCTCTACGTGCATTTTTATAATTTATTTGTAATTTTCAATCACCTGCCTTAAACATAGATTTAAATTAAAAAGCAGATTAGAATACCAACAAATCACATTTGATTCAAGCAAGCATTGCATAACTTTAGTTTTAAGCCAAGTATCCCATCTGCTTTTTTCCATGTGAAGAGTGACTTGAGAAACTGCAAGTTGCTTCTGGTGTGAGAGAATTGGCCATCTGCAAGGAGGTTGCCCATGTGATGCCTAGATGTTATGATGTTTTACCATCCTCGTGGAAGGCTTCTCTCATGTCCCCACATGGGGTGCTGGAGCTGACAGAAGGAGCTCATCTGTGCTCCCTACAAATTCGAACCTCTGACCTGTCGGTCTTCAGTCCTGCCGGCACCCATTGTGCCACCAGGGTCTCTTATCCATACAGTCCTCCTCAGATGATCTGTCTGGAGAGAGATTATTAGTTAGTCTCAGGGATGGGAATCTTGCCACCCATAATGTTCTTGGACTACAACTCCCACATTCTTTGCCATTGGCTAACCTGGGTAAGGGAGCTACTATATGCACGCCACACATTATTGTTCTGTGCTGAGTAATAACTCTTTCACCTTCTACTTTTTTCAAATGTTGACGATGATCTTATAATGCAAGAGTGGGGAATGTTGGAGTGAGGTTGAATGGGCCTTAAGAAGCATTGCTAACAACAAGGCAGCAGGAGACGACGGGATCCCAGCTGAACTGTTTAAAATCTTAAAAGATGATGCTGTCAAGGTGATGCATGCCATATGCCAGCAAATATGGAAAACACAAGAATGGCCATCAGACTGGAAAAAATCAACTTATATCCCCATGCCAAAAAAGGGAAATGCGAAAGACTGCTCAAACTTCCGTACAGTGGCCCTTATTTCTCATGCCAGTAAGGTAATGCTCAAGATCCTGCAAGGAAGACTCCAGCAATACATGGAGCGAGAGTTGCCAGATGTTCAAGCTGGGTTTAGAAAAGGTAGAGGAACCAGAGACCAGATTGCCAATATCCGCTGGATAATGGAGAAAGGCAGGGAGTTTCAGAAAAACATCTACTTCTGCTTCATTGACTATTCTAAAGCCTTTGACTGTGTGGATCATAATAAATTGTGGCAAGTTCTTGGTGGGATGGGCATCCCAAGCCACCTTGTCTCTCTCCTGAGGAATCTGTACAAGGACCAAGTAGCAACAGTCAGAACTGACCACGGAACAACAGACTGGTTCAAGATTGGGAAAGGCGTACGGCAAGGCTGCATACTCTCACCCAACCTTTTTAACTTGTATGCAGAACACATCATGCGATGTGCGGGGCTGGATGAATGCAAAGCTGGGGTGAAAATTGCTGGAAGAAACATTAACAACCTCAGATATGCAGATGACACCACTCTGATGGCCGAAAGCGAGGAGGAGCTGAGGAGCCTTCTAATCAAGGTGAAAGAAGAAAGCGCAAAAGCCAGGTTGCAGCTAAACATCAAAAAAACCAAGATTATGGCAACAAGAATGATTGACAACTGGAAAATAGAGGGAGAAACCGTGGAGGCCGTGACAGACTTTGTATCTCTAGGAGCAAAGATTACTGCAGATGCAGACTGTGGCCAGGAAATCAGAAGACGCTTACTTCTTGGGAGGAGAGCAATGTCCAATCTCAATCAAATAGTAAAGAGTAGAGACATCAGACTGGCAACAAAGATCCGCCTAGTCAAAGCCATAGTATTCCCTGTAGTAACCTACGGATGTGAGAGCTGGACCTTCGGGAAGGCTGAGCGAAGGAAGATCGATGCTTTTGAGCTGTGGTGTTGGAGGAAAGTTCTGAGAGTGCCTTGGACTGCGAAAAGATCCAACCAGTCAATCCTCCAGGAAATAAAGCCCAACTGCTCACTGGAGGGAAAGATACTAGAGACAAAGTTGAAGTACTTTGGTCACATCATGAGGAGACAGGAAAGCCTAGAGAAGACAATTATGCTGGGGAAAGTAGAAGGCAAAAGGAAGAGGGGCCGACCAAGGGCAAGATGGATGGATGGCATCCTTGAAGTGACTGGACTGACCTTGAGGGAGCTGGGGGTGGTAACGGCCGACAGGGAGCTCTGGCGTGGGCTGGTCCATGAGGTCACAAAGAGTCGGAGACGACTGAACGAATGAACAACAACCATAATCCCTTGCCACTGGTCAAGTTGCCTGGGGCTTCTGGAGGTGTCAGTCCAAAGCATTTGGAAGGCCAAATGTTCCCTCCTGCTGCTAGAACAGCAGGATTAATGAGTCAGGGTAAGACAAAGGAGGGAGCCATTCATTTCTAAAAGCAAATGTGCTCCAAGGGTGCCCTGGCAAAGCTTAATCACTATTACAGCAGGATTAAAGCATGTTTGGGTGGTACTTATCACACAATGTCAAGTCTCTCCTGTTGCTGCTTTGCATGCCAATTGTTAGTGGAACACTTCTTTTCATGGATGGAAAATCCACCAATGGTTCCCGGTACTGCTGCTGTTTCAATATTACCTGTGATGTGATCCATCCCTTTCGTTGCAGTTCTGATATTTTGGCAATCATGTGGTATGATGGAATGTGATTCTCCTCTCGCCTCACTATTCCCAAACAATTTGCTTTTACTCTATTTTCTTATCTTTATCATTTTACTGTAATTTCAAAATTACAACAAAGACATTAAAAAATTAAAGGCACACATACATGAGTAGGAAGCCAGGGTTGGTGAGGTGGTGTGGAAGAGGGATTGTGAGTCTATGTATTGCCAAAGAAGCATTATGGTGCAATTGCAAAGTAAAGTGATGATGATTGCTGCTGTATCAGTATATTCACATTTATTTCACCAGTCTGATTAGAGCAAGACAACGGACTGGCATGATAAAGTCCCAAATCGGAAAGCACCAGATAAAATGTATTGTCGAAGGCTTTCATCCTCAGAGGTTGTGAGGTCTGTGGGATTTATATATATGTGGAATGCCCCGGGTGATAGAAAGAACTCTTGTCTGTTTGAGGCAGGTATGAATGTTGCCTTCCCGCAGAAGTGGTACCTATTGATCTACTCATGTTTGCATGTTTTTGAACTGCTAGGTTGGCAGAAGCAGGGGCTAACAGCAGGAACTCACCCCACCCCCCGGATTCGAACCGCCGACTTTCTGGTCAGCAAATTCTGCAGCTTAGTAGTTTAGCCTGCTGTGCCACTGCAGCCCTAGTCCCATATACAAGGGGTATTTAAAAATACTACCAAGTAAAATATTACTTCCAATTAGCAATGAAAAAAAGCAGTTTCCCATCGAAGAGATGAAGAAGAGTTGTGATAAATCTGTTTGATATAAGTGTTGGCAGCAGCAGTGTCACTATATCCCAGGATGTGATCCCAGGTTTTCTGTTTTAAACTGGATTATATGAGTCCACACTGCCAGATAATCTGAGATAAACAGAAAACATGAGATCAGATCCTGGGAAGGGGATCTGGAAGGGCCCTAAGACTCCATTGATTGGAAGATGCATACTAACTTCAGTACCACCAACCAGATACAAATCTAGAGAGAGAGAGAGAGAGAGCCTGTGATTCTAAGATGTAACCTGTTTTTAGGGATGTTTATATTATATTCTTGCAAACAAATTAGTCAAATGTGGGCTAGGCAATACTACTGTGAGTTGGATTTGTAGTTGGTTAAGCAACCAAACCCAAAAAATGCTCACCAATGGTTCCTCTCCATCCTGGAAAGAAGTGACTAGTGGAGTGCCGCAGGATTCAGTCCTGGGCCCAGTACTGTTCAATATCTTTATTAATGATTTGGATGAAGGTTTAGAGGGCATGCTTATCAAGTTTGCAGATGACACCAAATTAGGATAGATAACTCCTAATTATTTTAGTCTCCAGAGGACAGGATCAGAACTTAAAATGACTTTAACAGATTAGAGAGCTGGACCAAAACTAACAAAATGAATACCAACAAGGACAAATGCAGAATACTACATTTAGGCATAAAAAATGAAATGCAAAGATACAGAATGGGTGGCACCTGACTCCACTAAAAAGGATCTTGGCGTCTTCATGGACAAGTTAAACATGAGCCAACAATATGATTCAGTAGCTTTAAAAGCCAATGGGATTTGGGGCTGCACCAAAAGGAGAATAGTGTCTCTAGTAGATCAATGAAAGACAAAGTGCCCCTTTATTTATTTATTTATTTATTTATTTATTGACAAATCTCATCTGGAATACTGTGTCCAATACTGGGCACCACAGTTCCAAAGATATATTGACAATCTGGAAGTTGTCCAGAGGAGGGCAACTAAAATGATCTGGAGACCAGGCCCTAAGAGGAGCATCTTAAAGAACTGGGTATGTTTATTCATTTATGTACTTATTTTCTTACTGCATTCATATACCACTTTTCTCACCCCTGAGGGATCTCAGAGCGGTTTCCAACATAATAGTGGCAAAAATCAATGCTGCATATACATGTGAAAACCAAAACACAATTTCTAGACAATAACGTATACTATAAATTAGTAACCTTAACCCTATTACACATATCAGCATAAAACAACTTATACATTAAAATCGTATCATTAAAACATATCAACTAAAACAGTTGTTTAAAATCACACAATCCAGAAGCATAAGTCAGGAGCCATTCCGATTGTCATTTGTAATTGTTCATTATTTCACTGCGATATCAGTTGTTGCACTATCACTGTGCAAATGCTTGTTCCCACAACGAGGATTTAACTTTCTTCCTGAAGGAGAGGAAGAAAGTTAAATCCATTTAGCCTGCAGAACAGAAGGCTGAGAGGAGGCATGATTGCCATGCATAAATATGTGAGAGGGTATCACAAGGCAAAGGGAACAGGCTTGTTTTTTGCTGCCCTGGAAACTAGGATTCAGAGCAATGGGTTCAAACTACAGGAAAGGAGATTGCACCTGAACATTAGGAAGAACTTCCTGACTGTGAGAGCTGTTCATCAGTGGTACTCTCTGCCTTGGAGTGTGGTGGAAGCTCCTTCTTACAGCAACACCAGGGGCACTCCAAGTGGCCAGCTTCTGGTCAAAGGACATTTAGTCCTTTGTGCTACCGGGCACAATTCAAATTTAGCCTTTAAAGCACTAAGCGGTTCCGGCCCAGTTTACCTGTCCGAATGCATGTCTCCCTATGAACCATCTAAGTGCTTAAGATCGTCTGGAGAGGCCCTGCTCTCGGTCCCGCCCCCTTCTCAGATGTGATTGGTGGGAATGAGAGACAGGGCCTTCTCAGTGGTGACCCCTCGGCTATGGATATTTGATCGGCCTCCTGGCTGTTTGAGCAGGCATTTGCAGACACAGTGTAACAGACTAATTGAGACCCACAGAATGATTGGACAATGCAATGGAAAAATCAAATTGAGTGATGGGATGCTGAGGACTTGTGTTTTGTGGCTTTTATGGCTTATATTATATTATATGTAATGTTTTAAACTGTATTTATGTTGATTGGGGGCACTGACTGCTATCTGGAAGGGGTGTTATACAGGGTTAGTCAAAATGAATAGGCCAATAAGATATACAATTAATTTTCTTATTGGCCTATTCATTTTGACTAACCCTGTATAAATACTGCAAATAAATAAATAAATAAATAAATAAACCGAATGCCAAGCTTTCAAACTTTGTGTTTTGTTTGTTTGCTTGCTTTTTAAATACATTACAAGGGTACCCTTGCTTCGCTCCTGAGACGATAAATAAACATCCCAGGGTGTTTTTTGTTTGTTTTTTAAATCCATTACAACTTGATTTGCTCCTGAGACGATAAAACAAATAATATTTATTCCTGGTCAGGCGACGCTCTGGAAGATGCTTGGATTCGCGCAATGGCGCTGGGCATCTGTCTTGGTGGGAGGACTCATGGAGAAGACCCTCTGCGTGTGCGTGTGTGTGGGATGGGTGAGACCAATAGAGGGGGCGGTCTGGGAGGGGGGGGAGGCGAGGGGCCAATGGGGAGGCTGCATTCCCCGCCCCTGTCCCGGGCGCGCCCATAAAAGCCCTGGCGCGCCTCCTCGGCCTCGCATCTGAGGCTGGAGCGCGTCGAAGCCGGGTGGCCGAGCGGCAGAGATGGGCAGGGCGCTGGCGACGCGGCTGGGCTTAGGGCTCCTGCTCCTGGCGCTTCTCCTCCCCACGCAGGTGAGCCAAGGAGGGCTGCCTGCCCGCCCGGGGCACCCCCCCCCCGACCGCCCCCCCAGTCTCTCTCTCTTTCACCCCAGCAGAGCCCAGCGGAGTTGGGAAGCCCTCTGAACGGAGCGGGTGCGTGGGTGGGTGGGTGCTCCCCAGTAGGATGGGTTCAACCAAAACGGGGGGGGGGGGTGCAGAAGGAGAAACCCCCCCCCCCTTCCCTCCCTGCAGCGGACGCAAACAGACCTTGCTTGGGCTCGGGTATCTTGTCGAAGGCTTTCATGGCTGGAATCACTGGGTTGTTGCAAGTTTTTTTCTGCATCTATGGCAGGCATTCAGACTTCACAACCTCTGGGGATGCCTGCCATAGATGCAGGCGAAACGTCAGGAGAGAATGCTTCTAGAACATGGCCAAACCGACCGAAAAACAACCTTTTTCAGCACGGACAGGGCTCAGGTGCCCGAAAGCGAGATCCTCAGGGAGAAAAGGTCTTTTTGATCTGAGGGCGCATCTACGCTCCAGAATTAACGCAGCTTGATCCCACTTTAACAACTCTTTAGCCTTCTCTGCTGACGAGTGCTATCACTCCCCTGATTGCATAGCCCTGAGCTCTGGTAGTCCAAGAGTGCCAAAGCGCGTTCATTCTCCAGTGTAGATACACCCTTGAAGAATGGCTTTCATGGCCAGAATCACTAGGTTGTGTTGTGAGTTTTCAGGGCTGCCTGGCCATGTTCCAGAAGCATTCTCTCCTGATGTTTCGCCTGCATCTATGGAAGACATCCTCAGGGGTTGTGAGGTCTGCTGGAAACTAGGAAATGGGATTTATGGAGAAATGGAGATGAGCACCACCAGATATATAAAGCCCTTTTTCCTAGTTTCCAGCAGACCTCACAACCTCTGAAAATGCCTGCTATAGATGCAAGCAAAACGTCAGGAGGGAATGCTTCTGGAACATGGCCACACAGCCTGGAAAACTCACAACAATCCATCCCTGAAGACCTCAAAATATATCTCTTCCCTCCCAGGCTTCGTATTTGTTCCTTCTCCACACCCCTGGAGGTCCAAAAAATATAATTCACTTCCCTCCCAGACCCCGTATTTTGGAGGTTGGTAACATTACCATTCTTCCAAGCCTTGCTTCGTCTTCCCAGCTAAGGGAAATGTCTTAAACCAGTATGAAAAGACCGCTCTGCTGCTCCTCTCCTTCTGGGCTTAGCTTTGTTCACAGAGCCCAGACTAAAAGGAGAACAACCTTCACAGTCATCAGCCCAAGTTAAAGCCCCCCCCCCCCATTGGCACAATGGGTTAACCCAGGCCTGGGCAAACTTGGGCCCTCCAGGTGTTTTGGACTTCAACTCCCACAATTCCTAACAGCTTACTACAGCTCACAGAAGCCGCCCAGCTTGCATTCACAGGCTGGGGGCTTCTGGGAGCTGTAGTAGGCTGTTAAGAATTGTGGGAGTTGAAGTCCAAAACACCTGGAGGACTGAAGTTTCCCATGCCTGAGTTCAACCTTTGTGCTGGCAGAACTGTTGACCAAAAGGTTGGTAGTTCAAATCCAGCTTCCCATGTGGGGACATGAGAGAAGCCTCCCACAGGATGGTAAAACATCCCCCTGGGTAATGTCTTTGCAAGTGCCTGGGCAACGTCCTTGCAGGCAGCCAATTCTCTCACACCAGAAACGACTTGCAGTTTCTCAAGTTGCTTCTGACACGGAAAAAAAAGCCCACATTACACCAAACTTCTCACCCAGCCAAATGTTAACCCATAACTCTTCAAAGCAATCATCAGCGCTGTTCTCTAGGGAGCCCATCACACATTTTCCCTGGATAGGGAGAATGAATCCACTTAAAATCCAGTTTCTGCTTCCTGCAGAATTCTGGGGTTTGTAGTTTAGAGAGAAGCCTTTAACAGCCTCACTAAACAACAAACCCCAGAAACAGGATTTTAAGTGGATTCATTTTCAAGTGTGATGTAGATAGGGATAAAGAAGGGAGGTAGATTGCTTTCTTGGAATAGGATCCCCCTTTCGTTCAAGCAAGGAAAAAGAAAAAATGAGTTTAAAAAGCCTTGAAGGAAAACTCACAGAAAGTAGGCTTTCCTATAACTTTAGACAGTTTGCTGGAGAGGTTTTTTTCCTCCTTTGCTTGAATGGGTGGAATTCTATATCTGTAGTTAGTTGAAAAAAAAACTATTAAACTCTCTTAGGTTTTATTTACGGCATTTATTTATGGAATTTATATCCCACCTTTCTCAGCCCTAAGGTGACTCTTAGGTTGATATTACCTACATATTAAATGTGATTCATTGAATGAAACCCCTTCCCTCCCTGATGCTGTTTGACTCTCCCTATCCAGGAATATTATGGAAAATATTTCAGAAAATACATTCCTAAAAGGAAACATCAATTTTACCTTTTTATAGAAATGCTTTTGCCATTTTACTATGCCATTGACACATTTGGGTCTCCGTGCGGGTCTTTGAATCAGACCCCATTGGCTCCCAACTCTCCACTGTAAATGTTGATATATAATTCTAAGTAGGTTTTAAAAAAATGTATCCATAATTGGGTTGCTTTGAGTTTTCCGGGCTGTATGGGCATGTTCCAGAAGCATTCTTTCCTGATATTTCACCCACATCTATGGCTGGCATTCTCAGAGGTTGTGAGGACCTCACAACCTATGAGGATGCCTGCCATAGATGTGGGCATAACATCAGGAAGGAATGCTTCTGGAACATGGCCATATAGCCTGGAAAACTCATAGAAATCCAGTGATTCTGGCCATGAAAGTCTTTGACAACATGTATTAGTAATTATTTCCTGCTGTTTTTAAAATTTAAATATACCATACAAACAGATGGGGGGTGGGAATGTTGCTTTAGCCAGTGTTTAGAAGAGTAGAAATCAAGCTTTCATGTTTATTGAATTCAATAAAGAGGGTTGCTGTGAGTTTTCCGGGCTGTGTGGCCATGTTCCAGAAGCATTCCCTCCTGACATTTCACCCATATCTATGGCAGGGATCTCAACCTTACAACCTCTGAGGATGCCTGCCATAGATTTGGGCAAAACATCAGGAGAGAGTGCTTCTGGAACATGGTCATACAGCTCGGAAAACTCACAGCAACCCAGTGATTCCGGACCCGAAAGCCTTCGACAACACATTAAATAAACAGATCAAGGGAAGCCCGTGTTAAGTAAAAGTATAATGACACACACTTTTACTTCTTGGAGGTGTTAAAAATGGGTCTGGATTTGAATTTTTAAAAACTACAAAGCAGTCCTCTAAACACTGCCTTTAGAAGACAATATTATGCCAATTATTTCTGAACACTTGGCAAGAGAGATATCCTACAGATTGTGGTGATGATCTGCAATCTTCACTGATTGTCTTAGAGGATAATACTCTTTGCATCCTACATAAATTGCCTTTACAAAAGTTGAAAACAAGAGACTATTGGGTTCTAGCAATGCCTGATGTCCTTGCAGTGGAGTGAATGGCCAGACTATGAAACAGGTCTGAAAGGCCTTATAAGCTTATGTCCTAAGCCCAGAGAATGGAGGATCAAAGCTGCAATCCTGCAAACCAGCTACTTGCTTTAGGAAGGATATTCTGCATCAGTATGGCCACAACAGCTGTTACTGCTTCATGTAGCACAAAATGCCTGTTTCTCCAGAACTTGTAATTCAGAATGATCTATCTATCTTTGTGTATTGATATCTTGAGTCTGACAATATTTATATATTTCTCTTGAGAAGTTTATATTTGCTGTCTAAGGCTTTCATGGCTTGGTTGCTGTGAGTTTTCCGGGCTGTATGGCCATTTCCAGAAGCATTCTCTCCTGGTGTTTTGCCCGCCTCTATGGCAGGCATCCTCACAGATTTTGAGGCCTTGATTCCTACCATAGATGTAGGTGAAACATCAGGAGAGAATGCTTCTGGAACATAGCCATACAGCCCGGAAAATTCACAGCAACCCAAGTTTATATTTCTTTGTCTAAATATCCGGTGGGCTGGAGCTCCAATGCTGATATGTACAAATGCCTTAACAAAGTTACTAGCAAGTTATTTCAAAATAATTGTGTATAAAACAAGGGAAGGGTTTCACCACAATTCGGCTAGAAGAAAGTGGGTATTACAATGTTGGGGCTTTGTGCGAGCAGACTTGGCTTGTAACTCAAAAGTCTTGAAAAAAAATTGGGTCCCATTAAACTGGAGACAGAAAATGACTATAGTATCTGGCATCTAATAGTATCTGAAAGGGGTGTATGTATTCATCCCACTAGCAAAACAGGTTTTGTGTCATAGCTAGAAGGCTTTGGAAAATACTTAGACCCAACAGTGACCAAAATAAAAGGAATCTGTGTGCGTCCTGGAAAGCAAAATCCCTTTTCAAACACTTGCAGCTTCTATAAAGTGCCTCATGCCTAGCCTTGCCTGGCATGCACTAATTGGAATGAGAACTGTAAATTGACTCCTCTCACAATCTTGTTTCCAGCCTTGTAGCCATTTAATCATGTCATGAAAGCTAGGCCAGGATTTCCACTCTATCTCTATCCCATTCTTGACAAAATTTTAGTGGGTGCTAATTTAATAAGAAGAGCAACCAAAAATCTGAAACAAAACCAACCCAAAACAGACTGGTATATCTGATCATACTACTAGCAATGGGATACTATGTGTAATTGGGCTCTGCTGGGTTGAAAGCCTTCTGTGACAAAACCTGGCTTTCATGAGGAAGGGAATTCCATAAGCTGGATCTCTCAACGGTAGCTCAATTGTTCTGAGCTCAGCTGATTGCATCTCAGGTTGGTGGTGGGATCAATTTGAGCACTGCACCAGTTGATGGCAAATGGGATCCTTAAGAAGAGCTGGCTAGCTCCCATGTTGGTGCATTGCATTTCCTATGATCCATTATGATTAGCTGTACTACTGACTAGTTAGATGGGAACTGTGCTCCACCAACATTTGAAGAGCCACAAGTTAGCCACCTAGTCCAGTGGTTCTCAACCTGTGGGCTCCCAGGTGTTTTGGCCTACAGCTGTTAGGATTTCTGGGAGTTGAAGACCAAAACATCTTGGGACCCACAAGTTGAGAACCACAGACCTAGTCCTTTCTTGGTCCTAAACTCTTCTGCAGATTTAAAGGAATGATCCTCACTTGAACTTAGGAATGGACTGATAGCCAATAAGAACCAATTGTCTGCCATCAAAGGTTTTTGTAAAATCAATTTCCTTGTTTCGCCCTATAGTATTTCTATTGACAGACGAATTAAGAAGGCCTGTTTGCAAGATAGGATGTTAAATTCCATTGCGTAGTAGAGTAATTACTGACTGTAAGAAGGCCATGATCCTGGCAGGGAAAAGATCTGTCCTGGTCAGGATTAGTTCTGGCAGCTTATTGCATAGCCTTTGTGTATGTGTGTATATGTGTATGTAAGTAAAACGTGCCTTCGAATTATCTGTTGACTTACGGTGATCCCATGGATTTTATAGGGCTTTCTCAGGCAAGGAATGCTCAGAGGTTTTGCTAGTTCCTTCCTTTGAAATATAGCCTACGACAACGGATGTCCATTAGCAGTTTTCCATCCAAATACTAACCATGACTAGCCTTACTTAGCTTCCAAGAACAGATATGATCTGGTACTGTTAAATATTACCAGAAATTAAAAATGTATTGTTTTGTTTTTGTTTAATGGTTGATTTGGCTGTAATTAAATAATGTACTACAGAAAAAGATCTGGCACCAAAAAAGTAGAACCTGCCTAATCAGAAGTTGGGCTCAGAATAAGTGTCTAGACTGAAAATGCCTTCATTATTTACAATATGTATGAAATGTTGGATATGCAAATGGTAAGAATGAGGTAATTATGCCCCAAGATAAGGTATTTGTAATACCTATTAATGATTAGTATCTAGTAGGTTACCAGTTTTCATGGATCCATTTCATATGTAGTCCCACACTAATTTCTGGTGTGTTCCTTAAAAAGCGATGAATTTCATACCTTCCATTTGTCAACTGCAATCTTATACCTATTCCTTCAAATATAACATACTTTTCAGTAAACCATATGGAATTGTGCTGTTAAGGATGTGAGAAGGATTGTGAACTTCACAGTGAACATCTAAAGGATAAGTAGTTGGTAGGAAAATTATTATCCTTTCTTCAAAACTGTTTAAGAATATGTGTGTTATCAATCAGAAATCTGAAAAGCTTGGAAGCTTTTACCCTGATCTTGAAAATGGAAGACTGTTGTCAAATGCCAGGTGATGCATTTAGAGCAGTAGTTCTCAACCTGTGAGTCCCCAGATGTTTTGGCTTTCAACTCCCATAAATCCTAACAGTTGGAAAACTGGCTGGGATTTCTGGGAGTTGTAGGCCAAAACACTTGGGGACCCACAGGTTGAGAATAACTGGCTTAGAGGAAGGAATTGCCAACGAAAACTCTGTGAAATTAATAAGTCAACAAGCAGCTTGAAAGCACATGCACACAGTGTGTTAGTCATTAAAAATGAAAGTTGAGGTCTCACATTTGGAGAAAGAAAGATGGGGTATAAATGAATTTAATAGAAAGCTAATCACTGGTTGCATTATAATCATTTTAAATGTATATTTAGACAGGTGGACAAAATGGAACAACTGCATCCCCCCACAACAGTACTTCTGGTGTGACGTCTGTACCGCTTAGCACACTGAACATTACCACAACACCAGGACATGGAAATTCGCTTCAATCAACTACTGGCCTCTTCATTCTCTCGCTCTTTCTTCTCTATGTTTGTTAAGACACCCCAGGCTGGGAAACAACCACTCTTCACTACCCAGTTCCCTGAACCATCTGAGATGCCTAGGCTCCATATCCCAGCATGAGAGAAAACCACAGAATATCTGCCTCAAAGCCAGTGCAACTTACCCGACCAAGAGCCCTGTAAAAGTATCTGATGACTGAAAACCATCTTTCCCCAAAAACCAATTGACCACGAAGAGCCGGGAGGCGTACCTAGGCTCCAGAATGCAGTGACTGGAACTGGATGAAAAGTACAAATTGACTAGCCATGGATAATGTCTACTATGAATAATAAAGGAGAGAATTTATGAAGCTATGCAAAATGAGGACTTCTAATTTGAAAGAAAATGAAGCTTGGCCTCCAAGCTTCTAAAACCTGTAGAAAATGCAAAGGGCACTGAAGTGGTTCTTCTTTGTTCCATATATAAGGATATATCCAACAAAATAATACTTCCATCCAGAATTTCATATTGGGGTTTCCAACAAGCTTAAACCAAACAATCCCACCTCCTTTCATTTTAATGTGTGGCTGTTCTTAACTAAGCCTGTGTAGTTGAAAACCTATTGGAAATCTTACTTCTACTGTGGTATTTCAGGTTTTCTATTTTATTAAAGCTACAAGTGAATCCCATATGCCAGAAGATATAAAAAGTACCGTATTAGGAAACCACTGCAAGATCAGTTTGAAATGGCCTATAATAAAGCAAAGCCAAGGATCACATCATCACCACTTAAGTTTTATTGTGATTGCTTCATACTCGTGGCGGCCTCCTCTTAAAATAAAATCTCAGAGTAGTTTTTGAATGTTAATCTTGACCTGATGCAATTTCTATGCTATCTTTATTTTCTTATTGAAGTAGATGATGTTTGGCCAGATGAATGGAGAAAGCTATGAGGTCAAACAAAAATAATGAAGTGATTAAATCTTCAATTTAAGAATCTTAGAAGTACCTATCTCTTAGAGGCTGAAACTGACACACTTGCACTCCTGTACAAAAATATATTTCATAATTTGGAATAAGACTGGCACTATGATGTAGGTTCATTGCTCAAAATGTTTGGATTTTCAGAAATATGGAGAGGCTTGTTGATGGTATTATGTCCATAGAAAGTCTTGTCTGGTTACTATGTGACTGTAGCTTTCAACAAATCCCATCTTTTGACCCAGTTGGGTACCTAAGATCTAACACATGCATTGGATTATCAAGTACCTGTACAGTGAAGTCTATAAAATACCATGGTGAGGGTATGTGTGTGTCCCTTCCTCTCTTTTTTTGTATCAAGTACCCTCTTTGATATTGTGGCTCTGTGATTATGCTTTAATTTTAAATTGGGCAAACTGTAAATAAAATTGAAAATCTGATTTAATATTTGTGCAGTCTATCTTCTCTTGTAACCAAAGTCTTTAACATCATCTACCATAACTAAACACATGGCATAGGAAGAAGGGCCTCTGTACTTTAGAGGTTTGTGAAGACGACAATGTCCCTGTGATCTTATCAGTTGTTGACGTCCCACATGTTTGTTTTATTGAAGATCTTCCAGAAGAGATGACTTGCAAAGATTATACAAGTTGATACCATAGACCAGTTAAGGCAGTGGTACTCAACCTGTGAGTCTCCAGGTGTTTTGGCCTACAACTCCCAGGAATACCAGCTGTTAGGATTTCTGAAGTTGAAGGCCAAAACATCTGGGGACCCACAGGTTGAGAACTACTGAGTTAAGGGATTTGATGGGAAAAAGGTCTCACCCCCTGATCAATGGCTCAGGCCGTAAAACAGGTGCTCACCCCAAATATTATTACTCTTCATTGCTTGAGATGCCCATACTAACTAACTTGAGAAGCCCACACTAAAGTGAGAGATATATCTACCTTGGGATAGAACTGCATCCATTCACTGCCCTAGCTGAGATAGTCAATGTGTTGAAAAATGCAGGGAGCTGTAGTCCCAACAATATTTGGAAGGGCCCCTCAAATAATAGGAATGAGTCATGCCTAGAACTGGACAGCAAGGCTCCTGTTCACTCATGTTTTATTCAGTGTCCAGAGGTGGGAGTGGAAAGGCTGGTTTTATGGTAAGAATGCAGTTTGCACCTCATTTCTAAGACATCCTTGCTCTCAGGTATCAAAAGGGATCTTTAAAAAGTGTAATCACACATCAAGAAAATTCAAGTGTTTTAAAGGTTGAGACCATTGAAAGCCACTGAAAAAGCACATACAAATATGATTTTTTTTCCATGTCAGGAACAAGTTGAGAAACTGCAAATCACTTCTGGGTGATCAATACAAAGGTGATCATGCCAACCTAGACTGACATTAAATGTTCCTGGTTTGTTTTTACGAAGCTGAAAAGGGGCCCATGTGTTGTTCTGCTATGGAATATCAAGCTTATAATGATCCAAACGGAGCCCCTGGTGGCGCAGTCGGTTAAACCCTTGTGCCGGCAGGACTGAAGACCAACACGTTGCAAGTTCAAATCTGGGGAGAATGCAGATGAGCTCCCTCTGTCAGCTCCAGCTCCCCATGTGGGGACATGAGAGAAGCCTCCTACAAGGAAGGTAAAACATCAAAACATCTGGGTGTGCCCTGGGCAATGTCCTTGCAGACAGCCAATTCTCACACCAGAAGCTACTTGCAGTTTCTCAAGTCGCTCCTCACACACACATAATGATCCACACAGTTTCCATTAAAGTCAATGCAGTGTGAACAAAATGTTCAAGATTTTTTGGGGAAATGTGCATTAGGTTTCCGGAATGCATGGCAGAAAACCTTTGTTCCCTTGCCTGACTTCTAACTAGCTCAACTTGTAATAAGTCCTATCTATCCTGCTCATTGCCTTAGGGGAAAAAAATAATCAGGTAACCTGAGATGTACTGCTAGTGTAATTTCATCAAAGGACAATGGAATCATTGAGGAAGAAACAAGTATGTCAGAGAGAGAGAACAAAATGGCTTTATTAAGGCAGAGTGGGAGTGGCAAGGCATCCTATGCATTTAATACCCCGCTCTGAGCTTAATCAAAGGCACTGAATAAATTTCAGTGTCCCTTATACAAGTAGCTCTGGATTTTAGGGTCTTTCCTAACTAGAGTAATATTATCCTGGAAGCTGTCCTTAAAACAATCCTGCTTCTGTTCGGTATGCTTTAATCTTCCAACATAATCTAGGAACATGAGATATTAGCTGACTTTGTGGGTTAGTCATGATTACCTCTCATCACTTTGTGTATTTACATCTTTAGTGTGTGAAGGAATTCTAGTGAATAAATACATGCAGTATAAGCCTATGCAACCTTGACAGGTAGAGTAAGTTCCACCAAACACAGAGGAATTTACTACTAACTAAACATGCACAGAATAACTGTGGAAGCCTAACTCAAAAGTACACCATTTACAAGAGTTATGATTTGGTATATATACACCATTAACCAGCAGAAATGCTGCTCTACTGCCAGAACCCACTTCTCTTAATTTATCTACGTAATGCCAACAGATCTACCATTGGAGGAATAAAAAATTGAACAGAGAAGGGATGGTGTGAGGGTTGAGGTGAACTTTGTCAAATCACGTTGTGAAATATTAAAGAATAACAAATGTATTATATCACAAACTTTCATGGCATAAACATAAATTTGACAGTCTTTATATTTGAGTTCCCCTTTTTTCCTGCCACAGGCTAATGTGATCACTGCTCTGGAAACAAATTATTTTATATTCTGATTTGTCTTTAGGCCACATTAATATCTATCCTTGAGGCCATGAAGAAAATTTGGAGAGCAATCCAAAACAAACATCGTGGGATGCTGACAGGAGTCTGTCTCCTTCATGACAATACGAGTCCGCACAGCGCTCATGCAACACAGGAGTTGTTGACTTCATTTGGTTGGGATGTTTTAAGTCATCCCTCTTACAGCCCTGATCTCACACCCAGTGACTATCATCTGTTTACTAAATTGAAGGAACACCTGGATGGAAAACACTTTTCTGATGATGACGAGGTGAAAATCGAAGTGATGAACTGGCTGAAAAAGGTGGCAGGAAACTTCTATAACACAGGCATCAAAAACCCGTCCCAGTGATAACAAAATGTATTGAACGGAATGGTGATTACATGGACAAATAATGTAATACCTCTGCTACAATCCATGTAAGTTTCATTAAAATATATTCATTCTTTCAATTAAAAAAAATTCTTGTAACCTTACCTTCCAGATATCCCTCGTACAACAACAAAAAAAGCAGCACATCAGAAGCCACATACATTTATTAACTACATGCCCTATCTGGAAGTCTCATGATGTGTTTGACTATAGCTCCTCCTATCATCCTCAATGATAATTGGATCTATAATCAAACACATCTAACAAAGGTTGGGCCATAAATGATTATTCCAAGTAATGAGCCCAGTGCAATCTGTAGAAGTAACAGTTTGAAATCTGGCATTGAACTCCCAACCCCCTTTAGAATTAATGACTTAAAGTTCAATTTGTGTTTTAGTAACCTGAACAGGCTTTCTCCGTCCCTGAGATTTTTTCCCCTTTGCCAAACACTTTCTCACAAGAGTTGGTTTGACACTTGCTTATAAACGCTAATGATTTCCGTTATTTGTCATGCATTTCTCAGTCACCTCCGTCTCCATTTCAGATTGTGTAAAGTCCCTTAACAAGTCTCACAATGGAGCCTTTGTATTTAAGAACTCCTGCATGTATTTTAACATGCATACCTCAAATGTAACTTTTGCCAGTGTCTGCTCCTTGCTTCCTTTCAGACGTCTGGTCTCAAATTTCCATCTGTGGCTGAGGTGGTTTCTATAGGGAGATCAGTCAATGATTATACTGTGATTAGAACAACTGCCAACCTCTCTCCTTCTAACATTCATATGTTGTGCAATAAAAGGTAACTGAAATAGGATTTTAGCTTGTTTAGGCAAAATGCTTTTGTAATACTTGAGTATTTCAGAGAAATTACATTGGACCCCTGTGAATAGGAAGTATTATCGAGAGACTAGTTAAGCCTACCATTTTGCCTGCAATCGTTGAAGCACCTTCCTGCGCATAGCAATTTACAATGCAAAAGTAGACATGTCAACTTGGAAAGAAGCCCTACCAAGTTCAATGGGACCTACTCCTAGGTAAGTGTAGAGGATTGACAGCATTATGTTTGAAGCCTTGTTGCTAGCATGATGATGTTGAAGCCATGAATGGGAACACAATCTTCCCTTCCGTTATCGGCTTCTGATTAGCCAAGTGGAACTCTTCACTTCCTGCTCATGAATGCATAATAGACGTGCTTTAGGCTTCATCCGCAGGCTCTTAACAAATGATCCAAGACCATAGAGGAAATGTGATTGATTCTGTACTATTTATCCAATTTTCTATGCCTTTCCTCCTTCAGAAATGTCCATCTATATCTTTAAAAAGCTAGTAATAGTACTGCTTTAAAATCTGTGTTCTGTATAAAGGAATACATTACTTTTCCAGGTTACTAAATGTCATATTTTATGCTTAGTTGACATGTTCCATTCTTTTAAAAAAACTAGATAGGACAGAAATTTAAAGTTTTAATACAGACTTTGTTTTGATGTGAGTGTATATATATTTACTTACTTAGGCAATCCCTTGTAGCCCAAGGATGATGGTCCTCCAAGTATGGTGTCTTGGTGGTGGGTTCGTAGGTGGCTATGTATAATAATAATAATCATCATCATCATCATCCTCATTTTCATCATCATTTATTTATTTATTTATTTTTATTTAGTACACTTGTATACCGCTAATATCTCAGCCTAAATCGGCGACTCATTGCGGTTTACAACATTTAAAAACAACAATATTCCGATTAAAAATATAAAACACATACATATACAATACACAGTATTGGGCCACCAATACAGACCAATGCATCTCTTAAATTAAAATCATAATCCAATTTCGTTGTCTGTGATTGCCAGTCCTTGATCAGAGACTTCATCGCATCGGATTAGCCGAATGCTTGCTCAAACAACCATGTCTTCAGTTGTTTTCGAAATACCATCAGCGAGGAGGCTGATCTTATCTCTATAGGGAGGGCATTCCAAAGCCGTGGGGCCACCACAGAAAAGGCCCTGTCTCTCGTTCCCGCAAGCCGCACCTGTGAAGCAGGCGGGATGGAGAGAAGGGCCTCTCCCGAAGATCTTAGGGTCCTGGTGGGCTGATAGGCCAAGATACGTTCGGATAGATATGTTGGGCCAGAACCGTTTAGGGCTTTAAAGGCCAATGCCAGCACTTTGAATTGGGTCCGGTAGCTAATCGGCAGCCAGTGGAGCTGGTACAGCAGAGGAGTTGTATGCTCCCTGCGCCCTGCTCCTGTTAGTACCATGGCTGCCGCCCGTTGGACTAGTTGGAGCTTCCAAGCCGTCTTCAAAGGCAACCCCACGTAGAGAGCGTTGCAGTAGTCAAGGCGGGATGTAACCAGAGCGTGGACTACCGTGGCCAAGTCAGACTTCCCAAGGTACGGTCGCAGTTGGCGCACGAGTCTTAACTGTGCGAATGCTCCCCTGGTCACCGCCGAAACCTGGGGATCCAGGCTCAGCGATGAGTCCAGGATCACACCCAAACTGCGAACCTGTGTCTTCAGGGGGAGTGCGACCCCGTCTAACACAGGCTGTAACCCTATACCCTGTTCGGCCCTGCGACTGACCAGGAGTACCTCTGTCTTGTCTTCATTTATATCCTGCCACCATCTCACCGGAGGTACTCGGTGCAGCTCACAAAACACTCAATAGTGCACAGTACACAGAATACAACAAAGTACATGATAATATAAAACAATAACAACTTAAGTTTACTTAACATATTTACATAAAACATCATATAAACCCCCTACTGATTTAAAAGATTCAGTATTAGTACTTACTTTACTTAGGCGATCCCTCGTTGGACGAGTAAGATGGTCTTCCATCATGGGTTTCCTTGTGGGTCCGCATGTGGCTGTGGAGCCCTATTCTTGCTCTGCATCTTCTTCCGCAGTGAGGGCATTGGTTTCCAGGTGGAAGGCGGTCCCGGTCGGGGTTGGCTTGACGCGCCTTCCTCCTGGCACGTTTCTTTCTTTCACCCTCCACTCGTGCCTCCTCGAATTCTGCAGCACTGCTGGTCACAGCTGACCTCCAGCTGGAGCGCTCAAGGGCCAGGGCCTCCCAGTTCTCAGTGTCTATGCCAGAGTTTTTAAGGTTGGCTTTGAGCCCATCTTTAAATCTCTTTTCCTGCCCACCAACATTCCGTTTTCCGTTCTTGAGTTCGGAGTAGAGCAACTGCTTTGGGAGACGGTGGTCAGGCATCCGGACAACGTGGCCTGTCCAGCGGAGTTGATGTTGGAGGACCATCGCTTCAATGCTGGTGGTCTTTGCTTCCTCCAGCACGCTGACGTTTGTCCGCTTGTCTTCCCAGGAGATTTGCAGGATTTTCCGGAGGCAGCGCTGATGGAATCGTTCCAGGAGCTGCATGTGACGTCTGTAGACAGTCCACGTCTCACAGGCATAGAGCAGGGTTGGGAGGACAATAGCTTTATAGACAAGCACCTTAGTATCCCTACGGATGTCCCGGTCCTCAAACACTCTCTGCTTCATTCGGGAAAATGCTGCACTTGCAGAGCTCAGGCGGTGTTGTATTTCGGCGTCGATGTTGACTTTGGTGGAGAGGTGGCTGCCAAGGTAGCGGAAATGGTCGACATTTTCTAATGTTACACCATTAAGCTGTATCTCTGGCATTGGAGAGGGGATGGCTGGTGACTGCTGGAACAGCACTTTGGTTTTCTCGATGTTCAGTGACAGGCCAAGCTTTGTGTATGCTTCTGCAAAGGTGTTGAGAGTGGCTTGTAGATCTTCTTCTGAATGCGCACAGACGACATTGTCATCAGCATACTGGAGTTCTATAACAGATGTTGTTGTGACCTTGGTTTTGGCTTTCAGTCTGCTGAGGTTAAATAGCTTGCCGTCTGTCCGATAGATGATTTCCACTCCGGTGGGAAGCTTCCCATCAACAAGGTGAAGTATCATGGCGATGAAGATGGAGAATAAAGTTGGGGCAATAACACATCCCTGTTTGACACCCGATTCCACCTTAAATGGGTCACTTTGGGAGCCACTGCTGTCCAAGACTGTTGCCATCATGTCATCGTGGAGGAGCCGCAGGATGTTCACAAATTTGCTTGGGCACCCGATTTTTTGGAGGATGGTCCAGAGAGCGCTGCGATTCACTGTGTCGAATGCCTTTGCAAGGTCGATGAATGCCATGTACAGAGGTTGGTTTTGTTCCCTGCATTTTTCTTGGAGCTGTCGTGCAGTGAAGATCATGTCCACAGTTCCTCTGGAGGGGCGGAAGCCGTTCTGGGATTCTGGGAGGGTGTCTTCTGAGAGGGGCAGAAGGCGGTTTGCAAGGATTCTTGCGAGGATTTTCCCAGCAGAGGTTAGAAGGGAGATACCTCGATAGTTTCCGCAGTCTGTTCTTTCCCCTTTTTTGAAGAGGGTGATGATGGTGGCATCCTTGAAGTCTGCTGGGATTTTCTCGGTCACCCACACTTTTTCTATGAGCTGGTGGAGTTGGTGTGTCAGCGCAGGTCCTCCCTCTTTAAAGATTTCAGCAGGGATCCCATCCGGTCCGCTGGCTTTGTTGTTCTTTTGTTGGCTGATGGCATTGCTGACTTCTTCCAAACTAGGCAGTGCTGCAAGCTCATCCCTGGTTTGTTGTTGCGGGATTTGTGAGAGGACCTCTTCGGCCACACTGGAGCTGCGGTTTAGGAGGCTTTGGTAGTGTTCTTTCCAACGTAGTGCAATTGCGTTTTGGTCCTTCAGGAGTTTGGTTCCGTCTGATGAGCGTAGAGGCTGTATGCCATGGTTTCTTGGCCCATAGATGACCTTTGTGGCTTTGAAAAATCCTTGAGCATTATGGGTATCTGCCAGGTGTTGGATTTCTTCAGCCTTCTTTGTCCACCAGATGTTCTTGAGTTCTCTTGTCCTTCTTTGGACCTCAGCTTTTGCACTGGCGTAGATCTTTTTCTTAGCAGCACAGTTGATGTCTCTCTGCCATGTTTGGAAGGCTTTCCTTTTCTTGCCGATTAGCTGTTGGATCTCGATGTCATTTTCGTCAAACCAGTCTTGATGTTTCTTGGCTTGGTATCCAATAGATTCTTCGCAGGCTTGGATGATGGAGGTCTTCAGTTTGTTCCAATGTTCCTCAACATTTTCGGGGTGTACTGTGGGTAGATGGTCCTTGAGTGCTGTTTGGAGATGGGCTCGCCTGGAGGGCTCCTGAAGGGCTTGGGTGTTCATTTTGCGCCTTGTCTTTCTTCCTTGGAGTCTGCGCTTGGGGGCGATCTTGATAGCCATCGTGGATCGGATTAGCCTGTGGTCGGTCCAGCAGTCGTCAGCACCTGTCATGGCTCTTGTGAGGAGTACGTCACGCCGGTCTCTGGCACGTGTGATTACATAGTCTAAGAGGTGCCAGTGCTTTGACCGGGGGTGCTTCCATGATGTCTTGAACTTGTTTTTCTGGCGGAAGAGCGTGTTGGTGATGACAAGGTTGTGCTCCGCACATTTGGTGAGAAGCAGGATGCCATTCGAGTTGCTGTTTCCAACCCCGTCTTTTCCGATGGTCCCTGGCCACAGGTCGAAGTCTCGCCCGACTCTTGCATTGAAGTCCCCCAGGAGAATGATTTTGTCCTCCTTAGGTATCCCTGATAGGACGGTGTCCAGCTGACAGTAGAATTTCTCCTTGATGTCTTCGTCAGCATCTAGTGTTGGTGCATAGGCACTTATGATGGTTGCCCGTTGGTTTTTGGCAAGATCGATTCGGAGGGTTGAGAGTCGTTCGTTGATGCCAGTGGGTGCTTCGGACAGATGTTTCACCAGATCATTCCTGATGGCAAAGCCAACTCCGTGCATTCTTTGGTCTTTTTCGGGCAGTCCCTTCCAGAAGAAGGTGTAGCCTCCTTTTTCTTCCTTCAGCTGTCCCTCTCCTGCTCTCCGGGTCTCCTGAAGGGCTGCTATGTCGATGTTGAAGCGTCCCAGCTCCCTTGCGATGATGGCAGTTCTGCGTTCGGGGCGTTCACTGTCACTGTTGTCCATCAGAGTCCGTACGTTCCACGTACCGAAGTTCATTTTCCTTTTTTGGCCGCAGGGTGGTGAACCCACTGGACGCGGCAGTCCAGTCAGGGATAAGTGAGGCAGACTATGTTTAGGGCACCTTTTCTAGCCCCCTCCCCGTGTGGGGTGAGCAGAGTGGGTCCTAAAAAGGGCTGCTCAGTCGCGGATACAGCTGCCGAACTACTCAACTGCCTCGGACCTTGAGGTAGAGCGACTGAGTCCGTACCCACCGCCCATGTGCCAGTCTGTGACTAGGGGCTTCCAGATTTCACAGTCCTGCCCCCGTCGCCACTCGCTGATCGCCATGGGACTTTGGTTGCTTGGTTTTTATTTTCTTTGGAAGACGCCTGTGCGTGGGTTTTTTTAATGTGTGGAGGTCAGTGCACAACTGAACAACACACAGTCTTCACAGATGAGGTTCCACTGGTGATGTAGTTTAACACAATGACCATGGCTTCTCAGTCTGTTGCAGCCTTCTTCCGCCTTCGCAGCCGTTGTAACATGTGCCATGCTATCCTCCGCCTGCTCCGCCGTTGAGGTCTTTGGGTCTTCGGACTGTGCTTGGTCTGGGACCTCCCCCGCGGCCACTCCTGGGAGTATTAGTACGCTGTGTTCAATATCAGTCCCATAAAGTGCTAAAGTGCTAAAATGAAATGAATCACTAGGTCAGTGGTTCTCAACCTGTGGGTCCCCAGGTGTTTTGGCCTACAACTCCCAGAAATCCCAGCCAGTTTACCAGCTGTTAGGATTTCTGGGAGTTGAAGGCCAAAAACATCTGGGGACCCCAGGTTGAGAACCACTGCACTAAGTCCTTTAGTAATTAAGATTCTAATCATTGTCAAAGGCCATGTTTTCAGGTTTGTCTGAAAAGCTTGGAGAGTGGGAGCTAGCCTAATCCCTCAAGGGGGGGGGGGCAAAGCTGGGGGCCCACCACCAAGAAAGCCCCCTCCTCATCCCTACCAACCATGCTTTAGATGGAGGTGGGACTGAGAGGAGGACTTCCTGGTAGATCTCAGGGCCCATGCCAGTTCATAGAAGGAGAAGCGGTCTCGAAGATAGGTTGGACCCAAGCTGTATAGTTTTAATGAGTGTGTTTTAATGTGACCAGTATTCTCTTTCATGATAGGAGAAAATACATTTCCTCCTTTTAAAAACAACTTCTCTACCAACTTAAAAAACAACAGTTATGATGGAGATCTGAGGTGATACTTCCCAGATCAGACATAGTCTGATTCCCACACATGTGAGAGAAAGCTCTCCAGAGAATTCATTTCTGTTTGGTGTGAACCAACCTAATTACTGGAAAATAATTCAACATACTGTCTTTTAAAGAATATGTTGTTCAAATATCTATATGTCAACATTTAATTTAATATATAAACAACATAGAAAAAAACCTTTCAAAATTTAAAATGAAGAGTTTTAAAAGTAAAGCTATCTTGTAAAACAGTAATGAAATATAGTTGAGATAACAAAAGTAAGGCTCACACTACACTGTTATAGTGCTGTTATTCTACTTTAATTACTATGGCTGCCTCCTATGACATTCTGGGATTTGCAATTTAGGGAAGGACTTTTACAATTCCAATAAAACAATCCAGATTATTTGGTTTGAACTGGATTATATGAGTCTAGACATGAAACAACAAAAGAAAGAAAATGAAAATTCTGTAATATTACCATAATATCAGGAGAAATCTGGCCTTCTGTATATTAGATCCTCGTATCTGTTAATCTGGGATGCAATACTTACGGTTTGGCTTCTTGCCTCCCTGAAGGCTATTACATTACCTGCAGAGTGAATAGTCCTGGGCAAGTTACTCTGTTCTGTTCAGGATCAATCTGTAACTGGAGAAGAAGATGAGATTCTGTAACACTCACCACTCTCAGGTAGCAAGGTGTTTCTTTTCTCTGTTATGTAGTCACGCTAATGCACTCCTTTTACAATGGTTCTCAACCTGGGGTCCCCAGATGTTTTTGGCCTTCAACTCCCAGAAATCCTAACAGCTGGTAAACTGGCTGGGATTTCTGGGAGTTGTAGGCCAAAAACATCTGGGGACCCTAGGTTGAGAACCACTCTGCTATATGATGAAATATATTGGGATCCTATGGATTCAAGTTTTTGCTGATTCCCCATCTACACTGCCATATAATACAGTTTGAAAATTTCATTATATGGTCAGTGTAGACTCATGTAATGCAGTTCAATGCAGTTAAATTGCATAATATGGCAGTGTAGCTGAGGCTTTAATTTTGTTAACAGCTATTGCAATTTCTATTTAAAGAAAGAATATAAAGATGGTCCAGATCTACATTCAGGTCATGGTGATGCAATCACATCAAAACAATATCCAAAGTTTGCCTGCAATGCGTTCTGCATCATCATTCATGGCTGAGTATGATTGTCTTCCAGATGTACACTCTTAGTGGTGGATTTGCTTAACGAGCCTTCCTATTGGCACATTTCTTCCTTTCACTCTCTGTTTGTGCCTCTTCAAAATCCATAGCATGACCTCCAGGTAAAACACTTGAGGGCCAGAGCTTCCCAGTTCTTGGTGTTTATACCACATTTTAAAGTTAGCTTTCAACCTATCTTTAAATCTCTTTTGTTGTCCACTTACATTTCGTTTTTCGTTCTTAAGTTGAAAATACAGTAACTGCTTTGGGAGATGATGATCAGACATTCAGACAGCATGGCCAGTCCAGTAAAGCCTTTGGTGGAAAATCATCATTTCAGTGCTGGTGACCATTGCTTCTATAGTGGCAGTTAATGCCATGTCAGTGATGTGGTGAATCTGCTGAACTTATTTTCAGGATAGGTACAACACCTTGGATAGATCTAAAATCCAGGAGAAGTGGTTCTCAACCTGTGGGTCCCCAGATGTTTTGGCCTTCAACTCCCAGAAATCCTTAAAGCTGGTAAACTGGCTGGGATTTCCGGGAGTTGTAGGCCAAAGCACCTGGGGACCCACAGGTTGAGAACCACTGGCAGCTTTGTTTGAGGAATACATTTCATAATTTTTCCATCACCGTGTTTGCCTTTTATGTTTCATGATATTTATACACTACAGAGTTGACCATAGAATTGCCCTGTATGACTCAGAGATTTCTACAGAGATGTTCTCTCTAGGAATCTTTAAGTGCTCTAGCATGACTGTATGGTCACTTGTTAGTAGACATTGGCCATAGAGTCATTCTGAAGGACACAGAGATACCTAGAGAGAATATATTAATCAAACCACAAAAGATAAACCTCAAATGCGGTGGGTTGACTGTAATAAATGCCAGTGAGTCCAAATAATCCCAGATAAAAATGATATCTGCACAAAAATAATATTGCCTTCACTTTGGATGTACAAAAGCATGAAAAATCACATAAGGAACTGTTAGCATTTAGTGCCGTGAATCTAAATCAGTGCATTGAGATATTGAATCAGGACCCTAGAATTTAAATCACACAAACCCCCAGAATGACCTTGGACAAGACAGTATCTGAAGAAAGGCAATGGTAAACCTCATTGCCAAGAGATAGCTTGAACGTGAACAACAACAACAACAACAACAGCTGCAATGACAAATCTAAATCTTATGCTTCTTAAAATTAATCTTGCACATTTGATGGCATTTACTGAACATTTACCACAATGTTAATCTCTGGAATAAAGAATACCTAAAGACAATTCTGCATTCAGTTAGACCACAAGCTGAAGGAAGATAACCATGACTGTACATATCTATTTCTCCATCAATCTGCTCTTTCTGTCTGGTCTATCTATCTCTTATTTAGCATCACAGAAGTGCCTTGGCTAGATGGCGTACAGTTTCAGTCAAGCACACAAAAAAGATGTCCTGTTGAAGGTATAGTGAATGTAATACGATAAGCTTGGAGCAGACAACACGGAAGAAGCTGAGACTGCTGGTTAAGTAAAGGCTTTGTGGGATCAACAGGTTTCAATGCAGGTTTCTACGGGGGGAGAAATAACTGGATCTTTTTCATTTAAATTGCCTTATTGTGGCACTAAAAGGCTCAAATGCTAGCAGGGTTTTGGCTCCTGACCACAAATTGTATCTTTCTACACATAACGTTTAAAATTCAATGTTCAATAAATTTAAAAAGCCTGGGTTCTGTTTCTTTATCACACCTGTAATGGTGTGATCTTTGCTCCTCAGCATTAAATAGCATCCATACCTCATTGAAAATACTGAACCTTTTGCCTTCTGCACAAATGATTCACCTGCTGATTTCTATGCAGAACAGTTTCAAAGGGCATTTTTATTTTGCCTGATAGACAAAATCTCACTAAAAGATGTTTAAAGCCTATAACCCAGAGGCCTTAGTTTAATACCATTATAACCAATTCTGTTTTATAGAACTATTCCCATGGAAGGAGCACTAACAGGAGTTGATATAGTTCCAACCCTAGAAAGGCTGTCTGCACTGCGTGATGTATTGCTATAAGGTCAGCTTTATGCTCTATATTCAAGAGGCTGGATGATATAGTGACCGAAGAACTGAGTTAAGACATCAGAGGAAGCAAGTGAAACTTTAGGACACTCTAAGGCAGGCATGGGCAAACTTTCTAACTTGGGGGCCGCATGGCAGGCTAGAGTGGGGTAGGGAGGGGGTTCTCCCCAAGACCCCTTCCTGCCCTTTCTTCCCAATCCTCTTCTCTTTCAAAGGCAGAAAGTGAAGGAAAGATGGGAAACGTTTGGATCCCAAACGTTGGCCTTGGTCAGGATGAGATGGTGGACGGGAGAGAAAAAGTGTATCCATTAGACCCTGTTTTGTCTATTCCTGATATATAATCCTAGAATCCTAAAGCTGGAAGAGATCCCCCAAGGGCCATCCAGTCCAATCCTTTGCCATACAAGAAGGCACAATCAAGGCACTCCCAGTAGACAGCCTCTGCGGAAAAACCTCCAGAGATGGACACTCCACCACATTCTCAGGCAACCTACACTATTCTCCAACAGCTCTTACTCTCAGGAAATTCTTCCTAATCTTTTCAGTTGAATCTCTTTCCCTGCCATTTGAACCCTTTGCTCCCTTGTGCCCTGGTCTCTAGAGCAGCAGAAAGTCAGTTTTCCCCCTCCTCCTCCTCCTCCTCAATGGGACACCCTTTTACCTCCTGAAATATGGTTCTCATGTTTCCTCTCTACCTTCTCTTCTCCCAGCTAAAAACCCCCCAGGAGGAAAGGAGGATGGAAGGAAGAAAGGGAGGAAGAGAAGGATGGAAGGAAGGGAATGGAGGAAGGGAGGAAAGAGATTAGGAAGGAAAGACAAAAGGGAAGGAAGGAGGAACGGAAGGAGAAAAAGTGAGAGGGATGGAGGGAGAAAAGAGGGAAGGGAGGGAGGACGAAAGAGTGGAAGGAGGGAGGGAGAGAAGAGAGGAGGAAGGATAGGATGATGAGAGAGAGTAGGACATGAGAAAAGAGCCCCTGGGCCTGGATTTGCCCATTCCCACTCTAAGGCATATCTGAATTTCATTTGAACTAGAGTCTAGAATATTTACTCTTTTCGTCCATCGCTTTCATAGTTCCATAGATAACACTGCTATGGGCTATGCTGGAGGATGCTGGGAGCCATTGTCCAGAAAAGGAGTATTTCCATGTGCTTCTGTTAATATGTCTTAGCAGAACTTTGCAAAGTTAAAATACAGCTTGGTTGGAGCCAATCAGAGGAAAAGTAGAGTATGAATATGGCCATTATAATAACATCTCTTTTGCATATGTGCAAAAGTAGACAACCCAATGCTTTCTAGAGTTTTGGACTCTAACTCTCATAATCCCTGTGCATTAGGAATGCTGGCTAGGGCATTTGGGAACTTTTGTAAAAAATATTTGGAAAATAACATTAGTTAATAATATTCCTTACTCCACATCGTAGAATACAACTGCCTGAAATCTATTTACAATCAAATCCAGTTCTCACTCCCTCCACTTGATCACTTGGCTAAAGGGTAGAAGCTGATCTGGTAGGGAACTGTCATTAGAGGGTGTTTGACATGGAAGCATTTTCTTTATGATATTTATACACTACAGAGTAGACCATAGAATTCTTTATGTTGACACTAATGGCCTTTGATCAGAAAATTATTTGAATGACGGATGAAGAAAGAAATGCCAGAGAGTTTCAGTGCCCACAAGGTAATATATGACTTTTTGCAATCAACCATCTGTTGTGAAAATGTGAAGCATGCTTTTGGATAGATGGAATAGATGGAAGTGAGACACTCCTTCCTCTGAGTGCCAATGATGCCAAAGCAAATGTCTCTGCCATCTCATTTCCAGCTTTGGAACTAATCAAATCAATCCCCCCAATAAATAATTTTATTTTGCAAAAGAGTGCATATTCCTATCACAAAAACCCAAAACAGATGGAGCAGAATTGGCAGCAGAGTGATCATGAGATAGGTATATTTATTTTAGAAGGAGTCTCATCCAATACTAACATTTAAAACTGTTTAGACGAACCATAAAGCAATTGTATCATTATAGACATTACCAAAGTATTTCCCCCTTAAGCTCTGATCTCTAGAAAGAGCTTGATCCCCTTCATACTGCTGCATCTTAATATTTTGTTCTGTGCATTAAAATATTCATATGCCCTTTTAGCACTAGAGCCAAACGTTCAACCAGTAGAAATAGACAGCTGAACTTTGACTGATCTGTGCATCCTGCCCTTGATAGGATATGACTGTATTTTGCTGGCAGGATGGAAGGTTTCCTGTTGTTTTCTGTACATTGAAGTCTCCACAGGGCAGATACCATTGCAGGGGGAAGGCGGGGGGAAGCTCGGCACAGTATATTCTTGGTAGAGTGACTAGAGGAAGGAATCCCATGCAGCTTGGTAGAATCCCTTCCCTCATGAAGCTAGGTTGAGCCTTTCTCTGCTCACTTTCTATCTGCTGGCAAAAAGCTTTGTGGCAATAGTGCTACTATCATGAATATAGAGCATGGTTTAACACAGAGCATTTACAAATCCAAATTTGCAATGTAAGATACCAAACATTTTTAAAAACTTTGTATTTAATTCTTTCTGGAGGCCCAAGGTGCAAAAAACAAACAAACAAACAACAAGAACCCATATGCCCACATGGTACCTAGAGATGTTTAGAGACATAAATTGACCCCCCCCCCTCCCCGCCTGTGACTATATGTAGGGAAGATCATGACTCAAAGGTCTCCTAGAGGGCTAAGGTGCCCTCTGGTCTTCCAAAATTGCCAACATGTAAGCTAAAGGGTAAAATGTTCAATATAGAGCACAGTTAAATTGGGCAGAATTTTGAAAAAACTTGACCTTTTAGAGATCATAACCTTTTGGAAAACCAGAATCTCCATAACCTTTGGCATTCACAACCCTTTGAAAACCATAACCTTTTGTAAAAATATTATCTTCCAGAGAAGAGCCAAAAATCTCATTTGACTTAAATCTTCTCTTTAGTTGTTAGACTGAAAACCTTGTTGTCTCTGATCTGTTAGAAACAGAGATTATGCCAATGCACAAAATATAACAGTTCTTCAGAAGTGCCCAAAAACATCTACTCTCCCATAAAATATCTTGTTTCTATATCATGCTCTCAAGAGACAAAAATGAAGTAGACTTCATAATAAGTAACCTATCTGGTTTACTCACAACCATCATGTATTCAGCATACAGGTACATAATTTGTCAATTCAGTTACAG
The DNA here is from genome assembly GCF_037176765.1 of Anolis sagrei. Lineage (NCBI taxonomy): Eukaryota > Metazoa > Chordata > Lepidosauria > Squamata > Anolidae > Anolis > Anolis sagrei. Next base: position 95,268,107 of record NC_090021.1, read on the forward strand.
GTAGTGGTTTTTCTGTGCAGATAACATGGGGCATCTTTCTTACAAATAACAGCAACATGAGTTTGCTCTTAACAGTCCAAAGTCTAATCAGTCTCTCATGGAGCCTGTGCTCTAATGGAGTCTGAAGTCTAAAATTGAGTCTGAGCTCTGAGCAGTCCTAGATCTGAGCATGTGGTCTGCAGCCTCTCCCATAACCTCAAGAAACATAGAGTTAAGGGAGAACGGCATACCAAAACATACATATACAATACAGTAAGCAAACAGAATCATATACAAAACAAATTACTAGTGGAGGCTTGAAGATGGTTGCTATTTCCAACACAGAGCCATTCACACCCTGTTTCTCCCACAACATCTCTTCTCCTGCTGCCATTCACATATGCTTCATTAACATTTTGCTAATCCTTTTGAACGAGTCTCCTGTGCCAATCACAGAGTTCTTTCAGGGTAGATCTGGATTGCAGGAGACATTTGCAAGGATGCTTTCCCACCATGTGTTTTTCACCCCAGTGCTCCCACTGGGAAGAAATCATAGACTTGCCAAGAATGAAATCCATAACCCACATTCCCCCTACTGTCTATCCAGTTTTAGGGTCCTTGTAGAATTAAAAACTGTGATGGTATGTGAGATTTGTTAATCTTGGCTCATGCTCTGAAAAAACACTTGAGTTCTTGCACTTCTCTGGCTATGCAACCAAGAAAACAATGATGATGGTTGACTAGCCAAAACATCTTTCAATTCACAATGCAGATCTTGAGACAGGAAGGAAAATGGGAACCTCATGCTTTGTTTCCAACATTTTTTTAAAAATGGAAACATCCATCTATAAATTCCACAGTCCATCACAGAGTCCATGACCCAGCATGTTGAATAGCACTGATCTAGATGAGAGAAAGAGGCAGCCAGTGAAAGATTCTGGGGAGAGGGAAGCCTCTTAAAACACAACTTGTTGGTAGATAGTTCAATGTATATCTCTTTGTGATTCAATACAAATCTTGGCTACTCACCCCTTAAAATTGAATGAAAAGAATATTAAAAAGTGCCTTTTCAGATTGTGATGAACCTTATAAAACCCTTTAAAAGCTATTCCAAAAACTAGAGGGTGCTTCATTATCTGTGGAAAGAGGCAGCCAGTGAGACAGGACCTAATAGGATGCAAACCTCAAAGGGGTGCCGTGCTGACCTTTGGGGACTCCGTTTTATATAGGTTAAGGTTTTTTGTCAAATGGCAACTGACAATTTATAATTTTACATGTTAAGATAAATACTACAACAATGCTATGATACATCATTAATTATAGAGTACTGTATTATGAAGATGTCTGTATTGTCTTTTTATATATCTTTTTATATCAGTGGTTCCCAACCTGTGCTCCATGGACCACCAGTGGTCCGCAAGATCTAAAATATGGTCCCCGACCTCACCATTACTACACTGCTGCAACAAGAGCAACTGGTCTTATAAAACCATCTTATAGTGCCGAGGCTTGTTAAATATGGTTTTCTGTGTGCAAGCAGATGGTGACTACTGGATGGCATATGTTCTGTATCAAAAACTAGAGCTGATGTGGTCTATCCAATGCAGTTTTCTGAATCAGCACCCCAAATAACCAAATCGAATCTAAAGTTGACCCAAAACTGATTCGTAACCCATTTGGTACTAATGTTGGAGAGTGGTTCCCGGTCAAAGTGGTACCTGGTCAAGTGGTCCCTGGTCAAAAAAAGGTTGGGAACCACTGTTTTTTTTTAAATAAGTTTTTATTGAGTTATCTACTAAATACAACGAAAGAGGGAGAACATTCAAAAGAAGATAGAACAGTGTGGAAGGAAAAAAAATTATAGAAACTATAATAGAAATAAGAAAAAAAAGGGTAAAAAAAACAATAATAAAAATAAAAAGGGTTGACTTCCATCTCCTCATCAGGTGTTGTGTCTCCAAAAACCAAGTTATTCCCTTTACTTTAAAATAAAACTCTTAATTACTTTCTTCTTTCTCGTAATTGTCATAAAGTGTCCAATCTGTCCTCTTTATCAGATTTCCAGTATTTTTTTTCAACAAAAAAGTTAGTTCATCCATCTCTCTTATTTCTCTGATTTTTCCAAGCCATTCTTCCTTAGTAGGAATACTATTCTGTTTCCAAATTTTTGCTAGAGTAATTCTGGCTGCCGTCGTGATATAAGTAAAAAGTCTGTCCTCATTTTCTTGTAATTGTAAATCCAAGTCTGTAAAGCCTAACAGGTAATATTCTGGTTTCTTCTTAAAGGTTCTTTTTAGAATTTTTTGTAGTTCTTCATGTACCATAGACCAATACTTCCCTATTTCTTTGCATGTCCACCACATATGGTAAAAAGTACCAATCTGTTGGCAGCCTTTCCAGCACTTATCAGAGGAGTTTTTATTCATTAAAGATAATTTCTTTGGGGTGGTATACCATCTGTGGAACATTTTTATCCAATTTTCTCTTAGGTCTGTTGCATACACATATTTCAACTTTTTGTTCCGCATCTGTTCCCATTCTTTAAATTGTATAGGCCTTCTTATATTTTCTGCCCATTTTATCATACATGATTTCACTTGTTCACATTCCGTTAGCCAGTTCAAGAGTGTATTATAAATAACTGCAATTACTTTTTTCTTTAAATTCAGGATTTTATCCCAAATTGTTTCTTCCCACATAAAGCCTATCTTATTATCTTGCTTAATATATTCTTTCATCTGTAACCACTGTTTATACAAACAGTATGACCCTCATATCCATGGGGAATATATTCCCAAACTTCATGTGGATAGGCAAAACTGGAGATAATAGCAACCCTATTAAAATGAAAAACTTCTGGTCCAAGAATATCTTAGAGATGTGCTGGAGGATCCAGAAATTGCTTAGAAAGGACATATTTTATCAAACGCAGATAAATGAAACCACAGATATCTGTCCTGTGGATATGGGGGTTGCACTGTATTTTTTTTTTTTGTCTTTGAAATGTGTTGATATATTTATCTCATAAAAAAACTCCTCTTATTCTTCTTAGTTGGCAACATGTGGTGTTTATATGAAACTTTAATAGAAATGGACCAGAAAAGAATGAGGAAATCACTTGCATGTCAATTCACACTAGCCCATCCTAAACTTAAAAGATTAAATCAGGAAAAATTCCACCCAGTGTAGGAGCATTATTCTCATGCTTTATATTGTTGAATTGATTTTATTGTACTTACTTAAGCGATCCCTCATTGTTAAAGTATTATGGCCTTCCCAGTGTAATGTCTTGGCGGTGGATACATAGGTGACTGTGGAGCCCTATTCTTGTTCTGCATGTTCTTCCATAGTGAGGGCATTGGTTTTCAGGTGGAAGGCTGTTCTGGTCAGGGTTGGTTTGATGCGCCTTCCTCTTGGCACATTTCTCCCTTTCACCCTCCATTCATGCCTTTTCAAATTCCACAGCACTGCTGGTCACAGTTGACCTCCAGTTAGAGTGCTCAAGGGACAGGGCTTCCTAGTTCTTGGTGTCTATGTCACAGTTTTTAAGCCCATCTTTAAAATCTCTTTTCTTGTCCATCAACATTCCATTTTCCATTATTGAGATGAAGTATAGTAACTGCTTTGGGAGAGGGTGATTGGGCATTGGGACAATGTGGCAAGTCCAAATGGGTCACTGTAGGAACCATTGCTGACCTATATTGCCCTATCATCTAGTGATTTGAGATTAAATAAAAAATAATACAAAAATAAATAAATAAACACACCAATACTTGTCATCAACTCCAGAAGTAAAACAAAGACAATCAAAGATGGGGGAGAAAAGGATATATATATATATATATATATATATATATATATATATATATATATATATAGACACACACACACACATGCATATATGCATAAGATCTTTTATTTTCTATTGTAACAGGCAACAATTTTCTGTATGACTCTCAGACTCTCAGGGTAAATTCTGGAGATATGTTTTATAGCTTTTACATATGTGGTTTTTCAAATGCGTTGTAATGTATTTTTTGTTTTTTGGCTTTTTAAATCTCTTCTGCTGTGTTTTTCAGTGTTTTTATGAATGATGGTCATTTGTTGGCCTGATACATGTATTGTGTCCAAATTTGGTGTCAATTCATCCAGTGGTTTTTGAGTTATGTTAATCCCACAAATGAACATTACATTTTTATTTATATAGATTTTTCCATTTTCTTTTGTTTCTAATTCATTTTATCATGTTGACTAATTCACCTATGATGTAGGATACCATCTTGCCTCCCTCACACCTTTCTTTCTCTTTATGGATTTTGTTTTCTTTTTATCTATTCCCCTTTCCATGATTTGAGTTGGTAATATCAGGTATTATACATATACCTTGTTTAAATAAATCCTATTATAACATTTTTTTTAAATCACAGGAAAGACAAGACTAGGCAGTTTATTTAAGCTAACTTTCTCACGCTGGTTCCCTTCCCATTATCAAGCCATTGTCTTTGTTCTTCACGTGTAAATTACAGTGTCAGAATAGGGGCAACACCCAAAACATACTTTATTTTTTCCATCCACAAGGCTATATTGTATACATTATTTAATACACTTTTTTGGAAGAGCAGCTGTGGTGTTGGAAGTTCTTGTTCTTGTTGTTGCTCTTTTGTGTCTTCAAGAAGTTCCTGAATTATGGTAACAGCACTCCATGCAGTCATGCTGGCCACATGACCTTGGAGGTGTCTACAGACAACGCCAGCTCTTCAGCTTAGAAATGGAGATGAGCACCAACCCCCAAAATCGGACATGACTGGACTTAATGCCAGGGGAAAACCTTTCCCTTTACCTTTATCACAGCATTTACTTGGCAAGATTTCTTGAAGGGGATTGCCTAAAAGGCTGAGAGAGTGTGACTTGCCCAGGATCACCCCATGGGTTTCCATGGCTAAGCAGGGATTCAAAGCTTGGTCACTACAGTCCTAGTCCAACACTCATAAACTGCACAATTTGGATTTGTCATTTTGACTAATGATTATTTTAGCTGACACTTTTTGTGTACACAGCAGATTTGCTTCTCTTATTTATTATACAGAATTCTCATTTTACTTTAGTAATGAGAACTGAGAATTGGCTGCCTTCTGAAGATCAATGTTTGGTAGCATCTGCCTTTTAGTGTTCCTGTCTTCAAAACAGCAGATGTCCAAGAACCACTATGACCGGATGATTCCAAAGATAATTTTCTCTCTCTGTGAAGCAGTAGGCTCAAAATTAAATACTTCTTCATACTGTATGCAATTAACTTTTGGAAGCACAGACCTTCAAGATGTAGTGGTGAATATACAGGATAAATAATGATATAAGCAGCAGTATGCCATGAATAGAAAATAGGGAAATAGGGTTTAAACCCCCTCTTAACCATAGAAACCGACTGCATAAGCTTGGGCATCAGGTGAAGGCAATGGAAACATCTTATGAACAAACCTTGCCAAGAAAACTACATGATAAGATCACTTTGGTCTCTGCAAGTCAGAAGTGACTTGAAAGCACATAACAACAACTGCCTCTGGGCGAATTGACACCAAATTTGGACTCAATATACCTATCAGTCCAATGAGTGACCATCACTCTGAAAAACACAGTGGAAGAGACTTAAAAAGCCAAAAAACAAAACAAATACATTACAACGCATGCGCAAAACCACATATATATATGCAAACACACATATATACACATATACACAAATATATACACACATATACACATATATACACACACAAAACATATAGATTGGGCCACAGCAATGCGTGGCAAGGGACAGCTAGTACTAAATAAAATGACATTTGATTCATCTTCCCAGGACATTTCTTACATTGCTGTATACAAAGATGTCCACAGTTCCAGCGACAGGATTGTCATAGAAATATAAACATCACCTTTCTTCCTCACCAAATGACAACTCACATCATGGAGGTTCTGTGCGCCAAATGTGGTCCAGGTCCATAATCAGGTGGGGGGGGGGGGGGGTCACAGTACTATGACTTGATGCAGGGTGAACTACAACTTCCATCATGCAGAGTCAATCCCCCCAAACTCCTCCAGTATGTTTAGTTGCTGATTAGTTCTGCTCTGCTTGTTGTGCAGACAGAATTGAAAAGAGCAAGAAAGGGTTAAGGGAGAGGCAGTGGGTGGGATCATGCAAATTCCATACCAATGGAGAGAGTAAAAAACACTGGGATAGGTTCTTGTGGGTTTTTTCGGTCTATATGGCCATGTTCTAGAGGCATTTTTCTCCTGACGTTTCGCCTGCATCTATGGCAAGCATCCTCAGAGGTAGTGAGAGGATGCTTGCCATAGATGCAGGCGAAACGTCAGGAGAAAAATGCCTCTAGAACATGGCCATATAGCCCGAAAAAACCCACAAGAACCTAGTGATTCCAGCCATGAAAGCCTTCGACAATACATTAAACACTGGGATGTCTATGGTAGAGGAAACACGTAAAATCTAGGATGAAATTGTCCCCAAATGAAAGCATTCCTTGGATGGTGGGCAGTATGGTGTTTGGAGAGGACATTGGCAATGTTTGGGCTACATGTTCATGGTGCTCATTATAACCTGAAAAGTCACTGGAGGGAGGGCTTTTGGTGTCTTTTCAGCATGTTTGTGGAAGTGGGAGCCTGTCTGTGGAAGTGGGCACCCCAGTCACGTACACACATACATATAGATTATTAATTTAATGTGGTGCCATGGCAGTTATAGTGGTGCCAAAGTGCATCAATTCTACAGTGTAAATCAGGCATGGGCAAACTTGGGCCCTACCGGCCTGGGAGTTGAAGTCCAAAACACCTTGGGGGCTCAAGTTTACCCATGCTTGGTGTAGATGCACCCAAAATCTACTTTGCATTCCCTTAACTGTCATGTTGTCCTTTGTTTCAGTGAAAGATACTCATCACCAGTGTTCAAGGAACATACTTTTCTGTGTCTAGAATGGGAATGTCACCTATCTGGCCTTTCAGCTCATGCAGCAAAATATCTTATGTTTGTCTAGCTTTAGCCAAAGATGGCCAACTTCTTAGGAATTTAGGAACCACTAACAATCAGGCTTCTCATGCATTTAGTTTCTGTGGTATGATTGGCACTCTCCTTTGACACTACTATCTTCCCTATAATGTAGCTTAAGGTCTAGTCAGTGGTGGACCTGCCATGGAGACTCAGATTACCTATACAATCCTCAAGTAAAATGGAGGAAGAAAAAAACCAATTCATTCTCTGTACAAAAGAAAACCATGGGAAAACAATTTGCCACACCTTGATTTACTTTGGTGAGTCCATCAGAAGTCAGATAAACTTGCTCTGGAGGAACCTGAATCTACCGGCTATTAGGAATTGTGGGAGTTGAAGTCCAACTCCCACAATTGTTGTGGGCTTACCTATTCTTAGCAAACAAGGAAATGTTAAGAATTAAATCCTTTTCTTTTGGGTTTCTTAAACAATGTAACCTTTTATGTTTCTCATATAAAAGCATTGGCTTTCATCTACACACCATTCCATTACGCAAATAGTATTTTGAATCTGTAAATCAGAAAATGACACTGTTTTGAAACCTCCCCACTAATTAGAACTTTTAAAACAAACGTTATCTTGCCGTGCTGGATGTCAGAAGCAGTTTGTTTTGTTTGTAGCCTTGTTCCTCTTAGATATCACCTGAATCAAATCACTGTAATATAAACCCAAAGAATGCCTGCATGCCAAATGACCTCACGGGGAAATCATTACAGTGGCTGCAACTGAGACAAAGGCTTGTCAGTGGAGAGCCAGATTCACCTGTGTGGAAAAAAGTCCTTTAGACAGAACATGCAGACACACTCTCAGAACATCAGGTTTGCTGATTTCATTGCGAAATATATGACAGAAGTCAAGCGCACTTCCTTTGGTTCATGCAATTGTTTTCAAAATTATCTGTTGTAGAAGCCTGATGTATTGGGTTCTTGCAGATTCCAGTGCTGATAAGAGAAACTGTTAGGCCTAACCGAACTCGCACAATGGCCAAGTCATTAGGAAGTAGACAGTACTGGCAGTTTCCCACAATCCGTCCTGCGTAATTCAGCAGCAGCCAGGGATGGCTTTAGGTTCAGTCTCTCTGAGTGCCAAGGAGAAGTGGCTGTGAATGTGATGGCTGTTGACTATGCTTCTCCAAATACTCTAAAAAAAATAAAAGAAAGAAAAATCATTGAATATTTTGTTTTAAAATTCTGCAGATTGGTACTTTTTTAAAGTATGAGTTTTCTGCTACAATGAATGCCTATGCATTTCTGCCTTAAAGTATTTTTATTTACTTATTTATCATTCATTTTGGGTCACTTGTTCTCTACCCTTAATTGTCCCAGATATCTTGGACCCCAGAATCCAAGCGACCTGTGGCTCCTTCAAGGCCAAGTCCCACACATTTGGAGAAGCAAGTGTTGAAAGTCACAGCTCAAGAGGAAAATCAAGGTGGCATAGGCTTGCTTTGAGTCAGCGTCAGAAAGCACCTCTAGCTTCAATTGAGATATTGATGTGATGTATAAAAAAGAGCCCTCGGTGGCACAGCGGGTTGAACTGCTGACCTTCTGAACTTGTTGATGGGAAAGTAGGTGGTTCAAATCCAGGGAGCGGGATGAGCTCCTGAGCTCTCTCAAGTCTGCATGGTAATAAATGGCTTCAGCACATGTATACCCTTTCTTCTGAATCCTCACTGTCCCAGCTGTGGTGGTAACAATGGGCAGAATAATTCTCTTCATGCTCATCCCATGTGAGTTTACTTTCATAAAGCACTTAGATGGTCTCCCCTGTAAACAGAATGCCCTCGACTGAGAATGACATGGACTTAAATTTGATTCAGAAAGATATTTTTTCTGTTTATCTTTCCTAACCCATCTCTGTGTTAAACCTGTTTGCATTATGAGTTGCCCTTCAGACCCTTCTGAATTCATTTTGCAAAACTCATTCCCTTGGTCACTCCTATATCATATATGCCTTATATGACATTTTACATAATAATGCTTTCTAGATGGGGAAATTTCCTCTATTTTCTTTATGTCTTTTCTTCCTTATATGTCATTTAGTTCCTTATAGTCAGTACAATTATTTTCTGAATATATATGTATGACAGTTTAATCTGTATTATTACTCCCACTTTAGTCTTTCTTCCAAGTTTTTAAAAAAATACTAAATAAAGCAAACAAGCTCTTGATCCACATGAGACTAACCTGTAGTCATGGCTAAAAATCTTTTTAATTGCTACCCTTCAAGTGCATAATGAATTATTTGTCTACGGTTACATTGCTATAAGATTTTAAGAACATTCATAGTGTATGATTCACGTGGATTATTCAACATCCTGCAAATTTATTGCTGAATAGGAGCACCCAGTGGCACAGCAGGTTAAACCGCTGATCTGCTGAACTTGCTGACTGAAAGGTCAGCAGTTCAAATCCAGGGAGCGGGGTGAGCTCCTGCTATTAGCCCCAACTTCTGCCAACCTAGCAGTTCAAAAACATGCAAATGTGCTTAGATCAATAGGTACCATTCCAATGGGAAGGTAACGATGCTCCATGCAGTCATGCCGGCCACATGACCTTGGAGGCGTTTACAGACAACGCTGGCTCTTTGGCTTAGAAATGGAGATAAGCACCCCCCCCCCCCCCCCCCCAGAGTCGGACTTAATGTCAAGGGGAAACCTTTACTTTTTATCTCAGGCCTGACATCCTACATGCATCTGGCAATCTATTCTTCTTTATTTTGTTTTAAATGTGCATTGATTCATCTACATTAGTAAAATGAATAAACTAAACATTTTTTTTAAAAAAATAACCACTTTACTCCACATATTAGGGAAGGTATCTTGTGATGTTACATATGTTGACCAATGATGACTTCTAGGATGATCTTTTCACTGAGTCAAATACTATTGCATAACTAGTTTTTCAGGGCCTGCCCTAAGGCAGAAATGCATATGTTTATACATATCTGCTCCTCCAAATATGTGATTCTACTTTTATCCAAAATTGTGCTGAAGTACAAAGGTCTTCAGTTTTCATCTCTTATATATATAATGCATTTTTCCATATATGAAAATCGTTATTGGAGTTTGCATCTTCCTTCCTAGGCTAAAATTATGTGGGATGTTGGGGGAAGGGGAACAGGACTTGCTTTGAACAAACTATGATAATGATCAAGATTTCTGCAGTGAGTTTCAGTGAAACCTTTTCATTTTCCCCAAAGGTAAACTGTTGCAGTTTCCTTCCTTGTCTCAAGGCAATAGCTATAATAGCAGTGCAAATCCAAAAACACAAACACTTAAACAAAAGGTTTCTGTCTCCCAGAGCTTGGCATCATAAACTAGTATTCAACAGAAGCCATATGCTCAATTTATTCTAATTAAAAATGATCTGGGAAAAAGGAAGGGTAGAGTCTTGAGACGTATTTCGGATAAAGTACACAGATGCTGCCAAGGAAAGGCATCATCGTGGCTTTCGTATGGGTTGTCCCAAAATCACTGGCAGATTTGGGTACTAACGTTTGCTTTTGTTTTTATTCTTTTCAGTTTTCCATTATTGCTTCCTTGATGGCACATGAACAGGAAACATGAAACTTTATTAGGCACAGGAGGTCTGCAAGCTATAAATAGCTCCTTGAATGGCATTTAGAACTATTTGTTCAAATCTTTTATTAAAATGTTTATATCCCACCCTGTATCACGGGATCTTGGCATGGTATATAGATAAAAGCAGTTTAAGATCAAAATTAAGAAACCCTAAAGGCTTTGGTTAAAAGTCATGCTTCAATATGATATTTGAAGGAAGCCAAAATTAGTGCCAAATTGAGCTGTCAAATGAAGGGCAGCAGAAAAGTCTCTCTCCCATGTTCTCTCACAATGTATTGCTTTCATGGGTGAGACCCAGAGGAGAGCCCCACTCCAGCAAGCTTTGGTACTCAGGCAGATGCAGATGAGGAGAAATCCTCCTCTGAATACTGTATCAAGGTCTCACACTGTTTTGTTGTTGTTATTGTTGTTAACTGCTTACTGACAGGTTGACTTTGATTTATGGTGACCCTGTGAATGAAAGACCTTCAAGTCACCCTATCATTAAGGTTTAAGTACCTTAAATTCATACCAGAAGTGTACAGCCAGCCAGTGAAATTCCTTTAACTGTGGTATTTTGTTGTTATTTACCGTCAAGTCAACTTTGACTGAGGGTGACCTCCAAATTGTGTTGTCATCAACAGCCCTGTTCAGGTCTTCCTTGACTGAATCTATCTATCTGTAATGGAGTATTCCTCATTTTCTACTGCCTCCTACCTTACCAACCATTCATGTCTTTTCTAGTGGCAGGCCCATAGCCAGAAAAAAAAATCACAGTTCTTCTTGGTCACAAAGGACAATAGTTTCCATAATTGGCAGAAGCTTATTTCTGTTTTCTTCTGCTTTCTTCTGCTTTCCTTTATTGTGATGACAGGTTACATCAGGATATTTTCCACTGTGAGTTAGCAAGAAGTTTTCAGCCAAGCACAAGTTGTTCTGATGGTACTCTGGGGTTTTTTTTTGTGTCAATGGAAGACCTATTGCAACTTTCAATTGCACAAATGGTTTACCAAGCAATGCACCAAGCTGCTGATGACTGCCTTTACCTCAAACTTCTCCTCCAAACACTACACAGTACTTACAGAGTGCACTTTGTAGATGAAATGAGTAGGTTAGCGAGGGCAATCAGCACCACACCAGAGTCCAGTGATCCAATATAAAAATGTTTTATTTATTTATTTATTTATCGTGTCATCCGCAACCAGACCATTGTATTACATTTCTAACAGAACAAAACAAACAAACAGAAAAAAACCCCCACAAATTTTGCAAACTTGGTAGTTGATTAAATGTCCTTTGACCAGTATCTGGCCACTTGGAGTGCCCCTGGTGTTGCCGCAAGAAGGTCCTCCATTGTGCATGCAGCAGGGCTCAGGTTGCATTGCAGCAGGTGGTCAGTGGTTTGCTCTTCTCCACACTCACATGTCGTGGATTCAACTTTGTAGCCCCATTTCTTAAGGTTGGCTCTGCATCTTGTGGTGCCAGAGCGCAGTCTGTTCAGCGCCTTCCAAGTTGCCCAGTCTTCTGTGTGCCCAGGGGGGAGTCTCTCGTCTGGTATCACCCACGGATTGAGGTGCTGGGTTTGAGCCTGCCACTTTTGAACTCTCGCTTGCTGAGGTGTTCCAGCGAGTGTCTCTGTAGATCTAAGAAAACTATTTCTTGATTTAAGTCATTGATGTGCTGGCTGGTACCCAAACAAGGGATGAGCTGGAGATGTCTCTGCCTTGGTCCTTTCACTATTGGCTGCTACTTCCCGGCAGATGTCAGGTGGTGCAATACTGGCTAAGCAGTGTAATTTCTCCAGTGGTGTAGGGCACAGACACCCTGTGATAATGTGGCATGTCTCATTAAGAGCCACATCCACTGTTTTAGTGTTTTAGTGTTTATGTTTAATGTTTAATGAAGAAATAATATAAAAATGGGAAAAGGGATACATCCATCAAAGTTAGTACAGATATAAAATTCAGTTCTCAAAAGAAGCTAGAGTTCAATAGCAGTAGTCCAAAAATGCCAGGATAGAACACTAAGCCAAGGAATTCCCACCAACAAACCCACAAAATTAATCCAAAGGTATATCCAGGAACATAAAAACAGGACTCTCCAAGGTAAATTCTTCAAAGAAACATAGGCATAAATCAGGAACATGAACCAGGAATCTCGACAATAGAGGAACCATGAACTTGGAATCATGAACAGGAACCATGAACAGGAGACTGATCCCCTATAGCAACGTTGTCTCCTCCTATAGGCCTGAAACCAAACCACTTAATTTAAGCCCTCTAAAACACCCATGAAATCATGCCTGACACATCTGGACTTCAGGGGACTTATCTTGGATCTTCTGAGAACATCTAGATTACCAGGTTTTCACTCCATGTGTTCTCGGGTCTAATATATTCTCCCTGAAAAACTCCCCATCTTCCCAAGGTCTTTTCTCAAGGGAACTAGAACTTTCACTTTCCCCTGTTGCCCAGGAACAAGCAAAGGAATCCAAAAGATTGGCCTCATCTGTCTGCAATTTTCTCTGATCACTCACAGACTCCTGTCTTTGAAACCTATCATCCCCCTCATCCTCTGAGCATTCAGAAAACTCCTCTGATGCTTGCCAGACTACAACACATGATATTTTTTGGCAAGGCTTGGATTAGATGAACCAGTGGTAGACACCGCAGTTTCCACAGCTTCCACAGTTATCACCTGCAGTTCAGGTGTACATGTTCTGGGGTCTTTATCTGTACCAGCTTCTTCAATGGTTCTCAGCTTGCTGCCTTCTTGGTCTTCAATATTTGGCTTTTTCTTTTTTACCATGAACTCAAAAATTGTCTGGAAAAGGGAAGGGAGCAAGGAGGGAAAGACCTAATCCCCCATTAGGAACCTGCCTCCTACCTCAAGGTGAAGCAAAGAGCACAGCAGGGGGTGGAGCAGCCTTAAATAGCCTGCCGCTCCACCGCTGTCAACCAGCCCCACCAAGTCTAGACTCCTTCATGAGGGCCTTCAAATCCCCCCCTGCACTTTAGGCTTTGCCTGCTAGTTGTGGGTAGGCCAACAAGCACGCTTTCTGGGGTGTGTGTGAACAGGCCCCCAGGAAGAGCTGCATTTTTGAAATACGGATTCTCCTGGGATAAAGGCCTGTCTGGATCCGCCCTGGGAGCACATCCCTTGCAGATAAAGGGATCTTACTGTGCTGCTTGTAATGAGAGTGCCCATCATTCACGCCAAATTTCACTGCCCCTTTCCAGGGTACATACGATTAGGACCCCTCAGTATTCTGGAATCAACAGTGAAGTAAAAAAGAGAGATGAAGCAGATGCAGTGTTGAGTCCTTTCAGAGACCAGTCCAAAAGATGCAACATCATGCTGGGCTGAGCTTTATCTCTGGCTACACTTCCACTTTGCACATTTCTCTGAGTCACAGTTGATCAGCCTGCCAACCTGAAAATCAGACTCCTACTGTTTTAGTTTTTTTTTTTTTTTTTGCATAAGATGCAATACAACCCCAGTTATGGCCAGGGAAATAATTCACTTGGGCTTCACTCTTCTGCACATTTACCTTGGAATAATACACTCGAATGCTATGGGAATTACTTCTGAGTAGACATACACAGACTGGCCTTATCAGGCATTTTTTTATTTGTGTATTTTTACAATGATGCCTGGGGGTTTCTTTAATCCAAATCTGCTGTAGGTTTAATCCAAATGTTAAAAGAACTAGCCTACATGCTGAACCCTTGGATAGTTCCTTAAATTCAGTCAATTAAATTAAAAGTAAGTTTTAATACATTCTTGTTAGGTAACTTGTGATATGTTTGATAATTGATTTTAATTAATTAGTTCTGATCATCAGTAGCACCTGGGACAGTACAAACAGTGATTTATTTATTTATTTATTTATTTATTTGCTTTATTTTTATACCGCATATTTCAGCCAGACAGGCGACTCTATGCGGTTTACATGGTACAAATTATTAACAGTGTTAGTGCAATTAAAACGCAACAAGTGCGACAAACAGGATCAACAACATCAACCCACAACAGTTAACAAAACAGAACAGGACAGTCAACACACACAACATAACGCCTCAGTGAAATCAGATCCGTTCTCATAATCCTTGTGCCATTCCTATGTTCCATTTACCGTCTTCCTTGATTGATTGCACTGTTCAACCAAACGCCTGTTCATAAAGCCAGGTCTTGACCTTTTTCCGAAACGCCAGCAACGAAGGTGCCTGTCTGATGTCTGCCGGCAAGGCATTCCATAGCCGAGGGGCCACCACTGAGAAGGCCCTGTCTCTCGTCCCCGCCAAGCACGCCTGTGACGCAGGCGGGACCGAGAGCAGGGCCTCCCCAGACGATCTTAATGTCCTAGCCGGTTCATAGGTGGAGATGCGTTCGGAGAGGTAAGTGATTGTCTTCATAAGCTCATAGATTAGTTCGCATTTACTTTTCTGTTCATGGCTCAATTATTGGAACGTGGCATTATGGGTTGCATGAGCGAAACAGCTATTATGGATGAATCATAGAACATAAGAGCCCTAATTAGTTTAGCCTTCTAAGAATGTCTTAAAAGATGCCTGTAGGAAGCTCACAAGCAGGACCAGGGAGCTCATTCCTTCCTGCAAGAGAGACTTAGAAGCATATTGCCTCTGACACTGAGAGAAGTATTTCTCATTGGCAGCAATTATTTTGTTCAACCACAAATCACCAAATAGTGGAAACAATGAGTGGCATATAAACACTGATGGGCAGACCAGCATTTTTAGCTATTTCCAAAAGTAACCTTTAATTCTTTTCTTGCATTTCTTGGATAGGGAGAAAATCACATTGCCTGTCACATTCCATTTACCAAAGTTTCTGCCATTTATCTTGCATTAACAGCAGCGACCTTTACAGACTGTTATGTGTCCTGTTCCAAGTGACTAAGCCTGATTGGCCAGAACTCTTCACAGTTGCTTTGCCAGAAAAGAACCTGACAAAGACCTCTGCAGACAGTTACACAAGGAATTCATTTCTAGATATATGGACAAATCCTAAACAGGACTTAGATATTCCGATTTAAATAGGACCTAGGTTGTTGTGTGTTTTCTGGGCTGTATGGCCATGTTCCAGAAGCATTCTCTCCTGACCTATTTCCTATGTAATCACAAACATGCTATAATTTCCATGTTATAGCATGTTTAGGATTACAGCCATAATCCTAAGCATTCTCTCAGGTAAATCTTCAGAGAAATGCAAAGAACACCTGTTGTTGTTGTCGATCTTCAAGTTATTTCCATCTTATGCCAACCCTAAGGCAAACCTGTCTCTGGGTTTTCTAGGGCAAGAAAAGACTTGTCTACAGTGATAACTCTGTTTGGCACTGTATTGACCCAGCAATGACCTTGTTGACATCATACCATGTCAAGATCTCCATAACCAGCCACATGTTTTCCCCTGATAAACTCACCTTGTTGTTAGGGCTGTTCCATGTTTCTAATCCTTCACATTATTTTTGGCCTTACAGCTGTGAATGCTAAGCTTTCCCCTGCCCCTGGCCTTCCATGTATGTGAATCAACATAATTTCTGTTAAACTGAGATATGCGTGAAAGTACACACAAACACACACACACACACACACACACACACACACACACACACACTGGTGGTGCAGCGGGTTAAACCGTTGAGCTGCTGAACTTGCTGACCAAAAGGTTGGCGGTTCAAATCCAGAGAGCAGGATGAGCTCTCACTGTTAGACCCAGCTTCTCTCAACCTAGCAGTTCAAATACATGCAAATGTGAGTAGATCAATAGGTACTGCTACTGCAGGAAAGTAACGGTGTCCTATGCAGTCATGCTGGCTCCACACCCTGGTGGTGCAGCAAGTTAAACTGTTGAGCTGCTGAACTTGCTGACCAAAAGATTGGCAGTTCAAATCTGGGAACAGGATGAGCTCTCACTGATAGATCCAGCTTCTTCCAACCTAGCAGTTCAAAAACATGCAAATGTGAGTACATCAATAGGTACTGCTTCTGCAGGAAGGTAATGGTGCCCCATGCAGTCATGACCTTGAAGGTATCTACGGACAATGCTGGCTCTTCAGCTTAGAAGTGGAGATGAGCACCAACCCCCAGAGTTAGACACAACTAGACTTAATGTCAGTGGAAACCTTTACTTTTACCTTTTATACCCATACACAAACCTTCTTTCAAGAAAATAATTTGAAATTCAAGCCAGTAAAGGACCACCAGGTAAACCTGCGACTAATTCGGCATACCATTAACTCCACAGCAAAGTGATGCTGCCTGGCGCCCTGGGCTGGAATTTTTGTAAAATCTTCGAGTAAAACATATATTAAAGGCCAAATAAATGGACTGCAAACAAATTGTCATAGACTGCCATATATTTCCCAAGTAAATATACATTGAATTGGTTGGTTGACTATAAATTCACTATCTAAATGTGAGAAATCAACCGTTATCAAATGTTTAGAGATTTCATGTAGGGAAAGATAAAAGAGACCTGCAATGCATTTGCTTAAAAGGTGAAAGACTAAATGGGGGGAAAGGACGAAATGTTTTCTATTTGATGTTTAGTGGGCCCACATCTGCACCCACGCACATACACACCGTTTGACACATCAGAAAAATGCAGCACCACTGTGTTTTTGAAAGCCCCTTCCCCAATTGTTAAAAAATGTCAAGTAGACACAGAGAAACCATAGAATATTTATGGCTTTATATTGCCAGCAAACGGACGCCAGTGTCAACAAATGTTCATTCTTCCTCATGTTGTTGTGGGAAGATAATTGCCTTAATGGAAACAAAGTATTACCTTGAGAAGGAAGGTTGCATTCCATTCTTGTCACTTCCTTTTCTCTGATGGATTCTTTTACAAACAAAAGCATTCACTATCAAATGGTAAAGGTGAGGTTTATTTGTTTACTTGTAAACTTGCTACCTGAATGTTTAATTTGGAGCTCAAGTAGCAAACTTGGTTTTGGGGGAACTATTTTATAGGCGTGACATTATTTTTCCTAGTATTATTTCCCATAAAGTGTGCTTTTAGTGATTTATTAGGCTGATAATACTACACTAATGTAACAGTCTGCTTCGTTTATTTTGTAGGTTTTTCAGGGTCATACGACAGCAGCAAGAGGAGGCAAACAAAGTCTGCATTGTTATTGGGAAGGGAGGAGAGGGGCTACCAACCAAGCTGAGAAACCAATTTCCCCCCCATGTTTGTATTTTGGGAGATGTGCAGAAGGCTTTGGAGAATGTGTGCTTTGGAAAGACTAGATGGAACTCATGGGCCAAGGGCTGTCCGCAAAAGCAAGCATGCTGGTTAGGGATGATGGGAGTTCAAGTACAACACAGATAGAGTGACACAGTAATTGACTCCTCCTCCAACATTCCCTTTCAAAGAAATATGGGGGAATCGATGATTGCATAGCTAATGCCAATCATTGTTTTATAATTATTATTTAATACACAACAAGATTAGTACACAGCAAACAAGATCATTATGCTGACTTGTATTGGATCACATTTCGAACATTTCCCAAGTGTCTAGGACTATGTGATGTACCAGTGAATAATGTGTGCAGATCAGAATAGGGTGGCCTTTTGCAGCTGACAGATGGTGATTTTGTCAGTGCTAATTGTTTTTAAGTGCAGGCCAAAGTCTTTAGGCACTGCACCCAGTATGCCAATCACTACTGTGTCCACCTTTACTGGCTTGTGCCAGAGTCTTTGCAGTTTGATCTTTAAATCTTTGTATCATGTAAGCTTTTCAGGTTGCTTCTTGTCAATCCTGCTGTCGCCTGGGATTATTATTATTAAAAACAGATTAAAACAAAACCTACATACAAATATACAAAAAACAAACCCCACAACATCATCAACAACAAAAGATTTAAAATATTTTTTCTAGAATAATACTGCTACAACCTAAGCATGAAAACAACAAACTACAAACAATCTACATTATCTAATCTAAGGGTGTTACATTCTCTGTCTGATGGTTATATTCTCCCAGTTTTCTACACACATTTAGTGAAAAGGAATTATTGGTACATCCTTTCCCCCACATAATAACACATTTCTAGTCCAAAAAAAAATACAGTGAAAGAGATTTGGCCCCATCTTTGCTGGAGGAATGCAATAAATGGGGCCTAGTCTTTCTTAAAGTTAGTTCAAGATTTCTCCTTAATCAATGTAGTAAATTTATCCATTTCTGCAAGTTCACTTATTTTCATAAGCTAGTCATCTTCTGACAGAATCATTGAGTCTTTCTATCTTTGAGCATAAGTAATTCTTGCTGGCATTAGCATGTATAACCCAGGGAGCTGGAGCTGACAGAGGGCGCTCAACCCAATATGACAATTGGATTTTTTTTATAAGAGGCATAACTTGGTTGACTAATGTATTCTTCTCTCTCCATCCTGTCCTCTATTTCCTTATTTGTTATTTGGTCCACAGGAGGAAGAAAGAGCTATGAGACATATTTTAAAAGTGGAGGAGAGCCTAAAATGAATCCCAGCAGCTTTCTTTGTTTATAAATCTCCAGAGGGCCAATGTTGAGCCAACCTACTGTCCAGACCTCACCAACGGTAATGGAGTTTCATGTTAATAATTAAGAGGGCTAACGTTTGTGTCAAATACTGAGAACAATGTTATTCCCTTGTTTCTCACCCCAGAGAACTTTTTTCCTCCTGAAAGATCAAAAGCCAATACCAAGTAACCGGTATTGCTCGCCTGACAACAAAAGGGATTCTTTCTTCAATTAATTTCCTTTTCCTTTTCAAGTATGTTATTAAGATGAACTCCTTGCCCTGTTCTTGTCCATTGCATTTTCTAACAGTTTCAAACTTAATGTAAAATCCCTGTTTGATCCTACTTTTGATTGAAAAGATCTTATTATATATGCTTCTACAGCAACTACAAACTTTATTGCATTTTTACTATTGTTTTGAATTGGCTTTTTAAAAAATCATTTCAGTTTTGTGTTTTTATAGATTGTCAGTATTAGATTTTACTGTTTTAAACCAAGAAGTATGTGGTCTAAAAAGTTGTCAAAGAAATAGGTAAAAGAAATATTGACTACTGTCCATTCTGCTAGTTTAAAAGGACAAGTATTCTGGATGCTTTCAAGCCAAATAGGGGGACAGGACAGCATAAGGCCCTTCTCTCGGTCCCACCACCATCACAAATGTGCTTGGTGGGAATGAGAGAGAAGGCCGTCTTGATGGCAGTCCCACAGTTCTGGAACTCTCTTCCTAGAGAGGTGTAATCACCTCCTCTCCTTGCTGGCTTTTCGATCTAAAATTAAGACCTTCCTGTGGAGTCAGGTCTTCCCAGATCAATTTTAATAGGTAACTACCAATTAGTGAGAGTGCCTTGGACCACGAGAAGATCCAACCAGTTGATACTTCAGAAAATAAAGCCTGACTGCTCACTGGAGGGAAGGATATTAGAGGCAAATATGAAGTATTTTGGCCACATCATGAGAAGACAGGAAAGCTTAGAGAAGACAATTATGTTGGGGAAAATGGAAGGAAAAAGGAAGAGGAGCTGACCAAGGGCAAGATGGATGAGTGGCATCCTTGAAGGGACTGGCTTGACCTTGAAGGAGCTGGGGGTGGTGACAGCCGACAGGGAGCTCTGGTGTGGGCTGGTTCATGAGGTCACACAGAGTCAGAAGCGACTGAACGAATGAACAACAAAACCAGTAAATGAATCTTAAATGCTATATCAGACCTGACAATGTGACATGGCCCAATGAAAATGGATTATTTTAAGGATCTTGGATATAACCTTGTTTTACGAATGGCCTGAGGTTTGGGATTTTTTAATGGTATATTTTTAAGCTATTAATTTATAGTTTATGATTTAGGTAATTGGGTATTTGTGTTAGTTGTTTTATTATGTCTTGCTCAATGTGTATTTTATGTAAATTTGTTTTAATCCACTTGTTGCCACTTTGAGTCCAACCCATGGGAGAAAAGTGGGAAAGGTGTTCAATGCAATCCAGCGCAACTCTACTCAGATGGAAGCCCCACTTTGTTTAATAAGGCTTGTTCCAAGGCAGGCATGTAGCCGGGGGGGGGGGGGGGGGCTTGGGGGGGGGCTTGGGGGGCTTCACCCACCCCCCCCAAATTCTCATGGTGGTTGGCGAAAAGGCCTTACTGGTGCATTATTTAAATTGTTATGTTTATTCATATCATGATCTGATCATTATGCTCAATGCTTGGGGGTATTGGGGTAACAATACAAAAGGTTTGCTAGGGTAGACCCTCTTTCACTCAGATTCAGCCCCCCCCCCCCGAAACAAACTCCCCCCCCCCGAATCGAAATCCTGGCTACGGGCCTGTTCCAAGGTAATGGCTTATATTAATGAATATTCCTGTATTTCATCCATATCCTATCATATTTGGAGCATACAAACGAATAAATACCCGTATTCCATTTTTTGCAGTGTTATCAATGAACAACCCATGCATTCTTTTGAGAGATTGTTGCAAGTTTTATTCTTGAGATTAGTAATCATGTTTCTCTTTTTTATCTGTGACTTCCTTTTGTTATACATGTCTGTGCTGTGATTTTGTTAGTGTCTGCCAATAAAGGTTGTTCTTGTTGTCAGTATTTAAATTTATGCTCAACATCCTGTATCATCAGGGTGGAGTGCAAATTTCCACCAGGCAGGACTTTGCCTTTCTCCTCTACTCATCCAAGTGATTTATGTTCCTCCTGCAACTCCCTCCCGAAACAATTGTTTATTGGCCAGGAAAGGACTAGGGCAACCAAGAAATGCCCCACTATGTTTCTATTGCTGGAGACATGGTGACAAAGACTTCCTCCAGGAACTGCTAGGGCCCCTTCTAAGGTCCTGGAGCAGTGGTTCTCAACCTGTGGGTTTTGACCTTCAGCTCCCAGAAATCCTAACAGCTGGTAAACTGGCTGGGGTTTCTGGGAGTTGTAGGCCAAAACACCTGGGGACCCACAGGCTGAGAACCACTGTCCTGGAGGGTAATGTTATCTTCCAGACAAAGTACGATGGGACAAAAAAGTATTTCATAAAAGAGGTAGTGAATACCCTTTCCACAATCACCGTAGAAAGACATATGGAGGCATAATTTGATATTACTCCAGTTTATGTCACCAACGTATGCCTTCTTCAGAGAACGGCAGTCAGGAAACCCAGATACCTTGCTATAGTTATCAACATCATGGTACAAGGAAGAGGACAAGGAATTCGAAAGACCAGATTGTGGCCACAGAATTGTTCTTTGCTACTACAGCAGCTGGTTCTAGAGCTCCAGAGAACTTGTGGCCATCATTGGGTTCTAACATTAGCCAAAAAGAGCTCAATGATGGTCACTAGTTCTCAGGAGCTGTGTAGCCAGCTGTGGTCACAAAAGAGAGCAAAGGCAAGAATAGCTGTCCAGCAGACTATCTGGACACGATCCCACCACAGCAGTGGGGTGGATGTGGGCAGTGTAGGAAACTCTGGGGCAAGGCTGGAGTATTGCTACTCCAGACTGACCTTGGATTTTGCAGTTTGTGTAGATGTGGGTCTCTCAAATGCAAATCATAGATGGGGTGGAAAGGAAGTGAAATCATGGATGGCACTTTTCAACCTTTATTTTGATGAAGTTTTTATTCAAGCATTTAACTTAAATCTTAAAATTTTTAACATAAACACAGTTTGTTTTTATCGTGTTAAATTTCTTTCCTCTGTGTCCAAAGTGATATATGGGACTTCTTTTTTCTTTTTTTTGCTTTGCTTTAAAACAAGGGGAAAAGATAAATGGATAGAGATGCATTTGAGACACTAAATGTTACAATTAACATGTTTTTAGGAAAACTTTCTCTGCACATGGTGTTGATAGAATGAACCAAGGTCCATGATGTATTTCCTGTTGACATCAGAATTAGTGGAGGTAAACACTAATGAAATTATATAAGTAACATTCCAGGTTTTTTATCATGTCAGATGTGATTTGAGAAACTACAAGACTTTTCTGGTGTGAGATAATTGGCTGTCTGCAGAGATGTTGCCCAGGGCACACTTGGATGTGTTTCCATCCTGTGGGAGGCTTCTCTCATGTCCTCACATAAGAAGCTGGAGCTGACAGATGGGAGCTCACCCCATTTTGTGGATTCAAACTGCCAACCTTCAGGTCAGCAGTTCAGCTGGTACAAGGGTTTAACTCATAGCGCCATCGAGGCTCCAGTTACATATCTGCAGAATCCTGTTCTATCTGAAAGGGGTAAGTTTCCTTTATCCAAAATGTTTGAAACCAGAAGCGATTTGGATTTCAATTCTTTAGGATTTTGGAGTACCTATATTTGTACATACATATACATAATGAGATGTCTTGGAGATGGGACTCAAGTTTGAACACAGAATTAATGTATGTTTCATATACACAACAACAACAAATATTTATTACTATTATAGACCAGCATAAGGAGAGTAGAGTACAGTCTCATAAAAATATTATATATCAAAATCATTAGCATCTAGACTTGAGGTTAGAATATAGAGGCATAATAAAAGGCTTGAAAGAAATGAAAAGTGAAGAGAATCTAGCGAGAGGGGTAGGGGCATCCAGGGAGTATGAGGGAGCATAAGGAGGGAGGGATATAGTCATACATATACATAATGAGATATCTTGGACTCAAGGTTGAACACAAAATTAACATATGTTTCATATATACCTTATGTGCATAGCCTGAAAGTAATTTTATAAACAATATTTTAATAATTTTGTTTGTGAAACAACATTTGTGTACATTGAATCATCAGCAAGCAAAGTTGTCACTATCTCCATCAGGCATTTGGACAATTTCTCATTGTGGAGTATTTCGGTTTTTGAATTCAGGATAAGAGATTCTTAATCTGTTTGTGCCCAGAGTCACAGAGAAGCAAGACTTTCTATCTATCCTTTCAATTTCAAATCACTGAAATTGTTGTTCTGTTATAGGAACTCATCCTAGGGCATCTTAATTATTGACCTCACGTGTAAATAATTGATAGAGCACAAAGAGATCACTGTAATGGCTTTGGAAAGAGTGATATCGGTTTGCCCAGAACGTGACAGGGTCAGGGTTTTTCTCAGGAATAATGGTAAGGGTTCTCTCTCTGAGCCTTGCTACTTGTGTTGAAATACACACACACACAGCACACACACCCACACACCCTCTTTGCTATCAAGAACAGCAGCAATGACAAAAAGACTACAATAGTTGATGTGACCCTGAGAGAAGGCAATGCTACCACCACCACCTACAAACCAAACATTATTAGTTTCCTTAATTAGGTTTTTAACTGATGTAGGTTTAGGCACGTTAAGGCTCCTTTTGAGCACGTATCGCAGAAGGAACAAGGCTCCCAAAACAAGGCTATTTCTCCTCTTCCAGAGCTTATGGGCAACCAGCACACATCTAAAGACAACCTCAAATAAAATAGTACTATGTTGTGTTGGTTGCTATAGACAAAAGTATAATGGAAACATGTATTTATTCACAGACTCAAAAGTCACATTTAATTTTGTTCTGATTAATACATACATGCCTACAAGACAGATGTAGCATGGATATAACAACAAATGAAGGAAAGAGATCCACGTTAAGTGATCACGCTAGTGTTACTGGTAGAACTTTACTTTGATAAATGACCCCAATGGAAATCTCATAAAGGGTGCATCTACACTGCAGAATTAATGTATGTAGTTTAACATCACTTTAATTGCCATGGTATCATGGGAGTTATAGTTTTACAAGGTCTTTAGCCTTCTCTGCCAAAGTATGCTGGTGCCTCACCAAACCACAACTGATATGGTTCAATAGCATTAAGTTATAGTTTGGATTTTTTTCCCTTCAGAAATCAAATATCTCTGTATTCATTTATTTCATACGCTTGTACCCCGTCCTTCTCACCCCCGAGGGGGGACTCACGGTGGCCTCACAGCAAGCACCACTTAGTGCCATCACAATTATAAAAAATATGCTCAATATATCCCATATGCATGGAGATATTAGGATAATGATACAAAAGGTTTGCTAGGGTAAATCCTGACCCCCTCCCCCCCCCCCTCTGAATCAAACTCAGCCCCCTTCCCCCGAATCAAAATCCTGGATACGGGCCTGGTCAGTGGAGATGGAGAGCTCTAGTCTCAGTGGAGCAGGGAATCTCCTCTGGTTTTAATGCTAATTTTAAAAGACCTATCCATGGTGCTAGACCTAGCTGGGGATAGGATTCAACACCTTGGATAGTACCTGTGCTGTTGTGACTAAAACCTGGAGTAGATTCACTGACATGGAAACTATCCATTTTCTGTACTATAGTTCAAGCATAACCACTTATTTTGACTTTTATACCCTACAAATTCTTTTTTAACTCATTTCAGATTGGCAGAGTTCCCTAGGCACTTGTAGGTAAAGGTAAAGGTTTTTCCCTGACATTAAATCCAGCTGTATCCGACTCTGGGGGTTGGCGCTCATCTCCATTTCTAAGCCAAAGAGCTGGTGTTGTCCGTAGACACCTCCAAGGTCATGTGGCCGGCATGACTGCATGGAGCGCTGTTACCTTCCCACCGGAGCAGTACCTATTGATCTACTCACATTTGCATGTTTTTGAACTGCTAGGTTCTAGGCACTTGTGTTTGCTGTTAAACTGAATGCAAATCTCTATTAGGCAGAAGAGAAAATGGAAGTTCCTGAATTCGTCGGGGGTCACTCACTAATACCTAATTTCATGTTCCCTTCCTGACAAAATAAGCACAATTTTTTGAGAAAATGGGGAACAATTCTTATCTCATATCAGTTCACGTATTTAAAGTTCATCTTCATGTTTTGGTTTTTTGTTTTGCTGTTGGTACACAGAAGCAGTTAACCCCCGGCCTATATTTATGATTGCTTTGTGGTCAATATGTTGTGTAGATATTCAGTTAATAATGTAACGCTTTTAGCCAACCGATGAGTACTGCATTAAATGTGATGGTCTGTGACCATACAACAAAAATTAGAACATGGCATATTAGTCCTACCTGGACTGAATTCAGTGCCACTGGTATCCCTGTTATGTAAATAAAAAGAGCTCTTTAAATTTGAGTCCAAAAGCACTCTGCTATGAAAGGCAAGAAACTTGTCAAACTGTTACTTGATCTATCCTGCAGATATGTTAATCATTCAATTTAGAGGCAATTGTGAATAATCCACAAAGTCACTTCTTCATAACTACTACTCACCAGAATGATAAAATAGGCCATTAATCCGGAGACGGGTACCTAACTAAGAAGAGTGGGATGGGTTGCAAAGTGTACTTGATTAATTAAGTTGGAAAAAGAACATAGGAGTGTGTAGGATGATGGAAGAAACTTTAACTGGATAGCCTTTTCAGTTATCAGAGAACTCGTCTTGTGGTGGGAACAAATTGTAGTAGCGTACATGTTTTGTGAGTCCAAAGTTTCAAATTCAGCCAGTTAAATGAGTTATTGTGATTTTTTTTTAAAAATGGCCCCCAAATGGGATTTAAGCTGGCTAACATTAAATAGTAAAGGAAAGAAGAATGTAATTAAAATGCAAAATGAGGTCAGTTGTTCCTCAAGATTTCTGGTTTCCTTAGGACAGGGCTGGCTGGCAATGGTAGGAGTCATAGTACAACACATCTGAAAGGTACCAAGTTTGGGAATGACTACTAATAGTTTGATGTGGTATTCTCCCCGCCAAACTCTATTTCTGGAAACCAGTTGTTCTTTAGGCAGCTTCCAAATATCTGAGGGCCCTTCCACACAGCCTTATATTCCAGAATATCAAGGCAGAAAATCCCACAATATCTGCTTTGAACTGGATTATCTGAGTCCACATTCAGATAATGTGGGATTTTCTGCCTTGATATTCTGGGATATTGGGCTGTGTGGAAGGGCCCCGAGGGACTGGGTCCTCTTCTGAATTTTTCAGGGAAAGGGAACGGGTTACATGGTTGCCCTGAAATATTTTCCTAATTTGTTATTGTATTGCTATTTCTGATTTGAATGATGAATGCTAAAGGTATCATGTTCAATGAGAACTTCAGGAACCACCTTCATGACAGATAAGCACTGCATTAAACTTGATGGTCTGTGGTCATACAACAAAAATTAGAACATGGCATATTAGCCATACCTGGACCCCGGCATTAGCCGCAGCTCACCTGCGCACCTAGCAGATCAAAAGCAGAAATGCCTATAGGTAAAATAGGTACTGCTTTTAGTGGGGAGGTAATAAAGGCGCCTTTAAGGGCATTGATTGAAGGAAAGCTCCTCGGCATGGAAGATGGTGTGACAGCAGCCCCCTTGGCTCGAGTCGCGCACAGTATCCCAGATGCTTGCAATATTCTTGGCAGTTTTAATTGGTGGTGACTGCAAATGGTTTTTAGTTCCATTTGCCTATCAGATGGTTTTGCAAATGTTGTGATGTTTTTCTTGGAAGGTGTTTTTCCAGTTTTGGTTTCAGTTGGGAGAGTTTCAGACAAAGGTCTGACTGAATGTTCTTGGCAAAAATATCTACTCTTGCTTTATCCTGGCACAGGCAACTCAAGAATGGCAGAGGAAAGAGGACCAAATGTGCTCATGTTTTTATGGGGATAATTGGGAGCAAGAGCAATGCCTGATAACAAATGTAATAATAACCTTTGGAAGAAGAGATAAATCCAAGTCAGAGACCAGGACCCTACTATTATCCCATTTTAAGTACCATAAGAACACTCTAGAGTTTGCAGTTTGGTGGGCTACTAGAACTCCAAAGTCCCTTCCCTAAGCTATAAATCTCGTGCTCCCATTGGATGTGGCCGCAGCAGCTAAAGAGAAATCATAGCTCTTTAACTGAGGAGTGTGAATGGACCCCAGGGCAATATAATTAATGTAACTATTTCGTTAACTGTTACTTTTTTTTTTACTAGAACTTGGAAAAATTATTTTTTGCATTTCAACTCCCAGTATCTTTAGCTCTGGGTTGTGGTGTGCTTTTCAAGCTGTATGGTCATGTTCCAGAAGCATTCTCTCCTGATGTTTCACCAGTATCTATGGCAGGCATCCTCAGAGGTTGTGAGGTCTGTTGGAAACTAGGAAAATGGGGTTTATATATCTGTAGATATATAAACAACCCAGTGATTTCAGCCATGAAAGCCTTCGACAATACATCTTTAGCTCTGTTCCCCTGTATTGCACAGAAGCCCCATGAGATATATTTCTGTGTCTAGTGAATTTCCAGACCATTTAGTGCCATAGCATTATGGTTGGGAGTTGAGAGAGGAAGGGTAAATGGAGCCTTCAGGCCTGTTGAAGACCTCCCTAATGACCAGAATGGCAAATTACCAGGTACATATTTTGTTAGGAAAATTACAAGTCAACAGCCAAGGAGATAGCAGGAGACATCTTTGAAAGATGAGAGCTATTTCTGTAAAAACATATCTCCTCACCCTCCAGCTATAGATGATGTAACGTAGGTCTGTGCATAAATCTTGGTATTGGCTAAAGTTGGCAAATTCTGGGGAAATACAAGAGGAGAAGTCCCTTCCAACTCCTGGAAGCACTTTTTAGGTGTGGTGGGTTTACTCTTCTATGAAGATTTAATGCTGGCCTCAATCAAGATCACAATTTACTTCCAATGATCAGTTCCAAAGGGAGGGTGAGCACTGCATCCTTAGAATTTATCAGAGTTTATGGAGCAAGATTATTACAACCTAGGCTGGACTGAGACAGTTTGTTGGCTAATGTAAAGAACAAGATGATGCTTTCTCCTTTTAGAAAGTTTTTAAAAGTTGACCAAGTGGGGACATGAATATTACTTCCTGGTTGCGATTGGGGCAGGACTGTTCTCCTAAGGGCAGAACTCTTTAAGAGGAGTGGCACACACCATTTCTGAAAGAGATGATCCATCTTCCAATTATTCATCACAATATAAACAGGATAAAGAACACTTTGGGCAGTTCCAGGAAACTACTTCCTCGGTCATTTCCTTGTGGCATTAGCTTTGGACATGCTTTTAATCAGTTTTTGAGAACTTTAACTACTTACTTTTTAATATCATTAATATTTAATTCTATTTTAAGGTTGGTATATTTTTAGGTTTTAAATTGTATTTCATTTGGTTTTACTGTGAGCCGCTTTGAGTCTCTTGTAGAGAGAGAAACCAGGATATACGTGAACATGTTGTTCATTTGTTCAGTTGCTTCTGACTCTTCATGACCTCATGCACCAGCCCACACCAGAGCTCCCTGTCAGCAGTGGCCACCCCCAGCTCCTTCAAAGTCAAGCCAGTCACTTCAAGGATACAATTCATCCATCTTGCCCTTGGTTGGCCCCTCTTCCCTTTTCCTTCTTTTCCCCCAGCATCATTGTCTTCTCTAAACTTCCCTGTCTTCTCATTGTGTGGCCAAAACACTTCATCTTTGCCTCTAATATCCTTCCCTCCAGTGAGCAGCCAGGCATTATTTCCTGAAGTATGGGCTGGTTGGATATTCTCGAAGTCCTAGGCACTCTCAGAATTTTCCTCCAACACCACAGTTCATAAGCGTCTATCTTTCTTTGCCCAGCCTTCCTTATGGTCCAGCTAAGTGTAATAATAATAATAATAATAATAATAATAATAATAATAGTCAAGAATGTGTCATGAGTACCCTGAGTGGCTCCATCTTGTCTAGATTTTGAGTCAGGTCTGCAGTGAGGTGTCATAATTGTTGAGTCATTCCAGCAGATTTTAATTTAAAGCTGTTGCTGCCAGTAAACTAAGATTTAGTAGAGAGTTTTCAGTATTTTGGAATGGAGAAAAACTGGGTAAATGATTAAATGATGGAGTCATGGGGAAGGGAGGTTGTGGATAAAATATGAATGCTAAAGATCTCATGTCGCAAGGCTCCTTATCTTGCTCTGTAACAGTTGCTTAAATGATTATCTGCAAAAAATATGCTACTTAGGCCCTTGAACCGGAAGGACATGTTTACCCACCCCTGGAGGAATGGAGAGAGTCATTGGCCAATTGTTTCCTGCTGCTGCCTGTGAAGAAAGAGGGTTGCAACATCTCTTGGACCAAGGAAGCAAACTATGAGTTGTAATTCTATGTTCAGCTTTTTTCCAGGTGGAATTCACATGGAGATGAAAAAGAAACAATAGAAGAATATGTGCCAGGAAAAGGAATAACCCTCTTTCAGATAAATCTCCTCAATTGATATATTGTAAGATCTTTTGGACAATGTTTAGGAATGTTATAGGTTTTTTGGACTATATGGCCATGTTCTAGAAGCATTCTCTCCCGATGTTTCAATTGCATCTATGGCAAGCATCCTCAGAGGTTGTGAGGTCCTCACAACCTCTGAGGATGCCTGCCATAGATGTGGGCAAAACGTCAGGAGAGAATGCTTCTAGAATATGGCCATATAGCCTGAAAAACCTACAACAACCCAGTGATTCCAGCCATGAAAGCCTTCCATCAATACAATGTCTAGGAAGTTCTTTTCAAGCTGCTTACTGTCATTTCCTCTCATATATTTTTCCTTTAAAAATAATTTTATTGAGTACATAGTAACACAATCTGTGAGCAGATAATTAACTATTGTATGTATAGTAAAGGTAAAGTTTTCCCCTGGTATTAAGCCCAGTTGTGTCCAACACTGGAGGTTGGTGCTCATCTCCATTTCTAATCCAAAGAGGTACAGCTCTGGTGGAAAGGTAACAGCACTCCATGCAGTCAT
Organism: Anolis sagrei; assembly: GCF_037176765.1. Taxonomy (NCBI): domain Eukaryota; kingdom Metazoa; phylum Chordata; class Lepidosauria; order Squamata; family Anolidae; genus Anolis; species Anolis sagrei. Next base: position 95,298,412 of record NC_090021.1, read on the forward strand.
GCTGGCCACATCACCTTGGACAATGCCGGCTCTTCGGCTTAGAAATGGAGATGAACACCAACCCCCAGAGTTAGACACGACTGGACTTAATGTCAGGGGAAAATCTTTACCTTTACCTTTATGGATCAAAGGTGGGCATGTTGAGTAGATGTTATTTTTGTGTGTGTGTGTCAGGAGCAACTTGAAAAATTGCAAGTCACTTCTGGTGTGAGAGAATTGACCATCTGCAAGGACATTGCCCAGAGGACGCCCGGATGGTTTGATGTTTTACTGTTCTTGTGGGAGGCTTCTCTCATGTCCCCACACAGGGAGCTGGACCTGACAGAGGGAGCTCATCCACACTCTCCCCAGATTCAAACCTGCAACCTGTCAGTCTTCAGTACTGCCGGCACAAGGGTTTAACTCACTTCACCACCGGGGGCTCCAGCATATGTGATGTGGCGTACCTTATATGCAATGGTGAATAACTCACTGGCACTGTGTAACCAATATAGCTATTATAAAACCAGTGCTGGAGTCTATGTCTACTTCTTTCTCTGAATATGCGTCATCTGAAAACAGATTAAAGAACATTTTTAAGGTTCAAAAAGTATGCATGACACTTATTAGATGTTCCCTCCCCAGCTGGCTGCTCTGCAGATGCTAATTTTTAAAAGTAATGTTTCTGTAAAAAGTACACTACTTTGGCAACCTTTTCCTGGCTGTCCTATTAGCCCTCCAGCATCAGTCCAAGAAAACGCTTGTATAAATGCTTTATGCTAAAATGCAAGTAATTGTTGAGCATATGGGAGTTAACCCTCAGAGTAGCAGCAAAACATTAACCTGGGGGCAGCTAGATGAGAAAGGCAGAATAACATAACCACTCTCAGAAAACCATCTGTATTTAAGTCTCTTCCCGTGAATGGTTTTGCCATGTCTATTCTTTATTCAGCAGCCACACTTATAGATATTCAAGGTGATAAGGAGGATATCTCCTTAGCATCTGCCTACACATTTTCTTTGGCACTGGATTTTTTTTAATTTTTCCACAGTGCCTAGTTCAGTTTTTTTAACCAGATGTTCTCTGATGTGTTGCAATGATTGCCATCATTTATTGACATCATGCTATTCTAGCGAAGATGACGGATGTAGTCCAACATTTCTGGAAAGGGTGGTAGGTAGGGATGTGTGACCTTACTATCAGACAGGTGCATCATTTTGTACAGTAAGATGTAAGGGGATACTTTGTGAGAAACCAGTATCTCTGTCATCAGAAAGTTTGATTATTGGATTATTCCTAAAGATTGCTCCTGTTACAAGCCTTCTCTTTGACCTGGTATGTTCACTCAAACTGCCATATTATCATTGTTGCTAACTGCTATTGAATCAACTGCTATTCAATTTTATGAATGCGAGACTTGCAAGTCACCTTATCATCAACAGCCCTGCTTGGATTTTATACACTCAGGGCCCTGGTTTGCTTCATTGCATCAATCCACTTATAGTGCAATCTCCTTCTTTGCCAAATATTATTGTCTTCTCTAATGAGTCACATCTTCTCATAATATGCCAACTCTGCATAAGACATTGGGATTTTGGTGTCTTATTCAAGTAGTACCTCCCCTGTAGTAACTTCTCCATTTAAGCAACACTATGAACTAGAATGCAGGTTCAAATCCTCACTCAGCTGTTGGTAACCTATGCCATGATTTTGTGGGAGCATAGACTATGGTAAGAATATACCATGATCATGGCTATCAATATTGCAAAGAGATGTTTGAAAGCGTATAGGAAAGGCCTGATATCAAATCATAATCTGGTTAAATCCAGATGCTAGTAGTTTCCTCCCTGTCTTTGAATAAGAAAAGCAGACTAAATGTTGAGGGTGGGAGGGATGCAGTCAGCTTTGCAAGGCAAAAAAATTAGTATGTTCCATTTACATGTTTTGGAATTTCCACTGTTCATATGCAAAGTTTTCTATTACCTACACTTGAGCATTGATCTGTACAGATAACTTCTGTTCAATGAGGCTTGTAGACACATATCTAACTTTTGTAAAATAGTATAACTAAAACTTGTGTGCCAGTTGTGCCCATACCTTGGGAAATCTGACTTGGCCATGGTGGTCCACACTCTTGTTACATCCTGTATAGATTACTGCAACGCGCTCTACATGGGGTTGCCTTTGAAGACTGTTTGGAAGCTTCAATTAGTTCAATGAGTGGCAGCCAGATTGCTCACTGGAGCAGCATACAGGGAACATAACACCCCCCTGTTACATCAGCTCCACTGGCTGCCAGTCTGCTACCGAGCACAATTCAAAATGCTGGCTTTAGCCAATAAAGCCCTAAACAGTTCCAGCCCAGCTTACTTCTCAGAATGAATCTCCCTCTGTGATCCACCTTGGAGCTTAAGATAGTCGATGGAGTCCCTGCTCTTGATCCCACCACCCTTGCAAGCGTGATTGGTGGGGAGGGGAGACAGGGCCTTATCAGTGGAACTCCCTGTCAGTGGAACTCCCTCCCTAATGGAATCAGGTTGGCCCCTCCCTCCTATCCTTCAGAAAAAAACTTAAAACTTGATTGTGGGACCAAGCATTCAAGCAGCAGACGCAGCGATAATAATGTAAATGACTTGTGTGAATGACAATGGACAGACCTCAGACTGGGACTTTTGTGTTGAGTTGTGTTAAATGTATGTTTTATAATTGATGTTTTAACTAATTGTTTTAATTGTAATTGTTATTATAATTGCTGTGTTTGGCATCTGATGGTTGCCAGTTGTGAGCTGCCCTGAGTCCCCCTCCCCTCAGGGGTGAGAAGGACAGAATATAAATGTTTGAAATAAATGAATAAATAATTCATATGCTAACCATCTTCCTCTCATCTCCAAGTTCTCTGAAATGTGGTTCCCACTGTGTCTAGAAATCCTTCTGTTTTTTTAAAAAATACATTAATTTTATTTCTTGAGAAAGAGAGACTATAACATCTGCTTTCTTTTTTTTTTAAAGAGTCTTCAAGTATGCAATGAGCTCATAATAAAATACCCATGGCTGAGCAACCAAGTGCCAGCTTGAGTTGGACGCTTTGATTTGGTTCTCAGAAGTGTTTCTTTCAGAGACCTACTAAAAATGTTCAGGGTGGATAATTTGGGGGAAGCTGCTTCAGAGCTACAATAAAGGAGATGTGGGTTATTTCCTTACCACAGAAAGTATGGCACTACAATATTTGAGATCTGAGGTATTCAAGTAAATCACACGTTCTACCACCATAAAGTCAAGTTATGAGTGTTTGGGTCCAGTTAGGTTATTTTAAGTCAGAAAACACACGAAAAGTTCTAATTACTAATAAGTATGAATGTGCTGTCCTGTTCTGTCAGTCAATATGATCAGCCTGAGCTGGCCACCACAATTTGTCTCTAAATTTATTTTATTTATCATGTCAGAAGTGAATTGAGGGTACAGTAAAATGTATCTAAAACACAAACAAAGTTAAAAAAACTTGGAAGTATGCTAAATGCCCTTGACCAGTAGCTGGCCACTTGGAGTGTCTCTGGTGTCGCTGTGGGAAGGTCCTCCATTGTGCATGTGGCAGGGTTCTGGCTGCATTGTAGTAGGTGGTCTGTGGCTTGTTTTTCTCCATACTCGCATGTCATAGGCTCCACTTTGTAGCCCTATTTCTTAAGCTTGGCTCTGCATTTCGTGGTGCCAGAGCAGTATGTTCAACGCCTTCCAAGTTGCCCAGTCTTCTGTGTGCCCATGGGGGAGTCTCTCATTCAGTATCAGCCATGGGATTGAGGTTCCGGGTTTTAGCCTGCCACTTTTGGACTCTCGCTTGCTGAGATGTTCCTGTGAGTATTTCTGGAGATCTTAGAAAGCTATTTCTTGATTTAAGGGTCCCATCTACAAGGTATCTCATTATGTACACATATGAAAGTACAAATATTCTAAAATCCAAATCTAAGGTTCTACATTATTTTGCTATAATATTTATTTGTTCAGTATGGTTTTAAACCATACATGAATGAAAGTTTTGTGAGCAGGGCAGTGTTTGTTAAAAATATAAAACACATTAAAAGTCAACAATAACACTGGTTGAGCATTCCTTATCCAGAATTCCAAATATTTCAAAATTGTCCGCACAGTGACATTTTTGTTGCCTGATCACTCAACGTGCACAACTTTATTTCATGCACAGCATTATTAAAATTACTGTGTATAAAATTAGATTCAGGCTAATTCAGGCATGGCCAAACTTTGGCTCTCCAGGTGTTTTGGACTTCAACTCCCACAATTCCTAATAGCCAGTAAACTGGCTGGGATTCCTGGGGTTGAAGTCCAAAACACCTGGAGGGCCAAAGTTTGCCCATGGCTGGTCTACTTGCATGAGATGTATATGAAATATCAATTATTTTTGTGTTTACACTTGGGTCCAATCTACAAGGTATCTCATTATGTGTATGAATATATATGAAAATACAAATATTCTAAAATCCTAAACACTCCAAAATACTACTGACCCCAAGCATTTTGAATAAGGGATGTTCAACTTGTGCAATAAAGATAATACGGTTTGCAAAACTAAGATAAGAACAGCTGTAGTATGTGTCTTTGACAGATCTTCAGGTCTGTGGTGCTGATGGAAAGTTTCTAATCTTATCTCCTTTTGCCTTTTCCTCATTTTGATTGCTCTCTCAAATTCCTATTTGGGACCAGCCATAGAAAACATGAAACACACCAACATTCTCCTGAAAGTTTCCAAATGGTGGTTTTTCAGCTTTGCTCAGATCAAAGTTCTGTGTAGTTCCAGCTGTTGGATCTGAAGGAAAGGCATACATGGAGAATACTGACCTTCTTGTCTATCCAGAGGTTGCTAGACATATCTGGAACAGGCACACCCTGTATGTTTATCACAGTTCAACAGGCAGACATTTGACGTAGTTGGGGACTCAAATACTTTTTGCTCTCTCCTAGATTGCCTCAGAAGATGGCCATGGCAACAACCATAATGAAAACAGAATTACCTGGGAACACAATTTACTCTCTTGTTTTATCCCAAACTACACTCTTGGTAAGCTCAGTCTGAAAGGCCAATGTACAAGAAAGAGTTCTGGATTACATGGATACTTGGTCACATCTAGTTGTGTTCGTGATGGTGTGAGCCATGCCATTTCTTTTCATGTCAAGGTTGGAATAACACTCTCCTGATACCCATTCCAGATATTGTTTATGGCTAAATATTATTGTTTTAACCAGGGACATTTAGTAAGCACTAAATGTTCCTGATCCCCGCCCCTCGCCCAACTGTTTTAGTCAATAATTGATTAGTCACAAACATAATATTTCAGGTAGTTCTCTCAAAGTCGAGACCATGCAATGTTTTACAATTCTTTAAAATCACAGATACTGGCATCAAAATTAATGTATATAGAAAGGATGAGTCAGGGTGCATCTCTACACTGTGGAATTAGTGCTGTTTAGCACCACTTTAAGTGCCATAGCTCAATGCTATTGAATCTTAAAGTTGTAGTTCGCTAAAGCACAAGCATACTTTGGCAGAGAAAGTTAAACCCCTTGTGAAACTACAACTCCCATGATTTTATAGCATTGAGCCATGGCAGTTAAAGTGGTGTCAAATTGCATTAATTCTCCAGCATTGGTGTACCCTGAGAAAAAGAGTAGAGTGTCCTTTGAAAAGAAACATACACAAGGATAGACACAAAGGGTTGGAAATGGTGATGCATGATTGACAATTTGTTCTCCACTCATGGTACTAAAGTAGCACCAAAGGACAAGTAGCACCCTGAGGGATGTGGAATGTATAGGACAAAGCTAGGCAGGCACGAACAGCCAGCATGTCCCAAGCAAACACCTAATGCTACCTGCTCCCCAATCCTGCAGACCTTCTCTAGATATGACATATATTCTGATAGAAAGCATGTCTCTACTGGCCAGCATGGAAATGTGACATTTGCTTAATGAGTTTCTTCTATGGAGCAAATGGGTGACAATTTAATGAGCTGTGTGGGAGAGGGGCAAGAAGCAGGGTTTTCTCTACACCTTGGTGAGATAAGCTGCTCAATTGCTATGGTTACTGACTTTTAAATTTCCATATTCTTGACAGCAGCATATCAATTTACAAAAGCTAGAGCCACTTTTCTTTCCGATTCTCAAAGGCTTCTGCACTATGCATGGCCTGTTGGTGAGTCTTTCTGAAAAACAGGTAAATGAGCTGGTACAGGAAATAAAACTGGGCGGAGGGAGGCATATCCAACCATTTTTGCAGTGGTAGATCAAACAGAACTTTTCTCTCTCTCTCTCTCTCTCTCTCTCTCTTTTTTTTTTTTTTGGTATTTTCAGTTGGCCAAATTCAGCTAGGGCAGTGTCACTTCGGATAGCTTCTGGTACGATAAATAAATAGGGGGCTAAGTGAAGGGAGCGGCACCTGATAGGTATCCCTTATTATAAAAACTAGCCATGTATGCCAAATACTTCTTGGTTGTTGGCCCTTATTGGGCCTCTTGCCCTCTAGACGTGATGGACTCATCATCTTCAACCACGATGTCTAGAAGTGACAGGGCATGATGTGATTGTAGCCAAACACATCTGGAGGGCACCAGATTAGGGACTACTGATATGTATATCCCAAAATAACACTGAAACAGAGAGCCAGAAGCAACATTGTGAATCAGCTGTTTCTCTGGCCACTGTATTCTTGAAGTCTAGGCTGTCTGACAGACGCTGAACTACTTCTTTCTTGTAAACTCTAGATGAAGCTGAACACTGGCTGCAGCATTCGTCCAAAGATACACAAGGCAATATAACTTAAAATAATTTTTGCAAATTGTTTTCTCCTAGAATTCTTCTAGGTAACAAAATAAGTCAAGCTGTGAGAAAAAAAAACCATTAAAATACTGTCTGAAAGAGATGAGAAAAGCCTCACACATTTACTTAAGAGTAACATATTTCTGATGTCATTGACACCATAGAGCAGGGGGTGCATGATCTTTGTGGGTCAGGGGAAAACATATGATGCAGGGGCCAAGTTTCCTCATGTACATACACATACACATTCTGCTCCATTGAGAAAGTGAGGTTTGAATAGAAAGTGGCTCTTTGTTCTCCAGAACACCTCTCTGGGCCTGAAAAGGAGTTACCCTTTGCTCTGTTGGTCAACAAATTGGATTTTGAAGGTGGAACAAATTGGATTTTGACTCCCTCCACCAACCAGAGTGCCTCTCTGTGCATGGAGGAGAATTACCACATCAGCCTCAGCACACCCTTCTTCTGTCATTGCCAAAAGGACAAAAATGGATCTGTATGATGGGGAATGCGATTTTTATGATGAATCAGTCCCAAATTATTTCATGCTTCTCCCAATGTTGGGAAAAGATACCTATATGATCAGTTTGGAGTCAGACCAGCCATGTGATGCTTCAGAAAAATGATGATCTGCCCTTTCTCTAAAGGGACTAGATCAGTGTTTCTCAACATTTGTAATGCTCTGACCTTTTAATACAGTTCCTTATGTTGTGATCACCCCCAACCATAAAATTACTTTTGTTGCTACTTTATAACTGTAATTTTGCTACTGTTATGAATTATAATATATAACTGATATGGAGGATGTATTTCATTCACTGGACCAAATTTGGCACAAATACCCAATATGCCCACATTTGAATACTGGTGGGGTTGGAAGTGGGATTGATTTTGTCATTTGGGAGTTGTAGCTGCTGGGATTTATAGTTCACCTACAATCAAAAAGCATTCTGAACTCCACCAGCAATGGAACTGAACCAGAACACAGAACTCCCATGATCAACATAAAATACTAGAAGGTTTTGGTGGGCATTGATCTTGAGTTTTGGAGTTGTAGTTCACCTACATCCAGAGAGCACTGTGGATTCAAACAATGATGGATCTGGACCAAGCTTCATACGAATACTCAATATGCCCAAATGTGAACACTGATGGAGTCTGGGGGAAATAGTCCTTGGCATTTGGGAGTAGTAGCTGCTGGGATTTATAATTCACCTACAATCAAAGAGCATTCTGAACCCCACCAACGATAGAATTGGGCCAAACTTCCCACACAGAACCCCCATGCCTTGAAGGGACTCCCCTCTCCACTTGGAGTCTCAGAAACAGCCCTGCCCTTGGCTGAGAGGTTGGCCAATCACAGCAGAAGAGGGCTTTGGGTGAGAGTGTTCACCATCTGTTTCCAAAAAGGAAGAGAAAGATAGGCAGAGAGATCTTCAGCCTTCTTTGCCAAAGGGGTTCCTAAGACCATCAGAAATATGTTTTCTGATTGTCTTTGGCGACCCTTCTGAAATCCCCTTGTGACCCCACCAGGGGTCCCGACCCCCAGGTTGAGAAACACTGGACTAGATGGTGTAGAACACTCTGAGAGTTTCCACCTTCAAAAAAGTCCTTCCACATTGAAGGGTTGGTAGAAATGTACCATATGTCTCTCATAAGATCTCTGTGGGATGCAAAGGATTCTGAGGTATTTAGCAAGATGTACGGTCAGTTGAATAAGGATACAGACAAAATCTGTTGGCCCTTCATCCAGGTAGGATTGTTCGGCTTATGTTGGTAGCAACACTGCCATATCACCCTGATACAAGTGATCATATGTAATTCTTGAAGCTAAATGTGGTTGTTCTTCAACAGAGAATCATCAGGTAGAATTAGAAAATCCAGATCAAAATCTGAAGACATTCCTAACTGCCAGTATTGGGTGAGGAGAACTAGTTGGTCTATCTCACTACAGGGCACCTCGCTCAGATCCTATACTTCGGCCTAAGTATCATTGGACTTAATAAAAAAATTATTCTGCTGATGCATGTATAGGATGGCACTGTTTGGTTTTTTTATATTTATAATGCTATTTTTTTGACTGCACCAAAAGGCGTTCAGAATGAAATTGGCTACAAAATATGATTGTCTTCTGTCTTCTGTGCTCTACAAATAGACTGTAGTCATGGTCAGTGGCTTTTAAGGCAGCTCTAGTTTCATGAAAGCCCACTGAACAGTGGTTATCTCATCAATAATCATGCGATCACATGCATTCTTCCACCTTCACCATCTTCATATGTGTTAGTTGTAGCATGGAAATACGGGCGATGCTGACTAAGAGATCCTGCAGTCAAAAAGGTAACATTGCTGAGCGAGGTTTTGGTAGAAGAGTTATTTATCATGCAGCATGTCTGAAAAAAGCATATGTCTGATGCGAATGAAGGGTGTTGACTATTATATGAGCCCTTTGTTAGATTAATATTAGGAGGCGATTTGGCCCTAACATTAAGTTAACTATGGGCAATGGAATATCCTGTATTTTCTTGGGGTTTGGACTCACAATTTTGACTTTGTCTTTATTATTTTCTTCGATGCATCCTGACATTTGGAAATGAATTTGCCAAGAAAAAGGTAATTATTGGTTTCTGGGATTTGGGTGGTTTTGGTTATTTTGTCTAGTACATTATGACATTGAATGTTTGCTGATATTTGTTGAAAACCACCTACGGGGGGTTAGGGTGGGGTATAAATAGTTTTATTATTTATTATAATAATATATAATTTTGTTGAGTAATATCTTTATGTTATGATAGCAACAGTCCTAAGAAAAATGTGCCTCTGAAGAGAATGTAAGCACTTTTATGGTACAGGATTGTTTCTGAGTAGTCCTATCTTAACATTTAACTAATGTAATGAGGAAATAAAATGTAAATTGCATCTTTGGGATTCTTCCCACATTCTGTTTTGAGTTAAAAAAGTAAGAATTGAGTTGAAAGTTTGTTTTTCTTGTAAGTATCCTGGTTATCACTTAGTTTTGCATATTTTGGTAGAGAAAGCCAGAACAGAATCGAATAGATGTGCGTGTGTCACAACCAGCATATAAGCTGTACATTTAAGATTCAGTTTCACATATGAAATGAACTACATAAAAATAGCACTCTCAATCCATCCATCCCAGAGCATAATTTTGGTCCTTTTGATATTTTGAACTCTTACTGCTAGAATCCCTGACTTTTGGCTATGCTGCTGACTGGAGCTTCTGGGGGCTAAAGCTCAACGTATCTGGAAGACCACAAGCTCAAGTATTACTGCACTAAAGATATCATAGAATCATAGAATCAAAGAGTTGGAAGAGACCTCATGGGCCATCCAGTCCAACCCCCTGCCAAGAAGCAGGAATATTGCATTCAAATCACCCCTGACAAATGGCCATCCAGCCTCTGCTTAAAAGCTTCCAAAGAAGGAGCCTCCACCACACTCCGGGGCAGAGAGTTCCACTGCTGAACGGCTCTCACAATCAGGAAGTTCTTCCTAATGTTCAGATGAAATCTCCTCTCTTGTAGTTTGAAGCCATTGTTCCGCGTCCTAGTCTCCAAGGAAGCAGAAAACAAGCTTGCTCCCTCCTCCCTGTGGCTTCCTCTCACATATTTATACATGGCTATCATATCTCCTCTCAGCCTTCTCTTCTTCAGGCTAAACATGCCCAGCTCCTTAAGCCGCTCCTCATAGGGCTTGTTCTCCAGACTCTTGATCATTTTAGTCGCCCTCCTCTGGACACATTCCAGCTTGTCAATATCTCTCTTGAATTGTGGTGCCCAGAATTGGAGAACTGTTGCCATTCATACAGTGTTGGCCAACAACTAGCATCAGTTCTAGTTGGCCAATGATAAGAAAATGTGGTAAATGTCACCCAAAACATCTGAAAGAGAAATATTTCCCAATGTGTTGTTGAAGGCTTTCATGGCCAGAATTACTGGGTTACTGTGAGTTTTTTGGGCTGTATGGCTATGTTCCAGTAGCATTCTCTCTTGATGTTTCACCTGCATCTGTGGCTGGGATCTTTAGAGGTCTGTTGGAGGTGAGGCAAATGGGGTGCATATATATCTGTGGAATGTCCAGGGCGGGAGGAAGAACCCATGTCTGTTTAAAGCTAAGATGAACATTGCAATTAGCAGGCTTGAATAGCATTGAGTAGCCATGAAGCTGTGAAGTCAATCAGTGAGGGTATCTGCATAGATGTAGTCTGGACTTTGTTGCCTGGAGGCATCCTCTGCTTGGGAGGTGTTAACTGGCACTTGACTGCTGTCTGGAGTTCTCCTGTTTCTGAGTGGTGTTCCCTATTTACTGTCTTGATTCTGGTGTTTTTTTTTTAATACTGGTAACCAGATTTTATTCATTTTCATGGTTTCCTCCTTTCTGCTGAAGTTGTCCACGTGCTTGTGATTTTTTTGGCTTCTCTGTGCTGTCTGACATAGCGATTGTCACAGTGGTCCACAGTTTCAGTGTTCTCACATAATATTCTGCATCCAGGTTTGTTCATCAAGTGTTCTATCGCTGATTTATCTCGTTGAATAGGTCTCCAGTGACTTTTATGTTCTTTGATTCATGTTTGGGCAATGCTGCGTTTGGTGGTATCTATGTAAACTTGTTCACAGTTGACACATATGATAGACTCCTGCAGTGGTTAGAGGATCCCTCTTGTCCTTTGCTGAACGAAAATTCTTACATTCCATAAGCATATATGGTCCCTTTATCAGGTATTATTTAGCTAAAATATCAGTAAGGAAATGACATCTCAATCATACATATACAGTCCATTGAAATCAAGAGGTTATGCATTTTACAGTTATAGACTTATTGAATACAGTTGCTTTGCTTTGCTGTCATTTGCTATAAGTTCTCACTAGCTGTAACTGGATTCCTCTTCTTTTTAATTAAGATGCCATTCTGAAAACCTAATGGTATTTTTTAAGTTGATTAATGTACTGTGTAAATAGCTCTTATTCTCATGAGGTTGATTTTAGTGTTCTCAGTTATTTATTTTCACCTACAATGAAACACCATTTCATCATACTCTAATTACTTGCACCCTGGATGTGTGTGATCAATGCTCCCAGGACAAAGAGCTTCTTGAAAGATGGTGTGTGTTCACGTAAGATGCTAAGAACAAAAAAATGATCACATCACCTCCTATTTAGTCAGTGGCGGTCCTAGGTTGATTTAAAAGCCAATTAAAACTATGCTATAAACTGTTTCTGTGTTGGGTGGCCTAAGAAATCAAATCACTGTTTTCTGGAATCTCCAATTAAAAACAGAGAAAGGAATACAAGCAAGGATAATGCAGGACTAGCCCATTTGTCATATTACTACCGTGTGTTTTGCCAGTGCTAAATCTCAAATTCAGGAACAGGATTAATGAGAACTCTTGCTAAATAAGGTTACAGTGAAAATAGTGAGACCTATTTTGAAATAAGCATGCGCATTTGAAGACTACAGGCAGTCCCCGAATTACAAACATCTGACTACAAATGACTCAGTTAAGAACAGGGGTGAGACTACCGGAAGTGAGAGAAAGTGCTGGCGTTGGCCTTTAAAGCCCTAAACGGTTCCGGCCCAAGCTACCTATCCGACCGCATCTCTGCCTATGAACCCACCAGGACTTTGAGATCTTCCGGGGAGACCCTGCTCTCGATCCCGCCTGCTTCTCAGGCTCAGCTGGTGGGGATGAGAGATAGGGCCTTCTTGGTTGTGGAACGCCCTTCCTACGGACATTAGACTAGCACCATCTCTAATGGTATTCCGCAAAAAAGTGAAGACCTGGCTGTTTGAGCAGGCGTTCCAATAATTAGTGCAATTATTGGTTAATGAACACTGGAATGGAACAATGGATGACGAATCTGGAACATGTTTTTGATGATGAGACGACAGTGAATGGGTATTGTAGTAACTGTTTATTAATTGTGTAATGTGTAAGGTTGTTAACTGTTTTTATACTGTAGCACTGAATTTTTGCTGTTCATATTTGTTGTGAACCGCTGTGAGTCGCCTTCGGGCTGAGAACAGCGGTATATAAGTAAGGTAAATAAATAAATAAATAAATCTACCCCTCTGAAGGGAAATTCAGTCCTGAAAGAGTTATCATGTGGAAAAGGTGTCTCCACTGACGCTTTCTCACCAATCCTTGTTTCCACAGCAAGCTATTTTTAAAAAAAAATCCAATTGTCACTGGGGCAGAAAGTGAGGTAAAATCTTTATAACAGGGGCACAGAAAAGCAAAACAAACACCACAGGGGTGTCAATCCCTCCCTATGCTATCCAAAGTTTTGGCTGGAGTTACACTTAAAAATATGTACGGTGTCTGTTCTGACTTACAAATTCAACTTAAGAACAAATCTATCTTGTTGGTAATTTGGGGACTGCTTGTAGTTGTTTTGAAATCTTGTTGAGTCAGTTCTGAATCTCTGCTCAACTATGGAAACTCAGAGGATGACCTTGAGGAAATCACACTCACCTGGCCTCAGAGGAAGGCAAAGGCAAATGCCTCTAGACCAGTGGTTCTCAACCTTCCTAAAGCCGCGACCCCTTAGTATAGGTCCTCATGTTGTGGTGACCCCCAACCATAATGTTATTTTCGTTGCTACTTCACAACTGTAATTTTGCTACTGTTATGAATCGTAATCAAAATATCTGATATGCAGGATGTATTTTCATTGACTAGACCAAATTTGGCACAAATACCCGATAACCCCAAATTTGAATACTGGTGGGGTTAGGGGAGGAGACTGATTTTGTCATTTGGGAGTTGTAATTGCTGGGATTTATAGTTCACCTAAAATCAAAGAGCCTTTTGAACTCCACTAATGATGGAATTGAATCAAACTGGGCACACAGAATTCCCATGACTAAGAGAAAATACTTGGAAGGTCTGGTGGACATTGACCTTGAGTTTTTTGGAGTTGTAGTTCACCTACACCCAGAGAACACTGTAGACTCAAGCAATGATGGATCTGGATCAAACTTGGCACAAATACTCAATATGCCCAAATGTGAACACTGGTAGAGTTTGGAGAAAATAGACCTTGCCATTTGGGAGTTGTAATTGTTGGGATTATTTATAGTTCACCCACAATGAAATAGCTTTCTGAACCCCACTGATAGAATTGGACCAAGCTTTCCACACAGAATCCCTATGATAAACAGAAAATACTATGTTTTCTGATGATCTTTGGCGACCCCTCTAACACCCCCTCACGACCCACACAGGGGTCCCGACCCCCAGGTTGAGAAACACTGCTCTAGATAAACCTTGCCAAAAAAAAATGACCCAAAGCCCAACAACAAGGTTCTGATTCTAGCAGTAAGATCAAATATGCAGGGATTTTAAGGTTCTACTCTTTTGCTCACAGCCCCATCACATAATGCAATACAGGTTCCAGTTATATATCTGAAACAGAATTCAGTTATCAGGTTGAAAGTAGTGCCTCACTTTTGCCCCAAATGACATGCTGTGGTGTCTGTCTGCCAGCGTTAATAGAAGCTTCTCTTCCAACCCACAGCCCTTCACATCATTGAAAAAATGGATTTTGGTGCCAGGATGGGTGGAGGCAGTGGTTCCCAACCTGTGGGCTGCGGTTCTAGATCATTAAATATGGTTTTCTGTGGGTAAGCAGCTAGCAACTACTGGATAGCATATGTTTTGTATCAGAAACTAGAGCTAATGTGGTCTATTGAATGTAATTTTCTGAATCAGCACCCCAAATAATGAAACCAAATCTAAAGTTGACCAAAATCTGATTTGTAACTCTTTTGGTACTAATGTTGGCGAGTGGTCCCTGGTCAAAAAAAGTTTGTGTGGAGGTATTCCCTGTTGCTCTGGAGCAAATTCTGGATGTGCACAAGGGCCTGCATTGAAGAGAAGGATTTTGCTCCCCTTATTCTACTGATGGAAGCAAGTATTGTACCATATTGGATCCTGGTTGATATATGTCTCTCTTAAGTCTTGCTTGCAAGTCTAGGTTTCTGACTTGTACCTTTGCACACTGGGCGAAGCAGCTTCCTTTGTAAGATACTGTGTTGATTATCAGTTTTTGTGCTTCTGGACTGAAATATAGTGATTGCAAAAGCAGAAGCATTTCATTAAATAATAATTCAGAAACTAAAATCAAGTTCCACATCTCATGGCAATTTCATTGCACAGAAAATATATTGGAGGCTTTGAGCCTCTATTTCTGTTCAAAGTTCTTAAATCAGAAAGCTACATTCAAAACACAGTGCTTTGGATGCCCCACAATCTCCCTCGCCTCCCGCCCTCTTTACTGAATAAGTCCTCCAGTCACGCTTCATGAATAAAATGCAGACTGTTCCTGGTGAGAGACAAGGTCAAGATGATCCATGATCCTTTCTAACTGTATGGCAGGGAACTGCACTTGGTTTTCAAGCCATTTGGCCACTGTAAGAAGTTGTGCCTCATGGAAAGCACGGCCAATGAACTGCAGCCCAATTGGCAAGCCTTCCTCTGAGAGGGCAGAAGGAACACTTACAGCCGGCAGCCCTGAAAGACACACAAAAATTGCCTTGCATCATTTTAAAGTAATTTCATATCAAAACAACAAGAAAAATATATACACGTGGCAACTATTTATTTATTTAGCTTCTCTACACAATAGCCAACTAGGCACATTACTTCACTTAATTATACTTAAACTATTTTGTATCCAAATCATAGAATCATAGAATCATAGAATCAAAGAGTTGGAAGAGACCTCATGGGCCATCCAGTCCAACCCCCTGCCAAGAAGCAGGAATATTGCATTCAAATCACCCTTGACAAATGGCCATCCAGCCTCTGCTTAAAAGCTTCCAAAGAAGGAGCCTCCACCACACTCCGGGGCAGAGAGTTCCACTGCTGAACGGCTCTCACAGTCAGGAAGTTCTTCCTAATGTTCAGATGGAATCTCCTCTCTTGTAGTTTGAAGCCATTGTTCCGCGTCCTAGTCTCCAAGGAAGCAGAAAACAAGCTTGCTCCCTCCTCCCTGTGGCTTCCTCTCACATATTTATACATGGCTATCATATCTCCTCTCAGCCTTCTCTTCTTCAGGCTAAACATGCCCAGTTCCCTAAGCCGCTCCTCATAGGGCTTGTTCTCCAGACCCTTGATCATTTTAGTCGCCCTCCTCTGGACACATTCCAGCTTGTCAATATCTCTCTTGAATTGTGGTGCCCAGAATTGGACACAATATTCCAGATGTGGTCTAACCAAAGCAGAATAGAGGGGTAGCATGACTTCCTTAGATCTAGACACGATGCTCCTATTGATGCAGGCCAAAATCCCATTGGCTTTTTTTGCCGCCACATCACATTGTTGGCTCATGTTTAACTTGTTGTCCACGAGGACTCCAAGATCTTTTTCACACGTACTGCTCTCGAGCCAGGCGAAACCCATTCTGTATCTTTGCATTTCATTTTTTCTGCCAAAGTGGAGTATCTTGCATTTGTCACTGTTGAACTTCATTTTGTTAGTTTTGGCCCATCTCTCTAATCTGTCAAGATCGTTTTGAATTCTGCTCCTGTCCTCTGGAGTATTGGCTATCCCTCCCAATTTGGTGTCGTCTGCAAACTTGATGATCATGCCTTCTAGCCCTTCATCTAAGTCATTAATAAAGATGTTGAACAGGACCGGGCCCAGGACGGAACCCTGAGGCACTCCACTTGTCACTTCTTTCCAAGATGAAGAGGAAGCATTAGTGAGCACTCTCTGTGTTCGTCCACTTAACCAATTACAGATCCACCTCACCGTAGTTTTGCCTAGCCCACATTGGACTAGTTTCCTTGCCAGAAGGTCATGGGGGACCTTGTCGAAGGCCTTACTGAAATCCAGGTACGCTACATCCACGGCATTCCCCGCATCTACCCAGCTTGTAGCTCTATCGAAGAAAGAGATCAGATTAGTCTGGCATGACTTGTTTTTGATAAATCCATGTTGACTATTAGCGATGACTGCATTTGTTTCTAAGTGTTTGCAGACCGCTTCCTTAACAATCTTTTCCAGAATCTTGCCCGGTATCGACGTGAGGCTGACCGGACGGTAGTTGTTTGGGTCATCCTTTTTTCCCTTCTTGAAGATTGGGACCACATTGGCCCTCCTCCAATCTGCTGGAACTTCTCCTGTTCTCCAAGAACTCTCAAAGATGGTTGCCAATGGTTCCGAAATGACTTCCGCTAGTTCCTTCAATACTCTGGGGTGTAGTTGATCTGGCCCTGGGGACTTGAACTCATTAAGAGCGGCCAGATATTCCTGGACGACTTCTTTCCCAATTAGGGGTTGGATGTCCTCCAATCCCTCATCCACTCCATCTTGCTGAGGTTGAGGACTCTCTTTTTGTGAGAAGACCGAGGCAAAGAAGGCATTAAGTAGTTCTGCCTTTTCCCTATCCCCTGTCAGCATTGCCCCATCTTCTCCTCAAAGAGGTCCTATCGCCTCCTTGTTTTTCCTTTTTCTACTGACATAAGAATAGAAGCCCTTTTTATTGTTTTTAATGTCCCTGGCAAATCTGAGCTCGTATTTTGCTTTGGCTTTGCGGACCTTTTCCCTACAGGTGTTGGCTATTTGTTTGGATTCTTCTTTGGTGATTTCTCCCTTTTTCCACTTCTTGTGCATGTCTCTTTTGTGTCTTAGCACAGTTAGAAGTTCTTTGGACATCCATTCTGGCTTCTTTGCACTTGTCCTATTTTTTCTCTTTGTTGGCACGGTTTGCAATTGCGCATAGAGTATTTCACTCTTGAGAAATTCCCATCCATCCGTAACTCCCTTGTCTTTTAGTATCTGTGTCCACGGAATGCTGCTCAGCGTTTCCTTCATTTTTTGGAAATCAGCTCTCCTAAAGTCCAAAATACGGGTTTGACTTGCCTTAGTTTCGGCCTTCCTTTGTACCTCAAATTGCAGGAGCACATGGTCACTTGCCCCTAAGGATCCTACCACTTCGACCGCATCGATCAGGTCCTCCGCATTTGTTAGGATGAGATCAAGAGTAGCCAATCCCCTTGGTGCCTCTTCTACCTTCTGGACCATGAAACTGTCTGCAAGGCAAGCGAGGAATTTGTTGGACCTTGTACTCTTGGCCGAGTTTGTTTTCCAGCAAATATCGGGATAGTTGAAATCGCCCATGACTACTACATTTCTTCTCTGTGCCTGTGAATGTTGCAATTGGCAAAATCCTTTAATGGACATGAAATAACAACTTCCAAGTTATCAAACGAAACTGGGTTTCTGTGAGTTTTCTGGGCCATGTTCCAGAAGTGTTCTTTCCTGACTTTTCGCCCACATCTATGGCAGGCATCTTCAGAGGTTGAGGGATCTGTTGGAAACTAGACAAGTGAGGTTTATATATCTGTAGAATGTCTAGAGTGGGAGAAAGAAAATCAGCCAGGCTTTGAAGCTGCAAGGCCATTAAATGCTAATCAAGATGGCCAATTGCAACATTCACACTTTTCTCAAGCAGACAAGAGTTCTTTCTCCCACCCTGGACATTCCACAAATATATAAACCCCACTTACCTAGTTTCCAACAGGCCTCACAACCTCTGAAGATGCCTGCCATAGATGTGGGCGAAAAGTCAGGAAAGAACACTTCTGGAGAGTATGTTTCTGGCACATGGCCATACAACCCAGAAAACTCACAGCCACCCAGTGTTTCCGGCCATGAAAGCTTTTGACAACACATTATCCAATGAAATTTGAACTGAACTCTGACCTGAATGCCAACCTCTTGTGTCTAAAAGTCAAGTCATCTGATCGATATGATGGTCTTTTATTTGATGTTTCAGTGAAAGTTTACATTTTAATTTAAGTGTTCATCTTAGCAGCTTTCCCTATCACCCAATGTTTGGAAGTCTTTTAAAAACAGTGTTGTAACTACTAACCACTGTCAATCTATGACTGTTTTGCATAGCTACCATGAATATGTCCCTTAAGAACAATCCATGTTTTATTTCTTCCCACGGTAAGAACAAGATATTCATTTCAACTCTCTGAGAATAGAATACATTCATTTTTCACCAATGAATCACCACAGGAGTTGGTTGATGGGAAGACCTTTAAACACAACGACCCTAATACAGTACTAATATTCACAAGTGGAATCCATTTTATGCTTGCATATGTGTCTTGGCTGTATGTGTAAAGGCTGGTATTCCCTTCCCTCTATAATGTCCAAAATTCCATAAGACTCATCATTATGTTGGAATATCCCCCCAACACACACACACACACACACACACACACACACACACACACACACACATTTGTTTGCTGATGTGGGGAGAGCAATAGGAGAAGTCAATGGTAATATCCCAAACCAGATGAACAGCAAAGACATATTTTGGCAGCATCTGCTGGTCTCAGCAGAAGATGTACAGACACTTCTTTGAGATACAGTTACCCACACCCAACCAAACAGCAATGGTCTCCACCAACAACTGAATTGCCATAGAGCAGGCATGGGCAAACTTCAGGTCCGAAGGTGTTTTGGACTTCAACTCCCACAATTCCTGTTAGGAATTGTGGGAGTTGAGGTCCAAAATACCAGGAGGGTTGAAGTTTGCCTATGTCTGCCGTAGAGTGAGCACTGGAGTGGTGACAGGGAAGCCATAGCACAGTTCCTTATTTACTATTATTTATTTAAAACATTTATATTCTGCCCTTCTCAACCCGAAGGGGACTCAGAGCGGAGCACAGCATATACATGGCAAACATTCAATGGCTGGATACAATACATAAACATTAAAAACCATTTATCGAAATATTAAAATACACCATTTAAAATAACACCATTTAAAACCGTCCTAGCCATCTGCATCAAATCCAATTGGCCCTGACATCTTTCCCACTGCCACTTCATTGTCCTGTCCCAAAAGCTTGGTCCCAAAGCCAAGTTTTTACCATCATTCTAAAGGACAGGAGGGTGGGGGCCAACCTGAGCTCACCAGGAAGGGAGTTCCATAGCCGGGGAGCAATCACTGAGAAGGCCCTGTCTCTCATCCCCACCAATCGTGCCTGTGACAATGGCGGGATGTGGAACATATGCTATTCTTGACCACGAGGACCTCAGTCATTGAATTTCTTATTGCCATGTGGGTTTTAAAAAACCACAGATCCAAACTTTATGCAGACAAAGTAATTATATTGATATTTAATTGCTGGGTGTAAACTCTTCTGAAATCAATTACTGTACCTACCACACAACATTAGCTAATCATATGTTCCTGTCAATGGTGTGCAGTGAGACAGAATGTAAATAGGAAACAATGCACTTATAACCTTTGGTGAAAAAGTACATTTCCTTCACCTCATGCTCATGTGATAAGAACAAGGCACAAAAAGTTTTAGTTATGTTTCTGTGCTTTTTCCTTTATTTTTAGACTATTGCAAAAAAGCATCTAGCATTACGTAAGTTGTGTTTTTTTATGGACTGGGAGCAGTTCTGACTCTGATGTGATCTTTGTTTAGAAACAAGAAGAATAAAAACCTCTGAAGATGCCAGCCACAGATGCAGGCGAAATGTCAGGAGAGAATACTGCTGGAACATGGCCATACAGCCCGAAAAACTCACAGCAAACCAAGAATCTTAACCAAGATTCTGAAGAAGAGCAAGATTCCTGGTTCAACTTATCATGACTGAGATGACAACAAATACCCATCTGTCACTTATGTGGGAAGAAGTGTCAACAAGAGGTAGACCATATGGCAAAGCCAATTAAAGTGAAAATAACCACAATAAACCGGAGGAGGCTTCCTGTCTCATAACAACCTTATTACTATTTGATTCAAACATTAATACTTGAACTGTTCTTCCAGTCATCCCCTTGGTAACAGACAAGAGATACATATTCAGCATAGAACAGGATACTTGCTGTTTCCTAAAATAAAGTTTGGGCCATTTCCAGCTTCCCATTTTAATGTCAAACCAGCCAGAGTCCATCATTTGTAGCTATAGTTAATGGTTGAAACTTTTGGAAAGGCCAGACTAGATTTAGAATGCTGTCAAGCTAGTAGAAGCAAATTCTGTGAAAGGATGCAATAAAGTGTCCTAAATCCATTAGGAAGGCTGAGCGAAGGAAGATAGATGCTTTTGAACTGTGGTGTTGGAGGAAAATTTTGAGAGTGTCTTGGACCACAAGAAGATCCACCAGCCCATACTCCAGGAAATAAAGCCCGACTACTCACTGGAGGGAAGGATATTAGAGGCAAAGATGAAGTGCTTTAGCCACTGAATGAGAAGACAGGAAAGCTTGGAGAAGAGAATGATGCTGGGGAAAACGGAAGGAAAAAGGAAGAGGGGCCGACCAAGGGCAAGATGGATGGATGGGATCCTTGAAGTGACTGGTTTGACTCTGAAGGAGCTGGGGTGGCCATGGCTGACAGGGAGCTTTGGCGTGGGCTGGTCCATGAGGTCACGAAGAGTCGAAAGTGACTGAAAGAATAAACAACAACAAATTGCCCAAATATCAAGCCCAATTTATATGCTCTGTATAATTTTCAGGAGAGCCAGTGTTGTGAAGTAGTTTGAGTGTGGGACCATGGCTCTGGGTTCAAAATCCCACATAGCCATGGAAGCCTTGGCCACATTACGCATTCTCAGCCTCAGAGGGAGGCAATGACAAACCCTCTTTGAATAAACCTTACAAACATAACCTTCTTGATAGATTTGTTTTAGGGTTGCCGTAACTCAGATATGACTTGAAAGCACCCAGCAACAATTCCTGGCAGATATATTGTTTCTGAGGTGAACAGGCACACAAAGTGGCTTCAAATTAGATTCGACTGATGTTCTAATTCAGATGTTATCAGCTCTCTTTTTAAATAAATGGGTCATCACATCTTGCTAATTAGATCCCTCCTGTGTTCCTGAAGAAAAATGATGATGACTGCCTGAAAATGACCAATTGAAGAAATAATAAATGATATCGTTAGCAATGGGCACATTTTGCTTACCAGCCATATTGGCAGCCTGAGTGAAAATGTCGTCCTGTGTACTGCGGGTCCTGTTGTCT
The DNA here is from genome assembly GCF_037176765.1 of Anolis sagrei. Taxonomy (NCBI): domain Eukaryota; kingdom Metazoa; phylum Chordata; class Lepidosauria; order Squamata; family Anolidae; genus Anolis; species Anolis sagrei. Next base: position 95,320,237 of record NC_090021.1, read on the forward strand.
TCTTTGATGAACTCTCTGTATGGCACAGCGTGGTTGAGAGTAGTGGGAGTGAGCAAAACATCAACCCCAGAACTGAAAACTTTTGCAAAATCAGTGGCAATGAGCCTTCTTACTTTCTGGGCTTTGAGGAAATATTTCTCATAGTTTCTAGAAGCAGAAGTAAAAGGAAAGGTCAGTGAGAACTGGAAACAGAAAAATGAGTCATTATTTCCACCTTATAGCCTTATGGGATGGGGGTGGGCATAAATGGAAAATTTCCAGAGTTTGCTAATAAACCCAACCCTGTGGTTCAAAGCATCACAACACTATATGGACCTTTCTGAAGCTAGATAATATGTAGATGATAACCATTGCTCATTCTCAAGAGAGCAGACCAGATTTCATTTCAAACTTCATGGGCACTTATCAGTATTGCTCATCTCAAATAAGCGCTATGAAAACTTACTTATATTTTCTGGGGTTTGAGAATCAAGTGCAGTTGCCTGCCATACAAGTACAAAGGTTCATGGTTCAATAGGATTTACTTCTAGGCAACCATCCCCAGGAATGTAGGATTATTCCCTTAGATCAGGCATGGGCAAACTTCAGCCCTCCAGGTGTTTTATTTATTTATTTTATTTATTTACAGCTTTTATATTCCACCCTTCTCACCCCACAGGGGACTCAGGGTGGATTACAGTGTACACATATATGGCAAACATTCAATGCCAATTTGACATACAACATATACAGACATAGACAGAGGCTATTTAACTTTTTCTGGCCGCCAGGAGAGCTGTCGCTTTCATCGTCCATCTGCGACACTGGTGAAGTACTTCCACATTCCCCGCATGCTTTTACTGGAGACTTTTTTATGGCCTCATAAATTAGTTAATTTAGCCTCCCCACACTTTAAGGTGGTACCTTATTTTCCTACTTGACAGATGCAACTGTCTTTTGGGTTGCAAAGGTCGACAACAGGCTACACAATGGTTGGAGACCCACTCCAACCCGAGCTGGCTTCGAACTCATGACCTTTTGGTCAGAGTGATCTTAACTAGTAGACTGTTAGGAATTATGGGAGTTGAAGTCCAAATTCCTGGAGGTCCAAAGTTTGCCCATGCCCACTGTAGATTCATAAAGGTAAGGGTAAAGGTTTCTGCTGACATTAAGTCTAGTTGTGCCCGACTCTGGGGGTTGGTATTCATCTCCATTTCTAAGCCAAAGAGCCGGCATTGTCCATAGACACCTCCAAGGTCATGTGGCTGATTGAAGGGAGTGCCGTTACCTTCCCGCAGAAGCTGTACCTATTGATCTACTCATATTAGCATGTTTTCAAACTGCTAGGTTGGCAGAAGCTGGGACTAACAGCAGGAGCTCATGCTGCTTCCCGGATTCGAACCATCAACTATTCTGTCAGCAAGTTCAGCAGCTCTGCGGTTTAACCCACTGCAACACCAGGGGGCCCATAGCTGACCCCATTCTAAAGATCCGGATCAGTGCATAATAAAACACGCAAAACAGGACTGATATAGGAACTGTTGTGCAGTGCCACTATGTTATATGAGCTTATGGTACACCTTACAGAAAAACAGAAGAAAGCTGAAACTAGTTATTTCATTATTTTGTTAAAAATCATTGCAGTTTGATAGAAAAGCTATCCAGTTGAAGCTGTGGTCTCTTTTCTTGTAGATTTTCAAGGCAAGGTTTAGTGTGGCACAGAGTATGGAAGTAGCAGGTACTTTTGAGGCTGGAGATTCAGGTACAGATAAATGATAATGACCTTTTCTGTGTAATTGCAACATTTACTTGTAATTTATTTTGAGAATATTTTCAAGGCATTCTCTGCTTCTTAGTTCTATGCCATTTTCTTTCAAGGAGAATTAAATGCTAATAAATAAATTATCTATTATTAAAAACTGATAACCCACCCAAACAAAAATAGTGGCAAAAGCACGGATACAGATCATTTAGAAGTAAAGTGACCTTGCAGATAAGTAGAAACATAGGAAAGGAGGTGAAGGGAGACAGGGAGAATGTCAAAATACTAAATTATGCAGCATTTTAGGAAAACAATGTTTGCTGCTCTCTGTTACAGCTGCAGCAGTATCAGCGATAATAATAATAATGCCTTAACTAGGTGGAAAAATCTGTCCAACATGAGTAATGTCACCCTTAACTGAACAACAAATAAAATGCTGGCCTCATGAGTTCAAGCTTCGAAATGTGCTGAACTTACTGTTTTAGCAAGAAGTAGTTTCCTGATAGAATTCTTCCCCTTACAACATCATTAAAGCCTTCTCTGCGTGTCGCTGCATACAAGGCTTCAGTTGATTTGTCAACACTGCTCCGATGTCCTAAAATTAGAAGTCACCAGCATTTTGGAAACACATCCTAAAACCATTCACAACTGCCTCATGAATAGACAACAGATATAACAACAGCATAAATCATGGAAGTTTAGTGCAGCTTGCCTGCTCGCATTGCATATGGCCAAACATAAGACAATCTGGATAAAGAATTAAGATTTCCTCACGGGCCCCAAAAGCAGCTATCTGAGGCAGTTATTCAGATTTAAGATTAATTGGAGTTTCCTGCCTGAACATTTCTAGCAAAAAATGTCCCCCTGGAGCAAGGATTGGCAACTATGGAAAGCTAGGGGTTGCATCAACCCCCGATGAGACTCTAGGTGCATCTACACCAAGCATGGGCAAACTTTGGCCCTCCAGGGGTTTTGGACTTCAACTCCCACAATTCCTAACAGCCAGTAGGGTGAAGTTTGCCCATGCCTAATCTACACTGTAGAATTAATGCAGTTTGACACAATTTTTCTGCCAGGACCCTATTCTATGAAACTCTGTGAGCTGTAGTTTGAGAAGGCCTTTAGCCTTCTCTGCCAAAGAGTTGTGATGCCTCACCAAACTACAAAAGCCAGAATTCCATAGCACTGAGCCATGGCAGTTAAAGCAGTATCAAACTACATTAATTCTATAATGTAGATGTATTCCTTGGGAATCCCAAAAGTGAGAAGTGCCCCTAAATGCTCCTAAGTGGTATGTTTTGTTTTTCCAACGACAAAATATGGTGGAAATGTCCTCTATGCCCCCTAGTGGAATGAAGTTTTTGGATTTATTTATTATTATTATTATTATTATTATTTTGCTAACATTGCTTTTTGACCCCTGGGAGGCTCAGCTCGAGTGCATTTGTGAACTATCTGGAGACACAAACACAGGGAAAACTCATCTGGATCTGTGCCCTAGAATCTCCCAGAAATTATCTTATTCATGCTCTTTATTCGAACTAATAAAATTCAGTCAGGACAGGCGATAACATTTATGATCTGAAATTTTTAGAGCCTTTGTGACTTCTGAAGGTAATTTTAAACTATTACATTGTTATAGATACTGCTATTACCTATGTCATTTTTAGAGATGGTACTTTTTGATAACAAAATCTACTTTAAGATATTGCTGAGCTTTGTGCACAAAATATTTTCCTGTTCACATGCATGAGCCAGAGACCCACAACTGATTATAGATTTGTGTTAGAAATAAACCTGGAACGATAGGCAATTACTCTAAACAAGCCGTGATTCAAAAGCAAACATTAAACCATGACTTCAGATCCTGGCTTGTTTAGAAGCCATTAACAAAAGTTGGATGTGATCAACCCGTATAGCTAAATGAAATGAAATTCTTAGCATGTTTCTTATGCAAGAAACAGGGCTTCTGAAAGAGGGTTATTCATATCTCATCTAAATCTGAATATGGCCATCCAATAATAATAATAATAATAATAATAATAATAATAATAATTTCTACCCACTGCATTTCTCTAAAACAGTGGTTCCCCAACCTGTAGTCCGTGGACTATCAGTGGTCCACAAGAACTAAAATATGGTCTGTGGTCTCACCATTTCTACACTGTTGCAACAAGAGCAATTGGTCTCGAGAAATCCTCTTATAGTGCCAAGGTTTATTAAATATGGCTTTCTGTGGGTGAGCATATTGCGACTACTGGATGATATATGTTCTGTGTGTGGTTTATCCAATGCAATTTTCTGAATCAGCACCCTAAATAACCAAATTGAATCTAAATTTGAGCAAAAACCGATTCATAACCCTTTTGGTACTAATGTTGGAGAGTGATCCCTGGTCAAATGGTCCCTGGTCAAAAAAGGTTGGGAAACACTGCTCTAAAACCTATTGACATACCTAAAACACTTCACAGTAGACCTAAAATGTCTTCTTTAAATTTCATTTATTCAACATTAATTACATATTTGGATGAGGAAGCTCTTATCTTCAGAACTTGTTTTACCTAAAAACTGTTGTGCCATAACACTGTCATTTAGGCTAATGAAATTTCAATATCATTATTGAAATTACATATCAATATTACAAACATCAACCTATGTTGGAATTACTGTATCACTAAGAGAGGCAAATTATTTTATGCCCTAATGGGAATGTTTTATATATCAAGGGAGGATGACCTAGCTTTGTTATTTCCCTCTCCCCCGCCCAGACCCAGCTGTGTCTACTCTAAAATGACGGAAACAGGAATCAGGAATTTGGGAGTCGAGGTGTGGAAGTACACAACTGTAGTGAATTTGGCCCTGCAAAAAGTTCATTGAAAGGTACAGGGGAGCGCGATATGGAACAGAACCCATTGTGTTTGATCAGGAAGTGCAGAGGTATTTCAATGACACTGTCTTCCCACTCCAGTTGACCTTGAGCGGAGACCGACAATCCAGCTGAACAATGTGTGTATTTTGCACTGCAGCCGGAGCACACTCTTCAGAGGACACAGCTGAGACAACATTTTTCTCATAACAAAAACACATTCCCAGGAATAATGAAAAAAGTAACTTCATACACCAACAGACTTTGCTGAGGTCAGTAGGAGAGTCTTCAGAGCTTTGTAAAAGACCTAATCTTTCTGTAATTAAAAAGCTCATCAGAAACGATGGCTCAGAATTAGCACTGGGGCATGTTGTGCCCTTCTTCTGACATCATTCCTGGATCTCCATTGACGCAAATGAGTTCAGGCTAGCTGTTGGGACTCGCAAGACAGGTGTACCTACCTAGAATGACCAAGATTTTTCAAAACCCCATCCTGTTCTCCAAATCTGTTTGTTTTGAACACACTTGGTTTTTGTGAGGGTGGCCTGCTCTGGAGTGAATCAAGATTTGCCTGGTGCTTTTGTGAATTTGTTTGAATGTGTAATATTCTTGCCTGGTGCAGGGCTTAACCAGCTTTCTATCAATCATCATTCTTTGAACTCCTGTCCAGTTACAAACACACAATCCCTTTCTGAATGGGCTATTCAGTCCAAAAATGATAGCTCCTGGGCATGGCTCATTCTTCGCTCTATGTTTAGAGAAACTGTTCTGTTTGCCAACTCCAGAAACCAACCATTCCTGCGTAAAATACTACTGTCACTGTGCCAAGCAACCTGCATTCCCAGAATCAGCTCAGGTACACTCTGGACCCATGCTAAGCAAGAAAAGACTTGCAGTGGGCCTCATTGGGCATTCCCTCTGAAAGTGGTCCACTATTCACTCACTTTCACAACCATTACTCCCCTTTCTGCTGTGATTTCAAACATCAGGATAGTAGGGATTAATAACTATACAAGGACTGATCTGGCTGAACATTACACATTCCAAGGCGTCTGCCCAAGCCCTTGAGTTAATCAACTCTGCCCACTGGAAATTTCACTGGACAAAATTGGGTGTGAGGAAGGCGAAAGAAAAGTTACTGCACTGGAATTTTGCAGGGAAATGTGCTTCTCTTTTAAGTAATACCCCTTAAACTACACAAGTAGTGTTGCACTTGCACCCTCCACCAGTTTTCCATTTATCCCAAGTCTACAAATGATCTGAAATCATAATATATGCATAGCTATCACTTCTGAAGCTTCCACCAGTTGACTCTCAGTTCTCTCTGCCATGTTTCCTTATGGTCCTGCACAAGGTCATATATATATATATATATATATATATATATATATATATATATATATATACGTGTGTGTGTGTGTGTGTGTGTGTGTGCGCGCGTGCCTGAACTGAATCAGATGGAAACATGAAGGCAAGTATGATGGAGGCCAACAAACACCATAAACACCAATGAGAGCTGAAGGGGCAACGACAGTGGGAAAAGGGGGACTCAGAGAGATCAATTCTAGAAGCTCAGCAGATCTTACACAGCTTAGGAGCTGCCAAATATAAAGAGTATTTTATGGCACAACACTGCAGTTGTCCTTCTTAACAAGGTTTTTATTATGTTGGAATTCTAGGAAATGAATTTGTATCTCTTTTGCAAGAAATCCTTTGCAGCAAAGCACTTACCGTACTCTAAACCATCAAACCGAGCCATGTTTGATGCTACTTCTGCTGCACACAGAACGTGGTAACAGACGATGGAGTAAGAGGTGTGGGGGAGGCTCACCTCAACCACATTGGCACCAGCTTTCTCAAAAAGGTCAGCTGTCTTGGACCAGAGCGTCAGTGTTTCACGGGACAGTCCCGGTGCATTGTATTCCTTGGGGGGGGGGCAAAGGGGGGGAAACATAGTTGTATACACAGATATGCAAAGTGGATGCATATATGTGGAGCTTGTTTCCGAAAGGAACCAAATCCATCTAAACAAATTTTCAGGAATTGAAAAAGAGAACATGCTGAGGATATGCATTCTTTGGCTACCAACCCTGTACCAAAGTGATTTACATTTTGCTAGTTTTGATTTGTACATAATATTCTACTTCTAGCCAACAATGGGCTGCCATCTATAATTCATTTTTCACTTTTTTGGATTTGGTACCTTTTGGAGACAAAACCCTCATATGCATTTTATAATTAATATCTCGACTGGAACATTAAGAAGTATTCAAGTAGGTCATGGAGGGTTAACACAAACTTCTGATATGCACATGAAATTTCTCCCTCACTCTTTTTATGTGGCAGGTTTTTTTTTAACTAGTGTGAATCTAGTTACAAACTCAGTGCCGAACTTCACAGGACAGCAAGTTGACCATGACTGGGATGAGATGAGGGAACCAGAATTATGAGTTACAGTGGATTAAACTGCTGAGCTGCTGAACTTGCAGACCAAAAGGTTAGTGGTCCGAATATGGGGAGCAGGGTGATCACTCACTGTTAGTCCTAGGTTCTGCTAGTCCTAGGTTCTGCCAACCTAGCAGTTCAAAAACATGCAAATGTGAGTAGATCAATAGGTACCTCTTCTACAGGAAGGTAATGGCGCTCCATGCAGTCATGCCGGCTCTTCAGCTTAGAAATGGAGATGAGCACCAACCCCCAGAGTCGGACACGACTAGACTTAATGTTAGGGGAAACCTTTACCTTTACTTATCATTGCTATAAGTCGGAAATGACTTTAAGTCCCACTGCAATGTAGAATGTCTGACTAGGAACTCATTGGCAAAAAGATGTTCTGCTATTTCCCTCAAGTGCAAACTGAGGATTATTCAATAACTACAAAGGCGCTCCTCAGTAGACTTGCACCTTCTTTGGCGTTCACTTATTTCATAGACGGCCCCATTCCATATTCAGGATTAAAGAATACCTCTGCTCCCCAGAGTAACTACTGTGTTTATGTTTCTTCAAAATAGAACAAAAGTCCTATTCCAGTATTGTTGCCATTTAATTGGTAATCATGACTACTGGATATGATACATAGCAGTTAACAGGGATGGTAAAGCTTATTTTCTTTGCTTTATTTAGGAACTGCTTAACAAAAATGATCAACAGACCTTTGGACCCAGATATTTAGAATATGAATATAGTTCCCTACAACACACAGACATGCTTATCAGGAGTTTCAAATTTGCTGGGACTGGGTGCACAGAATCCCCACGAAAGTGGAAAGCTGTGAATAAAGTTTTTTTTACCTGAGTCTCTCTCTCTAGGAATTTCTAGGTCTTCCAGCATGACTCTGTGGCCAACTTCTGTTCCTAGACTTTTCATGGATATGGGAAACTACAGATAATAGTGAACCCTATTGAAATTATAGAATCACAGAGTTGGAAGAGACCTTGTGGGTCATTCAGTCCAACCCCATTCTGCCAAGAAGCAGGAAAATAAAGGACTTTTGTCCCAAGAATACTAGGGAATTGTGCTAAAGGACCTAGAAAATACTTATAAGGGACATATGTTGTTGGACATGGATAAATAAAACCACAGATACCTTATTGTGTATGTTTTTTTTAAACTCTCCATGTTGTTTTGTTTGAGCTGTTCAATGTGCTTTTATCATGTTTATTTACTGATTTTAATTTGGAATAGTTTAAACTGTTTGTATTGTGTTATCTCTATGGTACCCTGAGATCTCATGATAAAAAGAGTGGAATATAAATATTCAGTGTAGCTTGATTTATTTTCTCCCATGCCGACACTTACATGCCACTTACCTTTGGTATGCCTATGCAAAGATTTTTCAGCTCTGTCAAACTGGGCAGCTGAAACGGCTGAAAAGGGTCCTGCACGGTCGTAGAGTCTTTCAGATCATGGCCACCAAGGATACCTAATATACATAATTATAAACCTTATAAGGTATAGAGAAGAGACCAGTAGAGTATGTCAAGGGATTAAATCAGGATTGAGACACTGAGAGAAAGAGAGACATTTTATACCCAATATGGTGGCTGAGTCGTCTACACATCTTGTTAAAATGCCCGGTACATCCATAGAGTTAACAAGTGGAATAAGACCATGACGGGAAACTAGGCCATAGGTTGGCTTCAACCCGACAACTCCACAGAGAGAAGCTGGATTTCTAGTGGATCCGCCTGTATCAGAACCCAGTGCCCTGCGGTTGAAGAACAAACAGTGGCAATTAGGAGCAAACCACTTATTTGCTCTGAATTTGTAACATTCAGTTATGCCAAAGGTGCCTATTAGATCTGTAAGAAACTGAACAGGTACAGTTTCCATGGTACACATCATTTTTCTTCCTGGACTTCTTTGCGTCATGAAGCTTACATACAGAACTTCTTTTCAGAACTGAAGTCAATCACTTCCAATAACAGTCTGAGGGCAGAAAATTTGGTTCTGCTGTCAAAATTAGAAATCTTATTGTGGTTCACTTTGTTTTCCTGGTTTTTACTTTTTTACTACTTTTTTTTTAAAAAAATGGTAACAGTGTTGGTATAGCTCAGAAATGTAGGAAACAGTCCTATATTTGCACAGTGTTAGTCTGAAAAGCCATGGTATCTGAACATGGATGTCAGATCAAAGCCTGGGATGAAAGGGGATTTCACTGCACAGAAGGAGATTTTGTAAAATTTCATAGAACCCAATCCTTTTGTTCTGACTGGGCTTGAGCTGGATATGTTGTTAATCCCATAGTACTGAGAAGGGAGGCTGAGGTTATCAGTTACATCCCTTCCTCCACATTGTCACAACTAATTCTTTCCCAGCAGCACAAAATGGCATATCCTATTGGCACATGAAAAAAACAAACCTCAGTATTTAAAAAACTCTAAAATTATAATAGTAAATAAAGAACAACACTCAAACACAGGGGAACTCCAGACAAGAAACTATCAGGAACAGCTAATCACCTCTCAACAAAGGATTCCGCCAGGCAGTAGCCACACCTAAAAACTGTCAGGCCATCAAATGCTAATCAAGGTGGCCAACTGAAACATTCACACCTAGCTCCAACAGACCAGAGTTCTTTCTCCCACCCTGGACATTCCACAGATATATAAGCCCCACTTTCCTAGTTTTCAAGAGACCTCACAACCTCTGAGGATGCCTGCCATAGATGCAGACAAAATGTCAGGAGATAATGCTTCTAGAACATGGTAATATAGCCCGAAAAACCTACAAAAACCTAGTGATTCTGGCCATGAAAGCCTTTGACAATACATTAAACCTCAGAGTGCTTTACCCCATTCTCACTCCTCCTTGTAAGTGTTAACCTATGTGTATAGAGCACACTGTAAATTATAGAATCATAGAATAGAGTTGGAAGAGACCACATGGGCCATCTAGTCCAACCCCCTGTCATGCAGGAAAAGCAAAATTAGAGTTTCCCTGACAGATGGCCACCCAGCCTCTGTTTAAAAGTTTTAAAGGAAGGAGCTTCCACCACACTCTGAGGCAGAGAGTTCCACCATTGAACAGCTTGAATGGTCAGGAAGTTCTTCCTAATGTTCAGGTGGAATCTCCTTTCCTGTAATTTGAACCCATTACTCTGAGTCCTAGTTTCAAGGGCAACAGAAAACAAGCATGCTTCCTCTTTCTTATGACATCCTCTCACATATTTATACATGGCTATCATGTCAGCCTTCTCTTCTGCAGGCTAAACATACTCAGCTCTAAGACGTTCCTCATAGGGCATGGTCTCCAGATCTTTGATGATTTTAGTTGCCCTCTGTTGTACACCTTCCAGTTTGTCAATATGTCTTTTAAATTATGGTGCCCAGAATTGGACACAGTATTTGAGGTGATGTCTAACCAAAGCAGAATAGAGAGGCACCATGACTTCCCTTGCTTCATTGGCTTTTTTAGCTGCTACATCACACTGTTGGCTCATGTTTAACTTGTTGTCCACTAAGACTCCAAGATCTTTCGAACATGGACTGTTGTCAAGCCGGGCACCATCCATTCTGTATCTTTGCATTTTTTCTGCCTAACTGTAGTAGTATCCAACATTTTTCCTTGTTGAAATTCATTTTTTTAGTTTTGGCCCAGCTCTCTTATCTGTTAAAGCCATTTTGAATTCTGATCCTGTCCTTTGGAGTATTAGCTATCCCTCCTAATTCGGTGTCATCTGCAAATTTGATGAACATGCCCTCTAAACCTTTATCCAAGTCATTAATAAAGATGTTGAGCACAACTGGGCCCAGGAGCAAACCCTACGGCACCCCACTCGTCACTTCTTTCCAGGATGAAGTGGAACCATTGCTGAGCACCCATTGGGTTTGGTTGCTTAACAAAGCTTCTAAGCTTTGTGGAGTACTTAGCAGCATATCATACTATATTTCTATAGTGTTATGTTCTTCTTCAGTTACCATAGCATTTATTTATTTATTTGCGACATATCTCGCCTTTCTCAAGCCCAAAGGTGACTCAAGGCAGCTTACAAATTGGCAGCAATTCGATGCCATAACAATCCACAATATACAATTAAAATATTTAAAACAGCATTATAAAATCAATATAAAATCAATACAATACAAAAACCATTGAAAACATATAATAACCACAGTATTGTCCTATGGAATCCTGGGATTTGCAATTTAAGGAGGGGCCTTTCGAATGATCAGTAAACATTCTTGGGCCTCACTAAACTACAAATTCCAGGCTTCCACAGGATGTTGCTATGGCATTTAAAGTGGAATATAGTGCTGTAACAGTGTGATGTGATAAGGATGCTAATATCTTACCGGTACTAATCAAATGCTATTAATAATGAAACTGCTCTTAAGTCTCTTACGCAAAGGACGTGAAAGATGACACCGCAGCAGCACTGCCTCCTGAGCTCCCACCAGTTATCAACCAGTTGCCGTCTTCATTTTGAGCCTTAGGGTTTTGCAGGCATTTCCCCTTGTACTGTCGAGAGTAACTCCAGGGGTTTCTAACTGGTCCGAAGGCTCCATCTGTACTCCCTGAGCTAAGAAGAGAAATTGTTAGGAAGCAAGAAGACAGCTTATAAGGCATCCTTTTTTCTCTTTAAACCTTTACTTAAAAATGAATCATAAAGGCCCATCAGTCCTGATGTTATACATTAAGGAATTCAATGAGAGATGAACAAACTGGAGCCCTTCAACATGTTTTATTCTTTAGCCATTGGATGGTCTGGAGAACAGCTGGGGAATTTAGCATTTTAGATTTGAATTGTGGAGTTAACGATGTCTACAGCTATCATAGTTTATAGCATGCTGCAACCCTATAGTGTTGGGAATAACACCTATACACCTGCTGGCTCTATTTTATACAGTGGGATTTCTGAACTTGGAAACATGTGGCCCTCCAGATATTGTTGGATTGAAACTGGCATCATCCCTAACCAACAAAGTAAAAATCTAGTAAAAATCTAGTTTCATAGAATTACAGAAACTGGTACTGAATGCAAAACCTTTTCCAGCTAGCTATCTGTTTCCTTTACTAAAAGGGAAACCTCTACTGACAGAAGTTGAAAACAGGTTGAAATAGTATGACAAATTCCTCCTAAAATCACAGGATAGGCCTTAATAATCCATCCTCGTTAAGGCCCCTTCCACATTGCCCTATATTCCAGGATCTGATCCCAGATTATCTGCTTTAAACTGGATTATGAGTCCCCACTGCCAGATAACCTGGGAGAAAAAGAGATACCCTGGGATCTGATCCTGGGATATAGGGGCAGTGTGGAAGGGAATGCCTTTTTGTCTTGGAAGTAAAGGGGCTCAATGAAGCAAAAAGGATCTATCATGCCTCTGTGACAGAATAATTCCCAGAATCCCTTGCTTCGTATGGCCAAATCCTGAATAACTGTATAGTTAAAAAGAAGTGAAGCATATTGCAAGTATCACATGGTCAGATCTTAATTGTTTTTAAGTCAACTTACCCCATAGCAAATTCATCTAGGTTTGTTTTTCCAAGAAGTATAGCTCCTTGATCCAGTAATTTCTGGACAACTGTTGCATTGAAAGGGGGGACATATCCTGAAAATGGAAAGAGAATTGGCTGAAGAATGGGGCATGTCTGGACAAATCAATAAGCCTGATATGGTAATTTGTTGGGGGCAATATCTTAGCTAACTAGGATAAACTAAGAAAATAAAAACTTTCTATTACCCTAACCAGAATCCTGTTTTTTTTTACTCCCTAACAAGTCAGAATTTGAAGCTAGAGTTTGAAATGGTTTTTTTCTTTCCTAGTTTCCTCAGGGTTTTAGATTTAATAGGGTCATTTTCCTGGTTAGTTCAGCTACACCTGTTGGTATGGCGAGCCAAGAAGGGATAAATGGTCAACATGTTCATGAATATTAACTCAGAATTCTCAGCAATCTGTTTCATATATGATATGAGCTACAACATTTGGCATATTTTGTTATGACCTTCAGCCAAACGGCTCGAAAGGTAGTTCATTATAAAAATATATGCAAACAAGAAAATGAGAACAATGCTGCCAAACAAATGTTATAATAGAAGCAGCGAGCGAAGGAACCCAGGATTTTTAAAACTCAAATGGGAACATAAAGACGCTTGATGAGAAGACTAGGGGAGCACATCTAGGGAGGATTGTCCGTAAGAGGGCCACATCATAACAAAAGGCCTCTTTGTAATCACCAAATATCATATGGAGGACACCTAGAGGAAAACCTCCATTGCTCACTGCAGTGCATAGGAAAGAGGACATGGGAACAGGTATCTGTCAAATCCCAAACTGTGTATGTAGGACTATAAAAGTAAGCTTAAATTGTGTTCAGAAACAGGTGGGAAAGCAGTTTGATTCTTGAAAGATGTGATAATGGCCCAATATCTGATGGTCTCAGTTGCAAGCCTAATGTTACACTGGGATTTTAGTACCATGTTCAGCATACTACCTGAGGTTATTTTATAATAACATAATGTGCCAAATACAGCAAATAATTAGGCTCATGAAAAATACAGCTACCAGGGTTAAATACAGCTGCATCATCACATTCTTAGGCACATTTAAGATCGCTCCATAAAAACCATCCAATCAATTTACTCATCAGTTATATTCTCCTGCCAGTAAATGAATAATTTCAAGTCTGAACAGAAGCACACTGTTCTCTTTCTTTCACAGACTAAAGAGCAGAGCTTCTGGGGTGTTGGCTTATTTTAAACACATTACTTTACCTTTTAGCATAAGGGACGCACATGTTGTCTCAATTCCAGCTGTACTGAAGTTATCCTTCACAGCAACAGGAACACCATCTAAAGGTCCTAGACTCTGACCTGTATTGTAGATAGTACAAGGATATGCAATTCAGTGAGAAAAAAATTGTATCCAAGTCCGATGCAACACCGAGTTATGGAAATTTAACTTTTGCTTGTTTATGCCCAACTTGAGCACACATGGCTACTGAGCAGCTGATGTCTAAACAGATTAGGCAGCGGTATAAAGGGAGCACACCCAATTTCCTTTCTGATTGATTCTTGAAGGCAGCCTTTCTCAATCTGAGTCCCAGGCATTTTATTCTTCCTCCCATCATCCCCAGAGGGATGATGGGAATGGTGTCCAAGAGCCTGGTAGCACTGAGATTGTGGGACACTGCTTTAGAGGAGCCTGGAAACAAATTTATCCAGTTATCAAGCAAATCTAAATAAAGACTGGGACTAAACATTCCTACTGATTAGAAGCTTTTTCCTCAATCAATTTAAATGGAAATGCCTGAATTAACCTTCATTTAGGTGAAATAAGCACATCATTAAGTAGGTCTGTGGCAACTGATCTGCAATTCTAAATTTACATATATAATTCTGTGTGTGAGAGAGAACCCTGTAAAATTTGGGACCCATCCACCCCAAACAATTATAGTACTGTTATTCCATGGATTTGTAGTTTGGTGAAATGCTAGACTGCTCTGGCTGAGCTAAATGTGTCTCCCTAAATTGCCAAACCCAGGATTACACTATTAAAGTGGCTATTAAAGGGGAATCACAATGCTATTCAGCCAGTCCTTCATAACCACAGATTCAACCATCCAAGGCTTGAAAATATTCTTTCCTCCCCCCCCCCCTTCCAAAAATCAAAACCATGATTTTGTCATTTTGCACAATATTACTGTGGAATTATATGTAATGGGACTTAAGCATCCATAGATTTTATTATTTATGAAGGTACTGGAACCAATCCCTAGCAGATGCCAAGAACTCACTGAAATTGCATTGTCTGTGAATATGCTCCAGAACTCAAGATTTCTTGTTTTAGCATGTAAGTGCTAAAGATAAGGCATTACAGCTCAAAAAAATCACTACATCTGCATCTGTGATCTTCACAATGATAACTACAGGAAAATAATGCAGGTACAAACAGAAATTAAAATAAAACCTGGGACCCAAACATAATTGTACATATAATTTTATAACACAGAGAAAATGTCTTAGTGGATAATGTAAACATGAAAAATGTTGTTTTATTTTTTTTAAGAGAAAAGCAATCACTTGGGGGAATTAATGTACCTTTCTTGTACCTCTTTTCCGATGCTTCAGCCTGCTTTAATGCTGTCTCTTCTGCTACAGTGATGTACGCATTAAGGAATCTGGTGGCTTTTATGAGGGAGAGACACTTCTGACAGAGCTCTGTTGGACTTACTTGGCCTTCCTTTAGTGCTGCAGAAATCTGATATGAAAAAGATTTCTATTTTAGGAAGAATTTAAATAGCAAACTTTAATAATGTCTAAGCAGTTTTCAGAATGACCACCTATATTTTAAAAAGCAATTTCAATGACTTATGAGATAATACTATTAGAAATTATATGATACATTATCAAAATGTATAGTTGCAACATTGTCACAATACAGAATAACATTGGATTTAGTTTTGCAAACAGATGAGAAATAAGGTCAAAATTTATATCTGTTAAAACGTGTTACTCATAGATCTTTTTCTTATATAATCAGAGGTAGATGCTCTGTTAAGACTTTTGGGATTATTTTCCATATTATAGAATCAACAAACATACACATATATTCAGAGAATGCAGTCTTGTGTCTATTTACACAAAACAGAGATGAATATGCTTTCTCCATATTTGTTTACATGAAGTACGGTTGTGAAAGCATTTTCAGGATTGTGTTCTCAAAATGTAAACATACCTTCCATTATTTCACAGATGACAACTGGAACCCAGAAAGCCCAAGCAACTAAGTCTGGCCAAGGTGGCAAAACCTATTGATTGTTTTCTTTGTTTATTTAATTTATATCCTGCCTGTCTCCCAAGTGAAATTTACAAAAAATCACAATAACTTTAAAAAGATTAAACTAAAACAAAAATGGAAAAGAATTAAATATCAATATATTTTTTGAAAAGCATGATTAAAAACACTTAAACATTTTAAAATATAATTTCTAATATGAGATTAGGAATACTTCACATACATACTGCTTTTGTTGGGTGAGCTTATCCCCGATATCTGTGGCAAGATTTGTTCCGAATGAGTTTTTTCCTTTGTTTACTCTGAGGTGGAATGTGGCCTGAGCAAGGTCATCCACCAGTTTCTATGGCTGAGTGGGAATTCAGATCCAGAGGGCCCTTCCACAAAGCTCTATATCCCAGAATATCAAGGTAGAAAATCCCACAATATCTCCTTTGAATTGGGGCCACTTCCACACAGCTCTATATCCCAGAATTTCAAAGCAGAAAATCCCACATTATCTGAGGGTGGACTCAGATAACCCAGTTAAAAACAGATATTGTGGGATCTTCTGTCTTGATATTCTGGGATATAGGGCTGTGTAGAAGGGCCCTGGGTTATTTGAGTCCACACACAGACAATGTGGGATTTTCTGTCTTGATATTCTGGGATATAGGACTGTGTGGAAGGGCCCCCAGGACCATTCCAGACAGGCCCTATATCCCAGGATCTAATCCCAGATTTTCTTATTACCCCAGATTATCTGGTAGTGCGGACTCATATAATCCAGTTTAAAGCAGAAAACCTGGATCAGATAGTGGGAATCTGGAAGGGCCTCCAGAATATCAAGGCAGAAAGTCCCACACTATCTGCTTTGAATTGGGTTATCTGAGTCCACACTACTATATATTCAAGTTCAAAGCAGATAATGTGGGATTTTTTTTTACGCTGTGTGGAAGGGGCCCATATAATACTGTTCAGTGCAGTTAACTGCATTATAAGGGCCTATGCTGGCCATGTAGTGCACTTCCAAACTGTATTATATGGAAGAGTAGATCCAGTCAAAGTTCAAAAGTACATTGGCTCTCACATATACTATTGAATGGATTTGATTTATATGCTGCCTTTCCCCCAAAGTGGGACACAAGCCATCTTCCAAAACAATTTAAAATGTTTATTGTAAAATTCGTAAACAGCTGCTCTGCAATAAAAATTCACTTCCTGTTTGAATAAAAATATATTTGGTCTGCTGGCAGAAAGAGAGCAGGGAGGGGGCCAACCAGTAGAAGAGAACTGCACAACTTGGAAGCAGCCATGGAGGACCGCATGTCCTCACCAAATGTATCTGTGAAGGGCATGAGGAAAACATCCTCTCCAACAGAACTATAAAGCTTGCACTGTCTTGTATAATAAGATAGTTTTTAAAATAGCCTGCACCCAGGACTGACCAGGAACATCTGTTTTGTCTGGATTAAGTTTCTATTTGTTCACCCACATCTATAGTCCATTGGTAACAACAGACACCTGGTCTAATGCAGAAAAAGTAGGATGACAGAGGATTAACAGCAAACTGAGATAGTTGGTGGGTATGTGTAAACAGATAGGTTTCTTCTATTTTGTGTGTATGGTAGTGGGGGACAATAGCAGTTTAGATTCCTACTCTCTATACAATGACTTACAAAGAATAATCTATGCGTACATGCATTACTGTCTTGATTTCCTTGCAAAGATAAGTCAATGTGTACTTTATATTTTGAATATATGCTTGATTTAAACATGGTTGTGGACTTTGTAGACTTTGTAGAGAAGCTAAAGCGATCATATATATGTATGTGTTGAGAAATCTGAATCTGAATGAAAATAAGTGAATATACAAGGATTATATTCAATAGGCATGCAATAGTTAAATGGGGATCATCACTTTATTTCAAACACAGAATAGTCTGAAATGACAGTGTAAAAGGATGTAGAAGACCTGCTTTCCTTGGTCCTGAAGTCTTCTCAGGAGGTTTTGCTAAGGGCCCCTCCACACAGATATATAATCCAGAATATCAAGGCAGATAATCCACACTATCTACTTTGAGCTGGGTTATCTGAGTCCACACTGCCATATAATCCAGTTCAAGGTGGATTTTATACAGCCGCGTGGAAGGGGCCTAAGAGTACCTCTTGCTGAAGAGATGCTGAGAGAGACTGTAATCAAGGGCTGTCTAACCTGATATCCTGCATCTGTTGGAGTGGATGTTCCATTATGGAGGCACTTTTGGCAGTGGGGTGACAAGAGAAGGATGGGGAAAGCTAAACACAGATGTTTGAGGACATGGTGTGCCAATGCTCAAGAATGCTCACCTGGGAACACAGATCTGTATTTATCTAACCAGAAGTAAATTCTACTAAGCTCAATGACACTACTTCTTAAATAAATGCAGACATAATTGCAGTGCTGCACATCACAGGTGGGAGCTGGCATGCTATAGAAGTTGGCTTGTTAGACTGCAACTCTGGAAACTGGAGTTTGAATCCCGACTTGGCTACAGAAACCCATTAGGTGACCCTGCAAGTCACACACTCTCAGCTTCATAGGAAGGCAAAAGCAATACCCTCCCTACAAATCTTGCCAAGAAAACCCCCTGGTAGGTTCATCTCAGGGTTGCCATAACTCATAAATTACTTGAAGGAGCACACCACCAACAACAGCTTTTCTTCTTTAAAAATCCCATTACAAAAGCTGTCTCTGAATTGCAATGACTGAGTTTGACTGTTTTGGTAGAAGACTGGAATATAAATAAAATCAAAAGCATCCTTGTCACATGGCATAGCTGTACTTGATTTTGTTGTATTACTCCAAGGACTTTAAGTGCCCCCATCCAGGTCCAAATAACTTACAAGGCACCAAATCCTATCTGGCCTTGGAAGCTAAGCAGGGTCACGTCTGTCAAGGAACACAAAGGGCTGCAGGCTGTATTTCCAAGGAAGGAGCCTCTGAGTATTCTATAAGAAACCCTTAAGGAATTCATATATTGACAGGTGACTTGAAGGCACAGGCAAACACTCCAACAATTCAATGCCAAGCATGATATAACACATAATAAATACATCCATACATTAAATAGTTAAAAAATACACATTAGAACTAGCTCGCCAGATTACAATTTCCATATTTAAATTGTCATCCAAAACAGCCCAATAAATTCTTGTCTTCCCAGTAAAACAACTAGTCTGTGAACTCTTGATCCTATAACCAGCATTTAAGTTTTGTCTGGAAGGTCAGAAGGGAGGGGGCAGATCTAACCTCATTAGGGAGGGAGTTCCACAGCCGAGGGGCCACCACGGAGAAGGCCCTGTCTCTCATCCCCACCGAACAGGACTGCGATGGCGGTGAGACTGAGAGCAAGGCCTCCACAGATGATCTTAAGGTCCTAGATGGTTTGTAGAGGGAGATACGTTCCAAGCTCAATGCTATGGAAACAGGAGTGTTGCAGTTTTGCAAGGCATTTCACCTTCTCTGCCCAATAGTTCTGGTGCCTTACTAAACTGCAGCTCCTATACTCCCATAACATTGAGCCATGGCAGTTAAAGTGGTGTCAAACTGCATTCATCCTACAATGTAGATACAGCCTCTTTCTGCTGGTGTGTGAGCAGGTGGGCTATAGCATGTCTAACAATGATAGGAAGGGTCACCACAGTGAAAACTGAAGGCTGCTCTTGTACCTTTAACATCTGTTCAGAAGAGAGCGGGCAAGGCATAGTGGTTTGAGCACAGGACTACAACTCTAGGGAACATGGTTTAACTCCCTGCTTGGCCATGGAAACTCTTTGAGGAACCTTGGGCAAGTCACTCTCTGCCTCAGAAATAAGGTCACCTTAAGAACTTAAAGGCACACAACAACAGCAATGAAAAAGAGGGAATTTCAGGAAGTGTTCCTGGCAGAAGCTTCACCTGTTGTGTTCCTGCTGGTCAGGTAGCTATGGGCCCTTCCAGACAGGCCCTATTTCCTAGGATTTGATCCCAGGTTTTCTCCTTTAAACTGGATTATATGAGTCTGGGATAAACAGAAAACCTGGGATCTGATCCTGGGCTAGAGGGCCTGTCTGGAAGGGCCCTATGATTACCAGAGTGAAAACTGGAGGCACCATTTCAGGGACCCAGGAGCAGCCTCCAGTTTTCACTGTAGCAAGAGCAGCTTCCTGACAAGCAGAATTACAACAGGTGAAGCTTCTCCCAGTGTAGCCATTGGTGTAGCCACATGAACCATTGAGCTGGAAGGGACCCCAAAGGTCATCCAGTCCAACCCCATTCTGCCAGGCAGGAATGCCTCTTCCTTCATGTACCTGCAGCACAGATGAGGCCAAAACCCAATTAGGCCTTGGATAAAATCCCACATTTTCTGCTTTGAACTGCGTTATATGCCAGTGTGGACTCATATAACCCAGTTCAAAGCAGATATTGTGGGATTTTCTGCCTTGATAGTCTGGGATATATGGCTGTGTGGAAGGGCCCTCAATTAACCAGTTCAAAGCAGATATTATGCATTATCAGTTATATGGTTGTGTGGAAAGGCCCTTAGGTGGCCAGGTTGCCAAGCAAGAGACTGAAAGGTGCTCCCGCCAATGAAAGTGAGGAGTCAATCTCTTGCCCCGCCCACCGGAGGGAAAAGAGCCAATCCCACCCGGCGTGTCCTCCCTCACCTCTCGGATCGAAGCGCGCAGCATCTTCCTCGCGGAGCCGGGCGGAACGTTCCGCGAAGCCCTATTCGGCACCCGTCCCTGCCTCCCGGTAGTGACCGAACAGGCTCATGGGCGCCGCCATCTTGAAGCCGCATGCTAACATCAGCGCCGCTGATTGGCTCAAGTCTTGTAGGAAGGGAATGTTGCCGTGTTGTTATTGGCCCCGGTGGCAGACCGTCCCTCTCGTGGAACTGAGAAAGGGAGTTTGTCTGAAGGAGACTTAGGGGAGAGAGAGTTCCGTGTCTGGAGGCTGCAAGTTTTACCTCATGGGGAGGGCGGGGGTGCCAGGCAATGCATTTCGGGAAAATAGGGCCTGTGGGTGACATAATCTGAAGGGAAGGAGCCGCCCTTCTTCCCCCCTCAAAACCCACCGAGCTTTACTTTCTGTGAACCTCAGAAATCTCCTTTCTTGGAAAACCCAACGAATTGAAGTAAATTCAACTGGAAGGCAACAACTGCTTCCTTCTCTGTCTTCCTAGGTCTATTTTACATTTTGATAAATGGAAATAATGTGAGAGATGCTCACTTGAAGGAAAAGGAGCAAAGCTAGAAGTTATCATCTTGAGATATCACGATTCAGTTCAGATTTGTGGGAAAGGGTGCCTTTGAGCTGCCTTCACGAACTTCTGGGTTGCTAAAGCAGCTTAATCTCTCCCCTTCGCCTTCACCATGTTGCCCAGGAAAGTGTTCAGCCTGTTTTGGGCCAGGCCTGGTTGCTTGGCCTCTCTCCCTGGAAGGGGAGCAGGCCCTTGCCCGCAGCCTCTGGGCCGATGCCTGCACGCCTCCTGCCCACGTTGGACCACGATGCCCTCCTGGGTGATCGACCGGTACGGGAAGAATGATGCCCTCCGCTTCACCAGCAACATGATGTTCCCCATCATACACTTCCCGAACGAAGTTATTATTAAAGTCCACGCAGCGAGCTTAAACCCTATAGACCTTAGCATGAGAAGTAAGTGCTTCCATACATAATCTAGCATCGTGAAGATATACACAAAAATATGTACAATCTAGCATCGTGAAGATATACACAAAAATATGGCATGATCGGCATTCAAGGGCATGTGCTTTCAATTTGCAAAAACCTCAGTCTTTACTATTTGCTAACAAGTTGTAAATAAGACCCACAACATGGAAGATGACAGAGTCAATACAGTAATGATATCTTAGGCCAAGGACCTAGGTAGACCAATAGAATTGGATAACTGGGAATACCTATGGCAGGGGTCCTCAAACTTTTTAAACAGAGGGCCAGGTCACAGTCCCTCAAACTGTTGGAGGGCCGGATTATAATTTGGGGAAAAAAATGAATGAATTCCTATGCACACTGCACACATCTTATTTGTAGTGCAAAACCCACTTTAAAACAATACAATAATTAAAATGAAAAGCAATTTTAACAAATATAAACTTACTAGTACTTTCATGGGAAGTGTGAACCTGCTTTTGGCTGATGAGATAGGATTGTTGTTGTTGTTGTGTGCTTTCAAGTCATTTCAGACTTGAGCGAGAGCCGTGTAAATGAGAGCCGTGTAATTGGAGGGCTGTATCTGGCCTCCCGGCCCTTAGTTTGAGGACCCCTGACCTATGGAACAAAGAATTCAAATTTATGTTATTGGGATCAATAGGAGAGAATCAATATAAAATGTTTTATAGGTGCTATATCACCCCAGCAACACTGGCTAAAGTAGACAAGGTATTTGCTGGAGGTGCAGGAAACAGAAAGAGCCATTCCTCCATATGTGGTGGAATTGTGTGACCATTCAGGCATTTTGGGATATGGTAATAGAGAAAACAATAATCAAAAGGACCAAGCAATATACCAATATAGCTTTGCAGCAGCAAGATTTAACAAAAAAGGATTGGAGGGAAAGAATGCGGGAATATATGCTAATGGCTAAACTAACCAATAATAGGAGGAACAAAAGTAATGAGGACTTTTTAGAAAAATTGAAGTTGGCCATGTCGTATCTGAATAGAGAGTCAGTAACATAGAGAAGCTCCATTAGGAATTTAGGTTTACTATGAACAAGGGCGGATAAATGGGCTTAAAGGCTTCATAGTGCTTCAGTGTTGGAAGTCATGGTGAAGGGTGCACAGGTGTGGGGAAGAGGTTTTTATTTTGTGTGGGATAGTGGTTTGGGGTGAGTGTATGGTCTGTGTTGTGTGTTAGTGTGTGAAATAGAAAAAATGAGAAGAAAGCTTAGACTGAAAACAGTGCATAGCATGTAGAAATAGCAAGTCTATATGTTTTAAGTTAAGAAACTGATAATAATATGTACTCAATGTCAGAATTAACTGGTTGATTGACTAAGGTAGATAGGCATGTATACATCAAAAATATTGTTACCTGACTATAATGGTTATGATTTGTTGCTCTGTTATGTACCATAACTAAAATAAACTGTTTTTTAAACAACATTATATCCCTGCCTTAATAACATTCCTATAAAAGTCTGCTGTCAAAAATCATAGTTTCTCTGGTAACACTATTGTTTAAGTATGTATGAAACATATGAAAATAAAATATATACGAAAATATAAGTAGCAATGATATTAAGTATGATATTATGGTTGTTTTGCTCAAAGCTGCTTTGGAAGCCCTTTGTGATATGACATGGGGATCACAAATCCAATCCATAAATAAACTTGGCATGTTAGAGAAGCAGCAACCTGGGGAATTTCATTTTAGTCCATGGCCGAGCCTCTTAAATCAGTGGGTTTCTCAGATCAATTTCCGATCCATGCTACAAGAATAATGGAGATCAAGTTCTTTAGATGATTGTGGGGATAAATATGAGATGGATAAGGCATGAGTGCAAGATGGTCTGTACATCTGTATAGATGCCCACAAGGCAAACCTCTGTGTTTTGTTTTTGCGCAGGTGGTTATGGAGCTGCTGCTTTAAGGCTGAAGCGAGATCCATTGCGGATCAAAACAACAGGCAGTGAATTTCCTTTAACACTTGGCCGCGATGTTTCAGGGGTTGTGATGGAATGTGGATTAAATGTGTCCTATTTCAAACCTGGAGATGAGGTAATGTCAAGATGTGAGTTGAAGAGACATGACCTATTTTGAATTGATTTAGAGATGTTCAACCTCAGTAAAAAAAACAAAAAAACAACTTAATTTGTTACTTTAGCCATGGTTTTCCCTCTCAGGCTAGAGGTGGAAAAGTGTACTTATACATCTTAAAAGTCAATTTTGTTGGTTCAGCAGGTATAAGGAAATTATCCCCTAAGGGAGACTTCTATTATCAGAAAAGCTGAACATTTTGTCAAGTGGGGTAAAGGTCCCATACAACTCCGTGAATCTTTGTAGTTCTCCCGGGCAACATATACACTACCATATAATGCAGTTTGGGCTGCATTATATGGTCAGTGTATAGATTGCACGTTGAACTGGATTATATGAGTCTGCATTGCCATCTAATCAAGTTTAATATGCATTATAATGGCAGTATAGATGGGGTGTCAGTCTCCTCATTGACTCTTGCTGAACCCTAACCCAGTTTATCAACCCAAACCCAACTCCTAGAACTGCTGTAACACTTGCTGTAGTTTCTGGGTTTTGCTAGTTTTTGGTACAACCTGTGAGGAGATGTGGAAAATGGCCCCTGGCCCTGCTGAACTTGTTCAATACTTCCCATCGTATACTACAATATAGCAAGTTAATATGCTATTAATTTCTTCTTCTCATAGAGAGATGATCTTCTTAAGGCTTGGAAAGTGTGTTATATTTGGCAAAAAGCTATTGATTATATTTACACAATCCAAAGTTCTTTGTGTGTTTAGGTCTGGGCAGCAATTCCACCCTGGAAGCAAGGGACTTTATCAGAGTTTGTTGTAGCAAGTGGAAATGAGGTAATGAACAAAACATTTTTTATTTATTGAAATAAAAATACACACAAAAGTAAGGCAATATGTTAGAAGTGTTCAATGCTTACAATGCAAGTATTGTAAGTCAAGTGAAATACCATATAATTCATATAATGGCTATTCCCTTAATCTATATGGCACAGTTTGATGTTTCTCTTTCCTTCCTTCCTTCTCTCTTCATTTAAATCGAGGAGGGAGGGGGGAAAAGATAGAGAAACGGAGATAGGTATTTAGCAGATTTTTTCATTCTCCTAGCTGGAAAATATGAAGTACCTTACTATACTTTCTACAATAGGATATATTATGGCATTGAATTTACATTTCATAGGCCATCAATAGGTTTCCATGCTTTAGTGTTTCAACATTGTAAAGGGGAAATGACCAGCCATTTCTTGGCCATTCTACTTGCCACAGGTAATCCGACTCTAATGTTGTATTTTACAATTAGAACAGTGGTTCCAAACCTTTTTTTGACTAGGGACTACTTGATCAGAGACCACTTTGATCAGGGACCACTCTCCAACATTAGTACCAAAAGAATCAGTTTTTGGTCAACTTTAGATTTTGTTTGGGGTGCTGATTCAGAAAATTGCATTGGATAGATCACATAAGCTCTAGTTTCTTATACAGAACACATGCCATGGTCAGCAACAGGGAAGGAATGGCAGGCGGCACAAAAGGAGCAGAAATTAATAAAATAAATAAAGAGAAGAAGGCTTGTGGACCAGATTTTTGTCCTCGCAACCCACTGGTGGTCCATGGCCCACAGGTTAAGAACCATTGAATTAGCGTGTCCTTACCTTAATAGCAGCCCAGTGTTTATGAGCTCTGCATTGTTAATATGCACAAACAAATCTTATAGGACATTTTACATGTGTGCACAAAAATATACACAGTAGAATATGTGAACATAATGATCTATTTACCCTCAGCAGTTGAAAATTTTAAATCATTTCCGTCCAGTAATAAGATACAACTCTCTTCATTTCTTAGATGCATGTCTGTCTCTTGCGTTTTGTGTAGGTATCTAGAAAACCAAGATGTCTCAGTCATGTTCAGGCAGCTTCCCTGCCTTATGTAGGTTTAACTGCATGGTCTGCCATGAACCAAGTTGGAAGACTAAATAAGGATAATTGTAGCAATAAAAGGTAAGTAGCCAATTGTGGCACTGGAGCCTCCCTTAAGGAGTGATAGACCTACTTTCTTTTGAATGTACTCAAGACAGAGAGTTTTCTGTTATATAAATGTCTGTGGGTAATGTTTGTGCTCTCTGAAATTTATTAGACTTCATGAAGTTTGTTCACCTTGCCCTATTCAACCACTCTAGGATTACACTGTGAGCTTTCTTTATTGGCACAAAGGCTTTTTGGACAGGATGTAAATCTTAATGTTAACAATATGTCAGTTCCTTATTCGTGACCATGTGTCTTCAGGTGGAGGAAGGATGACTTGTTCCTGTCTTGACCAAGAAAGACATGTAATTTAAAAATGACTTTTTGGCTTGCTTTTAGATATTGCTTTCATTTGCCTGCTTTTCTGCTTGTAGCAAAATTTCTTCTGCAATTGGCTTAAGGTGCAACACAATTGAGTTACTCCAGTTTCATAAGAGCGATAGAGTGTTGAAACGTGTTACAGTAGAAATTCAAACTTATGTGGTAAACTTCTGTCCTTTTTAACTTTCCTAGTATTTTGTTATGCTCTTAGCATATATCATTGGATATTTAAGGTAGATGAGGTACTTGGCTGAAGAAAGCTTTCTCCTATATCACCAGATGAATATTTTCCTTGCATTCTGATATAGAAAAGCAGAGAGTATATTTGGTGTTGCCATCTTGGTCTAGCATTTTGGTTTGATAGACTTCTACTTTAGCCTTGTCTTGTATAAAATAGGACTATTGAGAAGGAAACTTGGACAACAAAATGTCACCAGCTTCATTTCTTTTGAATGTTGGATTATAGAAAGATATGTGTGTGTACCTACTAATGGCTTGTGATTTTATTTCTTAGAGTATTAATCTTTGGTGCCTCTGGCGGAGTAGGAACTTTTGCTATACAGGTAACTAAGTTACAACTGATAATCCTGACCAATGTATTGAAACTTATGGGGATGACGTATGTGCAGAAATGTGCAGGAAAAGGAAAACGTGTTGTATATTCACTAGAGATGGTAGAGGTTGCCATGTTTGTGATTTTACAACAAATTGTGAAGCATGAAACTTTCAGTCAAGTCTCACTTTAGTCATACAATTCCATTAGCCAAGTCACTACCAGTGGCCAATGGTCCAAATCAGGGCATGGGTGGAAATTGACCCTTCCTGCTTGGCTCATGGGCTGCCAGTGATATTACTATGCTATCTTACTGACCTGAAGTAAAGGTTATTAAAGGGATGGACCTGCAATTAGAAAGATTCCATGTACATTTAGTATACAGTACTCAAGATGCGAACTGCTGGTATGTGTCAAAACTAAATTGTACAGGGAAGCTTTCTGACTTTGAAAATATATTTATTGTTTATTTAATTATTTATTAAAACATTTATAACATCACGAGATCTAAGGCAATGTATGAGTAAAATAAATTTAGGCAGATTAAAAGAAATCATTTAAAGCAATTTAGCGAATTCTGAACAGGTTTAAAAGGTTTAACATTTAAAAGTGTATCCATAGATATTTTAAATAAATCTAATTAAGTCCTGAAGGCCGTGTTTTGCTTGTTGTGGAAATGAAAGCTGTGTGGACACCAAATGGGCTTCCAAATAAAGCTTCACAATCGGGGGTGCCACAGCTGAGAATGCCCTCACAGTATGGTCTTTTTGGAGGGCTCCCCCATCGAATCCCAATCTTTTCATAAATGTATATAGGAAAGGACTTTGCAGTTGTGTATATAGGGAAAGACTACTTCAGTATTGGATTGGATTGGAGCTGACAGATGGGAGCCCCCCGGTGGTGCAATGGGTTAAACCCTTGTGCCGGCAGGGCTGCTGACCAAAAGGTTGGCAGTTTGAATCCGGGGAGCGGGGTGAGCTCCCGCCTGTCACCTCCAGCTTCCCATGCGGGGACATGAAGCCTCCCACAGGATGGTAAAACATCTGAGTTTCCCTTGGACAACATCCTTGCAGACAGCCAAGTCTCTTACACCAGAAGTGACTTGCAGTTTCTCAAGTCACCCCTGATACAAAAAAACCCTTTAAAATGGTTTGTTTATTATTTTGTTCTTTAGTAGCCCAGCTTTTTATGTATCTCTTTATTATGTAATAGCTTTATACCATGTCCATTTCAATTTGAAAATGATAATAAAAATTTCAAAATGTACAAATTAAAAAAAAACATTTACCCATTGAAAATGGTAAAATCCAGAAGCATATCATGAAAATTGCAACAACAACAATAAAAAGATGCATCAGACCAACTTGAATGAAAAGAGGCTGATTCCAAAACAATGCAGAATAAGTGTGCAAGACAAATCTCTGGGGAAAGTATGGCACACTCAGAGTGACAATTCTGAGAAGGCACTTTCTCCAGGGGCCACCTGCCATAGTTTGAATGGTGAAATAAAAGATAAAAGAGGATATTATGGCATGGACATCCACCTGTCAGGTAACCTGTTGCCCATTTTGAACTGAGCTTGGAAATGGCCTGGGAGCCAGTGCATTCAATTTCTGGCTCAAATGACTTTGAAAAAAGGATTAGAAATTCATGGAGGACATGCCTATTAGAATCCATATGGCCGTGATGGCTAAATCGAACCTCCAAGTTCAAAGATCCAAGGAAGTTCTCTTCCTGTTCATGGTGATGAAATGTTACAAGTTACAACATGATTCTTCCACCTTGAAATACTCTCATTAATGCCAAATCCAAACATGAATTATATTTATTATTTATATTTCACATTTGCCCTATGAGTGGGATTCCAGATGGTTTAAAGCTAAATTGTACAAGCACAATCCAAATATGAAATGAATAGTTGCATAGAACACCTGAGCGATTGCTCTCTGACTTCTTCTTTTTGGTATGTGTCTTTTCCCCAGTTAGTGAAAGCCTGGGATGCTCATGTGACAGCCGTTTGTTCTGAGGATGCCAGTGAATTGGTGAAACGCCTTGGAGCTGATGAAGTGATTGATTATAAATCTGGGAATATGGAAAAGGAGTTGAAAATGTTACCAGCGTATGTATTGATGCGGTTACATCATGGCTCCACCTGGCAACATTTTAAAATCCAAATTGGGTTTAACTTTCTGTGTGTTTAAACAAGTTGCCCGTCACTTATTCTGTTGCACTGGTATCATGAGACTCTTAATGACCATAAAATGATTGTTAGGATGAATGGACATGTAATATAAAGTGTCTGCATGTATCCTTTCTAGTCATTTGCTAATTATGGAACAAGTCTGTTTGAAATCTTTTACTATGTATATGGAGAAGGAGAGTATTTTACAGGCCCAGCCATTTTGAATACAGTATTTGTTTACTGGGGGGGAGGGGAGGGGGGAGGGGTGTGTGTGTGATATCTCCTAAATAACATTTTTGTTGCTGTTGTGATTGACATGTGAAATGTGATGCATGAGCAGTATCACCATGAACTGGATGCTGTTTATTACATATTTAATACTGTCCATGTTGCTCATTTGCCTTCTCCTGTTTGTGAACTTCAAAACAACAAAGCTCTACTTTAGTTTGTGTGTGTGTGTGTGTGTGTCAAGAGTGACTTGAGAAACTGCAAGTTGCTTCTGGTGTGAGAGAATTGGCCGTCTGCAAGGACGTTGCGCAGGGGATGCCCGGATGTTTGATGTTTTACCATCCTTGTGGGAGGTTTCTCTCATGTCCCTGCATGGGGAGCTGGAGCTGACAGAGGGAGCTCAGCCTTCTCTCCCCTGACAGATGGGTGGCCATCTGTCAGAGGTGCTTTGAATGCGATTTTCCTGCTTGGCAGGGGGTTGAACTAGATGGCCCATGAGGTCTCTACCAACTCTACGATTCTATAGGTTATGCCCTCAATCCTATTATATCACATTATCATATTTTTCTGTACACTCATTTTATTTTGTTTGCTTGCCTCTATTTTCTCTAGGTTTGATTTCATCCTAGATAATATTGGTGGATCCACCGAAAAGTGGGCTCCTGATCTCCTTAAGAAGTGGTCAGGGGCCACGTATGTCTCTTTGGTAACACCCTTCCTCGTGAATGTGGATAGACTTGGTGTAGCTGATGGCATGCTACAGACTGGAGTGACCTTTGGTGGGAAAACTATAAAGGTATGTTTAAGTTAAACCTATTTTAAAGCTTTGTTTTTGTGTGCCTCAATTGCTGATGCTTTTTTATCCACTTTTGACCATTCTTTATATGTATTTGTTTTTCAATTCAGCATCTTTGTAAAGGAGTCCATTACCGGTGGGCATTTTTCACACCAAGTGGTCCTTATCTGGATGAAATTGCTGATCTTGTTAATATAGGAAAGGTATGTCTGAATTGCTATTGATTTTACTTACCACTGCCTGCTGAAACATCAGTTTATTTAATCTAAACATTTTTGGATAGATGAGGAGTTGGCTATTCCATTGCCATTTTGGCTATTTTAATCGTGGTGTGTGCATTTATGTTCAATACACACACCAGCTTCCAAGGAGACACGAGGCTTGAAGTCCTTTGCTGGCCTATAATTTGCTAAAATCTGTGAACAGAGAGGATGAATACACAGAGAAATGAAACACAGCATTACAGAAGCTGCTACGCTGAAGGGTTTAGAAAAGAAGAATATTGCTATCTCCCCTTGTTAAGCCTCTCTAGATTAGTGGTGACGAATATTTACGAATAATATAAGTAGTAATAAAGAATGGTAGTTCTTAAGATGAGTACAGTGTTTTAAAAGTACTCACAGTGTTTCATATGCATTATTTAATGGCATTCCTATAAAATAAGCCAGTATTACAATCTCCTCTGGACTTGAAAATGAGGACGATAAATGTGATGATACCAGAGTCACGATTCAAAGCCGGGATTTCCTGGAAAGCAAGGCCTCTTTGATATGATACCAGCATTATATATTTAATTGATTTAATTACACACACACACACACACACACACACACACACACAGTAATCCCCCCCCCCCATATCCATAGTTTCTGTATTCATAGAGTCAACCATCCATGGCTTGAAAATGTTTTTAAAAAGAAGAAGCAAACATTGATTTTGCTATTTCATATAACTGAGACCATTTTACTGTATATAATGGGACTTGAATTTGGTGTGTAGGGGGGCTGTTACTAGTGAATATTAGGAACCTTATTGTTCTGGCAAAATCTTGAGGGTTTTTGGCTGCATGGGCCGACTAGAGCTGAACTTCCTGTTCTTCTAACATACCTTTCCGTTGGACAATCAAATATTCCTCACAATAGCATGATACTGCTTCATGCTAAGGGCTTCTTTTAGGTAATGCAGAAACATCCCTATAAGTCAGTGGTTCCCAACCTTTTTTTACCAGGGACCACTTGACCAGGGACCACTCTCCAACATTAGTATCGGTTACGAATCAGTTTTTGGTCAACTTTAGATTCGGTTTGGTTATCTGGGGTGCTGATTCAGAAAATTGCATTGGATAGACCACATCAGCTTCTGATACAGAGCATATGCCATCCAGAAGTTTCCATCTGCTTGCCCACAGAAAACCATATTTAATAAACCTTGGCACTTTAAGAGGGTTTTGCGAGACCACTCACTCTTGTTGCAATGGTGTAGTAACGGTGAGGCTGCGGACCATATTTCAGTTCTTCCGGGTCACTGGTTGTCCACAGACCACAGGTGGGAACCCCCGCTGTAAGCTATAGTGAACCCAGAAGCACTGTTGTGCAGTCACTTGATAGGGCTGGGAAATTTGCATTATGCTGGGAAGTACTTGAGCTGCCTTTGTATAGTCAATAGTTGAAGGGTGTGACATCTGCGTAAAACTCTGAACAGGTGAAGCTTGTACTATTGAGAACATTCTCAGTGTGTTTGTGGATGACCTGAGATTTCTTTTGTCACAAGATTAGCATAGAGGATAGAATTGTTTGCTTATGCTTTAGCTCTTTCTTTGCAGAGGGCAAGTCTTAAAGTCAGAGATTTTGTGTTTAGGTTAGATCTCATAGAATGACATCTACACACAATCCTCAACTGTTCCTGATTTCCTTTAGATGCATGTATACTGTTCCATTTTGTCTATGTACATTGTTAAAGTCATACTTGAGAGAAATTTCAATTAAGGTTGTGAGACCTCATAACCTCTGAGGATACCTGCCATAGATGCAGGCAGAACGTCAGGAGAGAATGGTTCTAGAACATGGCCATACAGCCTGAAAAACCTACAGCAACCCAATTATATATTTACTTTATATAATTATATTATAAATTGTTTTTTTTGTTTTTTTAGAAGTCAACATTGGTACATTTCTGCTGACTCCACAGCCCGGCCTTAAAGAATAACAAATTTGACACTAGGCCATCATGCCTTGCAGTCTGTGGATGGTGGAAACCCTGTTTAATTCCCTGATATTCCCAAACAACACTGAAAAGTATCTTCAGTCAGTGCAATGTACCCTCTGTGTAGAGTATTTAGGATAGTTAATTGTGGATGTATTGAGAGATGAAGCAGCTGCTCTTTGTTGTGAGCTTCCCCCATTCGAATGGGCAGTGACGTCCATTGAAAGCAGTAGTTTCTTCTGGAATTGGGGTATTTTGTGTTGCATAGTATAGCAAACAGGCACTTTTATAAGCTACATTGTACTTTGTGCAGTAAACAGATGCATGCTTAGTATCTTTTTTGCTACAGTCAGCTCTCCCCAGCATTGAGTTCAGAGTGAATCAGATGCTGACTTTAGGGATCTGGGAAAGGGGCAGCCATTGCAGTATGACTATCAGAGGAATAATAAATGTGAAGGACACGAGGCCAGGCAGGAAGTGATGACCGTTAAAGCAAAGTGGAATAAAGTGTCTTACTGTATAAAAAGAAAGATTCCTCTCAATTACAAGCAGCGTAAAAGTTCTATTAACTGGGCGGCCATCAAAAGGGAGCCTGGATGGAGTAGGATAGTCCGTTTTTGGGGAGGGGAGATTTGAAGGAGGAAAATGGTTTCCTCCATTTTCTCTGGTTATTTCTCCCCCCCCCCTCCCCCAATGTCATAAATGAGGGTTGTTTCCACAAGGGCAACATGGGTGAGAGGAATAACAGGAAAACGAAAAAATTGTTTTACTCCTTCAACCTCCCTTCCCCCCCCATACAATGGACTATCCTTCTCTGTCTAGTGCCCCCTTTTGGGCTCCGCTCAGACAGTAGAACAGTACCAAATACAGCTGTGATTTCAGTTGCCGCCACTTACTCATCCAAGGTTCATACAGCAATGGCCAATAAAAATAACACGACAAATAGTGAGTAGTCAGGAAGGCCTTGGCCAACAGTCTCTGCAGCCCTCCTGTTGCCTATGCTCTAGAGAACAGAGCCTTTCCAGGGTGAGGGGCTGGTCGCCTCTCACGTTATTAATACATTTCCATGCTGTGGGCTGCAGTCTGAAAGGTCTGGATTCTGCTACTGAGAAAAGTGTGAACTGTTGACTTCAGAAATCAGTGTTTTTATGGTGGGAAGAATATGGGAAGTGGACTGTCCACCTCTCTCCCCAGTATAAAATAAAGTCCAGCTGCATTAAATTTTATAAGGAAAGGGTAGATTGTTTCTGCTGCCCTCTTTACATTGTGAAGCATTTTTACCATTGTCTTGTTTCTCTAGAAATCAAAAATAAAGCTATGTAAGTCTGGAATATGAGTTTGCAAAGAGATGCTGAAACACCTTAGAGCAGTGGTTCTCAACCTTCCTAATGCTGTGACCCCATAATACAGTTCCTTATGTTGTGATGACCCCCAACCATAACATTATTTTCATTGCTATTTCACAACTATAATTTTGCTCCTGTTATAAATCATCTTGTAAATATCCGGTATGCAGGATGTATTTTCATTCATTTGGCACAAATACTTAGTATGTCCAAATTTGAATACTGGTGGGATTGAGGGGAGGATTGATTTTGTCATTTGGGAGTTGTAGTTGCTGGGATTTATAGTTCACTTACAATATCAAAGAGCATTCTGAACTCCATCAATGATGGAATTGAACCAAACTTTGGACACAGAGCTCCCATGACTACCAGAAAATACTAGAAGTATTTGGTGGCCATTGACCTTGGGTTTTGGAGTTGTAGTTTACACACATCCAGAGAACGCTGATGCATCTGGACCAAGCTTGGCATGAATACTCAATATGCCCAAATGTGGACACTGGTGCAGTTTGGGGAAGATAGACCTTGACATTTGGGAGTTGTAGTTGTTGGGATTTATAGTTCACCTATAATCAAAGAGCATTCTGAACTCCACTAATGATAGAATTGGGCAAAACTTCCCACATGGAACCCCCACGACCAACAGAAAATACTGTGTTTTCTAATTGTCCTTGGTGACCCCTCTGACCCCCCCTCGCGACCCCCCCAGGGGTCCCAATCCCCAGGTTGAGAAACACTGCCTTAGAGACTGAAAAGCTGCATTCTTTCCTTTAGGCTCTAAGGTGCTAAACGATCCCTTTGTTTACGTAGTCAACATAGCAGTTGGCTTATCTATCAGTATATACAATTGGGGCCCATAACAAAATGTTATATAGGTTTAATATCCCTTATCTGGAAATCTGAAATAACTCCAAAATTCAAACTGTTTTCTTGGGTGGTTGAGATTAGTGACACTTTTGCTTTCTGATGGTTCAGTGTAAGCAAACTTGGTTTCATGCACAACATTTCTAAAATATGGTGTGTAAAATGACCATCAGGCTATGCGTTGAACATACATACAAAACATAAATGAACTTGACTACCATCTCTGTGATATATGTGTTCTGAAATCTGAAATATGGAACATTCCTGGTACCATTTTGGATAAGGGATACTCAAGCTGTAGTATGCCGTACTATTGTTCATTGTCCTTGCTTGCCCTGCCCTCTTCCTGAATGCTCAATTTCTTTCCCCTTCACCACCAGATTTCTGTTTCTCTGAATATCCCCTCAGAAGTTGGTCAATAAGCATGCCCTCATTGGAGAATATGCTCAGTCCTTATGGAGCTCTTTGTGGTTTCTCTTCTAAGGCTTCTTTTTCAAAAGGGGTGTTTTGCTTTTGGTACTTCTGACAGCCCAAAGTGTTACCTGGTTTTTGTGTATGGATTAGACTATTTTACTACAAAAAAGACCCAACTCAGAAAACAGAGTTTGCTATTGGTATACTGGATGTCAGTTCAGAAGTCGCTGCTGCCAGGAATGAACAGCTGAAAGATATGTCTGACGGGACCCCGGGCTCAGTATGGGTTTATTCTTTCAGACTAGCAGTTCTGTATTGGTGCATGTAATCCTTTCTCTGCACAGAAGTCATCATTTTAATCTCTCTTCTCTGAACAAACAACTGTTCTGTGGCCAGGGGGCTGATGCGTAGTTGTAAACAGATAAGTGTTTTCATTGTCTGGTTTAATCTCCACTTACTGTCATGTCACTATTTGCTGACCTGACCGGCTATGAGCACAGGAAGAAATATTTGTCTTTGTCAGGTTGTTTGCCGTAAACACTGAATGGCATATTGTACTGGGTACACGGTCAGCCCTTTTCAGGTTTATTGAAACAATGAGTCTGGATCAGCCGGCTAGATAAAGTGTTTAATGTGCCAGATTGCTGGGATCATCAGTTTTAGCATTCATGCCACTTCCCTTCATTGCGGAGGGTCAATGATGCCATCAGACTGCGGTCTGCAACAGTATAGCTGGGTTTGTGGATTTGATAGCAGCCTCTTAAAATTGGGATCTTATAATGATTTCAAGTTAAATTGCCTACATTTAAATGGTACTGTAGGTTTCATAGAGCAGTGAAAGTGTGCCCCCTATGGATTTATCCTAGGAAATACTACCTTTTTTTTAAAAAAAAATTACACACACAATATACTGCTCTGTGTTGTGTGGCAGTGTGGTCTTCACCAAGGAAAGACATATTTACCTTCTTGGCCAGGATTTATTATTTATGAAGAGTTAATGTCTTGTTTCTTCTGAGATAAAATATGCAGTATTAAGTTAATTTATGGAGTGTTTTTGTTTGGAGACTGAGGACTTATAGTTTGAGTGGCAGAGGTATTGTTAGCCCTGAAAGCTTTGCTGCTTGGGTGAGATTGTTGCATATGAAGGCGAGAATCCACACATGCACAATGTAACGGAATGCCAACAGCTGCTCACAGGAGGCTCTGATGGAGCCTTTCCTGCCTCATGGTGTGAGTTGCAAGCGGTTCCCTTGTACAAGATGAAGCCTAGACTGCTGTGTGGGCATAGAAGGTCCTTTCACACTGACAATGGAAAGCAAGACTCCCAGTGTACAAGATCATCACACACAGTGACTGGCATCCTGTTTGTGACATATGCAAGTGTGTATCCTATGTGTGTTGTTCTTTTTTTGTCATTTGTCAGACGTTGATACTAACTTCCTCCCTTCACAATGACCAAAGTCTCCCCTCTCTCTATCATTGATGCACATTTTATTGTGATAGCCTTCCCTCCATTGCTATGATAATTCCATGGCTGGTGGGGTGGGGGAGGGTGAAGATGCATTTGGCTGTGTTCCCATAGGTTGATGCAATTAAATGATGTCATCATTCTGCATCTAGTTACCGGTCAAAGTCATACATTATCAACCACCCCCTTCCTCACCACTGAGAGATTGGGGAGAGGGAGCTACTGCTTGCTGCCATTCTCCTGAAAAATTCCCCTTTTCGAAGCCTAATTGCTTCACAAATCCCAGTATTCTAAACAAGCATTCTTGGGCATGTTTTATGGACATCCTTTGAAAGGAGGGGTAAAGCTTACTGTGTGGGTGGAGGAAGGACCAAAGGGTGAAAACTTTGCAAGAGAAATAGAACAGGGCCTTTGTCATAGTAATCAGGGTGAAAGGCCAAGGGAGCTGCAAGCAAACATTATAGAGGGCTGTATGTTTTCTCATACTGATCTAGAGAAAAGAGGCAAATGGTGAAAATCAGGATGTGGTGAATCAGGTTGTGACACTTTTGTCTCGTGGTCCTTGGACATGTCTCTCCACATGGGAGGGATTTATGACTTCTCCGCAAAGTCCATAAAACTAAGGGTGCTTTTAGAAAGAGAGCTAGTTCTGCCAGCTAAAAGTACCGGTAGATACACACTGATGGAGATTTAAACAGAGAAACTAGGAAGTCCCACACAATGTATATATTTTTTTGCATGTGCCAGAGGTCAAGGTGACAAGGACAAAAATTTAAGGAAGCCAAACACATCCTTCCAGAATGTTTTCTTGATACCTGTTGAGTGTACTTGGAGAAGTTGCAATTGATTAATTTTGACATGATGGAAATGTTTTTCCTATGTTTAATTGCCAAATGGCGTGGAAGCTGTATATCTTTGCTCTTCATCTATACTCCACTTGAAAACTCTTCTGTTGTCACTAATGATCACTCAGAGCTGATAGGAATCTACCTGAGGTCCTAGTAAATAGATGCAGTATTGAGACTCCATGAGCTGAGGCCTAGCAGTGCCCCAAGACTGCTTGACTAAGAGTTGGTTAAAGCATGTAGGCTATCCTGTGCTCTTGGAGGAAAAGTGGCATAGATCCCATAATTTGTATGATTTTATTAAGATAATGTAATTTAATTAGTTATTCAAGAAACTAGAGTTTGTATAAGTGATGACCTTGATGAAAACACTGCTTTGAGAGTATTTGCAATGTTTGATTTTTCAATTTTGCATATATGCACCGCCGAAACATGTGTCAACTTACAGTAATACCATGAATTTCATATGTTTTTCTTAGGCAAAGAATACTGAGTTACATCATAGTATATATAAGGCAGGGAACCTTCCCCTTTACTGCCTAATTAAAGACATCCTGAAAACATTATCAGAGGCACAAGTTTGTACTGTTGTAGATAAAATTTACAGCATTCTAACAGTATTTTTCTTCATTTGTAGATACATCCAGTTATTGATCAAGTTTTCTCATTTTCTGATGTTCCCAAGGCCTTCCGGAAGATGGAAGAAGGGCATGCACGAGGAAAAACAGTGATCTGTGTAACTAATAAAAAATAATTACCAGTTTGTACTCTTGATTTCTGTGAAATTTCTTCACCTTGTTTGGCAATGTAAATCATCATCATCTTTATTTCTATCCTGCTTTTCTCCCTAAATGGGACCCAAAGTGGCTCACAACATTTTAAAAACAATTCAAGTCAACCATACATATAACAGTAATCTATAAAATTAAATGTACAATAAGCCATAAACATATTTAAAAACATTCAACATAATTTTTGAACCCTTGATGTACTAAAGGTGTTATTTCAGCAACATGCAAATGTTATCTGAAAAGGTTTAATATTAGTCATGCGAAGAGAAAAAGATCTGTTTGCACCATCATTTTCAACTCTAGTCTGAATTGGGTGCTCCACTACTTGCTTAGATGAACTCACAATGAGTACTTTAAATATTTTTGTCTTACATTTTAAACGAAAAATTGGGAGCAGGTGTGTTGTACTAAAGTTGTGTGTGGTTGAACATTTTGGCACTTTTCAAAAACAAATTTAATACTCAATGTTTGAAAACTATTAAGGACCCTATCACTGGGAGATAATGCATCCGTGGACACATTTTTGGAGAAACCATGGCAGATGTATCATTTTCCATTTATTTGTGGCAATTCTGTTCCAAGTTTAAGCAATAATGTGTCAGGTATCCAAAATGTGCTGATACTACTTGCTCTGTAATGGCTGAAAAGCCCATTAACATTTGCAGTTTTGGCAGGGCTGCAACTCGTAACTATTGATCTGTGCTTCATGCTGTGCCATGTGATGCTTCAAATGAGACTCTTATTTTCTCTGGTGATAGTAGTTCATAGGATCATCGCTCCTCCTGGTTTTTTTCTACTTGCAGGACATTATGCAAGAATCCTGAGCCATAAAAGCAAAATGAAACAAGTTTTGTCCAAGTAATTTTTATTTGTAAAATATGCATTTATACAACAGTTTGGACATAAAATGCTTGCAATTGAGAACAACACCTTAAAACCAAAAACATTTTCTGTACCAAAAGAATCAGCAACATTTTCTTAAAAGGAACCAGAAAAAGGAACTGTAATGAAATATTGACTGCTGCAAAAATGTGTATAACAGATTGGAGTGATAAGGAAAAAACTGGAACATTTATATGGAAGGTACTAGTTTCCTAACAAACAATGACAAACTGAGAAAATACAGCGGTCCACATAAGTCAGTGCAGAACTACTAAAAACATTTTCAAGACACAGAACTAAGCACTTCAGCAAGTAGTAACTATAAGTGGCTTACATAGGAACATTAAAAACACAGTAACTAATGAAGAATAATTTTCACACTGGAAAATAGAACTAGAGAATTGTGGAGAAGATAAAATAATTATGTGTTTCTGCTGGAATCTTTCATTTTACTCTGGATTTTCTAGTAGAATGCAAAAGCTATATTCACATTTCTAATTTATAGCTTGTGATTGCTGAGATTACTGGACTTCCCCTATTTGTTTAGGGTGTGTAAAGCCAAGATGCTCTTGGCTTTACATGTCAGCAACAAATATGGCATCATATTTGTACATATAGTACAATTCAGAAAAATTACAGATGTGTAAATGTAAATCCTGGGGATGATTTACATGTATTTCAAAATCAGCAATGCTGTCTGTCTGTGGTATAGAGCAGCACCCATTTTCTTCAGCATGAAGAAAATAAAACTGGATTTTTAATGAAAATTATGTATGCAGACACCACAAAAAAAACCTTAACACTGAAGTAACTGACGACAAAAACTAGAAGTATAAAACATAATGTACAAATGTAAATAGTGAGTTTTATCTGGGAGACTTCAGAACAAAGGAAGTTGAAAAGCGAGCATTTGGTATAGCCTCTTGAGTAAAGCGTTCCCCTATCTCAATCAGTTTTAAAATTTATGAACTTCGTTACATGTTTCTATTTAATTTTTTTTTAAGTAGAAGAATTAAAATATGAAAAAAGTGCCACTTAAAGACAATGCTTGTAAGCTTGCAAGGGAAGGCAGCTGAGCAGATATGTAATGCATTCTGCTGAACACCTGAAATTTCAGTTGGCAGCAACATTTCTGGTTTATATATTTTTGGGTTTCTGTTGTTCACAATGTATCACTCTTTAATACATACTCTTATTCTATTACATTTAGTGATAATGCAGTATTTTCCTTTTATTTTAATCACTTGATATGTTCTAAAAGACTTCTTATGGGTAAACAGTTTGTCATTTTACATGCTGTTGGAATACTTGAGTTTTTAATAGACACATACCAGTGCAAAAAACTTCAGCATAGAGTAAAAGGACATTAAAACTACTTTTTGGAAATAATTTAGTAATTTATAATAGTTGTAAAGTAACTATTGGTGATGCATTTCAAATTTTGCAATGAAGAAAGAACAGACATTCAGAGGGAGGGCTAGTAGCCATAATATACACACATAACTAGATTGAAGGCTGACAGAATAATTCACCTTCAAACATTCCCACTTCCCCGAGGAAAGAGAGAGCCAGTCGTGGTATATGGCCTGCCCCTCCCTCCCTATGATGAGAGAAATTTAGAAGTGGTGAGCCCCACAGAAGCATCCTGGCTTTACATCAAATTTAAGAGCTGCAACTTGTATGGGGAGCCTACACCCCCACATCTGCATGGTAGCTGCGTGTGTGGTGAGGCTGGGTGCAAGGTGTCTGACAAAGGGAGTGAGTCAGCAAAATAGCTTTGCTTCTCTGTGCAGTTGGGGCCATGTCAGGGTGAAGGCCTGGAGAGTGCAGGGCTCCCATAAGGTGTGCTTAATTCTGTCGTCACAATTTCTCAAAGTCAAACATCCTATTCTTTGCTTCTCTTCTTGTACTATCCCTTAGATCTTGAGCTTCTGAATTATAACTTTTTTTTAGATGACCAGTGGTTCCCAGTACTGCGTCTGCCTATCTTCACTGGTTGAACTGACAATGAGGTGGTTTTGATCATAGTGCTTTCCTCCTAGAATAATAAAAAAATAATGGTTTAATATAGAATTTGGAATGCAAAGACAGTTACAGTGCACTACTAGGCTATATTTAATATTTCAGATGCTGCCTCTTTTCTATTCCTACATTTGTTTTCTTCATATAAGGCAGTACTCTTGACCCTATTCATCTGATGCTCACACA
Organism: Anolis sagrei; assembly: GCF_037176765.1. Classification (NCBI taxonomy): domain Eukaryota; kingdom Metazoa; phylum Chordata; class Lepidosauria; order Squamata; family Anolidae; genus Anolis; species Anolis sagrei. The sequence continues at coordinate 95,360,941 of NC_090021.1, forward strand.
TTTGTGATGCTTCAAATTATACACAAGACAGGCTAATCACAATGTACAGAATTGTACATTGTCTCCCAAGGATTAAAAAAATAGCTTTATAGGCAATATGAGTGGGCATTCTTGGTTGTTAACAGAAATCATGCTTCTACTTTAAGCAAAATAACAACATTGGTATGACAGTTTATACAAATAATATTCTAGGATGTGTACTATATTCCCCTGTGAGAGAGGCTTGGGAATGACTATTTGTTAGTAATAGCCTGGACACTGATCTAGTTTAAGATAAATGTTCTTTTGCTAATAACTCAGTGCACCTAGTAACAATATAATGAGATACTTCATTTTGGGGGGAACGGGGACTCAAGGCAACATTATTTTTGTGGTTATAGGTATTGGTTTCACAAGGCTGGAGTCCTGTACACATCTACCTGAGTTCAATGTAGACATATGATTCATGCTATTACTGTAATAATTCATTGTATCCTCAAGAGGGCATCAAAGTCTTTATGATCGAAATGCTCACTCAAACTGATTAATGCTTTCCATTCTACTTTTAAGGATACAATGGGACAAAATTATATTCTTATTAGACCAGAGATTTTAATATCCTAGCATATCTGGATATTATTCAGTAAATATTTATTAACTTGTGAAAAATGTATTGAGCTTCCTTGATACAAGTGATAGACAAAACCTAATAAATTTCCTAGGAAGAAAGGACTTAAAATAATTTGTGCTATCAATGTCTATTTTATACAGCTTTTTTTTTCGGGGGGTGGGGGGAGGAAGTGACTCTCATGATCTGTGACATGCAGTGGTTCCTTGAGGATGCCCAACCTCCAACAAAAGTTCATATACCTACAATGTATACAAAATGGAAATTGCTCAAGTGTTCAGAAGAAGACAGTCACCCTCATCATGAACACAAGCATACTACTACTCTGTGTTTTGTTGATGCATTATGTACACTGCAATTATAGCAATGATAAAAAAAGTTCACTCTCAGGCGATCTAACACCAGAGATATTTATAACTTACAACCACCGCTCTTACCTTTGATATCTAATACTAAGTGTGGCTTCATCTTGCTGTAGATCTTGCCATCTGGATTAATACTCCATTTTTGTTTGTCCTCATTCTGTTGAAGCGCCAGACCCAGTTTTGCACCAGGAGTTATCAGGTTTCCTACAATTGTCAAGCAGAAGTCTTCTGCCACCTGGGAAGTTAGACAATAAGAGTCAGAGCCTAATAACACTAATAGCTTTGCATCTCAGAAAATTAAGAATTTCAAGTTCTATTGCTATACATTGAGAGGTAACCCAGGAAAGTTACTTCTTTGTACTAGCACGCTCAGAATAACTTAAATTATTTTCAATCTTACACATAGAGACAGAATATAAATTTAATGAATAAATTAATTGGCATGGTCAATGGACATATTGGCTGGGGAATCTGGGAACTGAAGGTACCCCCTCCCTACAAAAAAAGATTTATAAAGAAAGAGGAAGAGAGGAGGAAAAAAGGAAGATTATCTTTAAGACTAACTTTTTATTTTACTAAGGGCTTTTGTAGATAGAAACAGATTCCTTTGAAACAAAGTCATATTAAGGCCTTAGTTATAAAGCATATCTATACACAGTTGTAGGAGTGGGATAGAATGTAATAGGATCCAGAAAGATGCAAATCTTAGATTTATAGGAATTCCCCATAGTATTCTATTAATATTTTTTTCGTGGCACAATTTTGCCATGTGGAAGATGAGGTCTTACTAGTGTGTTACAAAATGTTGAGAGCTGAAAGGCCAAACTATCACAATTATTTGACATTTAAAATATCTTGAATTACAAACACGGGGTATCTTGAAAAACCTTCTTTCTGCCAAAACAGTTTGTTGACTACAGTTAACTTCCAAGTGAATGCAACCAATGGACTTTAGTATTCTTAGTAAACACAGAAATATCTGAGGCTGGTGAGATAGTCAAGTTCATCATTTGGCCTATTCTATTCCCTCCCATCCCCAAGGACTGCAATCTGACATCCTTTTACATTCAGGAGTTTGTGGGGCTGGCAGCCTTTTTTTGCACCTCCCAAATCTCCCTTACCACTCCAAAGATAATTGGATGCACATATTGTTTAAAAATATATTTTTATTGTAAATCAAATACACCCAAATGTCCGAAATGCACTCAATTAACAAGCTCAATATGCTGCACCCCAACCTGTCCCGTGGCTAAAAATTGGCCAAAAACACAGGGCATGGAAACAGGAAGTGCTTGCTAGCTACTTCCAGACTGCACATTTCAACTGATTTTTGAATGAAACTGCCGTTAGTTATACTTGGGGGAAGTGGACAATTGCATGCATGAACTTGCATACAGTTGCCACTCTGTTTTAAGGGAAGATTCTAGGACTGAAGCTGGACTTTATTTATGTAAAGCATATATTTTATTACTGAACTAATTATACTGAGATCCAAGCTTCAAGAATTCAGTGAATATATTTGAATGCACTCAAATGAAGACAACTAAAGCCATGCTGTAGAGCACCTTTTGAGTGTTGAAATGCACGAATCTTTTTTTGTATTAGATGGGGTGTTAAAATTAACGCCCCTACTTTTATATTCTGCTTTAAGCCTACAGCTTCTAATCTCTCCCTGTCCAAACATGCTCTCATGGGTGGTTAAAATGGAACCAAATGTACCACTATTATAAAGTGGCTTGTGCAGATGAAGAGCCTCTCCCTTTGGCACAGTGCTTTGAGAGACCTTACACAACTTTTCAAAAGACATACAGATGGACACATGGCTTGTCACTCATGCTTATTTCACTTTGTTTGATGTTATAGCTAGAAGACAGCTATGTGCTTTGATCATAGAAGTATGTAACTCAGGCGGATTTTCTTTTGTGTTATTGTTTAGACTTTACTGTCGAGTTTGTGCTGATAGCTATATAGGCAAGTCATGTAGGTGCTGTTTGTAATTTGATGCAAAAATGGCTAAACTTGTTCCTACAAACCAAAAGGAAGAAGGTGGCAACATAATAATTATTAATACTTTAAAGGTCTGCTATCTGCAATTCAACATTTTTGCCCCATGTTTCATTATCAATGGCCCAGGTTTGGTTAACAGCCATTACACGAAATTGTTTCCAAATTGCTCAGGATCCTAAGTGAAAGGGAACAGCAGAGTAGCAATGGAAATAGAAATACAGGACTCCTCAAGACTAGTGCAAAGATGTGAGAGCTCCTGAGGTAGAGAGTATTACTTATTATTGGTTGTTTTGGCATCCCCTTGGAGCATCTTCAATCCCTGTAGAAGCTATGCAAACCAAGATCACAATCTTTTATGAGAAAGAAATGGCTAGAATGCTTAATTCTTAAAATTTAAAACATAAGGAGATTGTTTCATTTTCAGTTATATCCTTTTTTATCGTAAGTGAATAGGAGCCCTTGGTGGCACAATGGGTTAAACCCTTGTGCCAGCAGGACTATTGACCAAAAGGTTGGTGGTTTGAATCTGGGGAGCGGGGTGAGCCTCCGTCTATCAGCTCCAACTTCTCATGTGGGGACATGAGAGAAGCCTCCCACAGGATGGTAACACACCCGGCCATCCCCTGGGCAACCTTGCAGACAGCCAATTCTCTCACATGAGATGTGACTTGCAGTTTCTCAAGTTGCTCCTGACATTAAAAAAATTCATAAGTGAACATTCTTAACCATGTTTCACACAAAAAGCATATGTAGGATGCTGAATTTATGTATTTAATTATTTGATTTATATCTTGTCTTCCTCTCCACAGGATCCAGGATGCCAGTAACTGCATACCCTATCAAAACTTGTTTAATACACAACCTTACCCTGCATTTGATGAATCCGTCTTGATACATCCAGATTTGTTCATCAGTTTTAGTATCATCTACGCCTTGTATCCTTAGAAGATTCAAGTCATTCAGATTGCCATCAGTTGACATAAACTTTCCATTTCCTCTGTTTCTAAGTGTGAAGTAGACTCTTTTCTGTAAAAAGATCACAACATTTGAACTATATTATTGATATTAATATACCCACTATTCCCCAGTGTAGTCACTCCATATTGCTTTCACCCTTATAGCACCAATAATATTACAACCTGGATTAGAGAAGCTTACCCAACCACAGAGAGAGAAAGAGAGAGACATTCAGAAACCACCGCAATGTGAACAGGAGGGGACAGTTAAGGTGGTTGTCTGATGACACCAAATCGGGTTTTATGCCGTTGAGTTGTTGGGACTACTTTCTGCCTCCACAGTGACTGTATGTGTTGCTGTGATAACCATTCTAGGGACATGTTGCATCAGCCCAAGAATAACAGGTCAGTGTAGAGCCACCTTTAGTTGAGCTAATCATCTTCACAAAGCAATTTACTCAAATTTAAACCACTCAGATAATTTTTGGAATTGAGTGTTGCAATCTAAGTCATTATTTTGAAGTCCTGTATTTAAATAATCTAGTCATTTCTGCCAGAGTGTTGATTTGTATTGTTGTTGATGCATAACTTCAAGTTGTTTCTGACTTATGGTGATCATAAGGAGACCCGATCACTGAGTTTTCCTGACAAGATGTATTCAGAGGGACTTTGCCTTTGTCTTTCTCTGAGGCTGAGACAATCTGATTTGTTACAGTCACCTAGTGGGTTTCCATGGAAAAAAAGGATTAAAACTTTGGTCTTCAGAGTTCTAGTCCAACACTCAAAACACTGCACTATGCGGTTCTTATTTGTATCATATGCTATGATTAAAATGGCACTTTTTATCAGTACTATGACCAAAAAATTTACATATGAACACCACTACAGTGAAAGCAGAAAAATCTAAGTGCTTTCCACAAAGGACAGCTGTTTCTTACCTGCAATAAAGGTCTTAGAGATCCTACTTTCTGATAGCTACTGGACTCATACCAGTTTCGTATTTTGTTAGGTGCCAATAAAATCTGGCGGCCTTTATAATTATTGTGTTCATAAATAATCCATCTGAAACAAACCAAATGTTACTGTCTATAGCCACAAAGTGTACAAAACTTGAAAGAAACAAAATCCTTTTAAATTTTTCATAGCAATATCATATAGCATAACGCATATACATTTTAGTTCAGCAGCAACCCCAGATATATTATTATATCCCATGAAACCAGTAAAACTTGCTTCACAGAAATATTTTTAGGCTGGACGCACAGTGGCTATATTGCATCAAACAACAGTGGGTGCAATAAAGGCCACGATAAAAGCTGGTATCTAAAAAGTACTCATAAAAAGCAAGGCAGTGCCCCTAAGAAAGACAAGAAACAAGCAAGCCTTTTGTTTGCACCCACCACCCCATCTTGTACAGTACCATACTATTATATAATTGATATACATTAATTTCAAAAGATCTTAATATGTTGCCACAACAGTTGGCCTTGCCTTAGTTCTGAGTAGTTAAAATATGGGCAATGATTAGAAATTAAATATAGAATATGAAATTGGGGTTTGAGGTGGACTGGAAAACCACAGCTTTTTATTATGTATAAAGACTACCGCTGTGTGAGTTGATGTTATCTTGTGCAACAGGGCTTTTCTTTTGTGAAAAAGAAGAGCTGGGCAAGTCCCATTAGGGGACAGTCAACCACAGTTCAAGGAATGCTGGGGGGGGGGGGGTGTCTAAATTTGAGTCTTGTGAGCATAAAGGCTCAAATGGGAGTCAGGTGGGAAAAAAGAGAATAGAATGTGGGCAATCAGAGGGTTCATCTACACTTAAGGATTAGTGCAGTTTGACACCACTTTAACTACCATGACTTAATGCTGTGGAATCATGGGAGTTTTAGTTTTACATCTTTAGCCTTCTCTGCAAAAGAGGGCTGGTACCTCACCAAACTACAACTCACACAATTCCACAGCACTCAGACATGGCAGCTCAAGTGATGTCAAACTACATTAATGCTACTTGCCCCAAGATAGGGGTAAGATAAGAAAAGTATTTGGCAACAGTTGAAGAAAGAGTTCTGGGATTTCCTGTTTAGTTTGTCTGCTACATACTAAGTATTTGCTTTATTTTCTATAAATTAGTGTGACTATTCCATTTAGGAATTTCTAAGGAGATTGGTCATGCTTACCACATTGAATCCACTGGAAAACACAGCCACTTCTTTAGGAGGGCTTAAGCATAAAAGGGCAGGGTGAAGAGATCAAGGGTTGGAACTGCAAGGCCAGACTTGCGGGGACAGGGCTTTCTGTCACATTAGATCAATGGTTCTCAAACTTATTTGGCCTACCCCCTGGAAATAATTTTTTCTAAATCTTATCTTCTTTCTTTTATGCTTTCACCGCCGCTCACAGTTATTCATCGCCCTCAAATGTACCTGTGGTCATTACCGCCCTGCCCCCCCCTCCGGATCGCTGCAGCATCCGCCGGGGGTGGTAATGTCCACTTTGGGAATCACTGCACTAGATCCTCAGGAGCCCATGCTGGAGATGGGGGTTCAAGGACTGAAGAAGAGGAGACCTAGACCTAGCTGCTGATGAAAGTCCATGGTGACAGCCTATGATGGAAGTCTATGGGAGGCAGGCTTAGTTAGATACGACCCTATATCTGACTGAATATTCCACCATCTCCTCAAGCTTTTGTTTGAAAGGTAAAGCTAACCCTGCCGGGATCCACCTCTTATAGTTTCTTATGTAATACAGATTAGCTTGGCAAGTTAAATCCCAGTTTCATTGTGCCTGGAACTTTTAGAAGAGTGGTTACATTTATCTACGAGTAAAGATAAGCCTAAGAAATGCAGGAAATTGTAACAAAACAGACCAAGACATCAGAAGTATGAAGGTATGAACACTTTTTAAAAACCCAAGCAAACTACGTTTTGCATCATGACTAATATTGGAATGCAAGCAAAGTAGGTTAGTGCATTAGGGGAAAGCAGCAAAATTGTAAAGGTCTTTGTATATGTCTGAGAATGGGAAGGGGGATTCTGCCTTCAGCAAATATAGTGTAAATGGATACCATGTCTACAAATCCATGTCATGGACCAGATCGGATTAGCAGAACTGTTTCTTTGCTATTAAGTTACAATATAGCACAATTATATCATGCCTTCCTTCACAAATTACTACTGACAATCAAGGCAGGTAAAAACCCCTTGTCTTCACAGTTTTTGGTTGTTCAGACTAAAATATACAAGTTGAAATCTTCTGGTGGACTCTGATAGGTTGATATTTCTCTGACTCCTCATAATTAAAAGGGAACATGATGGCAGCCTTGCTCAAAGAAGGAAGTCCTAGACATTGTTGTAAAATCAAGAGAAAACTCTACATTCAAAATATAACTTACATGCCACCATGGACTTCTAGTGAAGCTACATCAGGATTGTAGCCAAGGAAGCGAAGATTTACGACTTCTGTAGTAAATTCTATTTTCCTTCCCTTGAAGTTTTTCTTTTCATAGAGAGCTATCATTGGCTCGGAAAGTTCCTATTTTAAAGAAAAAGTTTATTTCCTTATATTTATATTAGAGATCTTTTAAAATGTTATGGTCAGTTACATGATATTCATGAAGTATTAAGGGACAACTTAATTCAGGATTTCCCATCCTGCTCTGAAAATGATTATCAGAAGCATATACCTTTTCTACAACTTTAATTTACCAGTGACAATTTACCAGAGGAGAGCAACTAAAATGATCAAGTGTTTGGAGAATGAGCCCTATGAGAAGCAGCTTAAAGAGCTGAGCACATTTAGCCTGCAGAAGAGAAGGCTGAGAGGAGGCATGATATCCATGTATAAATATGTGAGAGGAAGTCTTAGGGAAGAGGGAGTAAGCTTGTTTTCTGCTACCCTGGAGACTGGGACACAGAACAATGGCTTCAAATTACAGGAAAGGAGATTCCACCTGGACATTAGGAAGAACTTTCTAACTGTGAGAGTTGTTTAGCCATGGAACTCTCTGCTCTGGAGTGTGGTGGAGGTTCCTTCTTTGGAGGGTTTTAATCAGAGACTGGGTGGCTATCTGTTGGGGGTGCTTTGAATGTGATTTTCCTGCTTCTTGGCAGGGGGTTGAACTGGAAGGTCCACGAGGTCTCTTCCAACTCTATGATTCTATGACATCAGTTTCAACCATTCGCCATGGTGAGAGCATTTTCCAAGTCTAATTCAGACTGGATCTACACTACCCTATATCCCAGGATCTGACCCCTGATTATCCACTTTGAATTGAATTATATGAGTCTACACTGCCAGTTATTCAGGGATAAGCAGATAATCTGGGATCAGATTCTGGGATATAGAGCAGTTTTGATCCAACCAGAGTCACCTCTGTATTCCCAAGTTGCTAGCCATGTTTTCAAGCTAGGTGAATGGGCTTTAAAATGCTTAAATTTCATTAGCTTTAAAAGGACTTGTTAGTCCAATTTTAATTAATAACAGTAATAATAAGCAATTATGGAGAACCTTTTGGTGTTCACAGTGCTGCCACAAGTCTTATAAAGGAATCCTGTATGTGTTTTCTTACAAGGAAAGGGACTGTGAGCTTGAAGCTGGGAAAGAGGGATCTCCTGGAACAGGCGTGCCCTAACTTGGTTGCCTTTTGAAACTGCAGTCCACCACAACTTCCCTCTCAAGCTGAATAATTTACTATAGATTTTAGTTATATTTTCAAAGACAAGAAATGTCATATGGGCCAAAACTGGTTAGATGGCAAACTGGCAATAAATGGAATTACTCATAAAAGAGATATTCCATAGTACAGCCACACCTTCCATCTTTGGCTGGCACTTTCATGAGTCAGCAGTAGGTATAAATGCCAAACCTTCCCTACAGCTACATGGGCAAATAAGTGTGCTCTGAACAGCAGAAATTGTGAAATACATGTGGGTTGTTAATTTATTTATGGGATTTATATCCTACCTTTATTCTCAATATGGGATTCAAAGTATTATGTATAACATTTTACTGTCCCAGTGTTTCTCAAACTCTAATACTCCAGAAATTTTGGACTTCAGCTCTCACAATCCCAACAGCTGCTAAAATGGCTGGGATTTCTGGGAGTTGAAGTCCAAAACACCCGGACAAGAACACCAATTTGTCCCATTTACAGAAGACCCACTGAATCAATTGAATTTAGACAAATAGATTTAGTGAGTCAGACTAATAATTTTTGTTTTCTGTATTAGAACCATTACTTAAAAAATCGTTCATTGCATAGCAATTCAGGTAGCCCAAGTAGCTTGCAATAGATCACACAACAAATTTGAGAAATAGGATGGGTATCTCAGAGCACTCTCTTGGGCCTTCTTGTTTTGAAAAGAACTAAAGACATTTTTGAAGGGTTAGACTCATGAGTACTACTATAGTTAACAGAAAGGGATTTGTTAGATACAAAAACCCTAGGGAACACAAATACAGTGGGCTCTTGGTATAGCCTAGAGGCTTGGTTCCAGGATACTCCTCATTCCAAATATCAAAATCCGTGGATGTTCAAGTCCCATTCTATACAATGCTGTGATAAAATGGTGTTCCTTATATAAAATGGCAAAATCTGGGTTTCATAGAATCATAGAATCAAAGAGTTGGAAGAGACCTCATGGGCCATCCAGTCCAACCCCCTGCCAAGAAGCAGGAATATTGCATTCAAATCACCCCTGGCAGATGGCCATCCAGCCTCTGCTTTTTGGATCTGTGTGTGTGTTTATGTGTGTGATATTTCCAAGTTGCAGGTGGTTGAATCTGTGGGTGCAAGTCCATAGTTAAGGAGGATAAGCTGTGTATAGTTTTATTCCACTCTGCTTCATAGTTGACACCCTTGAAGTCCAAATGGTTGCTGAAGTAGGACTTTTGTAGAAGCCAAACCAATCCCACCAACTTCCCCAAAACAAATAATTAGAATCTAAATTCCCAGACATAGTCAAAAAAAGTGTTGACATGGTTACTTCCTGATTTTTTTTGGCAGCTGCTTATGCATTAGGCAGAGTGAAGTGGCAGTGGTGTTGTGTCAAAAGTGATGAACTATTCTGCTGCTTCAGGGGACTTTGTTCCTTGACACAGGAGACACACCCAATGCCTATTCTCAGAGACAGATGTCGGGGCCTAGTTACTTTGTGATGCTCTTGGGATCTGGTTCTGCCCACTAAAAAAAGGCTGTGGCACCAAAAGCTTCCCATTAAATTTGAGAATTTTTAATGTAATTTATTAATAACATGATGCAAAAAAGCTAAAACGTCTTCAAAACTGTCCAAACTTCACTAGCATTTGCTCTACCACCTATGCAGAATGTTGTGCTACAAGTATCCTAAATAAACAAAGTGTCTCATTGGCTAAAGAGTTTGGCATGTTTAGCCTGCAGAGGTATAGGTTGAGAGGAGACATGACAATCACGTTTACGTATTTGAAAGGTGGTCATAAGGAAGAGGAAGCAGGTTTGTTTTCTGCTGCCTTGGAGACAAACATTAGGAGGAACTTCCTGAATGTAAGAGCTGTTCGACAGAAGAGGGTGGTGGGAGCTCCTTCTTTGGAGGCTTTTAAAAAGAGGCAGAATGGCCATCTGTTGGGGTACTTTGATAGTGTTTTCCTGCATGATTTGATAATTGTGCAGTATAGGTAAAATAACAATAACCGTGTTGTTGCTCTGTATTAAAGAATAACACGTTTAACAATATGTTTCTCCACTTTGATATCTTTTTGAACAAGCTACACTGCAACATTATGTTCAGGTTCTAACTCCTCATTTGTTTCTATTACTTAGCCATGCATCCTGATACCTCTCCACTGTATTACTGTTTACACTGAATTCCTGACTTATGGTGACCCAAAGATGACCTTACCATGGGATTTTCTTGGCAAGATTTGTTCTGAAGGGATTTGTCTTTCCATTCTTCAGAGACTGGGAGAGGATGACTTGCCCTAATTCACCTAATGGGTTCCCACAGTTGAGTGGGGATATAAATCCTGATTCTCCAAAGACACTGTGCAACACTAAAACCATTACATCAAAATACCTCTACACACTGGTTTTAAAATAGATCCGGTTTCACTTTATACTACTCCTAAAGTCTTTAACATAAACTTACAATATTTACAACTTGTAGAGACTTCAAGCATGTCTGGGGAAGGCATCCCATTGCAGAGAGATCAGGATAGGCCCCTTCTTCTAACACATACTGATTCCCAGAGAAGTCTTTTTGATCATATGCAATCCAGCTGTAAGAAAAGAATATATTGTTGTTAATGAATGCCTTCAAGTCATTTCTGACATATCACAACCAAAGGTGAACTTATCACAGGGATTACTTGGCAATAATTGTTGGGTGGAAGTTTGCCTTCCACTGAGCCTGAGAGAGTGTGATTGCAAGAAAGATAAAATACTAGCTATTGGAACAAGATGACTGTCTGGCCTCAGCTTGCTGATGAGATGCATCATGCATTCAACTTAACACAGAAGTTCTAATTTCCTTAAAGAAAGCCGATGGCAGACATAATATTGTAAAATAAGCAAACCATTAATTCCTACTCCCAACTCCTTTGGCCAATTCAAAACAAACATATAAATATTCTACTGTGAGGGCAAAACAATTTGAAATACATTCACTGCACTCTGATTCATTTATTTTCAAGATAGAAAATATGTTTTCAAATCAAATCTTTGAAATTTAACCTTCATCACTCCTCACGTGATTTTTTTTATAAAGATAGTACTTTTCAAAGAAGAAGGCATATGTCTCAACTGAGCTCCACTGACATACATAATCAGTGATGGCACCACATGGATATGGATGTTGATATCAAAAAGTGTGCACCATTCAGTGAATAGGACCTAGATGATCCATATGATGATCCATATCTATTCTATGCTCAAAAATTTCCTTCTCTAAGTGGCTATCTTGCTTAACTTGTGTTTACTAATTCAGTTTTGTACTCACCTGCCAGATAATACTTTTGAAGACATAACAGGAAATGATTTCTCGATTTGAGAAATGTCTTTCTCAAATATTTGACTGTTGCCCTGGAACTCTGGCTCTGAAAATACCTGCACCTTTAAAGATAAAATAGAACATTTTCGCAAACATTACATTGAGTCATCAGATAATTCTAGTTGGACTTTCATTAATTATGTATAAAACAAGCACTTTCCCAAAACTACATAAAATCTAAGAATCACACTGTATGAGATCATATCTAGCAGACATGGCATACAAGTTCCATGGACAGGTCTATGTCTCCCCTCTTCTCCCCTTGACAACTCAGCTTTTAGTTGTTGTATCTCCTACTCCACTGCCATTTTATTGCCAATGGAGAGCCTAGAAATGTTTGGATAGGTCCTTACACCCAGACACAGAATGCTAATGTAATCTGTCAAGATTTCTTAGAGGACCATAGACATCTCTGTGGATTGCCTGTTTTGTGTTTGGCTGTAAAGGCATAGTCAGATGCTTCTCTGATTCTCCTTGTTCTCCACCAGCTACTAAAAATCTGTGAAAGGAGTGCAGTAATAAGGTAGCTAAAAAGGTAGTCCTGAAAAAAAGTTAATTGTTAAGCAAAGTTGATTAAAAAAAGGTTAACATGCACAAAGACTTTTTTTTAAAAGACATACAATGATATCTATTGGCCTTATGCCATCCTAAGTCCCTAATGATCCCAGCCTTTATATTTCAAATCTGTTCTTTGTTAAAGGAACCATTATTTCCAACCATCTCTACTCAGATGATGCTAAGGTGATATTCTTTTTATGATGTTGCAAACTGGCTCAGTTCTATGAGCTGCAAGCAAAATTCTTTGTCTAGCACGATACTGGCCTGTTTTAATTCTTTACTGCTAGGGCTCCACACATGAACCTGCCAGACATAACATTCTCTGAGCTGGCAAATACCTAGCTCAGTTCATAATAAAAGTCTGGTTAGGACCTGCTTTGAACTTAATGCTGGCAGGAGGCATTAAAAAGCCACAGGAACTCTAAAGCTCAGTGGTTTTTCAAGATGAATTCCTACCAATTTCCTGTGTTTGTAGCTTGAGAGGAAGAAGTGCCTCATTCCTTCAGTCATGCTTGATTTGGAAGCAGAGAACACGCCCTATTTTCAAGTATTTCTAGAGTTCAGTACAATGACACTTTTCCACTCTTGCCCTCATCATGGCAGGAACATTGGCTGGAATCCTGCTGGGTAGAGTAATGCACTCAGCCGTTTCATATTCACAACCCCTAGTTGATATTTAGTGATCATCTGCCAATTCTTACTTACTGTGATCAACAGCTGTTTCCTTGTTGATCAGAAAGCAGCTGGCTGGTGGTCCACCCCTGTCCCCCACCCCATGAGCAATCTTTAGTGTGAGAAGGAATTGTGACAGGGACCCCTCTTCTACCTGTTCAACAGGAGATAATTCATGGGAGCACGTGGGGATGTCTGTCAGCTGCTTCCCAACTGTATTATACAACTCTTGGCAGCTCAGATTGCTGTTATTGGTGCTCCGTTTACACTGTTCCTAATTACCTGCCACTAAGACTATTTGTTTTTCATGAACTATATTGCCCATTATTCTCCCCACACCCTATTTTTTCTGAAGGCCAAGTATGCATCACCCTCCAGATGTTCCTCTACAACCAGCATAGACACTGGATATAATAGCTAGGTATGATGGCAGAAGTTGCAATACCACAAGTTTTTGAATCTTCCTTTAGGCTATTATACTGCAGTTTCAGTTGCACTCTGAATTTACCTTGCAAGATTTTGGAATGCTTACCTTAAATTTTCCAGTGTGCTCACTGGTGATATCCTAAAATGCATGGAGAACAAAGACAAAATGAAACAAAGACAACTTTAAAAATCTGCAAACATATGCTGATAGATTAATAATAATAATAATAATAATAATAATAATAACCTTCATTTATAGACCACCCTATCTCCCCAACAATATGGCAAACATTCAATGCCAAGAGAAAACCATACAAACAGTTTACATCTGGACTAGACACATTAGACAATGTAGAACAACATCACTGTAACTTAATAAACAAAATAGTGAAAAAAATAAAATAAAAACATTGTAAAATACAAAAAACCTGATAAAGCTCCATCACACGTGGTTCAACAATAGCAATGGCCAGGAGTTCTAAAATGGCCCAACTTACCTGTCCGAACCTATCTCCCTCAATGAGCCAGCAAGGAGGTTAAGATCTTCTGGGGAGACCCTGATCTCGATCCCACCTCCTTCACAGGTGCAGTTGGCGGGGATAAGAGACAGGGCCTTCTCAGTGGTGGCTCCTCGACTGTGGAACTCCCTCCTGAGTGAAATTAGATCAGCCCCCTCTGTCCTGACCTTTAGGAAAAGGCTGAAGACATGGTTGTGCGACCAAGGTGAAATAGTGCAAAATAAATAAATAAAATGGACTTAATCAACTATAAAAGGGCTGGGCAAGGGATAGTGCAAACAGCATATCATAGGGCTAGGGAAGTGAATGAAGTTATAGAATAAAAATACAAGTGTGAGGAAATAAAAAGTGTGTTCATTTAAAAAGACCTTCTTACCGAAGTGATGGGTTGAACTGAAGATATTTTAAAATCCTTGGCTCCCCAGGCCTCATAGCTGGAGTACAGTCCTTTTTCAAGGATGAACTGCTCTCCTGTAAAGTCAGGATTTTCATAAGCCACCCACCTGAAAAATAAGTCAAGCTTATTTTACTAGAATTTTACAAGCCCCTGCATGCCAGAACATTTTTCAAGCCACACACACAGAAGCTTCATTATAATCTTCTAAGTTTGTATGGGTCCTAATACTGTACCTACAATACAATAGCATCATCATAATAAAGAAGACGTCATCATAAGACCACTCTCACTCCCCGGAAGGACTCAGGTTCGTTTGAGTGCTGATTCAGAAAATTGCATTGGCTAGACCACATCAGCTCTAGTTTCTGTTACAGAACATATGCCATCCAGTAGTCACCATCTGCTCGCCCACAGAAAACCATACTTAATCATCTAGAGCCGCGGACATTATTTTAAGTCTCACGGCCCACCAGTGGACCACAGCCCACAGGTTGGGAACCACTGCCTTACATATACATAGCCTGAAGGCAATTTTTAAAACAATTTTTAAAGTTAGCACATGAAACAATGTTTGTGTTCACTGAATCATCAGAAAGCAAAGATGTCACTATCCCAGGCATCCGAGTAGACCATTTTGGAGCTGTTTGGATTTCACATTTCCAGGTAAGGGATACTCAATCTGTATTATTATTATTATTATTATTATTATTATTATTAAACTTTATTTGTACCCTGCTAGCATCTCCCGAAGGACTCGATGCGGCTTACAAAGGCCAAGGCCTCAACACAACAGCAATAACAACACAAAACAATACAAAACAAAGCAAATTAAAAACATAAGCAATAGCAGAACATTACACTATTAGACAATAAAAATCATGGCCGGGCCAATGATGGGTACAGGTTAAAAAGTGCTGGGTGTGACAGGAGGTGTATTGGAAATCTGGGCAAGTGCCATGTGCAGAGAGTCTTAAACTCTAGTAAAGTGCTTCTCGGACAAAGTGCTGGGTTATCCTATTCTGGAAAGGCACGACAGAATAGCCAGGTCTTCAAATTCTTCCTAAAGACTGCCAACGTGGATGCTAGTCTAATGTCTTTAATAATAATAATAATAATAATAATAATAATAATAATAATAATATTACTTCTGTCATACTGGTATTCTGACACTGTATCTACAAACTCTCCTTCCAAGGGCTATCACTTTTTGTCATACAGGTAAAACCTGTTTTCCTCCAGTTTATAAAAGTAATGCATTTAAAACCATATTACCCAGCATATTTCAGAATAGTATTCATATTTTAAATAGTGCTAATTTAATTTTCTTAGTCCCGAACACAGTAAATATAACCAGGTCCTAAGGGTTTAATAGCAAATAGCTTAAAACAACTATAGAAGTAGCAGGATTTAAAAAATCAAAATATTTAGAATGACAATGTTGCTTCTTTTGGCCATATTTTGCTTCACAATTTAGATGTTTCATCCTCTCTCATTCTGATTTTTTCTCTTGGTTCATTCAGCAGAGTATTAACTAATCTTCAAAGACATATTCTTCAAAACACACCCAATTTGCCCTGCATTCCGCTTGGCAGCGGTATGAACAGCACATTAACCACAAAGTCTGATCTGCAATTGACATGTTTGCTCTTGAATATTACATCAAAAATTCTGCACACAGACCAGAGTGGATCTACACTATATAATTAATGCAGCTTGACACCATTTTAAGAGCTCTAGTTCAATACTATGGAATCATAGGATTTGTAGTTTGGTGAGGCACCAGCACTCTTTGACAGTGATCTTGTAAAATTACAACTCCCACAATTCCAATGCATTGAGCCATGGCAGTTAAATTGCACTATATTTTATTATAGTTCGAATTCTTAACTTATGTGTACTATGTTTTGTGTTTGCCTTGTCTATTTTATTGTTATTAAGTTATTTTTGACAGTGTCTGCATTTATTATTATTATTTGTTTCTATTTTCTTTGTTGTAAACTGCTCCAGGTCCCTTCAAAGAGAGAGAGAGAGGGATATAAATAAATAAATTATTATTATTATTATTATTATTATTATTATTATTATAAAGTAGTGTCAAAAAAATTTAATTCTACAGTACAGATTTCTATCAGGTGCACATACTTCCATATCTGCCAACAGTAAGCTATCCTGATAATGCTAGGCATTTAAAATAAAAACATAGTCAAAGTGTTTCATATTGAGAATCTAATTACTGAACAATTCTTTGTTTCTTTATTCTACAGTGAAAATATCCATGAAAATATGTTGAATACAGGCTTTCCTTCCTGTCACTGCTAGCAGGAAACAGCCTTGGGTTTGGGCTGGTCACATATCCACAGGACTCCTGTATTATTATCCAAGTATCATAGAAACTACTTGGGAAGCAGGGGGGAAAAAAACATGTTGGTCATACAGATCTTAATTTTTTCAAATACCAGTTGTCATCTGAGATGTGACCCTCACATGCTTGAGAGCAGAAGACAGAAGTAAGAGACAGAAGTAAAAATCCCTGAATGAATAGATACGGATATGGGGGAGGGGCAGTGATAAATGGAAACAAAAAGCAGGGATTCCTCAGGGTCTGTTAAAATACTAGCTTGGTTCAGATATTTTCATGTGGCTACATACCTATCCTATACAGTCTTCTTATCATGGACTGTTACCTAGCATTAAACCATAGGTCCTTAGTCCAGGTGTAATGTAGAATTCTGGCATAATGCAAGCTAGCATGTCTGCATTGAAATGTGTCCTCATAAACCCATGGTCTGAAAAACTATTTTGTGAGTATTTGTTGACCCTAATAAGGACATTGTCCTAAGAATATATAAGTAAGACTGTGACGTATTCCAATGTCTTTTGGGGAAACAAATAAATTGAGCTGCACTTGGAACCTAGGATTACAAGAGGAAAGTCTCATGTTATCCATGAAATTACACTAATCTTTCTGATTTGTCACCTCAAGAAGGAGGCATATATGCAATAATGTAGATATTTATCTGAAAGTAAGCCTTACTGAATCCAATGGAGCTCACTTCTCAGTAGAACTTTACAGAATTGCTATTAAAAATAATAAATAGAAATATCAATAATTTTCTCTTTAGACTTCTTGTGAATCTGTGTCAGAATATATTCAGAAAGCTCCATATTACCTACACAAAGTCTGTATCACCTGCCTCGGTATACTGACTTGGTCACATATCCTTGCCTTTTCCCAGAACAACTCACACTGATTTCTCATTTGCTCGCAAAGAAGCTTGGCATGTATGTAGCTGAAATGATAACTGTTGCAATATGCCAATCAACACCTGGTTATATTTGAAGCACACTGCTATGGAAACACAGCAGTTTAGACACATACAGTCTTCAAATGGCCTGAGTGTTTTCTACCTATTATTTGACAAAAGTAAGGCGAATGTACAAATAAAGCTATGTTGTAAAATACCTTTCCAAATTTTCCTCAAGTAACTAAAGCTAACTGTTTCTTCTGAGTCTGTTCGGGAAGATAGAGTGGATTATAAATAAAGTTATTATCACTACTACTACTACTACGAGTTTTTATAGTACTGGGGATGAAGGCGAAGCCCTTCTTTTGTTTTAATACATTCTAGCTTTCTAAGCAGATAGCATTTGCTGTATTCAACAAGAGTCTGAAAGACAACAACTGGTAA
Source organism: Anolis sagrei (assembly GCF_037176765.1). Taxonomy (NCBI): domain Eukaryota; kingdom Metazoa; phylum Chordata; class Lepidosauria; order Squamata; family Anolidae; genus Anolis; species Anolis sagrei. Next base: position 95,379,160 of record NC_090021.1, read on the forward strand.
TTGAACCTGGAAATATTTGTCACAGGTGCAAAACAATAACAGACATGAATCCTCTTTTTGTCCTGACTAGAATAGACCCATTGAATCTATTAGATTCATCTATGCATCTAATGCTACTCGAGACTAACCAACCAGATGACAGCCATATTATCCAATGAAATTAATCATTTATAATCCTTAATCTTATGTAAACTAGCAGAGCAATGGACTATATTTTTCATCACAGAAATCAAGATAGCATTAAGAAACAGATACATGTTTTGCACCCCTTATAAAAATGGAATTAGAAGTGTTTTGGATTTTTGAGACACAAGTCTAAACACAATATTCAGTTGTATTTCATACACACCTTATACATACAAGCTGAAGGTAATTTGATACACCATATTTTTTTTAATAATTTTGTACACTGAACCATGAGAAACCTAATGTATTACCATCTCAGTCATCCATGTAGACAATTTTGGAGCATTATGGATTTGGGAGCTCTGGAGAAATTCCGTAATTCATTAGCATATTTAAAATTGCCACAATCATCCAACAAACAAGCACATTTTTAAAAAAATCCGTTGTCATCCACAGAGAACAATTCTTTTTCTGATCAGATAACAAACACAAAATGTAAACTACCAATTATTCAGACCAAGTAAGTGATTAGTGCTTCAGACCCTGTCTAGCAAAAGAAAAATGAACATGAAGCTCGACAATGGACTTACACTCCACTGAGGACATTGATTGATTGTGTCCTTAAGCCATAGCCAGTGTCTTTCAAATTGGCAATAATTCCTAACACGTCAATGCTGGAACCTTTAGTTCCAAAGTCTTTTTCAGAATACATGATCATGTGAGGCTGTGAAAAGCTCTGTAAAACAAAACAAAAAAAACAAAAAAAAAAAGGGGGGGGGGGGGTAAAATAAATAAATCAGAACTAAAATACAAGCAAATAATATACTAGTCATAAATTAGGCATCTTGTGCACAGGTGTGATAAAAACCAAAATATGATTCGATTTCTGTTAGTGTTCTAACCTTTCCTGTGGGAAACTTTTAAAATTTTTAGGATTATAGAAGGGGGGTGCACTGGGATTATCGGGTGCTTCCACCACATGCCAATTTGCCTCCTAAATGAATGTACTTTCGAAAGACCTTGTAATATCCAAATTTAGGACTATAGTTCACGAACCAGTAAGCACCACCACACCAGGCTGAATATAGTTCAACCTGTTTGATTTTGGAAACAAAGCTGACACGGTCTGACTCAGTTATAGAGAAGTTTCCTCTCTTTATAGCTTGCTTCCACATGTGCTTCATTCCAGTAGGATTAGGCAAGGAAGTACAGGTGTGCCAAGGATGGCAGAAGTAACAAAATATTCTTCTTTGCCCTGCCCTTCTTTTTCACACTCTGAAATTGTGTATGGTAGACTGACAGGCATATAATCTTTGTGTGTAAGAGAGTAAGTATAATGGCACCACACGAATAAAAGAAATGGCCTTGCTAAAGGTGGCAGCAGAAAGTCCATAGGGCAATAGGTGCTCAATACGCCCATAATACAAAAAAAAAAAAAAAATACAGCAAGCACTTGATGTTTTTCTAGACCTGCACTTGTGTAGCATAATTCTTGAACTTACCCCTAGAATAGGCCGTAGTGACTGCACCTGTTCATTGTAACCACCCCAGTCCATCCATTCCTTGTATTCTCCTTCTTCCAGTAAATACTGGTGTCCTGTAAACTCAGGCTTTTCATATGCAACCCATCTAATGAATGGTAAGGGAAAAAAAAAGATTTAACCACAAGAGGAAATTATGAACAATAATTTTATCACAAAAAAAGAAAATAAAGACAAAGAATATGCCCTACAATTGCAATGAGAGAGGTGTATATACATACATTTATATTTTATATTGAAATTTATTTTATTAATAGTGCCTAATGTAGCTGTGTCCAATGTAATGAGCACACTGTCGTGCTATATATGTCTACCCAGTGCAAGAAAGTGGACTATATTCTACACTAGCCAGAACTAACTAAATGCAGTTCCTATGATATTTACATTTGTAAATAGATCATGCAACAAGTTTAAAAATAAGCAAAACTTACTATGTTGCATTTGTATTTACTTAACCACCATTCAAACATATTATAAAGTTCTAGTAGGATTTACTTTTGAGTCATCATACTAATGTCAACAATACGCTTCACAGCATAAACAGCAGACAGCTATGTAATTTCCATAATTTCCATAATATCTACTCCCTCTCCTTCCCAGCGTTCCCTGTCACACCCAGTTGATGTCACAGCAAGTGACAGCGAGCAGGTAAATACATGTGTCATGGGCAGTGACCACTGCGATACAGTTGGCAGGAGGAGACTGTTATCTGGTCTCTCTAGCCCACCTGAGCCTGGGAAATGTGGGATGGTAGTGGAGACAGTTGCACCTGGTACTCTTTGGGAACTAGCCCAATTGGGCCCTACTTTTGGGTGGGGGGAAGCAAAAATTCTAGGACAGAATTCAAACTTTCCCTGGCTTTAGGTAATGCGGGGCAAGGCTTGCCCCATGAATTTGGCTGCTGTGGGGCTGATCCTCATGCAGGTCAACAACAATCTGATTTTAGCCATGATTAATTGTGATCCCAAAGTTTCAATGGGAGCACTTTACACCATATCCACTGTATTCCCTGGAATGTGATGGAAAGATTTTTCCCCCTTTTGTTTGAATTGTGTGCACTTATTGCAATGGCTTTCAGCAAATCATTATTCATCATGATGAAGATGGACAACTTGGTTGGTTTTCAAAATCACAAACCACATGCATAGCTACCAGATGAAATGACAATTTTGAATGCCTTATACTTACACTCCTTCTTTCACTTTTATGGATCCTATTGATGTTAGTCCTTTCCCCAACACTGCTGATTCATCCTTCTGTTTTCCTTCTTCAGTCAGAGCAATTAATTTTGAGTCATGTTCTATGTGTTTCCCTTCAAAGAATGGCTTCTCATAAATTATTATCTTTAGAAAAAAAGGAGTATAAAAATTAAGTACTACACTTTACCCAATAGGTTCCTATGGCAAACTTGTAAGATAAGCCTTTAAGAAAGAGTATGAAAGTCGTTTTGGCAGATTTTTGGACAATTGAGAACACTGCGGAGCACTGAAGATAAAACTCCACCACTTTGGCAAAAGTATAAATATTGGATCCTGTGATGTCAAAATATAATGAAAACAATTTGCAATAGTACTAAACAAACTAAAATAAATAAATTAAATACAAGTAAATATATTAATAAATCCAAGGCTATCCCACAATACTTGCTTCCAACTGATAAGAACATGATTGTAAGCCAAAGCTAAAAGAATAAGATCAAACTTTTCTAACTCAAATTTTTATATCTCCCTGAGAAGTGCTTGATACTACCATTAAAAAAAAGATAAAAAGTCTTGAGATCCCTGATAAAAAGATCTTCTAAAAGCTGAGAACTGAATTCAATGTTTTAAAATAACATATTTTCCACCAAGTATCTTGACTTAACCCTTAAACAAATAATGGGGAGGGCTTCCAAATGCATTTGATTAGTAGTGAGAAAAGACATATATAATAATGTATCTTGGGTAAAATACCTTCAAAAATTATAAAAGGCATTACTTGAAACCAGGCAATAAATAACTATTTTCTCAAACGGAACATGAAAAGAACTATGGACCTGAAATATATTTAAATAATTATACTATAGAGGGATTGTCTTTTTGCATTTGAAAGTTATAACATCTTCCTTCAGAAATGCCATATGATCACATAATTTCTCATTCATAGCGAAATTCTTCAAAATTTACAGCACAACACTCTTTCTCTGTAGAAAATAGAATTCTGAATAGCAAAACATCCTCAATACACACTTCTCACTTGAGTACTGAAATTCTTCCCTCAATGAGCAGAGAAATATTACTTGGTAAAATTGTATTAAGCAATCTTTTGGTAAGAGATCACATGGTATCAGGATGTATATGGGTCTGGTATGTTATAGTATGTATTCAATATATTAATTTCAACATTTCCTTTGTATTTATAGAACACTAGCTGTATCCGGCCACGCATTGCTGTGGCCCATTGTGGAGAAATGGGAAAGAAAGAAAAGAGGAAGAGCTGGTTTCTATACTATCAATACACAACTGAAGTGGCAAAGTGTCAACCTAATATAGGCCCATTTCAGTCTCCTCGAGGACAAAGGGTTATATGGATGTGTGGAAGGGCCCTGGGTTACCCGAGTCCACACTGCCATATAACCCAGTTCAAAGATATTATATAGGTATTACTATTATTTATATAGATTATTATTATTATAGATGTATAGATGTTATTATAGGCATGTAGATATCATTATTATTATTATTATTATTATTATTATTATAGACACAGATATTATTATTAATGGCATATAGATATTATTATTACAGATGTATGGATATTATTATTACCTACTATAGATATTATAGGCATCTAGTTGTTATTACTATGATTATAGATATGATATAGCTGTTATTATTACAGAGGTGGAGCCCCTGGTGGTGCAATGGGTTAAACCCTTGTGCCAGCAGGACTGAAGACCGACAGGTCGCAGGTTTGAATTCTGAGGAGAGCGCAGATGAGCTCTCTCTGTCAGTTCCAGCTCCCCAAGCAGGGACATGAGAGAAGCCTCCCACAAGGATGGGAAAACATCAAAACATCCAGGCAATGTCTCCTTGCAGACGGGCAATTCTCTCACACCAGAAGGGACTTGCAGTTTCTCAAGTCACTCCTGACACTATTTTTTTTACACAGAGGTATAGACATTTTTATTAGTATTGACATAGATATTCTTATAGGTGTATAGATATTATTATTATTATTATTATTATTATTATTGATATGATATTGCTATTATTATTACAGAGGTACAGATATTTTATTATTATAGGCATATAGGTATTATTATTATAGATATATAGATATTATTGTCAGACAGATATTATTATAGACCTACAGATATTATTATAGGCATCTAGATATTATTATTACAGACATGCAGATATTATTATAGACATGAAGATATTGTTATAGACATATAGATATTATTATAATAGACCTATAGATATTATTATTACAGACATAGATATTATTATTAAAGGCTGATAGATATTATGAGAGATATATCGATATTATTATTGTAGATATTGTAGCCCAGGGTTGTTGTAAAATAAAATGGATGGCCTTCTGTCGGGAGTTCTTTGATTGTGCCTTCCTGGACAGCGTTTCTTGTTTTTGTCCTTTCTTTGAGTACTAGACTTCATTTCTGAGAATTCCTTCCCATAACTCAATATGGGTGAACTTTCTGGGAGCTGAAGTGTGCAGAGATGTGTGTGTGTATATATACACATACACACTTACAGAGACACACAGAATCCCTCCCATGCGAGTTCCCAGGCAGCCATGAGGGAAAGTGAAGGAAAGGGAGGGGAGGGGGTGGATCTGGAGGAGAGTGCTCTCTCTCTCTCTCTCTCTCTCCCTCTCTCTCTCAATCCTTCCTTCCTTTCTCCCCTCCCTCTCCTGTCGGGCTTTTTAAACTGCCCAAGCAACAATGTAGTGGAAGAAAAGGAAGCAAGGCAAGCAGGCAGAACCTCCAGGATGAAGAGCAGGCTGGCTCTAGGTGTGAGGAGGAGGAGGATGCCGCCTCTCTTTCTCTCTCGGCTGGCAAGAAGGACATTATACTCCTATTGATGTAGGTCAAAATCCCATTGGCTTTTTTGCCGTTGTCCATAAGGACTTCAAGATCTTTTTCACACGTACTGCTCTCGAGTCAGGCTATGTCTCCCATTCTGTATCTTTGCATTTCATTTTTCTGCCTAAGTGGAGCATCTTGCATTTGTTACTGTTGAACTTCATTTTGTTAGTTTTGGCCAATCTCTTTAAACTGTTAAGATTGTTTTGAATTCTACTCCTGTCTTCTTGGGTATTGGCTATCCCTCCCAAACAAATGTTTCAATAAACACAACTGCAGTTTGAAGCACTCGATGGAGACCTATTTGGAACAATATAAATATTATGGGTAAGTGACTTAAGATTTGTTGTCAGCAATAAGAACTGGCGGCACATTAATAATTGTTCATATGATAGGCGGCTAAGTTCACAAAAACATTATTACAAATAGATCTAGTAATTACATATTTAAATAGGCAAAATAGATATTGAAATATTTTACCTTTGGGCTTGCAGGATACTCAACTTTACGTCCACCCTACAAAAATAGAAAAAAATTGCTGGAAAATTATTTCATTTTTCATTCAGTAAGACTAGACCATCACAAAATATTGAAATGACTATTAATAAGATCTCAAAATGGAAGCTAAGGCATATTCTAAAATATATTTATTGCATTGGCTTCCTCCAACAGAAGAAATTCTTTGAATCCAACAATTTTATGGAAAAAATACGATTTTTTTTAACTGTCTCTAGCTATTTGAATTCTAAATGACTTTACAGTTCACACTGAAATTGTGGTCCATGATCAGTTTTGAAAATGTATATCTCATATATCATTATCTCACCATTTTCAAGGGCCTCAATGACCTAATATATGCATCTTTCCTTTCCCAAAACGATAGATTAGGATATTCTCCAGGTTCCAACATTAAAGGAATTCCCAGAAAACCAGGTTCTTCATATAGTAGCCATCTATAAATAGGAAACAAAGAAAGAAATCTGAAAATGGAATTCTTTAAAATTCAAAAAATGTCTAAAGAAAGACCCAGTGAGGAATGCCAAAGGTTGAAACTCAGGAAAGTTTTTCTATGACTGAACGGATACCATTTACAGAACACATTCACTCACTCTGCCATTCACTTCTGAAATGTGCTCTGGAAGATTTGAAAATTCTCCTGAACACACCAGGGAAAAATGGGAATATAAGGGAGTGGAGAACAAGCACAAAGCTTACTCAGTGAAACTCTGCTCAATTGACGTTGAAAGGAATCCAAGGAAGCCCCATTAAAGACATTCTTATTTTGCCAAAGCATCATAACTAAGTTTAAAAAAATCCTACATAACTATCTAGGAGGAATTTCTATGGAATTTAATGGAACATGCTTGCAAATAAATATGTGTATATATACATAAGGCTAAGGTGTCATTGTATCATATCATCTGAATAATGGACTATAGCATTAGCAATTTGTGGCTTGTGTAGTGAGGTATTAAGAGCCTTGTGGCACAAGCAGAAGTTTGTTAGTTCCTCTCTTGATCACTGTGCATGCAACATAACAGCAACAATCCAGCATTAATATGCCAAGGCATTTTTCTTTTTAATAATGTTCATTTGGCTCTAGCCCACATCAAGCTTTTTCTTCTTCTGTTCACTATCATTTTCTGCAAATCTTATAAATAATGTTTTAAAACTGTCTGTGCTTATTTTTTACTGTGCATTTTTTAACTTTGTTGTAACCTGTTTTGAGTTCCAAACTCGGAAGAACATGGAGCATAAATGGCTATTATGGGAAGAGACGGGTAAGAAATAAAATTATTATTATTACTATTACTACTACTATTACTCTATTAATACACACTTCTCTTTTAGACATGTTGAAGGATGTGTACCACTATTTTTTACAAGACACTTTGATTCAGTGTCAGAGTTTTAAAATTAGATTTAGCTGCAGAGGTTAATGGACCCAATTTTGTAGATTCCATTAAGATAAAGCAACTTAACATGGCACATTGAACTCCCAAAGTTCATCATTCTGGTCTGTCATTCTACCTTGCCAGAAAAAAAAATACTGATATCCAATAATGGAAATGTTTTTCATGTGCTTTCATAAAAAATGTTACATCCATAACAGATTATAAAAATTGGGCAAATGTGATAATCACAAACAGCAGCAGTCTCAGTCATCTTTCATCCTATGGCTACTTAAATTAACAAAAGCTATTCACATCAAATGAATGTTGCAGTAAACACATTTAACCTTAACACCTGCCAGTCATCCCTTAGTTTTAGCCTTTTTCCTTCTCAAATGTCAAAATTATGCAGACAATATAAGACTGGTCTAACTTGTGGAATTATCATGAAGATTAGTGTAAAGCTCTTTTAAGTGCCTGCAAATGTTTAAGACAAAGAGTGGTCACATTTCTATTCATATTTTCTAATGTTAAGTGCCAAATTAATCTGCCTAGCTGTTGTTAAGATATGGATGTAAGTACGTGTCAAAGCATGTCCACAGCACTATTCACATACTTGTCATTCTCAGAATACCCAGCCTCACCATGACCCATTTTCATGAGTGAGCTTTGAAGAAAGATCAAACTACAAAAACTAAGATTGCAAATACAATGATACATTAGGAAAGCATATTTTGTCCAGTAAAAGATTTGGACAGCATAAGCAGAGGTCTTATTCACCATCTCCCTGCCAAACATTTTTAGAAGAACTAATAATGAATAACAAATATTTCTCAAATCTTGAAGAAGGTGCAATGGAGGATCAGAACCTAATCCTCTTGTGCAAACAAACATCCAGTCAAATATTTTTAAACAGCTCATGATGGAATAACACAAAGGTTTTCATTCTGATCAATGATTACAACTGATTACAACACAATGTAAGTAACTATGCTTTAGATTTATCAAAGAATAAAAAAAGGCTGATTTGGGAGATGACAGAACAATGCAGGGCACCTGCAAAGAAGGCTGAATCAGAGTCTGCATGCTTCTCAAGATTCAGGACTGGCAGTTTTAATACAGAGAAACAGAAGCTATGTCTACTCCAGGCAAAATATTCTGGAGTAGCCCCAGCATGGGAAATTCACACGTACTTGAAGCTCTTTTAAAGATCCGAAGCACTCCAATCTTAGCAATTTTGGGGAAGAATGTTGAAGTAATACATGTATTACAAGATCACTCCATGTATGTGTCTCTGTGTGTGCGTGCCTTAAAATACGGTAGAGTTTTTACTTATGGTGACCTAATGAATTTCAAAGGCAAGAGTATTGTTAGGCAAGAGTCATTCAGCTTAGCCAGTTTCTTTTTCTGAAATACAGTCTACAGCACCTGTATCTGTTGGTGTACTAACTAGGGCCAATCAATAAATATTTTCTGATAGTTCTTTCTCCCAAGAGCAAGAATGTGTAGCAATCATTGCTCCCTTCAGGTCCTTCTAAATGTGCCACTTTATATCCACCTCTCGCCTATTTGGTGACAGTCACTGACAGTTAAAAGCTTTAGAACATTTTTCATCCTTATTTCCATGGTCAGTAAAGGTATGACTTGACACACAATTTAATTTGAAGAGGAGTCAGATACATTGAAGAGGAGCCAGATCAATAAAATCTTTTATTTTATTGATCTGGCAGTAGTATGGCTCTGACCTGCATAACTTGAAGTCTCTGGATAAACCTGAGCTTCTCTGTCTAATCAACTGTGCTGCTTCACAATTGATTTGATGCAATTCCCTCAGGCAATATGGGAAAAGGGGACAGCAACTGCCGTGCCCCCCCCACCACCTATTTTTCTTAGCACCTGGAAATATGCTATCCAATGCATCGAGAAGATAGGAGGGTGGAAGGGGAAGAGGAACTACTCCTCTCTCCCTTCCATATCCCCCGTCTCCCTGGTGTGCTAAATAGCATCATTCCAGGCACTAAGAAAAGTCTCCCTCTATATTGGTGTCCAACAGGTACCACTGTGGTAAGTTCAGATGGGAGCACAGATTGGATAGTGAGTAGAAGAGGCAAAACAATTTCGTTGGAAGTGTAATTACCTCCAATCAGGCCTGTAGCGAGGGGGTGGTTTTAGGGGTTCAAACCCCCCCCGAAATGTTTCAGATTTTTTTTTAAAAACCTGGTTTATTCATGAATTTTAACTGGTTAACCAAATCCCCATGCTAAGTCTATGAGATGCAAAAAATTAAGAGTCCCTCCAGAACTGTAAGCACTATTATCTCAAGCAAATATTGACAATTTATTCACACTGTCATTACTTGCAGCAATAGCTGATGTAGTGAAGCAACCAAGTTGGGGGTGTGTGTGTTGAATGTTCTCATTAAGGAGGCCAGACTTGGTAGAGGTGGTTGACAGGGACGGAGATGCACGCTATTGAAGGCTGCTCTGCCCCCTGCTGTGCTCTTTGCTTCAGCGTGAGCTAGGAGGCAGGTTTCAACCCCCCCCGAAATTGTCAACCCTCCCCGAAATTTTCAACCCTTCCCCCGAAATTTTCAAATCCCCCCCCCCCGCCGAAATTGTCAACCCTCCCCGAAATTTTTTTCTGGCTACAGCCCTGCCTCCAATGTCAATCTGGAGTAGCCCATTCTGGATCAGAATAAAAATAACTGATCTGTCAAGTTGCACTTTGGAAATCTTTTTTTTAATCAACGGAAAACTCTATGATACAAGCCAGGCTCAAAAGTCATATAGCCATGAAGAAGGAAAATTAAATTACTTCTGCTTTCCAAATGTGAACAAAAGATGAGTACAGGCAGTCCCTGAGTTACAAACATCCAAAATAGTGAAGTATGTGGGTGGGACAACAGGAAGTAAGAGAAATCTACCCCTAGGAAGGGAAATTCACTCCTGAAAGAATTATCATGGGGAAAAGGTGTCTCCACTGAAGACACAAGCAGGAAAACAAACACCACAGCTATATTATCCAAAGTATATACACACACATGGCTAATGTTAAACTTTTAAAATGTACCTGTACCGTCTTACATACAAATTCAAGTTAAGAACAAATCTACAGAACCTATCTTGTTTGTAACTTGGGGAAGGCCTGCACAGGTTAACTCTGGTTGCCAAAGCCTCTGATAGTGAAGTTCCTTTTTCATATTTCATATGTAAAACATTTATCAATAAATCATATCTTAAATTATCATCATTCATTAAAAGACTGATACAAAAGAAAGCGTAATACAATGCATAAGTCTACAGATACATATATACATACATATTCATTTATTCATTCATTCATGTATATCCATGAACTTACATGCCCCAGTGCACTCGGATTGAAGAAGTCTTCTGGGGAGAACCAAATCGTGTTTCTTCTGTATCATCAAAATATGAATTCACAAGACCTAAACCATCTGGTTCTGTAAACAGGTCAATTCGGCATAGTCTATAATCCTGGCAAAATAATAAAATTAAATTTAAAATATGTAAAGGAGACGTGGGGAAAGTATAGTCATTTTTCCAGGTACTGATCCTCTCCTCTTTTTCTTATAAAAAAGGAATAAATTGTCATGTTGTCCAAGCCTCCAGCAACAACCATTTATTTACTTGTTCAATAGGCCATAACCCACTATGCATTGTTTAACATTAAAACACTAATTTTTATTTTTTTGTCATATTTGGGGATTTTGTTGTTAGTCTGAACAGTTCCTGGAGGACAGCAAGTTGGTACTCGGCTCACTGAATTTGCCAATCCTAGTATAGCAACAGCTTCTGAGCCTTCATGCTGGCACTGACTGTAATTCCTCACTAAAGCAATTGTTGCATGTCTCCAAGTCATTTTCGACTTATGGCAAACCTAAGGGTTTTCTTAGAAAAAAATGTTCAAGGGGTTTTTTTCCACTGCATTTTTCTGAGGCTGAGAGAATGTGACCTGCCCAAGATCATACAGTGGTTTTCCATTGCCAAGCAGGGATTCAAACCCTGGTCTCTAGAGTCATAGTCCAACAAACAAACCACTACACCACTCTGCCACTCAACCGCAGCTCTTGTAATCCCCAAATCTAGAATTTTCCCACAACACTGGGGGAAAAACCAAACAAATGGAAAACACAAATAAAATGTGATTGCAAATCCTAACCTAAAGGTGGATAGAGGGGCCTCTCATATAGCTCAGCTGGAGATGTAATTTTGTGCTAGTAGATTTTTTAAAAATAGCAATTTAATGTATATTTCATGTTTTGTTCCACTTTCTTATTCTGATCAAGACATTACTTTGTATTTATTCACTTGATCGTACTTTGCACTTTATTGAACATTGCATTTTGTAGACTTTGAATTTATTATGCTTTGGAGCGAGCCTTAAGATTGTTCCAGTCCATCTCATCTTTCTCTCTCTGCCCTGACCACACTTGCTCAACATTAGCTAACTGAAAAACATGTGCCAGGACAATGGCCTTGTTGAGATGGAAGGGTGGAGCACAGCTATTAACACTGTTGTATGGTTTCATCTGGTTAATGAGTTGTTATATCCATCTCATTTTTGGATTTATGTTTCATTGAATTCTATGTTCATGAGCTATCTTATCTGTAACTCTTATGGAATCTATGTTGTGTGTGAAAAATGGCTTGATTTTTTCAATGAAGTAAACTAGTTTTGTTAGGGTGTAGATCGCCCTCCAGGTGATTTAGAATTCAACTCCCACAATTCCTAACAGCCGGTAAGTTGACTGGGATTTCTGGGAGCTGAAATGTACACAAGAACTTATGTATTATTCAAAACAGTACAGACAGCATTCTTGTTCAAATATGAATTTGGTTGCACAGTGAATGTCCAATTTTATGCATATAGTCACCTATTTGGATGAATAATATGCATACCAAAGTTGATAACTGAGAAGCTGTTCAAACAAGATAGGATTCTTATATACATTGCATCACGCAGTACGTATCTGACCAAATCAAATAATTAAAAATGAATTATTTGTGATGACAGGAGATTAACTAAAACTTCACTAACATCCTGAAAAAGAAAAGAACATCTAAAACATTACAACATGTGTAGAGAATATGCCATATTGTTAGGGACACCCTAGATTCATTTATAATTCAGCAGCATTAAACAAACAAGTTGAGGTTACTAGGGTGCTGCAAGTCCTATAAATTAGTACAAAGTACAAGTTATAGTAAGAAACAAGACAGCCAAGCCTTTACTTGCCTTTATTACATGCCTGATTGAACCAATCACTGCAGGTTCATGGGTTGTGCGTCCATCTTTATCATCATATGGCTCCTCTCCCCAAAGATTTGTGAGTTCCAGTTCTCCTTCTTCCAGAGGAATAGAAGGCCCTTCGAAGTTTGGCTTCTCATACAAAATCCAACTGTAAAATGAAGCAGGCAGCAAGTTAGAGCTAGTGGTATTTTAAAAATGCCTGACAGCCTATATACATGTTGCTTTCTTAAAAAAAAAAAAACCAATACAGGCAGTCCCTGAGTTACAAACATCCAACTTACAAATGACTCATAATTAAGAACAGGGGTGAGAAAATAGGACATGAGAATCTACCCCTCGTAAGGGAAATTCGCTCCTGAAAGAGTTATCATGGGGAAAAGGTGTCTCCACTGAAGCTTTCTCTCCAATCTTTGTTTCCACAACAAGCCATTTTTTTTCAAAATTCAATTACCACAGAGACAGAAAGTGAGGTGAAATCTTCTGAACAGGGTCACAGACAACAAAACAAACTCCACGGGGTTGTTAACCCTTGCCTATGCTATCCAAAGTTTAAAAAGATATATATATTTGGCTGGTGTTACACTTTAAAAAGCATGTGTTCCAATTTACATACAAATTAAACTCATGAACAAAATTACAGAATCTACCTTGTTTGTATAACTTGGGGACTATCTGTACATTACTAGCTTTTCAGAAATAGTACACAACAGTTTATATAAAATTATTATTATGAAAGACACTGGTACGACCTGCCAGAAGAGCTCCAACAGCGGAATGAGCTGTCAAAATTTTAAACATATTTGAAAACCTATCTCTTCCTGCAGGTGTACCCAACCAGTTTTAATCACAAATTTCAAACTTGTGTCTTATGTTTTATCTTTGTTCTGTTTATATATATATATATGTATGTTTTAATATGTGTATGTTATAGAATGTTTCAGATGTGGTTTTAGCGATAACGTAACCTGCCTCGAGATACGAGGAGAGACGGGTAAGAAATACAATTATTGTTATTATTGTATTGTCAAAGGCTTTCATGGCTGGAATTATTATTATTTCTATATTGACCACAAACTAGATAAAGGCTAATTTTGGTTTTTTAATAGAAGGAATTCTTATCAAGTTTTACAAGACACTTTATAGGAAAGAAAATGAAGCATTCCAGCCCTACATTTCCAAGTGAAATTGATTTAAATATATTAAGTCAATATAAAACAAGAAAAATGTAAATAGAGTAATATATATATATTAAACCATTCAACCAGTTAAAACATAAGTTTAAAATATCAAAATATGAGCGTGGACATTTTAAAGTAAAATAATCAGGCCCCAAAGGTTTTAACAAATAGCTATGTTTGTACTTGGTGCTATATTGGTGCCAACTGAATTTACAAAGCTTTCCAAAACCAGGGATGTCATACCTTAAAAAGGTCTACTGCTTCTCTGGTGGGGCAAAAAGGAGGACCCTCTAGCAAACTTCAATTTTTAAGCAGGCATTATAGAGGGAGAAGCACTCCTCTAGATTGTCAGACAGTGGGTTCAAAGGTTTTGTTTGTTTGTTGTGTCCTCATAATGTGGGATTGTGGTTATTAGGGGAAAGACATGATGGAATAAAATGAAGGAATAATTCACCATTGTAAAATTGCTGATTTGGTAACACTCAAAATATAAAACCTTTAACCAGATAGAAGAATAAATGTCACCTTAGATCCCATGTTTTAAAAAATTAACCATGCAGGAAGCAAATCCTGCAAGATCCTGAGAAATATATATGTCATTTGAGAAGCCTACAATGTAGCAAATGGAAACCTAACCAAGGATCTAGTGGACATTTGGTGGTTCTCACTTCTCCAAGCATCCTGTTCACATTCTCACATTGTACAAATTGTAAAGAACTCATTATTATTTGACAAGCAGTGACTGTTTATCCCTGAGACTGTATCAACAACTATGGCATCCAAGTTAAAATAGGCAATTTCATCTGCAGAGTACCATGCAAATTCTTCACAGTGGACTGTCTGCATTATCTTCTTGAAGGCCAAACAGTCCTTTAAATACAGGGGAAGAAGATATAACTAGAACTTGGGAAAGGGCAACACCAGCCTCAAAAGATGAAGCACAAGAAGGAACTAGGAAACAGAAATTCACAGCCAATTCCACACTATAAAGTCAGAAATGAAATAAGGTAAGAAACCTGGTGGTAGACGTATACAGCATCAGTCAAATCCAGAAAGTAGATCAAGAGAGCGGAGCCACAAATCTGTGTCAGAAGAAAGGTAGGAGACTATGCAAAGGAGAAAATCAAAGCAAGAGCAGATGCGCAGAGATGAAGCCAAGGAGGAATCTGGGGGAGAAATTGACAAGAAAAAAGGCACGAGGGAGGAAGACAGAGAGTTTTATTTATCTGGAGACCAAAAAAAAAAGAAAAAAAAGAGCCTGATCATCTTTACATTACTTTTGATCTATACTGAGTATGGGCACAATTTGTTCTCTTGTGCGCACCTATGTGTAGCTCTATATTCACAGAGGGAATCCTCAGAAGGGATCTGGTAGTACCTTCAGTCCACTGTATTACTAGCTTGGTGTGCTGCTGCACCAGATTCCATACAACTCATGTACACAAATAAAGAATTTTAAAATTATAGTATAAATTACGTATACTATTATTATTGTAATTTGTTTTTGCCCTTTAACAAATAGCTAGCACAAAGTGAAATCTATAATCATGCCTCATTTCACTTTTTTGCTTTGTTAGCAAGTTCTTTTGTCTTAAGATATCTAGATTTTATTATAATCATTTTGCACACCTTTGGCAGCCACAGGAATTCTATAATGCAGAACAGTTTTCACAGCAATGAGGAAACTGCAGTTCACCGGGCACATGCACCCCAAGTCCATTCTGCTCCCAGGGAGTCAAATGCTCCAAAATGCCTCCCAAACTCTCTAGTGGAAGTGGAGGCCCTTTTTTGAAATCTGAAAGCAATCAGTAAGTGACTTCTACTCATTTCTTGATGTTTTAAAAACATACATTGGCTCAGAAAGCCTAAAATGGCTCAGAAAACCCAAAAATACTGTCCCTTTGGAGGCATCTGGGGAAAAAGTTTGGCATTTTGAGTTTGTTTTGTTTTACAGGAGCAAAACAGGGTGGCCTTTCAAGGTCTTTTGGGGATTAATGTGGCCCCATTCCCTTCCATAGTTGCCTGCCCCTGTTTGTCACAGCAGCAGCAACACTACCATCACCATTTGTAATAACTATTGCTATTATTGTTGTTGTTATATATCCTGCCTTTCCCCCAAAACTGAGGCTCTGGGTAGTACACATATATTAGTAAAAAGAGAAATTAAAGTACAATTAGACTCAATAAAATTAAAAGCAATTTAAAATACACAAATTAAAAGACAAGAAGTACCAGTACAACCACTATTAAGTCTTTTCCTTATAGAATCACATTTCAAAGGCTGGCTGATTTTTTTTTAAAGTCTTCATCTCTTCATAATAAATCACAAGGAAGAAAGCCAGTTTAGCTTCCCTAAGAATGGAATTAAGAGATTGGGAGCAACCAACAAGATAGCCCAGTCACAAATATTTCTGTGACACCAAAAGATCTCATAGACATCACAATACATAGGCATAGATACTCCTTTCAGATAAACTGTACCCAAAAGGACCAGTAGTCAGTGAAACTATTGCAAAAAAAAAAGAGAGAGAGAGAGAGTGCCCTGTGCTCCCCAGAACAGCAACAACCAACAACATAAACTGTAAAAAGAACCCAATTGCTGCATTCAGCATTCAGTAAAATCAATATAGTCTTCCTGCTGGTTTTTACCAAAGATGGAAAGCAGTACTCAGAAATTAGGAAACACGGGGATTAGAAAGTGGATGTCATTTAGGATTACAGGTGGGCCTTTTGACATCTAAATGGGAAAATATGAACATAGTTAACAATAAAGGTTCTACATGCATTAGCTCAAATATTATGCTTGCTTGGACAGTTCAAAACATGCCCTAGAAGAAATTCAAAGTAAACTAGTTCAACCAAGATAGGCAATAAAACAGGCACAGGGCCAAACATACATTGATAAAACAAATGAATCATGTTTAAGCAGAATTAAGTGACTGGATTTAGAATTAGGGAAACATTAAGGAGGAAAAAAAGATCTTAAATACTTACCATCCTCGAATGATTTTAACAAAAATCACAGGTGAGAATACCCAAGACGTGCAATCCAAAACATCATTAAACACCTCAATGGTACTTTCTGAAGGACCTGGCTTGTTCACAATCACAATCTGTATTTAAAAAAATCACAAGCTGTTTTAATCTAACAAGAAAACATAGCATGGACAAAGAATGTCATAAACAAAAAAAATAATAACTTACCTTTCCAGGCCTAGGATTAATTTTATTTTGGCTGTTTCCTGAAAATGCCTGCTAAAACAAAGGAAGCAAACCATAAGAATTCAAACAAAAAATAAGATGTATTTTACTCCATCATATAAGTTAGGTTTACGAAAGTGAAATCTGTATTTTCAGTGTACTTTAATTTAAAATAGAATGTATATAAAATATTTTAGAAATCACTCTTTTAAATTTTCATAAGATTGTGCATTACTATACAATGGATGTCTCTTTGGGACAATGCAGTCCAGCATATTTGACCATTTTACTAATCCATCACCATACTTTTAAGTGCATAATGTGAGATATTTAACCATTTTATTTCAGCACTATTGCAGATATGAATTCTTAACCTGCTTTCAGTGCAACCATAAATATTTTCCTGTTTGTAAATAAACCAGAAATAACATGAGTTGCAAGGGAGAGGTGACTACAGAACTATACCTTAAAGTGCATACATATTTATTATACTATTGTCATCTCAATCATGAGATGACATTTTTAAATAATTAGTAATGTTTTGAAACCTTTTTTTAAATTTCCCTGTGAAGAAAGTATTTCTTTTAGAAACTACAGTGGCCATTTCTACATCTATCTATTTAATTTTTTTTTGCTCTATCATCAAAATTGTGTATATAACAAAAACATGAAGGTTCAATGTGTAAAAGTATATAATCAGCTTCAAACCAACCTCTATATCTAGGAAACTATTTGGTTCATATTGTCCAGGTTTCATCCAGCTTGAAAAACCGGTGTCAAGGTTTCCAAAATTTGGCATTTGTAAAATTCTCTGGTTCTTTGCGTCATCAGTTTGTAAGTATTTGTCTATATAGTTTGTAGCCTTAAAATCTGAAAAAGACTGAACAATGTGATAAAAAACAATCAGAGGCTGCTTACTAGGAAAATATATCTGAGAATGCACAGTTTTTAACATTTGGGGAGGTATTTGATGTCCGTTCTATTACCTCTGGCCTCTGAGCTGTATCAAACATTACAGGAGGTATTCCCAAGGAATCAGAAGTCTTCTGAGATGCAAATGATGTTGTGATTGTGTTTATAGAGGTCACAGATGGCACAAACACTTTTTCTTTTGTACTGGGTGACAATAGGCTTGAAAAGATGGCACTGTTCTCAAGTCGAGATCGCTTAACTTCTCCATCTGTACTATCCTTACTCTCTTTTCCATTTGTTTCTGGGAAAAGGACAGGATCAGCTCTGTTCGATTTTAGACACTGGAGAATGATGCTGTTTTCAGCAGAGGCACGTTTGGGTCTGACCCTCACCTCAGTTTCTAAACTTTGCAGCTTCAGCTGTAGGGATGGGGCTAGATCCTGTGGCTTATCTCTCTTCATTCCCAAACCAACAGTGAATACATTTGGATCAAATATTTTCTCTAAATTGTCTTCGTGAATTGGAGGCATAGCAAAGTGAGGTGCTGGAGATTTTGGAACCTTTGCCTTTTTCTTTTTCTGGGGTATACAAATAGCGCTATCTAGATTTTTAAGTGTTTCAGTAAATTTTGCCATATCGGATGGGGACTCACAAATGGGTTCTTCATTACCAGATTTGAGAACACTACAACTGCCTCTTGGACTTTGCTGTCCACTGATATTTTGCTCAAACATTTGTATATTTTCTAAAACAGTATTTGTCATATTATTATCTTCGGTTTTGTCTTCAGGAATCAGAGTTTGCTCAAATTCTGACTTTCTAGCTGTGAGGTCAGATTGCAAGAAACTCTTTTCATCTTTATTTGTGGAACTTAAGTCTGTTTTCAAATAATGTTCCTCTTCACCTTCAGGAGACATGGATCCAACCTTCACATTAACGTTATTATTTTGGAAGTTTGCAATCTCTTTACGCTGTTCTATAGATTTGTTTTCACTTTTGGGTTGCAGATTCTCCTTCATTAATTCTACATCCAAATTTTTAGCTGTAAGAATATCTATGTTACCAGTTTGATTAACCTGACATTCAGCAGCTTTTCCAACTTCCTCATTTGTTATAATGTTGGACTGGGTCCTTCCTTCTGACTTGATTTTTATATCTGAAGCGATTTCTTTAATCTTTGTGCCATTTTGCAATGTTTTCTGGCGGCTGTTTGCCTTGTTTATTGCTCTGTTAAGCTGTTCATTTTCAGTGTGCTGTTTCCCAAACTTCAGTTTTGCTCTACCAACAAATGTATTTGATACTGAACCTTTTTTTGAGCCTTCAGTAGATTGCGTGTGATTTGACTGTTTGTTTTCGAACATGGATATTTTATTGGCAATATTGAAGTTAATTTTGACTGCTTTGTCCACTGAGTCATGGTCACTTCCTAAATCTTCCAGGCTTTTTGATGTTTTAAGGTTTAACTCAATCCTTTTTGGTTTAGCTGGCCTGGAAAGTTAAAATAATAAAAAAAAAGAATTACATTGCACTCTATGCCAATAATATTTCATTTTAATGTGTTAAAAAAAAACAAATCTATATAGGTAATCAAATTATGGTGAAATACTTCTAATTAACTCTACCAATTGAATACAGTGGATCTACTTCAAATTATTCAGCCTTATGGGCCATATCTTATTGGCCTCTGTGAAACATACAACTCAGTAAGTAGGATTGGAGACCACTCTTCTTGGGATTTAAATGCAATCTTATGCTGCACTCAAAGAAGAATAGCATTCAAATTATGGGAAATACCGCATATACTCATCTTTATTTTATGTGTAAGTCATGGCCAGATTTGGGTGCAAAAATAATGGATTTTAAACCATGAATAAGTCAAGGGTTGAAGGCTTTCATGGCCAGAATCACTGGGTTGCTGTGAGCTTTTCGGGTTGTATAGTCATGGTCCAATAGCATACTCTCTTGACATTTCACCTGCATCTGTGACTGGCATTATCAACGGTCCTCTGAAGATGCCAGCTACAGATGCAGGCAAAATGTCAGGACAAAATGCTACTAGAACATGGCCATACAGCCCGAAAAACTCACAGCAACCCAAGTCAAGGGTAATTCAGTGAAGAGGGGAAACAATCTCAACTCTGTGAGCCAGCTGCCCCTATTTCCCCATTTTAAAAATCCAGAAGCTGTGGTGGAGAGAGTAAAGGTATTGGTGCTTCCAAGAGTTAAGGTGATAAAGGGTTTTTTTTTGTAAGAGTTAAGGTACAGTATTCAAACTGACCCATTGATAAGTTGGCCCAAGTTTTTTGGGTTGATATTTTGACTAGATTTATAAATACATAGGGTAATACTTCCACTCTTTTCTGTGAGAGGCCATATTTGACCTTTTGTGTCATTAATCAGAATGCAGGCAGAAGAAAACAACCCAAATGCAGAGAAGCAGGAAAAAGTCTTATGGAAAATGATTTAAATTTAATTTTTACAGAGTTATTATTTACTATTTATTAACTTTATTTATACCCCGCTAACATCTCCCGAAGGACTCGATGTGGCTTACAAAGGCCAAGGCCATAACAAACAACAGCATAACAAATACAACAGTAAAACTCATAAAGCAAATAATAAAACATCAAGCAAAACAATAAAACACTAAAAACATGACACTATGACGCATTTAAAACCTAAGGCTGGGCCAAATGTAATGGACAAAATTTAAAAAGTGCTGGACTTGACAGGTGAAATGTAGAGGTTTTTGGAGGTAGGTGCAATGTGCAGACAATCCTAAATATCTAAAAAAATGCATTTGGGACATGATGCTAGGAGTTCCTATTCTGGAAAGGCACACTGGAACAGCCAGGTCTTCAGGCTCTTCCTAAAGATTGCCAACGTTAGGACTTGTCTGATGTCCTTGGGGAGAGAGTTCCAGAGTTTGGGGGGGGGGCACCACAGAGAAGGCCCTGTCCCTCGTCCCCACCAAATGCGCTTGCGATGCAGGTGGGATCATGAGAAGGGCCTCTCCAGATGATCGAAGGGATCGTGTGGGTTCATATATGGAGATGCGGTCACGCAGGTAGGCGGGTCCCAAATCGTTTAGGGCTTTGTAGGTGAGCACCTGCACCTTGAATTGGGAACGGAAGATGAACGGCAGCCAATGGAGCGCCTTAAACAGGAGGGTTGACCTCTCTTTAGGTGGCAAATGAGAAGATGAAAGGAGGGCATAAAATGTCATTAGGCAAAGATGAGCCAGAAAAAAAAAACCTGTCCTGCTCTACAGCAGGGGTGGGCTACTGTACAGGGGCTATTTTCCCACCCTGAAGTCTCTGGCAGCAAATTTCGGTGCACCCAGAGTGACATATCATTTCAAGTTATCATTTTGCCCAATAAAAATTTAAGCTGAACAGCTGAAAAAACATTCCAAGAGCAAGACCATTTAAACAGTGGAGGAGTTTGCATCGGAAGGGGAGAGTTCTCCTTTGATGGAAGCCAGCCATTAGGAATGTTGAAACCTGTGTTACAGAACCTGAACTTAGCTGGATGGGGGACTGAACAGGATCTTCAATATCCCTTCCAATGATAAGTTCCTTTTATTAATGAATATCCCTCATACAGTAATGTACATAAATCACTGCATAAAGATTGCTTATGTCTTTGCAGTAAATTTTACTTAACTCAAGCAAACAAAAAATCCACAATAAAACAAAATATACAAATATATGATTAGAATAGGGAACAACTTCTTTTAGAATAGCAACAGAAACAGTTCAAAAGGAACATTGTATTTTGTAGCTGAGAAATATTCTGTGAACATGCATGGAATTCTTAACAACGCATTTGTTTTACCTTTCACTTTAATTTTAGGTCCTATATTTTTACTGATTTACTACTACCTTAGTTCACTCTACTTTTTAAAAATGTCAAAATAATCACTGTAAACTCTCAGTGGATGTGACTTTTTATAGAAACAATTACAAATATCTTTTTCATCTTGCAATCATATTGAATAGATTGCAACCATGTTTTTCTTTTGTCAGATATTATATCCCTCAGAAAAGAGAAGCTGTTCCCTAGATGTCTGAAGTACAACAGGTTCAAAATCTGCATGCTTCTAAAACCCCATATAAAATACTAGCTCTTTAGAAACTTCTATATCATTCTCAATGTGCATCCACTTCACTGACTAGGAGAATTTGTGTCATTTCAAAACTATTTAAGATATCAAAAAAAAAGTGAACAGAATCCATATCCAGTCAATAAACTGCATTTTAAAACTACATTTTGCATAGAGCACTAAATATTCTAGATGGGACCACCAATCTGAGTCCCAAACTACTCAGAGTTACAATTTCAAGCCAGCCAATGAACTGGACTGGAATAACAATGAAACTTGTGTCAGTGGAGCCACTGACTATTTTATGGAGTTTTCGTCTTAACTCTGCCCCCTCCTCTATTAAACTTGGCTGTTTCTCTCACTTTTTGGACATTAAATAGAAAATGTCAGAACACACACATTCCTTTAACATTTCTTTGTACCATTCTTCCCTCCCTCTTGTTGGCTCTGAATGCCCCTACTTCTCCTCTCGCCACATTATTTAGATTATAATGAAACCAAGAGCCTCCAGGGTGTCTGTGGATGAAGAAACCCATGCTGTGTGTGAACTGACACAGGGTAAGTATGATGTTGTCCATTCTTGTATTCCTGGATTTAAATTATTGAGGCACATGATGCAAAGGCACAGATGAAATCATCATTAACTGTTCCTGTCATCACCAACATTTTAATTAATTTGTATTTTAAAACAATGTGAATTAGTTCTGGTGGCAATTGCTTCTTTGAAGTATCTTGCTCTTTTTTATCCATCTCCTATATAGTGATCCTTTGCCTTAGTAGCCAAATCCTGTCTTCTCTCATCCCCCAGTTACATTCTTTGTCCTTTCTTAGTCCATGTGGCCTAATAAATTTGCCTGGAGTAGGCCTCTTAGCCCGTGTGGCCTACTCCAGGCAAATATATACAAATTTCACTGGAGGTAAGTTCCATTGAAAGCAATACAACTGGATTCTGAACAGACAGATATATTTCCTCAGAAGTAAGAAGTAAAATAAAAATGGCTTTTAGAAAAATGACATGGAATAAACTGGACTGTATGAAAACCAGGAGTCATTAAATATGCATTTAAAAGTGAAACAGAAGAAAGGATCATTTTATTCTAAACAAGGATCCTTTTGTTGAGATCCATAAATCAGATCACTATGACAAATGTAAGGGCATATATAAGTATCATTTATTTATTTCTCGCATTTCTATCCCATCCTTCTCAACCCCCAAAGGGGGACTCTCCAATCATGGGAAATAAGAGGCCACAGCAAGCCTGTAAAGACCAAGCTCTGAGCTTCAAATAGGATTAGGGAAGTTTGGAGTTTTTAGAGTAGTTGCTTTAATGCCCTTTTCCAGGAAGCATGTTAGTAGACATTGAGGGAAACTGGGTCCTTCTTGGACCTTTAGTCTGGTCTACTATATATTGAAGTGATCCTTTGGAGCAGTTTCTTAAACAGTGCTCCTCCGGATGTTTTAGATTTCAGTACTCACAATTCCTAACCGCTGGTAAGCTGGCAGGAATTTCTGAGAGCTAAAGTCCAAAACACCTGGAGGAGGAAAGTTTGGGAAACACTGTTTTGGAGAAAGAGATCCAAGGATGGATACAGACTATCAAAGAAACAAAAAGACGAGCTAGGAGTAGAGAAAATAAGAAAACTTGGAATGCTTTCATATTTATGGAAGACATGATGTAAATTCTGTACTATAGCATGAACTTGACAAAAAGCATAAGAATTTTATTTTAGTTCAGCACTCCTCCACCCCCTTGTCATCTGCGAATGTATGCCATAAGATGACTAAGGCGTTGTTGTAGGGCAAGAGCAACCCCCCCTCTGAATTTAGTGAAAATTACACATAAGAGGATTAGCATGTTATGAAAAAGAGCACATCCACCAAACAAATAAGAAATTGAGAGAAACAAATTGAGGACATAATTTCTGCTTTACACACACTGGTCTCACATCGCAATGTATGCATGTACTTACTCATTCATTCACACTTGGGTAAATAGATTACTCCATATGCAGGTGAACTTTTTGTTTTTGTTTTGGCCAGGCTTAGATGGTTGGCTATTCAGGGGAGAAAGGCCTGTCACAGATGCTACAGTATTTATGTTCGCTGTTTTATTTCTAATTCTAATGATTATGTAATTACATTTTAAATTATTGTTATGAAGTTAGTTTTTTTATCTGATTTATCTGGGGTTTTAAAAAAAATCATGCCACCTTGAGTCTGATTAGAACAAAAGTGGAATCATTATCACCATATTTCCTGTTTGAAGAAATACATGATATAGAGACATTCCACTAATATATATTTAATTAAAAGTTGGTTTCCTCTGAGTTGTTATGGTAGCAGTTGATTATATAACGGTGTGATCTAGATTCCTGCAGTGTATTTACCTACTCAACAGGTAAAGCATTAGTAAGAGAATAGTAGCTGAGCCAATAGAATGGGAAGACCTAATTTTTCTGATCAGAATTATTTGACATCACACGATCAGTCAATGACTGAAGACCTTGAGGACTGTATTCTGTTTAGCTTATTGCTTTTTTTGTCCCTCTCATTTGTGTGAGAGAGCAGTGACTTCAAGAATTTTCCAGCACATATCTAAGAGCCATGCTTTTATTTTATCGCTTATTCATATCTGAACTGTGTCAAGGCTTAGAAATATCAAAGAGATACAGAACAGATTATGATTTTGAGCAGGAAATGTTTTAACATAAATAAATAAAAGAATAAAGAAAACATGGTCATTTAGCTCACAGTCTTGAAAAGATAGCATATTCTTTTTGAAGCTGAAAGCAAATTAATTGAGATATCACTCCCCATGTCATCCATCCCTGGTAATTTCTGGTCAAAAGGGGGTTTGTTGTTTAAATACAGTGTCAAGCAAGACAAAACCTTGCAAAATCTGAGAGAACACTGTACATATTTAAAAAAAACAACTTAAATCCCCTCAACTCCATCTCTCTGTAGTAGCTAACATAACAAATCAATGAAGATGGATGCAAAGGATGTTTAAACATAAAATATGAGAACAAATACTAAATTTTCCCACTACCATTAGCATAACTGCACTGCCTATTGTTTTAGACAGCATAGCAGAAAGTGGTGTTGACCCGTATTTGACAATTAAATGGAATTTGAAAAACAGAAACTTCACTCTAATTTTAGGAAACAAAACAATAGTCTAGATATCTTGAGTTATCTCAGAGATAGGACACAAGTCTAAACATGAAATTCAGTTATCTTATACATCTTAGACACATAGTTTGAATGTAATTTTATACAACATTGTGCATGAAACATAGTTTCCGTCCACTAAATTATCAGAATCCAAAGGTGT
Source organism: Anolis sagrei (assembly GCF_037176765.1). Taxonomy (NCBI): domain Eukaryota; kingdom Metazoa; phylum Chordata; class Lepidosauria; order Squamata; family Anolidae; genus Anolis; species Anolis sagrei. Next base: position 95,404,811 of record NC_090021.1, read on the forward strand.
CACTACCTCAGACACCCATGTGGGCAGTTTGGGGTATTTTGGGATTCTGGATAAGGAGCACTCAACATGCACTTTGCTTTTTTGCATTGAATTAAGTATGAAGAGTATACAAAATTAACTTTGTGGATAAAGACCAGAGATTTCTCCTTTCAGAAATATTGTTGCACAACTTTAAGTAAACTGACTGAAATCCCATTCAAGACTACATTTCTTAAACTAGAGTAATATCAAACTTTTAAAATGAAAAGGCAAGTTACACTGTCTATGAGAAAGGTTTGGTTTTTTCTCTCCAAAAAATAACACTTGACAGATTTTTAAAATGAGTTCACTTGTCTCTAAAATGCAGCAAGGGGAAAAACAGTTGCTGAATAATTTATGACTCCTATAATACAATACAACATAAAATGACTACAATTATAATTCATAATCTCTTCTGGAAACTATGCTAACAGATGTGTCCAGACTGGTAAAACAACATAAATACAAGCGGAGATATTTATACTTTATAAATTAAAATATCATGGATAACAACAACATTATCCTGCTATGCATGTTACATGGAAGTACATCCCAATTATTTCAAGGAGATTCAATTCAAAACAGAGCAGCTATTTTAGAACCTATCTTGATAATGTTTTCACAGAACTACTGTATTAATGGGACTCAGACCCAAATATAAAGACTTGCAATTGTGCTGCACAATCCTATGCGTATTTACTGAGAACTCAACCCCATTATATTCAGTGAGGCTTACTCTCAGGCTGAGTGCACAGGATTTTTGCTACCAGTATATGATAAATAAGGATGAATGGGTTTAGTTCAAATCTTTGTTTCACTAGCAGGAGCTTTACCTGAATAGAGTTTCACTCAGGGAATTTCCTTGAGAGAGGAAGCCTAGGACAATTACCCCCTATTCTTTGTAATCCATTTCATTCTCCAAAAATGTTGTCTAGAGAACTAGGTGCCTTCCAGAATAGTGGGATGTACAGAAAAATAAATGCTGGAAATTCCCTGCTGTCATGACCAGGATCCACCAGTATCTTTCATGAATGGAAGAAGTCCTTTGTTCACATAAGAAGAAATTAGGATTGAATCCAGTATTTTTGTAACTGAAGCCACAACTAACCTTACTATTCTAATAACACTCATTAAGAAATCTGCTGTGGGTGTCAACAGAGGATGAGGCTATCAGTAATTCAAGGCACATCAAATAACTAATCAATAAACTTATGTATCACTTTCCAAGTTTTAGGAAATAAAGTTAACAATGCAATGCAAAATCAAAATAACAGAAGTGATTTTAATTTCCTTGAATCACACACAGATATTACAAACCATTTATATTTTTCTATAACACTTCATGGCCTTATCAAAACACATGGGGGAAGGATATCTTCTGATGACTAATCTGTATCTCCTCAGGAATACAATGTGATTCTCACTCTCATTTATAAAATGCTTTGCCAAATAAATCCATAGGCAATTCTTCCTTCCTCCATAAAGTGATGTATTTTTGGTTAGCTCACAAAGCTACACTGAAATGAAGTCATAAAGAAAGTTGAAGAGATTTTAGAAAGCTTAGAATCAAAAGAAGCTAAGTATCTATAGGTCACACAACGCAGTTCAATAGAAACCTTATACACTGTGTTTAGAAAAAAACAACTATTTTCCTAGAGTCAAATCCAGCCTGACAGCCCTGAAAAAAAATCATAAAACCTTTGAAGTAGACTTCCACCTATCCATGCTTAAGGTAGCCACTAACCATAGTGAGATATGAATGAATGTGATACTTCAAATGATGAAGCACTTCTTAATTTAATGTTTAAAAACATGTTTGAATTGTAAAAACTTTAAAGATAATTGTTACAACTTTAAAGATAATTTATATTTCTATTGGAAACAAAAAGATAACAGAAAAACTATTCAGGTAAGTTGGTGAAGTCAAAGTGATCCATAAACAGCTATTAAAGCTTGCTCATTCCTTACCATGTATATACTTGTTTTAATTAAGAAATGTCATCTTCAGCATGACATGGTTTTAGAAATAATTAGCGTACTTATAAGTTGTACGCTAAGGAAAGAAAGAATAAATGAAAAAGAAACCACAGATGTATATTTTACATAATGAAACAAAAGGTTTTGCAGACAACTGTGATCTGATACTTCCCACTGATATTTTCTAATGTAAGTGCAAATAGTGATCTACAGTGTCCGTCCCCCGTCCCCCCAAATATGATGGGGGCTACTGGCCCTAAAGACCTATACAAAGCGCCTAACATACTGTGAACATCTCAACTTCTGCAACAAATTGTTCTAGAAATATATTGAGCTGATATGGACATTCTATATGGGATTTTTAATCTATTGAATATTTAACTGTTTTCTTTGTTTGGATGCTAATTGCATTGATGTTTTATTATTTTTATTAGATGTGACAATGTTTATGATGGTGCAGTTTATTTTTACTGCATGTTATGTTTCTACTTTTTATATGTATTTCGCTGCTTTGAGTTCTGACCAGGGAGAAAAGCGGGAAATAAATAAATAAATAAATAAAGAGGGAGCCTTAAGAATTATAGGATTGCTACCACTGATATTAAGAAAAGAAGGGTCATATCTGCAGTCAGTGCAATGATAAAAATTGTAACTATGTTGATTATGTGCTTCATCCAGCTTGCCCCACTCATGTAGTTGTGAAATGTGATAACTGTCCATAGGCCACATCTACACTGTCATATAATGCAGTTCACAGAACTGAGCTGCTTATGGCCATCTACACTGCCATTTAATTCTTATGGCCATCTACACAGCTTCTGACATTCAAAATTAATTAAGCCATGGCTAATAAAGAGTCGAGGAATCTGAAGCAGCTTCAGAATTGTCAGGGTGCAGTGACATGAAGAGAGAAATGTCATCTCTAAAGTTACTGCCATGACAGCAAATGGCAGCAACCATGTGCTTCATTCAGGCAACCATTTTGTCTTTTTAATCAGGCAATCGTGGCAAGTGATGATTGTGCAAAGGCTGCTTGAGCAACATAGACTATCACCTGTGAGAATTCACTGTTCCTACTGGTAATACACAACTCATGGTTTCTGCATTGTTATACATATGCAACTGATAGAATCAGTTTTGCGTTTTCATTGCATAACTTGGTGTTTTATCTATTTTTTAATTATGGAGACAGTTCTTGTATAACTCACATACTAATCTTGTAAATGTCTGTACTTCCCATTTTTGTGAATTGTTGATCCCAATAGATTTTCTGCAACAAGCCTGTTTTACTGGGAAAGTATCATAAAAGGTATGCCATTTTATGTCCAATTGGTATAATGACAGATACCTAGGTATTTGATTTGTTTGCTTTCTATGAGAAAATCTGACACTCACAAATGGTTTAACGTGGTCCTTTGACAAACTTTTAAATTCACTGTTAATTTTCTCTACAAAATAAATCAGACTTGAAAAACTACTGTTATTGTATTTTTCTAAGTGCTTGGGAAATCATAATGCTTTGTATCAATTCAATACTGCCTCCCCTCACACAAGTTAATCCATTTATTAAGGACTGGTGGAAAGGCCTTTCTGTTCATGCATTATTCACCACGAAGCAAATTAAAAATTCCACTAGGACATACTTCTGCAGAACTCCATGTGATGTGTAGTTTGGCCCTCAGCCAGCTACTTTTAACAATGCAGATGGAAAGAGATTTGTTGCCATACAAAATGTTGTTGAGGGCACCAATATGAGTATAATTACAGTTGGCTCTCCACATCTGCAGGTTTAACTTTCATGGGTTTGATTATCTGAAAATTTGATTAGTGTGTTTTCCCTAGGAATCTGTAGGTCCTCCCAGCACAACTTTATTGTCAACTTTTGGTGGATGTTGACAACAAAGCTGCACTAGAGATTCCTTGAGAGAACACGTCTAGGCCTTTTTAGGTTTTTCAGCAGGGTTCTGTGGTCAACATCTGGTAGAAGTTGACCATTGAGTCATGTTGGAGAACCTACACATTCTAAAAGAGGTGTTATCTCAGATATATGTTTTTCCCCTAATTTGTGGTTCTTCCACTTTCACAGGGGTCCTGTGCCCCCAAGTCCAGCAAATGTCGAGGCCTGGCTGTATTATCCTCCCAATCTCTTTACTGTGAGTTCTAGCTTCTCTTGAGCAAAGAAAAAAATTCGCAACAATGGAGACTATAATGTGAAATGAAGTGCTCCAACAAAATTTTGTTCCAAATGGAAGCTAACAATACAAAAGTAGTCTAATTATCTTCAATTACGTGAATCCTTAAAAGTATTCACAATGGTAGTAAGCCCTGGAAGGCAAGAGGAAGAAAAAGAAAACAGCTTGGAGGCAAACAGCATCAGTACACGAGCCTTGAAGTTTCAGTCTAAAAGTATCACTTATATCACAACAAGAGAAATCCAGACATTTGAATAGATAGCAATTACAATACATGCTTACTGGCTGATTTAATTAAAATTGCTTCAAGAAATATACTAATTGAAAATGTAAAACTACTTACAGGCTAACTTTTGTTGTGACGGTTCTGGAAACATCAAAGCTTATATTTCTCTGTTTCACTGTGCCCAAATCAGAGGACTTTTCATCTGTAGTTCCCATCTCACCATTTCGACACTTGTCAGTCTGCCCCAAACCACTGCCATCAGTGCTTTTGGGAAAATGTGATACTTTTGAGTCTATTTTCTCTTCAGAAAGTGGCGAAGTGCTTGTAGGCTCTGTGGGAGAAATTTTGTAAGTCACCATAGAGCTTTCACTAGAAGATGATTTCTCTGATGTAGTGCTTTTAGATGTTGGGTTACTACCTGCCACACCTTCATTTTGTCTTTTGGTGGCAGAATCTTTGCCTTGACTTTTCAAACCAGTAGGTGAAAGAGGACCTGCCTCAGACTGATTCTTTTTAAGGGATTTCTTCTTGCATGGAGATGAAGCTGAGGTCTGCTGTTTGTTTTTATCTAGCTCTGTTTTATTAAGTCCTTTGTGGTTACTTCCAGTCCTTGTGTCATGGTTGGCTGTGGGATAATTATTCTGTGGAGAAGCTTTAGCTTTTCTTTCAGAGTTGTTTATTTTTTCTGATGTCAGATCTGAAGAAATACTACCAAAACCAGGTTCTTCTTTGACACTATTCTCAGCCACATTTCTATCCCCATTTGGCACATCACTGGAAGACTGAGATTTCCTCCTCTTTCCAGACCTCCTTGCTGCAGTTTTTTTATCCATGGCGTCTGTTTTACTACAAGGCTTGTCTAACGTAGCAGTCTCTGTTTTATTTGAATTTGGTTGCTCTGTTTTGTGTAGAAAGATATCTAGTGTCAACACTCTGGAAGGGCAAATGTGCTCAGATGGCTTAGATTCCAAACTAGAGAACTGGTCATTTGAAGCTGCATAATCTGATCCCAAAAATGGATGCACATCCACTAATTGCTTGTGGTCTAATATGCTGTGTTCTAGATCTTCACTGGATGTGTTAGCTAAAGTTTTGCGGAAGTCTGGGGTTGTGGTATAAGTTGTATCAGTTACAAGCTCATTCTCTGCCCCCAGTGTCTGGAGTGAAAGACTGCTACTAAATACTGCATCCTTTATTGTCTCATTACTACTGTGCCATTCAGATGACCATTCACTGTCAGAAGAAATCCCTTTAGTATTCCATTCTGAAACAATGTCATTATACAAAGGAGTCAGGTCCTTATTGTAGAGATACTCATTTCGGTCGTCAATGCTATTTGGTGTCCTTGACTGGTTCTGATCATAGGCCTGGTCAATAAGAGACTCTTCGCTTTTAGACAGATCTTTTATGTCATCAATATCTAGTGATGCCAATGGAGCTAAGTTCTTTTGAGGGGATGCAGAATCGGCACCTATAATTTTTGGCCTCAAAGCAGGTTCTAATGTGTTTTGACTTTTTTTCCTTCTTCCTGTTGTAAAAAAGTTTCCAAATTTCCCCAAAACTGGTTTCTTTTTGTTTTCTTCCTTAGAAGACTCTGATGTGCGGTTTTTGGACTAAAAAGAAAATCGGAAAAAAGAAGAAAGTCAGAATTCAAAGCAAGGGTATTTGGTACACATTTATTTCTACTATAAAGCATGTGTATAGCCAAAGAAATGGGGAGGTGCAATGAAACTCATTGAATCATAGACATGGAAGAGACCCCAGGGACCTTCAGTCCAACCCCTTGCCATGCAAGAATACAAAATCAAAGCACTCTCATCAGATGATCATCCAGGCTCTCCACCATTCTTTCGAAAGGGCATTTTTACGAGTAAAGAACCATGTCTACTCAGAAGTTAATCCCACTGAATTTAATGGTAGGTACTTCCAGGGATGTGGGTGTAAGGCTACAAACAGAATGGCCTATTTACGCATGCCATTAGAAAAAATAATCAGTATCTACTTGCCTTTGTGTACAATCCTATATTTATCTGGGAGTAAAATAAATCACTGGGATACACTGGCGAGCAAAGGATATCTTTACCAATTAAACTTCTACAGCAAGTCAGTACATAGGTCACATTCTTGATAAATATGAATTTTATTAGCTGCATGCAGATTGTGTCATTGCAGCAGTGGAGTGTGTGGCTCAGGGCCACCCTTTTCTCCTTCAAGAAAAAAAAATACAATAGGCTCAGGTATTCTGAACTCAAAGCAACCAGAATGCTCAAGCAACCAGCAAAAAATCAAACTGAAGAAAAATACTTTAAATCAGTGGTTCTCAACCTTCCTAATGCCCCGACCCCTTGATACTGTTCCTCATGTTGTGGTGACCCCCAACCATAACATTATTTCGTTGCTACTTTATAACTATAATTTTGCTACTAGTATGAATCATCATGTAAATATCTGATATGCAAGATGTATTTTCATTCACTGGATCAAATTTGGCAAAAATAACCAATACACCTAAATTTAAATACTGGTGGGGTTGGGAGGGGGGTTGATTTTATCATTTGGGAGTTTTAGTTGCTGGGATTTATAGTTCACCTACAATCTAAGAGCATTATGAACTCCACCAATGATATAATTGAACCAAGCTTCCCACACAGAACCCTCATGACCAACAGAAAATGCTGTTTTCTGATGGTCTTTGGAGACCCCTCTGACACCCCCTTGCGACCCCCTCAGGGGTCCCGACCCCCAGGTTGAGAAACACTGCTTTAAATACAAATTAAAATACCTGTATAATATTGTGAAACGGTATTACATTAAGTTGTCCATATTTGTCTTGGTTTGCTTTTAATTACTGAACTTCAATAGTAATATCAAGCCAATACTGGGGTGATGGGATGGGATAATACGGGGTACAGTATTAGTCAGGCTTATTTTAACAGTAACTCTCACGCAACCAGAAACTGCCGGTATCCAGCATCTACCAATCCCCATGGGTGATGGTTAGTTGAGACTCTGCTGTAAATATTAATTCTCTGAGCCACAGCTTGGGTCTGCTTCGAGAGAACAAGGAAATGCCTTCCTCGGAATCAACGAGGTCTACCGTTTCCTTCGATGCCAAACTCCTTTCCACCCGGGTCCCGCTCGAAAGCCAACAAGGGCGAAGGCGGCGCCCGCATTCCGCAGGACGGCGGCGCGCAGGTGAGGCCACGGCGCCCCGTGTTTTCCTTTCGGAAGGAGTCTCCCGCAAGCAAGGCAGCCCTCGAGGGCCCAGGAGCCCCTCCGGCCAGGTCACGGGCCACTCGGGCCACCGCGCGCTCTGCCGCAAGGAGCTTCCTGGTTTCGTCCAGGTTCGCGCGCTTTCGCGCCTCCCCCCCCCCCCCCCCCCCCGCCTCCCCAAGAGTGCGCCTGGTAAGGTGCGCCTGGTTGGCCTCCTCCGCGGGATGTTCCGCGCGCCCCTCCCCACAGCCCCCCCCCCCCGTGACTTACTGCTCCCGGTCGGCTGGGCTGCGCTGCCCACCCGAGAGCGCCCGTCCCGTCCTTTTCCCTCAGGTGACTCTCGCCAGCGGAGGCGCCAAGCGTCTGACGGCAGAGCCCGCCTCAGCCTAGCCTGCCCCGCCCCGCCCCGCCCCGCCCCCGCCTCCGGCGCCCACCGCCGCAGCTGCCGCTCTGCACCCAAGGCAAGCAGGCAGGGACGGAGGGAGGGCGAGAAGGAAGGAAGGAAGGAGGGAAGGAAGGTGGGAGGGAGGTCAAGCCAGAGGGCTGGTGGCTGCGTGCTCCCAAGTCTTTTCTGACCTCTGGCGACCCCGAGGCGGGCCCCGTCGCAGGGTTTCCCTGGTACGGCTTTCCTCGAAGGCCGAGGGAGCCTCCCAACCCGGCCTTGAGCTTCCAGGGCTGAGGGGCGACGCCACGCCTTGCTGCCCAGAGCCCTGCTCCCAAGACCAAACCTCCGCACAGATACCTGCAGTCTAAAATGCATCACCAAATGCAGCTCGCTCACCGGAGCTCCAGCAAACAGAACTCTCAGGTTGTAAATTATATACCTGTAGATACAGCTTTAAAATAAATATTATATTTTATTGGGTCTCTTTTTAAAAGAGATCTTGAGTCTCTGTCTGAGTCAAGTATGAATGTTGCCACCTGATTAGCATTGAACGGCCTTGCAGCTTCAAAGCCTGGCTGCTTCCAAATACTAATCAAGGTGGCCAATTGCAACATTCATACCTGCCTCAAGCAGACAAGAGTCCTTTTTCCCACCCTGGACATTCTACAGATATATAAACCCCACTTACCTAGTTTCTAACAGACCTCGCAACCTCTGAGAATGCCTGCCATAGATGTGGGTGAAATGTCAGGAGAGAATGCTTCTGGAACATGGCCATACACCCCGGAAAACTCACAGCAACCCAGTGATTCTGGCCATGTAAGACTTCGACAACACAGTCCTGTATATTCCTGACCATGCTCAGACTGCATGCTTTCCCTCAAAGCCAAAGATGTAATGTCATAGGACATGTGGGCAATCCAGGATATTCCTGGACTGCAGCAGCATCCATCCTTAGTAATGCTGATTCTGAGGGAAGCAAGTGCAGGATAGGGCTGCTTGTTTGAGGGTGCCAATGAACCAGGTATAATTTTCCAAAGCACAGAAGCAAAAGGTCTCGACAGGTAGAACAATGCCCAGGAAATGAGGTATTTTCACAGGGCTGGTTGCCTCACACAAGTCTGAGCAATTCCAAGTGCTGCTGCAGCAAAGCCTCACAGCCTGTTCAGGACAAAAAGATGCCTCAAGCAAAACCAACTGCTTTTGATGCTATGGTAGAAAGCCAACAGTTCTTATTGGGTATTTTGAAAAAAAAGCTAAGGCAATGCCAATAAACCACATCTGAAGTTACCGCAATTATAAAACGCGACTTAAAACATGTTATTTCAAAAGAAGTTTGGTATGATAAAATGGTTATTTGTTTTTAAACAAACTGATCCATCTGTGGAGAGCATCAATTTTATCAGATATCAGTGAAAGTATTCTGAAGAAAATATGCTACTACACATCACAACATAGGAGAGAACTACACATGCAGTCTGCAAAGAGATGGAATGACATATGCATAAATCAAGACCTCAAATTAGAGAACCAATCATTCGTTTCCATTCTACTTAATTTACTGTTTTGCTCACTCAACTCACTGAACTGGTAAAGCCTTAAGTGATGAGCAAAAAGAATAATCCCTGGCAAATGTATATTTTATTTATGCCAGATGGGATTTAGCCTCACTGAAATGCAAAGCAGGCAATGCAAAACCAACACAAACATCTGATGCAAATTTGCACAGGAAGATAGTATTCTTGTTCCCATGAAAGCCTTTTTTGTCACAAAATAATGATTGTAAAGGCCCAAGACAGCTAGAATGATGTAGGTTTGAGCATTGGTCTACAATTCTGGAAATAGGGCTCCAAATCCCTATTCAGCCATGGAAAACACTGGGTGATCTTGGACATGTCAAACTTAGCCCCAGTGAAAGGCAAAGGCAGCCTTGCTCTGTACAAATCTTGCTAAGACAACCCCATGGATCATGTAAATGTTGTCGTTGTTTTAGATGCTTATGTATTGTGTATGTTATGTGTGCTGCACTTTGGAGTGCTTTTATGAGCCACACTGAGTCCCTTCAGGGAAATGGTGACGGGAGCTATATAAAGTATTATTATTATTATTATTATTATTACTTTACTGACACAAAAGCACAGTATGTCACAGCAAACAAGATCTATATGCTGGATTTCGTATCACAAAATCACAAGTCGAACACTTCCCAAGCGTCTAGGACTGTGTGATGTATTTTTGAATGATGCACGCAGATCCAAGTAAGGTGGCCTTTTGCAGTTGACAGATCGTGATTTTGTTGATGTTTATTGTTTCCAAATGCCGGCTGAGATTTGGAACCACCTGTACTGGTTTATGCCAGAACCTTTGCAGTTCGATTTTGAGGTCTTGATAGCAGCTGAGTTTTTCCTGTTGTTTTTCCTCAATGCAGCTGTCACCTGGTATGGCGACATCAATAATCCAGACTTTTTTCTTTTCCACAATTGTGATGTCTGGTGTATTGTGTTCCAAAACTTTGTCAGTCTGGATGCGAAAGTCCCATACTATTTTTGCATGTTCATTTTCCACGACCTTTGCGGGTTTATGATCCCACCAATTCTTTACTGTTGGCAGGTAGTACTTGTGACATAAGTTCCAGTGAATCTTCTGGCCCGGATTCTTTCATGTGTGGAATTCCCCTGTCTTCTGAGTGTTGCACTTTATTTACTGTCCTGATTTTTGAGGGTTTTTTTTCATACTGGTAACCAGTTGTTGCTATAAATATATTATTATTATTGCCTTAGGGTCTCCATTGGTCAGACATTACCTGGAGGCATAAAACTACAAGTGGCTCAAATGATCTAAATAGCAGGTGATTGGCACTTCTGCTCACCTAACTAAAGTTCAAATTCAGAGGCCCAGATCTTAATTCGTAACCTGCCTCTCCTTGAAAGCCACAGAGAAAAAAAGATGAGAGTCCAAAGGGTGTTTTGAATGCTCAGTTTAAGAAAAAGATGAAACTTTCCACCCCCACAAAATCAGACTGGAAAAATATAACACTAAAGCCTAACTTTCCTTATCTCTTAGTTGTAGATCAGATGCATATCTATAGGAACAACTGGTTACCAATATGAAAAAAACCCTCAAAAACCTGGACTGTAAATGAAGAACAACACTTAGAAAACAGGGGAATTCAACACATGAAACAATCCGGGTCAGCTAACATCTCATAACAAAGGATTCCCTCAGGCAAGAAGCAGCCTTGGCTTTGAAGCGGCAGGGTTATTCAATGATAATCAAGGTGGCCAATTTCAACATTCACACTTGCTTCCTACAGGCAAGAGTTCTTTCTTCCACCCTAGACATTCCACAGATATATAAACCTCTCTTGCCTAGTTTCCAACAGATCTCACAACCTCTGAGGATGCCTGCCATAGATGTGAGCGAAACGTCAGGGGAAAATGCTTCTGGAACATGGCCATACAGCCCAGAAAACTCGCAGCAACCCAACTGGTTAATCATCTCTTCAGACTTTTCTTTACAGATGACATTCAGTGTGTACAGATTCTCTCTTCAGCACTGCCGCCCCTTCAGCAGAATGGACAGCAAGAGACTGGATATTTTGGGTGCTCTTAAGCCCTTTCTTGAAATCCATGTCTGCTCTACAGATGAGGGGAAAGAATCACAGGAAGAGTGATATCTCAAGCCCTTTTTTGAAATCCAGGTCTCCACTGCAGGCTGAGGAGGAGAAAGCATTGTAGGAAGATTGGTATCTTAAGCCCTTTCTTGAAACCCAGGTCTCCTCTGCAGACTGAGAGGAAAGCATCACAGGAAGAATGGTATCTTAAGTAACTCAGATGCTTTTAAATCTAGGTCTTAATGAAGGATATAAGGACAAACTATGCCATTGCCTAAAATGATGGGATTGGGAGGCGAATTCCCCCCATTGTCGCCAATGGAGGGAAAATAGCCAGATTTTCAGCTGCGAAACAAAAACGCCCTGGAAACATGCCTGTTTTTGGGAGATGCCTGAAAACAGATATGGGGGGCTTCCGGCATCCAGCAAGTAGAAACGGATTAAGATTCACCCGAAAAGCACAAGCCTAGTATAAAGTGTACACGTAATAAAATCCATAAACCACAAGAGTGAAATTCATACTCACATGACAGTCTAGTCTTGAATAAGCAGTATCCATAAGCAAACACATCACCTGCGTGGTGCTTTGAGTGCTGGAGTAGGACTCTAGGAAACCAGGGTTTATCTCCTGCTTGGCCATGGGAACCCACTGGGTCACCTTGGGTGAGTCACATACTCTCTCAGAACTAAACTTTTAGTTTAGTAGAAATGCAGACATCTACCAATAAATGCCTTCAGTGGATTCTACACTCAGCTTGTATCAACCTGCAGTGCTAATAACATGTGAATTGAATTGGGGGGGGGGGGGAGGTTAGCAGACTAGCCCTGTTAGCAACTTCATGATCTCAGCAAAATATTTCTTGCACTCTTTGCCTTATTCTTGAGATATTTGCCTTATTACTGATATACTGTCATATAGTTGGAAATAAGTATATCTCTGTGTGCAAATAAAATGAGCTTTTTAAAATAACATAAACTGGTCAAGATTAAATACTATGAAGTAACACTATTTTAATAGGATCTTAAATTTATCAAAATTTTAGGAGTAGGGAAGTGGATAGCAAATGCATCTACTATTTTTGCCTCTGAAAACAAATGAGAGAGAAACTATGTAAATATATCTTGTTTGTGGAAAAGGAAGAATATGAATGACTAATCATTACAATCAATGCTGCTCTTTGCAAACTCATTTAAATTCATGGGCATGGCATGCCCATGAATTTATTTATCCTATGATTTTAAAGTATTTGCCATGCTATCCACAACCACTTGCTTGATCCACAAAATCACCTCATTTGGCATTTATCTAACAGAACCAAAATGGAGAATGCTGATATAGTTAGTTAGAATGTGGCCTTATCACATTGGGCTACCTTGCACTGAACCTAATGCAAACTTTTTCATATCACACAGATACAACACAACAAAAGCAGACGTACATGACAAATGGATTTGCACGGGCTTTTGCTATGGAGAAATGTGTCCTTCCTGGCATATGTACCTGGTTCCTAACTCATTGCTGGTTGCTAGTATTCCACTTTTGTAGTGGAAATGTGTGATGTCTTCTTAAGCAAAGAATTTTTGTGAATCATACAATAAGCCAACTTGTGCTATTTACAATCCTACCCTGAGAAGAATGGTTCAATAAACACTGTGATATTTTTGCATATGCTTTAATGCAGAAGAACTGGTTCCCCTGAGAACAATCTAGGTGTGCTTATTCAGTACATGTTTCAATAGTGCAGCAAGTTTATTGCCAAAGCGAGCTCTGTATTGAAATTATGTGCATCTATATATATTCTTCCTTCATATATATTACATTACAAGCTTATGATGTACTTAAGGAACACTGCTGTATACTCCACGTTTCTGCCAGTTGTGAGATTAGGTTGTCAGCATAAGTAGCATAATAAAAGTATATTGAGAATCTGCATTTAACAATGTTACAAAACCATCTACACTCTGACTTACTCTGACCGTCCATCATGAGACAATCTTACCAGTTCTCATCACTTGTTTTGAATAAAAGGATACCGAAGTATCTCTCATCAACCACTTTACATGCCCTCATCACATTTACATTTGAGTTGTAAATGGCCTCTAACATGATTAATAGTTGTGAATAATAATTACTCCCCAATAGCTGGGCAGGAAAGCTGAGCAAAACACAATATGATATAAATGATAGGCAAGCTGATTTTAATTTCTGTGACATAGTAAACTTCAGACATTTTTATTTGAAACATTGCTTATAGCTGTTCTGCATAAAAATAAACTATGGAAGAGACAATTAGAACACCTAAAAGCATGTCAATGCTCAGCAAAGATTTTGAATATGCTTGCTGTTGCATCACTATGGAGGATGAGTCCACCAAACACAACAAAGTCTTCCCCACCCCATATATGCAGACAAACAAGGCATGAAGTTGTTATGGAAGAAAATTCTATGCAGGTCACCTACATCTTTCAACTTTATATTCAGGAAAGGAAGGCAAATGTAAGCTCAGGTTTTTTGGGTATGGGGAAGGAAAGGTGCATACTTGAACAAACTTTCTAGCTCAATGAAGCTTGTAATGAGTGAGTACGGAAGGGGGTTGGAGAAAGTAAAATGGAAAATTTTGCCACTGACAGTTGTAAACTGGATCAGTAATTCTAATTGTGGCTTGTTTATAAGGGAAATGAAAACAAAAAACTAAATTAACGATCAAGAAGATTTAACATCACAGAAGACAAAACACATTAGACTATAGAAATACCTTTATCTAGTTTTATGCTGAATTACAGTAAATGTGACCCCTCCTCTCAGCAATATTAACTATTGACCCTGACGTAGTTTTGTGGTTTATAATGAAGTTGTCTCAGTATCTAAGTGAACTGTTTCTGTATAACACTTTGGTCATATATTGCAACATGGATCTTTAATGTGTGTTACTTTGCCAGGTTTCTTTTAAAATAATACTTTAGTGGCATTATTATTGATTTTACTTAAAAATGAAACGTTAGATTAAAACTGAATTACAAAATTACAATGGCCACCCAGAGAACTGAATTAAATGAGACACCCCTTGTTTGTTGTTGTTCTCTTAAAAATCTCATTTAGAATGCTTAACTACACCCTCCCCCTGAAAACTAGCCATATTCTTGCATTCTTCTGAGTTTCAGGTAGATGTAGTCCACTGCAATATGTATACAGAATGTTACCACACAAGGATAATTGATCACATAAAGCCAAATAAGTGAAATGTCCTTTTGGATTAAAATATATTTTCGATAAGTAACAGACTAATCCATTTTTCTCTCTATGCAATTTCAGTATGGCTGTAAATCAAATGGAGCATTCCAGAGAAAGCAAAGCAGAAGAGATAACTAAAGTTAAATTCCTTGTGTTCACGTGAAGCTTACAACAAGGTATGGGATATGAGCAAGATTTAAAACAGCAAGCAAGTCTCAGAAGACATGCCTGTTCTTATCTCCTCCACACCCAAGAGCAAAACAAAATTCTTCTACTCAGTCTGCAGTGCCAACCACAGTTTAAGAAAATACAAATATTCTGAATCTAATACACATAAAATTAGATTTAAAAATTTGATGAGCTGTCTTACCATTATGATGATAATTCAGTTTTGCTTTTTGCAGAAGGGCAAGCAGACAAGGATTTATGAGATGCAGTGATGTGTGCATTAATGCAATACATCCACTACAACTGACTCTCCCAGGTTTCATTGCGTTCTTGTTTCCCTTCAAATGGAATGTCATAAGGAAAAGCAAACAGTGTTCAAATTGACTATAATATCCCTTCGGTACACAGACAATGACATCCTCTTAAGGTGAGTCACAGCAAATTGTGACATCTGAGAATGGGGAAGGTTAAGAAAGCCTTAGTTTTTGCTAAACCAACTCCCCAAGGGGGAATTCTGAGGAATTAGAGAGGAAGCATTCAGTAGGTGCCCTAAGACATCCATTATCACAGATTCTACAAAGACACTTTAAATACGTAAACAAACACACATTCCTCATGTGTTAATTTTTATGTACATTCCTAATGTACAATTAAAAACAGGAATGGTCAATGAAGAGGCGTATATAGCCGCATCTCATTCTTTGGCTCCTGTAGAATGTTTGGGTGTGACATACATTTATTCAGTTGCTTTACAAAACACAGCAAAATATAATAAAGCAGTTTTCATTTGAGCATCCCATCCAGATCCATTGCCCTATCAAAGGGACTAAGAGTGTTTCAATGTGTCAACTAAATGTCCACTAATCCACTCTCAAGTTCTCAACTTCCATGTTACAATAGATATATGAACATAATATTGCATTGATCAGCAACCGTTTAGACAACTATATTTGGTATGTGTTTATGTGCCTTCAAATTGCCCATCAATTTATGGTGTCCCCATTTATTTCACATGCTTTTCTGAGGCAAAGAATACTCAGAGGTGGTTTTGGCAGTTCCTTCTCCTGAAAATCAGGGCTTTATCACACCACAAACAGCAATCAGGCTTGATCTCAGTCTTTTCGTATTTTGAGAATCTTCTGTTGCTTACAGACAGCATTTGAGACTGCTCACACAGTACCACTCACTACCTCCTCCAATATATTATCCCCACCTTTTTATGTAGTTTGACAAGCACGCAAACACAAACACACACCCTCCACTCCAGGATTTTTTTAAAAAATGGGGGGGGGGGGCTTCCTTATCAGGATAGATCATATTTCTAGCTCCACAAAAGCATGTATGAAAATCTAATTGAAATTCAATGTACCTCGCTTTAAAAATTAAATTTGAATCAGTGCCACTGAATGATTGTTGGGTAGGACTGATGGACATATCTCTGTGAACAGCTAGAAAGGCTATCCAAACAATGCTCTACTTCATGTCCATCTATCAATGGGAATCAAGCCTTTTAATGCATGCTTACACTGAAAACAAATTTAGGAGGATGTTGGATGCTACCCTGGTTTTACATATTCAGCTGTAGGACATAACACCCAATTTTAAAATTATTTTAAGCACAAAAATGAAACATTTAATATATCACTTTAGGTATTTTTCTGGATCAGAGGAAAAGTTTGTGGTTATATCCAATATTTTTCTTGTACCACAATAAAAATTTGTGGTTATATTTAAAATGTTTTATCTTAATTTCCAAACCTACCACATTATACAAACACTCAGGTAATAGGAGAAGATGAAAAAAGAAGAACCTTTGTGAGATCACAATGTTGAGGGACAGAGTTAAGGTTCTATTGAAAATTCAGGGTCAGGGTTGGTGTTCCTCGGAGGGGGGGGGGTGTCTTTTGAAGGGTTCCATGACCAAAAAAGTTGGGGAACCATTATTTTAGTTAGAGCTAACTAATTGCTGCCACATGAAAATCTGCAGCTCCAGCTCTGTCCGATCTATCCCAAACTGGTTTTCATTTCTTTTTTGTCTTCCTGAACCTCCTGGAGCGCACACTCTGATATTTTTTTAAATGTCACTACAGTTGCATTCTCAAAGCATATACTTTACTGCTTCAATGTAGCACTGCCCAGTATTTTACACCCAATGTTTTGGCAAAGTAAAAATGATCTCTCTAAAATGAAGCCTAGGGTGAGTTCCCCTTAAGGCCATAGCTGAAAGTCTTAAGGAGCCATCAAGAGTCTATAACATTTTGTTATTAACTCAACACACTGCTTATTATGGCAGTTTTCTCTGAAATTTATTTCATTAAGCCTATAATGACAGATTAAAGTTAAAATTAAATTTAAATGATGTCAATAGGCTCGTCCAACTTTGAAAGAGTAATGCAAGATCCATAGCATAAGTTTTTACATAAATAAATAAAAAATAAATCTTAGCAGATAGCTTCTAAAAATGAGGATACGGTCCTAGATTTTATTTTTGCCAGAACAAGACTGAAAAATACTAGTTGGCTATGGTGTTTTGTATCCTCACAGAACTAAGCAAAGGAATGAAACAAGGAATCCAGATTTGCAGGTCTTGATGCAAAGCCATTATCTCATGCTTTGCATCAAGACCTGAAAAGCATCCTATGTTTTTCAAAACACCTTTTCCTCTCTGAATGTTGGGTGGTGTGCATACTTAGGATGTGGGTTTTCCCTTACAATGAGAAATATAAGGAAGCTAGAATTAATTAATGGAAACAACCAAGGCACATGACTTTTGCAATACAAATCCTACCTATATGTGCTCCTAAGGAAGCCCTTATTTAGCTAAGTGGATTTACTCCTTAACAAGTGTGACAGGATTGTAGTCTTGTTGAATGAGTGTTCTTCCTTAAGTCAGTATTCACCAGACACTTTCTCCGAGAGATCCCAAAAATTGTGCTATTAACCCTTTTATTAAACAATTCCGAAAACATATTGTTCATATAGTCATGTAATTTATATCCTGATCTTCTCATATCTGATCCAAGGTGACTTACAACATTCAGTACCCTTTCATTATAACAAAATATTAGTTATTAGTAAGAAATCTTTTGCAGAACTTAAAGGACTCTGAAGAAATATTCACTAAATGCTTTAAACTATTTATATTGCTTTTATCTCTTGGTTGATATGCAAAACATCTAAACGTACAGGTCATAACAAGAGATAATGTTATTGTGGGATTTTTTAATATTTTACATTTCTATTTATTGCTTAAGTTTCTTTTTAAAATTAATGTCCTAAGAAGTAACCTACAAATAGCGTGACAGTCAGAATTCAATAAACAGAAGAACATCTTTTGCAGAGCCAGTAGTTAGGAGGGTGCACTAGGACAAGGATGGTCCAGTTCAAGTTCCCACCAACTCATGAAACATGTTTGATCCCAGGTCACCCAACAAGTTTCATGAGTTGGTGGGAACGTGAACCAGATCCTCCATATTACAGTGTACCTGCTCTTAGCTGCACTTAATTGGCAAGAATGTTATGAGGATAAAAGTGAAGAGGAAGAAAGCTATGGAAAGGTCCCTGGTATTTCTTTCTCTATAAATGAGTTCCAGAGAGTTCATACAAAGCAAGTGATTACACAAATGTTTACAGTAAAACCTCATATCTGATCCACTTATCCATTTATAGCCTTCTGTACAGGCTACATCCTCTTCTTGGTACTTCTATCATCTGTCTCATTGAGAATAACACAGTGGGATATTATCTGCAGCTTCATTAATCTATATAAAATCCAGGAATATATCCCCCATATATATCCCCTATGGCCATACTACATTTGTGGTCTCCATTATCATCATCTTCTTTCCAATTCTCTATAGCATCTAAAGTTGCTTGTAGCACCTGGATAATCTAAAGCAACTCCCCTAAATCTTGTTAGCTTTCATAAATGAAAAGTTCAGCTAACCTTCCACATTTGTTAGGGGCACAAGATCCCCATGAAAGTGAAGAATTGCAAATTAAGAGATTGCCCCTTTTTTTAACCAGAGAGAGCATCTCCCTAGGAATTTCTAGATCTTGACTCTGGTCAACTTTCACTGATAGCTGACCATAGAACCACATTGAGAGACCTACCGATTCTAAGACAGGATATTTTTAATCAAATCCATAAATAATCAAATCCACAAAAGTTAAATCCACAAATGTGGAAAGACAGCTGTTCAAATATCTGTGTAGGAAGAAGCGAATTCTGACCAGAAAACTTGACAGAGAAATATTTAAACATTCCTTCTTCAACACCAGTTTCTCAATAAAGGATCAGAACACCTAGTAGCTATAATGAACTTATGATTTCAAAATTATTTTTCTATGTTCTTCACATTTCTAATCAATATCCTTCATGCTGAAAAGTAGACTGTGAAAATGGCATATATTTAGCTTTAGATAGATAGATAGATAGATAGGTAAATATATTATTTTAAAATACAGAATGAAGTTATTGCCCTAGCAGCTTTCTTATGTTAAACTCTTAAAATGAAAACAAAGTTTCAGAACAATGTTTTAACTGGCTCACAGATGGGCAAGGGAATAGACAGAACTTTAGGAATTGTGGCGCAAAAATATTTATAATTAAAGAGGCATTGTATTTTACAAAACAGTGACTATGTTACGAGGTAAATAAAGAGCATAGCAGCCAGTTTTGTAGCCATAACAATTCTTCATTTATTGTACTCAGAATTTCCACCTTAAATAGATTTTTCTTGTACTGGGAAGAATTAATAGAAATGAACAGCAACACTGTCAGAATGTTAACAAACTGGTTAACTTTTTGATGAACAGGAGGTGCAGCAAGATAAATGGCTACACACTGCACATTACTTTCAACAGCATTCACTTTCTACATGTTTTTTTAAAACAATTTTTTATTGATTTATCACATTTATTACATACTATTGCATTTTGTATATCAGCCTCTTTAACATGTTGTTTTGTTGTTTTGCTTTGACATTTCCCCCCCCCCCTTTTCTCTTTTTTTCCTTTTTTCACCACAGTGCTCCCCTCCACCCGTCTCAAGCCACCATTCTTACATTTCATCTGTCCAAAATTTCATTTCTTCTTGTGACGGTAATTTTCCTTCCTTATTTTTTAATCCATTTACCACAAATCTTCCCCATACAGCATCAAAATCGCTTTGTTTCTATATACCTTTTTTAACCTTTAATATACATGTCAATTTATCATTTATTGCTATTTTCCACGCTTCCTTATACCACTCCTCTATTTGTATATTCATTTCTTTTTTCCAATTCCTTGCTATAAGCAGTCTTGCTATAGTTAGTAAGTTTGTTATCGCTTCTTTATCCTCCTTTTTCAATTGCTTATTGTTATATAATGATAGTAAGGCTATACTAGGACTTTTATCTATTTTTATATTCATTATAGTTTCTATTTCTCTAAATACTTTCTCCCAAAAATTATTTACATATTTACATTGCCACCACATGTGTATATATGTTCCTGGTTTTTGACACCCTCTCCAACAATTTATTGAGTTATTTTTATTCATATATGCTATTCTTACCACTTCCATATTAACTTGTAATAGTTTTCTTTAACTCGTATCGATAAATTTTTTAAATGTCTTTGTCCCCATAATTGTTGCTACTCTATTTCACTTATTTTTATCCCTAAATCCTCTTCCCAAATCTCCTTAAGGGTGCACTTTTTTATTTTTTCATCCTTCATTTCAATTAGTATCTTATAAATTTTGCTAATTATACCTCTCAAGTTTTCGTGTTCTTCTACAGCCCTTCCCTTCTGTATTATTTGTTCGAATTGATTGAGTTGGCTTCCATTTCTATTATTTTTTTCCAGTTTATTAACCATTGTTCTAATTGTATACAATGAAACCATGACAATTTTATTTCTTTAAACTCTTCCAGCATCATTTCCCTCTTCATTTCCACCTTCATCCAATCCCCTATCCTATCTAAATTTATTTCCCTTATCTTTTTATCCATTACTTTTAAAAACATTTTTGGGAACTTCTTTTCCATCACTATTGGGGTTATAATTGATCCCTCCTTTATTAACCTCCCCTTATATTTATTCCATACTTTCAGTATGTTGCTCAGCATTGGGTTTCTAATTTCCCTCATTTCTTTTCTAGTAAACCGTTTAAAAAATATATTCCAAGTTTCATCTTCCACTTTTCCTGAATCATTACTAAGCCAATCTATTCCCTCTTTTTTAACCATTCCTTCTATAACCAAACTTAATCTACTTGCTTCATAATATTTTTTTATATTAGGTAGCGCTAATCCACCCTCCTTTTGCGATCTGTACCATAACTGTTTATTTAGTCTGTTTCTTTTACTTCCATTACAGTACTTATTAATCATTTGTTGCCATCTAGTTAGTTCTTCTTCTGTGATTTGAAGTGGTAGCATCCTAAATATAAAAATTATTTTTGGAAGTATTTTCATTTTTACTAAAGCTATTCTTCCAAACCAGGATAAGCGTATACCTTCGTACTCTATTAACTTTTTCTGAACTTCTTTCCTTAATGTTACTACATTTACTTCCTCTATCTCTTTTAAATCCTTAGTTATTATTACTCCCAAGTATTTTAATTTATTCTTAATTCTTATTCCCATTTTGCTCTGTTCTATAAAATCTTTTTCTTCTTCTCTTGTATAATTAAGTAGCATCATTTCTGACTTGTTCCAATTAACTTGTAAACCTGTTGCTTTCCCAAATATCTCCAAATGTTCTTTTATTCTATCCATTTTCTCCACTATATTTTCTATAAATAACAATGTCAGCGAATAAGCTCACCTTCTGTTTCTCCTTTTTTCCTAACCCTTCTAAATTTTTATCATTCCTTATGTTATTAGCAAACAGTTCTATCACCATAGCAAATAGTATCGTAGACAAAGGGCACCCTTGTCTGGTTCCCCTAGTCACTTTTATTTCGTTTGTCACTCCGTCATTTATAGTTACCACTGCTGAGTTCCTTGAGTAAAATTGTTTTAGTACTCCTTTTATTCTATTTCCCATTCCAAATTTATTCAATATTTCCCTTAATGTCTCCCATTCCACACAATCGAACGCTTTAAAAATATCTAATGATAATATCCCTGCTTTTTCCTTCCCCTCTTTAGTCCAATGAATTTTATTTGATACTCTTCCTATGTTTTTTTCTTTCAAGGATCTAAAATATCTTTACTAAGGGGCATTCAGGTGATTGGGAGGCAGGGATTCAGACTCTTCATCTAAGCAAGATGAAGAGGTGCAAACGTTTCCTGCAGAAAGTGCTAATTTAGACATTATTGGGTTAGATAGCATGATTATATAGAACAACAATCACCTCAAATGTATTAACACATTTCAGTGGATACGTTTTAAAAACAAATTCAACTGATTAACCAGCACAATCCAAATAAACAATTCAGTCTTCTTTCTATTTTATTTAGCACAAAGCTATAAAAATAGGAAACGGGTTATGAAACTGAACCAATTAGTGGCTCACATAGGTTTCTCTACATACTATGAATACTGAAGGAATGAAGCTTCTAAAAATTTCCAGGATATATTCTTGACAAAAAGGAAGTAGTTTACTACAGAAATAACAGCAGTGCGGTGAAATAATCCAAAACTACTATCATAAATAAGAAATTAAAAATTATGGAAAATGCATACTCTGTAGAACAAGAAAAAGTAGCTTAATTCCAATTCATACAACTAAACAAATAATACTGTACATTTATAAATAAATGAGCCTGATATCAATGGCTGGGAAATGTTCCTCCTGAATCATTCTGAATCATAACAAGAGCTTTAGCTCTTAAAGAATTAGGGAGAGTTTCACAAGGAGATAAAGTGTAATTCATTAATGTGCTGAGTAATGAGAATGCCTGATGCCACTTAAGATAAGCAGTGGCCTGTTGTGGCAATCTTGTTTGATTCTGCAAAAGTATTCAATTTACAAAGTACAGTAGCTTTTTCTATCCTTACCTGATAAGATGCCAGTTGCAATTAAAGCTCAATCACATAAGCCATTTGTGTAAGGAATATTTGTCAGTTCTTTCAAAGCACATTCAGGTGTCTCACTACAAAATCCAATGACTCATTTTATTTTCTGTAATCCTGTCCTATCTTGGGAATCTATTACCTCTGAGCAGTTTATCAAGTTCAAATCTAACATATAAAAAGTTCCCTAAGTTCAAAATCCATATCTAACACACAAGACACTATAAACCATCAATGAAACTTAGCTCATTGATATACAGTAGCTACAAAATATATAACCACCTTTAGTGATACCGTATAGCAGTATAAAGCATTAAATACAGATATGTCATGAAAATCTGTATACTGTAGGGAAAGTCAAAAAGGAGGAGAGGTTCAAAATAGAAGGCAAACAGTCACACCTTCAAGTAGTAAAATCCAGCCATGCATGTCCATCTACACTGAGTTTCATCGACGACAATACCCTTGTCCAGCATTTCTCAGTAATACAACTACTACTGCAAAAATGACTCTGAAAACACTTACCTGCAACATGCAGAATTTAATCTAGAAAGTGATAAAGATCTTTTTGAGTATACTGTCTTACTTAAGACTATTGATTTCCATGAGAACTAATTTAGTGTCTGGAACCAAGCCCATACACTTTCATGGACACAGACCAAACATAGCCTGCACATACACTTTTAAAGTGCTCAATTAAGGTTTTATTTACATGTCAAGACATATATGTTATAAAAAACATTTTTTCTGATCTGTGTAGGTTCCTCAGTAGTAAAGAAACATATGACCAATGTGTATACTGCTAAGTGGAACGTGAATTCAGGGATCAGTCTTACCCTTTCATGTGCTTCCTATGAGATGTTTCTTTCATCTCCTCTTTCTTTCACCACTACAATTTTATTTATTTATTTTAAGCACCATGTGCTCATGCATTTATTCTTTCATTTATTAAAATTTACATGTTAGTCTTTCAGCAAAATGATCAGCTTAGTAAATAGTCTATGATCTATAGTAGTTTATGAGAAACTTTGTTTATGCACCCAGCCTGATGCTTTTAAAATAAGTTGTGACAGAAAAGGGATTGCATAATGTTGTTTGCAAGGTAATCACTTAAGAATAGTTCTCACAGAAGAATAGATATAACAAGTGCCCTCCTTTCATGCTGATTTCCACCATGACACAATACTTAAACAAGTAAGATGAATAACTAGACCGGAGAAGTTGAACATCTTCATACAGTACAATCAAATGTAGCTCATAGCATGCTAAACTGAATTACATTCTTGTTCCCCTATTTCAATTGACAAGATCCATTCAAAGAAGGGGGGAAAAACACAGTGCAGCCAAAGAATTTATTTCCCTATTTCTAAAATGTACTTTTCCATAGATTGTTGTACTTTTACATGGAGCTGAACCATGAAAAAAGCATATATTTTATACTTTATCATATGTTTTGGACTGAGATAGGGATTTTTTTCTTATCAAAACTTTCCAAAGTCATTTCTTATTTCTAATGCACTAGAAGAAATACTAAACTATCAGAATTAAAGACATATTCAACAGCATTTTTCCCATTTTAAAAAATGACAGTCTGTCTAGTATTTACTGATTTCTCTTACCTTTCTAAATGATGCTGGCAGCGTAGATGAAGCTATGGAAACCATTGGAATAGCATAAGCGAATTGCGACTCTTTCAAAGAGACTAGAGGCAGCTGATTCGTTTGAGCAGCAAATTTTGTATCAGGCATGTCAAAGTATCTGAAAAACAAATACAATTTGTATTTTATAAATGATAAGCACAAGACAATGTTGGTGAAGCTGTACTGTCATGTTTATAAAAATCTGTTAGAAAGACCATAGTGATTATTGTTTCAAAAATTCAGAAAATGAAATGAAATAATTGTACGGCCCAGAATGTCAGATGGCATTTATCAAGTGGCTGATACTTGAAATAAATGACAAAACAGCATTATTATATGGAAACCATCGTTTTCATGCAGAATGAGTCTAAGACAGTATGGATATGCATATGCAGGAAACAAACAATGTTACTAACCTTTAAGTTATTGACATTGTTAAGTTAATCCTACTGAGACCTAGTTTGTTGTCTTTCAGTTCTCCCATAATTCTTCAGGAATTATTGTTTTGTTGAACCTGGCATCTGGCCTGTTTTGAGAAGTGTTTTCCATCTTTTGATGAGTGTTTTATCCTTCTTTTTCAATATTTAACTCTCTAGATCAGGGGTCCCCAAACTACGGCTCGCGGGCCGCATGCGGCCCGCCAAGGGCATCTATCCGGCCCCCGCGGCCTGTCCTGGCCTCGCACAAAGCCCCTTGCCACCGCCAATGGCGTTCGCTCTGCTGCGCTTCTCCCTCCACAGACTTCTCCCTCCACACGGGATGGAGAAGCGCTCTCTGCTCTCTCGCAGAGAACAGAGAGCGAAGCAGAGCGGACGCTATTGCTCTACAACAGAAAATCCCTGGTGACGAGGAAGGCGTCCGCAAATGGTGGAGGTGGCACCAGGTGGGCGTGGCCAAGCGATGCTGGCTTCTCTGGCCCGGAAACCTGGCCACGCTCACCTGGCGCCGCCTCCACCATTTGCGGACGCCTTCCTCGTCACCAGGGATTTTCTGTTGTAGTGCAATGGCGTCCGCTCTGCTTCGCTCTCTGTTCTCCGCGGGAGAGCAGAGAGCGCTTCTCCCTCCACAGGCTTCTCCATCCCGTGTGGAGGGGGAAGTCTGTGGAGGGAGAAGCGCAGCAGAGTGGACGCCATTGCTCTGTAACAGACGATCCCTGGTGACGAGGAAGGCGTCCGCAAATGGTTTTGCTAGTGTTTATTGTTTCCAAATGCTGGCTGAGATCTTTTGGCACGGCACCCAGTGTGCCGATTACCACTGGGACCACTTGTACTGGTTTATGACAGAGCCTTTGCAGTTCAATTTTGAGGTCTTGATAATGGCTGTGTTTTTCCTGTTGTTTTTTTTTGTCAATTTGACTATCACTTGGTACAGTGACATCAATAATCCAAACTTTTTTCTTTTCCACAATTGTGGTCTGGTGTATTGTGTTCCAAAACTTTGTCAGTTTGGATTCAAAAGTCCCACAGTATTTTTGTGCGTTCATTTTCCACGACCTTTGCAGGTTTATGATCCCACCAGTTCTTTTTATTATTTATACTCTGCTTTATCTCCCCAAAGTCATATGTAGTCACGGAGTTACTCCTTTGGAGAACCTATATCTCTTGTTATTATGAGGTAAAAAAACTCTCCCCAAATGTTTTTAATTAGTCTATTCTTGTGAGATTTAAAGTGGTTTACCACACTTCCGGCCAATAATACTTCCAAAGTAGTTCACCATTCAATTGAAATGAAAGCCCTTTTCTTAGGTATACAATCAGAAAAGCACAATATAAAATGAAAGAGGCAGGCAGACATAAAATTTGAATGCAAAGCATACTGAAAAGCCTTTGGAATTTGCTAGGAATCTCCAAATAGAAACCTTAAATGTTATTATATTTCTCTATATGCTTTTATATATAAAATGTGATTATTTATTTATTATCAAACTATTCCTGTGAGTGGGTTGTTGTAGGTTTTTTCGGGCTATATGGCCATGTTCTAAAGGCATTTTCTCCTAACGTTTCGCCTGCATCTATGGCAAGCATCCTCAGAAGTAGTGAGGTCTGTTTGAACTAGGGAAAAGGGTTTATATATCTGTGGAATGACCAGGGTGGGACAAAGGACTCTTATCTTCTGGAGCTAGGTGTGAATGTTTCAACTGATCACCTTGATTAGCATTTGATTGCCTGGCAGTGCCTGGAGCAATCTTTTGTTGAGAGGTAATTAGATGTCCTTGTTTGTTTCCTCTCTGTTGTTGTGCTGCTCTAATTTTAGAGTTTTTTTTAATACTGATAGCCAGATTTTGTTCATTTTCATGGTTTCCTCCTTTCTGTTGAAATTGTCCACATGCATGTGGATTTCAATGGCTTCTCTGTGTAGTCTGACATGGTGGTTGTTGGAGTGGTCCAGCATTTCTGTGTTCTCAAATAAAATGCTGTGTCCAGGTTGGTTCATCAGGTGCTCTGCTATGGCTGACTTCTCTGGTTGAAGCAGTCTGCAGTGCCTTTCATGTTCCTTGATTTGTGTTTGGGCGCTGTGTTTGGTGGTCCCTATGTAGACTTGTCCACAGCTGCATGGTATACGGTAGACTCCTGCAGAAGCGAGAGGATCCCTCTTGTCCTTTGCTGAATGTAGCATTTGTTGGATTTTCTTGGTGGGTCTGTAGATAGTTTGTATGTTGTGTTTCCTCATCAGCTTCCTTATGCGGTCAGTGGTTCCCTTGATGTATGGCAAGAACACTTTTCCTCTGGGTGGATCTTCGTCTTTACTCTCATGGCTTGTTCTCAGTCTTGCAGCTCTTCTGATGTCTGAGGTGGAGTATCCATTGGCCTGTAGAGCCCAGTTGAGGTGATTCAGTTCATCTGGAAGGAGGTGAGGTTCACAGATTCTTTTTGCACGGCCTGCCATGGCTTTAATGGTGCTTCTTTTTTGACTTGGGTGGTGGTTGGAGTTTTTATGTAGATATCTATCTGTGTGTGTGGGTTTTCTGTAAACGGTGTGACCCAATTGTTGATCTGGTTTACGGATGACTAGGACATCTAGAAAAGGCAGACTTCCTTCATTTTCTTTTTCCATGGTGAATTGGATGTTTGGATGGATGCTGTTAAGATGGTCCAGGAATCTGTTTAGTTCTTCTTCTCCATGGCTCCAAATGGTGAAAGTGTCATCCACATATTTGAACCATATAGTAGGCTTTTTT
The DNA here is from genome assembly GCF_037176765.1 of Anolis sagrei. Lineage (NCBI taxonomy): Eukaryota > Metazoa > Chordata > Lepidosauria > Squamata > Anolidae > Anolis > Anolis sagrei. The sequence continues at coordinate 95,432,663 of NC_090021.1, forward strand.
GTTGCTGTTTCCAGAGCTTGTTTTTCAAAATGTTCCATGTAGAAATTAGCTACTCCATCTTTCTGTTCGTAGAATTCATTGTCCCACTGAAAGTAGCTGGTGGTGAGGCAATGGTGAAACAGAGCTGTGATATCTTCTGGGAACCTCTGGTTGATTAGTGCAATGGGGTCTGCTACCGGGACCATGGTAAATAGAGACACCACAACAAAACTGATCAGTTTGTCGTTGGTATTTAGCTTGAGATTGCTGATTTTTTTCTATGAAGTGGGCTGAATCCTTGATGTAGTGTGTAGTGAGCCCAATATGGCTTTGTAACTGTGCAGCAAGAAATTATGCTAAGTCGTACGTTGGGGATCCAATGGCACTCACGATGGGTCTGAGTGGGGTGGAGTTCTTATGGATTTTTGGGAGTCCATAAAGCCTAGGTGGAAGGGCTTCCGATTTACATAGCTGTTGTCGTATGTCAAAGTTGATTGAGGAGTTCTTAATCAGAGTGTTGGTTTTCCTGGTTATTTTGGAAGTTGGGTCTTGTTTAAGCTTTCTGTATATAGTAGGATCTAGGAGTTTTCTGATCTTTTCCTTGTATTGTTCTGTATCCATGATTACTGTGGCATTCCCCTTGTCTGCTGGGAGAATGATGATGTCAGGATCTGAGCTGAGGTCTCTGAGGTCTCTGTCTTTCCTTCCTTGTAATGTTACTGGGGAAAAGTTTTGCCTTTTTCAGGATCCTTGCTGTTTCCGCTCTTACTTCTTCTGCTTCTTCCTCGGGGAGGCGATAAATTGCTGATTCGACATTGCCAATGATGTTTTCTACTGGGATCCTGGTGGCGGTTACAGCAAAATTTCCTCCTTTTGCTAGTAGGGATACTTGGTCCTCAGAGAGTTGTCTGTCTGTCAGGTTGATGATGGTCCGTGATGTATCCAGTTCTGCTTTCGGCTGTTGTTTTTGGCGTTTGTGGAATTTTTGTTTTTGTCTGTTGGTGTGGGCATCCATGTTTTTCTCCATTTTCCTGTAAGTGATGTTGTCTATTTTGTCCCTGTCCTGGGAATTCATCTTCTGGCTGATGTTGATATGGAGGTGCAGCAGTTCCTTGTCTGTGTTTGCAAGTTCTTTGCAGATGGTGTGAATTCCCTCTCATAAGAGGTTGCATTCCAGGCGGTCATAGATCTGGTGAGCCTGTGGTGTTTTGAAAGTCCTTTTGGCTGCGAGAAATTGTGGGATGGTATCTGTGTCTCTGCAGCGTAGAAGGAAAGTCAGGGAGCAAAGTAGATGTGCTTTCCTGGTCCTTAGTTTTTCCAATCTTCGTGTGTCTTGTGAGGCCATGCATTCACTTCAGGTAAACGGAGAAATAAATATACTATATGTCTCTTGTCTAGAATCCATTCTCTGTTTGACATGTAGCATGACAATTGCAAAATGTTTCTCACATTATCTTCTATAGACTAGACAATCTTTTAACGTTTTTTCCTATATAGCATTCCTTTTTGTCTCTATTTTTTCAAGCTTTCTGTCTAAGGCAGTGGCTCTTAACCTGTGGGTCCCCAGGGGTTTTGGCCTACAACTCCCAGAAATCCCAGCCAGTTTACCATCTGTTAGGATTTCTGGGAGTTGAAGGCCAAAACATCTGGGGACCCACTTCCAATAGTGGAGGTCTAGAACTCAATTCGATCTGACTCATGCCTGTGAATTAAAGGAGTCCTTCCATTCACACAGAACAGCTGGTTTGTATCAAATTCTTAAATTCTTGTGTAAAAGTAGGGAGCCACCAAACTGTGCCCAAATTTTGCTTACAATTAATAATACCACATATGCACAAATTGAAGTTAAGAATCCCATTCTGTTCTGCAAGAGCATGTATTTCATGCAAATAATAGGAAGGGGTAGATCTCAGGAGACTATGTGAATTCTTTCTTGCTCCACCTCATGCTGCAGGGTCCTGTAAAGTATAGGTTGTCTGTCCAAACCTACACAGCTCCACATACATGCCTCCAACAAGCTGTCTAGAATGCAGCGTCATCAGAAAAAACATGACACTCAGCTGTGGGTCCCCCCCCCCCCCGCCCCGGATTCTTCATAGTATAAAGAAAAGGCACTTGTATTGCACTTTTGCACTGAGGTGTCTGGATCTCAGATAGCTAAAAGTAATATTAGCCAGCATTTGCTCATATTTTCAAATAACATTTGATTCTGATTTCCATCAGTTAGAGAACTACTGTACATAGGTAGATAGAAGGAGCAGGATCTTCTTATTGGCACATTAACAGAATTAGTTTCTTAGGAAGGCATGTGCGACATCTTGGCATGTATGAGCCTAGTTAAACATTAGGTCTGTGAGCCACTTAAAAATAAAAACCTGTTAATGAACTGAATAATGTACATACAAATGTACATACATTTGCATACGAGAAAAACAACTCTTCTAAAAAGCAACGTTCTTTTAAGAAAATGTAAGCATTAGAGCTGTGCAAAATTTCATTTCTCTGTCGTAATTCGGATCTTATTAATTAGATCTGTGCATACAACATAATATCTGACAAGTAGGCATCACCCACACCAAAAATTTAAGAATAAAAACTTTCATCTGGTATTTTTTCGTAAGTTATGTAAACATTGTAACTCTCTGCAACATAGTTTTAATTCACAGAGCAATCAAGCACTAACAGGATGTAAAGCCAAACTTCTTGCCATGCCTCTCAGCTAATCAAGACTGAAGAAGGGGGGGGGAGGAGGCAGAGCCACAAGCACTGCTTTTTAAATTTCCGAGCACCATGTCACAGCCTCCATTTGTGATCAGGCAGGGAAAGTTAAAAGAACTCAACACTGGTAGTTAGCTTTGCAGGCAGGCAAGCAGGCACTAGGATACTAGCACTGGAGAGAGAGAAGTCGATGATAGCTTGAAGCTTTGTGTTTTTAATAATTTTTGCAGCATTTTGAAGGTATCTTATAGGAACTGCCAGCTTATTTTGTGTGTATTGGTTGCCACAACCCACACAGCAAGTTGCTTGAGGCAGTCACAAGTCTTTTTGATGGTATCACTATCTTCGAGGGCTACTGTCAGCCTGTTTTGTGTGTGTTGATTGCCACAAAGTTGGAGAGAATTATACCCTGGTTATGTTATGTAATTATAGAGCAATTCAAGGACATAGCTCTTGTACTTTTTTGTAAAACAAAAAAAGCCTTTTAAAAATAATCAAAAATCAATAGAGTGAAATGTTCTGTAACTTGGCAAGGGGGGGGGGGTAATAGTGGTAAATATGTTCTACCACTGTAGCAAATTTCATCCCAATAGCTCTAAAGTGAGTGAAAAGAAGCCCTGGAAGTTCACCCCATGCAATTACTTAATGAAATAGTATCTAATAATTTGTTACTCTCGTTACAGTAACAAATGTACATTTATGATATTTTAGAAACACTTTAAAAACGATTTGCTGGTGCCCCGTAAGTTTGTAATGAGTATTGAAACATCTTTTTCATCAATCGCACAGGCCTAGTATTCATATAACAGCAGGCATCTTGACGAAAGAAGGCACTTGCTGTATACATTTTGTTAGTGTATAGATCAATAAATAAACAGAGTTGCTTAACCAGGCACAGCTTTCCGATTAGACTATAACAGGTTAATCTGCTAACAGTGCAATCCTGCTAAGTCCATCTGCTAAGAAGTTCCAGCAAGAAGCTGGAGGACCTAAAACTGTAGTGATATAAACACTTTTCTGTAAGTCACCTCCAGACAATATAGCAGGCTCCTTTTTACTTCAAGGTGGTTTACAGTGTTTTCAATTGTCAAGTTGCCCAGGATGGTTTGGGGCTGGGAAAGACTTGCCTCAGTCTTGGCCAGCTTACCTGCAGCTATGTGTGTACTATCTCTGGTGGCAAAACTCATCCTGGAGTGCCCCCTGGTGGAGCATCTGCATCCTTACCCAACCCAGGACATTTCTCCAGTCATTCCTGAGTTTGGCAATACCAGTAAGCTCTTTCTCCAAAAATCTCTTAGTTTGTTTTCCAAGAAAACACCTATACAGAAACTGCATCTCAAGATTATTGGAGCTCTCTCCATTCCTGGCTCTATCCTGTTCTCTCCACAATATGAATACGCAGTTGGCAGTTTAATTGATAGTTTTGTAGGAGCTGAGAATGGGAGATTTGGGGTTGCTGAGAGGAAGAGTGTGGAGGCAAAATAGCTTGTTTCTTCTATAAGAAAAATATTTCAAATGATAAAACTTATTCTTGCTCAAACTTTACTTAGGCTGATTTTTAAGGGAGCCACAGATTCTGCATCCATAGATTCAATCATCAACAACAGGGGTCCTCAAACTTTTTAAACAGAGGGCCAGGCCACAGTCCCTCAAACTGTTGGAGGGCCAGATTATAATTTGAAAAACAAAACATGAATCAATTCCTATCTTATTTGTAGTGCAAAAAACACTTAAAATAATATAATAATTAAAATGAGGAACAATTTTAGCAAATATAAACTTATTAGTATTTCAATGGGAAGTGTGGGCCTGCTTTTGGCTGATGAGATAGGATTGTTGTTGTTGTGTGCTTTCAAGTCGTTTCAGACTTAGGTTGACCCTGAGCGAGGGCCGGGTAAATGACGTTGGAGGGCTGTATCCGGCCCCCGGGCCTTAGTTTGAGGACCCCTGATCTACAACTTGCACATATTTTTCAAAATTTGAAAAGCAAACCTTTACCATTTTATATAAGGGGTAGAAATTTATCACATCATTTGGTATTATGTGGCTTAAGCACCCACAGTTTTAGAATCCACAAGGGGTCCTGGAACTAAACCCCAGCAGATATCAAGGGCATTATGGTAGATATTTTTTATACTGTTGATATTCAAAACTGGCTTGGCATATTAAAATGTTAATTTCTCTTAGGTTTATTTTTATGAAAGAATTAGTAAAGAAGACATAGAATTTTAACAATACATTTTTGTTGTTTCAAGATTAAAAAATAACAAAATCATGGAAGGGGGAAAAGTTACTTATAAAGGACTGGAGAAGAATATTAACAGATTATAATCAAAAGGTCCAGCTCTCCAATGGTATTTAGGGGAGGAAATAATGAAGATTTTGCTAGAAAATGGAGGCTTGCATTTGAATATTTAGAAAGGAAGACAACTATAGACTTTAAAGTAGCCACAAGGGGGAATTTATTAATATAAAGATAAGGGTAGGTTTTTTAAATAAGATATTAATTTCACGCTAAGTGGTGTTGAAAGTCATGAGTGGATGGGGGGGGGGGGGGGTCCTGATGGACAGATGTATTTGTTTTATGTGTATTTGATGTTTTTCTCTTTCTTTTGCATTCTGTACACCACCTTTACACAATAAAAATTATTTTAAACGAATAAATGAAATGTTAATATTCAGAACTGACATTTCAGAGTTTTGTTTTTTTAAAGAAAAAATGGTATCCTGGGGAAGACATTACAAAGAAGTTAGAAGGTTGGGTAGACCAGATTGAAAGTTAACTTGGAATAGGGTTTGGTTGTGTAATTAGGATTAGAATCACAGAATCATGGAATCATAGAATTGGAAGAGACAACATAGACCATCTAGTCCAACTCTCTGCAATGCAGGAAAAGCACAATCAAAGCACCCCCGGCAGATGGCCCAAGTCCTATTCATAAGTTTAAAAGTATTCATAAACTGAGGTTCTGAGGACGATCTATTGGCATAATGTTGTGGAAAAGCTATAAACATGGAAAATATGTTTTCATAAATGCCTTCGCCAGCTACTCAAGTTTAATTAAACGTCCAACTTCACTACATACTAATTGTTTATTGATCTGAGTGAATCTCCAATTCCAGGTATCAGGACAACCTGGTGGCCCTTGATAAATAAATATTCTGATAGACTTGGTCACACAGTCTTTGCAAATACATAGATTTTGGGTGTTTCTCCTTCATTTTCCAATAAACAATTCAATATAAAGGCAAAAAAATGATATATGGGAGAAAATATACATATTCATTTTAGAGGGTGAAAACATAATTGAAAATACTGTCTATCCAGTTATTTCTATCCGTCTAGAAACTTATTTTTATGTAGCATTTGGATTATGGAAAGGACTAAAATATATTTATGGGTGGTTTTAAATGTAAGCATTTGTTTGCAGATCTACAGAGAGCAATCATTTTGCCTGGGGGCCCATCCACACTGCCATTATAATGCAGATTGAATGGGATTATATGGCAATGTAGACTCATACAATGCAGTTCAATATGCATTATATGAGTCTACACTGACCATATTTTGCAGTTCAAACTGCATTATATGCTAGTGTAGATGGAGCCATTATTTGCTTGTAGAATAATCAGCACAGTATGTCAGAATACGAATGAAAGATGGGTGGAAATATTTTAAACTTTCTATGAAATCTTGCCACCTAGTGGAAACCAAAGATCTGGGACTTAACTCTGAGGTTTCTTACTTCCAACAAGTAAAACACTTTAATTGGACAACAATTTGGGGATACAATTTGCCTTAATGTTTGTTTGAAAGTTGTATACAATCAGTTCATCCTACAATACCATGACAATGATTGCTTGACATAATAAACAAAGGGAACCGTGTGAACCTTGGCTTATCAGTTATGGAAACAATAGTAATACATACAGCCTGTTTGCTCCTCCTTGCAGTGGGATCAGCTAAACAAACCACAGAGCTCTTAACATGGGTGTTTTCCCTGCTCTGGGTTGTTTCTCAGCCAGTTTGCTTCACAACTGTCCAGATGACTTGTTAAATAAGGTTTTATGGTTTGTTTAGTCAATTCTGCTGCAAGTGGGGATAACTGGGAAGGCTTATTAACAGTCTGTCTAAAACCTACAAGTCATGTCCCCTGACATTGTATAGATAAATTACAACCTCTACCCCACTTGCCTGAACACCAAGCCTTCAGTATGATGACTCTGAAAAAACTAGTTCTGTGCACCACAAACACATATTCTGGATTAAATTAGATTATTACAACTTTAATATGACAAATCCAAATCAGCTATATTCATATATTATTCTCCTTAGGGAGACAATGTGAAGAAAAATAAGATAGACATTGGGTCTCATGATTCTTAGACCAACACATGTTCAAGCAAGGATTTAAGCAACAGGCTTAAATCCTTGCTTGAACAGGGGATAGAATCTGTCAAGGATTGCTGTTATCAGCCAATCCATAGGACAAGTAAAAATGCTGTCAGGGGTGAAGCTACTTGCATCCATCTGAACTGCACATTTCTTCACTACTCCAATTATCGGTCAACTCCGGGGCTCCGTTTCCCCTCCACACAGACACTTTAATCCATGCCCAATGTCGTCTTTATCCTACTGTATCTGCTAGATATGACAGAGCATCATAAAAAATCTGCCCAAGAATAACAATGCAAAGCTGAACAATCTTCATTATGACCTGGTTAACCACAACTTTGCAAACCTCTATATAGGCCTGTCAGGATCACTAGAAATCCAGAGACATTTGAAGTCATAAGAAGACTTCACTCAAACTTCAGCAGGAGAATGGCATTGGATCTCATTCCAAAGTCCTGCGGCGGCATAAGCATGATAGGACTCATACATATGTCAAGCCTGTTTGCAACACTGCCAGTTCAGAGACTCAGCACAACATGTCCCCTCTGTGAAGGCATTGGGGATAAGCTTTCCCAAACAGTAATTTAGCTGAGACTATTCAGTTCTATATGAAATGTTGTTTTGCAAGTATAACTGGGACTACTGTCTGCAGTATTACTAGTGTCGAGTGACACAACTCCCCTTCTTTTTTCATACCACTTAATGAATGTTTAAAATGCCTTGTAGTACATTAGAGGCAAACAGATATATTATTTAAACCCTTTCTTAAGAGACAAGATGTTCTGCCATTATATCCACTGAAATAACATTTGTATAGCCCTTCAAAAGGACAACATGGCTTCCAGTTATATTGTGTGTGTTTTATAAACTGCAATTTTCCTATAGAAATTCTACTGCATCCTGCCCCAAGGTTAACACCATCCTTCATGTGTGGATGAAATATTCTAATAATGACAATTAATTTTCATTACACATATTTTTAATAAATCACATTGGTCTGGAAAAAGCATCAGTTGCTTCCTTTTATATCACAATAAATAACACTCATTGTTATTTATTTATTTTTAAATTTTATTTATTTTTAAATTTTTATTTAAAACACTTGTATTCCACCCTTCTCACCCCCCAGGGGACTCAGGGTGGAGCACAATATATATACGGCAAACATTAAATGCCATAAATATATACAAACATTACATTGACTTATAGTTCACCAATGTTATTGAATGTTTCTCTGGAGTCTATGATTTATAATGTTCTAGTTACTTTAAAAAACTTATTCTTCTGGACAGTCTCTAATGCTGATATAACAGCCAGAAAAGAAACAACTCTAAAAACAATATGAGCATTCATGAAAGTAAGTAGATAAACACTACAAAAACGCAGAGTGTGGGCAGATGCTGAGTGAGCATTTCACATTAGCCTGCCTACTGGCTTATCTGTCTTTTTGGTACCTAATATTCTAAGAGCCTGCTCTTCCAGTAAGGTGTTCCCTAAACAATGTCTTTGATAAGCCAAATTATAAAGTGATTTTGTAAGAAAGTCAAATGTATGGTTCAGTATCAACCAGTATATTTTCATCAGTACTTTCTAATCATAGTGAAAGTCAATTTGGTCATGAAACCAGCCCTACCCAAAGGAGGCACTAACGCAGTAGGATCAAAAACCTGAATGGCATCTACTTTGGAATTAGTGAATCACAATAAGCCACACACATGAATAACACTTGCTACTTGGAAAAAAAAGGGAAGAAAAGTTTTAACCTATTTCAAAACAAATATTTAGAATACGTAGTTTAAACACCACTCCTAATTCATAAGGAGAAAATCTGACTGAAGAATTTAATATATGCTTTAAAGTCATGACATTCAATACATTACTAGTGCCACCTCTATTAAATCTTAGCTGCT